>NC_064618.1:17311388-18561388 GCF_023898315.1 Schistocerca nitens | reverse complement strand
TGGAGACTAATCAAGGAACTCAACAACCTAAGTACCTCGAAACAGATTAGAAAACTAAGTGAGCTAGAGATAAACACTTTATTTAATATTATGGATGGGAATATTTAAATACTGGATATGGAGGAAAAATTTGTATGGAACTTAAGGTACTGTATTGTATGTTAGCCGGGGACCTAGAAACGACAACCCCACGACGACTACTGCAGTCCACTTTATCCCTCCGCCGCCCCACACCAAACCCAGGGTTATTGAGCGGTTCGGCCCCCAGGGAACGTCTCACACTAGACGAGTGTAACCCCTATGTTTGCGTGGTAAATTGTGGCGTACGCGTACGTGGAGAACTTGTTTGCGCCGACGTAGTGTAACCGAAGCGGAATAAGGGGAACCAGCCCGGATTCGCCGAGGCAGATGGAAAAACGCCTAAAAACCACCCACAGACCAGGCCATCCTTCCTGTCGGGAAAGCCGTGCGTTAGACCGCACGGCCAACTGGGCGGGCCAACTTAATAATGAGTTTAAGATTATTTTACGTATAGGTATTACAATTTAATTACTGGTTGGGATTTTCAGTTAATTGGAAAAGAACAGATGAAACTGCAGTATAAAGGAATGAAGAAACTTAAAAATAGAAATAATGAATTTCGTGATCTGGAATTCACTCTGTGAAAATTGTTTAAAAAATTTATTTTTCCTATTAAATTTTATAATCTTTATATAGACAGTATCAGACAGCTAAACGAATGTGGTGACTGTCTGAGTAAAAAGAATATTAATGAATGTCATAAAGATAAGTATTACAAAGATGGATATTGTTGGATTTGTACAGAATTTGTATCTTACTGCTAGAAAATTAATGTTACATATGAATGTGAAAGAATTGTTGCTAAAAAAACACTAAAAATCATGTAAAATAGAGAGTTCATAAAAATCTTATGGTTGCTCAATAAGAAAGAATATTTATTTTCTTACATTCACCTTTTGTGTGAAAAAATAATTAATTTACTATAGATGAATACGATAAGAAAAATAGTAATTTTTATTAGTTTTGTAAGTAATTTATACTGTAGTAGGTGTTTGTAAATAAAAATATCTAAAAATTTGTATTATAGTAAAATATAAATACCAGTCCTGGATAACATGGGTCGGTTCTGGCGTGAGCCAGGTGAGCTAGGACCGGTATTTATATTCTACTAGCATCTGCTATTTAGTTACTGTAGCAGACATTCTAACCAACATATTGCGTTACATCTACTTTTCCCTGCATTCATCATAAATTATCTCTGTTTTCTAATTTTCTAACAGTTATAATTAACCTCAAACTGTCTTTGGAAACTAGTAATCTTTTCAATAGGTTTTTGTGTGACCTTGAAAGAAATCTTGTTTTGCGTATTTGCTTCAATTCTTGTAGGGAATTAGCAATTTTTAGCTCAACAGATTAAAAGATAATCAGCAGGCTTAATTTAATGTTATTTGTCCACTGCCTTAAAATACGTTGTAGCATTCAAAAAGCGGCCCACTGTGAGTGCTGTTGTCAAACACAGGATGAGTTGGTTGACTTTCGGAAGCATCTGGAAATCGCTCTGACTGCTGTCAAACGATTGGCAGTTGCTGTGAACTGGTGTGTTGGCAGAACTCCCGGGAGTCATGTGCCTGCGGTACCGGAACCAGAGACACCTGAAGTATTATCCACTCCTGTGGGTCCTATCTCCTCTGGGGAAAGTACACGATCTGTCGTCACTTACCCACTTGACTGCGACTGACGTTTAATGGTTGAGCTGTGCGTATTGTACAGGTTGGACAAGAACCAGGGAGGACTCAGAGTGCTGTACTGATCCTCCTAACCAACAAATCTGAGGTGCTGTCTCTCCATGAAACGGAGCCAGTGGGACTCAATTCGGAGCCTTTGTCCTGTGTCAAGAGGAGGCAAATGGAAAAGGGTAGAGGTCTATTAAATATCGACAGCTCAGATGTACAGTGAACTATGGTACCCCTTATGGAAATTGCAGCAAGGGACAGGAAAGGACACCAGATGCCTGTGGCCTGGGGGCCTCATTAAACGTGATGAAGAGGCTGGAGAGGCTATTCTAGCAGCTACTGTGGGAACAGTGCAACTACCTTCTGATTGTGGGGCACGTTGGATCAAACGATGCCTCTCGTATAGGCTCTGAGTTCACACTTGGATCATTAGGGCGAGTGACACAGGAGTTTGAGAAGACAACCCTTCTGCACGTAGTTTCAACGAAGCACACAATTTTCAGAATTGTCCCCAGAACTGATCGTGGCCCTTTGGTTCTGAGTTGAGTGGAAGGACTGAACCAGAAATTTCTAAGAATCTGTAACACGCTAGGCTGCGACTTCCTGTACTTGCGACATAGGATTGAGAATTGGAGGGTCCCTTAAATGGGTCAGGTGTGCACTACACATCAGAGGCTGGTAGATGACTGCGTGTGGAGTGCACACAGGTTTTTTTTTTTTTTTTTTTAGATTAGGCCACTCTCCACCCAATCTGGAGAACGATAACTATAGGAAACCCAGAAATATCAGCGTAAGATCGAAAGAAATGCCTCCAACAAATGAGAATATTAAAACCGTAATGGTTAACTGCCGAAGCATTTGCAGCGAAGCATGAGCATAGTTTGAAGCGCTCATGAAATGCAGTGAAGCTCACATAATACTAGGTGCCGAAAGCTGGCAGAAACCTGAAATTGATAGTAGAGAGTTTTTTGCGGAAAATTTAAAGGATATGCAAACGGGAAATGGAGGCGGTGTATTTGTCGCTGTAGACAAGAAACTCAAATCCGACGAAACAGAAATTGAAGCTGCATGTGAGGCTTCTTGGGCAAGACTACGTACATTCCTCAAGCACTCTGTAATCATCGATGGAGACTTTATCAGTCCAACATTTAATTGGGAAATTTATAGTTTTGTTAGTAATGGGCGTGATAATATATCCCGTGAAACATTTCTAAACGCCTTCTCTGATAGTTGCCAAGAACAGATAGTTAGGAACCCGATAGATGATGGAAATAGATTGGATCTGATGGCAACAAACAGACCTGAACTCCTTGAGGATTTCCACATAGAAACTGATATAAGCGACCATGACGCAGTTGTGGCAACAATGATTACCAAAGTAAAAAGGATAACTGAATTAAACAGAAAGATATGTACATATTCAGTAAACTAGGTAAACAGTCAGTACCGTCACCTCTCAATGAGGAACTTGAAACGTTCAGCATAGGGCTGGAGCTTGTAGAGGAACTATGGCTCACGTTTGAAAGACCAGTTGATCATGCACTGGATAAATTTGTACCTAGTGGAACAGTTCATTTTGCGAGGAAACCTCCATGGTATACAGTTCCTGTAAAGAAGCTTCTAAAGAAACAGAGACTACTGCGCTATGGGTATAAAACAAACTGTGAGGCTATGGATACAGAGATGGTGAATGAAACACTGTCAAGAGAGCAATGTGTGATGCCTTCAATGACTACCATAGTAGACTACTGTCAATTGATATTTCACAAAGGGCAAAGAAACTCTGGTCTGGCATTGTGGAATAGCAGAGTACCAGACGAAAGAGGACTCTTTTTTCAGGGCTCTGTACAAGAACTTGACATTCATGGCCCAGTCATCCCACCTACTTTCAAAAATCGCGCAACAAATGTAGATATCACCCACGCAAACTGGAAAATTAGCGGCCACATTGCCAACTGGAAGGTCTATGATGGACTTACGAGAAGAGACCATAATCTCGTTTACTTCATAATTACAAACGCAGTTAATGACTTAGATACTAATATCCAGCCCTAGCAAATGTACAATGTACACAGAGCAAACTAGGAACTTTTAAAGCCATAATTCAAGATACAACCATTGCAAGGAAGTGAATTTGATGTTGACGCCAAAACAGACGAGCTGGTGCGAGTGCTGCAGATGCCGCAAGACAAGGCGATCCCGGCATTTGTTAGGAAGTCATAAGGGTTTAAAATTCGGTGGAGTCCTGCCCTGCAGTCCTTAAAACGTTCAGCAAGGCAGGCGAGGAGTTACTACCAAAGATATTTAGAGTAAACAGAACGACAAAGAAGGCTGATTTTCTACCGAACATTCAAACGACAATATAAAGAACTACTGCGCCTAAGAAGAGTAGAAAAATGAGAGGCACACATTAAGAACCAACGGGTACAGGTAGTCGGAGTTTTCCGCACAAACTCGCAACAAATGAGATTCGATCACCTTCTGAGAAGTCCGACGGCATGATGACGTCAGGCTGGGACACAGTAGTGCCGTACCAACTGAAAACTTTGTTGCCGGATGACACAAAGACACGGTGTTCTATCAGCATCTCGCTGTGAATTACTAGAGCAGTATGTGAGTAAGAGTTATGTGGTGCCACTTGCCCAGGAGGAAGTGATGTGAATGAAGAAGAAAGCAAAAGGACGTGATGCAATACTGGAAGAAGTGTTGCATCAACTAGTGGAGCAAATTACGGGTGTAACAGTGTTATCAAGCGAATGTATTTTGGAGGATCGGGTGCCCAGAATCTGAAAAATCTCGAATACCGTTATACTAAAAAAAGGGGAAGACAAAGACTTACGAGAACCTAAATCTTGTAGGCGGATTTGCTTGGTAACTAGCCAAAGTGTAGGAAAAGCTTCTGTGTCGCCGCCTGAGGGGCCACAGACAATTAGTTTACATGAGCCTCTTGCAGCAAGGTTTCAGGAAACGGAAACCCACCGAGGATGGGATAAATCACGCAATGAATATTGCGAACGCCTCAGACGACAAGTATGTTATAGGCATATTGACTGATATAGCTTGGGCATTTGGTAATTTGTGGTGGTCTGCCCTGTTCAAAAGATTCAAACAGATGAACTGTCCGAGGTGCCTCTATAACAGTCTGCGAGATTATTGCACAAACAGACAGGTGCAATTAGAATGTCCTGGAAAGAAAATTGTGAAACACTTCACCAAAGGCTGATGGTTCTGGGATGTTGGCATAGAGCGATTACTGAATCAGTTTCAGAACATGCATAACAAACACCAGAGGCTGCGTCGCCTATGCAGACGATATGCTAATTGTAGTATCTGCTAATGCAAGGACTAAATTAGAGCAAAACAGTAGGGTAGTTCTTGAAAGACAAAGCAACTTGTGCGTAGGAAACAAACTAACGGCAGCGGCGCAGTGTACGTCTTTCTAAAAGAACCATTACCAACAACGAGAAATCCCACAATCAGAATAAACGACCAACGTGTGAAAAGAAAAGAAGTATATAGGTACCTTGGAATTAACATCATTGCAGATGTAGAAACCGTCTGACAGAGAGGCATTAAAATCCTAAATGAAATAGCAACAATTGGCCAAAAAAGTTTTCAGAATCCTGGAAGGTAAGGATAGCACAGACTGTACGGCGATCACAGTGGGGTGATCTCCTTCGTCTGACGCGCGTATAGAGCGACACCGACGGAGGCGTTACCTCTATGCCTAACAGTAAAAAAGAGTGGTGCACAATATTGGCTCAAAAATCATCAATATGATAAGGTAAAGGAGATACTGGGCGCAGGAGCCGTATCGAATAAAGAAATAAAAGCATGCGTTAATACAGTGTGGCAAGAAATCTGGGACAGGGCAGAAACAGCACGGAGAACCTACCAGGTCTCTCCTAACATAAAAGAAAGGATAGGAATGACGTACCACCTGTCTGGAAATGGTCTTCATCCCAGCTGCTTACTAAAAATTAGACTTCGCATCACAGCACTAATGAATGTAGAGCAACTGATAATTTGGGTCACATAGTCTGGGACTATGTGCCATTAGACAATATGTTACAGACCAGGATAGGAACGCATTTAGAAATGCAACAGTCTGTAATACAATAAGAAATGAAGAACTGTAGCATAAGCTGAACTCGCTTACAGGTAAGATACCAGCTTATCAACTGCAAGCCTACGTGGCTGAGTGCCAACCAAGAGGAGACCATACGCCATGTGGCATGGTAACGAGGCGCGCCACGGCAAGACATCCACCGACAGCAACGTACTGGAAGTTGTGAGGGGACGAGCCTCTGGCAGAAACCGGGAAGGACTTTCCGAGACCCTGACAGACATCTTCCAGTCTCTACACCTCGGATAGCAGAGCAGCACAGCCCCTGTGAACCCTGAGTACAGTAGTGTAGTGCTGTGTGGTATAGTGTCGTAGTAGTGTAGTCCAGAATTATAAATTACAAAATATGTGATCTACTAATGCCACATAGTGTAACACACCACTATTGTGTGCCTTCTGGACAGACATCTGTGCGCCAGATGCCCAAATTTTAGTTAGCACACTTTTTTACTTATTATTATATCATTATTATTTTAATGTAGTTATTCTACGTACATTTTCCCAGCATAATACGTAGTTATTACTCACACATTTGAAACCATGTGAAAATATTATTTGCATTATTCACGTCAATTCATGTGCAGCATTCGGTCTATTATTTTGTCTAGATAACAGACTAAAAGAAAATAGCAAATAAATAAAAAATAATAAATGGTCGTATGTAAAGGTTGTTAGTGGCACCAAAGTTAGTGTATAATTCCCGGTGAACGAGACAGGAACCGAAATTGAGAGAAGCAAAGAAAAAACTGAAGTGTGTAGGCTTTCACGGCCGGCGTCTTCAGTAATTAAAACTTCCGGGCTAAGAGGCCGTGGTCCAATAGTAGAAATACTTCTCCCTGACGTTTCGTTGCCAGCTGCGGGCAACATCATCTGAGGTGAGTCTACGGCTGGCTGCTAGGCCGTGGAGTTTATATAGAGCGCGTAGAGGGCGCCACCACTCTTCACGTGTTGTCAACAGTAAAACTATCTGTGGCTGGCGTCATTACTCTCGATCGAAGGTAATCGATTGTCACATCTTTGGTACAGAGTCGATCGCCATATCGTATCTAGCTTGAAGCCTTCTTCTTTCATGTTAAAATTATTGTGGTGGTTAAAAATCTCTACAGCCTCTCTATACATACGTGCATAATAATGCGATGTCTTAGCTAGCACGCTCGTCTCACTAAATTTTATTTCATGGTCACCCGTTTCAAAAACATGTTCCGCTACAGCCGATTTGTCCGTGTGTCCCAGTCGACAGTTCCTTTTATGTTCAGTTAGGCGAGTATTGATACTTCTTTTTGTGGTTCCAATGTAAACCTTCCCACAACTACACGGAATCTTATAGACACCAGGAGTAGCTAGAGGGTGTCGTGCATCTTTCGCCGATCTTAAGCATTCACTAATCTTCTTGGTGGGTCTGAAGATTGTTTCAACTCTGAACTTGGCCAGCACTTTCCCGATACGGTCCGTAATATTGTGGATGAATGGAAGAAAAACTTTCCCCACCGATGGTTTTAATTACTGAAAAAAACTGAAGTGTTCAACTTCGTTTTCAAATGTTCGTTTACAAAGGAAGACCCAGAAGAATTGCACCAATTTAATCCTCATACCAGTGAAAAGATGAATGAAATATTATTGTCAGTAGTGTTGAGAAACAGCTGAAATCGTTGAAATTGAACAAAGCTCCTGGGTCCAACGGAATCCCTAAGAGATTCTGTACTCAATTTGCGGCTGAGTTAGCCGCTCTTATAGCCGCAGTATATTTTAGATCTCTTGGACAGAAAACCGTGCCCGGTTCTTGGAAACAAGCACTGGTCTTAGAAGAAGGTTAGCAGAAGTCATCCACAGAATTACTGTCCAGTATCATCGACGTCGATGTGTTGCAGAATCCTAGAACATAATTTGAGCTCAAATATAACAGGGTATCTTGAACAGAATAACCTCTTCAATGGAAACCAGCATGGATTCCGAAAACATCCATTATGTAAAACTCATATCGCACTTTTCTCACATGACATACTGACAGCGTTGGATCGAGGCAGTCCGGTAGACTCAATATTTCTTGATTTCTGAAAAGGATTTGACTCAGTACCAAACCTACTACTACTGTACAGTGTGACAGTTTTGAACCATATGAAATGAAATCGTTATAGATTCTGAACGGTTTGCGTTAGGACGTTCAGACCGCACGGTTGGCCGAGGACATGATGGAAATTAGTATGCGCGGTTTAGCGACGAAGCCCAGTTTCATTTTGATTGGTTCGTCAATAAGTAAAAGTGGCGCATTTAGATGACTGAGAATCCGCACTTCCCAATCGAGAAGACTCTTCACTCTCAACAGGTGACTGTGTGGTGTGCAATGTCCAGTCACGGTGGCTACCGATCGGTACGTGAAGGTTTCGGAAGGTGATTTCGTCCCCATTATCCAAAGTGATACTGATTTCGACAAGATGTGGTTCATTCGAGACGGAGTTCGACCCCATCGAAGCCCTATAGTGTTTGATGTTCTGGAGGAGCACTTTGGGGCCGCACTCTGGCTCTAGGGTACCGAGAGGCCACTGGCATGGGCCTCGATTGGCCGCCATATTCTCCTGATCCGAACACATGCGACTATTTTTTGTGGGGCTATATTAGAGACACGGTGTACAGCAATAGTTCCGAAACCATTTCCGAGCTGAAAGCAGACGTTCGTGAGGTCATCGACAGCTACGACATTCTGACACTTCAGCGGGTCAGGCAGAATTCCGCTACTCGTCTGCGCCACACCACCACCATACATGGCAGGCGTATCGATCGTGTCATAACCTAAATAAAAGTTGAGTAAAGTGTGTGCACCACATATTGTGTAACTAATTTACTTTTTTTGATAAAGTTCAATAACTGTGGCCCTGTAAAAGTACGATCATACGGTCAAGTGAAATTTGTGACTGGACTGAGGACTTCTGCTGGGTAGGAAGCAGAATGTTATCGTGGATGGAGACTAATCGTCAGATGTAGAAGTGACTTCGGATGTGCCCAAGAAATGTGGTGAGATCCTCGCTGTTCATGTTGTATATTAGTGACGATGCAGACAGTATTAACTGCATCGTCAGCCTTTTTGCAGGTGATGCAGTTATCCTTGTTGAAGTACAGTCTGAAAGAAACTGTATTTCAATAAGATTTCAACGTGGTACAAAGACTGGCAGCTTCCTTTAAATGTTCAGAAATGTAAAACTATGCACTACACAAACCCAAAACACATAGTACCCTACGACTATAAGATCAGTGAGTCACTGTTGGAGTTGGCTACTTCATACAAATACCTGGCTGTAACACTTTGTAGGGACATGAAACGGAATGATCACGTACGCTGAGCAGTAGATAAAACAGGTGGTAGACATCGATTTAGTGGTAGAATACTGGGAAAGTGCAGCCAGTCTACGAAGGAGATCGCTCACAAGTCACTCGTGCTATCGGTTCTAGGACATTCTTCAAGAGTGTGGGTCCCGTATGAAATAGGACTGACAAGGGATATTGAATATATACGGAGAAGGGCGCCCCATGAACCACGGACCTTGCCGTTGGTGGGGAGGCTTGCGTGCCTCAATGATACAGATAGCCGGACCGTAGGTGCAACCACAACGGAGGGGTACCTGTTGAGAGGCCAGACAAACGTCTGGTTTCTGAAGAGGGGCAACAGCCTTTTCACTAGTTGCAGGGGCAACAGTCTGGATGATTGACTGATCTGGCCCTGTAACACTAACCAAAACGGCCTTCCTGTTCTGGTACTGCGAACGGCTGAAAGCAAGGGGAAACTACAGCCGTAATTTTTCCCGAGGGCATGCAGCTTTACTGTACGATTAAATGATGATGGCGTCCTCTTGGGTAAAATATTCCGGAGGTAAAATAGTCCCCCATTCGGATCTCCGGGCGGGGACTACACAAGAGGACATCGTTATCAGGAGAAAGAAAACTGGCTTTCTACGGATCGGAGCGTGGAATGTCAGATCCCTTAATCGGGCAGGTAGGTTAGAAAACTTAAAAAGGGAAATGGATAGGTTACAGTTAGATATAGTGGGAATTAGTGAAGTTCGGTGGCAGGAGGAACAAGACTTTTGGTCATGTGAATGCAGGGTTATAAAAACAAAATGAAATAGGGGTAATGCAGAAGTAGGTTTAATAACGAATAAAAAAATAGGATTGCGGGTAAGCTACTACAAACAGCATAGTGAACGCATTATTGTAGCCAAGATAGACACGAAGCCCACGCCTACTACAGTAGTCCAAGTTTATATGCCAACTAGCTTTGCAGATGATGTAGAAATTGTTGAAATGTATGATGAGATAAAAGAAATTTTCAGGTAGTGAAGGGAGATGAAAATTTAATAGTCATGGGTCACTGGAATTCGACAGTAAGAAAAGGAAGAGAAGGAAACGTAGTAGGTGAATATGGATTGGGGCTAAGAAATGAAAGAGGAAGCCGCCTGGTAGAATTTTGCACAAAGCATAACTTAATCATAGCTAACACTTGGTTCAAGAATCATGAAAGAAGGTTGTATACATGGAAGAACCCTGGAGATACTAAAAGGTTTCAGACAGATTAAATGATGATTTAGGAAACAGATTTTAAATTGTAAGACATTTCCAGGGGCAGATGTGGAGTCTGACCACAATCTATTGCTTATGAACTGTAGATTAAAACTGAAGAAACTGCAAAAAGGTGGGAATTTAAGGAGATGGGACCTGGATAAACTGAAAGAACCAGAGGTTGTAGAGAGTTTCAGGGAGAGCATAAGGGAACAATTGACAGGAATGGGGGAAAGAAATACAGTAGAGGAAGAATGGGTAGCTTTGAGGGATGAAGTAGTGAAGGCAGCAGAGGATCAAGTAGGTAAAAAGACGAGGGCTAGTAGAAATCCTTGGGTAACAGAAGAGATACTCAATTTAATTGATGAAACGAGAAAATACAAAAATGCAGCAAATAAAGCAGACAAAAAGGAACACAAACGCCACAAATATGAGATCGACAGGAAGTGCAAAATTACTAAGCAGGGATGGCTAGAGGACAAATGTAAGGATGTAGAGGCTTATCTGATGAGGGGTAAGATAGTTACTGCCTACAGGAAAATTAAAGAGACCCTTGGATAAAAGAGAATCACTTGCATGAATATCAAGAGCTCAGATGGAAACCCGGTTCTAAGCGAAGAAGGGAAAGCAGAAAGGTGGAAGGAGTATATAGAGGGTCTAAACAGGGGCGATGTGATTGATGACAATATTTTGGAAATGGAAGAGGAGGTAGATGAAGATGAAATGGGAGATATGATACTGCGTGAAGAGTTTGACACAGCACTGAAAGACCTAAGTCGAAACAAGGCCCCAGGAGTAGACAACATTCCATTAGAACTACTGACAGCCTTGGGAGAGCCAGTCCTGACAAAACTCTACCATCTGGTGAGCAAGATGTATGAGACAGGTGAAATAACCTCACACTTCAAGAAGAATATAATAATTCCAATTCCAAAGAAAGCCGGTGTTGACAGATGTTAAAATTACCGAACTATCAGTTTAATAAGTCACAGCTGCAAAATACTAACGCGAATTCTTTACAGACGAATGGAAAAACTGGTAGAAGCCGACATCGGGAAAGATCAGTTTGGATTCCGTAGAAATGTTGGAACACGTGAGGCAATACTGACCTTACGACGTATCTTAGAAGAAAGATTAAGGAAAGGCAAACCTACGTTTCTAGCATTTGTAGACTTAGAGAAAGCTTTTGACAATGTTGACTGGAATACTCTCTTTCAAATTCTAAAGATGGCAGGGGTAAAATACAGTGAGCGAAAGGCTATTTACAATTTGTACAGAAACCAAATGGCAGTTATAAGAGGCTAGGGACATGAAAGGGAAGCAGTGGTTGGGAAGGGAGGGACAGGGTTGTAGCCTCTCCCCGATGCTAGTCAATCTGTATGTTGAGCAAGCAGTAAAGGAAACGAAAGAAAAATTCGGAGTAGGTATTAAAATCCACGGAGAAGAAATAAAAACTTTGAGGTTCGCCGATGACATTGTAATTCCGTCAGAGACTGCAAAGGACTTGGAAGAGCAGTTGAACGGAATGGACAGTGTCTTGAAAGGAGGATATAAGATGAACATCAACAAAAGCAAAACGAGGATAATCGAATGCAGCCGAATTAAGTCGGGTGATGCTGCGGGAATTAGATTAGGAAATGCGACACTTAAAATAGTAAAGGAGTTTTGCTATTTGGGGAGCAAAATAACTGATGATGGTCTAATGTAGAGAGGATATAAAATGTAGACTGGCAATGGCAAGGAAAGCGTTTCTGAAGAAGAGAAATTTGTTAACATCGAGTATTCATTTAAGTGTCAGGAAGTCGTTTCTGAAAGTATTTGTATGGAGTGTAGCCATGTATGGACGTGAAACATGGACGATAAATAGTTTAGACAAGAAGAGAATAGAAACTTTTGAAATGTGGTGCTACAGAATAATGCTGAAGATTAGAAGGGTAGATCACATAATTAATGAGGAGGTATTGAATAGAATTTTGGAGAAGAGGCGTTTGTGGCACAACTTGACTAGAAGAAGGGATCGGTTGGTAGGACATGTTCTGAGGCATCAAGGGATCACAAATTTAGTACTGGAGGGCAGCATGGAGGGCAAAAATCGTAGATGGAGACCAAGAGATGAATACACTAAGCAGATTCAGAAGGATGTGTGCTGCAGTAGGTACTGGGAGATGAAGAAGCTTGCACAGGATAGAGTAGCATGGAGAGCTGCATCAAACCAGTCTCAGGACTGAGGACCACAACAACAACACGGAGAAGGGCAGCACGAGTGGTCACCGATTTTTTTGATCCGTGACAAAGTGTCACAGAGATTCTGAAGCAACTAAACTAGAAGACTGTTGAAGACAGACGTAAACTATCCCCAGAAAGTCTATTAATAAAGTTTCAAGAACCGGTTTTAAATGATAACTCTAGGAATATACTACAACCCCCTACGTATCTCTCACATAGGGGTCGTGAGGATAAGATTGGAATAATTACTGCACACACAAAGGCATTCACACAATCATTCTTCCCGCGTTCCATACGTGAATCGAATGGGAAGAATCTCTAATAACTGATACAGTGGAACGTACCCTCTGCCGTGCTCCTCACGGTGGTTTGCACAGTATAGATGTAGATGCAGCTGTAGAACAGTTCAGCATTTTCGACATTTCCGCGATACTGCCCCGTGGATGAAAGTAAGTCCGTGGTTGTTTACAGATTAGATTATTCTATGTATATATAGTTCATAACGCATGTTTACAAAAACAGAAATAATCTAATGTACGTTCTACGTATTTTTCATTTAAGAAGTGATATGCAGCAAGAACAAGTAAATGTACAATAAAGTGAGGTGCATGTGATAAATTCTTAGGTGCATAAACAACACATTTTACATTAATGACGTTACTGAACTTAACATGTGTCAAATCAGATTTTATATGACTCTCACGTTATCTGGTATTGTAAACACGTACATAGAACGGCCCCACTAAAACACTCCTCAATGAAGTAGAAGAGGTTAGTACCAATAATGCTTTTTGTTGCCCCTAAACTGATCCTTATGGGCAGTTGAACGCTTTATGTCTGCTGACAAGTTATTGAGCACATGTGTTCCTCAATGACACCTTCCTCGATCAAAGTAAGTGACTTTACACGGCGGAACCTATATCCAATAATTTTAACTGCAAACACGAAAAAACTACAAGAGTTGCATATCCAACGCATGAATGTATATGAAGATTATTCGTATTTCCAGTACATATTCCATAGTTGGTTTCAAAAAGGTGTATACTATCAACGACAAATTTAATCAAGGAGTGAGAACATTGGGAAGCAGTAGTCGGTGCCCTTGTTCCTTTGAAAAGGCCGCTGCAGGTCGCACGTGAGTTCACACCACAAAAAACTCACATTACACGCAAGAAAAAGTTTGGTGTACTTGATCAGTTACTCCAAAACATCATCCCGTTTGACTTTGGAGTGAGAGAAAGCTTTTTACCTTTATATCACGTATGTCTGACAACACTCATATTGGAAATTCGTACTGCCGTACTTTGTATATGTTCAATATGCCCTGTTAGACCATTTAGGTACCTGTTAGAAACTCTGAAGCACAATTCTAGGGTTGTTCTCATGAGTATTTTGTGATCAGTCTCCTTTGTAGGCTGAGTGCGTCTTCCCAGTATCCTGCTAATGAACGGCAGTTTGCCACCTGCATGGACCTCGCCGTTGGTGGGGGAGGCTTGCGTGCCTCAGCGATACAGATAGCCGTACCGTAGACGCAACCATAATGGAAGAGTATCTGTTGGGAGGCCAGTCAAACGTGTGGTTCCTGAAGAGGGGCAGCAGCATTTTCGGTTGTTGCAGGAGGAACAGTCTGGATGATTGTCTGATCTGGCCTTGTTACATCAACCAAAGCGCCCTTCCCCTGCTGGTACTTCGAAGGCTGAAAGGAAAGGGAAACTACAGCTGTAATTTTTCTCAGGGACATGCTGCTATACTGTATGGTTTAATGATGATGGCGTTCTCTTCAGTAAAATATTCCGGAGGTAAAATAGCCCCCATTTCGCAGTGACTACCCCGGAAGATGTCATCAGGAGAAACAAAACTGGCGTTCTACGGGTCGAAACGTAGAATGTCACATCCCTTAATCGGGCAGGTAGGTTAGAAAATTTATAAAGGGAATGGATGGGTTGAAGTTAGATGAACGAATTAGTGAAATTCGGTGGAAGGAGGAGCATGACTTCTGACGAGAGAAATACAAAATCAAATAGAGGTAATCCAGGAGTAGGTTGAAAGGGTACAGTACCACCCGACATTGAAAATAGGTACAACATTCTTCGTTATTCTTGTCAGAACAACATATTTTTTTATAATAATAACTCAATTTCAATTAATACAGCGAAGCCGGATACCAGTGTAGGAAAGAATGACAATTTATTTATTTAATTGATTACATGTGCACTCCCACAAAATAAATCCCTACATCCAATTTGGTGTGATCTGTGAAATGAATGAATGTATGGTCGTCTGCTAACTGCAGATAGTGAATGTGCAATATATGATCATCTTTGAGACGGTCTTTTGGTCACCTTTGGTGGAACCAAAGAGATGAAATTTACCTGAGCTTTGAGATGCCTGAAATGTGGCTGACCAATATGGTAGCATGATGCTCCCCCACCTTGGCGGAGGTGCGAGATCGGCCATGTTTCAGCACTCTGCCGCCGGATCTAGTGTTGGTAAGACCTGTCTTAGGTGTGCTCCGAAAAGAAAAAAGAGTGGAGACATGGTATGCATGTGAAATACTTAAGAGTAGTTTGGAATAATAATTTATTTCAGGAACTTTTGTGGGACGAATTAAATGTCAGGCAGGTAATATTAAGGGGATCGTAGTAATCTTCGGAAGTGACCAACGGTCACAATGAAACCACGTGTAGCAATAAGTTGAAATACTTCCGACTGCTTAAGTTAAGCTGAATTACTAGCGTGTGTACTATAAGTTGGAAATATTTAAGAAATGGCGAGTGCAGGACTTGAAATTAGAGACGAGTACTTCCACGTGGTGAGTACTGTGTGAGTCTCAATCTGTGCATGAGACAAAGGATAAAGAGAAGTACTCGTCCATGGTATCAGTTGAGGACTCGCGTGTGTGATGAATATGTTCTTAATATTACTTTGCGTGTTATGTTTCCGTGTGACGCTTGATTCAAACTATAATACTCTGAGAGAGAAGCAAGGTGAGGCAGCCGTCTATCCAGCAACGCCACTTGGCTTGCATTGCACAGGAAGACGTGCATATATCCTCCAGAGTTCATAGTAGGAAAGAAAGGTTACGAAGTGGGGCAGTGTCGTGTGAAACTGGGATAAATACTAGTTGAAGTGGGAAAGCTGAAAGTGATGTGATTATAACGTTGTGGCTATTCTTTGTGTTGTATGTTGCCAGTGTGATGTATTTCATGAAATTTAACTATGTGTGGTTGGCATGGGAGGGTAACAAGATAGTTTCAGAGGCAGTGAGTTATGCATGTTCCTTTTTGTACCGCTCGGTCTGGAGGAAATTTTCGTGATGATGGGTGTGAGAGTCGAAATGTGAGACATAGCAAAAGATCCACCATCCTATCCAGAAAGTGCACTGTAGCGTTAAATAATTACGAGACCATAAGATAGAGAACCACCAATGTAAAGCCATGTCCACTGGGCGGAATTTCTCATGTGTTATTGTTGTAGGTTATAGAATTTGTGTGTTTAGGTTATAGAATTTATCGGAATAAATAAGATAGTGAAAAGAAAAATATTGGTGGCCTTTTCCTTCGAATAGTATGTTGTCATGATACCCAGAATTTATAATGTGTGCGCCACTCATATTCAGTGCGATGGCCACGTGTGGGTCAAAGCCGTTAAATAAGAAAGAAAATGTGGTATTGCCAGTGCGTAGTGAACAGTCAGAGTAGTGTAAATTACTAATAGTCAGATTTCCGTTTCCGTTGCGTAATATTCAAACAGGAGAATAACTTGTAACTTAATTGTGAGTACTGGATAAATAAGAATGAGTCCACTCGCTTGGCAGACCACTCATCTTGCAGGCCTGACTGTTTGATGCCACAGTATGAGCAAGGCATGTGGTGCCTCTTAATAATGAATAAAAAATTATGAATGTTGGTGAACTACTACGAACAGCATAGCAAATGCATAACAGTAGACAAGATAGATACGAAACCCATACCCTCTACAAGATTATTTGAAGACTAGCTCCGCAGATGGTGAAGAGAGTGAAGAAATGTATGATGAGATAAAAGAAATTATTCGAATAGGTAAGGCAGACGGAAATGGGGACTAGAATTTGGTAGTAGGAAAAGGAATAGAAGGAAAAGTAGTAAGTGAATACGGACTGGAGGAAAGCAATGAAAGAGGAACCCACATGGTAGAACATAATTTAATCAACGCTAACACGGTTTAAGAATCATGAAAGAAAGTTATAGAGACCTGAAGACGCCAGAAGGTTTCAGATTGATTATAAAATGGCAATACAGAGATTTGGGAACCAGATTTTAAATTGTAAGACACTTCTCTCCTCGATTCATATTGTCACTGCCACACCAGTCTAGTTTAATTTCTGAGGCTCTCTGTGTTCTGAAATAGCACCTCAGCATCGAACTTAAAGGGGGATGCAGCCCCAGGTACAGGTATAAATGAAGTAATTCAATTTCAGAGACCTTATAGGTCTCGTACAGAAAAGATTTTATGTATATAGACTGAAGCGATGAGTGAAACTTTGGGGTGCCAGAGTAATCCGTGCAGTTGCGTGAACTGCTGTGCCAAGGTGGCTTAGTGGATAACACACCTGCCCAGTAAGCAGGAGACCTGTGTTCGATTCCTGGCCTTGGCGAAAATTTTCATTCGCCGCTTCAGTCTATATACGTAAAACTGAAGAAACTAAAAAAAAGTAGGAAATTAAGAATATGGAAGAGTTTCAGATGGAACATTAGGAAAAGGTTGACTAGAACAGGGGAAAGCAATATAGTAGAAGACGAATAGGTAGCTCTGACAGAACAAATAGTGAATGCAGCAGAGGATCAAATAGATAAAAAGATAAGACCCAGTAGAAATCCTTGGATAACACAACAAATATTGACTGATGAAAGGAGAAGCTTTAAAAGTGTGGCTAGTGAAGCAGGCAAAAGGTAATACAGACATATAAAACTGAACAGGAAGTGCAAAATGACTGGACAAGTGTGCCAGATTAGAGATGTGCGGATTTAGAAGCATATTTCACTATGGTAAAGATAGAAACCGTCTACAGGAAAATCTAGAGTTCTGATGTAAAAGCAGTTCTATGCAAAAAAAAAAACGGAAAGCTGAAAAGTGGATGGAGTAAGTAGAGTGCCTCTTGAAGGGAGATGAACTTGAAAGCAATACTGTAGAAAGGGAAGTCAATGTAGACGAAGATGAGAGGGGATACTGCGAGAAGAACATGACGAAACTCTGCAAGATGTGAATCGAAAAAGGCACCGAGGGTAGACGATATTTCGTTAGAATTACTGTTAGCCTCGGCAGAGCTAGTTCCATCTGGTGCGCAGGATGCATGAGGCTGGCGAAATACCCCCAGATAAATCCAATGCCAAGAAAACACTTGTTGACACATGTGAAAATTACAGAAGTATCAGTTACATAATTCCTGGTTGCAAAATACTAACACGAATTGTTTACAGACGAATGGAGAAACTGGGGGAAACCTACCTCGGGGAAGATCGCTTTGGATTTCGGAGAAAACCTTAGAAGATAGGTTAAGGAAATGCAAACGTACGTTTATAGCACTTCTAGACTTAAAGACTTCCCCCATGAACCATGGACCTTGCCGTTGGTGGGGAGGCTTGTGTGCCTCAGCGATACAGATGGCCGTACCGTAGGTGCAACCACAACGGAGGGGTATCTGTTGAGAGGCCAGACAAACATGTGGTTCCTGAAGAGGGGCATCAGCCTTTTCAGTAGTTGCAGGGGCAACAGTCTGGATGATTGACTGATCTGGCCTTGTAACATTAACCAAAACGGCCTTGCTGTGCTGGTACTGCGAACGGCTGAAAGCAAGGGGAAACTACAGCCGTAATTTTTCCCGAGGACATGCAGCTTTACTGTATGATTAAATGATGATGGCGTCCTCTTGGGTAAAATATTCCGGAGGTAAAATAGTCCCCCATTCGGATCTCCGGGCGGGGACTACTCAAGAGGACGTCGTTATCAGGAGAAAGAAAACTGGCATTCAACGGATCGGAGCGTGGAATGTCAGATCCCTTAATCGGGCAGGCAGGTTAGAAAATTTAAAAAGGGAAATGGATAGGTTAAAGTTAGATATAGTGGGAATTAGTGAAGTTCGGTGGCAGGAGGAACAAGACTTTTGGTCAGGTGATTACAGGGTTATAAATACAAAATGAAATAGGGGTAATGCAGGAGTAGGTTTAATAATGAATAAAAAAATAGGAGTGCGGGTTAGCTACTACAAACAGCATAGTGAACGCATTATTGTGGCCAAGATAGACACAAAGCCCATGCCTACTACAGTAGTACAAGTTTATATGCCAACTAGCTCTGCAGATGATGAAGAAATTGATGAAATGTATGACGAGATAAAAGAAATTATTCAGGTAGTGAAGGGAGATGAAAATTTAATAGTCATGGGTGACAGGAATTCGTCAGTAGGAAAAGGGAGAGAAGGAAACATAGTAGGTGAATATGGATTGGGGGGAAGAAATGAAAGAGGAAGTCGCCTTGTAGAATTTTGCACAGAGCATAACTTAATCATAGCTAACACTTGGTTCAAGAATCATAAAAGAAGGTTGTATACCTGGAAGAATCCTGGAGATACTAATGGGTATCAGATAGATTATATAATGGTAAGACAGGGATTTAGGAACCAGGTTTTAAATTGTAAGACATTTCCAGGGGCAGATGTGGATTCTGACCACAATCTATTGGTTATGGACTGCAGATTGAAACTGAAGAAACTGCAAAAAGGTGGGAATTTAAGGAGATGGGACCTGGATAAACTGAAAGAACCAGAGGTTGTAGAGAGTTTCAGGGAGAGCATAAGGGAACAATTGACAGGAATGGGGGAAAGAAATACAGTAGAAGAAGAATGGGTAGCTCTGAGGGATGAAGTAGTGAAGGCAGCAGAGGATCAAGTAGGTAAAAAGACGAGGGCTAATAGAAATCCTTGGGTAACAGAAGAAATATTGAATTTAATTGATGAAAGGAGAAAATATAAAAATGCAGTAAATGAAGCAGGCCAAAGGGAATACAAACGTCTCAAAAATGAGATCGACAGAAAGTGCAAAATGGCTAAGCAGGGATGGCTAGAGGACAAATGTAAGGATGTAGAGGCTTGTCTCACTAGGGGTAAGATAGATACTGCCTACAGGAAAATTAAAGAGACCTTTGGAGAGAAGAGAACCACATGTATGAATATCAAGAGCTCAGATGGCAACCCAGTTCTAAGCAAAGAAGGGAAGGCAGAAAGGTGGAAGGAGTATATAGAGGGTTTATACAAGGGCGATGTACTTGAGGACAGTATTATGGAAGTGGAAGAGGATGTAGATGAAGATGAAATGGGAGATAAGATACTGCGTGAAGAGTTTGACAGATCACTGAAAGACCAGAGTCGAAACAAGGCCCCGGGAGTAGACAACATTCCATTAGAACTACTGATGGCCTTGGGAGAGCCAGTCATGACAAAACTCTACCGTCTGGTGAGCAAGATGTATGAGACTGGCGAAATACCCACAGACTTCAAGAAGAATATAATAATTCCAATCCCAAAGAAAGCAGGTGTTGACAGATGTGAAAATTACCGAACTATCAGTTTAATAAGTCACAGCTGCAAAATACTAACGCGAATTCTTTACAGACGAATGGAAAAACTGGTAGAAGCGGACCTCGGGGAAGATCAGTTTGGATTCCGTAGAAATGTTGGAACACGTGAGGCAATACTAACCTTACGACTTATCTTAGAAGAAAGATTAAGAAAAGGCAGACCTACGTTTCTAGCATTTGTAGACTTAGAGAAAGCTTTTGACAACGTTAACTGGAATACTCTCTTTCAAATTCTGAAGGTAGCAGGGGTAAAATACAGGGAGCGAAAGGCTATTTACAATTTGTACAGAAACCAGATGGCAGTTATAAGAGTCGAGGGGCATGGAAGGGAAGCAGTGGTTGGGAAAGGAGTGAGACAGGGTTGTAGCCTCTCCCCGGTGTTATTCAACCTGTATATTGAGCAAGCAGTAAAGGAAACAAAAGAAAAATTCGGAGTAGGTATTAAAATTCATGGAGAAGAAGTAAAAACTTTGAGGTTTGCCGATGACATTGTAATTCTGTCAGAGACAGCAAAGGACTTGGAAGAGCAGTTGAACGGAATGGACAGTGTCTTGAAAGGAGGATATAAGATGAGCATCAACAAAAGCAAAACGAGGATAATGGAATGTAGTCAAATTAAATCGGGTGATGCTGAGAGGATTAGATTAGGAAATGAGACACTTAAAGTAGTAAAGGAGTTTTGCTATTTAGGGAGTAAAATAACTGATGATGGTCGAAGTAGAGAGGATATAAAATGTAGACTTGCAATGGCAAGGAAATCGTTTCTGAAGAAGAGAAATTTGTTAACATCTAGTATAGATTTAAGTGTCAGGAAGTCGTTTCTGAAAGTATTTGTATGGAGTGTAGCCATGTATGGAAGTGAAACATGGACGATAACCAGTTTGGACAAGAAGAGAATAGAAGCTTTCGAAATGTGGTGCTACAGAAGAATGCTGAAGATAAGGTGGGTAGATCACGTAACTAATGAGGAGGTATTGAATAGGATTGGGGAGAAGAGAAGTTTGTGGCACAACTTGACTAGAAGAAGGGATCGGTTGGTAGGACATGTTTTGAGGCATCAAGGGATCACAAATTTAGCATTGGAGGGCAGCGTGGAGGGTAAAAATCGTAGAGGGAGACCAAGAGATCAATACACTAAGCAGATTCAGAAGGATGTAGGTTGCAGTAGGTACTGGGAGATGAAGAAGCTTGCACAGGATAGAGTAGCATGGAGAGCTGCATCAAACCAGTCTCAGGACTGAAGACCACAACAACAACAACAGACTTAAAGAAAGATTTTGACTGAAATACACTCTTTGAAATTCTGTAGGTAGGATGGGTTGAATACAGGGAACGAGAGGTTGTTTAGAACTTTTACAGAAACCAGACAACAGTCACAAGAGTCAACGGGGCATGAAAGGGAAGCAATGGTTGAGAAGGGAGTGAGACTGGGCTGTAGTCAATGTTATTCAACATTAAGCAAGCAGAAAAGGAAACTAACAAGCGGAATGAAAATTAAAGTTTAATGAGAAGAATTAAAAGCATTGAGGTTTGCCAGTGACATCGTGTTTCTGTCAGAGACAGTAAAGGACTTGGGAGGGCAGCTGAATGGAATGAATGATGTCTTGAAAGGAGGATATAAGATGAACATCAATAAAAGCAAAACAAGGTTAATGGAATGTAGTCCATTTGAATCAGGGAACGCTAAGGGAATTAGATTAGGAAACGAGACGCTAAAAGTAGTTGATGTGTTTGGCTATCTACGCAGCCCAAATAGAGTTGACTTAAAATGCAGACTGGCAATGGCACAAAAAGCACTTTTGAAGAAGAGAAATTTGTTAACATCGAATACAAGCTTAAGTGTTAGGACGTCTTCTCTAAAGGTAATTGTGTGATGTGTAGCCATGTATGGAAGTTGAACGCGGACGATAAATAGTTTAGACAAGAAGAGAAGCTTTTGAAATGTGGTGCCGCAGGAGACGCTGAAGATTAGATGCGTAGATCGCGTAACTGATGAGGATGTACTGAGTAGAACTGGGGAGACAAGAAATTTGTGGCACAACTTGACTGAAAGAAGGAATCGCTTGACAGGACCCATTCTGAGACGTCAGGAGACTACCACTTTGTATTGGAGGGAAGTGCGAGGTGTAAAAATCGTAGAGGGAGACCAAGAGATGAATACAGTAAGCAGATTCAGGAGGATGTGGGTTGCAGTAGTTATCTGAAGATGAAGAGGCTTGCACAGGATGGAGTAGCATGAGGAGCTGGATGAAACCAGTCTCTGGACTGAAGACCGCAGCAACAAGGTGATCTCTCCATTTCATAACCCCACAAACTGTTACACCTACGTATCTGCGTGAGCTGAAAATTTCCAATTGTGATACTGTAGTCACAGCATTCTTAATCTTTTATTTTCTGAAATCTGCCAGTTTATATTTCTGAGCATTTTAATCAAGTAGCCTACCTTTTGACCTTTTGTTTTTAAGAAAGTACTTCATTATAGATAACTTCACGAACAACGAGGAGTCATGGGTTGCTGTTAAGAGTGTCTGCCGAGTCATTAATATATCGCTTGAACAGCGAATATATCAGCACACTTCGCTGGAACACGGCTGCAGCCACATCTTCAACAGCCGATGACCCTCCATGCGAGATAACAGGCTGCCTCCCTCCTAACGAGGAACCTTCAACTCAGCCATAAATTTCGCTTGATATCCCATATAATGATTTTTTTCCCTTAATCCACGCTGGTCAGCATGGAGGAGGCTATTCTGTTTAAGATGCGTCGCTACGTTTGAGCTCAGAATGTATGTTGTAGGATTCGACAAGTGACTGATATAGTGACGTGGGCCTGCAGGGTTGTGGATCACTTCTGCTGCCCTTCTTGTAGGCGGGCGTGAACTGTGCTTCCTTACAACTGACTTTTCGATTCGCATCATGAGTGGCAGATTATAGTCAGAAAATATTGTGTTCAGACTATTCTCCAGCCCTGTTTTTGTTTCATTCTCGATGAAAAAAGAAAGTTCCTAAGTAATCAATAATCCGAAAAAAAATGCCAATGTGCCATTTTGCCTGATTTGGTACGGTATAATGGACACATGGGTGAAAAGTGCTAAATAATCTGAGAAATTAATTGCATAATACAATTATCAATTTTTCTAGAAACAATTTGTTATTATAATTGCGTAGGCTTCCGCGGCCAGAGCCAGTGGACATAAAAGTTTTCTGGGTGTGGTACCGCGTCATAACGTATAAAACTGCTGCTGCTGGAGAGAAACCAACATTTCGGCCACGGTTGCAACGGCCTTCCTCTCCGTCATTAGACGCAGACCCAGAGGCAGGCGCAGAAGAAGGCCGCTGCAACCGTGGCCGAAACGTTGGTTTCTCTCCAGCACCAGTAGTTTTATATACACTCCTGGAAATTGAAATAAGAACACCGTGAATTCATTGTCCCAGGAAGGGGAAACTTTATTGACACATTCCTGGGGTCAGATACATCACATGATCACACTGACAGAACCACAGGCACATAGACACAGGCAACAGAGCATGCACAATGTCGGCACTAGTACAGTGTATATCCACCTTTCGCAGCAATGCAGGCTGCTATTCTCCCATGGAGACGATCGTAGAGATGCTGGATGTAGTCCTGTGGAACGGCTTGCCATGCCATTTCCACCTGGCGCCTCAGTTGGACCAGCGTTCGTGCTGGACGTGCAGACCGCGTGAGACGACGCTTCATCCAGTCCCAAACATGCTCAATGGGGGACAGATCCGGAGATCTTGCTGGCCAGGGTAGTTGACTTACACCTTCTAGAGCACGTTGAGTGGCACGGGATACATGCGGACGTGCATTGTCCTGTTGGAACAGCAAGTTCCCTTGCCGGTCTAGGAATGGTAGAACGATGGGTTCGATGACGGTTTGGATGTACCGTGCACTATTCAGTGTCCCCTCGACGATCACCAGTGGTGTACGGCCAGTGTAGGAGATCGCTCCCCACACCATGATGCCGGGTGTTGGCCCTGTGTGCCTCGGTCGTATGCAGTCCTGATTGTGGCGCTCACCTGCACGGCGCCAAACACGCATACGACCATCATTGGCACCAAGGCAGAAGCGACTCTCATCGCTGAAGACGACACGTCTCCATTCGTCCCTCCATTCACGCCTGTCGCGACACCACTGGAGGCGGGCTGCACGATGTTGGGGCGTGAGCGGAAGACGGCCTAACGGTGTGCGGGACCGTAGCCCAGCTTCATGGAGACGGTTGCGAATGGTCCTCGCCGATACCCCAGGAGCAACAGTGTCCCTAATTTGCTGGGAAGTGGCGGTGCGGTCCCCTACGGCACTGCGTAGGATCCTACGGTCTTGGCGTGCATCCGTGCGTCGCTGCGGTCCGGTCCCAGGTCGACGGGCACGTGCACCTTCCGCCGACCACTGGCGACAACATCGATGTACTGTGGAGACCTCACGCCCCACGTGTTGAGCAATTCGGCGGTACGTCCACCCGGCCTCCCGCATGCCCACTATACGCCCTCGCTCAAAGTCCGTCAACTGCACATACGGTTCACGTCCACGCTGTCGCGGCATGCTACCAGTGTTAAAGACTGCGATGGAGTTCCGTATGCCACGGCAAACTGGCTGACACGGACGGCGGCGGTGCACAAATGCTGCGCAGCTAGCGCCATTCGACGGCCAACACCGCGGTTCCTGGTGTGTCCGCTGTGCCGTGCGTGTGATCATTGCTTGTACAGCCCTCTCGCAGTGTCCGGAGCAAGTATGGTGGGTCTGACACACCGGTGTCAATGTGTTCTTTTTTCCATTTCCAGGAGTGTATTATGACGCGGTACCACACCCAGAAAACTTTATGTCGAATTTGTTATTACTACGGAAAAAGGTACAGAAAAAACTGAAGGCACAGTTTTCCCATCAGTCATCAGTTTCCTCCTCACCACAAGGCACGCACAGTCCGTGGGCTCACACAGCACATCCTGGGCACGTGACGTCAGTGTGAATGTTGGAAACCTTTTACCGTAGACCAACACTCCACCTGTGTTCAGCCATTCTGGTTTCATTATTCCTCTAGGTCAGCTTAAATGCTGTGCATCGCAGGTCCTTGACTGTCGTGCTGAAAAACCTTGCCTCCAAGAACATCATATAATCGTGAATTTCATCCCACGATTTTCTATCTCGAAGCGCTTTTGTGTTTATGCGTATGGCAAGAAAGTATATTATTTTTATTATTTAATAATTATGATGTATAATTATATGGTAAATATTATGATATTGTTATGACTGATCATTTATAATAGTTACATTCTGCATTTCTTCAACTAACTAACAGTAAAAACGAAAGGAAAAAACATTTGGTTAAGGTTTCATATATTGGCCACAACGGCAGCCATATTGGACACTGGCTGGCCAGTAAGCCCACCTTGTTAGCCAACGTCCATCTTTGATGAAGCATTCGTCGACATTTTAATCTCTCGCCAACAAACGACTCTTTCAACACAATTATGTTAGAAAAACGGAAGTTGTTACGTAGATTTGTAGTAATTGTACCAAGTGAGAGCTCACCGTAGATCAGAAGGTCTCAAAACCGCAGCAAACGTGAGGACAAGTTGGTCTTTAAAAAGACTAAAAGTAACTGAGCGGCTTGGCGTTGAATGACGTCATTATGCTGTTGCTTTACCACTGCAGCACTGTTTAGCTTTAGTACCTGATCAAAAATGTGAAGCACCAAGAAGACATGATGGAATGCAAACATAACTTAGCACACACATAAAAAACCTGGCACGTATGTAAACGACTAGTACTGCTATTCCCTATGACAGATAGAGCGGTCACCAGAGCACATTAATGTTGTTGGTTTTCAGTGTTGTGGCCAGGCGTAGCAGGGTTTATAGGGAGCCTGAAAAGCATCTGATGTTGAGTTATCACAGCGAAGAACATGGATATGTCACATACTCGTGTTAGATAGCGTTATCACCATCTGATAGAGTTTCAGAGTGACCGCATTGTCGGTCATCACTTGAGCAGCTGTTCGAATCGTGGAACATCCGGATTTGTGTGGCATTCGGATGTGACAGTGGCCCAGGGAACGTAAGGGCAGCCATATTCACTGTCGAGGTTCTGGTCAACCGTGTCTGACAACCGCAAGGCAGCACTCAGCCCATAGTAATCCCTTTACATCTATGTCTACTCTCTGAGAGCAAGTGATGGTCTCCTTGCAACATTTTGTGTCATTTCACACCATTGGTCAAAGATTAACAGGAGCCAGACGTGCCAATTATGCCTCGGCTGCCGCCTGCTACACGACGCTAACCCTTCAGCTGTGTACTGCGGGTTGCCGCATGTCAGGTCCGCAAGCAGCATAGCCCTCAGTACATCGACAGAAATAATCTTTAGGATTCTATAGTACCGTATGGCGCAATTTGCTTCTAGCAGCAAGCGTATTGCAGTAAACAGTGCTGCAATAATGGGCACCATTTCTCCTCCGTGAAATCACGTCCCTGCTACACACTACGCCGGTATCCTCTGGCCAGGTGGGTATTCAGGGCGCTCTGCATCCAGTGCACTTCTGGGCTTAAACCAGCCGCGCTCTGAAGACCGTCAGTCGGAGTTCACACTGGAGCCCTCACTTCGGTGGACTCGGCCGCTACCATTGCGAGCTACTGCCTCCATGGACCTCACGTCAACTATCCTCGAGCTACCGCCTCAGTTTTCCTCGAGATACCACCTCGCTGGACCTCGTCGTCAGCCATCCACCGGCCCATTTCCTGTCTGGGCCCTATCCTCAAGCTGTCTTCGTCCCAGCTACGCCTGACTGCGGACTGTGGCCTCTCTGACTGCCTACATCGCATTTTGTTCAGTGATAAATCACGGTTCTCAACTACCCAAAGTGATCATCGTCTCCAAGTATGAGAGAGCTCCCATTCTTCCAGTGTACTGGAGAGGCACAGCGGTGGCACACACGGCGTCACGGTGTGAGGAGCCATCGAGTTTCAACTCAGGTCATCGCAGGTAGTGATTGAGGGTACTCTAATGGCACAATGGTACACTGCGGACGTGCCGTCCTTTATATCTTACCTGTGATCGGACACTGTCGTGGTACCAGTTTTCCACAGTACAGTGCTCGTTGACTTACGGTATGTGTCTTTACGAGTGTGTGATGGACCGACAGAAGACGTATAGGACTAAATCGTATGTGACCCGATCTGAGTGCCAGAATAAACGATTTGAAGGGTCAGTTACAGCAGTCGTAGGCCAGCTTGCCTCAGGAAAGATGCAGTCGCCCTTCCCAGGCATGCAGGACAGTGGGGGACGGGACGTCGTACTGATCACTGGGCTCATACTGCCGAGAATTTTTTGCAAACGTGGCTCGATTTTGTAATCACTCAAATAACATCACATAGCGTGTCAACATGTGACGTTTCATCGTGTGTCTTCCTGCATGACGTATATACACGGTCCAGTGACCACCGCTTATGTTCGACGTCAACGCACGATAACCACACCCACAGACCGCCAATGTCGGTACTAGCAGTAGAGGGCTCTGAGCACTATGGGACTCAACTGCTGAGGTCATTAGTCCCCTAGAACTTAGAACTAGTTAAACCTAACTAACCTAAGGACATCACAAACATCCATGCCCGAGGCAGGATTCGAACCTGCGACCGTAGCGGTCTTGCGGTTCCAGACTGCAGCGCCTTTAACCGCACGGCCACTTCGGCCGGCGCAGTAGAGGGTATATAAACCGTGTCGGTCGGGGACACGGAAAACAGTGCAGTCATTGTTATATGGGAACGTAGTGATTTATCTGACGCCAGAAAGGACAAGATCTTTGGCTTTCAGACCGAAGACGAAATCATTTCCGAAACGACTACGTTTGTAACACTGTTCGCGTGCCTCCGTTGTTGAAGAGTACCGTGCGTCGCAAAATGGCGCTGTCCAAAATCAACGCCGAGGCTGTGGTGTGCCGTGGCCCATAGATGAGAGGGGTGAACGACAATTGCGGAAATGGGCACGGGAGAATAGACGTGCAACTATTGCGCAACTGACTGCCCGGATAAACCGAGAGACTACCAGCAGCGTCTCCTGAACGAGCGCTCAGCGTCCGATGCCGGAATTCCGCAGCAGCCGTCTGGTTTGTGCCACCGTATTGAGCGCTATTCGTTGGCGGCGAAGGTTGGAACCTGCAGTACCGCAGCTGTACGTCCGCCGAGTGCCGACTCGCGGCCTCTTCAAATGAATCACATTTTATGCTCCATCGGACGGAAACCAAACACCCTGGAGCAGTCTCCGAAAGGGACCGAGCCGGAGGAGGGAGCGTTGTGGTCCGGTGAATGTTTTCTTGGCATTTACTGGGTGAACTCATCATTCTGGAAGGCACAGTGCATCTAAACTCTGGGACCATGACCGCCCCTACATGCAGTTTGTTTTTGCTCGGCAC
Source organism: Schistocerca nitens (assembly GCF_023898315.1). Taxonomy (NCBI): domain Eukaryota; kingdom Metazoa; phylum Arthropoda; class Insecta; order Orthoptera; family Acrididae; genus Schistocerca; species Schistocerca nitens. The sequence continues at coordinate 18,532,691 of NC_064618.1, read as the reverse complement.
GATGGTATCCGCGAGCAGGACAATGAAACGTGTCACACAGCCCGCAGTGTACTTCCGTGGTTCAGAGAGAGTTTACCACTCCTATGACCACCACCCGCCACCTCCCTCCCCCCCGGAGCACCTGTAAGACCACCTCGATTGGGCTGTTTGTGCCACGGATCGTCAGACGAGGAACCTGGGGTAGGTGTCGGTGGCACTGCACCTCCCACAGCCTGGTTGACTCTTTTCCAGCACGTCACGCAGCAGTCCACGCTGCAGAAGGTCCCGACGAGTGGCCACACTGCCCTGAGTGGGCCGCGTGTGTGGCAGCTGTTCGGAGAACTGTGACCTCTGTAAAAGGACGCCAGTGTGTCCTCACTACTTTGAATTACAGTTGTGCAGGAAACAGCTTAGCTTGTACCGTGGTGACCCGCTGACGAGGCTTCCACTGGCTGCGAGGCGGCCACAGCCAGAGCGGCCCATCACCAGTGATCTGCCATCAGCCCCCCCCTCCTCCCCCCTACCCGCCCAGCCACCTGGAGCCCTGGTTACCTGCGGCGACACAATGCTGTATCATGGCAGGGGGCCGGCTCACTGCCATCCAGCTCCGAAATATAACTTCAGTCAGAAGAAAGGCGCATTGTTCTGACAAAGCGATTTTTTCACGATACCGCTGCTCAGAAAGGGCTTCATCTCCAGCGGTCGGCCTCCTTTCTCGATGGCAAAAAAGAACTGAACAGAGCAACTCGTCACGTCCCGTATTTCATAAACATGCCTGAGTCTTTCTGGGCCAACTCGGGTGTTTTCCCAGATCGTGATTTATATGAATTGACTGTCTGCCAATAGCATCTCTATTTCTGACAGACTTCGCTATCGGTTCTCCAGCATTTCCTCACCGTAATTAAAAGACAGTGAGGCGTGGGGTAGACTGGGTACACTTGAAACTACACTACTGCCCATTAAAATTGCTACACCACGAAGATGACGTGCTACAGACGCGAAATTTAACCGACGGGAAGAAGATGCTGTGATATGCAAATGATTAGCTTTTCGGAGCACTCACACAAGGTTGGCCCCGGTGGCGACACCTACAACGTGCTGACATGAGGAATGTTTCCAACTGATTTCTCATACACAAACAGCAGCTGACCGGCGTTGCCTGGTGAAACGTTGTTGTGATGCCTCGTGTAAGGAGGAGAAATGCGTACCATCGCGTTTCCGACTTTGATAAAGGACGGATTGTAGCCTATCGCGATTGCGGTTTATCGTATCACGACGTTGCTGCTCGCGTTGGTCGAGATCCAATGACTGTTAGCAGAATATGCAATCGGTGGGTTCAGGAGGGTAATAGGGAACGCCGTGCTGGATCCAAACGACCTTGTATCACTAGCAGTCGAGATGACAGGCGACTTATCCGCATGGCTGTAACGGATCGTGCAGCCACGTCTCGATCCCTGAGTCAACAGATGGGGACGTTTGCAAGACAACAACCATCTGCACGAACAGTTCGACGACGTTTGCAGAAGCATGGACTATCAGCTCTGAGACCATGGCTGCGGTTACCCTTGACGCTGCATCACAGACAGGAGCGACTGCGATGGTGTACACAACGACGAACCTGGGTGCACGAATGGCAAAACGTCATTTATTCGGATGAATCCTGGTTCTGTTTACAGCATCATGATGGTCGCATCCGTGTTTGGCGACATCGTGGTGAACGCACATTGGAAGCGTGTATTCGTTATTGCCATACTGGCGTATCACCCGGCGTGATGGTATGGGGTGCCACTGGTTACACGTCTCGGTCACCTCTTGTTCGCATTCACGGCACTTTGAACAGTGGACGTTACATTTCAGATGTGTTACGACTCGTGGCACTACCCTTCATTCGATCCCTGCGAAACCCTTCATTCCAGCAGGAGAATGCACGACCACATGTTGCAGGTCCTCTACGGGCCTTCCTGGATACAGAAAATGTTCGATTGCTGCCGTGGCCAGCACATTCTCCAGATCTCTCACCAACTGAAAACGTCTGGTCAATGGTGGCCGAGCAACTGGCTCGTCACAATACGCCAGTCACTACTCTTAGTGAACTGTGGTATCGTGTCGAAGCTGCATGGGCAGCTGTACCTGTACACGCCATCCAAGCTCTGTTTGACGCAAATCCCAGGCTTATCAAGGCCGTTATTACGGCCAGAGGTGGTTGTTCTGGGCACTGATTTCTCAGGATCTATGCACCCAAATTGCGTGAAAATGTAATCACATGTTAGTTCTAGTATAATATATTTGTCCAATGAATACCCGTTTATCATCTGCATTTCTTCTTGGTGTAGCAATTTTAATGGCCGTTAGTGTATTTTGCTTTTATCTTTCATATTATTGTTGTTTATTAACCAATCAATAATTATGTTATGTCTAATTAAAATACTGTTTAGGCACACTATTACGTCCTCCTTTTTCGTGTACAACGGCCAGTATTACGAGCAGACTGACGGCATAGCAATGGGTAGCCCGTTGGCTCCAGCTGTTGCAAACATCTTCATGGATAATTTTGAAGATATTGCCATAGATACTGCGCCATTGAAGCTGAAGTGTTTATTTCGATACGTTGACGACACGTTCGTCATTTGGCCACACGGACGAGAGAAATTAGACGAGTTTTTGGAACACCTCAATGGCATCAACAGTAATATCCAGTTCACTATGGAGGTGGAACAGGATAATGCATTGAACTTCCTCGACGTCCTTGTTCACCGTAAACGAAATAGGTGCCTTGGCCACAGCTTCTACAGAAAACCCACCCGTACAGACCTGTACCTGCACCCCACCAGCAATGATCATCCAGCACAGAAGTGCACAGTATTACAAACATTGGCGCATCGTGCAAGAGTAATATCAGACGACGACAGCCTGCCCCATGAACTGAGCCACCTACGCAAGGTTTTCAGGAATAACGGCTACAGCGCCCATCAAGTGAAAGAAGTCATTTCTGGGAAATATCAGAATAACACCACCGACAAAGAGCAGGAAAAGAAACTTGCTTTGCTGCCATTCTGTGGCTCTGTGTCGGGCAAGATAAGCCGCCTGTTCAAAAGGCACAAGATCAAATCAATCTTCAGGTCTCCAACCTAAAATCCGTCAGTTACTGAGACCAGTTAAAGACGCAGTAGGTCTCAGAACACTTGGAGTCTACGAAATACCTTGTGAGTGTGGACAGAAGTACATCGGACAAACAGTGCGCACTGTGGAACAACGCAGGAAAGAACATGAGAGGTATTATCGCCTACGCTATCCAGAGAAATCTGCGTTAGCTGAGCATTCGTTAGAAAACGGTCACCGCATAAAATTTAACGATACCTCTGTCGTGGCTCACACTAACGGCTTCTGGGACAGTTTAATAAAGGAAGCTATTAAAATGAAAATTACCGCAAACAACCTGGGTAGAGCCGGCCGCGGTGGTCTAGCGGTTCTAGGCGCTCAGTCCGGAACCGCGCGACTGCTACGGTCGCAGGTTCGAATCCTGCCTCGGGCATGGATGTGTGTAATGTCCTTAGGTTAGTTTGGTTTAAGTAGTTCTAAGTTCTAAGGGACTGATGACCACAGATGTTAAGTCCCATAGTGCTCAGAGCCATTTGAACCATTTGAACCCTGGATAGAGACGGTGGCTTGCAGCTCAGCGCTGCGTAGGATCCAGCGATCGCGCGGTTGAAGAGGGCACATCGAACGCAGACTCAAAACATGCCCATATATGCCAATGTCAAGGTCACCAGTGACGTCATAACCGGCAGGTAGCGTATATAAGGGCACACCAACAGCCCACTGGCAGTCATAACACTTGACAATGGCGAAGGAGTGCTTGGCCGAAAGCTCGTGTAGTTTTAAGCAATTGACGAGGTTGGAAACCCGAGAACATTTTATTCGGTCTCTACGAAGTTTCCTGAATGATAATGCTGCTGCAAAGTCTATGTGGCTTAGCCCTACGAAAAGTTTCTTTACATCCATCAACGTTTTCTTGCTGGGTTGTCGGAACAGGTGAGTTATTGATAGTCTGTTGTTGAACCGTTGTCTCTGCTATTGCGGACTCAGCCGTATTTTCGGGATTGGGTCTATCCGTTACAAATACAGGAGAAAAATCGAGCACAGTAAACAGCTGCCGTTTTGCGAAAGCCGGCCTGAATGTTGGAAGATGTGAGAGGGTGGGGCGTAGCAGACGCTACAATCCCCGGAATGTCGAAAATCGACACTGTTTTTCCTGGATGGCTTCGCATCCACGCATCACAGGTCGAGTTTACAGCCTTCTTCAAAGGGCAATGGGGACAGAACGACAGAAACACAATGCCATTGTTCTTGCAAAAGTCCAGTACGTTAATATGGCCATGTGAGGATGGTTCAAATGGCTCTAAGAACTATGGGACTTAACATCTGAGGTCATCAGTCCCCTAGACTTAGAATTACTTAAACCCAACTAACGTAAGGACATCACACACATCCATGCCCCAGGCAGGATTCGAACCTGCAAACGTAGCAGTAGGGCAGTTCCGGACTGAAGCGCCTAGAACCGCTCGGTCACAAGCCCTCCCATGTAAGGAGTGGGTATCAAGTATGAGTAACACTTTATGAGACGGAGATACGTTTGCGTGTTTCTTGAAGCGGTCCCTCCCGCCGGATATTCGAGTCCTCCCTCGGCCATAGGTGTGTGTGTTGATCTTAGCATAAGTTAGTTTAAGTAGTGTGTATAGGGACCAATGGCCTCAGTAGTTTGGTCCTTCACAAATTCAAACATATTTGACCATTTTTGTTTCTTGAAGTATTCCAGGAAATTCATATATGATTCATCGTGCATCCAACCAGAGGGATTCGCAGTTCCAGCAGACCATACTCGCCCATCCCTAACAAAATGGACTTGGAAACGCACTCGTGGAGAAATGAAGAATGCAAGAATAACATTGACAATGGCGTTTGCTGCAAAAGTTCCTGTCACTAAAGTACCCCTTACAGCTGAAGTTACTGAACCTACTTGACGAGCACTACGTCTAGCTACAACTCTATCTGGTTTTTGAACGGTTGTTATGCCTGTTTCATCGGTGTTTTGTATGTCTTGGGGTTCAAAGTTATGACGGTCCATGACACTGGCCAAACTGTCATCGAGAGTATGGACGTTAGTTTTACTATAGCTAGTCGCCCTGGTCAGGCTTGTAGCTTACGCGGCGCGTACGGTCAGTTCAGGGTTTCGTCTCACAAACATCCGAAACCATTCCTCACCAGCCATTTAGTTTTTTTCCCAAGTTCGAGGTCGTGATAAATTATACTTAATGGTAAGTTCGTAAGCCAATTTTCTCACCTCTTTCTTAAAGAGTCCAAAATACATATGTGCACATCGAATCAAATTTTTTGAAAATTATTGCCCTTGATTTTCATTAAAATTCTGTTGTGTGCTCTATATCCCATACCTTCGCTGTCCTCGCCAGTAATATCTCACTTTCGTATGCACCTCAGTAGAGAATAGTGGTTTATTCCAAGCGTGTCCGCTACTTTTCGTAGTGAGTTTCCAGCTTTTACTTGTACATAAGCATCTTTATACGTCAACAAATCAATCTTCCTTCTGGATGTCTTTCTCGCCTGCACTCTACAAAATAAAGATAATATACTGACTGTTTCAACGTTACCCACGAAAATTGTTTTAACCTTCCTCAGCCCCACCTTTGGTAAAAGACAGTTTATAGTACTGGTGGTAATAACAACACATTAAAACTAGTCATTATACCGAACTGTACAAGCTACTTAAGAGTCACAAACAGGCACTCAGTATTTTGAGCTAAATAAAATACACGATACTAGCATAAATGTCAGAAGAAAATTGCTTATTTTTGACTACTAAAACAGAATAGGGCCTCCTGTATTTGCTGACAATGCTCAGGGAGCAGACCTGTCGCCCGCTTCGTTATCCCATTACACCCCACTCCCTGCGCAACCGTTCCAGAGATATTTACTTCGTTTCAACCGTCCATTGTTTCACCCATACCCAGTCTACCCTACTTTCCCAGCACTGGATCAGGACGGAAAGGGAGGTACATTGGAGTTTTTTTGTAGTCGGCCTTTAATTTCTTCTTCACCCTTTGCGTAACTGCCTTCGGTTACATGTCTGAAATACATACTTACGCAACATTAACCGAATGTAGACTCGGCCTTTAATAGTAGCTTATTATTATTATTGGGTTTTGAAATCAGTGTTTAATTTTATATTATTCCGGATTTTGAAATGTTGGAGCTTAAATGCAAGTCTGAATAAAATTAAAATTATCGTTGCCTAAATGACTCGTCAATTAAAGGAAGAAAATTACGAACTTGAAAAATTATGTAAAATATTCTTAATATTGAAATTTGAATGCAATTTGCCAGATATTACCACCATAATAATTAATGATTGATACTGTTTTTTTTTTTTTTTTTTTTTTTTAGCTAGCCTCCTCCACCGGGATTGTCTGTTGGCGAGTATAGTTTTGGGACGTCATTTATGCCTACAAATTATCGGGCCTCGTTTTGTGAAACGTGAAATTTTAGATACAGGTTCTATTCTGAAAGCAAACCAAACGTATTACGCTGATTGGTGCCGTTAATAAGTGATCATTCATTAACAGACATCCCCACACCAAGTAAGCCACATTCAATTATCAAATTCATGAAAAAACTGAGGAAAAAAGGTATGATTAGTCGTAGTAACAAACACAATGAAATTAAATAGTCATTATTTGGCAAAATGAGCACAATTAACAAAATCTCTACGTAACATAGACCAAGCAATGTATTTCATGACTGTACCAGACAATGGCTGACAAGGAAGAACGAGAACAAAATAATTGCGAGTCCTTGTTCGCTTAAGTTACGTGGATAATTCAATAGATTACATAGGTAATCCAATATTAATTTCATTACAGTCGCAGTGTCTATTGTCGGCGATAAAATAGTCTCAGCACTACTACGCGAAAACACAGTCACGAAATCCCCTAACATTTGGGGAAACATTTCACAGCCTCCTAAAATTTTTAAAAGTTTGTCAAGTCTATGTAAATAGTTTTTAAAATTTACATCGCTTCATTAACTTTTAGTCTTTAGATTGTCCTTTTTTTGCATCAATTCACTGTATATCGTATTTCGTTTTCGTATCACTTCATCAGTTTATGGTACATCGAATACACAATAATACTTCATAATTCTCTGTTCATTAATGTGAAAATTAGTGATGTCATTTTATTTGTTTGAGCTAGAACCTGTTTTAGCTCTGCCAGGAATGTAATTTGCCTTCCCATTTGTGTGCGATCTTGCCGGCACCTGGCGAAATGACAGTAAAGACATAGGCATTCAGTTCCTTTTTTCGCATGCAAAGTTTTATCATAAAATTTACAAGCATTACACATTGACAAAATCAGACTATTTAGTACATTAATCAGAACGAACTAATTTTATCGTTGGGAAAGAAAACATCAAGGTACGGAATTTGAATTTTTGGTAGTTATTTGTCCTTGTGATTTGAGTTTGACTTTTGAAATGTTCATAGTAAACACTTAAGAATCGTCGTAGAGATTTTTGTTACAAAAATACGTGTGGTTTTTGAAACAGTTTATAATCATCACTCATTTGAACATTATTCATTCTTGCTCGACGGTTGTAAAGGTGATGCATCGTAGGCGGAGTCAGACGTGCTGCAGCATTCGCCGTTGCTGTTGAGCAGAGCCGACAAAAACTGCGATGGAGCAAGAAGATTGCGGTTGTGCTCGACGGGATACAGTTAGCTGAGGATACAGGGATTACATAAAACATCTGTAGATTGGTGTCAGTAACATAATATTGACTTTTAAATACATATTCCCTAGAAAGAATTTTGATCAGTACGTAATTGTAATCACTTGCAACATTATTTTACATCAATTTGTTGGGTGATATCTGTGGTTTACGCAGTATACATTTTTGTGTTGTGATACAAAAGATCTAATGTATGCTTTTTGTTCATGCACTTTGCTGTCGGTTAGCAACAATACCGCATGTTAGTTTTGGTTTCCGGGCATTCATTAGTGTCTTCAGAATACCGTACATTACATATGTTTGCAAAGTACTTATCAAAGCTTTCGTTTCTTAAGCATTTAGCTTCGCGTCGGCGTTTGATAATCACACGTGACGTCCCATTCACAAAGTTCCAGTGCTATAGTCTGTTCCATAGTTTATGCGCGATACACATTATCTGAGTTTCAGTTGAAAGTAACATCACTTCACACAAATTAAGTTGACTTGCTACTAAGAGTGCCGTCCATATTCGACATTAGTGCAAAGTGTTTGTATTTATTTCACCAGGCGAAATTGTATTAACACGCATAAAACGTCTCTTGATATCACACATCTCTCTATGCTCTTCTATAAATAGTCCTTCCGTGAAATGCAAATTTACGTGCACTACTTCACCACTGACAGTTCTGTCTGCCATTGAAAACTTATTACTCAGCCTCTGTCGGTACGTGTCATGTTACTTACAGATACATTCAAAGAAAAATTCCACATCTTATACACTCTATTATAGGTACCAACCGTATGATTTACATAGTGTTTATGTTCTATAACTTTCTAACTTTTTCTTCTTACATTTCTTCGCGATATTAATTTCGTTGTGCGGCTGTTTATGGTAGTGAAACCTACTTTTACAATGTTTTTTCAGTACTTAATGCGAGTTTAGTCGTTACTACTGGAGTTAAGGACATCACTGACTGTTTTTGCCTGAAACAAACAGGTGTGTGCTGTTGAAATTAGTCGCGAGAACTAGTGCAGAATACAAATCTGTTTATGGCACGATGTTGCCATTTCCCTATTATCGGACTAAAATCTCAATAGTTTTATCACTTCACATTAAAAACACGACCCACAGCAGCTTGCTGTTTATGTTTACGAACTACATGTTAGACATAAAAGGAAAAATTATTTTACGCTACAAATCATCGCATATCTACAATACTTAAAATCTACTGATAGAAAAACTATATCTTCTGTATAGCTTCTGCGAACTTTCTATACTTAGAATTGCATAGCAAAAGAAGTGGAATAATTGCATCGATGAAAAATGTTACTACGGTTACATCAAAAGAAATTTCTTGTTTACTTTTCTCTTCATAATATTAATGAAATGATTTTACTTAAAAGATTATTCCTGAACTTCTACTATTATTGTGCAAGTTTGTTGTTCAGCAAAAGGCTTACTTAAGATCTACTTATGCATATAAAGAAAACAGATTTGTCCTAAAGCTACTATGTATACTGTTAAATGTCTCACATGCTAACATATTTACAAATTCTCATATTTACATAGGTACATCCTCTCTATTAAATGTTTTCTCAGCAAAATATTCCTCTATATCCTGGTGCAGATAAAAACCTTTTCTGTTGTTTGATTCTGGAAATGTTAGCAGATAGCAGCAACCATGTGGTTTTGCTATTACTTTAAATGGTCCAGAAAATAACATCTGCAACTTCTTATTTCTTTTCTTTAGTAGTGAGGGTTTCACATGAGTCCTAAGCATCACCTTTTCCCCTATGTTAGCAGTCTGTACTTTGGATAGCTTTTTGTCATATCTACATTTCTTCAGTTTTGCCTGGTATGTTAAAGAAACGACAACTTGTCTTATTTTCTCATTCCAACTTAATTCTTCTCGTGGTATACAGGACAAGGGTGATAGCCATTCGATACATTTTTTTAGCATTAAACATAAGCTCATTTGGAGTATATTTTGTTGACCTAGGGGGTAGGTTGTTACTACTTCCTCAAAATTTTTTATTAAATCTACCCATTAGTTTTGAGGCATATGTTCGTACAAAACGGTTAAACTCGCGAATAGTTCTCTCTATTGGACTTGATTCGGGATGAAAAGAGGATATGAAAACTCGTTTTATACCATTTTCACTCAGAAAGGATTTCCACTTTCTGCTTGTAAAATTCGAAGCATTATCTGTTACTATGGCTTTAGGCTTTCCGACTTGTGGAATGTATTCTGTAGTGATTCTGTGAATGACTGATCCTAAAGTTATTGTCTTCATGGGACGCAGTTTTACTTGCTCATAGAAAACATTCAGAACTGCTAATATGTACTTTACTCCTACTCGTGCTATGGGGAGAGGTCCTGCTACATCGATGGATGCTAGGTCGTGTGGTTGCCTAGGAATAATCGAATGTAATGTTTGGTGACATCCCACATTCATGTGTTTAGCTTTCTGACATAGTAAACATGTTCTTAATGATTTGTGTACATGTCCCCTTAAATTTGGGAAATAGCAGTACTTTTTAATCTTTCCACTACGTTTTGATATTCCAAAGTGTCACCAAACTAAGTGTGTGTGCCAGATAAGTGTTTTTAGGTTAGCTTCAGGCATACAAACACGCCGAATGTCAGATTTTCGGTGTCTCCTGTGAACTAGTACTCCCTTGTACACTTTATAGTAGGTTCCTATTTTACCAGGGGTGTTTTTCTACATTAACTGTTTTATTTTATTCCACCTAGGGTCTATGCTTTGCAGTGTCTCCACACTTTGCACATGTCAAGATAACACTTACTGTAAGTCGGATCTTTTACTAGTAATATTATGAATTCTGATGTTTCCTCAATAGCATCTGAAGTTTCCATCAACCGTTGTGGTAGGCGAGAAAGTGCATCTCAAATTATGTTATCTTTTCCACTTACGTGTACAATCTCGAAAGAGTATTCCTGTAGAGCTAATGACCAGAGCGCTAGACTTTTATGCATTAACTTGCACCCAAGGAAAAAGCTTACAGCTTGATGGTCAGAATATGCTTTTACATGGTGCCCATAAATATAGTTAAACTTCTTAAATGCTCATGCCACTGATAATGCCTCTAGTTCAGGTGCATAGTAATCTCGTTCACACTGTGCCAACGTTCACTTGGCAAAACCAATGATTCTTACTTCTGTTTTCTCACTTACTTCAAGTAGTTGGAATAGACAAGAACCTAAACCATAACTGGAAGCATCTGTTGCAATAAAGAATTCTTTGGTCATGTCTGGGTGGTTTAAAACTGTGCATTTAACAGAACTTCCTTTATGTTCTGAAAAGATTCCTGACATTCTGCTGACCACGTCCATAAAGCATTTTTGTTTAGTAAGCTTAAAATGCTTGGCTGTTAAGCAACTGTCCGGGTATGAAACGTATAAAAAAGGGCACTAGGCCCAAAAAGGCGTTCAATTGTTTTTTTTTTACCTGTGAGATGGAATTTTTTTTTAACGCGTCCATTTTCTCAGTGTCAAGCACTATGCCTTCGGGCGTCATTATGTGTCCCAGAAATTTTATTTTGTCTGTACCAAATTTTGATTTTTTTAAGTTTATGGTTACCCCCGCATAACGAATTTTTCTGATACGTACTGTAATATTTCTGCCCAAGTTGGAGTAGCAATCAGTAAGTCATCTACATACATAGTGATTCTGTTAATTAGTTCAGGTCCAAGCACAGTATTTGATGCAGTAATAAAGACACCTGTGCTTATGTTGAGACCAAACGGTATTACTTTAAACTGATAACTCCTACCTGCAAAAATGAATGCTGTATATTTCCTAGAACATTCTGAAATCTCTACCTGCCAGTATGAATATCTCATGCCAATTGATGTCACATTGCACAGTAAAATCTCTGAATTTGGGGCTCTAAATTCTCTGACCTCGTCTATACAGGTATGATATTTTTTTTTTATATTTCTTGCATCTAGCGCAAGACATACACTTCTCCTGGTTTAGCCACTGCAAGTGGTGGATTACTGTATGGTGACATGGAAGGTTCTATAATATCCCATTCTAACATGCGACGGATTTCATTTGTTGGCCCATGGGACGGAATAGGTAGAATGGCAAAATGTTTCATGAAGCTTTACTTGCACTGCATACACATATACTTTAATTATACCAGGCTTTTCATAAAAAAGAGATATATATATATTTGTTTAAAAGGTTAATTAGCTCGTTTTGTTGTACAGTGTTTAAATAAACTGAATCACAAACTTTGCTTTGTATTTCTTGTCTGCAAGACTGTACATCAATTTGCTCTTGACTGGACTGTGTTTGATGTGGCAACATAGGAAATTGACTGTCACACAAAAGTACTTCTGATTTTATGTATTTGATTCGGACCGCTTGACTTGACTTACTGTGTACCGGCTTGCTTTTAATGAATGGTGTGGCTGTCCCCTGCCCATTCACTTTTGATACACGTGTGCCACAAAAAAGGCCAATTACTGCATCTCTTTGTTGTAAGAAATCTACTCACCATATGCAGCTCACCCATAAACCTTTCAGAAAACAGGAATGTGCTCTCTATAGCTCCATTACCTGCCTCAATTAGTACACGAGTCTGCATACCTACTCCCTTTGACTTATTTCCAAACGCACCAATGATCCTACAATTGTGTACCGGCAACATATGTGGTGTCTGAAGTTTACAAATCTTATTATAAAATTCTAAAGCCACACAATTTGTAGCCGTGCCCGTGTCAACAGTCACCATTGTTGGTATTCCGCCTACTACTGAGTGAAATGCAACTTGGATTGTGTACTTTTCCGTTAGTTTACACAAATGGTTTTTTTCACAAACTTCATCACTCAGATTTTTGCCGTGATTATACCTTATTAAACACACGCTCTCTCTACATTTGCCCCCTGTTTCTTCCGCGACCGCCATATGAGGTCGCATTTAGTTTAACACCTCTGAAGTGCTGCGTGTAGTGTTGCCCACCACTTCCATAATTCTTATTGGTGGCTCTTGCCTACAGTTTTGTCCCAAACTAGTGTGTTCGGCGGCACTGTTCTGTGGTGCAGAAGCGCCAGACGATTGTGTATTGGTTCCTGTGTTAGGATGCCAGTTACTGTTCGACTGCTGTGATGGTGGTTGCCAGCGGTTTGGCTGATTATTCTTATTACTATTGTAATTGCTGTACTCTGGATGATATCTGTTATCTTGCCTACGCCTCTTATTAAATGGAGGAGAATTTCTTCCACCCCTTTGTCCTAGGTTATTATTACCATTGTAAGATTGAGACAAACTATTCCCATTTTCGTTATCATTACAGTTTTCATTGTGATATTGGCAATAGTTATTACTGTTGTTGTTTGATGCTTGAGCATTGTTGCCCCCATTCAATTTCGCTTGTTCTTGCAACAGGTCAATAGAATCAAACGTTGACATGGAAAGTTCTACGTCTAAATCTGGTACATGTAGTAGTTTTTCTTTTATTCAGACTGATAATTTTGATTTTAAAAGCCATATGACTTCATGTTTGGGCATTGGTTCATCCAAATATTTCGTCTTATTTATATACTTCTCAAAATATTTACGTAGTGTATCTGCTTTACTATCGTACATCTTGGGATGATACACCTCACACCTTAAACATTCTTGTGTTTTTACTGACCAATACTTATTTAGAAAAGCTTTCTCGAATTCCTCATGAGTATGGCAATAATCTATTACTTCACTTCCCCGTAAGGCTCCATCACCTTCAATATGGGTAGTGACAAACTGGGTTTTCTGTTTATCATTCCACGATTTTGGTAGTATACCACGGAAGTTTTTGATAAAAATGATAGTGTGTGGTATTTTGAAATCCGGTGTAAATTTTTGAAATTGTCTCTATTTGAGTAAACTCCCTTCCACATGTATGCCGCCCCCTGTTCACAAGCTACGTGAACGGGTTGCGGACTGTGCGTTGTTGCCGAACAGCTGATTGATGTCGCTGCTGTCGATGTCACAGTCTGCGTCACTGCCAATTTATTGACACGTCAATGAGACTATCCTGCTGCGTTTTTTTATCGCTGGAAGCCATTTTTCAACGTATTTGCTTCTTGTGTATGTGTCTGTTTCCATTCAGAAACCTGTTCGCTGTTTTCACCTAACATGTTTGCTGCAGACAAAGCTTCGTTTGCCGCTTTTTTTACGATTACAGGCAGTTCGTTCCGTAAAAATTCTTGAAATTGGTTGTCTTTCACGTTCATCCAGTCTACAAAGTCAAGAGTGAACTGAATGCCTTTCTGTATAATGTTCACTTATTTAGATATCTCCTGTTCAATAGCGAGTCTCTGTACATGTGTAGCTATTTGCTGCACAGAATTTTCTAATGTACTTCGTGCTGCATTAACTTGCGCGACCTGCTTGGTTGCATCATTGACAGCTTCGGCGCAAGTGCTTGTATGTTTTTCGCATTTCGTCAAGTTCATCACTAATATATTTTACTTAATTTTCTATCAAGGTCGTCACGAATTTGTGTGGCAACATTTTCTTGTTTCTATGGGTTTCGAACTTTCGTTTACTAATGTGGTTACATTATTGTGGCCGCAGTTTGATGTTTTCCATTCAAAATGTCAGTCACATTTTGAAGTTTTTGTAAACTAGCAGTCATGTTGTTGTTGTGGTCTTCAGAGACTGGCTTGATGGAGCTACTCTGTCCTGTACAGACTTATTCATCTCCCAGAAACTGCTGCAACCTACATCCTTCTGGATCTGGTTAGTGTATTCATCTCTTGGTCTCCCTCTCGATTTTTACCCTCCATGCTGCCCTCCAGTACTAAATTGGTGATCCCTTGATGCCTCAGAACATGTCCTTCCAACCAATCCCTTCTTCTACTCACGTTGTGCCACAGATTCGTCTTCTCCCCAATTCTGTTCAGTACCTTCTCATTAGTTACATGATCTACCCATCTAATCTTAAGCATTCTACTGTAGCACCACATTTCGAAAGCTTCTATTCTCTTCTTGTCTATGTCCATGTTTCACATCCATACGTGGCAACACTCCATACAAATATTTTCAGAAAAGACTTCCTGACAGTCAAATCTATACTCGATGTTAACAAATTTTTCTTCGGAAACTTTCGTTTTGACCGTAGGTGCATTTTCATCCGCCGATAATTCGTTATTTTGATTTTCGTGGCTCGCCATATCTTGCTCGTCACTGTCTGTGTCTGTACTCCGGGCGGTGTAGCCATTTTCATGTTCCTACCAACTTTTCCTATGAATTAAAAAAAAAGACTACACTGAATGTAATAAAATTGACCGTTAATTCTACTCAAGTTACACACGGCAAATTTTATTTAAGGGAGTTAGGACGCATAACGGGCCGACTTCGAGAATGAGAGGCACCACAGGACATTTTAATTTGCACTGTCTATACTTTTACAAATAAATTCATAAAACATTTGTCAGCATGACCAGGAAGGATTCAGGATTCACACTCATAGCAGTGGAAGTTCAGAGCACGAAGAAATAATATATTTAAATGTGAAATTTCATGATTTTTTTCACTTACTGTTGGCTGCATTTGTTGCTATAGGTACACTTTTCTTCATAAGTGAGAGAGATTCTTCGATGAATTTTGCACAGCTTACAAACCACACCTACAGGTGTTTGAAACTCTAGAATTGATTTAATCAATGGAAAAATGAATGGGCTGTTACGATTTAAATTTCGTGTTTAGAGAAAACTCGAATTTTATAGTTAATTATCTCAATTTTTACCACATTTTTTAACATATTTGGGAAATTCTAGAGTTTCATACACCTGTAATTATGGTTTGTATGCTGTGCAAGACTCATCGAAGAATCTCTATTACTTATGAAGAAAAGTGTACCTACAGCAACAAATGCAGCCAATACCAAGTGAAAAAATGATGAAATTTCATATGTAAAAAAAATTGTTTTGTTACGTTTTTGAACTTCCTCTGCTGAGTGTGAATCTTGAATCCTTCCTGGTCATGCTTACAAAGTTTTATGAATTTATTTGTAAAAGTATAGACAGTGCAAATTGAAATGTCCTGTAGTGCCTCTCCTGCTTCAAGTCGGCCCGTTTCACGTCCTACCCCCCTTAATATGAATTACTGTTAATGGATAGCAATTGCCGGTAAAACAATCTAGCGACGATTCTCAGTCGTTCTAGAGAGGGGCCATCTTGCCGACATTTCGTTTTGCAAAAATCACCGAAAAATTTGCTAGCTACTGTGAGCAATGATTTGAAATTTAACACTCCCTAACTGACTTTTGCACACCAAGGCAAAAGCAATGTCCTTACCTCCTTTCTTACTGCGTTCGAGCAACGTCTCGAGTCGTGGTTTTTTCGTTTAAGGACCATACTCAACGTCTCGTATTACCCAGCTTGTTGAAATTGTCTCGTATATCGTTAACGTGGTTTTCATGTAACAGAAATATACAAATTTTTTAGATACAAAAATTATAATGATACATATAAATACATATGTACATACATAAACAGATCCTGTACTATGGTAGCCATTTTAGTGCTGGATTTTTATTATTATTTATTATTATTGGGTTTTGAAATTAGTATTTAACCTTAGCAGGATAGTCTAGTGCAGGGCTTAACAACTGGCCGGTTTTGAGCGCGAGTACTCGCGTCTGCTCAGGCAAGTGCTCGCGAGCAGCTGCAAGGTCGCGGAGTAGGGAGGGAGGGGAAATGCGCGCGCACGTTTGAATAGGGCCGCAGCGTGCCTATTGAATTCGTGCCGACTGTGTAACGTTTAAAGTACTACGATCAGCTCTTAACAGTCACTTCGCTGGTTAAGAATCATGTGAAGTCGCCGTTGTGTAACCCCAACCATGCTTTCGCAGTCCAACCCCCATTGGGAGGAATTGTATCTGTTTACTGAAAAAGATGGTGTTGCAAAATGTTTAGTATGTCACAAAACGCTGAATTCTTTTACGAAATTTAATTTGCAGCGACATTATATGTCGTACCACGCGAAAGACTACGGACGTGCAAAATGTGATTGACCAGATCGTGCACAGGAAGTTATTAAACTTAAAAGGAAGCTATCCGAAGAAGATCTGGACGACGAAGAAAAATCAACTGAGGCAGCTCTCAGAGTGGGTTACAAAATTGCTTTGCTTTTAGCAAAATCCCTGCGCCCCTTAACTAATGGCGATTTAATAAAAGAATGTTTGGTAGTTGCAGCGGAGCATTTGTGTCCATCTCAAGTTGAACAATTTCGGATTGTGCCATTATCTAACATGACCATTATGCGTCGCATACAGGACATGGCAGACGACGTCCAGAGCCAGCTTGCAAATATCTGTAAAGATTTTATGGCGTATTCTCTAGCTCTGGACGAAAGTGTTAATATCACTGGAACAGCGCAGCTTGCAATATTTATTAGAGGTGTTAATAGAGATCTTCAGGTGAGGGAGGAGCTCCTCGATGTAGTAGCCATGAAGAACACTACAACCGGAGGTGATATTTTAAGTAGCGTCGAAGAGTGTTGAAAATATAGGATTTTCGTGGAATTCTTTAGTTTCAGTGCCTACAGATGGTAGAGGCATACACTAAGCTAGTAAAATTATGTGGCACGTCTACATTCTCCTTTATTTGTTTTATTTGTCGCAGTAATAATTCGTGAGTGATATCCGTGAAGGTGGCCGCAGATTTACATCGACTGGCGGCAGCTGTTGTGTACCCCACGTGACTCTCCCCACTCTCCACTCTGGTCCGGTAGTGGGGGTAGCGCCAAGCATGTCTTTCGTTTATTTTGGTGGCTGAATGACGGCCTCGATGTCGTTTTCTCCAAGGTTTCACGTCATTTTGGCTGAAAGAGACCCAGTATACGGGATGAAGGCGAATTCATCTTTTTGTACTTCTTTGCTGTTCCATATCTACATCTCAACCTACATAAATACTCCGCAATCCGTCTTACGGCGAGTGTTGGAGGGTACCCTGTATCACTACTAGTCATTTAATTTCCTCTTGGACTCGTAAACAGGGCGAGGGAAATACGAGTGTCTGTATGCCTCGGAATTAGCCCTAGTTTCTCGTATCTTATCTTCCTGGTGCCTACGCGTAATGTATGTTGGAGGCCGCAGAATCGTCTTGCAGTCATCTCCAGTGGCCGGTTGCGTGAATTTTCTCAGTTGTGTTCCCTCGGAAACAACGTCGCCTTCCCTCCAGGGTTTCCCATTGAGTTTCTGAAGCATGTCCGCAACACTAGCGTGTTGTTAGAATGTACCACTACCAGATCCAACAGTGCGTCTCTGAATTGCTTCGGTGTCTTTCTTTTATCGGACCTGGTGCAGATCACAAACACTCATTCTGCCGACATACCGCAGTCGATCACTGGCCTTCCCTACCACAACCCTCACGTGCTCGTTCTACTTCGTGTCGCTTTGCGGTGTTACGTCCTGATATATAGACGATGAGACTCTAGCAAGCAGCCCACCACTAACGCTTTATCCTAACATTACAGGTTTGTTTTTCCTACTCACCGCATTAACTTATATGTAGAGCTAGCTGTCATTCATCACACCAACTAGAAATTTTGTCCTAGTTACCTTGTAACCTCCAACAGTCACTCAACTTCGACACCTTACCGTACATTACAGCATCATGAGCAAACAACCGCAGATTGCTACCCATCCTGTCCGCCAAATCATTTACGTATATAAAGAATAATAGCGGACCTAGCACACTTCCTAGGGGCACTGTCGACGATACCCTTGTCTCTGATGCACACTCGCCGTCAAGAACAACATACTGGGTCTTATTAATTAAGAAGTCTTCGAGCCACTCACATACCTGTGGACCTATTCCATATGCTCGTACCTCCTTTAGCTGCCTGCAAACTGGGCACCGTGTCAAACGCTTTCCGTAAATCTTGAAATATTTAATCTGCGTGTTCCTCTTCATACATAGTTTGCAGTATGTCATGTTAGAAAAGGACAAATTGAGTTTGGTAGAAACGATCCTTTCTAAAACCAAAATAAATTATACATTGTCGTGTTGGAAGTCAGATCTGGAAGCTGCAGAGTTCGTTCTTTCCACTAACCTGTCGTCTTCTGAAGTTGTGCCCCATCGCAGAAGACAGCTCGTCGGTCGTGGGATCCTCTTCGGCGGAGACTGCTATGCTGTCACCTCGAACTTGAACCTGTGTCTGAGCTTTCTTTTGTGGGATGGCACTTGCCCAGCTTAGTCTCTGTATCCACAGAGGGCATCATCCGTAGTTATGACGATGGTGGTAGGCGACACCTCTCCTTAATGTATCCTGTTCGTGTATATTTTAAAATATCAGTTTTTACAGTCTTCTACAACACTCGACATAGCTTTTTTAATAGTATGGTAACTTTTCTGACATATTCCGATGCAGAGTACGAAATGTCCGTCCGGAACAGAGGTTCACGTCCGGCTCTGAAGAACACCCGAAACAGAGTGACTAGAGCAGCCTAAGTACTTCGTCTCCCAGACGCGGCAAAGCGACCCGAAGGTGTCCGAAGCACTTTGGTTGTACTATCATTACTCTTACGTTTATCAAAACTAGTGAAATTTCATAAACAAAAACAGCAGTCTCGAGGGATAACCATGAGAGATTGTCATATTGAAAACTGGGTTAAATATAATGAAAAGTATTTAAATAATTAATAAGAGAAGTTAGGCGCTTTGGCGCTTAACACCCGAATGTGCCGACCAGTCAGAAGCAAGTTTATTGGCGGACTCTCACACAGAGATAGTACACACTGCACCAGCTGCTGCTTGTACCTCGTTCCACTTTTGTACCATACGCTACTTCAGGTGTGTCAAGCTGTATCAATACACGCTCCCACCAAAAGAAAAAAAAAATGGCGACCACAGCCAGGAATAACACGCATCCTCTTCCTTCTTTGAATTCCAAAATTGACCTGTTCTCGAGGACAACTAACAAGTTTGACAAGTTTGGAAATGAGAAAATTTTGCCCCATACGCAAAAAAAAAGTTTCCAATGTCTCAGTATCTCCCCTACTATCTCATTCATGGAAATTCTTTAAAAAAAAGTACTAAGAAATTGTTGTTCCTAAAATGTCATCCCAATTAACCAAAGCCATTGACTTACTAATGCTGAAGATATGCTTTCTCATCTTTATTCTATCAAAAAACCTTAACTAAATACACATTGCATCATGTACTCCTTCTTACAACAAAATATCATTTATGATTTTCAGCACATAGGTATCACTTAAATTTTCTGTAGTCTTGCTATCAACAGTAAACATTGGCACCTGGGCCATTAAATCTCCTCATAAACACTCTCTGCACTTATTGATGTTTGTATATGATAGGAACTAAACAATATATGTTGTCGGCATAATGCCGTCCATCTTTACACAACACACATCGCAGTGCTGTCCACATTTGCTTAATAGCGCTCACATTTAATCATCTAACATCGGCGCAGTGCCGTCCACTTTTACCTAATAACACTCACATTCTTTTCATCTTATGCCAGCACTAGGCCGTCCATATATTGTTTACTATCACACAATTCATAAATACTCTAACTTATATCAGCATATAAGTGTCTGTACGAATACATAAAATTCATATACAGATGTTACATAGATTTACAATAGTCGAGGTGCGAAAATAAAGTAATGAGACTGATGTGAAAAAAGTGTTGCCTACGTTATAGTCAAGTGTAGTTCCCTTTTGATTGCACACACTTTTTCCAGCTCTTGTGCCATTGATGGTAACATTTATGGACCTCATCTTCTGTAATATCCTCCAAGACCCTGATCACAGCTTTTTGTACATATCGTGTTGTTTGAAAATTGTGTCCCTTTACAGACGTTTCGACTCTTGGAAATAGAAAAAAGTCGTACGGAGCGATATCTAGTGAATAAGGTGGCTGTGGTAGTACTGAAATTTGTTTTGAGGTTAAAAATTGCTATACTGACAGATCAGTATGGGATGACACATTATCGTGATGCAGAATCCAATTCAATCTTCAGTTATTATTAGACGAACAGTTTCTCGATTGACGTTCAGTTCTTCTGCAAACATTCTTACCGATAGTCTTCGATGAGATCGTACGAGTTCACGCACCCTGGCCAAGTTGACATCCGTCCTCGAGGTTGATGGTCGTCCACTGCGGTCTTCATCTTCAACATTCGTTCTGCCTTCACTAAACATTTTATGACAACGAAAAATGTGAGCTCTTCACATAAGCTTTCTGAAGCTTACCGTAAGTTGTCGTCGCGTTTTCACCCAATTTAACGCAAAAAGAAATGGCATACCGTTGCGCAATATTATGCGGTTCCACTTCTGTGACGAGCGACACAAACACGTATTAACTTATTACAGCACAACTCACGACTGAGTGATGTGCCCCTTGGACTAGAAGCAGCTTGTAGACCAAGGTCAAACATATTTAGTTTTTTAATATATTAACTAACAATTGCTGACGTGCTGCGATGTTGAAGGTTCTTGAGGTCAAAGATATTGTGCCTATGCAAGCCTACAGGATTGCCACTTCTTGCAAAGAAAATCAGTCTCATTACTTTATTGTCGCATCTAGTGCACACTGTAGCTTTGAACAGAATACAATAATACTTACAAAGTCTTTGTTACTGCTATGGTGACTACAGGGATGTCATTTGAACTGTCTCTTCATGTGGCTAGTGTTCCTAACCTTGACTCATTGATCAGTGCATTCTCGCATCACCTATTAATGTTTTGCCATTACGCAACAGGCGTGACTCATCCCAGTCAGCGCTTACTGTCATTCAAATTATTAACGGTTCTCGAGGCACAGCTATCTTACGTCTAAGTACTGAAAATGGAAATGATATGAAAATAGCCATCATTGTATACTTCAGGTTTTATTTTCATTTCATTTGATAGGCATTCAAACAAAATTCACAGATCTTAAGAGAGAACTGAGTATACCCTAGATCGTGATAACATAGAAAAATAACGAAACAAATCCTGTTGCTTTAATTGGCTTGTAGCTTGTTATGGACTTTACTGCTCAAACATGTAAACACTATGAATATAATAAACCTTTCTCATGTGCTTTATGCATTTATATCTCAGTACTTATTATTGTATGTGTCCTATGTGAGATTCATGTTATGTGTTCATTAGCTGTGTGGGTAACATTTCTGCATCGTGATACAGTGGCGGAAATACCTCGCCTACTAATCCTTAAATGTGCTGCTGACTCTTAACCGCCCATTACCTTCCCGCTCCCTGTCATCAGGCTACGAGTGGTCGACCTCTCTGGTCGATCCAAAGCTCTTTCATCTTCATTTAAACTGTGGCTGGATGTACAAGCTGTGTTTGGAGGCTCTACATGGCTTACCTTGGCTGTTGTTTGGGGCAATCATGCAGACTATGGTGGCCTTGAAGCATTTCGAGATGCGAATATTATTACTTGGAAGACTTGGAGTATTGCTGAGACTACAGGACTGTTGGCAAAACAGCCTTATGGTACTCTTTTTCCTAGTATGCCTTTTGTTTTGTCTACCAGAAGACCTTGAACTGCACGTAATGTCTCTGACTTGGAGTATTTTATCTGTGCCACTCAAGCTCTTGGGCAACATGGCGGCGCCCTGGCGCGCACGGGCCTTAATTTTACTAGGTCCGTGACGCTGAAAAATTATGTCCAGTGTGTGTGTGTGTGTGTGTGTGTGTGTATTACAGCGGAAACCTCATCACTGATTGTAACCACTCGCAGACCATCTACCACTTGTTGCTAATAAAGTTTAATCTAATCGTCTCAGGACCATTGCGGATTTGGCACCATCCTCTTCCTCTGCGTCAGCTGCAAGGTAGCTAAATAAAGTAAATATAGAATATTGTTTTCTCTGCATATATGCGTAAGTAATTTCTTTGTTTCGTAACGCATATAAAAAGTTTCTGTATGTAGTTTATAGGATGTTCTGCTGTCTGTATGGGTGATGATTTTATATCCTATAGCCTAGGTTCTGTAATTGTTTTGCAAACTTTATCCTGCATGTTATCTTTTCCGATACATAAGTATATTCTATGACCGGTTGCTTAACTTTTCAAGTAGTATGTCTTTTTTGTAATAGAGAAGGAGGATAGATGACAGATTTTAGTTCATAATGATGAAGAGGGAAGAACTAACAGCGTCAAAAGGAAGGAAGTAAACTGCCTGTTAACTCGGGTACCTAGTAGGCGTCAACCACGTAGCAATGTGAAGAGTGCTATTGCCCCATGAGGTGTCTCCGTTTCTGATGAAACTTTTTGATATCAACAACTTTATACAATGATTTGCTCTCTCCTATCTTTGGGTTGGCCACCTCCATAGCACTAGAGTGAGCCAGTCAAATTATCCTATACAGACCCTCATAAGTTTCATGTAACATCGTGGTTTCTGAATTAATTTTTGAGGACCTCGGTCTTGACTTAATTAGCAACATTTCATCAACTTAGTACGATACCTGTCTGACTTGCTGATCATGTTTATGAGCATTGCATTAAACCTTGGTTGCTATTCTGTGATTAGTCTCCTGCAGTTATCGCGATTATGCTGTTACCATCTCTCTCTATGAGTCGCGGCATCAGCGTGTAACGATATTCGCACCCTTGTACTATCTTTGGCGTCACGCTTATAGTTTCCGGCTGTGCCGTGTGCGGGCAGTTGGTCGGTTGGCGTGGAGCAGCGAGGAAGTCTCTATGGTGTGCATCTGCCCAGGGCCGCTGGTGGCGTCCACACGCGGTCGGAGTGTGAGGGCTGTTCCCACTGCTACCAGGTCGTGGCTCAGCGATTCCGGACACCAAAGTTGAGTCTTTACTTAATCTACCAGCCAGCCTCAACTGTTCACATTGTGTCGTTTGAATTTCGTCGTGCACTGTTGGGACATTCGCATGAGCAACAACAAGTGTTTTCAAGTTTGCGAAATTCTTGCCGCCCTCCTGTGGAGTTTAACTTGACTCGATTATTTTTTATTTGAAGTACTCCAGTAGAATCTTCTGCCTTGTGGCCGTTAACGTTGCGGTTACCTGCCCTGGCTGTTGACGTAAATTCAGAAAGTATATTTTCCTTGTTGTGTTGTGTCTGTTCAGCACGGCATGTAGTCTGACGGCTGAAGGTGTAATTCGTTGTGGGCGCCGATACCTTCTGCGTTGTTCATTGAACTCCGTGTCGTGTGCTGGTCGGGTGGAGCGGAAGTTATCCTGTCGCTTGGTCCGTTGACTGTCTGTCGGTTGGGTTGCCGTCGGATTGAGAATTGTTGGCCCGACTGCCTGTCTCACCTAAGCGAGTGTTAGTGTTTGAATTCCAGGTCGACACTTGGAAACTTCTGAGCGCCGTTTGATGTGCTACCTTTTCTTATTTACCCTTGTAGTTTATTTACATACGGCTTCTAGCAGATTTTAAATTAAGGTTTTTTGTCCTTAAAGGGTGAGATTGTTTGGACCTTCAGCCTAATTTGGAGAAATGTTTTAAGATGAGGCATTCTGCCTTTTAAAATTCAAATTCTTGTTTTTGAGTGTTAGGTGATTGGCCTTCAGCCGGTTTTAAATTAAAGTTGTTTTGCCCTTGATGTGTGAGATTGACTGGCGCATTTAGCCGGGAATTAAATTCTAAAATTGTTTGGCTTGCTCCGTTTTTAATGTTTTCTTTACTCTTGTAATGTTTGTCAAATGAATAAAGTAGTATGTTAGAGTGCAACTGACAGCCTCTCATTTTGGCCGTTTTCCACAAATTAAACTATCTGTCTTGTCCTGCGGGTATAGCAGGTGATTTCAGTTTACTCTTACGTTTAGCCGCCTTTCCCTTTATCCTCTTTAATGCCAGGTCTCTTTTCTCTTGAGTAGATAATTCATCTCTGGGCGGAAAGCTGATTACTTAATCGATAATACTGGGCACCCTTTCCCCTGTCATCAATAAATGAAGAGGTAGTTACGTGGTCTAGTGAGGCAACTCATTGATTATTATTTCAAACTCTACGACATATTCTACCCACGTATGTTTGTTAGCACAATAGGTTCTAAATAATCCATTGAGTTATCTTATCACTCTCTCACTTATGTTGGTTTGTGGATGATACTTTCAAATGTAAATGGGTTTTACATCTAAGTAATTCAACATTCGCTTCCAGTATACTGAAGTGAACTGCTTGCCTTTATCGTTAATAATTCTCTTGGGTTTCCCTACCTTGATAACATAGTCATTATTTATTTTGTCTCTTACCCACTTACCAGTGGCCTTTCTCAACAGATACAATTTCAAATGCTTTGACAACATATCTAGCACCACAAATAGATATTTATATCCTCCTCGTGATGTTGGAAGGAGCCAGTATAAATCCATGCAGACCCTTTGCAATACTTTGATCGGAATAGTTATGCATTTCCATTCCATTGCTAGAAGCAGGCGCTTTGGTCTTCTGACATCTAATGCCCGTTTTCAATACTGCCCTGACTTTCTTTTCAGTATTGCTGAAGTAGCAGCTTTCCTTTGTCTTATCTGCTCATTTTTTCGCACCAAAGTGTACATATGTGTAGTGTGTAAACCAAATTAGGTTACTGATACACTGTTTTGGCCAATAGACCTTCCACTGCTTTTTCACAGGATTTGCTCTCCTATATAAGATCCTTTTATATATCATATATTTCCTGATCTTACTGTTACTATTCCTAATCTATTCCGCTTTCATAAACTTAATATCCTCTTCCTTAGGTTTTGAAGGATGACACAAATTTTGTCCTCATTCTAAACTTGTGTGAGGTACATAATTGATACTTCCTTTTTGTCCTGAATCATTAAAGTCCTCTTTATCCATTCCAGCAGGTAACCTAGATAAGGTGTCTGCCACTATGTTTTCTCCAGGAACGTACTCGATACTAAAATCATACTCCTGGAGAGCAATGGTCCATCTGGCCAATCTGTTGTGGCTCATTGTGTAATCTGTAACGAAAGATAATGCTAATCCGTAAGGAAAGATACTGCTTTATGGTCCTGTAAACCTTAACTTTTACGTGTGACATACCATATAAATTTCTGGAAAGCAAAGACTACTGCCAAAGCCTCCTTTTCTGTGACAGAATATTTTCTTTCCCATTTATTTAATACTTTACTGGCAAAACGTATAGTCTTCTTCTCTATATTCCCATTATCTTCAATAAACTGGCAAAGATGAGCCCCTAAACCGTATTCCGAACTGTATGCAAAAATGCAGAATTGCTCATTTAAATTCGGATGGGTTAACATGATGCTGTTACATAATTCGTCTTTGATCTTTTTATACTCTTCCCTGCACTCGTTAGTCCACACCCAAGTCTCGTTCTTTTTAGTTAAGCCAGGCAATGCCTGAGCAATGAGCGCTTGATTGTTCGCAGATTTGCGATAGAATCCGGTGATCACTAAAAATGCTTTAATCTGCTGTTTGGTCTTAGGCTGTGGGAAATTTGCGATGGCTTCAAGTTTGTCAGGGTCAGGCTTGATGCCTTCCGCTGAAATGACATGCCCGAAAAATTTAATTTCACCTTTTTCGAATTCGGACTTGTCAAGGTTGACACTAACATTATTCTTCTCAAATTGATAAAGAACTTGTTTCAATATTTCATTACGTTCCTCTCAACTTTTGGCAGTAATTAGGATGTCATCTATGTAGACTATATGTAGTATCTATTCTCATAGAATAGAAGCAGCCATTCGTACCCTTCCTTGTGAAAGGGCAGAGGAAATACGCACGGAAACAGCCAGGATACTGCGCCGAGCAAAACCACCAGCTTGCAACCTGAAGAAAGAAGAGGTACAAGCCATTAAGAATCTCAACGCCGACAAGAGTATATTGGTACTGCCTGCCGATAAGGGGAATGCGACCGTCGTAATGAAGACCGAAAATTATGAGCAAAAGATCCGAGACCTATTAGATCCGACTACGTACCGAAAACTAAGCGCAGATCCGACGCAACGTATCACACGGAATACGAATCGATTAATCAAGGCGTCTTCTCTGCCGGCGGACATACAGAGAAACCTGCGCAACACAGAAGCCCTACCACCTCGGCTGTATGGATTACCCAAGATCCATAAGAACAACGTTCCACTGAGACCGATCGTTAGCGCTCCTGGATCACCGACATATAAACTGGCAAAACACTTGGCCTCTCTGCTCCAGCCACACGTGGGGAAGACCGACACATACATTAAGGACTCAGGACATTTCATTGAGAAGCTGAAGAAACTGAAACTTGCACCAAACGACATCCTGGTCAGCTTTGATGTTGTTTCGTTATTTACGAAAGTGCCACTCAGTGACGCTCTGGAGCACATCGGTTCCATTTTTCCGCTAGACATCAGAAAGCTGTTCCATGCATGTCTCACCACGAGCTATTTCACGTGGAATGGCGATTTCTACGAACAGCTGGAAGGCGTCGCCATGGGTAGTCCTCTCAGTCCAGTGGTGGCCAACTTCTTCATGGAACAATTCGAAGCACAGGCACTGGACTCGGCGACTTACAAACCTAAGGTGTGGTACAGGTACGTCGATGATACTTTCGTGGTGTGGAGCCATGGTGAAGAACAGCTCAGTGACTTCCTAAGACACTTGAACAGCCTCCATGCCAACATAACATTTACCACGGAAGTAGAAAAGGACAAGAAACTGCCATTTCTAGATGTTCTGGTCACAAGGGACGGCGAAGATCTGGGACACAGCGTGTATCGAAAACCGACTCACACGGACCGATACCTGCACAAACTGTCAAACCACCACCCGAGCCAGAAAAGAGGCATGTTTAGTACGCTCGTAACGAGAGCAGGACGAATATGTGAGCCGCAACACCTCAAACGAGAAATGCAACACCTGGAAACTGTCCTGAGGAGCAATGGTTACTCCACAAATTATATTAGAAGTGTAACAGAGCCCAACCCTCGGCGAAGTAAGGAACCGGAAAAAGAATTGTCGGGTACGGCCTTTCTGCCATACATTCCCAGAGTGACGGACAGAATCGGCCGTATATTGCGCAAACATGGCGTAAAGACGATTTTCAAACCGACAAGGAAGATCAAAGAGTGTCTTAGATCGGCAAAGGAGAAAAGAGACCCACTTGCAATGTCGGGAATATACCGCATACCATGCACATGCGGAAAAGTTTATGTCGGAATGACTGGACGATCCATTAACACCAGGATCAAAGAGCATAAGCGACATTGCAGGTTGGGGCAGGTGGAGAAATCGGCCGTGGCAGAGCACGCACTGAATGAGACCGACCATGTAATAAAATTCGCCGACACGGAAGTTCTGGCTGTAGAGAAGCACTATCACACGCGCTTGTTCAGAGAAGCTGTAGAAATACAAAAACACGCGAACAGTTTGAACAAGAAAGAGGAAAGCCTTAAGGTAAACGGATCCTGGCTTCCCGTACTGCAGCGAACGACCGTCGCAGGTAGCAAGAGGAGAACCGCACCGGAAATGACCGCGGAGAAGCCCTCGGACGTTGGCGCGCCAGGTACATATAGCCTGCGCCCGCGAGCTCGGCTCCAGTTCACCACCGGCAATGGAGGGTGAAGCTTTGACAATGCCAGCCACTCGTGCTGGCAAAACGTCAGAAAAATCATTAGATGAACGTCGGCCGAAGAACCCGAGACAGAAGCCAATAGGCAGTTTGTCAACAAGTGACCACGAAAGCCTCAACAATTTTGTATGCATATAAAGACTGATGTTGATATTTTCAGACCAAATGGCAACACTCTGAGATGATAACTTCTTCCTCCATATACAAACGCTGTATATTTTCCACATTCCTGAGCTAGAGGAGTTTGCCAGAAGCTGGCAGTCAAGTCCATGCTTGTCAATATCTTGACGCCATTAAACTTCTGCACCAATTCCTCCAACACTTCTGGCCGATACATTTGTGGCTGTATTATTTTGTTCAATGCCCCAGCATCGAGCATAATTCTGAGTTATCCTTCTCGGTTACAATGACGAGAGGGCTAGTATAGATACTTTGGGAGCTCCCTATTACTTTCCAATCAATCATCTTTTTAGTTTCTTTGTCCACCGCTTTCCTTATTGCCAGTGGATTGAAATAGGCTTAAACCTAAAGGAGTGGTATTACTTGCAAACAATATTCATTATCCTTCAGGCAACCCAGTTTCTTTGAAGATGCTCTTTTGTTCTCTAGTACTATGGATTCTAACTCACAGGCCTGATGCTCAGCTAAACCCTTCAAGTGGGTGTTGTGTGATGTCCATAGGTTAGTTAGATTTAAGTAGTTCTAAGTTCTAGGGGACTGATGACCATAGATGTTAAGTCCCATAGTGCTCAGCCATTTAAACCCTTCATACTTACGATCTTTTCTCTCGTCCTAATCTCGATGTTTAACTCCTCCTGTGACTCTACTCCTGTAAAGAAACTTAAGGGTTTCTCTCGGTTTGAGATCCCAACACATCTTTTCCTTCAGTATTCGTATTCTGGCATTAATTTAGTCACTCTGTGGCCCCTGTTTCCCCGCAAATTTTATTACATTTTTTTCCTGTCCCTCTTTCATTTCACCTTCAGCAAAATGTAGCATTGCTCTATTAGCAGTGTGAATTCCAGTAAACTCTCCTTCTTCATAACGTTGCTCCGGCCCCACAGGCAGTGACTACCGTTACTCCATGTACAGATAGGTACCCGCTCATTTTTCTTTATTCTCTCGTTAGTCACTTGAGATTGCACTAACTTTTCTACCTGACTCCAGAATCGCAGCTGTCTTGAACTTGTTTCCACAGGTGGTTGATGCGATTCCTCTCTCTATCTCTGGCCTATCCTGTTCCATAAGTGCATCTTTAATGTTATCTCAAGAATCTCATTAGTGGTCCACTTATTTCGGCCGTTCTCGATTGGACCATGTCTGAACCGCCTACAAGTTTTCCGACCCCTTGATTTCTTTCCCTCTCCGGAGTACAATCTCTGCCTTGAAATTGATCATTATTATAACATTCGCTGATTCCATTATAGTACCTCTTCGAAATCCACCTCTTCCCCTTCTAAATGAATAACGGTTTCTATTGTGAGGTCTGTCTTCCTCTGTTCTACTTTGATCGCTATTATTATTCGACATATTATTCCTATTTGAGTCATGGTGGCTATATAATGTTGTTGTGGTCTTCAGTCCTGAGACTGGTTTGATGCAGCTCTCCATGCTACTCTATCCTGTGCGAGCTTCATCTCCCAGTACCTACTGCAACCTACATCCTTCTGAATCTGCTTAGTGTATTGATCTCTTGGTCTCCCTCTACGATTTTTACCCTCCACGATGCCCTCCAATGCTAAATTTATGATCCCTTGATGCCTCAAAACATGTCCTACCAACCGATCCCTTCTTCTAGTCAAGTTGTGCCACAAACTTCTCTTCTCCCCAATCCTATTCAATACCTCCTCATTAGTTACGTGATCTACCCACCTTATCTTCAGCATTCTTCTGTAGCACCACATTTCGAAAGCTTCTATTCTCTTCTTGTCCAAACTGGTTATTGTCCATGTTTCACTTCCATACATGGCTACACTCCATACAAATACTTTCAGAAACGACTTCCTGACACTTAAATCTATACTCGATGTTAACAAATTTTTCTTCTTCAGAAACGATTTCCTTGCCATTACCAGTCTACATTTTATATCCTCTCTACTTCGACCATCATCAGTTATTTTACTCCCTAAATAGCAAAACTCCTTGACTACTTTAAGTGTCTCATTTCCTAATCTAATTCCCTCAGCATCACCCGATTTAATTTGACGACATTCCATTATCCTCGTTTTGCTTTTGTTGATGTTCATCTTATATCCTCCTTTCAAGACACTGTCCATTCCGTTCAACTGCTCATCCAAGTCCTTTGCTGTCTCTGACAGAATTACAATGTCATCGGCGAACCTCAAAGTTTTCACTTCTTCTCCATGAATGTTAATACCTACTCCGAATTTTTCTTTTGTTTCCTTTACTGCTTGCTCAATATACAGATTGAATAACATCGGGGAGAGGCTACAACCCTGTCTCACTCCTTTCCCAACCACTGCTTCCCTTTCATGCCCCTCGACTTTTATATCTGCCATCTGGTTTCTGTACAAATTGTAAATAGCCTTTCTCTAAGTCTACAAATGCTAGAAACGTAGGTTTGTCTTTTCTTAATCTTTCTTCTAAGATAAGTCGTAAGGTTAGTATTGCCTCACGTGTTCCAACATTTCTACGGAATCCAAACTGATCTTCCCCGAGGTCCGCTTCTACCAGTTTTTCCATTCGTCTGTAAAGAATTCGCGTTAGTATTTTGCAGCTGTGACTTATTAAACTGATAGTTCGGTAATTTTCACATCTGTCAACACCTGCTTTCTTTGGGATTGGAATTATTATATTCTTCTTGAAGTCTGTGGGTATTTCGCCTGTCTCATACATCTTGCTCACCAGATGGTAGAGTTTTGTCATGACTGGCACTCCCAAGGCCATCAGTAGTTCTAATGGAATGTTGTCTACTCCCGGGGCCTTGTTTCGACTCAGGTCTTTCAGTGCTCTGTCAAACTCTTCACGCAGTATCTTATCTCCCATTTCATCTTCATCTACATCCTCTTCCATTTCCATAATACTGTCCTCCAGTACATCGCCCTTGTATAAACCCTCTATATACTCCTTCCACCTTTCTGCCTTCCCTTCTTTGCTTAGAACTGGGTTGCCATCCGAGCTCTTGATATTCATACAAGTGGTTCTCTTCTCTCCAAAGGTCTCTTTAATTTTCCTGGAGGCAGTATCTATCTTACCCCTAGTGAGACAAGCCTCTACATCCTTACATTTGTCCTCTAGCCATCCCTGCTTAGCCATTTTGCACTTTCTGTCGATCACATTTTTGAGACTTTTGTATTCCCTCTTGCCTGCTTCATTTACTGCATTTTTATACTTTCTCCTTTCATCAATTAAATTCAATATTTCTTCTGTTACCCAAGGATTTCTATTAGCCCTCGTCTTTTTACCTACTTGATCCTCTGCTGCCTTCACTACTTCATCCCTCAGAGCTACCCATTCTTCTTCTACTGGTTTTCTTTCCCCCATTCCTGTCAATTGTTCCCTTATGCTCTCCCTGAAACTCTGTTCAACCTCTGGTTCGTTTAGTTTATCCAGGTCCCATCTCCTTAAATTCCCACCTTTTTGCAGTTTCTTCAGTTTCAATCTGCAGTTCATAACCAATAGACGGTGGTCAGAATCCACATCTGCCCCTGGAAATGTCTTACAATTTAAGACCTGGTTCCTAAATCTCTGTCTTACCATTATATAATCTATCTGATACCTATTAGTATCTCCAGGCCTCTTCCATGTATACAGCCTTCTTTCATCATTCTTGAACGACGTGTTAGCTATGATTAAGTTATGCTCTGTGCAAAATTCTACAAGGCGGCTTCCTCTTTCATTTCTTCCCCCCAATCCATATTCACCTACTATGTTCTCTCCCTTTTCCTACTGACGAATTCCAGTCACCCATGACTATTAAATTTTCGTCTCCCTTCACTACCTGAATAATTTCTTTTATCTCGTCATACATTTCATCAATTTCTTCATCATCTGCAGAGCTAATTGGCATATAAAATTGTACTACTGTAGTAGGCATGGGCTTTGTGTCTATCTTGGCCACAATAATGCGTTCACTATGCTGTTTGTAGTAGCTAACCCGCACTCCTATTTTTTTATTCATTATTAAACCTACTCCTGCATTACCCCTTATTTCATTTCGTATTTATAACCCTGTAATCACCTGACCAAAAGTCTTGTTCCTCCTGCCACCGAACTTCACTAATTCCCACTATATCTAACTTTAACCTATCCATTTCCCTTTTTAAATTTTCTAACCTACCTGCCCGATTAAGGGATCTGACATTCCACGCTCCGATCCGTAGAACGCTAGTTTTCTTTCTCCTGATAACGACGTCCTCTTGAGTAGTCCCCGCCCGGAGATCCGAATGGGGGACTATTTATCTCCGGAATATTTTACCCAAGAGGACGCCATCATTTAATCATACAGTAAAGCTGCATGTCCTCGGGAAAAATTACAGCTGTAGTTTCCCCTTGCTTTCAGCCGTTCGCAGTACCAGCACAGCAAGGCCGTTTTGGTTAATGTTACAAGGCCAGATCAGTCAATCATCCAGACTGTTGCCCCTGCAACTACTGAAAAGGCTGATGCCCCTCTTCAGGAACCACATGTTTGTCTGGCCTCTCAACAGATACCCCTCCGTTGTGGTTGCACCTACGGTACGGCCATCTGTATCGCTGAGGCACACAAGCCTCCCCACCAACGGCAAGGTCCATGGTTCATATATATATAAGGCTGTTAACCTCACTCTTGTTGAGATAAGTTAGTTTCTCCTGTACAGACACTGGAATTTCTACCATGTCAGATTCACGTAAAGGATCACCTAAGTAGTGGTTCTTTTCCCAGTAGTGCTGAAAGAACTCCTTATAATAATCGCAGCCACAGTTTGCAAAACTCCTAGCTTCAAATATTTCTGTTTTTATACTGTTTTGTGTACTTGGGGACCAGTATTGGTTTAGGAATGCTGTAACAAATTATTGGTATGTTTCACACGTGTTACTGGCTCCTGTTCCCCATGATATTGCGTCCCCTTCAAAACGACTGGCTGCAAATTTGATTTTCTGCTGTTCTGTCATGTTGTCAGGTATGATGCCCTCAAACAGGCGAATGAAAGCAACAGGATGTATAGTACCTGTGCTAGAAAAGTTTTGTAATTTGTAAGCGCTGGCATTACTGACTACTTCATTAATATGAGCAATACCCTAACATTTTTCCCGTTCAGCCCACGCTTAGAGTTTCTGTTTTAACGCAACTTCCACATCACCTGTTTTTACTCATCTCACTTAGCAAAGGTACGTCTTCTACCTTCTGTTCTGTTTCTCTCAAACGACCCTGAATGGTATTTGTATTACCATTACAAACACTCTATTCGTGATATCTTAAGGCTAAAGAATGAAGTTTAATCCTTTAAGTTTACGACTTGTCTGTTGCCTTTCATAGGTATCTTTCCAACTTTTATTTTACACTGATCATTACTTAATTTAATGATTCCATCCCTAACTGACAATACAAAGTATCTTGAGCTTGCATGAGATCATTTATTTTCTCTACTTGATCATCAACATTATGATTCACCTCTTGCTTACACTTGTGTAATTTTTGACCCCATTCTTCACTCTCATGCTCAATTCTTTTTTCACAAGCCCCTATTCTAGTTTCATGAGAATGAACCCTGGTCTCGAAATGTTTAAACTTACGATTAATTTTTGCTGTCTCCTCGTTTGTTGCTTCCATTTTATCAGCAAGTAATTTTTTCCCTTTCTTTAATTCATTTGAATCCTGTGTTATTTCTTTTTGCCCAGATACTAACTCCATTAACATTTCAACCACACTTTTATTATTCTCTTGTGTTGGCAATGTATCAGCTGCTGCTGTTCCATGGTTTAACCTACTTGTTGTTCCATTACCAATGATGGTGTCAGAGTCGTCACTTGCGGCATCACTAGTCACCTTATTTAACTTTTTATTAACATTCATGTCATCTACATCAGAATCCACCTCTCGAATTCCACTATTTCCACTATCTGAAATTGTTTCCTTGGAGACTTCAGTTTTTACATCAGATGATTCTGGTAAATAGCTATTATACATTTGATTTTGTACTCTTTCCTCTTTACTTATATTACTAATTTCAACAGGTATGCCCCGTAATTGGCTTGCCTCTTCAGTTTCATTTCCCTGAGTCTGCGCTGGCCGGAGTGGCCGAGCGGTTCTAGGCGCTTCAGTCTGGAACCGCGCGACCGCTACGGTCGCAGGTTCGAATCCTGCCTCAGGCATGGATGTGTGTGATATCCTTGGGTTAGTTAGGTTTAAGTAATTCTAAGTTCTAGGGGACTGCTGACCTCAGATGTTAAGTCCCATAGTGCTCAGAGCCATTTGAACCATTTTTGAGGCTGCACTGCCTCTCTACTTCTAAGATTGCACCGCATCTCGCTTACCTCCGACATTTTGTTAGTAAGGAAATTATTACGGAACAATTTAACTATATGACTATGTAGACTTTCCCGGCGTATTAGCATATCAAATTCTTGTCGGGCTTCCAGCCGCATCAAACTATCATCTGAGCACAACATTTCAGCGGTCCACCTGGCCGCCATCATCAGGTGAGAAAAGCTACGCTGCTCTCGCCGATAACTGAGTCACACTCGCAAATGACTGCATATTTATATGCGTCGGAAGTACAACAGCGCATGCGCTAATGCAGTGCGAATGCTCTCAATCATTCCTGCTGCGCCCTGGCGCAAGAAGAGTATCACCGCCCGTAAGGGGTCCGCAGGCCCTTACTACTAAGTTTGCATCAGCACAGGTCGACAGGGCAACTATCGATAGTGTGTTGGGTCGCGAGAGCGAGAATCAGTTCAGTCAGTGTGTGTTGGAGGTTCCCGCGAGGCGGGCGGAGCTGTGCAGAAGCCAGCAATTGTAATAATGCAAATTAACGACAAAGGGAGTGGCCATCGCCGCGGTTTAACCCCTTTGTGCTAGTATTATACGGGAAAGTGAGAAAGTTTAATTAACATAGTGATTTCAGTGATATTTAAGTGCCGTTATTGAGATTCCGCGTCTACCGCGCCGGCCTTATTTGGATTACAGTGTTGGATTACAGTGATTGTATTTTGCGTGTGACGACTATGAATAGCGAGGAAGCCTGTGCTGAGACTAGCCGTTATTAACAGTGTATTGACGAAGGCAGTGGCTGTCTCCTTATTTTTGTGCTTTGGCTAAGAATATAGGTCTTATTTGTGAAGCTGTGTTTGTTGTCCTCCTTACCACCAAACAGTACATTATTACAGTATTTGCGAAGGACAATATGGAATGTAACATCTCCTGAGCAGTCCAATCCGATTGCCAGCCCCATTAGGTACACGGTCACATTAATTAATTACTTAATTTGGGCTGCTATTCAGATCTGCGAACGAGTGGATACACCGGGAGTGTTACACCCTTGGCGACCGTGACAGGACTAGTGCAATTTTCGGACGAATAGTAAAGAACAATAGATAATTTACCTTGTTTAACGCGAGAAAATTAATTTTTCAATTTTGATCGGGACAGTGCATAAACTTTAAAATCGCGACAAGGAACAGTGCATTTTTTGAACAATGCGAAGTAATAGCATCCTATGATTGTGACTAAACTGTTTTTCTTGCCATATTAAATAGAACAATAGTGTCAATAAACTGTGTTGTAAAGTGCAAATGCGTAAATTCGCGCGAAAAACTGTGAAAAGTGAACACTAAAGAAAGACACGTGTGAACAGTAAAATAGCGAAACGAGCCAAGATTTCGTCACAAAAGTTGTTAAAAAAGTGTTTAGCGGTAGTATTTCGACTGAAATTGCTTTTTGAACAGTGAAAATCGGACAGCTTCGTGAGGACCCATAAACTGTTATGCTGACGACAATGTGTTGTGGCGACGCAATTATTGAGTGACGTCACGCAGACCCGTGTAGCAGTTGCACCAAAGAGCTTCGATCCGCAAGGTGATTTCACACGACATCATACCACGGAGCAACGCGACTCGAGACAACGAGCGCAGTCCCGGCATCTAGCGGCCAAACTACAAACTACGCCCGCCTGCAGCGGCACGGAGCGGCCGACGGAGAACTACGTTGTCTTGTAGCAGACCTTCAACTTCACGTGAGCTTCGGCAGCGGTGCAGCGCCACGCCCACCTCAAACATCAAAACATCGCGACTCGCGGTAACGTCAGTTGGTGAGTGAAGACGACTGGTTGACATAACAGTAAATTGCAGTGTGCAGTATTCACGATAAATAAACAGTTTTTAACTGATATTTACATTCGGAAAAGTGCTAAATTGCGGTAATTTCCGAAAAATTTGCGAAGCATACCTTGAAATATTGCGTACTTGTTTATGCACACTGCACTGTCTAAATGGTAATTGTTTGGGGATTTTACATTTATAGATTTTGTGAGTGTTGTGATTATCTTGTTTAAAACATTTTTACATAAACTGTGTATGTGAAAATTGTTATTGGAAATTAATAGGTTTTTGAGAGTTGTGATGTTCGGTACTCATACATGTAGTATCATTTTGGGGATTAACTGAAAGGATTGCAGGTACTGTTTGATTAGTTTCATGGTAATTAGGAGTGTTTTGGGTTATTAGAGGTTATTTTTGTATTACTTGCCTGTGCATTAAAAATAAACCAAGCATGTCTACTGAAGATAAGGAGGTCTGTGAGGCAGTAGTTGAAAGGAAAGGGATAGGACAGGAAGACAGAGATGATTCGGGAATCAGTGATTGTGGATTGTCATTAGGAAGCCCAACAGCACATTCAACTAATTATCCCGAGACACCGGGACAAACGACGAGAGCTAGGTTAGTTTCAGAGGATGCTGATAAGTGGTCGATGTTGGTAGACTTGATAAAGAAGAGTTCACAAGAAACTAAAGCATCGTTAGAGAGGAGTTCACAAGAAGCTAGAGAAAGGGAAGAAATATCCCGAGAATTATTAGAGAAAGGTCTCAGAGAGTCACTAGAGAAGGGTTTACAAGAAACTAACGCATCGTTAGAGAAGAGTGCACAAGAAGCTCGAGAAAGGGAAGAAATATTTCGCAAATCATTAAAGGAAGATTTACAAGAAACCAAAGAAAGCCTGGAGGCATTTAAGGAAACTATAGCACAAGAGATCCAAACATCGCAAATGAAGATAGAATATAATCTGAAGAAGGAAATGCAGGAGTTACAAGAACGACTGAAGATGGACATCGACGAAAGAGAGAGGAAGCTACAGAAGAGCATAGACCAAGTCCAGGGAGACGTGGAGAAGGTGGAAGGAAAGTTAACAAGAAAGATAGAAGACGATATTGAAGAAACGAAAGCCGAATTGGGAGAAAGGATCAACGAAGTGGAAACAAATTGCAATCATCGAATCGCCGAGGTGACGCAGATGCAGAAACAATGCAACGATGCTGTTAAGGGGATAGGAGATAGGCAAAACCAACTGGCTGTCAATCTGAGAAATGCTATAGCCATGCAACGAGAAGAGGATAACAAGAGAGTGCAGCAATTGGAGAGCAAGACAGAAGAAATCGATAAACGAATTAGCAATGCC
This sequence comes from Schistocerca nitens, assembly GCF_023898315.1. Taxonomy (NCBI): domain Eukaryota; kingdom Metazoa; phylum Arthropoda; class Insecta; order Orthoptera; family Acrididae; genus Schistocerca; species Schistocerca nitens. Next base: position 18,494,770 of record NC_064618.1, on the reverse strand, counting down.
ACCTTAACCGTTGGGGAAGGTAAGGTCGTTACCTTGATGAGCAGTGATAATCGGTGCATCCAAAGTAATACAGGGCAGAAAATTAGACCGAAAGGAGGGTTGCACCCAATGATATTTATGAAATGGCTAAAAGGAGTTTTCCCAGCACATCTTAAGGACTCAGACAAGATTCAATTTGCAATAGATAGAATGGAAGGTGAGGCCTTCACTTGGGGAGTCAGGAAGAAGGAAGGGACTACTAGTTATGACCAGTTTGAAGAGGAATTCTTGAAGAAATACTGGTCCAAAAGCCATCAATGTGCAGCAATTGAGGACCTACTCCATCGCAAGTCACTTAGTACATGGAGAGGAACGTTGAGAGAGTTTGCCGAACATTTGTGGGAATTGAACGAGACCTTGGAACAACCCCTGAGTGATGACGTAATGATATCAGCGATAAAAAGAAGAATGAGCCAGAGAATGCAAGAAACTGTATCCGGGAGCCTAATTGAAGATAGGGAGGCCTTGATGAAAATACTGGAACAGTTGGAATCTGTTCGATCACAGGGACACAATCAACCTAATGATCAAAACCGAGGGGGAAATAATGACCCAAGAAATCATTTTGGTAATTCGTCCAATTATAGAGGAAGAGGTGGTGGCCATAGGTACAGGAACCATGGCGGTGAACGTCAATGGAGAAATGATTGGAGAGGGAGTGAAGAACCAAGAGATCATGAGAGAAGCTGGGATAGGCGAATGAATGACACAGGGCATATACAAGATGGAAGTAATGACCCAAGGAATCATTTTAATCATTCATCTGATTATAGAGGAAGAGGTGGAGGAACCGAAGAAAACTGAATGACACTCCAGGTGAGGTCCGGTCAAGAGTGAGGGCTACCAGGACCCGAATAAACCTGCTAAGATATTTAGGACATTTAGTTGCAAAACGGACATTTAAAAAGGGAAAGGTTTATTTACAGTGTGTTTTATGATGTATTACAATTAGAATTGCATATTTCATATCAAAGATTATCTGAGAATAGGTATAAAATCTGTAACAACTATTTTGTAGTATAGTAATTCACATGTCATGTGTTTAAGTAATAATTTTTGAGTGTATATGTTGTGTGTTTCATTCAATATTGGACTAAAGATGACTATTGCTGGTTGATATAAAAAAATTGTAATTTGGACAATGCCATGTTTATGAGATGTATAACCTTTTTGAAAAATTGTTGTGGAGGCAGCCCACTACCGGAGTCGAGGGATTATTTTGATGAACTGTAGTTCCATTTATTATTTGTATTGTATGTTTCATTCAAATGTAGCAATGTTTAATTCCCTTGCCGATTCTTTTTCGCCTGTGGCTCTAAAGAAGTTTTCGAGGGCGGGGATGTAAGGGGTCCGCAGGCCCTTACTACTAAGTTTGCATCAGCACAGGTCGACAGGGCAACTATCGATAGTGTGTTGGGTCGCGAGAGCGAGAATCAGTTCAGTCAGTGTGTGTTGGAGGTTCCCGCGAGGCGGGCGGAGCTGTGCAGAAGCCAGCAATTGTAATAATGCAAATTAACGACAAAGGGAGTGGCCATCGCCGCGGTTTAACCCCTTTGTGCTAGTATTATACGGGAAAGTGAGAAAGTTTAATTAACATAGTGATTTCAGTGATATTTAAGTGCCGTTATTGAGATTCCGCGTCTACCGCGCCGGCCTTATTTGGATTACAGTGTTGGATTACAGTGATTGTATTTTGCGTGTGACGACTATGAATAGCGAGGAAGCCTGTGCTGAGACTAGCCGTTATTAACAGTGTATTGACGAAGGCAGTGGCTGTCTCCTTATTTTTGTGCTTTGGCTAAGAATATAGGTCTTATTTGTGAAGCTGTGTTTGTTGTCCTCCTTACCACCAAACAGTACATTATTACAGTATTTGCGAAGGACAATATGGAATGTAACATCTCCTGAGCAGTCCAATCCGATTGCCAGCCCCATTAGGTACACGGTCACATTAATTAATTACTTAATTTGGGCTGCTATTCAGATCTGCGAACGAGTGGATACACCGGGAGTGTTACACCCTTGGCGACCGTGACAGGACTAGTGCAATTTTCGGACGAATAGTAAAGAACAATAGATAATTTACCTTGTTTAACGCGAGAAAATTAATTTTTCAATTTTGATCGGGACAGTGCATAAACTTTAAAATCGCGACAAGGAACAGTGCATTTTTTGAACAATGCGAAGTAATAGCATCCTATGATTGTGACTAAACTGTTTTTCTTGCCATATTAAATAGAACAATAGTGTCAATAAACTGTGTTGTAAAGTGCAAATGCGTAAATTCGCGCGAAAAACTGTGAAAAGTGAACACTAAAGAAAGACACGTGTGAACAGTAAAATAGCGAAACGAGCCAAGATTTCGTCACAAAAGTTGTTAAAAAAGTGTTTAGCGGTAGTATTTCGACTGAAATTGCTTTTTGAACAGTGAAAATCGGACAGCTTCGTGAGGACCCATAAACTGTTATGCTGACGACAATGTGTTGTGGCGACGCAATTATTGAGTGACGTCACGCAGACCCGTGTAGCAGTTGCACCAAAGAGCTTCGATCCGCAAGGTGATTTCACACGACATCATACCACGGAGCAACGCGACTCGAGACAACGAGCGCAGTCCCGGCATCTAGCGGCCAAACTACAAACTACGCCCGCCTGCAGCGGCACGGAGCGGCCGACGGAGAACTACGTCGTCTTGTAGCAGACCTTCAACTTCACGTGAGCTTCGGCAGCGGTGCAGCGCCACGCCCACCTCAAACATCAAAACATCGCGACTCGCGGTAACGTCAGTTGGTGAGTGAAGACGACTGGTTGACATAACAGTAAATTGCAGTGTGCAGTATTCACGATAAATAAACAGTTTTTAACTGATATTTACATTCGGAAAAGTGCTAAATTGCGGTAATTTCCGAAAAATTTGCGAAGCATACCTTGAAATATTGCGTACTTGTTTATGCACACTGCACTGTCTAAATGGTAATTGTTTGGGGATTTTACATTTATAGATTTTGTGAGTGTTGTGATTATCTTGTTTAAAACATTTTTACATAAACTGTGTATGTGAAAATTGTTATTGGAAATTAATAGGTTTTTGAGAGTTGTGATGTTCGGTACTCATACATGTAGTATCATTTTGGGGATTAACTGAAAGGATTGCAGGTACTGTTTGATTAGTTTCATGGTAATTAGGAGTGTTTTGGGTTATTAGAGGTTATTTTTGTATTACTTGCCTGTGCATTAAAAATAAACCAAGCATGTCTACTGAAGATAAGGAGGTCTGTGAGGCAGTAGTTGAAAGGAAAGGGATAGGACAGGAAGACAGAGATGATTCGGGAATCAGTGATTGTGGATTGTCATTAGGAAGCCCAACAGCACATTCAACTAATTATCCCGAGACACCGGGACAAACGACGAGAGCTAGGTTAGTTTCAGAGGATGCTGATAAGTGGTCGATGTTGGTAGACTTGATAAAGAAGAGTTCACAAGAAACTAAAGCATCGTTAGAGAGGAGTTCACAAGAAGCTAGAGAAAGGGAAGAAATATCCCGAGAATTATTAGAGAAAGGTCTCAGAGAGTCACTAGAGAAGGGTTTACAAGAAACTAACGCATCGTTAGAGAAGAGTGCACAAGAAGCTCGAGAAAGGGAAGAAATATTTCGCAAATCATTAAAGGAAGATTTACAAGAAACCAAAGAAAGCCTGGAGGCATTTAAGGAAACTATAGCACAAGAGATCCAAACATCGCAAATGAAGATAGAATATAATCTGAAGAAGGAAATGCAGGAGTTACAAGAACGACTGAAGATGGACATCGACGAAAGAGAGAGGAAGCTACAGAAGAGCATAGACCAAGTCCAGGGAGACGTGGAGAAGGTGGAAGGAAAGTTAACAAGAAAGATAGAAGACGATATTGAAGAAACGAAAGCCGAATTGGGAGAAAGGATCAACGAAGTGGAAACAAATTGCAATCATCGAATCGCCGAGGTGACGCAGATGCAGAAACAATGCAACGATGCTGTTAAGGGGATAGGAGATAGGCAAAACCAACTGGCTGTCAATCTGAGAAATGCTATAGCCATGCAACGAGAAGAGGATAACAAGAGAGTGCAGCAATTGGAGAGCAAGACAGAAGAAATCGATAAACGAATTAGCAATGCCACCTTAACCGTTGGGGAAGGTAAGGTCGTTACCTTGATGAGCAGTGATAATCGGTGCATCCAAAGTAATACAGGGCAGAAAATTAGACCGAAAGGAGGGTTGCACCCAATGATATTTATGAAATGGCTAAAAGGAGTTTTCCCAGCACATCTTAAGGACTCAGACAAGATTCAATTTGCAATAGATAGAATGGAAGGTGAGGCCTTCACTTGGGGAGTCAGGAAGAAGGAAGGGACTACTAGTTATGACCAGTTTGAAGAGGAATTCTTGAAGAAATACTGGTCCAAAAGCCATCAATGTGCAGCAATTGAGGACCTACTCCATCGCAAGTCACTTAGTACATGGAGAGGAACGTTGAGAGAGTTTGCCGAACATTTGTGGGAATTGAACGAGACCTTGGAACAACCCCTGAGTGATGACGTAATGATATCAGCGATAAAAAGAAGAATGAGCCAGAGAATGCAAGAAACTGTATCCGGGAGCCTAATTGAAGATAGGGAGGCCTTGATGAAAATACTGGAACAGTTGGAATCTGTTCGATCACAGGGACACAATCAACCTAATGATCAAAACCGAGGGGGAAATAATGACCCAAGAAATCATTTTGGTAATTCGTCCAATTATAGAGGAAGAGGTGGTGGCCATAGGTACAGGAACCATGGCGGTGAACGTCAATGGAGAAATGATTGGAGAGGGAGTGAAGAACCAAGAGATCATGAGAGAAGCTGGGATAGGCGAATGAATGACACAGGGCATATACAAGATGGAAGTAATGACCCAAGGAATCATTTTAATCATTCATCTGATTATAGAGGAAGAGGTGGAGGAACCGAAGAAAACTGAATGACACTCCAGGTGAGGTCCGGTCAAGAGTGAGGGCTACCAGGACCCGAATAAACCTGCTAAGATATTTAGGACATTTAGTTGCAAAACGGACATTTAAAAAGGGAAAGGTTTATTTACAGTGTGTTTTATGATGTATTACAATTAGAATTGCATATTTCATATCAAAGATTATCTGAGAATAGGTATAAAATCTGTAACAACTATTTTGTAGTATAGTAATTCACATGTCATGTGTTTAAGTAATAATTTTTGAGTGTATATGTTGTGTGTTTCATTCAATATTGGACTAAAGATGACTATTGCTGGTTGATATAAAAAAATTGTAATTTGGACAATGCCATGTTTATGAGATGTATAACCTTTTTGAAAAATTGTTGTGGAGGCAGCCCACTACCGGAGTCGAGGGATTATTTTGATGAACTGTAGTTCCATTTATTATTTGTATTGTATGTTTCATTCAAATGTAGCAATGTTTAATTCCCTTGCCGATTCTTTTTCGCCTGTGGCTCTAAAGAAGTTTTCGAGGGCGGGGATGTAAGGGGTCCGCAGGCCCTTACTACTAAGTCTGCATCAGCACAGGTCGACAGGGCAACTATCGATAGTGTGTTGGGTCGCGAGAGCGAGAATCAGTTCAGTCAGTGTGTGTTGGAGGTTCCCGCGAGGCGGGCGGAGCTGTGCAGAAGCCAGCAATTGTAATAATGCAAATTAACGACAAAGGGAGTGGCCATCGCCGCGGTTTAACCCCTTTGTGCTAGTATTATACGGGAAAGTGAGAAAGTTTAATTAACATAGTGATTTCAGTGATATTTAAGTGCCGTTATTGAGATTCCGCGTCTACCGCGCCGGCCTTATTTGGATTACAGTGTTGGATTACAGTGATTGTATTTTGCGTGTGACGACTATGAATAGCGAGGAAGCCTGTGCTGAGACTAGCCGTTATTAACAGTGTATTGACGAAGGCAGTGGCTGTCTCCTTATTTTTGTGCTTTGGCTAAGAATATAGGTCTTATTTGTGAAGCTGTGTTTGTTGTCCTCCTTACCACCAAACAGTACATTATTACAGTATTTGCGAAGGACAATACGGAATGTAACATCTCCTGAGCAGTCCAATCCGATTGCCAGCCCCATTAGGTACACGGTCACATTAATTAATTACTTAATTTGGGCTGCTATTCAGATCCGCGAACGAGCGGATACACCAATTTATGAGGGAGTGTTACACGCCTCCGGTGGTGAATACCACTCAAAACGATATATCGTTACTAATGATTATTCATAGCTGGCCGATTGACATGCCATTGTTTCTTCATATCTGATAAAACAGGATTCGACGTTTTACGATTAATGATATTTTCTGCTAATCTGATTTCGACAAATTCTTTTAAAACACAATCCCAGTACCGCGATGCATTTGCAGCTTCTTGCGTCTCATTGTATACCATTATGTAAGGTAATGCTGAGCCACTGCAGATCATGTAGTTGTAATAATCGCTTAGGGCAATGATGTTCAATACACCTGTCGTTGACGTTACGAATAGTTTGGCCAATGTAAATTTTCCCGCACTCACACGGTGTTTCGTAAACGCCAGACTTCCTCAAACCTAAATCATCTTTGGCAGAGCCAAGAAGTCCTCGAATCTTAGCTGGCGGACGGAAAACACATCTGATGTCATAATTTTTCAAAAGTCTACCTATCTTGGATGACACATTCCCAGCGTACAGAAGAAAAGCCACAGACCTAAAGTTGTTTTCAGAAGGTTCAGGTAGAGGTCCAAACTCAAAAGCACGTCGAATTTGTCGGTCCGTATAGCCGTTATTATTGAACACGTCCTTAAGATGTTGCAGCTCCTGTGGTAAATTCTCAGCATCCGAGACAGCATATGCTCGTTTAACCGAGGTCTGAAGGACTCGTGTCGTTGATAAGGTGGGTGGCATCTTAGGGATGGGATCTTAAGGATACACTCTTATGATCGATATCGGAGACGCCTCGCTGCATCAATAACCTTCCCAGAATACACGTACTCCTTCCCCCAGAGTGCAGACTTCACTGGGTCAGACGGCTGGAAGATGGAATGTGCGAGATCCGGGCTGTAGGGTGGACGAAGAAGAAGACCACTCCAGTGAAGTTCTGTGAGGCGTTGCATTGTCAGGGAGCAGAAATTCGTCAACAGTTTTATGGCGACGAACGCTAGTTTTCGACGTAACACAATGTTACTCTGAACTCTGTGTCGGTAAATGGTATAATCAGCCGGTTGATCCGAATGGTATATGTGGATACTGTCTGAATAATGTTTTGCGAACAGTGTTAGTAGTAAAGGCGTAATAAATCAGAACTTCGTGCCCTACGCTAGGGTTTTCAGCATAAAGAGCGAGAAGTGTAGCAAGCGATAGACTTCTTTCATTCACCATTTTGTTTGGGTGGGTGTCAGCGAGAGGAAATTTCGTAAAGGGTTGAAACCGACTACAAAGCTCGCTGAAAGTCACTAAATCGTCTCATTCGCAAATGCCGGATGAGTATAGTTTGGTTAATTTCCGCGCTGTGAGATAAGCTGCCTCAAGACATACTAAATCCTGTAAAGTTGTAAGATCATTCCACTTAATGAGTAGATTATGAAATTTGATCGATAATGATTTGACACAGAGAAAATGAAATTACGTTGGCCCCTCACGCCGTCATGCAGGCAATCTGCAACGGCTCTGTAATACACATTCCTGTCCTAATCGCGAATAAATTAGTCAAAGGAAATATTGTCCAGGTGCGAATAGCGCAGGTGCACTGTGGGTTCCGTACAAATTTATTTGCGTGTACAAACAGTTAATCCACTGCAGGAATCGAGAAGTCGGACCGTATCTCTCTCTGCTATCGACATTGATACTGGAAAGGTAACGGTCACAGGGATTCCAAGATTTCGACAGTGTTTCAAATTCAATAATGTAAATGTGATATAAAGTAATGCAGGAAGTTTTTCACTCAGGATAACTGTGTCGCAATAGTAAGTCAAACGCCAGCTAAGGAATGACATTATTCCTTATACGACGCGTTTCGGAATTTGTCCATCTGATATGCACGAGAATGCACGTAGATATGACGTTACAAGTTGGCAAACTAGTCTGCCAAGTTTCGTTTCACATACAACTTGAAACGCCGTCTCTACGTGTAATAACCGCTCGTGGGTATCAGATAACGGATAAATTCCGAAACGCTTCAGATGAGCAATGAAGTTACTTCTTGCCTGAGAGTTTTACCATTGGGACCCACTCAGCAGAACTACTAATAGTTTTAATTTCAGGTTTGATGTAGGATAAAAAATGACGGAAGCAATATATTTTCGTTTGATATAGTTACAAATTAAGAATTGTCGCATTTTTTCCGTTACTTTTGTTGTGAAATCTTACTTCTCGTCAAATTTCATCATTGTAGGTAAACGGGAACTACCCTATAGGTTTTGATGAGTGAGTTTGCGAGTGTCAAACGTGTGACATAAACATACGTATCTTTTGACCCCATTGACTTTGAATCAACTTTTTTTTTTTTTTTTTTTTTTTTTTTACACCGCGAAGAGACCGTAGACTTCCATACGTTACCTAAACTTCAACTCGATACATCTACCTGTTTCCGAGGAAAAGGGTTTCTAACATTCGGGCAGGCAGGTAGATAGACAGATAAACAGATAAAGCGATCGTATAAGGGTGGCACTGTCACCTACCGAGGCACAGAAGCCGAATAATGACGTCAGCTGCTGGTGGCCGTCGAAATACACTGATCCTAAAGCTGAAAATTTGTTTCGGACCAGGAGTCGAAACCGTATCCTCCGTTTCTCGCGAGCGCCGCCCTGCCCGACCCAAATTCCCGACTCGCCCACACCACGCGCTGCTTGCAGCGAACACCGATTCCCGTAGGACTCGGGGCTTGTCTGTGCGTCTGCACTGAAGGAATCAGTGGCACGTCCGAAGGAACAGACACCGCCTAATGCCGCCGGTCGGTGTGTTGCAGGTGACGGCGGTCGTGGACGGGGTGTACGCAGAGAACGCCTACGTGGCTGTCACCAACACCATGCTGTCCTCGAGCCGCGTCTACGTGGGCGGCAGCTACAACACGCACGCGCTACCGGGCTCCAAGGTGCGGTACAACTTCGTCGGCTGCCTCAGGAAGGTAAGGCGCAACACTCTCTCTCTCACGGGCTTTAGTCTTTAACGAGATCATTGTTCTTTCCTAGAAGATTTTTACTTTGCAGAAGCACTTTAGTTTCCATTTACAATTTTAGTCCCAAAGGGGGTACAGTTTTAAAGGATGCTTTTAGTTCTAATTAGATTTCAGTCCTGAAGGACAATTTCACTTTCATTTCAATTATTTTCTCATTCTTTCATATAATTAAAACGTAAGTTGCATTACATTATACCTCTCAACTCCAGCTTGTCAGGAAGAAAAATCGCACTATAAAAGCGTTATTTTAGCCAAGCCTTAATTCCGACGAAGGCAACCTACGACTAGTCTGTCGGATAGAGGGGGACGATGTTTTTGTTGTTGTTGTTTCCTGAAGACTGGTTTGATAGAGCTGTTCACGCTAGCTCATTCTGCAGAAGCCCTTTCGTTTTCACCTCACAATAACTACTGCAACTAGTATCCATTTGACGCATTTACTGTAGGCGAGCATGGTCTGCGTTTACAGTTTTCCCTCCCCACACTCCCTTCCTTCCAAACTGACGGTTGTTTCACGCCGCATCATCTGTCCCGTCAAATGGTACCTTCTTTTAATCAGCTTGTGCTACGAATTGCTTTTTTCCCCAGTTTGGTTCTGTACGCGCTCATTAGTCACTCGATCTAATTTTCTATTTTTTCTATAGCACCACATTTCAAAATCTTGCATTCCCTGTTTGTCTGAACTCTGTATCGACCACATGACACTTCTGTACAACACTACCATGCATCAAATACTTTCAGGCAAGACTCCCTGACTCTTAAATTATTTACGTGTAAGTATGCAGGCTGTCATGGCCGTTGTCACTGAAGTTACTCTTCTGAGTTGCTAAGCCGTGTCAAATTTCTTTTGAACTTTCGACGTTTCCATCCAGTCTCCTTCAGGATCTTGCGGTTGTCCATTGTAAATTGAGCACTGTCTGAGGCCTCTGTCGCCTTCTTTTATGAAGCGCAATGGTTCCGCACTTGCGCTGGAGAAGTGGCATTTTTGGGTATAACTCGTGTGGCTACCATTTATGGTCCCTAGCAGTGGAGAGGCCGGCGGCGTGGTACGCGTCAACACGTCCTTAGCGCTGTAGGGAAGACCCGAGCGCCGGGCCTATACACGTCACGCGCGCCAGGGGAACGCAGAGGTATGACGAGTTAACACGTCCCCCAGCAGTCAAAGTGCTAATATCCGATGTTTGAATCTGACCACAGAAGGATTCTACTGCCGGCAAAGTGCGTGTAATCATTGTGCTATTAAAAACACGATCCCACGATTAAGCGGTCTTGGTTCTAAAGACACACACTAGGGTCGCTGATAGTGTAACGTTATCTGGTAGAAATGTTATCAGCGATTCGAATTTATCCTATGGAAACGTTTTTCACGACTACAGTCAGCCGGCCGATGTCCCCCCAGGGGGTCCACAACTCTTTTGTGGATACGTGCGTAGCGAGCACGGGACCCCGAGCTAATGTGGCCTTCCTTCCTTTCCGGGCTGCATACCGTCCCTTTCCGCATCCTTCCCCATCCCCCATCTTCGCCCCCCCCCCTCACCTCTGGCTCTTTCCTTCCCTTTCTCCCCCTCTGGGAGTATGGTTTGTGCCTACGTCCGGAGACGGAAGCTTGTAAACGTACCGCATTCTTCGCCTTCCTTGCTTGTATGTCTTCATCCTTCCTTTGTCCTTCTCTTTTCCTTACCTCTTCTCTTTACTCTTTTCTCCGCTGCGGCGTTTGAGACCTCTCTTCTTTCCTTTCCCTTTCTCTTTCTTCCTCCCTGTGCGTGTCTGAAGGCCGACCCACGCACTTCCACGCGTAGCCGGTGACGGGGTAACGCGTAATTCCCCGCCCCGGGTAGACAGGTAGGACACGTACGTACCCCCTGGTAACGGCCAGGCCCAGGGAGGGGTGATTACCCGAGCTGATACCTTCCGAAAGTGCCGATTGGTCCCTCCGTCCGTTTGTCGGGAGGTGTGACCTGAGGTGTGAACAATCACCTAAGGCGGGAGTGCCCTCCGAGAGGGCCCCCACAAGGGAGGAGCGCGCCATCGGAGACGCCGGTAATCATGGGGGATTCTTCCGCAATGGTTTCCTCACCTTCCAATATGTCTGCTCACAAACGTAAGTTCACTGAGTCTCAACCACAGTCAGTTCTTCCATCGTTGCCACAGTTCCTTGTTGTTTCTCGGTCTGACGAAGGTCACGACTTCTCCACGGTCAACCCTTTCATTATTCAGAAAGGTGTCGACGCAATTGCAGGTCCTGTAAAGTCTTGTTCCAGATTACGGAATGGCACCCTGTTGTTAGAAACAGTCAGTGCCCTCCAGGCACAAAAATTGCTGCGTACCTCACTACTACACACCTTCCCTGTCCGGGTGGAACCACACCGTACTTTAAATTCCTCGCGTGGAGTCGTTTATACACGCTCCCTCGATGGATTGTCTGACGAAGAAATTCAGCACTACCTGTCTGACCAGGGCGTAACGGCTGTTCATAGGGTTATGAGAAGGGCTGACACGAACATCATTCCAACCCGCACTGTCTTCTTGACATTTGACAAAGTTCAACTCCCATCGAAAATCAAAGCAGGCTATGAGATAATTTCCGTTCGCCCTTACGTCCCAAACCCTACGCGTTGCTATCGGTGTCAGCGGTTCAATCACACCAGCCAGTCCTGTTTCAATCCGGCCAAACGTGTTACGTGTGGCAAGGATGCCCATGAGGGTGCTTGTCCACCTCCATCCCCTCGCTGCATCAACTGTATGGGTGACCACGCTGCTTCCTCTCGAGATTGTCCCGTTTTTAAGGACGAAAAGCTCATCCAGGAAATTAGAGTAAAGGAAAAGGTGTCGACCTTTGCTGCTCGTAAATTATTCGGCAGTCGACAGCCCACCGTGCCTCAGAAAGGAAAATACAGCACTGTCCTTGCTTCTCCTCGGCCAACAAAGGAGGCGGCCACGCAGACTTGCGACCTCACCTTTAGTGCCACTGTCGTCAGATCGGCCAGCGCAAAGATTGCCCGTTCAACCTCACCACTTTCGCCTGCCCACTCTCTGGCTCACCCTTCGTCGAGTTCTGCTAAATCTCAAGCCCCAAAGTCAGACACCAAGACTTCGAAAAAAGAGCATACTCGTGAAGAGTTTTTACGTACGGCAACTTCCCAACCATCGGTTCCTCCTTCCTCTAAACATCATACTTCCAAGAAGGCTACAAAGAAACCCAGTTCCTCTCCTTCTCCGCCAAGGCGTGTCCCATCTACAGCACCACCTGGCGGAAATCGCCCTCTGCCGTCTTTTGTGTCGCCGAGGCGCACTGCTGGCGGCCGATCAACCGGCCGATCGCTGGTGGCAGGAGCTGCTCCCGACCAACCTATGGATCAGGATCTTCTGCCTTTGGCTGAATGCCATTCCATGCTGTCGGTCGCAAGCTCAGAGCAGTCGTTGAGTTGACAGCGACCTTGGTCACATTCCTCCATTTTTTGTTCACCCTATGTCCATTGACCACTGGAATATCCGCGGTATTCGAGCCAATCGGGATGAATTGTCGATCCTCTTACGATCCTACTCGCCGGTCATCTTCTGTCTTCAGGAAACAAAGCTGCGTCCCCATGACCGCTTTGTTCTCCCTCATTTTCAGTCTGTCCGATATGATCTCCCCTCTGTTGAAGACACTCCAGCCCATGGAGGACTCATGATTCTTCTCCATGATACTCTCCATCATCACCCAATCCACTTAAACACTTCCTTCCAAGCTGTCGCCGTCCATCTTTCCCTTTCTGGATACACGTTCTCTCTCTTGGTACTGTATACATTCCATCGTCCACACCAATGGCACGAGCTGATCTCCTTCATCTTCTTGGTCAGCTTCCACCCCCATATTTACTGGTTGGGGACTTCAATGCCCACCACCCGCTTTGGGATCTCCACATCCTTGTCCACGTGGCTCACTATTCCTAGATGTCTTCCACCAAGCAGATCTAGTTTGCCTCAACACTGGGGTCCCTACATTTTTGTCTGCCTCCACGACAAATTTATCTCATTTGGACCTTGCGGTCGGTACTGTTCCACTAGCTCGGCGCTTCGAATTGTTCGCCCTTGATGATACACACTCGAGTGACCACTTTCCATGTGTCCTTAGACTGCAGTCTCAACTGTCCTACATGCGCCCGCGACGCTGGAAGTTTGCCCAAGCCGATTGGACACTTTTTCGTCTCTAGCGACATTCGATGACCGTCACTTTCCCAGCGTCGGCGATGAGGTCACACATATTACCGACGTTATTCTTACAGCTGCGGAACATTCAATACCACGCACCTCCGAATTGCCCCGGCGCCCCCCAGTTCCTTGGTGGAACGAGGCATGCCGTGATGCAATACGTGAGCGGCGACGTGCTCTCCGCGTTTTCCGCCACCATCCTACTTTGGCCAACTGTATTCGCTATAAGCAGTTCCGAGCGCGTTGCCGTCGTGTCATCCGCGATAGCAAGAAGGCAAGCTGGAAATTCTTTTAGCTCATTTAACACCTTCACTCCCTCCTCGGAAGTTTGGAGTCGGCTTCGACGGTTGTACTGTTTGCCATTGCCATCAATCCAATTATGGATTGTCTCCTTCCTGATGTCTCGGGCTCCCTCTTTGTGGAGGATTTTGCGATCTACTACACCTCTCAACGAACCAGCCTTCTTAAACGACGTCTTCAAGGATGTCTCGATCGCCTCCACTCTTGGAGCATCGAAACCGGCTTCCGTTTTTCTCCCAGTAAGACCGTTTGTGTTAATTTTTGGCGACGTAAGGAGTTTCTTCCGCCCTCCGTACATCTAGGTCCTGTCAACCTTCCGTTTTCAAACGTCGCTAAATTCTTGGGTCTTATGTTTGACAGAAAACTGTGCTGGTCCTCCCACGTTTCCTATCTTTCGGCTCGCTGTCGCGATCCCTCAACACCCTGCGTGTCCTGAATGGTACCTCCTGGGGAGCGGACGGAGTGGTCCTTCTCCGCCTCTATCGCGCCTTAATGCGCTCGAAATTGGACTATGGAAGCATAGTCTACTCCTCTGCTCGGCCGTCTATTCTTCGGCGTCTCGACTCTATCCACCACCGTGGATTACGTTTAGTGTCTGGAGCTTTTTACACTAGCCCTGTGGAAAGCCTTTATGCTGAGACTGCCGAACCTCCGCTGTCCAATCGGCGAGCATTCCTTCTGAGTCGTTATGCTAGCCATCTGTCTTCCATGCCTGCTAATCCAGCCCATGACATTTTTTTCGACGCCTCCTTTGATGTAGGGTACGCAGGCCGCCCCTCCTCCCTACTACCACCGGGAGTCAACTGCTCCATTCTCTTTCCTTCCGCTTTCCTAAAACCTTCTTGACAACTTGGGGTACAGCACCGCCTTGGCTCCGTCCCCGGATCTGCCTGCTCCGTGACCTTTGTCGATTTCCCAAGGATGGTACCCCTTCACTTGTTTATCGTCGGGCATTTGCTGCTCTATGTGCACAAATGACGGACGCCACATTTATTTACACCGACGGCTCGAAAACATCGTTAGGTGTAGGGAGTGCCTATATTGTTGGCGACACCCCAAATCACTTTCGGCTTCCCGACCTGTGTTCGGTTTATACTGCGGAGCTTTACGCTGTTCTCCAGGCTGTCCACTACATCCGCCGCCATCAGCGGATACAATACGTTATCTGCTCAGATTGTCTCAGCTCTCTCCTCAGTCTCCAAGCTCTTTATCCTGAGCACCCTCTGGTCCACCGGATTCAGGACTGTCTGCGCTTGCTCCACCTGGGGGGGCGTCTCGGTGGCGTTCCTCTGGCTCCCGGGACACGTTGGTATCTGTGGAAATGAGGCGGCCGATATTGCAGCCAAGGCTACAGTCTCTCTTCCTCGGCCAGCTATTCAATCGATTCCCTTCGCCGATCTACGGAGCGTTCTATGTCGACGTGTTGTTCATTTATGGCACACGCATTGGTCGACACTTACCCATAATAAATTGCGGGACATAAAAGCTCTTCCTTGTGCTTGGACCTCTTCCTCCCGAACGCGTCGTCGGGAGGAGGTACTTTTAACTAGACTCCGGATAGGGCACTGTCTTTTTAGCCATCGACATCTTTTAAGCGGCGATCCTCCCCCACTCTGTCCCCACTGCTCTCAGCTGTGGACAGTAAGACACCTTTTAATTCAGTGCCCCTATTTTAATCCGTTACGCTCCCGTCTACAGCTGTCGCCTGATATATCGTCGATTTTAGCAGATGACACGCGCTCAGCCGACCGCGTTCTCAAGTTTATTAGTGCTAGTGGAATGACGTCAGTCATTTGAAGCTTTTTTTGGGGCCAACCAACCCCTTTCTGTAGTGGATTTTTAAGCCTTCCTTCTGCTTTTAGTTTCTCCAAATTTATGACTTTCGTTCCCATTGTTGCTGGTTTTCAATTTCGGTTTTTTACTGTTTCCTAAGTCACGGACTGGGCGATAATGACCATAGAAGTTTTGCTCCCTAAAACCAAAACAAAAAAAAAAGCCGGTCGATGTGGCCAAGCGGTTCTAGGCGCTTCAGTCTGGAACCGCGTGACCGTTACGGTCGCAGGTTCGAATCCTGCCGCGGGCATGGATTGTGATGTTCTTGGTTCGTTAGGTTTAAGTAGTTCTTAGCTCTACAGGACTGATGACCTCAGCTGTTAAGTCCCGTAGTGCTCAGAACCATCTGAACCATCTGATTATAGCCACCAGTGAATAATATTCGTGCCACTCTCATATCTCGAGATGAGTCACCCTTTTCGAAACTCCAGCAAAACTCCAGTGTCCCTCAGTCTCTTCCCCGGCCTCCCTGCAGCTTCATCCACGTGATCGCCCCAATTAAAGTCGGACCTGAACTGTAGTCAGAGAGTGCTACGTGCACCACCTACTGCAACCAGTGTAGAAACAGGCTCGGCCGAGTTACTGCAACAGGTCCGTCTTTTGACCACTCGATGGAAATGGGAACGTGATGTCGTACCTCTACCAATGAATATGACCACAGAAGGATCCTGCCGCCAGAAACATACGTTACGCATTAAGGACTGCGCTTTTAGAAACACGATCACAACGAATATGTTACTGTCACCCTGCATAAAAAAACTGTCTTGGTTCTACAGGTACACACAAGTGTCATTGATAGTCTGACGTTTTTGGTGGGAATGCTGTATGGAATTTTGACTAATTCTTTCCATTAAGTCACATACCTGCGTTTGTTCCTATGTAGATGCCTTTTAATGACAAATGAATGAACCTGGTCTATATTCTTTAGTTATGGAATGCAAAATGCCTTTTACAGTAAAATTTTCAAGTTTGAGTTTGTGAAGAAGTTTTACCAAACATTCGTGAACATGGTGAATATAAGATTAGAAAAGAAATAGTAGATGCCTATAAAAATCAAATAACACATTTACAAGAAATAAATGACTTGGTTGAGGAACGAATATCAAAAATATTGCTTCAGAAATACTAAACCAAAAAAGTGAAGAAATAAATACATTATTAGCACATGTGTTTACTCAAACGATGAAAATTTATAACCTCCTTTTGTTATTTTAACACTATACAAATATAATTTTAATTATGATCATAATGTTAATTGAACAAAATTTAAAAATGTTCAAAATCAAATAGATACTATCAGAAATAGACATCCAAAAAGTGTAGAATGTTTAAGAGTAAATCATGTGATTAATTCACTAAATTCACTTAACATAATGAAAGAAAAATTTATAATTGATTACCATTGAATTTATTTAAATATTTTCAATAATTATTCATAAGAACAATTGTGTTAAGATGCAAATAGAAAACACACATTTATTAGAATATAAAACAAAATTTCCAATTACTTTTTCCATATTCAGATTTTAAATAACGTTCATCAGAATTTGTGTGTTTATCTAATAAACAAAATTCAGTTCCAGCAACTCAAATTTAAAATCCTCAAATAATTTTAAAGGTAAATCGTTTTTGTTTAACCTGTATTTCAATATCAAAATGAACTCTCTTCTTTAATGAGACAAACATTCAGACCATTATATTCAATATCAAATCAGCCTAAATTTTCAGTAACAAACTCTGTTTATAAATAAAAATTTTTAATAACTTTTAGAAAATTATTTTCCTTTTAATTACCCTACTATTACCATTATTATTTAAAACTTTTTCAAGAAGATAAACATTTTCGTTTGCAATTGTTCTTGTTCATAAATAATTTCCTTTTACTTCTTCACCATTTCAATTTTTCAGTTTATATGTGATTGAAATGTAATGATTAGACTACGAAGGCTTTCCCGGCGTAATAATTTATAAAATTCTTCTCGGGTATGCAGCCGGATCATGACGTCTTCAAGACACAATATTTCTGCGGTCCAACTGGCCGCCATCATCAGGTGAGAGCGCTGGTGCACAATCTCGCCGGCGAGATTGTGCACCAGCGCTCTCACCTGATGATGGCGGCCAGTTGGACCGCAGAAATATTGTGTCTTGAAGACGTCATGATCCGGCTGCATACCCGAGAAGAATTTTATAAATGTAATGATTAATCTTCAATTTTGAAAATTTCTGTTAGCCAATTTGCTGTATATCCTTCTTCAAGAATTCCTTTAATTTGACTTACATTCACTTTATCATCAGTCCATTTGCGTTGACTATCTAACAAATTCCCTGGATACACAATTTTCATTAAGATTTTTTCAGTTCATTTATTTATGTCATTTGGGGCTATTTTTATTGTTAAATGTTTTGTGTTACTGTATTCATCAGTTAATTTCGAAAATAATTCAACATATATATAATATTCTTGAAGAGAAAACTTCATCCACATCTTTTCTTTAAATGTTAAATTAAATTGTTGAACAACAGTTGCTTTTAATTCGCTAAAATTGAATGATTATTAACATTCAATTTTTTCTTAATTCTTGGCATTTTTTGTTACAAAATTCTTTGCCATTATCTGCTTTCATTTTTTTGGTTTTGTTAACTCAAATATTTTCTCGAAAGAATCAACTATATTTTTACCTGTTTTATCTTTAAGTGGAAATGCCTATGCAAATTTTGAAAATAACATCAATAAGAGTTAACAAATAATTATATCCTTTATTTATTTTCGGTATTCCTTTTATATTTCCAGAATAAATTTCGACTTAATCAGTTTATCATAAATCCCAAAAGAAACTACGTTTTTTGTTTAAAATTTTTCTAATTGGTTTTTGTAATTTATCAATAATTTGTACACAAATATTTAGTACTGCACGTACAAAACTTTAAAGAATTTACTCTTTCTTGTTTTACAGATTGAAAAAAATCCTTCGGTTCTTAAGTTTACCAATTAATCTATGAGGATTAAGTGCTTCAGTAAACTATTTGCTCTTCAAACAGAAAATTATATAGAATACAAAATAATTAAATTATTTCACTAAATACAATTATCTATACATCAACAAGAATAGTCTTAACAGAATCTTTTAATCTTACTGTTAGAAAATTTGATTTACACAACATTTTGATTCCAAGAACTTCAGACTTTATTTCATAAATTATGTATTCAACACTCATCCAAATATCAAAATCATCAATCATTAAGTTTTCACCAAAACAAGAAATTTTTTAAGCATGAAATAATATTCATTGAAATTCTGCATTTTGTGTTTGCCTCCAGTCATAAAAGTAAACTCAATTATTTGTTACCATTTACTTTACAATTAAGTTTTTTAATTAAAGTATGAAATCAAATCTGTTGATGAAAATACCTTTACTCTCCTTTTTGTATACTAATCAATTACTTCTTGTATATTAATACAATTATTCAGCTGTGCTAAAATACTAGTATATTCAAGTTTTGTTTTAAGATTTGATAATTCATTCTGAAATAATGGTCGTTAACTATATCTTTCACATCTGGTTCATCATCTACATTCCCAAGTCTTCAACATTTAAAACTAATATAGTCTCTAGTTGCCTTAAAAATAAAATTTCTTTTCTAAGCTTGTCTAGTAATTCATTTGTTTTTTATTATTCAAGGTTGAACATCATTGGTTTTTGATTGAAAATGCTTTGGTTCTACTGATTCAAAATCTATTATTTTTTAATCATTACCGAGTTTATTTCCAAAAATGTCCATTTATTTAATTTAAAAATATCAGCAAACTTATAATTCTTTCATAATAATTGTAAAACAAATAAACCCCGATGTCCACAAATTACTTCATTGAAGTTTTTTATTCTTTTGATATTGTAGTAAAGATCATTTTTCCCAATTAGTTAACTAATTGTTTTGGAATATTTCTTCCATATGGCATAAAACAAATTTTATATCTCCATTTTTATAATAACAACTCCAATGAGTTCTAACACGATCAAAAGTATCTGAGTTTAGTATTCCGCATTCAAAGCTTTTTTGGTGCGTTAGGTAATTTATCAACCATGAAAATATCACGAAAATATTTAATTTTTAGTTGTTTAATCTATCCTTCTTTATCAAAATTAAAGGGTCTTTTTCACAACAGGAATAGCTAATGAAAAAAACTAAATTACCATCAGTTTTTTCTCTTTCTTTCTTTTTTGAACATCAGTTAAAATGGTTAAGTAATATTTAGTTCTTCATTGACTGTAAGTTATTCATTTGTATTGATTACAAAATAATAAAATTTGTATAAATGTCACTCATTTTTATCAATTTCTAAACCCATTCCTACCCATTTATAAGTCTTGTTTTCCATATATAATTCCTGTAACTGCAGTTGTAGCAATATTTCATCACAATGCAGCATCAGTAGCATTCATACTTTCTTTTGCAACTAATTGAAGTTTTTTATCAGTTTCATGTCTTTTTTTCTGATTCTTTATTACCTCTATAAGAAATAATGTCCTTTACATGCTTCATCGATTGGACTAATTCCTTGATTTTCTCTAGTTAATCTTTCTTCTAACTTGTTTCCCAAGTGACAAAATTTACAGCCTGGAAGATGCATTTCGAATGGTTATTTGTTAATTAAAGCATTAACTAAACCTTTTCCATATTTTCGCTTTTCAATAAAGTATGTGGCAAAATTATTCAAAAATCTAATGAAATGGTGAATTCCTGTGAGATTATTAATTAAAAAGTCACTAAATTTGTTTAACATTTCCATTGTTCCAACTTTTCCATTATAATACCGTGAAGGGAGCCCATGAGGACGCGTAAGTGCCACAACACGACATGGCGTGGACTCAACTAATGTCGGAAGTACTGCTGACTGACACCATGGATCCTGTGGGCCTGTTCGTATATCTGTAACAGTACAAGGGGGTGGAGATTTCTTCTGAATAGCACATTGCAAGGCATGCGCGATTAGATTAAATTAGATTTGTACTTGTTCCATATGTCATGAATGCCACACTTTGTAATGATGTGGAACGTGTCAGGTTAATAAAAGGTGTCCATACAAAATATTATATTTGGCAGAATATTACATGACACTCAATATTTTTAAATTTTTTTTGGGTTGAGAAATTACCCACTTACTATATCCAAAAATTCATATGAGTAGGAGTTGCCATTAGGAAATTCTTTCAATTTCCCTTTAAATGCTTTATGGCTATCTGTGGTAAGTGACCAAAGACTTGTGGCAGCATAATTTACCCCCTTCTGAACCAAAGTTAGATTTAACCTTGAGTAGTGAAGATCATCCTTTCTCTTAGTGTTGTAGCCATGTACACTGCTATTACTTTTGAATCCGTTTGGATTGTTAATAACAATTTTCATAAGTGAATATACAGGGTGTTACAAAGAGGTATGGCCAAACTTTCAGGAAACATTCCTCACACACAAAGAAAAGATGTTACGAGGACATGTGTCCGAAAAAGCTTAATTTCCACGTTAGAGCTCATTTTAGCTTCGTCAGTATGTACTGTACTTCCTCGATTCAGTCAGTTGGCCCAATTGAAGGAAGGTAATGTTGACTTCGGTGCTTGTGTTGACATGCGACTCATTGCTCTACAGTACTAGCATCAAGCACATCAGTACGTAGCATCAACAGATTAGTGTTCATCACGAACGTGGTTTTGCAGTCAGTGCAATGTTTACAAATGCAGAGTTGGCAGATGCCCATTTGGTGTATGGATTAGCACGGGGCAATAGCCGTGATGCGGTACGTTTGTATCGAGACAGATTTCCAGAACGAAGGTGTCCCGACAGGAAGACGTTCGAAGCAATTGATCGGCGTCTTAGGGAGCACGGAACATTCCAGCCTATGACTCGCGACTGGGGAAGACCTAGAACGACGAGGACACCTGCAATGGACGAGGCAATTCTTCGTGCAGTTGACGATAACCCTAATGTCAGCGTCAGAGAAGTTGCTGCTGTAGAAGGTAACGTTGGCCACGTCACTGTATGGAGAGTGCTACGGGAGAACCAGTTGTTTCCGTACCATGTACAGCGTGTGCAGGCACTATCAGCAGCTGATTGGCCTCCACGGGTACACTTCTGCGAATGGTTCATCCAACAATGTGTCAATTTCAGTGCAGATGTTCTCTTTACGGATGAGGCTTCATTCCAACGTGATCATATTGTAAATTTTCACAATCAACATGTGTGGGCTGACGAGAATCAGCACGCAATTGTGCAATCACGTCATCAATACAGATTTTCTGTGAACGTTTGGGCAGGCATTTTTGGTGATGTCTCGATTGGGTCCCATGTTCTTCCACCTACGCTCAATGGAGCACGTTATCATGATTTCATACGGGATACTCTACCTGTGCTGCTAGAACATGTGCCTTTACAATTACGACACAACATGTGGTTCATGCACGATGGAGCTCCTGCACATTTCAATCGAAGTGTTCGTACGCTTCTCAACAACAGATTCGGTGACAGATGGATTGGTAGAGGCGGACCAATTCCATGGCCTCCACGCTCTTCTGACCTCAACCCTCCTGACTTTCATTTATGGGGGCATTTGAAAGCTCTTGTCTACGCAACCCCGGTACCAAATGTAGAGAGAGACTCTTCGTGCTCGTATTGTGGACGGCTGTGATACAATACGCCATTCTCCAGGGCTGCATCAGCGCATCAGGGATTCCATGCGACGGAGAGTGGATGCATGTATCCTCGCTAACGGAGGACATTTTGAACATTTCCTGTAACAAAGTGTTTGAAGTCACGCTGGTACGTTCTGTTGCTGTGTGTTTCCATTCCATGATTAATGTGATTTGAAGAGAAGTAATAAAATGAGCTCTAACATGGAAAGTAAGCGTTTCCGGACACATGTCCACATAACATATTTTCTTTCTTTGTGTGTGAGGAATGTTTCCTGAAAGTTTGGCCGTACCTTTTTGTAACACCTTGTGTATATTGTGAGGCTACAGTGATTTCTAGCTCTTTAAGTGTGTGGAGGATGATCTTGGATGAGCTCCAGCAATTACTCTGATTACACGCTTTTGTGCAATGAACACTATTTTACTCAATGTTCATGTCTGGGGAGTTTGGCGTCAAATGGAAGTGTTTAAACTCAGAAGAGTGTTCCTTTAGCCACTCTGTAGCTATTCTGGGCGCTTGGGGTGCCGTCGCAGTGTCCTGCAGGAATTGCCTGAGTCCGTCGGAATGCACAACGGACACAAATGGATGCAGGTGATCAGACAGGGTGCTTAGTACGTGTCACGTGTCACTCCTACTGCACACGTCCCACACCATTACAGTCTCCACCAGCTGGAACAGTCCCTGCTGACATACATGGTCGATGGATTCATGAGGTCACGTACCGCCCATCCAGTCGATACAATTTGAAACGGGACTTGTCCGGCCAGGCAACATGTTCCGCTCATCAACAGTCCAATGTGGCTGTTGACGGGCGCTGGTGAGGCGTAAAGCGTCTACTGCAATCTTAGTACAAACGAGATGGGTGATATCTGTGGTAACACAGAGCAGTTATGAAAGAGAGAAATTTTCGAGGGGAGGGGTTTATCATACGCACGTATATACATCACTCTCTCTGTTTTTCAGCGTGCTGTAATGGTTCCTTCCTTCCAGAGCACCACATTCAAACGTTTGGAGTCTCTTCTTTTTCGATTTTAGAAAAGTTCGTGCCTGACTGCCATCAGGTGCTGTGCAACAAATGTATGTTCTCAGAGGTTTTTTCGATGCTAGCAGATTTCAATTGCCATGACGACTTTTTCGCTCCTTCCGAGTTGCTTCATCTGTCCTCCTTGCTTCGTGCGGCGTGTGTTATTTTGCTTCGAATTTAGCAGAATTCATAAACTTCATCTACTTCGTGGTCTTCAATTATGACGTAAAGTCTATTGCTAATTTCATTTCTTCTACTTCTCATTGCCTTCGTCCTTCTCGAGTTCTCGAGTCTATAGTTTCTGCTCATTAGATTGTTCATCCTGCTGTGCTCTTTCGCCGCTTTTCTGTCGTTTCGTTGTCTCTGTAGAGCATTACCGTGGGAAGGAGGGAGAGGATGTTGGTTGGTGAATGATATCCTCGTTCTAAAACACAAAGTGGGTTCTTTATTCACACACAAAGAGCTGCTTAACTTAAAGTTCCATATGCTGAGGTACAAGCTACCTTCTAAATAGTCCACGTAGCCTCAAAGCTGTTGAAACAGAAGTCCGCTATGTCCACTATAAGGTCACTTTGTGCAGCCTGTCTCTGTGGCAGAGGCTAAGTCTGCGGCTCCATCTCGGTGACACGCTGCTACTAGGCTCGAACTGACTGACGTAAGCCCAAACTGACTGACTGTTGGCTAACCGGTCCACGGTGGTAATCCTAAATACTGGGGCTCAGAGGGCGTTGGCGACATGTTTCCATTGAGTCTTGTCGTTGGCCTCTATCGATACTCTCGTAATGTGTATGTCGCATGGTGTGCTGGCGCGAGTGTTCGCCAGCATACATGCCATTAATGGGTCCTACAGTTCTTAAACTTTCAGTGAGGATAGCAATGTCCGCAGAGAATCTAATCACTGATATCCTTTCACACTGAGTTTTAATCCCACTCTTGAAACTTTCATATATCTCCTTCACTGCTTCTTCGTAGTATACATTGAGGAGCAGCAGCGAAAGACTACATCCCTGTCATACACCATTTTCAATCCGAGCAGTTCGTTCTTGACTTTCCATTCTTATTTTCGCCCTTCCTTCTTGTGAACATTGTGTATTATTCGTCTTCTCCTATAGTTTTTCTCAGAATGTCCAACATCGTGCATTATTTTACGTTTTCGAACGCTTTTTCCAGGTTGATAAATCCTATGAACGTCTTTTGACTTTTGTTAAATCTTGCTTCCTTCATCAATTGCAAGGAAGGAATAAGAGAAAATGTACTCCACTTGGAAAAGATGACACGGCTTTACAAAAGTACCTGGAATTAACCCGATACGTCAGAGTGGCAATAGTTGTGCCTGCCAGTATAACGCACGGTGACCTCCCTCATCCAATCAAACGAGCGCAGCAAGTACCGACCTGGGCTGGCCTGCCCTGAATCACAGGCGACACCCCCCCCCCTCCCCCTCCCCCTGCTCTCCTTGAGTCGCGGACCGCCCAGTCTGTACAGTAACAGCTCGCTGCAGCCACTTTGATTGCATACCTCCATTGGTTATGCTATTCAGATGTCCCCAGAATTAATTTCCTGTCTCGGAAAGGGTGTTCCGCTCCACAGCACGTAATGAGGTCGCAGAAGTCGAATTGAATTTCTCTTCGGAGCGGCAGGAGGTGCTGATCTCTTTCAGCGAAGGAATAAAAAAAACGTTTCACGATTCTTGCATATATTGGCTGCGTCACGGCTTAATCACAGCAGCACCCTTCCAATCAGGCGATTCTGAGAGGCTTTTGCAGTTATTTAAGGCGCTCTACAAATCTTGTGTAAATACCGATCTTTTAAACCTGGTGCTCGGTTCGTCTCACATCCTCGTTAGGCTTTCATGCGACGCTTCCCGTGTGATTACAGGATCGACATTGACACTTCAATCGTACCACGTTTGTTCTCCTAAGATAGTTGGAAACAATTGTGGCAGCGATCTTAGAGCTTCTCCGGCACTTATCTCGGTTCAGTGCTAGAGCTTGTAATTAATTATCGCTGGGTCATCAACATTATAAGTAAAATAATTTTACTTTGCTTTATATTTTTACGCACGTCGTTTCGACGATATTTGGTTTCCACGTGACCATTAAAGATACACTGAAATTCAGATACAAGAACTGTATAATACAATTTATGAAATACCCAAAGTCTATAACATTTCAGAAGTAAAGCCGTCGGCATTCTGGATTGTGTCCCTAATCAGCAATGCAAGAAACATTGTTTACTGTTGTTGAATACCGTATTGTTTGTACGTATTGACGTAGTGTTACTGAACACTTCAAGTTCGTATTTCTCTTTGGCTTAACAACTTCCGCTGATGCGTGTTAGCCATGAAAACCATAAAACCCGGGCCAGCCCTTACGTAAATGCATGTTAATCTCTTCATATTGTACTTGGAATTACGTTTACTGTTTTTAAAAAATGAAATTTGGGTCGTTGTTATGAAAATGAAACACAAATCCCCACGGCTTTGCAAATTCGCCTCACTGAGTGGTACAGTTTGTATAAACTGCAGACCGTTTGTGGGTGAATGGAAGGAAGGAAGGAAGGAAGGAAGGAAGGAAGATCACAGCGCAGCGTTGCGCCGTCGACATACCAGTTAATGATCGCGTCGGGGAAAGAAAATCGGTCGTGTTGGTAATGTTAATGAACCGTTCTGACATTCGCACTAAACGGTTTAGGAAATGGGCGTATAACGGAAAACTTAAATCTGGATGGACGTAAAGTGGTCTTGACGACTGGTGTTTCAGCAACAAACAGTTGAAGCACTGTGTTTAACTGTCCCACATTTGCAGGGCTGAACAGGACAGGAACTTTAACCACAACTTTTCTAACTAAACAGATCACGCCATGTAATGGCCAGAGATAAGGTATTGTAGTATACCATCAAATACGCAGACCCTCTTGTGATGACGCGTTGAATGTGCTCCGTTAGGTTCACGTCAGCGGATGCTGTGTGTCGGTCCATTGTGTTGGTCCCTCCGTCCTGGGGGAAGGTGTTCGCCAGGTGATCGTCGTGTTCTCGTGTGTTGTCGTGTTGGAAGACGAACCCTTTGCCGAAATGTTGGCTGTAGGTCCGTATAGTAGGTTACAGCACGCTGTGCTGATTTTATACAGCCCTTATATTACGCACAACAGCAACTAGAGGCGCCCGACGTCCGTACACGGCACTGATTCAAAACATGAGAGACCGACCTCCACGTTGAACCTGTGGCAATGCACATCCGACTTGTACATTGCTGCCTACCCGCATCCAAACTCTTCTACGACCAGCATGGGGCAAATCCTGGACACTTCGGTAGAGAGAACTCTACACCTCTCTTCCTGGTTCCATTCCAGATTTTCCTTGGCCTACTTTCCTCGAGCACCGCCGTGTTGGCAGGTGTGCATTGTCATTTGTAATGCACGCTGAGCCGCCAGGTTGATCGTATAGATATCACAGCGCACTGCCTGGGTGCTGTATTCACCAAATGCACTTGGTGAACACACACGTGACAGGCCCACTACCGCCGAAGTAGCTGGCGTTACACTTTGGTGCCTTTCCTGCACGTAGTAACTATATGACCAGATCACAGGAGCAAACAGAGTTAAGCGAACTACGAGAAAAACGTTAACAGCATAGATTAGCATCAGTTTATAATGTTTTGTTGACAGAAATTGTACGTGGCAGTACAGTTCAATGTTTATATGCTCTGATGTGTCTTTAAACACTGGTATAGTCCCAAATGCATTGAATGATGACTAGAATCACTTGTATAATGATCGGTCTGGCTGTTCTCGGCAGCGACTGTAGATGGGTCCTGGGACTGTCGTGACGATTGTCCGGCCGTTATCTTAAGAGACTGCATCCTGAGTGACGCCGCGAGTCTGCTGATGTTCCCCTACGACGGATGGATGTCACTTGGCAACTGTTTGTCTTAATGCCCGTGCGTGACGTCGTCCTCGCCGTGTGCGCCCCCTGTGGAGCCTGAATGGCGGGCAGCCCGGCCCACACAACTCGTCACAGTTGACTCCGTGACGGCAGCGCGCTCTCCTGCTGCATTCACTGTTTGTAGCCACCTAACTTGTAGGTGGCGGTCGTCTCCCTGGCGTTCGACGTAGGGCTTGTTTATGTTCTGTCGGCTGTTGGATGTACGAATGTCGTTTCCGCGTTTTATGCTGTTTCCGCGTCTTGCCATAAAGTGACACTGCGCATGCCCGTTTTCTGAACCCGAAGTGACCCTTAGAGACATTTTGACAGATTTAGTTCCGTACACAAGCTCCGCTATCCTGTTCACGATTCGAAACATATCTCGCCCTGTGCCGATCCACAAAGAGAATGCAGGTTCACTATCGCTTCCACACTACAGGTCGTTGTGTGCAGCGATTTCGTCTGATCGAAAGGCCATTCAGAAATATGTCCGTCTGCAGCTAGTGATCTAGCGGCTAGCGTTGCTACCTCTGGATCACGGGGTACCGGGTTCGGTTCCCGGCCGGGTTGGAGATTTTCTCTGCCCGGGGACTGGGTGTTTGTCTTGTCCTCATCATTTCATCATTATCATCATTCGTGACAGTGGCTACATTGGATTGTATAAAATTGGACTGTGTAAAAAGTGGGGCGTTGTACGGGCGCTGATGCCGGCGCAGTTGAGCGCAGCACAAATCAAGCATCACCATCAGAAATAGGTCCACATGAGAAAAGGGCAAGACAGGTATACCTTGCAACTAATTAGGGTACTGAAGAAAGTTTTTGATCAGTGCTTAAAAACTGTTAGCACTGAGCGTCGCTGCCACGTCAGTTTTTTCGTTTACATACGCAATAGCACTGGAAGGCTTCACATAGATTACATAATGGTTTGACAGAGATTTAGGAACGAGGTTTTAAACTGTAATACATTTCCAGGGACAGGTGTGAACTCTGACCACGATTAATTGATTATGAACTGTAAATTAAAACCGAAGAAAATGCGAGAAGGTAGGATTTTAAGAAGATGGGACTTGGATAAACTTAAAGAACCAGAGGTTGCAGAGGGTTTCAGAGAGAGTACTAGGGAACGATTGACAAGAACAGGGGAAGGAAATTCAGTAGAAGAATAATGGTTAGGTTTGAGAGATGAAATAGTGAAGGCGGCAGAGGATAGGTAAAAAGTAGAAATCCTTGGGTAACAGAAGATATGTTGAATATAATTGATAAGAGGAGAAAACATAAAAATGCAGCAAATGAAGCAGGCGAAAATGGATACAAACGTCTAAAAACTAAGAATGACAAGAAGTGCAAAATGGCTAGGCAGGGATGGCTAGAATAAAAGTGTAAGGATGTAGAAGCATCTATCACTGGGGGTAAGACAGATACTGCGTACACGAAAATTAGAGACCTTTGGAGGAAAGAGAAGCACCTGTATGAATATCGAGAGCTCATATGGAAAACCCGTGCTATGCAAAAACGGGAAAGCAGAAAGGTGGAAGGATTACATAGGTCTATAGAAGTGCGATGTACTCGAGGGCAATAATATGAAAATGGAAGAGGACGTAGATGAAGATGGAGATAGGATACTGCGTGAAGAGTTTGACAGAGCACTGAAGGATAAGGAGCCGGGAATAGACGATATTAAATTGAAACTACTTCGCTACGATGATCCGCGGTCCACTTCTGCTCCGCTCACATACTTGACGTCGCGGTGGCAGTGCTCATAATGTTCTGGCTTGTCAGTGTCTGTCTGTATTTAAGACGATTTTGGCTTTGTTCATCGGTAGCGATCTGTTGCGGACACAGCTTGTAGTTACAACGTTCGCTTTCTACGGCATTTGCAGTCGGCGACTTGGGTTCGAGCACGAAGCAGTGTTTGGCCCAGTTTGTACGAGGCTAGCGCGACGGATGCCGAAGTGGACAGGCTACTAAACTCAAAGTTCCGTCTCGTGAACAGCTGTGCAACGTGCCGCCCTAAGTGCAAAGGGGAGCTACATAGTAAGCCTTATCGACACCAGGCTTTACAGTCTTAAAGTCCATTTTATCGAGGGGCGCTACTAACAAAATTGTGATTTCGCGAGACTATTGGCTCGCTAAAATCCAGGGTCGGCCGCCGTCTTTATTAAAACCGTCGCCGCTGCCCGCACTCGGCGGTCGCTCAGTAATGCAGGACGCCGGCGCCGCAGGCAGCGGCCGCTCACGTCGCTCGGCAAGCTGCAGCAGACTCGCTGCCCGCCGCGCACCATGCTGCCAGCCGCGCCACACCGTCATCGGCAGCCCTAAACTGCCGTCCGACAAACGACCGGCGGCGCTCAGCTCTTCATTCGAGTCGCCCATTCCCCGCCGCGCAACCCCCCCCCCCCCCCCACACACACACACACTAGGAGGCGCTAGCTGTTCAAAATTGTAGACGAACAAGGAATAAGGGAGAAACTGGCCCGGAAAATGTTCAGTACACCTTAATATATTGTTGTTTTTACGGTGTTCAGTCCGGAGACTCGAAGATGCACCTCCCCATGCTACTCTATGCTCTATTGCAACTTACAAGCTGTACAATTTCTATTCCCGCCCCGCCCCCAACTAAATACACACTCGCATTCCATTCGACTAATAAACTGTGATTACTTGATGTCCGACAACGCGTCCTGTTAACCGATTACTTCTGTTGTTCAAGTTCTGCCACAAATTTCGTTCGTAACCATTTCCATTCAGTAAGTACATCCTCATAGAAATGTGAAGGAGGCACTCATTCTTCACATCCAGAATTCTAGACCAGAGTTTTCTTCACCACACGAGACTCTCCGGCAGCTGTAGCACCGTAAGCGGGCTCCACGGAAGCACTCACCCTCTCACCTAAGAGATGATTTCCGACTACTGATGACTGGTGCTCCAGTAAGCGTCTCTGATGTAATCGCGTGAGTCATATTCTTTTACCTCTCTAAGCTAACTAATCGTACCCTGACCCTTTTCTCCAACCACGAGCATCAACACATGGAGGTACGAAAGGTGTCTGAATTGTACGACGCGTCTGAGAAAAAGAAATAGCGTACGTCTTGCTAAATGTTGGAAAATCCCAGTATGTGTCCAACACAGAACTAACAGGTTTTTCGAAAGCACATTATAGAGACAGCTATCTTCGAATCCGGTGCTTAATTGTATAAAATTAAAATTGTTGTAATACAGCGCGATAAGTAGACCAAAAATGGCAACTACAGTTACATTGGTGAGGCTGTCACCAGTCGGATAAATAACGGCAGTCGACACTCATACCTACGTGCACCGATCACAACTAGGACAGCGCAGCTCAGATTCCGATCGATAAGCTGTATGTTACTGAAATTTATTGCAATCACAAGTACCTTCACAAGAAATTTCATTAGCTTCCTCGGTAAAACTCTTGGGGTGCTATCAGAATTATGAACGGAACTGTAATGAGAAGTCTAGTACCATTTCGTATTGTGTAGTGAAAATGGGTCCCTCATTACTGCAGTTGTCTCATAAACAATTACCTGCACGAGAAAATGCCATTAAGGTTTTCTGTACAGCCCTTGGGGAACTCTTCATAATAGTGATCACAATTTTAGTTTCGCAAATCGACAAATAATTTATTACAGCATTAAAATTTTTCCGATTACTAGTGTTTTCTTCACGATATTCTGCAGAACTATTCAAATTTAGTACAAAGGGCTCTAGAATTATAGCATATCTACCGAGAACTCGAGAAAAAACGTATAATTCTCGAAATTCGAGCACCAACTTTGAGAGGCACCCACATGCCTTGCTCATACTGTGGCATCAAGCAGTCAGGCCTGCAAGATGAGTGGTCTGCCAAGCGAGTGGATTCATTCTTATTTATCGAGTAACATGAACTCTCGTACTCACAATTAAGTTACAAATTATCCTCCTGTATGAATATTACCCAATGGAAACGCACATCTATCAGTAATTTACAGAACTCTGACTGTTCACTACGCACTGGCAATACCACATTTTCTTTCTTTTTTTATTTAACGGCTCTTATCAACATGTGGCCATCGCACTGAATATGAGTGGCGCACACATTATAAATTCTGGGTATCATGACAACATACAATTCTAAGGAAAAGGCCACCAATCTTTTTCTTTTCACTATCTTATTTATTCCGATAAATTCTATAACCTAAACACACAAATTCTATAACCTACAACTATAACACATGAGAAATTCCGCCCAGTGGGCATGGCTTTACATTGGTGATTCTCTATCGTATGGTCTCGTAATTATTTAACGCTACAGTGCACTTTCTGGATAGGATGGTGGATCTTTTATTATATCTCACACTTCGACTCTCACAATCATCATCACGAAACTTTCCTCCAGACCGAGCGGTACAGAAGGAACAAGCATAACCCACTACCTCTGAAACTACCTCGCTACTCTCCCATGCAAACCACACATACTTAAATTACATGACATACACCACACTACAACATGAAATACAACACAGGGAATAGTCACAACAGTATCACTTTCAGCTTTCCCACTTCAATTAATATTTATCCCAGTTTCACACGACACTGCCCCACTTCGTAATTCTTCTTTCCTACTATGAACTCTGGAGATGTATGCACGTCTTCCTGTGGAATGCAAGCCAAGTGGCGTTGCTGGATAGACGGCTGACTCACCTTGTTTCTCTCTCAGAGTATTATAGTTTGAATCAAGCGTCACACGGAAACATATCACGCAAAGTAATATTAAGAACATACTCATCACACATGCGAGTCCTCAACTGATACCATGGACGAGTACTTCTCTTTATCCTTTGTCTCATACACAGATTGAGACTCACACAGTACTCACCACGTGGGAGTACTCGTCTCTAATTTCAAGTCCTGCACACGCCATTTCTTAAATATTTCAACTTACAGTACACACGCTAGTAATTCAGCTTAACTTAAGCACACGGAAGTATTTCAACTTATTGCTATACGTAGTTTCATTGTGACCGTTTGTCAGTTCCGAAGATTACTACAATCCCATTAATATTACCTGCCTGACATTTAATTCTCCCCACAAAAGTTCCTGAAATAGAGAAATTATTATTTCAAACTACTCTTAAATATTCCACATGCATACCATGTCTCCACTCTTTTGTCTTTACGGAGCACACATAAGACAGGTCTTAACAGCACAAGAGCCAGCGGCAGAGTGTAGAAACATGGTCGTTCTGCAGGTCCTCTCGCACCTCTGCCGAAGTGGGGGAGCACCTTGCTACCGTATTGGTCAGCCACATTTCAGGCGCTCAAAGCTGTGGTAAATTTCATCTCTTTGGTCCCACCAAAGGTGACCCAAGTACCGTCTCAAAGATGATCATATATTCACATTCACTATCTGCAGTTAGCAGACGACCATACATTCATTCATTCATTTCACAGATCTCACCAAACTGGACGTAGGGATTTATTTAGTGGGAGTGCACATGTGATCAATTAAATAAATAAATTGTCACTTTCCCACACTGGTATCTGGCTTCGCTGTATTAATTGAAATTGAGTTATTTTACAAAAAAAATGTGTTGTTCTGACAAAAATAATGAAGTATGTTGTACCTATTTTCAATGTCGGGCGGTACAGTACCCTTTCAACTTGACAACTAGTCAGCTATTCAGTAGTGTTATCGTAATTTTTTCCCCTGAAGCTCTACGGGGCTATTCAAAGTTTTTACTATAACATGTCTATAAAGAAAAAAATGTAAATTTCTCAACAATCGGCTGCCAACTTCACAGATATTCAGGGATTCAGAATTGTGATCATAATTTTTTATCCCAAAATTCTACAGAACTATTAATATTTTTATACAGATAAATCTAGAACTATTGCATACCTATCAAGAACTCTGAAAAATATATATTTCTCGAAATTCGGGTGCCAACTTCACCAGACTCATCCTCATTAGTTACATGATCTACCCATCTAATCTTAAACTTTATTCTGTAGCAGTACATATCAAAAGTTTCTATTTTCTTCTTGTCTGAAATATTTATCGTCCAAGTCTCACTTGAGTAGACGGCTACAGTCCAGACAAATGCCTTTGGTAAAGAATTCAAAATGTTCGAACGTGTGTCAAATCTTATGGAAGTTGACTGCTGAGGTCATCAGCCCCTAAGCTTACACACTACTTAACCTAAACTATCCTAAGCACAAACACACACCTATGCCCGAGGGAGGATCGAACCTCCGCCGGGACCAGCCGCACAGTCCAGGACTGCATCGCCCCAGACCGCGCGGCGGGAAAGACTTCCTAACACTTAACAAATTTATTTTCTTCAGAAACATTTTTGTAGCCAGTGCCAGTTTACAATTTATATCCTCTGTTCTTCGACCATCATCAGTTATTTTACTGCTCAAACAGAAAAAGACATCAACCGCTTTCGCTTTAATATAGGCAACCCAAATTACATTATCTGCATCTGGGGCACAAGTTGTTATTTGGTTCCCTACCTTAAGGCGCATGAATTATATTCCTGGCCAGTATTAATTTCAGCCCTGTAAACTTTAATTGCGAATGCCAAGTACAAAATATACAGGCGTTCTGAAAGACGCCATTACAGTGACGTAGAGACACCGTAGTGATATGTGTATTCTAACCGCCAGAACACTACAATCTTGATCACAGTTCTTTTGTCTATCCGATAACCGATTTCAGCCAGTATCTGCCATCTTGAAACCTAGATATGAGTGTCACATAATTAGAACTACACATATATTACATCCCTTAAACTTATCAGCCGGCAAAATATCGTAAATGAAATACGTTATGCGAGTATGTGACGATACGTAACAGCTTGTCACAGTAACTATTGTCCGTCTTCAACTAAACTACACTCCTGGAAATGGAAAAAAGAACACATTGACACCGGTGTGTCAGACCCACCATACTTGCTCCGGACACTGCGAGAGGGCTGTACAAGCAATGATCACACGCACGGCACAGCGGACACACCAGGAACCGCGGTGTTGGCCGTCGAATGGCGCTAGCTGCGCAGCATTTGTGCACCGCCGCCGTCAGTGTCAGCCAGTTTGCCGTGGCATACGGAGCTCCATCGCAGTCTTTAACACTGGTAGCATGCCGCGACAGTGTGGACGTGAACCGTATGTGCAGTTGACGGACTTTGAGCGAGGGCGTATAGTGGGCATGCGGGAGGCCGGGTGGACGTACCGCCGAATTGCTCAACACGTGGGGCGTGAGGTCTCCACAGTACATCGATGTTGTCGCCAGTGGTCGGCGGAAGGTGCACGTGCCCGTCGACCTGGGACCGGACCGCAGCGACGCACGGATGCACGCCAAGACCGTAGGATCCTACGCAGTGCCGTAGGGGACCGCACCGCCACTTCCCAGCAAATTAGGGACACTGTTGCTCCTGGGGTATCGGCGAGGACCATTCGCAACCGTCTCCATGAAGCTGGGCTACGGTCCCGCACACCGTTAGGCCGTCTTCCGCTCACGCCCCAACATCGTGCAGCCCGCCTCCAGTGGTGTCGCGACAGGCGTGAATGGAGGGACGAATGGAGACGTGTCGTCTTCAGCGATGAGAGTCGCTTCTGCCTTGGTGCCAATGATGGTCGTATGCATGTTTGGCGCCGTGCAGGTGAGTGCCACAATCAGGACTGCATACGACCGAGGCACACAGGGCCAACACCCGGCATCATGGTGTGGGGAGCGATCTCCTACACTGGCCGTACACCACTGGTGATCGTCGAGGGGACACTGAATAGTGCACGGTACATCCAAACCGTCATCGAACCCATCGTTCTACCATTCCTAGACCGGCAAGGGAACTTGCTGTTCCAACAGGACAATGCACGTCCGCATGTATCCCGTGCCACCCAACGTGCTCTAGAAGGTGTAAGTCAACTACCCTGGCCAGCAAGATCTCCGGATCTGTCCCCCATTGAGCATGTTTGGGACTGGATGAAGCGTCGTCTCACGCGGTCTGCACGTCCAGCACGAACGCTGGTCCAACTGAGGCGCCGGGTGGAAATGGCATGGCAAGCCGTTCCACAGGACTACATCCAGCATCTCTACGATCGTCTCCATGGGAGAACAGCAGCCTGCATTGCTGCGAAAGGTGGATATACACTGTACTAGTGCCGACATTGTGCATGCTCTGTTGCCTGTGTCTATGTGCCTGTGGTTCTGTCAGTGTGATCATGTGATGTATCTGACCCCAGGAATGTGTCAATAAAGTTTCCCCTTCCTGGGACAATGAATTCACGGTGTTCTTATTTCAGTTTACAGGAGTGTATTATATAGATATGAAGAACGCGTACAATGGAGCACGCATAGCGGAAAAAGTGAAGCGTGAAGCCCTGTCCACACTGGAGTGTACTACCTTGCCCCAGATACATTCATTATGAAACTAAACTCCGTCCGAACAGGCCTTGGAAGGCCCAACGGTAACGCCGGGCCGCCGTGTCATCCTCAGCCCACAGGCGTCACTGGTTGTGGATACGGAGGGGGGGCACGTGGTCAGCATACCGCTCTCCCGGCCGTATGTCGGTTAACGAGACCGGAGCCGCTACTTCTCGATCAAGCAGCTCCTCAGTTTGCCTCACAAGGTCTGAGTGCACCCCGCTTGCCAACAGCGCTCGGCATACCGGATGGTCACCCATCCAAGTGCTAGCCCAGCTTAACTGCGGAAATCTGACGGGAACCGGTGTTATCACTGCGGCAAGACCATTGGCTACATTCATAACAGCATGCAAAAATACGCAAATATACCTTAAAATGTAAGAACATTTTTTATATGAAAAACCTGTAACAATTCTTATACTTGGTACAGAATATTCTTTCGACAACGATCTTCAGATTATGGAAAGCTTAACTGACAGGAAAATTCAAAGATCATATATGAAAGAAGAATCAGCGCAAATAAATAAATAAATAAATAAATAAGATAGTAAGGGAGAAAATAACGAGAAAACTATCGCTATCACCGTTGTGTCCTAGTAGTTTCAGTGACATTATAGAGGGCAGCACTGTAGATCTTTACTTGGGTGGAAACTAGCAGGACGATGGATGGCTGTATGGCCATGTGACCTTACAGTCTCTCGGCGGCATGAGTGAATGAAATTTTCTTGGTTTTGAAGATGCGTCAATTCGAAAAAAAATTTTGACTTTTCGATGGCTAGCCCCGCCATCGTCGTCAGTAGTAAAACTACTGACATCCGGGGCTCTTTTTTGTGGTAGGTTGTGGTACAGCGTCACCGATGAGTCTCGATCTTCCTGTCTTCGTGTAAGGGTAAATTTGTTCTCTCCTACCGTGTCATTCCAGTGACATAATCGGAGTTCCCGTTGAAGGTGTGGCGGTGGCACTTGAAGTCCCATACCACCCTCCGTCAATAGGTATCACAAATAC
Organism: Schistocerca nitens; assembly: GCF_023898315.1. Taxonomy (NCBI): domain Eukaryota; kingdom Metazoa; phylum Arthropoda; class Insecta; order Orthoptera; family Acrididae; genus Schistocerca; species Schistocerca nitens. Next base: position 18,458,144 of record NC_064618.1, on the reverse strand, counting down.
ACAGCTACTGATACTGATGGCCGGCCGGGGTGGCCGAGCGGTTCTGGGCGCTACGGTCGCAGGTTCGAATCCTGCCTCGGGCATGGATGTGTGTACTGTCCCTAGGTTAGTTAGGTTTAAGTAGTTCTAAGTTCTAGGGGACTGATGACCGCAGAAGTTTAGTCCCATAGTGCTCAGAGCCATTTGAACCATTTTTGATACTGATGGTAGTATGATGGTCGCCACATATCGAGTGGTCTTATCAAGACTGACACTTTATTAGTGGCCGTAACTGGACTATCGTTAGCCATATTCTGTGATTCCTCAAGGATGCTTGGAGGAACAGGGTGGCGGTGCCAGTACTGGGGAGTCGTGGAGCCAATGTTTTGTAAGCCAGTGACCGTCTCACACGGGGCACCCACTTTGTCATACAGAATGGATGTCTTCGAGTTACCATATTTGATTCCTCGTGGAGGGTAACTAGCCGCGGGAGGGGAGGGCATGCAGTCTCCACCGAAGCACGTTCTTCTGCAGGCGCTGGAGGACCTGCAATCGGGAAGCACTAAACGTGGCACACACAGTGGGGCCATAGGTTAGGGAAGGGTGGACAACCATCCGGTACAGTCGGAGCTTGGTTTTTAGGTTCAGTTCCCTGCTGTTGAACATTGAGTACAACGCTTTTATCAACTTCTGTCCTTTTTGGTGACGTATTCTACATGTCGATAGAAAAGCCGTTTGTTATCCATCCAGACACCTGGATATTTGGTATCGGTGGACCATAGGATACGGACGCCTGCAATAGTGATGTTGTGGCGAAGGACTGGGCGCCGTCTGGTGAGGTAGACTGCCGTAGTTTTGGCAGAATTCAGGCCAATCTTGTTTCAACGACACCAGGTGCTATTGCGTACACCTGCCACTGAAGACGAGCAATGAGCTGGTCCGTATTGAGGCGGGTCGTACAGAGCGTCATATCATCGGCGTATTGCGCTAGGTGGCAGTGTGGGATGACTGGTATATCGGTAATATAAAGAGGATGGGAGGCAACACAGACCCTTGAGGCGTACCCATCGACATGTGACGTATGCTTGTGCGTTTTCCTTGCTAAGTAACCTAGAAGGTTATATCGTGGAGGCAATTATCCACGATCAAGACATAGACGTCGGGAATGGTTGTCTGCGCCAGCATTTTTTACACACCATTGTCCTGCCAAATATTGTCGTACGCGTTTTGCAGGTCCAGGAAAACCACTGGCTTCGACATGGTGGAGTTAAAGCCCTTGCTGACATGTTCTGTGATCCTAAGAACTTGGAGTTTGGCTGACTGATGGGAAGAGAATCCGAACTCTACCGGACAGATTGTCCCGGCCGCCACCAAAGGCTGGGGAATACGGTGGAGGATCAGAGATTATAGAACGTTTACCATGTTATTCAGAAGGCTAATGGGCTTGTTGTTAGTAGGGACCATAGGATCCGTCGAGGGCTTGGTGATGGCGATCAGATTGTACTGCTTCCACTGTGGGAGGAAAGGCTGGTTGTGAGACAGCGATTCAGGATACTGGTAAAATAATACCAGTGGCTTGCGTGGGAGCCGACAGAAGTGTTCGTTTAAGATGCCATTCAAACCTAGAGTTGACTGTTGTTACATGGATATCCATGAAGCAAAAGTCAATTTTGTAACGCAATCTGATTTCACAATTAATCGAAGGAAATAATCACAGCAGACACTCTTACAGGCGACTGCACAACCAGTAATCGGCAGGCATATCTGAACAAAAAGCAGTGTGAAAATCTCTCTTAAAATCATATCGGGATTACAGAGTATAAGTGTGGTCAGCTTGTAGACAAACGCAGTACAATTGTCTGTTTTCCCTCGAATGTAATCACAACACGTTAATTTAAGAATGGCCTATAGCTGCCAATACGTCACCAAGACAGTTGAGCGATAATGTAGTTGAAGGAAAAATCTGCATGTACTACTGCAACAAGCTGAAGGCATCACTGTCATGTTGAGCGCAAATTCTTGCGTCGATACATAATGTACAGACTGTCTGCCGCAGCAATCTCTCTTCTTCTAAAAGGGAAACGTAATGACTGTAAGAACTGTCGTGGCGTCAGCCTTCTAAACACTGTCTGCAAACTGTACTCAAAGATAATGAATGACTGCATGAAGAATATCACAGAAGATATTATTTCTGAAGGACAAAATGGATCTAGATCACGTCGTTCATGTACAGACAGTGTGTTTATACACAAAAAGTAATAGAACACAGAGAATTTAATCTTTTCATCGACTTCATTCTCCTTAAATGGATTTGCAAAGTAAACAAAGAATTAAGATAACAAATGAAGAATACCTGAACATCGTTATTTTCAAAAGAATGAAGATGATCTTCAAAGGTCAATACACCAGCTGAACGAAATTTGCAAGAATTTTCTATCAACGAAATAAAATAATTGCATTCCGAAAAAAATATCCAATTAGATGAAAAACTTTAGTTATAGAACAAGTGTCTCAAATCTCTTATGTAGGCTGCGCTGTAGGTTTTGATTTGAACCCTGATATTGACAATAAAATAAACAACTTCCAAGCTGTCTGTAGTACCATTATCAGAAATTGGACCACAAAGTAAAGAAACAAATCATCATAAAGTTCTATGAAGTGTTAGCGGTTCCTGTGTTATCCTATGGAAGCGAAACATGGGTTACCACAAAAAAAAGAAAGAAAAGGAAATTCAAACAGCAGAGTTGAGGTTCCTAAGAAAGACGAACGGATGTGCAAGAAGATATATGATTAGAAACAAAGATATTAGAACAGAATTAAATATTTTCAGCATGAATGAAAAAATTCAAACATGTAGTGACGTTTGGGAACAATACCTAATGGGATTGGCAGGTAACAGAATTCCTCAGAAGATCCTGAACTACAAAACGAATGGGAAAAGATGATGATGATGATGATGATGATGATTGTGATGATGATTATCTGACATAGAAAGTATCGATTCCGGCGCCAGACCCTGAACTTATCTTTCACAACATGGAAGTTATGCATGCAAAGGAGCGGGACATTTCTTACGAATAACCTGGAAGAACTGTATATGACCTATTTTATATCTATAGGCCTAATCAATGAAAAGACAAATGGAGACTTGAGTAACAGGCGTTCTCAAGATGGCGTCATACAAACTCTACATCAACATTAGGTACGAAAACTAAATAAATTACAGAGGAGAGCAGAAATGAGTAACAACAATACTGCACTGATGCTCTGTATTTTATTTCAAATTAGTCAAACAACGGATAAAAATAACATGGGAGTCACAATACGCATCAAACATGTTCAAGCAATCACAGAAACTTGATATTTTCTATGCACGTCTTCCTTTAGTGCATAGAATAATCTAAAGTGTGGCAGAGAATGACACAAGAATAACGCATAGTATTCAGTAACTATTATACGATCCTCTAATGAGATTCCAGCTCGCGGGAACTAAACGATCTCGGAGTCCCTGTAATGCTTCGTGCCTAACTAGCGGTTCGCGTTCGTGGCTCACCATTAGTTGAGCGTGCAACATACACTGAGGTGACGAGAGTCGGGGGGCGCCTCCTAGAATCGCGTCGGACCTCGGCACATTGCAGCAACTCTGCGTGGTGCGGACTCAGCAAGTCGTTGTAAGTCTTGTGCAGAAATATTGAGCCAGGATGCCTCTACAACTGCCGAAATGTTGTCGGTGCAGGAACTGACCTCTCGATCACGTGCCACCAGTTTTCCACGGGATCCATGTCGGGCTCTCTCGATGGCCAAATCATTCGCTTCAACTGTCCACAACGTTCTTCAAACCAATCGCGAAAAATTGTCGCCCGGTGACCTGGCGCACTGTCATCGATAAAAATTCCAATGTTATTTGGGAACATGAAAGCCGTGAATGGCTGCAAATGCTCTCGATCGGTTCACTTGGACCAGAGGACCCAGTCAATTATGTTTAAACACAGCCCACATCATTATGGGCCACTTACGCTTTTGCACAGTGCCATGTTGACAACTTGGCTTCGTGAGGTCTGTGCCACTCTGGAACGCTACCGACAGCTCTTACCAGCTGAAAGCGGGACTCATCTGACCACCACTCGGTTTTCCAGTCGTCTAGGATCTAACCAATATAGTCACGAGTCCAGGAGAGGCGCTACAGACGATGTCGTACTTTTAGCAAAGGCACTCGCGTGGGTTGTCTGCTTTTATAGCTCATTAACGCCGAATTTCGACGCACTGCCATAGCGGATCCGTTACTCGTCCGTCCCACATTGATTCCTGCGGTTATTTCAGCCAGTGTTGCTTGTCTGCTAGCACTGAAAATTCTCCACAAACGCCTTTGCTCTCGGTTAAGTTGAGGCCACCGGCCACTGCTTTGCCCATGGCGAGATGTAATACCTGAAATTTGGTATCCTCGGTACACTCTTGACTCCGTGGGTCTCGGAGTACTGAATTTCCTAATGTTTTCCGAAAGGAAATGTCCCGTGGGTGTAGCTCCAACTACCGTTTCAGACCCACAGTGTATTAATACCCGTCGTGCGGCCATGATGACGTTGTGAACCTTTGCACGTGGGTCGCCTGAGTACTAGTCACCGATCCGCCTACGCACTGCTCTTTCATACTTGGTGTACGCCATATTACCACCACCTCTGTATATGTGCATATCGCTGTCCCACTACTTTTGTCACTTTAAATCGGATCCTACTACCGCCAGCAGAAGCTTCCGAATCAACTACCCGCAAATTAATGGAGGATCAATCACGTTCATTGAATCGTCTTCAAGTGTGTCTTCTAGTACTCGGACCGCCCCTCTAATAATCCATCTCAATGATTAGACTGTCGTGTCCAATATAACACATAGCGGCAAGAGGCCTCACGACGCGTTGTCAGGTGGAACCACAACTCGACAGCGTTTTCGGGGTCAGGTTGCAAAATGTAGTACAGCACCGTGCCCTTCAGCCTCCGACGGCGTTCGTTCTGGCGGTGGGTAGGTCGGAGTTCGTCCGGCGCGGTTGAGTCTGGCTGTCGTCGTAACACGAGCGGCAGCATACATTGCACGCGGTCGGATCAGCCGCCAATCGCAGCACATGTCGAGCGGTGCCCGTGTGAAGCGACGACTGCGCATTGCGGGCACAAAAGGTCGTCCGTAAGATGGATAGTGTTGAGACGCTGGCGTGTGGCTAATTTGCCGTGCACCGCCCTGTACCACAAGGCACGAGCGAGTGTGGGCAGGTGTGGGGTGTGGGCGGCCCGCACACCCTGGTCCAGCGGGTGCTGTTTGACGATGTTGCGGAATGGTCGTGCTCGATAGATGCGGTAATAGTCCCTCGTGGTCGACGGCCTCGTCGCCGGTAAACTCTCGATCGTGTAGCTCAGCTCGACCAGGAATTCTATAATGTGGGCGGGAAACAGAGCTGTGTGTCCCACGGCGACCGCCCGTCGAATATCTTGTGGAGTGACGATCTGAGGCAGCGTTCCCTTCGAGCTGGTGCTGGTCGCGGTCCGCAGGTATAACGCCCACGCACAGTTGTGGACACGAGTCAACTGCAGCCTTTCGCCAGCGGAGGCCTCGTTAGAATAGTGTAGCGCACTTTGAATGTATCCGGCGATATGTGGGCGTCGCAGTTCGGCGAGCTGTTCTGGAGAACTGCACTCCCAGCGTGGCCAGTGTGGGATGCTTCTGGAAAGGGATCACTGTCAGGCGGAGAACACTTTTTCTGACATCCGTGTATGTCGTCTTGCGCTTGTTGACGACGCTGCCTGAAACCGCGCCGTGCGACACAACCACAGAAGCTTCGCTCGGATTTCGTCGGCCGACCGCGCCAAGAGCATCGTGTCGTCAGTGAAGGCACCACATTGGTATGTCACATCTCATATGCAAGTGTCTTCCACCCGTTGGCGAAGGCCATGCAGTGCGGGTTCGAGGGCCGCCGCGAATAAGACTCCTGATAAAAGGATATCCCTGTCGCATCGACTGTCCGAGAGTGATATGTTTGGTCTGGTGCTTATCATAATCGGGGAGCGCGCCCCGTGGATTAAACTCTTGCCGACGCCTGCAAGAGGCCCACGTGTTCGAGCAAGGCGCGAAAGAAACCGTGATCGATACGATCAATATCGATGGCGACGAGGGCACCGCGGAGGTGGCAAGCCGCCCCCGCTCCATGACGTCGCGATAGGCGCCAAGTGCCTTATGGATGTTGTCATTGTCGCGTGCTCAGGACTGATTACGTATCCAATTGAGGAGTGAAGACGTGTGTAAAGGATTCGGGTGAAAACTTTATAGTCCGCGTTCAGCAGCCTAAGAGGACGATAGTCGTGGCAACGGTGAGAACCGCTCGGTTTTGGAACTGGTAACATAATGCCTTCGAGGAAATCTGTGGGGAAGGTAAAATCTTCGGGAGGAGGTCTCGAAATATTTGAATCCACTGAACTCCCATCAGGGGATCGAAGCCTCCTGGTCCCGGTGATTTGTCGTGGCCACCGTCAAGCATTCAGCAGTTATGGGAGCCAGCAGAACGTCATCCTGGGTCACCACTCTGGGGACAGGAAGTCCGCGAAGGATGCCTTCATACTCGCAGAAGGCCCGGGGGTCCTTGGCATGAAACTATCTGTAATGCTGGACGAATGCTGTAGCGATGGCACACTGAGTGCTGATGTGTCCACCCGCTGCTGTCTCGACTGATGTTATAAGCCGGCGTGTGCGGTGGTGTCTCTCTCTGATGACGTTGATAAATGGATGTCATTTCGGTAGGCATTCAGGTCCCATTAAGCTGTTCTGTGGTGAGACAGAGGAGGTGAGCTTTGAGATGATTGACCCCTGTCTGCCGGTCTCGTAATGACGGCTGTGTCATTCGTTCCCTCAGTGCTGTGTAATAAAATTCCGTCATCTCCCAACGCCAGCACGCTCTGGCACAACCGTATCCCATGAGCATCCATCAGAGGACCTGCTTGATGCAGTCGAGCCACCAGTGTAAGGTGGAAGCATGCATGTGCAAGCTCCAGAAGCAGTGATCCCACATAGCAGCAATCTTCCGCCAACATGCATCATTGTGTAAGTAGTCTGTATCCATGGACCACAGTTTTGGTATGTGCATTAACAGGGGAGTGTGACTGAACAGATGTAAGCCAGATAGTTAGTGGAGGCTGTCGTCCCTTGCCCCTTGCCCCTTGCCCCTTGTTGCTGCTCGGAGTCCTCGGGAGACATAGAACCAACCGAGGCTGCTGGCGGAGTGCTAGGTGAAGTATGTATAGCTATGGCAATCTCCATGGAGGAGATGCTACATGTCACATATTCCACATGGGTGCCTGTAGTGCTGGGCAGGTACAGTAGTGGGGCGTTTGGTCATCTGGATCCAGGACACTATTAAAGTCGCCGCCTACGATGTAGTGTTCTGTGTTTCGATTCAGAAGTGGAGCAATTTCTTTGGAATAAAGAGTGATCCTTCCACTGCAGTGAGACGCCCACTGGATATGTATACATTGACAATACAGACTGCTCCTACCATAATGGCAAGGCCTCGTGCAGTTGACAGATACTTGATATACAATGTCATGTAAGAGGATGGCATTTCCACCAGTATCGTCTCTAGATGGAATGCTGTAAGCTGTGTACCTGTAAATGTTCAGTTGCAGCTCTGAGTGGCCTTGAAGGAGGCCGACATCCAGGTCCACTGCCTAGAGCATGTCATGGAACATGCACATTTCGAGGACAAAGTGTATGCCATTGACGCTGATTGTAGCAACACAGTAGGATTGGGAAATCTTAACACGGAGCATTCACATGTAAATGGTGGCCCCTCAGTGGTAATGTGGCAACTTGGCTACCCACCCTTGTGACAGGCACATTTAATGTGGTCGTTCTCCCGAAGTGGGGCACCCATCCCATGTGGCGGAGGAGCATCAGGGGCATCTTGTGCATCTTCTGCTTCCATTTCAACAGCCCGGTCACCGAGCAAGGAAGGTGTCGGTCACAGCGAGTCATCGCAGGCAATCGTCTGGTCTTTGTCCAGAGGGGCGTCGGCCGTGGGGACATCTGCGGTGGGCGAGGCCATCATCCTATCTGTCACATCTAATGCCTGCCTTGAGGCAGTACCAGCAAACTCTGGTCTGTGTACAAAGGGGCGTCGGGCACGGGGACATCTGCGGTGGGCGAGGCCATCATCCTATCTGTCACATCTAACGCCTGCCTTGAGGCAGTACCAGCAAACTCTGGTCTGTGTACAAAGGGGCGTCGGGCACGGGGATATCTGCGGTGGGCGAGGCCATCATCCTATCTGTCACATCTAATGCCTGCCTTGAGGCAGTACCAGCAAACTCTGGTCTGTGTACAAAGGGGCGTCGGGCACGGGGACCTGCGGTGGGCGAGGCCATCATCCTATCTGTCACATCTAATGCCTGCCTTGAGGCAGTACCAGCAAACTCTGGTCTGCGTACAAAGGGGCGTCGGGCACGGGGACATCTGCGGTGGGCGAGGCCATCATCCTATCTGTCACATCTAATGCCTGCCTTGAGGCAGTACCAGCAAACTCTGGTCTGTGTACAAAGGGGCGTCGGGCACGGGGACATCTGCGGTGGGCGAGGCCATCATTCTATCTGTCACATCTAATGCCTGCCTTGAGGCAGTACCAGCAAACTCTGGTCTGTGTACAAAGGGGCGTCGGGCACGGGGACCTGCGGTGGGCGAGGCCATCATCCTATCTGTCACATCTAATGCCTGCCTTGAGGCAGTACCAGCAAACTCTGGTCTGTGTACAAAGGGGCGTCGGGCACGGGGACATCTGCGGTGGGCGAGGCCATCATCCTATCTGTCACATCTAATGCCTGCCTTGAGGCAGTACCAGCAAACTCTGGTCTGTGTACAAAGGGGCGTCGGGCACGGGGACATCTGCGGTGGGCGAGGCCATCATCCTATCTGTCACATCTAATGCCTGCCTTGAGGCAGTACCAGCAAACTCTGGTCTGTATACAAAGGGGCGTCGGGCACGGGGACATCTGCGGTGGGCGAGGCCATCATCCTATCTGTCACATCTAATGCCTGCCTTGAGGCAGTACCAGCAAACTCTGGTCTGTGTACAAAGGGGCGTCGGGCACGGGGACATCTGCGGTGGGCGAGGCCATCATCCTATCTGTCACATCTAATGCCTGCCTTGAGGCAGTACCAGCAAACTCTGGTCTGTGTACAAAGGGGCGTCGGGCACGGGGACATCTGCGGTGGGCGAGGCCATCATCCTATCTGTCACATCTAATGCCTGCCTTGAGGCAGTACCAGCAAACTCTGGTCTGTGTACAAAGGGGCGTCGGGCACGGGGACATCTGCGGTGGGCGAGGCCATCATCCTATCTGTCACATCTAATGCCTGCCTTGAGGCAGTACCAGCAAACTCTGGTCTGCGTACAAAGGGGCGTCGGGCACGGGGACATCTGCGGTGGGCGAGGCCATCATCCTATCTGTCACATCTAATGCCTGCCTTGAGGCAGTACCAGCAAACTCTGGTCTGCGTACAAAGGGGCGTCGGGCACGGGGACATCTGCGGTGGGCGAGGCCATCATCCTATCTGTCACATCTAATGCCTGCCTTGAGGCAGTACCAGCAAACTCTGGTCTGTGTACAAAGGGGCGTCGGGCACGGGGACATCTGCGGTGGGCGAGGCCATCATCCTATCTGTCACATCTAATGCCTGCCTTGAGGCAGTACCAGCAAACTCTGGTCTGTGTACAAAGGGGCGTCGGGCACGGGGACATCTGCGGTGGGCGAGGCCATCATCCTATCTGTCACATCTAATGCCTGCCTTGAGGCAGTACCAGCAAACTCTGGTCTGCGTACAAAGGGGCGTCGGGCACGGGGACATCTGCGGTGGGCGAGGCCATCATCCTATCTGTCACATCTAATGCCTGCCTTGAGGCAGTACCAGCAAACTCTGGTCTGTGTACAAAGGGGCGTCGGGCACGGGGACATCTGCGGTGGGCGAGGCCATCATCCTATCTGTCACATCTAATGCCTGCCTTGAGGCAGTACCAGCAAACTCTGGTCTGTGTACAAAGGGGCGTCGGGCACGGGGATATCTGCGGTGGGCGAGGCCATCATCCTATCTGTCACATCTAATGCCTGCCTTGAGGCAGTACCAGCAAACTCTGGTCTGTGTACAAAGGGGCGTCGGGCACGAGGACCTGCGGTGGGCGAGGCCATCATCCTATCTGTCACATCTAATGCCTGCCTTGAGGCAGTACCAGCAAACTCTGGTCTGTGTACAAAGGGGCGTCGGGCACGGGGACATCTGCGGTGGGCGAGGCCATCATCCTATCTGTCACATCTAATGCCTGCCTTGAGGCAGTACCAGCAAACTCTGGTCTGTGTACAAAGGGGCGTCGGGCAGGGACATCTGCGGTGGGCGAGGCCATCATCCTATCTGTCACATCTAATGCCTGCCTTGAGGCAGTACCAGCAAACTCTGGTCTGTGTACAAAGGGGCGTCGGGCACGGGGACATCTGCGGTGGGCGAGGCCATCATTCTATCTGTCACATCTAATGCCTGCCTTGAGGCAGTACCAGCAAACTCTGGTCTGTGTACAAAGGGGCGTCGGGCACGGGGACCTGCGGTGGGCGAGGCCATCATCCTATCTGTCACATCTAATGCCTGCCTTGAGGCAGTACCAGCAAACTCTGGTCTGTGTACAAAGGGGCGTCGGGCACGGGGACATCTGCGGTGGGCGAGGCCATCATCCTATCTGTCACATCTAATGCCTGCCTTGAGGCAGTACCAGCAAACTCTGGTCTGTGTACAAAGGGGCGTCGGGCACGGGGACATCTGTGGTGGGCGAGGCCATCATCCTATCTGTCACATCTAATGCCTGCCTTGAGGCAGTACCAGCAAACTCTGGTCTGTATACAAAGGGGCGTCGGGCACGGGGACATCTGCGGTGGGCGAGGCCATCATCCTATCTGTCACATCTAATGCCTGCCTTGAGGCAGTACCAGCAAACTCTGGTCTGTGTACAAAGGGGCGTCGGGCATGGGGACATCTGCGGTGGGCGAGGCCATCATCCTATCTGTCACATCTAATGCCTGCCTTGAGGCAGTACCAGCAAACTCTGGTCTGTGTACAAAGGGGCGTCGGGCACGGGGACATCTGCGGTGGGCGAGGCCATCATCCTATCTGTCACATCTAATGCCTGCCTTGAGGCAGTACCAGCAAACTCTGGTCTGTGTACAAAGGGGCGTCAGGCACGGGGACATCTGCGGTGGGCGAGGCCATCATCCTATCTGTCACATCTAATGCCTGCCTTGAGGCAGTACCAGCAAACTCTGGTCTGTGTACAAAGGGGCGTCGGGCACGGGGACATCTGCAGTGGGCGAGGCCATCATCCTATCTGTCACATCTAATGCCTGCCTTGAGGCAGTACCAGCAAACTCTGGTCTGTGTACAAAGGGGCGTCGGGCACGGGGACATCTGCGGTGGGCGAGGCCATCATCGTATCTGTCACATGTAATGCCTGCCTTGAGGCAGTACCAGCAAACTCTGGTCTGTGTACAAAGGGGCGTCGGGCACGGGGACATCTGCGGTGGGCGAGGCCATCATCCTATCTGTCACATCTAATGCCTGCCTTGAGGCAGTACCAGCAAACTCTGGTCTGTGTACAAAGGGGCGTCGGGCACGGGGACATCTGCGGTGGGCGAGGCCATCATCCTATCTGTCACATCTAATGCCTGCCTTGAGGCAGTACCAGCAAACTCTGGTCTGTGTACAAAGGGGCGTCGGGCACGGGGACATCTGCGGTGGGCGAGGCCATCATCCTATCTGTCACATCTAATGCCTGCCTTGAGGCAGTACCAGCAAACTCTGGTCTGTGTACAAAGGGGCGTCAGGCACGGGGACATCTGCGGTGGGCGAGGCCATCATCCTATCTGTCACATCTAATGCCTGCCTTGAGGCAGTACCAGCAAACTCTGGTCTGTGTACAAAGGGGCGTCGGGCACGGGGACATCTGCAGTGGGCGAGGCCATCATCCTATCTGTCACATCTAATGCCTGCCTTGAGGCAGTACCAGCAAACTCTGGTCTGTGTACAAAGGGGCGTCGGGCACGGGGACATCTGCGGTGGGCGAGGCCATCATCGTATCTGTCACATGTAATGCCTGCCTTGAGGCAGTACCAGCAAACTCTGGTCTGTGTACAAAGGGGCGTCGGGCACGGGGACATCTGCGGTGGGCGAGGCCATCATCCTATCTGTCACATCTAATGCCTGCCTTGAGGCAGTACCAGCAAACTCTGGTCTGTGTACAAAGGGGCGTCGGGCACGGGGACATCTGCGGTGGGCGAGGCCATCATCCTATCTGTCACATCTAATGCCTGCCTTGAGGCAGTACCAGCAAACTCTGGTCTGTGTACAAAGGGGCGTCGGGCACGGGGACATCTGCGGTGGGCGAGGCCATCATCCTTTCTGTCACATCCAATGTCTTCCTTGAGGCAGTACCAGCAGACTCTGTTGGCAATTACGAGTCAGAAACATCGTTGGCAGCTTGCCCCCTGTCTTTGCTTTGTTGGTCATCTTCCTTTGAGACGGTGCATTGCTTACGACGCTTCGGTGACCACTGTTTGCGGGACCGTGTGTGTGTGTACCCGTCAAAGCACCAGGGTCAGCACCTTCGGCCATGTGGCTGGTGTCCGCAACTGACGCCCCTGGTACAATGATGATGGTGCAGTTGGCAGGCATTGTGTCCTGCAAGGGTGTCTCACTGTATGGCTGACCTCACGTTCGCACGGGGCTGCATCGAGGTAGCAACATCTGTGCACACGGGCCTCACCACCTATATGTATGCATGCACTGCTGTCTGTACATGGCATGTGGACAAGGTGCCATTGGAGGCTGTTTGATCAGATTTGGCCTTTCTGTCCACAGGTGGCACACGACAGCAATTGTCTGTCATAAATAACGATGGTTTGACAACCACCAATGAACACCTCTGAACACTGATTTCAATGCGTACCTATTGGATAATTTTGAGTGTATGATATGTTTCAAAACAGTTCCAATCCTTTTCTGTGTAGCTCAGGACCGTGCTATACTTCCGTAAGACATCAGTGATGAGAGCGACCAGGACTCTGGAAGGCAGCCTCAATATGCACACAGTACACACCGTTAGTGGCACAAAGAGCGTCAGCCCACTTTGCAGTGTTGCCAAATTTATTCAAGATGGCGGCGATCGATGTGGCAATGTCGCAATGCTGTCGTGGAGGGAAGTTCAAATTTTTGCGGGAAAATAGATGGAGTGAGCTCCACAAACATAACACCCCCTCCCCTCCTCAATAAAATGGCGGGAAAATTTTGGTGGGAAATAAATGCAGGGAAAAAATGTAAGTTGGATAACTCCTAACCTAAGTCATCCAACCACCACCTCTCCCTTGGAAAAAGCGGGAAAATGTCTGTCTGTGCTGGGCTGCTGGATAGGATGGATTATTTAAACAATTTGGGTCACCATAGGCGGTAGCTCCAACCAGTGTGTTCACCGTGACGTCCAGAGCACAACTGACCTAGTACACTGTACCACCACCAGAAGGCGCTGTTGTCCCTCCCATGACATAATCAAAGATGGCGGTATGGGGAAAAATGGCGGGAGAACGGCTAAGTCTGTGTCCAACTGCTGGAGATGGAGTGTACTTCATTTATTTTTAGTGGGAAGTTGAAACAATTTATCTAGGAATGGATTTCATGTAGTTTATATATACGAGGTGTGGCTAGAAAAAAACCGGACTAGTACTAGTGAAACAATAAAACGAATGCAATAAGGCTGAAAGTCGCGTGGCCTGTCACGTGACTCTCGCTCCGCCTACTGCTCGAGTTTCATCTGCCTCCTGCACTCAGTCTGCCCATGGCGTCTGTTTTAAGTAGTTGACGTTTTGTCTGTGCGTCGGAAAATGTTGAGTGTACAGAAAGAACAGCGTGTTAACATCAAATTTTGTTTCAAACTAGGAAAATATGCAAGTGAAACGTTTGTAATGTTACAACAAGTGTACGGCGATGATTGTTTATCGCGAACACAAGTGTTTCAGTGGTTTAAACGATTTGAAGATGGCCGCGAAGACACCAGTGATGACACTCGCACTGGTAGACCATTGTCAGCAAAAACTGATGCAAACATTGAAAAAATCGGTAAACTTGTTCGACAAGATCGCCGTTTAACAATCAGAGCAGTGTCTGAGTTAACAGGAATTGACAAGGAAAGTGTCGATCAAGTTTACCGATTTTTTCAATGTTTGCATCAGTTTTTGCTGACAATGGTCTGCCAGTGCGAGTGTCATCACTGGTGTCATCGCGGCCATCTTTAAATCGTTTAAACCACTCAAACACTCGTGTTCGCGATAAACAATCATCGCCGTACACTTGTTGTAACATTACAAACGTTTCACTTGCAGATTTTCCTAGTTTGAAACAAAATTTGATGTTAACACGCTGTTCTTTCTGTATACTCAACATTTTCCGACGCACAGACAAAACGTCAACAACTTAAAACAGACGCCACGGGCAGACTGAGTGCAGGAGGCAGATGAAACTCGTGCAGTAGGCGGAGCGAGAGTCACATGACAGGCCACGCGACTTTCAGCCTTATTGCATTCGCTTTATTGTTTCACCAGTACTAGTTCGGTTTTTTCTAGCCACACCTCGTAATGCTGGTACAAAACACTCACCCTGATGTGCTTGGGCCTACAGATCTGCAATCTACAAGTAAATTACCAAAATAATGCAGTACACACATGTACAGACACGCAAACAACTCGTAAATTGTCAAAATAATACATGTAAAATGCTTTGCAAACACACTCACTAATTGTAAACTGTTGACATAATGCATTGCAGGGCTTACAGACATGTTCACAAAATAATGCAGTACACGTTCACTATGTCGAAATAATGCACTTATAACGCTCTGAAAACATACTCACAAAGCTTAAACAGCCGAAATAATGCAATGCACACTCACTCATTGCATGTAAAAATGGTTTCGAACCATCGGTAATAAATTCAACCGCGACGTATCAGCGATTTGTTTCCTACAGAGGTCCAAGGCAGAAAGATGTGATGGGTGTGCACACCGGTCCAGCCTGTCCCACATGCAAGACGCTTCTGGTCACACACACCTTTACAATTACTCGTGCGCTGACAAGTCGCCTTTGCACCTGCAGGTTCAGCGCCGCCTAATAATTGCTGAGGGAGATGTTAGCCTGGTGACACACCCTTGCAAGTGCAGCTAAAAGGATGCAGCTGAAAGGCTGCCAGTGTTGTACTGACGTCTCATATGTATGTAAACAACAGCTAAGTGTCCCTCTGGACGCGCTTTAGAAATCGTTTGCAGTGCTTTCAGAAACTGTTTATGGAAATATCCCAGAATAACACAGGATGCATTCTTGCTAGTGATCCTAAGGGGACAGCCAATCCGTTACATATCACCCCTTTCCGGAAATCGTGAAGTGCCACAGAATAGTTAATGGTCGCTTTTGTTGTTGTAGGAGCTTATGTGATGTCTCAGCTTGTCTGCATGGAAATTCTTTCCAAACAGGGCCTATTTACTGAAATATCCCAGAATAACACAGAATGCATTCTTTCAGATGGTCTTAACAATGCACCCCATCCATCATGTGTACCCCTTCCTGGAAATTATAATGTCCTACTTTGAACATAAGTCTCAGAAATGGTAAAAGTTAGCTCGTATTCTCACCACTAAAAGCCTTCATCACGTCTCTCTGCATGCTTCCGGAAACACAATTATTCATAAAAGCATTCTTGTTGTTTGGAATGAGAGCACTGTCTAAGCACAGACGGGAAAATCTGAATAATTATGCAAACAGAATTCGAGGCACTGTCCTACAGAAGGGGAAAACGGCTTAAATTTTTGGTGTTTCACAGCTGCTGGTCTGGAGATGTCCTAATGCCACAATGGCAGATGAGGGACAGCATCTTGCCAGAGATGGATAACTGCTTCAACATATCTTCTGACACTTGAACATGGAAGATATCACGTTACTCTCAGAACTTCCCGTAGATACCTCACCCCCATCTAGTTGGAACCAGTCTGTAGAGGCTCCTATGCTCCAGCAAAACGGATGTCATGTGAATGACTGGGGCGTTCTGATTGGTTCTTACCGAATTTAGCCGTAAAACTGCTGCTGCTGCTGCTGCCAGTGTGGGAGCACTGTCCACCATTTTTTTCTGCAGATGAGACTTTAAGCTGCAAAACTATTTTGCACAGATCGCCATATTGTACTGCCAGTTATACCCTGCAAAATTGATCTACACATCGTTAATATGGAAAGACACCTCCTCAGTTACACTGCTCTGCTATTGTCGAATAAAGCTTGAATTTTCGGTGTGAAACCCGCCAAACTACTGCTGGTGGTGTGGGAGCACTGTCCGTCATTTCCTGCAGGTGAGACTGCCAGCTGAAAAACAATTTATTCCAGATCTGCATATCATACTGACAGCTAAACCTTGCGGAGGTGGCCTACAGTTCATGAAATACGGAAAGTCACTTATTCAATTACACTGCTCTAAAACTATCGAGGAAAACTTGAATGACACACACACACACTGTCCACCGCATGACCACAGCACCATGAGCTGACCGAGGTCACTCTCCAAACTGTTGTACAAAGGCTGGGTCGGTTCCTCTTGGCACAAATACTTAACTGTTTCTGACGCCGACCTGCTTGCTTCCCCGCTTTCTACATCCGTCTCCAAATTCTGCGATTACAAGAATATATATATTTTGACGTAGTATACCAGAATATCATAGTGTTTATGCGATATTTCTCGACATCACGCACATAGTAATATCGATTGCATAGCAGTATCGCTTGCACAGTGTAATGCCGAAAATATGAACTGGAAATTTCTCTTGAAACCCGAAACTTCAGCGAGGTGCAGCTAGGTGGAACGTAATGTAAACCACGGAGAATGAGAAACGTATCTGGTCTGCGAAGAACTTTAGGGGAAAGCTGGAGGAAAATAGAGGAAACTGATAATTCCACTCAATAATACCGATGTCGGTGATATAACAGATTACAAATCATCAATATTATTTACAAAGTAAACTGACGTATTTGTCATGTCTAGAGAACTGGAAAACGTGTCTTCCATTCGTCTTTCACCTGGTAGATGCACACAACACATACCACAATCGATGTCCTCCCAACGAAATAAAGGCAGGAAATGTGCACAAGCAGTCAACTGGACATTTTACATGGGAGCGAATAATACTCCAACGCAAACACACATTTAAATTCAATCTTCTTTAATTTCTCTGAAGAACACATGTGATCACGAAGGCTGTCCAACCCATACTGCGTATTAGGTCACCATTCAGTCGTTTTCAGGGCGACACGGTAGGTCAGCAATATTCCTGCACTGCCTCTCCATTCAGACAGCTCTTTCCATGAGCCAGAACGTGAGTCGTTCCCACCACAAGCCACTTCCACACCCACAGACAGAATCGTCTAGAAAACCGGCCACATATATATTTGATCAGTGTACTTACAATTAGATATTACGATTGCAGCCTCATTCCGACGATATTCGACAGTGAGCGATGTGTCGCAGGTACACCGCACTGATGACTGCGGCTCTGGAAATAGAAATATCTGCACCATTCTTATGGGGACGGCCCTGCCGCAGTGGTAACACCGGTTCCCGTCAGATCACCGAAGTTGAGCACTGTCGGGCTGGGCTAGCACCCGGTCTGCCGAGCGCTGTCGGGAACCGGTGTGCACTGAGCCCTTGTGAGGCAAAGTGAGCAGCTACTCGACTGAGAAGTAGCTCTGGTCACGAAAAGAGCGTCGTGCTGACCACTGGCCCCTCCGTATAGGCATCCTGTGACGCCGGCGGGCCTTCCAAGGTCTTTTCGGATGGCGAGTATAGTCTGTCTGTAAACTGAAGAGCGAGCAACGCTTTTGGTGGGGGAAGCGGCCTTTCCCGGAAGAACGCTGCCACCGGTCTACAGGGGCACCCAAAATCTGTGGCCCGTTACCTGTCTAGCGGTGTAGATCGGCGTGCGATGATATACGTCGCTTCTGTTAGTGGGATCTTACAAGGGAACCTCCCCATCGCACCCCCCTCAGATTTAGTTATAAGTTGGCACAGTGGATAGGCCTTGAAAAACTGAACACAGATCAATTGAGAAAAAAGGAAGAAGTTGTGTGGAACTATGAAAAAAATAAGCAAAATATACAAACTGGGTAGTCCATGCGCAAGATAGGTAACATCAAGGATAATCTCAGGTCAGGAGCGCCGTGGTCCCGTGGTTAGCGTGAGCAGCTGCGGAACAAGAGGTCCTTGGTTCAAGTCTTCCCGCGAGTGAAAAGTTTACTTTCTTTATTTTCGGCAAGTTATGATCTGTCCGTTCGTTCATTGACGTCTGTGTTCACTGTAATAAGTTCAGTACTGTGTTTTGCGACCGCACCGCAAAACCGTGTGATTAGTAGACGAAAGGACGTGCCTCTCCAATGGGAACCGAAAACATATTGCCCACGAAATACATCTCACGTATTTAATGCACTCTCGTCCAAAGTAGCGAACAGTCAACTGCCAGCCAGGGAGCCTCGTTAGCAGGAAAACTCTCTCTTCCGTGCGCTGTAGTCGACTGACGTCGTGTGTTTCGATGTTTGTTTAGGTGTAGCGTCCCCATACTACGGCGCAGTTATCTCGCATCGGACGGACGGACAGATAATAATTGTCTGAAAATAAAAAATTAAACATTTTCATTCGGGGGAAGACTTGAACCAAGGACCTCTTGTTCCGCAGCTGCTCACGCTAACCACGGGACCACCGCGCTCTTGAGCTGATATTATCCTCGTTGTTGCTTATCTTTCGCATGGACTACTCAGTTTGTATATTTTGCTTATTTTTTTCATAGTTCCACACATCTTCTTCCTGTTTTCTCGATTGATCTGTGTTCAGTTTTTCAAGGCCTATTCACTGTGCCAACTTATAACTAAATCTAAGGGGGCTGCGATGGGGAGGTTCCGTTGTTAGTTGCCAGTGTCAGTTAACTTTGTATACTTACTGATATGCTTCGATATCTGGAGGTGATGAAAAATCGTCTAGCATTGCAAGAAAATGTGTAGAATACGAAGAAGAGGAGGTATTTGCGGAGTAACGAGCGTTCAATCGTCTCTAATGTTATTACAGCATGCATTAAAGAGGCGACCCCAAAGGAACCATAACTATAATAATATTACCAGTCTCAATCAAAGGGCGGCAATTTATCTAACGTCAGCCTCGCGCAGTAGGACGCATAAGGAAGGAACGTGAAAATAGGCCGCATGGTTTACTGAAATCGCCACGAAAGGAAACTAATAATTTTTTGGAGAAAAACCATCGTTATAGACAGTTTCAAAATCATGTAAAACATTTTATGCTTACGGGACACTAAATCTCTATCTCGGTCATTATTCACCTGATTCTAAGACAAATTGGTTAAAACAAGTGCCCAATAGCTACTTCAAACACTGCTGAAAGTTTCTTCGAAACACGTACACCGATTCTGGACTTCTAAGTAAAAAGCTTGACCTACGAGGTGCGTTCACATATTAATTTTTACTTTTTTGGTAGGAACTTTGGTAATCTACAGCAATGCTATCCTCTTCAAACTATTCCTCATTACATACTGTACACTTATGCCAGTGCTTTTCCCAATTCCTGAAACACTTTACGAACTGTTTCTTCAGGCTAGTTTATAGGTCTCTTAATCGTGCATTTTTGATCTCATCCATGCTTGTAAAACCGCTGTCCTTTAAGGCCTGCTTTGAAATTTTTGTACCACTTGTATGCGCTTGGTTTACTCATAACAGGTTCACTAAAGGCAATATTTAACATTTCTAAAAAATTCATACACTTTATTCATTTCTTACAACAAAATTTAATGCAGGTTCTCTAATCTATTTTTATACAAAACAAATATTCGTTGATGCTACCACAACACATGTAACCTTTTTGACAGCTGACAACAGAGGAAATACCCAATACGCATAACATTGTACACATACTTTTGAGACATGTTTTCGAAGACAGTGAAAAAAAAGTAGTGCGATTCGGACTAATAGAACACACAAAATTATAAATTTCTGCTTACTTTTTAAACACTCTTCGTGTTGCAAGGATTGTTAAGTTTCAGTGCAGTTGGGTTGGGGTTGGGTTGTTTGCGGGAGGAGACCAGACAGCGACGTCATCAGTCTCATCGAATTAGGAAAGGACGGGGAAGGAAGTCGGCCATGCCTTTTCACAGGAACCATTCCGCCATTTGCTTGGAGCGATTTAGGGAAATCACGGAAAACCTAAATCAGGATGACCGGACGCGGGATTGAACCGTCGTCGTCCCGAATGCGAGTCCACTGTGCTAGCCACTGCGCCACCTCGCAGTCCTTCAAAGAAAACTTCTACCTCTTAGTAGAAACACAAAGTAGGAACATGCCTTAAATTCTACATATTGATTGCATTACGAATAGCAATAGACGAACATACATTCACATGAACAGCCATTCGGTCCTATGTTTGTAGTAGAATCGTCACTTCCGTTCTTATGTTAATATTATTTACTCTATAATGTTGTGTTTCGAAAGAAGCTATAATTTTTTGTATTCCTTATGGTCTTAATGCATTTGTCTAAAAATAAACGCAGCCGCGAAGTATTTGTACACGGCGTCGCCACATATTTAAAGCGCGCGCCGCGGCAGGGCCGGTACTACGTTGTGAAACAGCCTGTAGAAGAGCCCAGTGACGTAGCTGGGTTGGCAGAGTGGGGACTCGCTCGCTCGCTCTTCAGTTTACCGACAGACTATACCAGTCTTGTGATTTGACATAATTTCAATGTAAAATAAAACACACACACACACACACACACACACACACACACACGCAGCCGGCCGCGGTGGTCTCGCGGTTCTAGGCGCGCAGTCCGGAACCGTGCGACTGCTACGGTCGCAGGTTCGAATCCTGCCTCGGGCATGGATGTTTGTGCTGTCCTTAGGTTAGTTAGGTTTAAGTAGTTCTAAGTTCTAGGGGACTAATGACCACAGCAGTTGAGTCCCATAGTGCTCAGAGCCATTTGAATCACACACACACACACACACACACACACACACACACACACACACACTTACGCTTCATAAACCTCATGTTAAAGGCGAATCTATCATACAGCCCTTACTACGAAGTATATTGAATGCTGGCTATACGAACCAATACTGAGGGACAATAAGTAGACACGTGTCATACGTTTTTCTGTCGACTGGTACCACTGAGTCTTAGAAAGAGAGAGGTAACCGTCTTACAAGCCGCCAGGTGTTAGAAACATGATCGCAACGACCACGTTACTGCCACAGTCGGTCTTGCTTCTACAGCTGCTCACAAGTATCGCTAACGATATCCACGTTAGAGACTATACAGGCCTTATAAGTTGAGGTATGGCATCACCTCCGAATGAAGAGGTTCCTCCACACAAATACCGCAACGCTGAATATAGCCGATGATCGCCGGAGAGAGTGTTAACAGACCGAAAGTGTGGTTGTATGTCGCCGACGGAGTAAGCTCGTAATAAAATCAATTAACTTGGAAAGTGATGCGGCTAAGGAACGTGCTATGAAGCCAGTATTTCACCGCTAGATATTTCTCTCGTATTTGTAATGCATTCTGCCTCGATGCCATGTCAGAAGTTCTGCGATATATCCACTGGGTTACAGACGACGGTCGATTGAGAATGAACACATACAGTAGATGGCCAGCTGATTGGGGTCGTACGAAATGTACACAGACTTTCCAGATCCACACTGCTACACTTCCTGGTAGAAATGATGTCTAGGAGTTGGAGTAAAGTCTTTCCTTTCAACCACATACCTGCGTTGAATCCTATGGAGAACATTTTAATGATTACAGCCACTGGTGAATCATATTCGTGGCTCTCCCATATCTTGAAACGAGTCACGTTTTTCCAACCTGTCTGTTACAATAAAATTCCAACGTGGTTTTAGATAGTCCCTATGCATCTTGCAACTGCTCCTCAGACTCTACCCTGCTATCCCTGTAGTTTTGCACATGTGATATTCCAATTTAAGTCGGAACTGAGCAGATGTCAGAGAGAGCTATGCCTACCACATTCTGCAACCCGCGTAAAAAAACAGGCCAAGCGGAGTTAGTGCGACAGGCCCGTGTTTTGCCCGTTTGGTGGAAATGGAAACGTGTTGTCATACATCTGCCGACCGTATACGATATGTGAGGTTAGCGCCAAACGAAGAACGCTTTTGCAACACCAGGTAGTATAAAAGACAGTAGGAACAATTACGGTGGTGTTATCTGGAAAATTCGGAAGAATCAACATCACATAGGTACTTTGGTCGAAAGATCTGCATCGCTCAGGGTCCATTCACATCTGTCACCTCAACATTCTGTCATCGTCATTCTGTACCATCCAACACAGAAAAATTACGAACTATAAAAGCTCTACCAACTTCATCCAATAGAGAAGATTTTTACCTCATCTCTCTCTTCTGATACGTCGAAAACAATTACTGTATGCATGTAGGCATTGAGCATATGCAGTGATCCTATTAAATATACAGGTGTTGATCCAATACACGGACCAATATAAAGTGTCAATGCCCGTAATGTAGGGGGATGAGGATAGAGCCTCCCTGTGACCCTGTGTCGTTGTTTGAAACTTTGTTTTACTTCTGTTGTAACACGCTTTGTACACTGCCATACTTTTGTTTTTTTCTGCCATGACTTCGAGGTCTGTGTCAGGTTCTAAACTGACATTAGCTCATTCTGATCTATTGCCTCTCACACAGAACTAGACATAGCATGGTGTACATTATGCAGTTGCTTCCGCTGCCACAACACACACACACACACACACACACACACACACACACACACACGATGTTTTTAAATGAAAGACAGTCACAACATAAGGAAATTGGAAGAATTTTGCATCATTGTGGGGAGTTTCCAAACAGCTGTCCGAAGGCGATTGCCAACTTCTGCATTTAAACACATCTGCCACAGTGACAGGATAGTTGATAGTTCTGTATTCCGTTTCGATTGCTTCCTCATATTGCAGTCATGTACGCCATCACTGTTGTTCCGCACCCATCCAAGTGTACAAGATTTCTGGAGATGCGCGCTTGGTTCAAATGGCTCTGAGCACTATGGGACTTAACAGCTGAGGTCATCAGTCCCCTAGAAGTTAGAACTACTTAAACCTAACTAACCTAAGGACATCACACACATCCATGCCCGAGGCAGGATTCGAACCTGCGATCGTAGCGGTCGCGCGGTTCCAGACTGAAGCGCCTAGAACCGTCGGCCACTGTGGCCAGCCTATTCTCCCTCAATTTATACGTATTTTCCGTCATTTTTCGTAATTTTATCGATTTTATGTCGCCACTGTCCATTCAACCATGAAATAGTCCGTTCCTTGTTATAAAATTGCTTGTAAATGTAGTACTGCTGCCAACACCTCCTGCAAATGTACTGCTTTCCTGGTCGGGCGGCGTGGTGTAGTACTCTGTAAGTCCGTGACTGAGCGTGCGTCATGTATGACTCTCAAGATGCACAGTAGAGCAGAGTTAGAGTTCCGGTGTTGATCCGCTGCGCGTTATATGCGGACCGATGTTGGGATGCGGATCCACAATGTGCAACGTCCACGATAGTGTCTGCAGGTGGATCCGCCACGCATAATGTTTGCAGCGGTGTTGGGAAGGAGATCCACAACACACCATATCCGAGTTAGCATTCAAGTGTGCATCTGCAGCGCATTATATCCAGAGCGATGTTCAGAGGCGGATCCACCAATCGTCACATCTGGGATAGAGCTCGAAGATGGACCAATCACACAGTACATCCGAAGATGTGTTCTATGTTGGAAGTTGGATGCACCAGCGGGAAGACCAATTCCCGGGGAGGGGAGGGGGGGGGCGGCATCCACGACACATGCACAGACCCAGACATACATAAAACAGAGCGAACGCGCAGCAACTGTAGAATATGTGGGTGGAGGTGACTGGATGCAATCGAATACAGTGCTCTACTATGGCGCCAACCAGATAATTAATTGACTTTATTACAGCTTACACCGTCGGCGACGTGTAACCGCACTTTTGGTCTGTTAATACACACTCTGGCTATTACCATTTATTTTCAGTGTGCCATATTTCTGTGGAAAAACCACTTCATACAGAGGTAATATCATACCTCGATTTATAAGGCATGCATAGTTATAACATGGATGTCGTCAGCCATACTTGTGAGCACCTGTAGAACCAAGACCGACTGTGACAGTAACACAGTCGTTGGAATCAAGTTTTTTACATCTGGGGGCTTGGAGGACGATTACGTCTTTCTTTCTAAGACACAGTGGTACCAGTCGTAAGGTATATCCATCGCTGATTGTCCCTCAGAATTGGTTCATATAGGCAGCATTCAGTTATAGGCGAAGTGTTATGTTTCGTATTAGGGGATGCATGATAGATTCGCCCTGAGCATCAGGTTTATAAAGTACGTTTGTGTCTACCGACATGTTCATAGAAAATGGATATGTACTGTCATAAAGAGGGTATGCGGTTCAAATATTACTAGTTGGAGACCGGGTATTTGCCATACTTCGCTCATTGTCGAATCTCGTCCGATTAAAGGTGAAGTAGTAATATCTAACTGAGAGTACAGTGATCACATACATGTGTGGCCAGCCTCCTAGGACGACTCTGTCTGGGAGTGGCTGGTGAGCGTCGGCAGTGGCCTGTGGTGGTGGTGGGAACGATTCACGCTTCTAGCTCGCGGCAGCAGCCATCTGAGTGGAAAAGTCGAGGGGGGTACAAGAATATTGCTCACCTAACCTTGTCACCCTCTAGACAGTTGAATAGCGTATTAATACCCAATATGTGTTGCACTGCCTTCATGATCAAATGTGTTCTCCGTGGAAATTTGAAAAGATCCAATATGGACGTGTGTTTCCACTGGACCATTATTCCCTCCAAAGTAAACTGTATGGTTGACTGTGAACCGTGAATTTATTTTCAAAACCTTTTCTTAAGAATTTAGTTTATTCACGCAATTCATCACGAACTTTAACACATTTAATGACACTATGTGAGCGTGGAAGTAGTTGCCAATGGGTAACTGATGAACAAAAAAAAATTTTTTTTAATAAATGAAATGTTGTTTCCTAAAAGCCCTTTTTTTTAAACAGATTTAAAATTACAATCAGAAAGCACCCTGTAAATAATAAGTTATAATTTATTCAGAGGCTGAAATAACTTTTTTATTTTTAGTGTGAGTTTTTGGGCTGAGAACCGCTCACAACAACCTCTGAAAGACTACACTGGTGCAAATCTGCAACACACCAGATTACTTCAAACTAAAAATTTTAACAACTGACACAAACACATAAACTATGCACCCCGTAAAAGGGATGGAAGCGGTACTACAAAACACTCACATTAAACAAACTGCCTATTGGCTTCTGTCTCGGGTTCTTCGGCCGACGTTCATCTAACCCGAGACAGAAGCCAATAGGCAGTTTGTCAACAAGTGGCCACGAAAGCCTCAACAATTTTGTACTCACATTAAAATTACACTCCTGGAAATGGAAAAAAGAACACATTGACACCGGTGTGTCAGACCCACCATACTTGCTCCGGACACTGCGAGAGGGCTGTACAAGCAATGATCACACGCACGGCACAGCGGACACACCAGGAACCGCGGTGTTGGCCGTCGAATGGCGCTAGCTGCGCAGCATTTGTGCACCGCCGCCGTCAGTGTCAGCCGTGGCATACGGAGCTCCATCGCAGTCTTTAACACTGGTAGCATGCCGCGACAGCGTGGACGTGAACCGTATGTGCAGTTGACGGACTTTGAGCGAGGGCGTATAGTGGGCATGCGGGAGGCCGGGTGGACGTACCGCCGAATTGCTCAACACGTGGGGCGTGAGGTCTCCACAGTACATCGATGTTGTCGCCAGTGGTCGGCGGAAGGTGCACGTGCCCGTCGACCTGGGACCGGACCGCAGAGACGCACGGATGCACGCCAAGACCGTAGGATCCGACGCAGTGCCGTAGGAGACCGCACCGCCACTTCCCACCAAATTAGGGACACTGTTGCTCCTGGGGTATCGGCGAGGACCATTCGCAACCGTCTCCATGAAGCTGGGCTACGGTCCCGCACACCGTTAGGCCGTCTTCCGCTCACGCCCCAACATCGTGCAGCCCGCCTCCAGTGGTGTCGCGACAGGCGTGAATGGAGGGACGAATGGAGACGTGTCGTCTTCAGCGATGAGAGTCGCTTCTGCCTTGGTGCCAATGATGGTCGTATGCGTGTTTGGCGCCGTGCAGGTGAGCGCCACAATCAGGACTGCATACGACCGAGGCACACAGGGCCAACACCCGGAATCATGGTGTGGGGAGCGATCTCCTACACTGGCAGTACACCACTGGTGATCGTCGAGGGGACACTGAATAGTGCACGGTACATCCAAACCGTCATCGAACCCATCGTTCTACCATTCCTAGACCGGCAAGGGAACTTGCTGTTCCAACAGGACAATGCACGTCCGCATGTATCCCGTGCCACCCAACGTGCTCTAGAAGGTGTTAGTCAACTACCCTGGCCAGCAAGATCTCCGGATCTGTCCCCCATTGAGCATGTTTGGGACTGGATGAAGCGTCGTCTCACGCGGTCTGCACGTCCAGCACGAACGCTGGTCCAACTGAGGCGCCAGGTGGAAATGGCATGGCAAGCCGTTCCACAGGACTACATCCAGCATCTCTACGATCGTCTCCATGGGAGAATAGCAGCCTGCATTGCTGCGAAAGGTGGATATACACTGTACTAGTGCCGACATTGTGCATGCTCTGTTGCCTGTGTCTATGTGCCTGTGGTTCTGTCAGTGTGATCATGTGATGTATCTGACCCCAGGAATGTGTCAATAAAGTTTCCCCTTCCTGGGACAATGAATTCACGGTGTTCTTATTTCAATTTCCAGGAGTGTATTGGCACCCAAAGTGCAACTTGTTTTTAAAAGAACTCTTACGGTGGAAGGGTGGCAACTTTATATACTAAAATGACAACTTAAATAAAAACCCATGAAATGCAGTCTTACATAAAATGCACAAACATGCTCTACATTACACATATACCACCTCTCAAGATGATAGGTAAGATAAAAACATATTTTAGGAATTCGGCCTTTACAACTTAAGCAATAAATTCGTTAACACCGAATCCGACGAACGTGGCAGAGGCAGCTATAAACGTAAGGCAGACCGACAGACAGACAGACAGACAGACAGACACTAACTGCCAAACAAATACGAACGGGAGACAGGCGAGCAAGCTGCGGACGAGAGACTGACCAAGAACACAAGTAGAATTTAACAAGTAAACATATCACGAAGCACTTAACCTTTAATAAGCTGCGATGTCTGGCGAAGACCTGGCGCAGCACACCCAAAACGCTCTCCCGAACCGTCCGCTGCCAGCCGCTTCAACGGACGCAGGAAGGCACGCCGATCTCCCGTCTCACGGCATCGCAGCTCGCGCCGGCCAGACCGATGTCGTGGGGTTGACTCCTGTTGCTCTCGTGTCGGCCGCGAAGCCACTACCCCTCTCTATACGGCGCAGTCCACTGGAGTGACTTCGCGACCTCACATGCGCCGACGCTCAAGACGGACAAGTCATCTAGTGTCTCAGTGCGCGACCGACCAACAGATCATTCCAACCGCCAATGCCCATTGCCTGAACGAACTCGAGCAGACTGGCGGCCTAACACATACTAGCACTCCGGACGACAGACAGACAGACAGACAGACAGACACTGACTGCTCCACACTGACCCGGCTGGCCAACTGACCAGACTCGCCCAGACTGCATCGACTCATACTAACTGCCGAGCTCATAGCGCCCCTTAAATGCACGTGAAAAAGCAACTTTTCCCCTTTCCCACCAGAGGGAGACACCAAAGCTGCGATTGCCACAGGGGCGCCACCGCCAGAAACGGAAGGCGACTGCTTTACACTACGCGCTGCGGCGCGCTCTTCAAAACAGCAATTTTTACCACGGCTCAGACTGCTTCTGCACATTACCTTCTTTATTTGGTGGAGATAACATAGATTGTGGTGTGTGTTTGAGACCTGGTTCCAAGGAATGCAGGACTGGGTTGCGATTGTGGACAGGGCCGTAGTCAGTTACTGTTGGTTAGTTTATTTTACAATCACGTACACTTTATTTGGAAACAACAACAAATAAAAGGTGATAATAAATTAAGAAGTGTTCCACTGCTGAAGGCTTTGATGACAACAAATTCAAAGCTATTTCTCGGCTGTAGGCCCGAATAGTGATAATTTAAAAACTGTTTCACGGCTGAAGACCTGACTAGCAATCCTTTAAGAACCAGTTAAACATCTTCAAACTTGAAATTATAGTTATTAATTTTTTAACAAAAATAATCATCAAATCTGACCAAACCAATGGGGAGGAGGAGGGGTCCGCAGACGTTGCTCAAAGGATCGACCTGTCGAAGTCCCTCAAAATCTGCAAGCGATGAGACAGGCAGCCAAGAGTTGCATTCACTTCACGAGATGGTAACTCAGACTAATGACAGTTTAAACGCATGGCCAATAACCATTTGCCGTATCTACCGAACGTCTGATAATCAATGCAACGATAGAATAACACACCCAAGCCGGAACCGGCGGTCAGCACTACATCTACAGACCCCGGTGTTTAGAGCATGTGGAAGCAGAGTAGAGAAAAAAGAAACACCACCCGGCCCACAAATTAAGGAAGCTGTCAAACTACACGCCTTACCGGACAGCAGAGGCAAGGCGAGGAAAAGTACACTGCCGTAACATACACTAAGCTCTAGGGCAGGTAACTGGGGCATTAGTGGCCACTAGTCAGGAAAGAATTCACAGGTTGAACTTCACAAATAATAACATATACGATGCAACAATTAATAATAAGAAGTGGAGGAAGGCTAATTAGGCTCACCTTCCCCAGAAGATCCACTCGCAAGCAAATGGCGAGGTCTCGCAGTGGTGGAGGTTTCAGTTCTCGAATGAAGGTCCACTCAACTTAAAACTTGCTGGGCCCGGTTGACAGCGAGGTTGTACCCCTCGCGACTACAGCCCTCCCATCCGACAGGGCATGCGTGCTGCCGGTGGTCCCGGCATGTTCACGCACTGTGCGGACCTGGCTGCTCATCCGTCCCCAGCCGAACTGCCGACTCACGCGATAACGAAACACCACAACCTCTCCGCAAAGATAGTACCACTGTTACTAGATATCAATAACCGCCGCTGCTGCCACTAGCGGGCAGACAACGCTTGAAAACGGAGTGGCCCCAGTGAACGCAAGAAGAAGACGACAACCGTAACTATGCCAACCAAACGATGCCAACCTGGCAACGGCGCCAACGCGAGCCGCAGCACAGCTCAACCCCCCATCCTCAAATAGAAACCTCGTGGCAACCAACTAGCGGTCTAACCAAACTTAATTTGATTAAGATGGATCCGGTATTGCTTACTGGTACTGTTGTCTTTAACCAGAAGATTGTCTGGGCCTAAAATACGGATTCAGTAAACGGGGAGTGAACTTACCAAGGTTGCCAATACGCACCTCCCTCCCGGGAAAATCACGGACATACACCTGGTCTCCCGGCTTACCTCTGAAGACTCGTAGATTATGGTTATAACAATCAGCTTGTCTGTTGTGGGCCGTGAGAATATTGCACCTCGCGCGATTCCAGTTTTATTTGACGATCTGAGTGGTAATGTCCGCAGGAATTAGACCTTCAATTCCCCATAACTTCGAAAGGGGGCAATTAAGAGGATAAGCAAAGATCAGGGAAACTGGGGTAGCCTTCAAAGCTTCATGGCTGGCTGTATGGAAGGCAAAGCTCAGCCAGTGGAGACTAGAATTCCACTTGCTGGGAGACTTCTGATGAGAATTCTGATTTAAGGTTACCATTGACTCTTTCCGTGAAGGAGCCCTGCGGATAATACGGAGTGGTAGTCACGTGCTTCACACCGCTTTAAAAACAGAAGGCCCTGAAGGGACCCGGAAGAAAGGCCGGCGCATTAAAACTAACGATTTGCTTAGGGGGTCCAAAAATACTTAATATGTTAGTTAAATGCGCAATGGTGGTAGCAGCAGCCACATTACGACTCGGAAGAAGCCAGGTAAACCTCGAAAACGCGGCAATAATAACTAATACGTACCGATGGCCTCCCTTGGTGCGAGATAAGGGCCCCAAATAATCAATATAGAGCTTGTCCATGGGCCACGATTCGCGCTCAGAACCCAGGAAGCTCTGTTGAAGAGCGTTCTTCGGTTTGGCCACATGACACAACAGACACCGAGAAACCATCTCTCTAACGTCTCAGTTCATAGACGGCCAAGGCAGATGCTCCTTAATCTTCTACAAGGTCTTATAGGTTACTAAAGCCCACCAACCAAAGAGCTGTGAAAGTAATGGAAAACCGGGCGTACTAGACGGCTGGTAGACAGATCTTAACCTCCATGTCACGTCCCACCCTTTTATACAAAATGCCTTTGCTGATAACGTATTCGTCCAAACGCTCTCACGCCGAAAGCCGTTTCTTAACGTGTCCTCAAGTCGGGTTCTGATCCTGATGGTCGGCAATGTCACTAAACAAATGAGGAATACCGCCTAACACGACACAACTGAGATTACCCTCCTCGGTTTCTTGGGCGCCCTCACTAGACGGATGTTCAGTAAACATACGGCTGAGGACGTCCTCGAGCACATCCTCACTGTCCCTAATGCGTTTAACCTCGAACTGAAACGCCGAAATGCGTACCGTCCACCTCGCGATACGTCAGGTGTTACGCGGTTTGGCTAGCACCCAGCTTCAGGCTTGATTGTCAGTCTCTAGCTGAAACACTATGTTCGTGATAAAACCGGTCTTCTCCAGCGCGAACAAGATCGTCAATGCCTCACATAAGTAGGCAGAATATTTGAGCTCGACGCTCATTAACCGACGAGACGCGTATGCTAATGGCTGCCTTTGACCCTTGAACTTCTGGAGGAGGAGTGCCGAAATTCCCGCATTAGTTGCGTCGGTTTGGACAATAAATATCTTATTAAAATCAGGCACTCCGAGAACGGGAGGACTAGCTATAGCTGCCTTAATGTGCTCAAAAGCAGCCTCTCGGGCAGGTCCCCATTCAAAACGCACTTCTTTCGGCGCAGTTCATTTAAAGGAGTCCAGTCCGCTTCTGGTCAATGCGAATGCTCTCACCTGATACTAGATACATGCTACCTGGCTAATGTCACCTTACTGGGTTTTACAGTCAAGCCGGCCCCCCTGCAATCTAGCAAAATCTTGCTGGATATGTTCCAAACGCTCTTGAAACGAAAGGCTATAAATTATCAAATCGTCCAGATAATTATAAACACAGACTAAATTCAAGTCTCCAAGAATATTATCCAGCAAACGAGTAAGGACGGCTGCGCCAGTAGCCAAACCAAAGGGGACCCTGTTAAACTCAAACAGATTCCAGTCAGTACAAAATGCCGTAACGTGTTTACATTCTTCATCTAAGGGAATCTGATAATAGGCCTGATTCAGATCGAGCACAGTGATCCAATTAGCGCCGGCAAACCAAGTAAAAGACTTGTGAAGATCAGGCAAAGGAACTGATTCTAGGATAGCCTTCTTTTTAAGCGACGGTAGTCAACAACATGCCAAAAATCCCGCTTCTGATCCTTAGGGAGAGGAATATAGGGGAGGCATAAGCAGATGTAGAAGACCTAATAACACCTTGCTCGAGCATTTTAGAGATCTTTCCTCTTAGTATATTCATCGTAGGCGGTGAGACAAGATATGGGGTCTGCCTGACGGGAATATGGTCAGATAGACGAATATGGTAGTCAAGAACATCAGTAACCCCAGTCTGTCACAGAGATGATCTGCGAACCTCTCCAACAAACCCCCTAGTTCAGAGACCTGCTGGGAAGAAAGATGGGTGAGATCATACTCACTAATCGCAGTATCAATATCCAGCATACCCACATCTCGAACTGAAAGAACAAGGTGTACCCGGAATAATCCAAGACAAGACCAGTTTTACCGATAAAATCACACCCCAAAATCAAATCAAACGGCAGCTTCTTAACCAAGGCCAAAGACAAGTGCCACGAGAAATCGCCGAGATACTCCGTCTGACCTAACCGTGCGGAGGCAACACCTGCCCGTTGGCAACCCGGCATCCCTGCACCGGAGAAGGGACCGACCTAAACATCGCAAGATGACCAAATTCAAGGAAAAGGAGCTACCGGAAACCAAAAGGACACAAATAGGTTCGCCACAAATATAAGGCAGAGGAGGTGATGATCGAACAGCGACACGGGCACACCACGGTTTAAAGGCTCGCCGGCCGGAGGTTTAATTATTTCTAAGTTCTAGGCGACTGATGACCTCAGAAGTCGCATAGTGTTCAGAGCCATGTGAACCATTTTTTTAAAGGCTCGATCCCGGTGTTGCTGCCCAGCCAGGTGTCCTTTATTGACTGTGGGTGTCCGCGGCTGAACGCAAGTATCAACTAAATGCCCTGTCCAACCACATCTGACACAACACCGCGATTCCCTTTTGGGACTCATCTGATGTAGATAATCCGGAATTCTTCTCGACAATTCCCGCAGACTGAACCTTAGCTTCACAGCATCTATCGTCCGAGAGCAGCAACGCGGATATCGCTACAACGGCGCCACGAATATCCAAACAGGCAGACTTGACTCTTTGCACATAGTGATGTAACTCCTCTTTATCTCGCTGCATCTGCCAAATATACCACCACTCGAGCTGCTTGCACACTTCCATGGTCAGCCTCTCGCTAACTACAAGTTCCCTCAGCTGTTCCTTCTGTCGTGGCCCTGGATACCAGGGTCCCAGTTCGCCTCTAGTTAAAGGATACAATAGAGACAAAAGTACTTGACGCGATACACCAAACGCATCAGCATGTTGCCCAAAGCGAACCGACAACCAGAACAACCTTTCAATTTGCTCGAGTCGGTCGACAGTTAATTCCGTGATGTCTCGGAACAAATGCGTGGAGGGATTAGGCAATTTAGCAAATGCCCATCTAACGTCTCGGGAGACAGAAGTGCGTTATTGCCGGGCTCGCTACTGCACCGCCCGGACGATGACAAATCCTGTTCCCGGGTCCTCTTCCCATCAAGTTCTAAGCATGTGACCTTAAACTGCAATTTACTAACCAAGAACCGTAATTCAGCAGTTGATTCCTTACCACGATCCTCTAACTTTAATCGCCTCAAATCAGATATCCGGTTGGTCAAATGTATCAACTGCGCCCGCACCCTGTCTAACTGACTGCCACTAGGTAGAGTGCCCTCTAAGAAACCGATGTTATCCTCAAGACTAGTGACGACTTTAAACAAGAACTCAACGGCTGCCTTTGTCTCACTCACAACCTCCGGCGTGACGTCAACCGGCTGAAGCACAGTAGCACGTAATCGGGCTGCTAAGTCCGGAACACTACCCTCAATAGCCCGGCATCTTATCGCCAGCTCGTACATGAGGTGGTCCTTCCTCAACAGGCCGATCCCGGGGCACAGCCTGACCGCCATTAGAACTGATCACCTAAAACAGAACAAAATACCAAAGACAAATATCGTATAACACTGGCAGAGTTACAGTTCAAACCAACAGTAACTGAAATGGCAATATTACAATCGCATCCATACTCTGCTACCAGTTGAGACCTGGTACCAAGGAAAGCACGATTGGATTGCGATTGTGGATGGGGCCGTAATCAATTACTGTTGGTTAGTTTATTTTACAATCACGTACACTTTATTTGGAAACAACAACAAATGAAAGGTGACTGAAGGCCTTGATGACAACAAACTAGTTCTCGGCTGAAGGCTCCAATAGTAATAATTTAAAACTGTTTCACGGTGAAGGCCTGACTAACAATCCTATAAGAACCAGTTAAACATCTTCAAACTTGAAATTACAGTTATTAATTTTAAAAAAGGAAACAGTCAGCAAATCAACCAAACCAAGACGGTGGGGCGGGGGGGGGGGGGGGGGGGGTAGTCTGCTCCAAGGATGGACATGGGAAAGTTCGTTAAAACTTTGCAACCGATGAGACAGGCAGCCAAGAGTTGCATTCACTTCACGAGATGGTAACTCATACGAGTGGCAGTTTAAACGCATGATCAATAATCAGCCGGCCGCTGTGGGCGAGCGGTTCTAGGCGCTTCAGTCCGGAACCGCGCTGCTGCTACGGTCGCAGATGTGAATCCTGCCTAGTGCATGGATGTGGAATTCAAAGTCTAGGGGACTGATGACCTCAGATGTTAAGTCCCATAGTGCTTAGAGTCACTTGATCCATCTGAACCAACAATCATTTGCCAAATCTACCCAACGTCCGATGATCAATGCAACTATGGAATAATACACCCAAGCCTGAACCGGCGTTCAGCACTACATCTTCAGACTCCAGTGTTTAGAGCATCCAGAAGCAGAAAGTAACTACTACTACTAGAGTAGCGAGAAAAAAACACCACCCAGAAGCTGTCGAGCTACACGCCTTACCGGACAACAGCGGCAAAGTGAGGAAAAGTACACTGCCGCAACATACACTAAGCTCCAGGGCAGGTAACTGGGGCGTTAGCGGCCACTAGGCAGGAAAAATACCACAAATAATAACACGTAGAATGCAACAGTTAATAATAAGTGGAGGAAGGACAATTGGACTCGCCTTCCCCAAACGCTCCACTCGCTGCTCTTCGACTCAGTGACACAGCGAGCAGCAACAGCCAAGCAAATGGCGAGATCTCACAGTGGTGGAGGTTTCACTACTTTAATTAGGGTGTTGTACGTCTGGTAGGTGAAATACAGGCGTAGACACGTTTTCTGGTTCCCTAGACATCAGAAACACCTTAGTTGACTTTTTAAATTATAAGGCTGATTTGGAATCTGTTATATCACTGACATCGGTATTCGTCAGTGGAATTATCAATTCCTCTATTTACTTCGAGTTTTCATGTAGCCTTCGCAGACGAAATAAGATTCTGATTCTCTGTAGTTTACAGCAGGTTCACTTCGCTGCACCCAGCTAAAGGTTCGGTTTTGTAGAGAAATGATTTCCAATCTATATCTACAGAATTATACTGTGCAAGAGATACTACTATGCAATAGAAATTTCTATGTGCTTGATATGGAGAAGTATCGTGTAAATGTACTATATTCAGGTAAACTATGTGAAAATACTCATGTTCCTATAATCCTAGTGTCTGGAGACGGGTGTGGAAAGCAAGGATGCGAGCAAGTCGGCGTCAGAAACCGTAACGCCTTTGTGCCGAGGGGAAGAGACCCAGCCTTTTTACAACACTTCAGAGAGTGACCTCAGTCAGCTGAGAGTGCTTTTGTCATGCGTCTGGCTGGTGTGTATGTGGGGACTCTGTGGATGACCACCTGATCGTGCAAGGAGTATATACGGTACTGGTGCTTATGCGATCTGTCTTTCTGGTGGTGGATAGTTACATGCAACATGTGGAAGAGGTGATTTTGTATGGTGTAGGATACGAATTGTAAGTTTATTACATCGATATGGTATGTGGTGATATAGCCGGGCTGGAGATTGGCTTCATGCAGAAACATTCAAGTTTTCCTTGACAGTAACAGAGCAGTGTAATTGAGGAAGTGTCTTTCCATATTTGAAGATCCGTAGAACGCTATTGTAGGGTTTGACTAACAGTGGAAAAGGGCAATCTGTACAAAATAGTTTTGCCACTAAAAGTCTCGTCTGCAGAAAAAGTGGCAGACAGTTCTCTCACACTGGAAACAGCAGTTTGATGGGTAGATTCAGTAAGAGCCAACCAGAATGCTCCATTCATTCACAAGACGCCCTTTATGCTAGCCGGCCGGAGTGGCCGAGCGGTTCTAGGCGCTACAGTCTGAAACCGCGTGACCGCTACGGTCGCAGGTTCGAATCCTGCCTCGGGCATGGATGTGTGTGATGTCCTTAGTTTAGTTAGGTTTAAGTAGTTCTAAGTTTTAGGGGACTGATGACCTCAGCAGGTAAGTCCCATAGTGCTCAGAGCCATTTGAACTATTTTCCTTATGCTGGGGCATAGGAGCCTCTACAGTCTGGTTCGAACAAAATGGGGGCAAGAAGGTATCTACAGAATGTTCTGAGAGTAACGTGATATCTTTTTAGTTAGAGTGTTGAAAGCAAGTTAAGAAGACCATCCATCTCCGGTGGGATGCTTTCCCTCATCTGCCATTGTTGCATTAGGACATCTCCATACCAGCACCTGTAGGACACTGAAAATTGTAGCCATTTTTCTCTTCTGTAGAACAGTGCTTCGAATTCTGTTTGTGTGATTGTTCTGGTTTTCGCATATGTGCTTAGAGAGTGCTCTCTTTCCAAACAACAGGAATGCTTTTATGACTAATGGTGTTTCTGTAAACATGCACAGATGTGATGAAGGCGTTTAGCGGTGAGAACATGAGCGAACATTTACCATTTCTGAGACTTATGTTGAAAGTAGGACATCATGATATCCAGGAAGGATTCACGTGATGGGTGGGGTGCCACATTAGGTTCACTAGGAAGAATGCATTCAGTGTTATTCTCGGATATTTTCGTAAACAGTTTCTGAAAGCATTGCAAAGGATTTCTATAGCGTGTCCAGAGGGAGACTTGGCTGTTATTTGCATAGACATGAGATGTCAGTATAACACTGACATCCTTTTACTTGCACCTGCGATGGTGAATCAGTAGGCAGACATCTCACTTGGCAGTTAGGCTGGCGCTGGACCCACAGGTACAAAGGCGATGAGCACCAGCTGCAGTAAACATGTGTATTCCCATATGCGTCTCGAATGTGGGACAGGTTGGACTGATGTGTGTGCCTGACACATCATTCTGCCTTGGACCACTGTAGGGTACAGATCACTGACGTGTCACAGCCAAATTTCTTAATGATAGTTTGAAAGCTTATTTACATGAAATGACCTTCTGTACTCTGCATTACTTCTGCCGTTTAAGTGATGGGAGCATGTTTTCAGAGTGTTATGCATGCATTATTTCTACGATTTTGCTCGTAGTGAACGTGTCTGTACATTAGTGTACCGCATTATTTTGTGAACACATCTGTAGGCTGTGCGATGCATTATTCCGACAGTTTATAATTAGTGAGCATGTTTGCAGAGACTTTTATATGCATTATTTTAACAATTTGGTAGTTTGTGTGTATGTATATCAGTGTACTGCACTATTTCGGTAATTTACTAGTAATTCCCCGGTCTGTAGACTATTGTGACCCTAAGCACGTCAGGACGAGTGTTTTGTATCAGCATAGTAAATAAACTACGTGAAATCCATCCCTAAATAAACTGTTCCAACTTCCCACTGAAAATAAAGTACACTCCTTCCTCTCCAACATCTGGACACAGACAGACCTTTTCTGGCCATTCTTTCCCCAGACCACAATCTTGGATTACATAATGGGAGGGACGACAACGCCCTTTGGTGGTGGTACTGTGTACTGGGGCAGTTTGGACTTCAGACCTCATGGTGAACCCACTGGGTGGAGCTACTGCCTATGATAACACACATTGCTTAAAGAAACAATGCAAGCAAAATAAATACTTACATCCATCCTACCCAGAAGCCCAGCATGGGCTAAATCTTTACCCACCAATTCCAAGGAAGAGGTGGTTTTTGGATGTATTAGGTTAGTCGACCTGGCCCATTTTCCCGCCGAAATTTGAACTACCCACCATGAGGTCCTTGCGACATTCCCATATCTATGGCCGCCATCTTGGATCCCCCATCTTGAAGAAATTTGGCAGCAATGCAGAGTGGGGTGACAGTGTCTTAGTCCAACTACTCACATCCCCAAGCATGTCACTCTCCAAAACTATTCAGTTCCATAAGCCTTTGGACGAGCCTAGGAATCGTCGAATGTGAGTTTCACCGTCGCTTGGTGGTAAGAGAACGCCATGTCTAGTGACAGCTCGAATTCACAACAACGAACACAGTACCCTGCGCAGCGAGTAAACAAACACACGTGCGGAGTGTTGTGCAGCACGCCACGTGTCAGAGCCGCGTCACGGTTGAGGGCCGACTGTGGGAACTACGACGACGAGTCAGCTCAACTTCGTTCAGTATTACACTTCTTAACTAGGATTGTTGACTGTTGACTGTTTCTATTTTACTTTTTTGTCACAGTTCAGTACACTTTCTTTCTGTTTCCATGCATGATCTGTGTTCAGTTTTGACCTACTATCCATTGAGCCATGTTCCCAGCAAATACAAGGGAGGTCAGTTGGGGAGTTTCTCATGTAATTTTGGATCCTAATTTCGGATCCTAATTCCCACGTTAACTGTTTCTATATTAGCCGAGAAAACCGCAACAAAAGGGTCAGTGCTCCTTTACGTAGGTGAGGATAATGATGCTGAATAGAAATCCAGAAGTTCTGTAAGTCAGATTCTTGACACTTAGGTTCTAAAGTGAGGTTGTTCTTCTGCTCTGCCTGTTCCTCCCCTTCAACAACTAGAAGTTCACAAGTAGTGGAAAGCGCGAAAGGATTTCTTGTCCAGTCACGCTGGTTTATATCCAGTGTGCGGAAATATCCGTCCAATCTCTCTTTCAACTACATTAAATGGTAGTCAATTCTGTTACTAAGTGTACGTTTAGAAGTAAGTACAAACATTTCAAAATTTCTTTCTGTTGTTTTTCAGCCGGCCGGTGTGGCCGAGCACTTCTAGGCGCTACATTCTGGAACCGCGCGACCGCTACGGTCGCAGGTTCGAATCCTGCCTCGGGCATGGATGTGAGTGATGTCCTTAGGTTAGTTAGGTTTAAGTTGTTCTACGTTCTAGGGCACTGATGACCTCAGAAGTTATGTCCCATAGTGCTCAGAGCCATTTGAACCATTTTTTGTTTTTCTCAATCATATCTCGACATTATTTCTTAAGACTGAAATTGTGTTTGTGGCGGTAAGGAGATTTGTATTATTATCTTACAGAGTAGCATTTGTCTTCTTGAGTATTCCAAATAAATCAGAAAGGAAATGTATGTTCTCGAAGCTCGTTTTTTAATGCAGCAACAAATTCGATTTGTTTACATGCTCAAATAACTACAGCACTGCACCTTTAAGTTCATAGACGCTGGTAAGTATTCTCCGTTGAATGGCCAGAGGCGTTCTGTGCGAAGAAGGAGGTTTCCTCGTTACGTATTTGAGCGTAACGTCTTGACTAGATAGGTCTGCTCTTAACGTAATTTGTGAATTTAAAGGTCTTGTCCATAACTCATTTCAAATCCATTCCAGTGGCTTTTGCTACGAGCGCTTCTCTGTGTAGGAAACTGTGCGTAGTAATCAAATATTCTTTTCGTCATTTCGCTAATGTAATGAACCTTTTATAGCACGTGTCATTAAAAGGACGTCTTTACGCGTGGCAGACGCAGCATCGATACCGAGAAGATATGTATTCTCTCAGCGGTGATTGTGTAGGACCGGGAGTCCGTGTATCAAGCCCGCATTTCCACCCGCAAACCTAACGGAGGCCGCATCCCTTGTGCACTGCCTGTTGTGTTCGGCGGCGGGCGAACCTTAATCGACGTTCCTCTGCGAATCAAATAAT
This sequence comes from Schistocerca nitens, assembly GCF_023898315.1. Taxonomy (NCBI): domain Eukaryota; kingdom Metazoa; phylum Arthropoda; class Insecta; order Orthoptera; family Acrididae; genus Schistocerca; species Schistocerca nitens. Next base: position 18,418,456 of record NC_064618.1, on the reverse strand, counting down.
GGGGAGCCTTCTGAATTCTCATTACTGGCGCGCCATGGAAAATCCGACTACGTGCAAAAAAAGTAGTCGGTTTACCTTACACGTTGGGAAGCTGAACTGCTGTAAGCGTACTGGTAGGGAGATAAGATAAGAAAACGCTCTTCAGCGCGTCGTGCCCGTTTGAATTTAGTGTCGTAAATGATGAGAAGAGCTTTAGACGCATCTGATATTGTTTTTATCAAGTAAACGCAAGGTTTCTGTCGACGTCTGAGTCGTTATCGTAACTTTGCTAGCGCTGGACATAAGAAGTGCTACGACGCCCCAAACACAATTATACTAAGTGTCGATTCCACTCAGTAGGGGAAAAAGATCACTTGACAATCTCTTATAAATAACGGCTACGACAACAACACACATTGTTGCTGCAGTTTTCTCGGCTAATGGTTCAAATGGCTCTGAGCACTATAGGACTCAACATCTTAGGTCATAAGTCCCCTAGAACTTAGAACTACTTAAACCTAACTAACCTAAAGACATCACACACACACCCATGCCCGAGGCAGGATTCGAACCTGCGACCGTAGCAGTCCCGCGGTTCCGTCTCGGCTAATGTAGAAACAGTTAACGTGGAACTTAGACAAAGTTACGTGAGGAAATGAATTTTTCCTGCATCCGAGCTAATGTAAGACAGGTTTGTAAATACCAGTCAGACAAAATCACCGTGAGCATTGAAGCAACCCTCCTACCGACGCACCAGGTTGAAGGCAGAAAGTTGAAGGTTTGGCAAAACACCGTGTGTGTCGTGCCACATGAACAAGTCCGCAACTGCCTGCAGCACGTCATCGTCTGGCAGGAATCGTCGACGCTTCGAGGCCATTTTTAAGGGTCCGGAGGCTTGATAATTGCGCGGGGAGAGGTCAGGGCAACAGGGCGGCTGTTCTAGTATCTGCCACTCGAGTTGGCGTAACTTCTGGATGACGACGTTCACCACGGCGGGAACGTTCGTTATCACGAAGCAGCAGCACGACCACTCCACAAGGGTGGTGTTGGGCCATACACATTCTTCACTATCCGATGGATGTCTGCCGTTGTTTGTACTTCGACAGCCAAGAAAAGAATAACAGCGCGTTCGTCCTATTTTAGTGTACTTGGTTACAACATTCGCCATAGTTTACTTTCCCAAATTTGCCGCAAATACATCGGAAAGACACGAATACCCCTGCCTACATGTCGATACCCGTTACCCGCATCGTGGTTGCGTGACGTTGCATGTACGCTGCAGCAACGTCCTCTGATGGAAACTTTTTAATCGCCCTTGTGCAATTGAAAAGGTTTGTTTCTCTGAAAACATGTTTAATGTGTAATTATATCTACTTACTGAACTGTTCTGTACTGCTTTGAAATATCATTTGTTATGGTCTCTTTTACTCTTTTGTTAAAATTAGTGAAAGGATGTCACGTGAAACTGATTGTATTAGAACGGTGTAGGCACGAGGAAAAGTTAGGAATGCCCTGGCCGGCCGCGATGGTTTAGCTGTTCCAGGCGCTCAGTCCGGAACCGCGCGACTGCTACAGTCGCAGGTTCGAATCCTGCCTCGGGCATGGATGTGTGTGATGTCCTTAGGTTAGTTAGGTTTAAGTAGTTCTAAGTTCTAGGGGACTGATGACCACAGATGTTAAGTCCCATAGTGCTCAGAGCCATTTGAACCATTTGAATGCTCTGGTTAGCTGAGGAACCAGAGTTGTTTGTCCGTCTGATCGCCTCCTTCCTTTCCCACCATCCTTCCAATGTCACCATCCACGACACATATTCCTATACCTTCTACCCCTCCGCCGGTGTGCCCCAAGGTTCTGTCCTCTCCCCTTCTCTACCTTCTTTACACGGCGGACATGCCTCCACCTTCACCACCCTTACACCTTCTCCAGTACGCCGATGACACAGCCTTCCTTGCCCTCGACCTCACCCTGCGTCGCTCCCATCACCTTCTCCAATCCCATCTTGACTGGTTTACCACTTGGTGTAACCAGTGGCTGCTCAAGGTCAGTCCTTCCAAGACCCAGGCGATCATTGTAGGCAAAGCCGTCCTATCACCCTTACCTCCACCCTCAAGTACCTTGGCGTCACCCTTGACCCTCGCCTCTCCTGGACCGCCCCATCTCCAGACAAACCGAGCCAAGGCACGCTCCCGACTCCACCTCCTCGAGCTCCTTTCTGGCCGCACGTGGGGTCTGGATCCCTCCACCATCCTCCACACCTACAAATCCCTCATCCGCCCTATCCCAGTTATGCCCATCCCACCTGGATCTCCGCCCCTCGTACCTTCCACAAATCCCTTCAAATCCTGGAACCCCGTGCCCTCCGCCTCGCCTATCGCATCCGCCTCCCTTCCCCTGTGCGGATCCTCTACGACTTAATTCCTTTCCCACACTTCCTTCTTTTCTTTGAACAGATACGGATCCTTTACACCTCCCGAAAACTTGATCCCTCTCCCATCCTTTCCCACTCCATCCGCTGCCACGCCTGCATCCCACCCGCTCTTCATCTTGCCACACTCCGTACCCGTGCCCGAGGTGGCTTCCATCGGCTCCCCCTTCCTGATGATGCACTCGTCCCCCGCATCTACCCCTCCTACCAGCTTTGATCCTCCCCTTCCTCCTGTGTTTTCCTCCAGGGCACCCTCTTTCCCTGGTCTCCGTCCCCTCCCCCCCTGCCCCCTCACCGGGCTTCCACACACACCCCTACCCTCTCCCCTCCCCCTCTCTTCGTCTCTCCCACTGGCACCAGCCACCTCCCCCTCTCCCACCTACCCTCGCTCTTCCCTCTCACAGGCCCCCGTCTTTTCTGTGTGAACTGTGCGTCTTCGTGCGCCGGAGATCGTCGCTGCAGTGCTCGTGTTCGTCGTCCCGTCAGTTTATCAGTGTCTCTCCGTCCGAGGTCCTTCGTTCACGTGTGACTTTCTGTATTCTCCGTTGTGTGCAGTGTTGAACGTTTTATTATCCGAGCAGTGCGTCAGTGAACGACATCGTTTATTTTATTATGTTTGTATTCCTATTGTACTGTATGTCTTTTCTATGGCCGAAGAGCGGCATAAATAGGTATAAAATGAAAATAAAGGAAAAACAAACAGAGTTGTGGTACAAGAGGTTTATGATGTGGAGAAGTTCGGAATATGGCTTCGTGGTGTAATCCTTTCAGCATTCACGTTGCAGAAAACACGGATGACAATATATAGAGTCAGTTATATATTAGTTCCATTCCTGGTGGACAAAAACCTCATTCCAAAAGGAACAGGTGCCTGTGTAGCGAATAGGACTAATCCATAGTACCAGAAAGAGTGCATAAAGTTTGATGACAGCATTGTTATTATGTGTATAAATAACACCACAGATACAAAGGGTGAGAAATCTTGACGCGTTAGAATACGCCAGCGGAAAACTAATAGTCCTTACCTTCACGTAATGGTCCTAGATAAATAATATCATACTAACATTTGTTAACATATATTAAACCAATTTCCTGTTTCTCTCCTTCTTCGCAGTATTGCGAATTTGTTATTTTAATGTCTTTCGGTACTGCCTGCCTATATTGCTCATTAATCTACATCTACATTCGTAATCTGAAAAGCACTGTGAAGTTCATACACCTGTGTCCACACTGTAATAAGTGTACATAGATGTTTCTAGTATTTTCTAGATTCCTCTATTAATTTTGTTTCCTGAAACTTTGCGAGTAGGCCATCTCGGGATGGTTTCCGTCAAGTCCGTCAGGTCTCTTTCTTCAGCATCTTTGTCAGACTCAAACCCGTTACCAGTCGTGCTGGCATTGTTTGTTTTCGTTCAATATCGCCTGTTAGTCTTATTCGGCACGGTTCCCGCCGATTGTATTTCCGTAGTACGGTACCCCTGAACTGCAGTGTACAGCGTGGCTTATCTGTGTGGGTGTTCCATTTCATGTGGACATAAACTGCTAAAAGTCTGACTCCGCTGCTGAGTCGTCAGCGCAGATAGCCAGCCAGGTTCGATTCCCGCTGCTGCCAAGCAGTTGTCCTCGGTGGCCCAGGGGATGCGGGTCGCGCTCAGGCAGCTGAGGAGCGACGTGAGGTAGAAGCGGTTGCAGAGCGGCCTACATGCCCCTGCACACCGCATCTGCATTTAGTAGGCGCATTTGTACATCTCAGACATGTGTTCAGATTTCACCCCAGTTGCATGAGAATCGGGCTAGCACGCCACTAGGACGATGCAAATCATGTTTGCCTTAAATGCACGCTGTTACGGTCGTGATATTTAGTCAAGAATGCCTCTAACGCGAAAAAGACGCCATTATCAACAACTCACTGAGTTGGTCTACGGTATTGCAGAAAGTCTTGGCAGAAATGTAGCCACTGAGCGTGACTGCTGACAGCGGTGGTCAGGAGAATGTACGGTCGCAGGAAGACCAGGCTCTGAACAGCCTTGTGGCACTTGGAGAGGGAAAACCGTAGTGTCTGGCGTGGGCCTCTGCTGCATCGAACTGCAATTCCAGCAGTAGTTCGCGCCACAGTGACACAACGAACTGTTACAAATCTGTTACTTCGAGGACAGCTCCGAGCCACATGCCCTGTAGCGTGCATTCCACTGACACCCGACCACCGCCGTTTGCGACTTCAGTGGTATGAAGCGAGCGAGAGCTGACTGGAGAGAGGAGTGGTCTGTCCTGTTGTCTGGTGAAAGCAGGCTCCGCGTCAGTGCCGGTGACGGCCGTGTGTGGGCCCTGCGGCCTAGACACACCGGACCTACACGTGGAGTTACGGTCTGGGGCGCGACTTCGTATGACAGCAGCAGCGCTGTCGCAGTTATTCCACGCACCCTGACTGCAAATTTGCACATCAGTCTGGTGATTCGACCTGTTGAGCTGCCATTCACGAACAGCGTTCCAGGGGTTGTTTTCCAACAGGATACGCTCGCCCACATACCGCTGTTGTGCCGGCCGCTGGTGGCCGAGCGGTTCTGGCGCTACAGTCTGGAACCGCGCGACCGCAACGGTCGCAGGTTCGAATCCTGCCTCGGGCATGGATGTGTGTGTTGTCCTTAGGTTAGTTAGGTTTAAGTAGTTCTAAGTTCTAGGGGACTTATGACCTCAGCAGTTGAGTCCCATAGTGCTCAGAGCCATTTGAACCATACCGCTGTTGTAACCCAGTGTGGTATACAGAGTGTCGACATGTTGCGTTGGGCCGGCCGGTGTGGCCGAGCGGTTCTAGGCGCTTCAGTCTGGAACCGCGCGACCGCTCCGGTCGCAGGTTCGAATCCTGCCTCGGGCTTGGATGTGTGTGATGTCCTTAGGTTAGTTAGGTTTAAGTAGTTCTAAGTTCTAGGGGACTGATGACCTCAGATGTTAAGTCCCATAGTGCTCAGAGACATTTTTTTGTTGCGTTGGTCTGCTCGATCGCCAGATCTGTCTCCAATGGAGGAGATGTCCTCAAAGCCATTAAAATTTAACGTGAATAGCAACGGCCCCAGTACGCTTCGTGCGGCTGGTCCTGGCGGAGGTTCGAGTTCTCCCTCGGGCATGTGTGTGTAGTGTGTGTGTGTGTGTGTGTGTGTGTTCGTCCTTACGATAATTTAGGTTAAGTAGTGTGTAAGCTTAGGAACTGATGACCTTAGCAGTTAACTCCAATAAAATTTCACACACATTTGAGCATTTTTGAAGTACGCCTCCCCGAGGCATCGAAGAGTCTCCGTCTGAGACGACGTGCTGCATCGTTCCTATCAGGAAATCCTCAAAACTGCCAAAAATTTCACACAATACCTCGTAGCATTATAGATTCGACAATAAGCGTACTAAGTCAGGTACTTTATGGGAGTCAAGAAACACCAAACCTACGTCACTGTCTTCACCGACGGCTTTCAGGGTGTCACGAGAGAAAAGTGTGAGTTGTGTGTCACATAATCTACATTTCTGAACCAATGCCAGTTCACATGGAGAACATCATTCTGTTCTAGATACCTCATTACTGAATATGTTCAAAGACTACAACAAATGGATGTGAAGGATACTGAGTGTTAGTTTTGTGGATCGGTTCTGCTACTGTTACTACAGACAGATGTAAGCTGTGGTCTCTTCCAACTGCTGGACACGGTTTTTTGTTCGAGACATCTTTGCTACCTTACGGTTAAAACACGGACTATTTCAAACGCAAGACTGGTACTGTGGCGTCACATATCGATACCACGCCACGGACATCGTGGCAACGAAAGTGCAAGTTTTCTGTGTGACGCCGGCAGCGGCCGAGCAGGCCCTGGCAGAGCCCAGGGTGCGCGCCCACGCGCACTCGCGGTCACTTCCCTACGGGACGCCACGCAGGCGCCGCCGAGTCTCCGTCCCAACATCCTTGTTATTATTGTATGAGCTGGACTCAATTTCTTGTTGCACCATTCGTATTTTGAGAGAAATACAAGATAAGTAAGTGTTCTGCTGCTGCCCAGCTTCCCTGCAACCACACTCTGTAGCCCACTTCTCCTTACTGTTGTGTATGAAGTTGTAAGCGACAGGTATAGAATTTGACAGGGATTCAATCGCGCCTTGAGCTTTGTTCAATTTTAGCGATTTCAGCTCTTCACAGAACCATCCGTCTTTACGGTGCTGCGAGAATGAAACTTTTTTTTTTTTTTTTTTTTTTTTTTTTTAGAGAAACATTTGAATATGGAGTTCACCATGTACGCTTTTACTTTCCTACCCTCAGTTTGTTTCTGTCTCATTCATAAGTACATGCACACCCATGGACACCACTGACAGCCTTTACATGTGACCACACCGAGGGAGGCGGTGCAGTGGTTAGCACGCTGGACTCGCAATCGGGAGGGCGACGGTTCAAACCCGCGTCCGGCCATCCTGATTTAGGTTTTCCGTGATATGCCTAAATCACTTCAAGCAAATGCCGGGATGGCTCGGTTGAAAGGGCACAGCTGACTTCCTTTCCCATCCTTCCCTAATCCGATGGAACTGATAAAACGAAATGATCGTATGGCATTTTTGGCCGGCAGGGCGTATCCGGGTTCGGCTGCCAAGAGGAAGTCTTATTTCAGTCGACGCCCACTTGCGTGCCGAAGATTAGGATGAAGTGATGATGAAGACGACAACACGACACCCAGTCCGCGAGCGGAGAAAATCTCCAACCTGGCCGGGAATCGAATCTGGGCCCGCAGCGTGGGAAGCGAGCAAGTTACCACTCAGCTAAGCAGGTGCACATGGGACCGATGGCCTCTCTATTCACTCCCCTCCTCCAAATCAACCAACCATACGACCAGAATTTCTTTCTTTCTTAAGTCATAAAATATTACCAACAGCAGTAGACATTAGGTTATTTTATTTTGAACGCTCCCAGTTTCGGCAATTCATTTTGCCATCTTCAGGCCCCATACGCTTTTTTTTGTATCAACAAGCTTATCGTATGGTGCCATAAAACTGGAACCGTGTATCCGAATCGTTACGCAACTCTTTCATGCGAAAGGTGTTGTGAGAGTTTCTTCGATAATATTCTGTTACGGTAGTCGTTGAGAGCTTTTCGCTTTGTCTTCCGGACACTCAAAGGCGTTTTATTCAGCATCGTATCGGAACTTTATGAAACTATAGGGGCTGTTTTACACAAACTACGCAGTAGTCTCTGTTTCTTTAGAAATTTCTTTACGGTGACTGCATTCCATGAATTGTTGTTCTAGGTACATTCATATCTGTAATGTGCATGGTCAACCATTCTTTTTTTGAACTTTGACCATAGTCTTCTAAAGCCTCCTATACAAATATAAATGTTTTAAGTTTCTAATTGAGATATTACGTTATTGACTCTTTATCTAGTTTGCTGAACTTATAAATCCTACTGTTTGTTTTAGTTGTCCTTTCCACTTTGGTGATCATTGCTGCTCTGACCTCGTCTTCACTGCTGACAACAGTTTGAGTGTGGACGTCCTCAAGGGGCCACGTCTATTTGTTGCCGTTATATCCAGTACACTTCTGCAGTGAGTTGTACGTAGGTTTCAGAGAATAGTGGTTGTGATGGTGTGTTGCCACGTCCACCATCTACTAAAGTGTAACTTTCCCAACTAAAGTCTCCTCTGATGACGAGTGTATGATTGGGAAACGTACATACTGGCAAACTGAGATTTCCTCTAAAATTTCGTTTGCATCTGGGGGGGGGGGGGTGAGTCTCTTTGTCGGTAGAAAGTTTACGATCACCGTTGATATTGAGTCTTTTCAAATAACCTCACATGCAGCGTTAATTTTTATCACCGCGAATTTCAATTTCTTGTCTACTGTGATAAGAGCAACGCATCTATTTCCGTGACACTGGGGGTGGGGGGGAGCGGCTCTGAGCACTGTGGGACTTAACATCTGTGGTCATCAGTCCCCTAGAACTTAGAACTACTTAAACCTAACTAACCTAAGGACATCACACATATCCATGCCAAAGGCAGGATTCGAACCTGCGACCGTAGCAGCAGCGCGGTTCCGGACTGAAGCGCCTAGTACCGCTCGGCCACATCGGCCGGCCCGTGACACTGGTCAATGGAACACGTAACTAACTAACTAGAGACTTACATTTTCCCCATAAATATCACTGCTATAATTTGCAGTTCTTAAGCAGCTTTCTGTACGTAGTACTACGTGATCTCCACTGCTTTTTAGGGACGCTTCAAACACTCACACTTCGTTGCAAATGCTGCGGCAGGATTTTAATGCACCCGTACAATGGCTGTTGAATAAGTGATGCAATACATTTTTTCTCGCAAATTTCGGTAAAAAAATGGCGGAATTTATTTCCGCTTCAGCTCCTGTAGTTACATGAAGTTCCGATAGGTGGGGGCGCTGTACATAGCTGTACATAGATGCAGGACAGCTCCCGTCTGACAAGAGAAAGTTCCCACACATTCTGAACGCAGATCAAACACGAAAACAGGAAGAAGGTGTACTGAACTGTGAAAAGAAAAGGAAAATAGAAGCAGCGAACTGTCTGAGAGCAAGGCGTTCAAGAAAGAGCAACCTCTAACAGTAACGGCGTCGTGGGTTAAGTGGTCACGGTGTTGAACTGCCAAGTGGTGTCGGCCAGTAGCTCAGCGGGCTCGGACAGAGGAATATCTGCCCTCTGCAACAAAAAGTCCGTGGATCAACGATTAATGATGAACTTGAACAATCGTCATGGGATGTCCGCTCCGAACAAATACAACGGCCAATAACGAACAAAATGACATTTAAAAAAGCGAAACAAGAAAAACAAAAAAATGGCAGTACGAGCCGTGTTCAAAACTCGGTCGTTGCATCTTTTTCTTCCTCACAACATTATCAACTGTCCGTCCGGTTCTTGAAATGTTTGTTCTCTTTCTGTAGTCATGGCAGCTGTCATTCTATAGATTGGTTTTAGAATAAGAGTAATGTAAGAATACGTTACAGTCGCAAGTAAATGTGATGAATAGTAAGAGCTGGCGAGATGTCACATAGATGTCTCACAGAAATAAAAACAACAAATAAAGGGTTGTGAACGACGTTACAGCAAGGAAATTCAAGAGTCAAATTTCCAGAATTGAACGCAACTTCAAAAACGTCAAATCGTATGTTTTGACAGAGCACAGAGAAAGTGTGTTATTGTGAAACTGCTGTGCTCATTTGTTACAGGTCATCATTTTCTTGCGATTGATCACATTCACGTTTATACGAACATCTACGTATATCGGGCAACGAGCCACATCTCACTCACCTCCAGTTGTAGAAAAGAGGTGCACCGAAAAGACCTTCCTATCAAATGACACACGTACTGTCAGTAATGCCGTGTATGACACAAAAGGCATGTTTACCAGTGGAGGATTCGGCTGACTTGTCGCCTTCTCATCAGAACTTTGCGGTTCCCATTCGAAAGCCTTTCCACTGCTAGTAGAGTAGTTATGCAGAATTAACTGTCATTATAGGTCTCTACCTGTTCCAAACGGACGTTACACCACGACACAGATGCAAATTTCATTAAAGCGAACAGCAAAAAATAAAATAAATAAATAAACATTCGTGCGAGGGAAATGTGAACACAGCTCGGCCGCTTGGCAGTCGACACCGTAACCACTTAACTACGACGCCATCTGCGTTCCCGGCTGCTCTGTTTCTATTTTGCTCTTCTTCTTCTTCTTCTTCTTCCTGTTTCGACGCTTGACCTGATGTTCAGTTTGTGACGGGCTGTCCAGGGCCAGCGGGCCCTCTCAGCGCCAAACCTGAGACTGGTGCGACGGGGACTCTCCCTTCCCGCATGTCATCAGCGCAACAGGACAGGCGAAATCGAAGCTCCCCAGCGAAGAAATCAGTCGCGTCACCTTCCACATCCCGACTGGGATGCGCCCGCCGTTGTGGCCCAGTGGTTCTAGGCGCTTCAGTTTGGAACCGTGCGACCACTACGGCCGCAGGTTCGAATCCTGCCTCGGGCATGGATGTGTGTGTTGTCCTTAGGTTAGTTAGGTTTAAGTAGTTCTGATGGCCTCAGATGTTAAGTCCCATAGTGCTCAGAGCCATTTGAACCATCTTATCGACCAAGTTGAACATCGCCTACACAGAAACGACTTTTCTCTGAGACTTGAGACTTAACGCCAGGCCAGCCCAGGCCAGGCAACCTCCATACTCGCTGACGAGGGCGGCGAGGGCGGCCGCAGAGCGGCTGTTCACGGCTGGACTCGGCCGACTAGTGGTTCGGGATGGCACAGAGCATTGCAGGCATTTTGTCACTCGTTGCCAGGTGGCGGGCAGACATGTGAAGGGCACCGTTACGATGCGATCGGTCCTCGATACGGCGATTCTGACTTGCGGCGGCAGGACGTGGTCCACCGACACCTCGAAGACGGGTGTGGCTGCCCTCCCGCACCTGGCCAGCGTCGCGCACACGGCCTGGCGCCGCTCGGATCCCGACACCCACTGGGTGACTCGACCGGCCGGCCAAATGGAGGCGCACAGTGAGGCCGCGTTCAAGCTCTGTCAACTGCAGACAGCGCTGTCTCGCACGAGGGCGCAGCATCTCCGCGTCTTTCACAGTAATCACGCTGTTCGAGATCCTGCCAGGCCTAATACTAACGCTAATGCGTGCTGGTGGCCGCTCCATCTGCCACAGAGGATTGAGGATCCGATCACTTACACATCCGCCAACGGTGTCGGCGTGCACCAAGTTACACCGCCATCCCACCGTATTTCCTGGGTGCTTCAGTTGATTCCGCCCCCTCCGTATAAGAGCAGACGAGAGGGAATGTAACCTGACCAAACAAGCCTTCGCTTTTCAGTGTTAGAGACACTGGAGATCATTGTTGTAATGGAGAGTACAGTATGCAGTCTCTGCCCAGCACATTCACTGACTGTCTGACCACTTTCGGACAACATGATTTCTTTTACATGAGTTCCATGCGAGAAACTGTATGCTTTCCGCTTTGTTACAGTTAAGCGTTAATCTATTTTCCTTCTGATGTTTCTGATTACTTTATATTTACATGTCCGTCGACACGGATCCTCTGCAAATCACACTAAACGGCCTGCCAGAGGGTTCGTCAAATAACAATAATTCTCTGTCTTTCCACCTCGAACAGCACACGAGAAAAACGGACAGCTATATCTTTCCGTGCGAGCTCTGATTTCCCTTGTTTTATTACGACGATGGTTCCTCCCTATGTAGGTCACTGTCGACGAAACATTTTCGCATTCGGAGGAGAAAGTGAGTGACTGAAATTTCGTGAGAAGATCGCGCCGCAACGAGAAACGCGTGTGTTTTAAGTATGTCCATCCCAAGCACTGTCATGTCCGCGACACTCCCTGCCCTGTTTGTCGATAACACACAACGTGCTGCCCTTCTTTGAACTTTCTCTATGTACTCCGACGATCCTATCTCGTACGGATCCCACACACCGCGCAGCAGTACTCCAAAAGTGGACGGACAAGCGTACTGCAGGCGGTTTCTTCAGGCCCATCTGTTGCATCTTCTAAGTGTTCTGCCAGTAAAACGCAGTTTTTGCTTCGCCTTCCCGACAATATTGTCCGTGTGTATTTTCCAATATAAGTCGTGCGCAACTTTAATTCCTAACTATTTATTTGAATGTACGGCCTTTAGATTTGTTTTATTTATCGTGTAACCGAAGTTTTAACTGATTCCTGTTAGCATTCATGTGGATGACCTCGCACTTTTCATTATTTAGAATCTACTGCCAATTTTTGTACCTAGAGATTTGTTAATCGTTTTGCGATTTGTTTCGATCTCCTCGTGATTTTACTACAGGATAACTGACAGCATATCAGCAAACAATCTAAGACGGCTGTTCAGTTTTTCTCCTAAATCGTTTATATAGATAAAGAACAGGAGAGAGCCTATAACACTACGTTGGGGAACGCCAGGAATTTCTTTTGTTTCAGGCGATGACTTTCCGCCAGTTACTGCGAACTGTGGTTTCTCTGACAGGAAATCACGAATACAGTTGCATAACTGAGACGATGTTCCACAAGCACGGGATTTGATTGCAAACAGCTTCTGGCAACGGTGTCAAATGCCTTTTGGGAGTCTGAAAGCACGGAATCAATTTGAAATCCCTTGTCGATAGCGCTCAACACCTGGTGTGAATAAGAATCTAATTGTGTTTCACAAGAACGATGTTTTCTAAATCCGTATTGACTGTGGGCCAATAGGTCGTTATCTGAGAGGTAATTGGTAATGTTCGAAGACAATATATGTTCCAAAATCCTGCAGCTTATCAACATTAATATGAGCGTTAAGTAGGGAGCTATTACATCAGCATACTCTAGAAGAAACCCATTAGGTGTACCTACTGGATGGGAAGACTTGCTTTTATTAAGAGACATAAGTTGTTTCACTACTCCGAGGATGTCTGCTTCTAACAAGGGAACCTCCCCATCGCACCCCCCTCAGATTTAGTTATAAATTGACACAGTGGATAGGCCTTGAAAAACTGAACACAGGTCAATCGAGAAAACAGGAAGAAGTTGTGTGGAACTATGAAAAAATAAACAAAATATACAAACTGAGTAGTCCAAGTGTAACATATCCAACATCTAGACTATATAACACGAAGAGCGCCGTGGTCCCGTGGTTAGAGTGAGCAACTGCGAAACGAGAGGTCCTTGGTTCGAGTCCTCCCTCGAGCAAAAATTTTACTTACTTTATTTTCGCAAAGTTACGATCTGACCGTTCATTCATTGACGTCTCTGTTCAGTGTAATAAGTTTAGTGTCTGTGTTTTGCGACCGCACCACAAAACCGTGCGATTAGTAGACGAAAGGACGTGCCTCTCCAATAGGAGCCGAAAACATTTGATCGCAAATTCATAGGTCAACCGATTCCTCCACAGGAAAACACGCCTGAAATATTCTATACGACACTGGTGATGGCATGTGCGTCACATTACAGGAATATGTTGTCGACCCACCTAACTTGCACACTTGGCGAATGGGTAAAAAGATTCTTCTACCTTGCCCGATTTAGGTTTTCTTGTGGATGTGATAATCACTCCCAAAAAAGTGATGAAAACATTGAGTTTGTCGCATAAACGGTAACAAATGAATGCAAGAGTTTCACAGTCGCACAGTTTTCCCTGTGCTCTGTCAAAACATATGTTTTTTACGTTTTCAAATGTTTCCGTGCGTAGACCGTCAAATTATGTATATGTCCAAGCAAATCTGAACATGTCCTGGAATTTTGGAGAGCAAAGTTGATCATGTCTGAGTGCATGAACTTTGATAATTGTCTGAAAATAAAAAATTAAAACTTTTCACTCGCGGGAGGGTTGAACCAGGGACCTTCCGTTCCGTAGCTGCTCACGGTAACCACGGGACCACGGTGCTCCTCAGTGAACAGGTACCTTAATGTGACATATCTTGCACACGGACTACTCAGTTTGTATATTTTGCTTATTTTTTTCATAGTTCCATACAACTTCTTCCTGTTTTCTCGATTGATCTGTGTTCAGTTTTTCATGGCCTATCCCTGTGCCAACTTATAACTAAATCTGAGGGGGCTGCGATGGGGAGGTTCCCTTGTAAGTTACTCTTGTTGACAGCTGTTCTGGATTCGAATTCTGGAGTATTTACTTCGTCATGTTTGGCGAAGGAATTTCGGAAAGCTGCATTTAGTAACTCTGCTTTAGCAGCACTGTCATCGATAGTATTTCCATTGCTATCGGTGAGAGAAGGCATCGATTGTGTCTTGCCGCTAGCATACTTTACATACGATCAAAATCTGTTTGGATTTTCTGCCAGATTTCGAGGGCTAGATCGACAGCTGTGTCATTTGTATAACGTTCCATATCCTTCGTAACTGACAACAATTTTTGTCTCGTCTGTCAGGTGTAGTGACACGTTACTGATAAAAGTCAAGAGAAGCAATGGACGCAGGGAAGCAGCCTTCACCCTCTACGCTTAGCGAGCATTCCTTTCTCTAGCGTACAATTGAAATGTGGAGCACCGGTGCAGCGTGGTACCTGCCCGCAGGTGGAGTTCACGGCGGACACGCTCAAGCTGAACCTGATCGACCTGGGCCGGCGCGACAGCAAGCTCATCGCCGTGATCGGCCACGTCGACTTCATGTGCCAGGAGGTCGAAGCCGCCGACCCGGTCACCTTCACCACAAGCGACTCCAACCTCGTGAGTACTTCTGCTGGCCGCGCTCAGCCATGTGCCTGCAGTTGCGTGCTCGACGTGTTGCTCTGTTTCAGCTCAACAGTTTCTTCACTTTTGTATGCGTGTTTTTCTTCAAATGAGTTCTGCCATCTTCTCCGTACGTGTAGCACACGAGTTAAAATCTTCCACATGTTGTGAAACCAACTCCTGCGCTGTCTACTATAGACGCACGTTTGTCAGATATCATTTTTGTGTGTGTGTGTCTCCTAATTCTTTGGTGGCATGGCATGGGGAACACCTCGCTAGAACTCACAGAAGTGAAACGAACACAATCGTTTTGCAGTCTGTGTAGAGATGTCAGCAGTCGTGTAATCAAAACCGTTACACATGTGTCGAGCGACTCACGCTAGAGTGACCTGCTCCAATCACTCCACGTACGTATTTCTGTCCGTATGTCACAGGTACAGAACAAAGTCGTATGTCTTATAAGAGGCGGAATCTATTAAAATTGTACACGTCGGGACTCTGCAGTTGAGCAATTTATTCTAGACAGCCAGTTGCTTAATGATACGTGGTAACAGTCGTGGCTGTGCAGAGTATAACGTGAAACAATTAGTACAGGGAACAGTATTCCGGCTAATAATCCCAACACCATCTTTTACTGGCCACTTAAGCGTATCTGAAAGTGAGACAGTTAAATACAATATTTATTGATCGAACTAAAATCATTTTATTTCGCCTTAACACACAGTAAGATAGTAACAAACACAAAGCGCGCCGTGGTGAACGACGGATCCGAGAAGACCAAAGAGATCGGCTTCCTTGGCATCCGTCCATTCTCGATGGATAACGAACGGAGTCGCATACTTTGCTCAGAGTCTTAGCGCCGTCTGTGGCTCAAAAGTCCCACACGGCAGTGGTAGTCTCTGGGCACGTGGAACGTGGCGGGGCTTCGAACATAAGCCGCTCTCCCTTCTCTTACTTGTGCGCGTTCGTCCTCTACGGGCTAGACCTCATTTCGCACAGTTAGCCACCTCTTGTCATGGTCATTAGCAGTACTTTCCCAGTACTTGGACGAATACCAGCCTCGGCCAGACTTCTTCTGCAGACCTCTTCCCACCGGCTCCCCCGCCCTGCTGAATTTCTCCGTGCAGCAGTGTTTCCACCACACGCTCAGGGTCCGTGCGCCTCACGTGTCCCAGACACCTTAGACGTCGGCCGATCTGAAGCGCACGAATGCTGTAAGGCTTCGGTGTTGGCTTCTTTATCTCTTCGAGAGATCAGAGGGAGACAGAGTAGATGAAAGCTGTTCAGTCGAGATTCGTGTTTACCAAGAGACGGCCGTGTCTCACAGCTGTAGAGAAGGGTGCTGAAACACGACCGTTGCGAACTTTCAACTATTGTGAGCGGTCTATTGTTCAGTACTCTGTTTTTCAAGTGAGCAACGTTAGATGATTATTTTTCGATTCTCTTAGTAATCTCATTGTCCGTAGACAAGTTGCTGCATACTGTAGATCCGAAGTAGGTAAAGTCATCAACTACCTCTAGAGAACTGCCCTCAATGCTGAAGGATGAAAGGTTGATGGTGCCCTGCGCCATGATCTTCGTCTTTTGGAGGCTGATGTTTAGGCCAAATTTTTCACGTGCATGTGATAATTTATTAATTACATAGTGCACAACATCTTCTGAGTCTACTAACAGAGCTGTATCACCTGCTTACAATAGCTCACCAATAACAACTGTATTTACTTTGGTCTTGGCAGACAGTGTTCAAAAGATTTCCATCAGATATAGTATGTAAATACACTCCCTTATCACGATCTTTAAAGCCAAAGAGAAAAGATCCCTGCTGTACACCGCTAGTTATAGGAAATGCTTCCGATGTTCTACCGTTGAAGCAGAGTGTTGCTTGCGTTTTCTCATGGACAGAGACAGTTATTTTTAGTTTTCATAAAATTACGATAGATATCCGCAGTAGATTTGTGACTGTCATTGTTGCTGCGTAGATTAAGCGGACACAAAAGAGATTTTTACGCAAGGTTGTGCAATTTTGACTCAGAAATAATGAAATGGACAGCCCAACAGAAATGAAGTATAATTCACAGACTAGAGATGTCAGGTACAGCATACAATCGTAATCAGTCATCCAAAAGTATGGGATTCGATCCCTGATCAGTTTTAGATTTGTATCTGTCAGTAATCAGTCCTTCAGTAGCAGGATGATAGGACTCCTAGCACACTTTTGATATTAACTTCATATCAAAAATAATTCATCAGCTAATTACCCCCACCACAGATGGCATCATGTGTTTTCCCTACCCCTTCCCATCCCCTCCCACTCCCCCATCCACCCATTTTTTAGTAATTTGGAATTATCGGAGGAAATTCAAAAAATGGTAGGAATTTAAAAATGGTGAAAATTTCAAACCAGGCGGAAATTTCCTAGTCCCAAGGTTATGCTGCTCTCCCAATTCACCACTCACCTGGGAATTGGCGGGAAATTCAGATTGAAGGTGTCCTTTCCGGGACTTGAACCCCACTCCTCCAGGACAGAAAGCCCAGGTGCACCCACCAGCACAAGGGAACTGTCCACATGCATGAGAGGAAAGTTAGGTTAGTGTACTTTATTTGTTTTTCTTGGGAAACTGAAGTAAAGATCGGTACAAATTATGTAATTAATAGTTAGGATCAGTCCTCATTACAAAAATATATGCGTCGCGCGATGGTGTAGTGAAATATAAGTGGATACTTCCTGTGAATTATTATGGGTGGAGGTTATACTCAACAACCGAGCTAGGTTAATAATTGGCTCCTTTCACCGACCTCCCGACTCAGCAGCATTAGTGGCAGAACAACTGAGAGAAAATCTGGAATAAATTTCACATAAATTTCCTCAGCATGTTATAGTCTTAGGTGGAGATTTCAATTTACCACATATAGACTGGGACAAAAATGGTTCAAATGGCTCTGAGCACTATGGGACTTAACATCTGTGGTCATCAGTCCCTTAGAACTTAGAACTACTTAAACCTAACTAACCTAAGGACATCACACACATCCATGCCCGAGGCAGGATTCGAACCTGCGACCGTAGCGGTCGCGCTGCTCCGGACTGAGCACCTAGACTGGGACACTCAGATGTTTAGGACGGGTGGTAGGGACAGAGCATCGAGTGACATTATACTGAGTGCACTATCCGAAAATTACCTCGAGCAATTAAACAGAGACCCGACTCGTGGAGATAACATCTTGGACCTACTGATAACAAACAGACCCGAACTTTTCGACTCTGTATGTGCAGAACAGGGAATCAGTGCTCATAAGGACATTGCAGCATCCCTGAATATGGAAGTAAATAGGATTATAAAAAAAGGAACGAAGGTTCATCTGTTTAGCAAGAGTAATAGGAGGCAGATTTCAGAATACCTAACAGATCAAAACGAAAATTTCTGTTCCGACACTGACAATGTTGAATGTTTATGGAAAAAGTTCAAGGCAATCGTCAAATGCGTTTTCGACAGGGACGTGCCGATTAAAACTGTGAGGGACGGGAAAAACCCACCGTGGTTCAACTACAAAGTTAGGAAACTACTGCGAAAGCAAAGAGAGCTTCACTGCAAGTTTAAACGCAGCTAAAACCTTTCAGACAAACCGAAGCTAAACGATGTCAAAGCGTAAGGAGGGCTATGCGTGAAGTGTTCAGTAAATTCGAAAGTACAATTCTATGTACCGACTTGACAGAAAATTCTAGGAAGTTCTGGTCTTACGTTAAATCATTAAGTGGATCGAAACAACATATCCAGACATTTTGGGATGATGATGGCATTGAAACAGAGGATGACACGCGTAAAGCTGAAATACTAAACACCTTTTTCCAAAGTTGTTTCACGGAGGAAGATCGCACTGCAGTTCCTTCTCTAAATCACCACATGAACGAAAAAATGGCTGACATCGAAATAAGTGTCCAAGGAATAGAAAAGCAACTGAAATTACTCAACAGTGGAAAGTCCACTGGACCTGACGGGATATCAGTTCGATTCTACATAGAGTACGCGAAAGAACTTGCCCCTTTCTAAAACCGTGTACCGCAAGTGTCTAGAGGAACGGAAGGTTCCAAATGATTGGAAAAGAGCACAGGTAGTCCCAGTTTTCAAGAAGGGTCGTGGAGCAGATGCGCAAAACTATAGGCCTATATCTCTTGACATCGATCTGTTGTAGAATTTTAGAACATGTTTTTTGCTCGCGTATTATATCATTTCTGGAAACCCAGAATCTACTCTGTAGGAATCAACATGGATTCCGGAAACAGCAACCATGTGCGACCCAACTCGCTTTATTTGTTCATGAGACCCAGAAAATATTAGATACAGGCTCCCAGGTAGATGCCATTTTCCTTGACTTCCGGAAGGCGTTCGATACAGTTCCGCACTGTCACCTGATCAACAATGTAAGAGCCTACGGAATATCAGACCAGCTGTGTGGCTGGATTGAAGAGTTTTTAGCAAACAGAACACAGCATGTGATTCTTGAAGTTTTCCGGGCGGACATAATGTTCCATCATCTTTCGGGCGTGCACTCTCAGGACAGCGACAATTCTTCTTGCGATATTTCGACTAGAAAACTCCCAGCCATCTTCAAGGCGAGTCGGAGACTGAGTTCATAGCGTTTGCGTGTGCCTGTTTATACGGAGAGTCACGTGATACAAAGCTGCATGCGTCAAAGATATCAAAGTCGCCAGTACTGCGCTAGTCATAGATAAGATGTATATAACAAAGATAAACATATAAGCGCAGAGTGCAAACAAAATAGTGATGCTGCGAATCGACAGTGTTTGTAAAAAAATAATTAATCTTTAAAAGTGGTAACATCTGTCGGAAGTGAAGATGCAGAAATTCTTTCAGAACGAAGGTGTGAAATAAGCGGTTTCCATGCATTGTCAAGATGAAATCCTTCGTCACGGTTTAGCAGGTTGTCGACTAGTTGTATTTCGACAGCTTCCTTAACAACTGAGTCCCAGAAAGATGAAGCAGTAGTTAAAATCTTAACATCTTTATAATCCATGGCTCCGACTCGCCTTGAAGATGGCTGGGAGGTTTCTAGCCGAAATATCGCAAGAAGAACTGTCGCTGTCCCGAGTGCACGCCCGAAAGATGATGGAACAGAACACAGCATGTTGTTATCAATGGAGAGACGTCTACAGACGTTAAAGTAACCTTTGGCGTGATACAGGGGAGTGTTATGGGACCATTGCTTTTCACAATATGTATAAATGACCTAGTAGATAGTGTCGGAAGTTCCATGGGGCTTTTCGCAGATGATGCTGTAGTATACAGAGAAGTTGAAGCATTAGAAAATTGCAGCGAAATGCAGGAAGTTCTGCAGCGGATAGGCACTTGGTGCAGGGGGTGGCAACTGACCCTTAACATAGACAAATGTAATGTATTGCGAATACATAGAGAGAAGAATCCTTTATTGAATGATTATATGATAGCGGAACGAACACTGGTAGCAGTTACTTCTGTAAATAGCTGGGAGAATGCGTACGGAACGATTTGAAGTGGGATGATCATATAAAATTAATTGTTGGTAAGGTGGGTGCCAGCTTGAGATTCACTGGAAGAGTCTTTAGAAAATGTAGTCCATCAACGAAGCAGGTGGCTTACAAAACACTCGTTCGACCTATACTTGAGTATTGCTCATTAGTGTTGGATCCGTACCAGGTCGGGTTGACAGAGGAGATAGAGAAGGTCCAAAGAAGAGCGGCGCGTTTCGTCACAGCGTTATTTGGTAAGCGTAATAGTGTTACGGAGATGTTTAGCAAACTCAAGTGGCAGACTCTGCAAGAGAGGCGCTGTGCATCGCGGTGTAGCTTGCTGTCCAGGTGAGTTTCTGGATGAGGTATCGAATATATTGCTTCCCCCTACTTACACCTCCCGAGGAGGCCACGAATTGAAAATTAGAGAGATTCGAGCGCGTATGGAGGCTTTCCGGCAGTCGTTCTTCCCGCGAACCATACGCGACTGGAACAGGAAAGGGAGGTAATGACAGTGGCACGTAAAGTGCCCTCCGCCACACACCGTTTGGTAGCTTGCGAAGTATAAATGTAGATTTGGATGTAGAAGGAACGCCTCAAAACGCAATGTAGCTCAAAAATTGACGATGTTATATAACGTGTTACCTTACGGGAAAAAAATTTCACAATACCACTCGAAACTAGTGGCAGAAGTACTCCAACCCTACGTAGAATGATCCCTTCACCAACAAGCTGACAGGAAAATGGCTGGAGAGGAAGGGTGCTATTTTTATCTTTGGCAGGAAATGTGTTCCGCTGGTGTTGGACAGAGCAGAGTTTAACAAGTGTATAACGGATGTGCATGCAGCTGAGGACTGTTGTTATCGCTGTCTGATATCAGAGTT
Source organism: Schistocerca nitens (assembly GCF_023898315.1). Taxonomy (NCBI): domain Eukaryota; kingdom Metazoa; phylum Arthropoda; class Insecta; order Orthoptera; family Acrididae; genus Schistocerca; species Schistocerca nitens. The sequence goes on along the minus strand of NC_064618.1, from coordinate 18,397,450 downwards.
TGCTACAGGCTCTCCAGGCTGCACTGCTGGACAATCAGTCTGCAGCCCGGGTAATCAAAATTCAGGAAAGCCAACACATGGCACCACAACCGACAGAAAATGCATCACTGCTCTAAGTACACACGAAATTGTCATGAAAAAACCAGCACTCATAATCAACAGCTCCTAATGCAACGCGAGTATTTGGGATTAGAAATAATCAATGTACCACAAAAGAACGGGTTCAAAACGTTTGGAAGAGCATAAGGGAAATTGTAGGAGAAACGGAACGATCAGCTGTTGCGGAGCATGCTTTCCAGCCAGGGAACCACCATATTCGTTTCGAGGAGACGCAAGTACTAGGGGCCACAAGCGGATATTACGAAAGGCTCTACAGGGAGGCACTCGAAATCGCTAAACACCCTAATAATTTCAATCGTAAGGAGGAGCCGTGAAATTAAACGGTATATGGATGCCGGTGTTAAAGAAGATGTGTACCACCCGTCCACTACTGTGTGATGGCAACGGCGATCGACGGCAACGGACAGCGGCAAATTGCACTGACGTTTTCAAAACACGTGACGTCACGCTGCGGCGCGGGAGCGCGCGGACACGGAATTTAGCGGCAGTCAGTAGCGAGCCAGTGGGTGTGTTGGACCTTCCATCGAGCTACAGACCCCCTTGAAGATGTCTCCCGCAGACGGGGACGAAACGTTAGGATTTGACAAAGAGTTCAGCAACCGACCACGGCATAACAGCCCGGATAATTATAATGGAAAAGAATACATGTCACTGTAACAATTGTATTTAAAATCAACGCACTTCTTACAAGCGAGGATCTGTTAACGAAAGGAAACACAATTTTGACGATAATAAATATCCTGTTTCCATGAAAATTTGTTTAGTCCATTTTCTATTAGTTTTGAGAGGAATATCGGTTTAGCTTTCATGTTCGACTGCAGGATACAACTCATCTTTCCCTCCCCCTGCTTCACGTTATATTGCGGCATCCAACGAAGTGAAAAAAAAAAAAACGCTACAGCACTAGCACCAATTACAGATGACCAAATTGGTCAGTGGTATACATTTGATAGATCTATTAACGTGTTGCACAGCTCCTATACACGTCCTCTCTGCATAAAATCGAAAACAAACTTCCACTATTTTGCCGGTTAAAACTGCCGAGTGCTGCAGAAATTCCATGTTATTTCGAAACTGTCATCACAGTAAAGGGGAAGCGAGAATTCAAACTCCACCGAAAAAATCTGTGTTACGCGATTATTTTCAGTTTGTTGCAAAATTACAAAATCAGCACCTACAAATAAACTGCCATTCTCGTGTGTATTACAGACATTACATACACGTGAAATAACATTACACAATACAGCCTTTCACTCCTTTCACTCCATTTGCTCACATGTCGAAAACATCACATTCATTCTACGTTTTACAACATCAGGCTTCAGTTCGGGAGGATGTTTCTTTCTACTTTACAGCTGGCTCTGTTTCACCAGAGCTATGCTAATTCGCACTGGCATTTGCGAAACACTAAAAGAAAAGAAAACAAATCGTGAGAGCTTGTCTTGTAATAGAACATCCTAATGTCACCCAGTAGAGACCCCTATAAGATACCTCTGATACATCGAACACAATTACTGTCTGTGTGCTGATGTCTGACATTTTTCCACCATAACTTCCCTCTACTGGCTTGTATTTAAAGTTGAAGCAACCCTTACTTCAAGAAATAGTACGAAATCAGCAGACTATTATTCGCAATACCAACAGATTCTTGCATTGTAGTTTCATAATCAATTTCATAATCACAGCCTGTGCCGCACAATCTACTCACATGTCAGGAAAAACACTATCATGTCTAGGTTTCTCAATGAGCTATAATTCAAGTGATGTTTACTTTAGAATTAAAGGTTATCAAGTATGAGATGACGCAGGAGTTGCTGCAACACGTATTTTTACATACACAATAATAATAAAATCAGTTATGATTCCATGAGAATAGACACAGTGAATTTGTATTAGTTTCATGAGCAAAATCGGTGTGGCTTGAGAGCATTTTGTGTGTTCAAACTAGAAAGTGTGATGCTGGATGTCATTATGTTCATTTGAGATATTTGAAATAGCGACGCAGATCAGCGTCTGTACAGTCATTTACTATGTTCGAAAGCACTGTTCATCCTCATTTTGTAACATCCAGAGTAAGAAAAATACTATCAACTATCTGCATCCAGACTTTAACCCATCATACCACTCCCTTTTGTAGAATCAAGATTTCATCACCTCTCTCTCTTCCAATTTATCAAAAAATAAACACTGTCTGTGTGTTGACATGCAGCCTATCACACATACACATGTACTGATGCGTTGGAGCAGGTGGCCACTGATTGAAGTTGCTTGCACAAACCTGTGTAAAGTACTGCTGCCTGTACTGCAGGAAGACCATATCCTATACACTATTAATTACAAGACATGGTTCCTCTGTTGTTTTATCATAAGCAGTTGAATACATTGTTTTCTGGCTGTAGCACATACAAGCAGTCTATGATTACAGCTTTGTACACCGCCATACATTTTGTTTTTCTACCATGACTTCAATGTCTGTGTTAGATGATAAACTGACATAAACCCATTTTTATGAATTGGCTCTCACAGAAAGCTGAACATCACATGGTGAAAACTGTGCTGCTCCCATAACACATGTGATGATAGAAAAAAAAACCAGAGGCAATATTTCTCATTGACAAAAATGTGGATGACATATCACCATATGGAAACAGGAAGATTTAGCGGCATTGTGGAGCATTTCCAAACAGCTACACAATTAATTTGATCTTCCAAGGTGATGGGGTAGCACTTGCCTCACTGTTCCGTTTGGAAGAGCATTGTATCCTCATTTTGCAGTCGTGTATATTATCACGGTTCCAGTGCTGATTTTGACCACTACCGAAAGGTGCTGCTCAGAACATGCACAGGGTAACAGCAGTAAAAAGAGCCACAGTTATCTTACTGGTAAGAAAAAAGTTGAGGGCATCACAACTTACGGAAATAGGATGAGACTGAAGCATTGAGGAATGCATGCCAACAACTGTGTGGAAGTGAAGACCTCTGCATTTAATCTCACGCTCCACTGTGACAAGTTGCAGACGTCCAGTGTTCTGCCAAGGCGATCTCCATCTCAGACAAGTGTTGTCAGTCAATCATTATGCAGTAATCAACAGTGTACTAGTGGATGGATAGGGAGAAAAAGACACATTCAGTATGGGATGATGAACTGTAATAAGCACCGCAGTTCATAGTCTGATCAATATACTCTAATAATCACTGCAGTTCATAGTACCGTCAATTTTAGCAATTTAACCAGTTGTTCTGTAATTTCAATGTCAGCCAATGGTACAGCAGAATGATTCCCAACTGCGGTGTCATAGCTAAACCACCCGTCCACTACTCTGCAAGTAGCATATGTGGTGTGTTCAAAAAGTAAGGTGACTTTATATATTTACGAAAAAATATTTATTTATTCACCAATATTCATGTTGTCCCCTTCAAAGAAATCCCCCTGTGATACAATACACTTGTGCCAACGCTTCTTCCAATCCTCGAAACACTTCTCATAAGCTTTCGTACAGCCTTGAGTACTTCCAACGATGCAGTTTTCACTTCCTCAATCGTTGAAAATCTTCCTCGTTTCGTAGGTCTCGTCAGTTTTGGAAACAGTAAAAAATCGCAGGGGGCCAAATTCGGTGAATATGGTGACTGAGGCATGATTGTTGGGTTGTTTCTGGCCAAAAAATCTCTAACAAGCTACGATGAATGTTTTTCCACAGTTCCGGGCGTACTGTAGCAATTGAAAGAAACAGTGAGCAAAACTTTAACATTTGATCGAACTTCGCGTGCTTTTTTCGGTCTTGGCTCTCCGGGGAGCTCCTAATGGTTTCGACATCATGAGCGGAAATTCATGTTTCGTCACCAGTTATGATCCTTTTGAGCAAATCAGGATCATCATTAACATCTTTCAAGAGCTCCTGAGCGATGCTCATGCGACGGTTTTTCTGATCAAAATTGAGTTTTGGAACAAACTTCGCTGACACACGTTCATGCCCAAAACTTCCGAAAAAATTGCATGATACCAATCGACCTATGTGCCAACATCCTCAGCAACATATGGTAATTCGGCGATTTTCATAAACAATTTGCGTCACAGCTTAGACGCTATCATCTGTTGTTGATGTGGTGGGGCGAATAGAGTGAGGTTCGTCATTGGCATCTTCTCGACCATCTTGGAAGAACTCGTACTACTTGTAAACACATTTTTTTACTTAGACCAGACTCGCCATATGCCAGTGTCAACATTTAAAGTGTTTTTGAGCACTTAATTCCATTTTTCACACAAAATTTGATGCAAATTCTTTGCTCCAGTTTTAATAATAATCGAAAGCTGCTGAGCACACTAAACACATCTAACCTTTCTGTCAAAACAGACGAAACATACTGTATACTTAAAGCTGTGAACATATGTTCGGAATATGTGTGCCAACATAACAAAAAAAGGTCGATGATCGAATGTACGTTGCCCGCGCAATTTGAAAATTCACCTTACCTCCTGAACAGCCCTCGTATACCAGACTTTGACTGCAGATAGATGACTGTGCAGTACGTCTGTTCGTTCACATATATCAAAGTATACCAGACAGTGTCCTATATCGAGGCAATTAGGTTATCTACATACACTGAAGAGCCAAAGAGACTGGTACACCTGCCTAATATCGTGTAACGCCCCCGCGAACACGCAGAAATGCCGCAACAGTAGATGGCATGGACTAATGTCTGAAGTATTGGTGGAGGGAGCTGACACCATGAATCCTACAGGGCTGTCCATAAATCAGTAAGAGTACGAGGGGATGGACATCTCTTCTGAATAGCATGTTGCAAGGCATCCCAGATATGCTCAATCACGTTCATGTCTGGGAAGTTTGGTGGCCAGCGGACGTATTTAAACGCAGAAGAGTGTTCCTGGAGCCATTTGTAACAATTCTGGACGTGTAGGGTGTCGCAAACTCTTGCTGGAATTGCCCAACTCCGTCGGAAGGCACAATGGACATGAATGGATGCAGGTGATCAGATAGGATGCTGATGTGCTTGTCACATGTCAGTGTCGTACACATACGTATCAGGGGTCAGACAATAAGAAATTCAGCCTTCATTTGCAAGGTATTTTTTTTAGTTTACCTACGTTTCGATGCCAATAATGGTATCTTCTTCAGAACAAAGATACCATTATTGGCATCGAAACCTTTTTCAGAACAAATGTACCATTATTGGCATCGAAACCTATGGAAAGTAAAAAAAAAAATTACCTTGCAACTGAAGGCTGAGTTTCTTGTTGTCTGAACACGGTTGCTGAAGCGCTGCATTATGCTAAAGATTTCTATCAGGGGTCCCATATCACTCCAGCTGCACACGGCCCACACCATTACACAACCTCCGACGGCTTGAACAGTCCACTGCTGACATGTAGGGTCGATGGGTACACGCCCATCGGCTCGATACAATTTGAAACGAGACGCCTCCAACCAGGCCACATGTTTCCAGTCATCAGCAGTGCAATGTCGGTGTTGACGGTCCCAGGCGAGGCGTAAATCTTTGTGTCATGCAGTCATCAAGGGTACATGAGTGGCACTTCGGCACGAAATCTAATATCGATGATTTTTCGTTGAACGGTTTGCACGCTGACACCTGTCGATTGCGCAGCATTAAAATCTGCAGCAATTTATAGAAGGGTTGCACTTATGCTCGTTGAACGATTCTTCTCGAACGTCGTTGGTCACGTCCTTTCAGGATTTTTTTCCGGCCGCAGCTATGTTGGAAATTTAATGTTCTACCGGATTCCTGATATTCACAGTACGCTCGTGAAATGGTGGTAGAAGAAAATCCCCGCTCCATCACTACTCGGAGATGCTGTGTCCCATCGCCCGTGCCCGACTATAACACTACATTCAAATTCGCTTAAATCTTGATAACCTGCCATTGTAGCAGCAATAGCCCCGAGTACTAGGCTGCTCATCGTCGCCTACCAATCGTTGTTGTTTGCATTAGCTTATTTGTTATTTATTCACTGCCTAATTATTACATGTTCATCTATTCTGCTCGTAGCGGTCAACAAATCCTGCGCAGTTGGCTAGCAGTCTGTACTCGGGGCCGGTTTTTCGTGCGCCACCTCATATTAGTTCACTGCGATCAGCCACATAACGCTACAGTTGGCTAAACGGGAGGTTTTGAAGAATCACGAAAATTACAGGTGTGTGAGGATTCTGTTATGAGTAAAAACTCTGTACTCCAGGGCGGAGGCAAGTGCCCCTCTTGGCGCCTTCCAGCTTCAGTCACCAATGCTAATAATTTTCAATTTTTCATAACAACCGTATACCAAGCACAAATGAACGGTGAACGAGTAAAAATGAACGGTTCCCAGAAAAGGACGATCACCAGTGAACTAGTTCCCAAGGAGGAAAGAGTTTGCCCATCTCTAGTGCCCTGGTACGCGCACCCCACACAAATTCCCCACGTTTCGTGGTACTTTTTTCAAATTTTATGTATTCTCATTCAACTTAGGTAATTTTGCAAGCTTTCCGCGACTTGATATATTTCGTCGTGTTTCCCTCAATTATACGAATTGCCCATCAATTTGTTATAATTCTACCAGGTTTTCCTCGATTTTTACCGATTTTATGTCATTTTCATACTTTTTCGATAATTTTCCGAAAGTATATGGTCACAGTGCTGACACACCCGTGCCTACTGAAAAATCCGAAATATTCCCCTCTTCCCGATGATCTACATGCATGCATTGTGGATAGCAAGGTCGTGAACACATAGCAATGCTCGCTTTTTACCTCGGTGAAGCTCAAGAAGTGGTGTAGATTGGAAACTGGAAGTCTATAAACAATTCCTTGTACTGCTATGATACACCAGAGAGCTTGTGTGCAGATTCATACAGCAACGCACTTGATGGAAACTCAATGTCTGGCGCACTTCTACATGTTCATTTGACTTCCACTCTACCATGTAGGGATCCGCAACAGTGGGTTGAAATGTGTACATTGTTGATTTCTGCTGGTGATCTGATATTTTTCCCATAAGTATATGCTCTCATTGCTTTCCAGATGAGCTTCGCTGTTTCTTCTTCCAACTCTGATACGTTCCCACAACTCTGTCTGGAGATCTAGAAACTGTAGATCCCGGGTATTTTTTATGCTAGCAATAACTGATTCGTTAGTTGCCAGTATGTCGACTGCACTTAGCTACCTGGAACGTGAGAGTTTCCGTTCTTCGCACCTGCAGAGCGCACATTCCCGGCAGCGTAATCTACAGACGTACAGTTAGCAAGTTATGCAACTGTGCGCCACTGGCGGTTCTACACATATACCTATAGAGACTATGCCTGCTTATTACCATTCGCTATATCTAGATTTCAACCACTTGTAAGTTATTTTCGACAGTGGTACAGCCCTGCAAATAACGAAAACACGTCGCGAAACGATTCTTTAGGAGATGTAAGCACATTTCAGTTCATCCTGCGAAAAATCGTAAAATCTTCGATGCAACTTTTATTGCCGATATTTCGCAAAACTATTGTCCAGATTCTTCAGTAATAAAAAGAAACCACGGCATTCTGCAGCGCCTCCACACCTCCTTTTATACTCTTAAAGATTCACTATGACTGCACATGATCGTCCCCGTTCCGCAATTTTGTGTGGCAGATGTCCATTGGATGGAGGGAGACAGCCCTTCGTGAGTCTTATTCTTATGTACAAGATAGAACAGTACGTTAGTCGGACAGTAAATTACAGCACTGTACTAGTGGTTGAAATCGAGACTTTGTAAATGGTAAAATGCGTGCATAGTCTCCATATGTATGTCTCAGCGGCTGACGGTTGCGGTTCGAATGCATAACTTGCTAACTGCTCGTCTGTGGATTACGCTGCCGGCGAGGCGCACCCTGTACATGCGGAGGAGGGAGAATCTTACACGTTCCTGGTGGACGCACTGTCAACTACCGAATAACTTACTACTACTCTAAAAAATGCCCAAATCTACGCTGTTGTTCTTAGCGTAAGTTAGTTTAAGTTTGATTAAGTAGTGCGTAAGCTTAGGGACCGATGATCTCAGCAATTTGGTCCCATAAGACGTTACCACAAATTTCCAAAACTTCGCGAAATCTACAATTTGTAGATGTCCTGACAGTGTTGCGGGAACGTATCAGAGTTGGAAGGTATAAACAAAAGTAGCGAAGCTCATCTGGTAAGCAGTAAGAGTATATACGTATTGGATAAAAGATCAGAGCAGCGGCAGCAGGAATCAGCCCAGCCCCCTGTTGCAGCCCCCTACGCGGTAGAGTGGAAGTCAGGTGAACATGCAGAACCGTGTCAGACCTTGCGCTACCATCAACTGCACCGCTAAATGAGTCTGCAGACAAGGTCTGTGACGTGTCGGAATTGTTGCCAGACTTCCAGATTCCGATATGCACCACTTGTTGAGCGTCGTTATTACACTTACCCTGATGATCCTACTCACAATGCGTGCATGTAAATCAAAGGGAACAGAGGAATTCTTAGGATTTTTTAGTAGTTTGGTGTGTAGGACACGTAAATATTCACATATGAAATCAAACACCGCTTGGGTATGCCAGCAATATGACCATATACGTCCGGAAAAGTATCAAAAAAATGAAGAAATTACATACAATCGGTGAAAGTCGAAATACGTAAAGTGACGAAAAACTGGCAAAATTACATAAGTTGACAGAGGACACACAAAATCAGAGAAAAAGTACAATGAAATATGGGGAGTTGGGGTGGGTTGGGGCTACCTGGATACTCAAGACACAGAAAAGCCTAAAAATTACGCAGTGTCTACATTCAGTTTCAACCGTCCCCCCGCCCCCTCCCCCCCTCCCGTAAACTTTATGAGTTTTCGTAACACGTACTTCAACAAACACGATACAAGTATTACTTACACAGAGACGCTATATTAACGCAGAACTGTGTTCTCTCATGTGCAGTCGAGATATTACTCAATTACAGTTGGTTCATTAATAAGGATAAGAAACAATGTGTTTATCAGATTTAAGCCATTCCCTAGAGTGTTCTGCAGGAGAATGGACTGATGCCACATTTCTCAGCCTTGACAGTGTGAGGAGGGCATGCTCTAGAGACGTGGTGTTAGGACGAAATGACTGTATAATCCTACACATGAGCAAAACCACCGAACATCAGATGAGGACTGCTGTGTGCAAGAGGAACGCTACCAGGCCGCAATGCTGCTACTGTAAACTGCATAAGACCGTTACATCTCATTTGGCCACTGATCGTGGTGCTTTCTGTCTCGTAAGAAGTTCCTGTTTCTTCGTGCGCGTTTTCGTGCAGTAAGGCGTGGGTGGTAACTGAGCCTGTCAACTATCGAAAATATTCATGTCGTTTCTTCCTTGCTCTATTTCCTAATGAACCATAGCCGCATCCACCAGAAACGCTAATAATAATAATAATAATAATAATAATATGCATGACTGGCGCTGGAAGTGTGATTGACGGTACGATGTTTCCAACTTAAAAATAGGTATAAAATCCAACAGCCAGAACAGCAGCCTCCGCCTTCATTCTCGTTGGGTTATAAGCAGTTCGAGCAGTGGATATACACCGATGATACCTTCACAGGGAGGAACAGCTCGGTCACTTCCTAGGACACCTGAATTGCATAGAAGGATGTAGTTTTATCATCTTAAAGCCTGTCATCGTAGTGACTGTGGTAAAAAATTTCCAGGGTAGTCGCACGTCAGATGTTGTACATATATGTCCTGCATTAGAGTATTAAGAACGTTGAATTCCACACGATAAACAGTTCGGAAACCATTCGGCTTTAACAATATATCATTTTAGATACAGAAACGTTAGCCATAAGAGTGTGTGTATATGCTAAATGATCATTTCTCTTGTGCCAATACCCTCTTCCTACTGACTCCAGACACTGGAATAGTACTCCAGGATTGATAGCACAGTTGATTTAGATTAACAGTTTCAAACTCAATCCGTCTGGAATTGCATCATGTATAAACCTCACATTCTTCTTAACCATCTGGTATACCATCACAACAATTCTCATGTCCGATAAGGAATGCTAACCTTCACGACATGCACGCATCTGGTGACATCCTGTGCACTTGGATGGGTGCTGTGGTTGAGATTGGTGAGAAACAGTCTTCATGAACAGCAGTTACGGACATAGCTTGCCCTGTTGTTTCATGAGACGTGGAATGTAGCGTGTCTAGTACACTCCTGCTTCTAGGCAGTTTCTGGTTGTCAGTAACTGTGTAGCATGGAGGGATGGTCAGGACACTGCGTGGGTGTCTGTAAATTCTATGAATACCAGAATACTCTGTGGCTCCCATCCACACAGGGAAAGATCGCCAGTTGCAATCGTAAATTTCACACTACGACTAATGTGCTAGAAGTATGCAGATAAATTAACTGCATCGGCATAGGACCCTGTCTGGTATACTTTGCTGTATGTGAGCAAATAGACGTACTGCACAGTCATATATCTGCATTTGTAGTCTAGTATATTCTACTTGGAGAGCAGTGAAGAGGTGGTTTAGCGATGACACAGAAATAGGGAAGCATTCTGCTGTGCCATTTCTAACGTTTAAATTACGGAACAAGTGGTAAATTGCTAAAACTGATCGCACTATCAACTGCAGTGCTTTTTACAGTACCTTGCCCTATATCGACGGTGTCTTTTCCATCCCATCTGGCCACTGGTACGCTGTGATTACGTCATAATGATTGACTGACACCACTTGTTTAAGATGGAGAGAGTCTTGCCGGAACACTAGACTTCTGCTACTTGTCACTGTGGAGCATGGGATTAAATGTTGAGATTGAGACAGTTGTTTGGACGTATTCCTCAACGCTGCAGGCTCGCCGTGTTTCCAGGGACTGTGATGCCCTCAACATTTTTTCACCAGTGGGGTAACATTACCTCTTTTTATTTCTACTAGCCTGTGTGTGTTCTGAACAGCACCTTCTGGCGATGGTCGACAGTGGAACAGTTATCACTTACATGGCTGCAAAATGAAGAAACAATGCTCACTGAAACAGAACACTGCGACATCTGCTACTCCAGCACTGTGAAAGATGAGATGAACTACACAGGCCATCACTTTGGGACAGCTGTTTGGAAATGCTCCACAATGTCGCAAACTGCTTCAGTTTGCATATGTTGCAATGTCATCCACATTTTTATCAATTAGAAACATTGCCTCTGTGTTTTATTTCTACCATCATATGTGTTGTGGGAGCGACATAGTTTACACCATGTGAAGTCCAGCTTTCTGTGAGAGTCAGTGGATAAAAATGGTTTAATGTTGGTTTAGCACCTGATACAGACCTCGAAGTCACGGTAGATAAAAAGGAAACATATGGCGGTGTACGAACCTGTAGACATACTCTGTTTGGATGTGTTACAGCTGAAAAGGATGTATTGAACTCCTTATGAAAGAACAACATAGGAGCCATCTCTTGTGATTGATTATTTATCGGATGTGATCTTCATCCAGTACAAGCGACAAAAGTTTACACAGGTTTGTGCAAGCAACTTCAATCACTGGCCACCTGCTCCAACGCACCAGTACATGTCTACGTGATATGCTCATTGTTAACGCACAGATTTTATTTATTTTTCGATACATCGGAAGAGAGAGAAGTTACGAAATCTTATAAGATGTTCTGTTATAGGGGGTGATATGACTGGTCTAGGTGTGAATGCAGACAGTCGATAGTTTTTTCTTGTATTCTATTGTATTGTATTGTATGGAACTGGGAACCTAGAAACGACGGGGAGGCTCGTCCCAGCCGCAGCCCTCAGTGGTACACAACCCCACAACAGGCTACAGCGGTCCACTCACCCCACCGCCGCCCTCCACCGAACTGTGCGGTTTGGCCTCCAGTCGACCCCCGGGAACGTCTCACACGAGACTAATGTAACCCCAAGTAACCCCAATGTTTGCGTGGTAGAGTAATGATGATGTACACGTACGTGGAGAACTGAGGCATAGTGTAACTGAGGCGGAATAAGGGGAACCAGCCCGCATTCGCCGAAGCAGATGGACCTCCACACTAATCCGCCGGGCGCATTCGTGCCGGGAACCGGCACGCCTTCCCGCCCGGAAAGTAGTGCGTTAGACGGCATGGCTAACGGGGCAGGCAGATTTTTTTTTTTTTTTTTTTTTTTTTTACTCTGGATGTTAGAAATTAATGATAAATTGTACACTGAAACACACTAAATGACTGCTTAGATGCTGATATGTATTGGTGTTTCATACATCTGAAATCAATGTAACGCCCTCGTGCACGAGAATTTGTAATTTGTACACACAAAATGCTATGACTACATCGATTTTGTTCATAAGAGTATATAATAGAATTCGACCACGTGTAATTATGACTGTTTTTATTACTGTCGTCATGATTGTCCTGTACTGTGTTATTTCATACTTCATAATCTCTAATTACAAGGCAGACCTTGAATTATAGCCGGCCGGTGTGACCGAGCGGCTCTAGGCGCTTCAGTCCGGAACCGCGCTGCTGTTATGGTCGGAGGTTCGAATCCTGCCTCGGGCATGGATGTGTGTGGTGCCCTTAGGCTAATTAGGTTTAAGTAGTTCTAAGTCTAGGGGACTGATGACCTCGGATGTTAAGTCCCACAGTGCTTAGAGCCATTTGAACCATTTTTGAACCTTGAATTATAGGTCATTGTGGAACCTAGAAACGATAGTGTTTTTCCCAGTGTGTGACTAGACTGCGTGAAACAGGCTGTCCTCTGATAATGTTTGCCCGCATCTCGTGGTCGTGCGGTAGCGTTCTCGCTTCCCACGCCCGGGTTCCCGGGTTCGATTCCCGGCGGGGTCAGGGATTTTCTCTGCCTCGTGATGGCTGGGTGTTGTGTGATGTCCTTAGGTTAGTTAGGTTTAAGTAGTTCTAAGTTCTAGGGGACTGATGACCATAGATGTTAAGTCCCATAGTGCTCAGAGCCATTTGAACCATTTGAACCATTTGATAATGTTTGGTTTGTGGGGCGCGTTCAACTGCGCGGTCATGAGCCCCAATACAAAGCCCCACTTTTTACACAGTCCAATTTTTATCACAGTCCAATTTATGTCACTATTACGAATGATGATGATGATGAAATGATGACAACACAAACACCCAGGAATCGAACCCGGGACCACGTGATCCAGAGGCAGCAACGCTAGCCACCAGACCACGAGTTGCGGAACTGTCCTCTGATGATCAAATTGCTTACAAAACGGCAACGCAAGAATCCGTTGGTATTGCGAATGATAGTCTGCTGTATTTGGACTACTTCTTTGAGTAACGGTTGCTGAAACTTGACATGCAGGCCAGTAGAGGGGAGGTATGGAGCAAAAATATCAGATGTCAGCACACAGACGGTATTTCTTTTCGATGCATAGGAATAATCTTACAGGGTCCTTTACAAGGTGCCATTAAGAGGTTCTATTACAAGAAAAGCTCTCACTATTTTTTCCCGCTTCTTAAACGCCAGTGTGATTAGGCATCACATTGGTAAAATATGACATACCATAATGTACAAAACAACATCATCCACTTGTTGCTTGAGACTTTCCCGACGGACATGTTGTATATATGGTTCTCGGGCGAGACGTCGGATGTCATTGTGAAAACTCCACAATATTTCGTCAGCGCAACTGGCCGACATCTTCAGGTGCGACGAACACACTGCTAAGGCAGGACCAGGGCCCCCTATTTATGCCAGTTTTAGGCAGGAAGTGAGCATGCGTGGAGGCGCCAAATTCGATGGCAAATAGCGACGATATCAACTGATAGCTGGAAGGACAGCAACGCCACCTACAGGATGAAGAACCAAAGACTTCGGCGCACGCGCGGAGGCTGCCGCCGCTGCTCTGCGCTGCCATCGGCCGCCCCAGCGACCTCTCTCGAAAACCGCAAGCAAAACTGCGCGTCCACGTAGGCGCCTTGATTATCCTCCCGTTGTTAACAGTTGTTTACGAGATTCCTTGTAGCTTCGGCATGTCATACATCGGACAAACTTGTCGCACTGTAAAAGAGAGATGCAATGGACACCGACGCTACACTCGTCTGGAGCAACCAGAAAAGTCTGCAGTGGCCGAGCATTGTCTCAGTACAGGCCATTCTATGAATTATCAACGTACAAAAATTCTCGCATCGACGAGTTCGTACTGGGACAGTGTTATTAAGGAAGTAGTGGAAATACGTAGCTCGACGAATCTTGTAAACAGAGACGCGGGCTTTCAGCTTAGTTGAGCATGGGATCCAGCACTGGCCATATTGAAGTCGCTTCTATCAGAGGGGAATACTATTGGTCATAAGACGGACGACGATTCGCCAGCAACATAAATATTCTGTTGACATCGGGAGGATAATCAAGGCGCCTACGTGGACGCGCAGTTTTGCTTGCGGTTTCCGACAGAGGTCGCTGGGGCGGCCGATGGCAGCGCAGAGCAGCGGCGGCAGCCTCCGCGCGTGCGCCGAAGTCTTTGGTTCTTCATCCTGTAGGTGGCGTTGCTGTCCTTCCAGCTATCAGTTGATATCGTCGCTATTTGCCATCGAATTTGGCGCCTCCACGCATGCTCACTTCCTGCCTAAAACTGGCATAAATAGGGGGCCCTGGTCCTGCCTTAGCAGTGTGTTCGTCGCACCTGAAGATGTCGGCCAGTTGCGCTGACGAAATATTGTGGAGTTTTCACAATGACATCCGACGTCTCGCCCGAGAACCATATATACATCATCCACTTGAATTATAGATTGTTGCAGTCGAACGTAAAATGAACGTTTTTTTCTGACAAGTGACGAAGTGGCTTGAATGGCGTATTCTGTAATATTATTTCATGTGTATGAAATATCTGTAATATACATGTGAATGGCAGTTACTTTATGGGCACTGATTAGAACATGAGAGGCACTCGGAAACCATGTAATTTTGTCCATCAAACTGAAGGAAAATTCTCGCTTTTTCTTTACTCTGATGACATTTTCGAAATTATGAATACATTCTGCAGTGGTCGGTAGTTTTCACAGCAAAATAGTTTAAATTTCTTTCGATTTTACGCAGGGTGGACTTGTATAGGAGATGTGAGTTAAGTTAACACATCTGTCATATCTGTCATACGTATAGCACCAACCTCTGCAGTTTAGTCATCTGTAAGCGGTGGCAGTGCTGAAGTTTATTTCTTTTTCACGTCATTGGATGTCGTAAAATAATGGGAGGCGGGGGAGAGAGAGATGCGAATTGTATCCTACAGTTGAATTAAAACCTATACGGATTTTGGTCTTAAAACTAAAAGAAAATGGACTGTGCCTATTTTCATGGAAACAGGGTATTTATTAATGTATGGATTGTGTTTTCTTTTTTTAACAGATTTTTCCTTATAAGAGGTACGTGGATGTTAAATGCTGTTGTCAGAGTGAAGTGTATTCTTTGACATAATGGCGGGTGCTTGCGGGTGTGGTGTGGTGGATGGTGCGGTGCAGCTGCACTTCAGTCGTGCTAGGAGTAGCCGTCACTTACCTTGCTTTATTCTGTAGCCAGCTGGTGTGGAGACGTAGATGTCGGCGTCGTCAGTGCACACCTACCGCCTCGACAACCCAGCCATGTTCTCCGCTTGGGACGCATTGGACTGAAGAGAGAGAGAGAGAGAGAGAGAGAGAGGATGGGGCCCCTCCACGCCCACACCAACGTGGTGACCAAACCAAAAGTTCTACTGTCACCTCCGTAAACATGTTAGTTTTTGAATCAGGCGTCACAGGATGTTGTCCATGCGTCTGGGTAAGATTACTCATTAACATGGTCCATCAGGAGATAGAAGTGGTCAAAACGATTGAAGGGTAGCGGTTGTAAGGGCAGAGGAAAAAAAAGTGCCAAGGCAAGAGCCAAGGGAAAAAAACCTTTGCGACAGTAGGACGGGTAGTAAGGGCAGTAGCGGCTTGCTATCTGCGACAGTGCATGCAAGGTGTGGTTGTGTTAGTTCGAGGTATCGTGCATCGCTATCTTTGTTGTTGTTGGAGCTTGTTGCGGCGCTTGCTGCAGTTGTTGCGTCCCTGCAATAGTTCAAGGTCGTTGTAGATTAGTGGGCGATCGGTCATAGATCGGCTCACAGACGGTGTAGGAGGTGTGTGTGGCTGGTTTGCGTGCTGTGTACAGTACGGTTTCCCTGCGGTTGCCTGTTTTTCGGCTAGTCGCACATCTGGGTTTCCAGTAATAACTGTGTTGCAGGGGCTCGCCAGTACTGTCGTGTTAGCGTTCTATGGACCATAGATGTTTAGTTCCTAGCCAGTAAAGTCTTTGGTCTGTTATGCTTCCATCTATGGTTGTGGTCGTAGTTACCCAGAGAAAGGATAAACGGGTTGCGCGAGTGTCTCGTGTTACTGTACAGTCGTGTGGAGAGTTTTTGGAATACCTGCAAGATAGTATCTAGCCGGTATTCCCGGTGAAGGTCATTGATGCGTGTGTATCGCGGAGCGTTGCTTATGATTTTGAGTACTTTGTTCTGTATGAGCTGCAGACGGCGCAGGCGAGTTGGCGCAGCGTGTCCCCAGACAGGGGCTGCGTACGTCATCAGGGGTCTAATAAGTGTCATGTACATGGACCTAGACACCCTCCTGTTCAGTGTGCTACGCCTGTTAAGCATAGGGTAGAGCTGTTTGAGCCTCGCGTTAGCTTTGTTGGTCACGTGTTGAATGTGGTCCCCCCAGAGTAGTTTCCTGTCCAGCCAGACACCGAGGTATTTGACCTTCTCGCGGAAACGTATTGGGCGTGTGTGTAGTGTTATTGGGTTGCAGTGCTGATGTTTGCGCAGTTGCTTCGGTCTTCTAGTGAACAGAACGGCCTCGCACTTGTCGACGTTTACTCTAACACGCCATTTCACCAGCCAAGGCTCCTCCGTTCTGGGTGCAGTCTGTAGTCGTGAGTTAATGTTAGGCGGCTTCCAATCTTGCGTAAGGATGGCAGTGTCATCCGCGTAGATTGCTACCGTCGTGTTATGTGTAGCTGGGAAGTCGTTAATGTAGAGGTTAAACAGTAGGGCCCTAGGATACTTCCTTGGGGTACTCCTGCCTGTATACCTTGTCGTGTCGATTGTTTGCCCTGCACGTCGGTGTTGAAACTCCTGTCCGTGAGATATGAGTGTATGAGACGTACGAGCCCGTCGGGGAACCCTGCGTCGCTAAGTTTGCGTATTAGGCCGTTGTGTCATAGATGATCGAAAGCCTTTTCGATGTCCACGAACACCGCCCCAGTTGCCTTGTTTGTGTTGTATCCGTGTGTTATGTATTCAACGACGCGGAGGAGTTGTTGTGTTGTTGAGTGGTGATACCTGAAACCGAACTGCTCCGGTCTCAGGGTGTCGTTTGTGATGCTGTGCCTGGTGAGTCGTTTTAATATTACCTTGTCAACGATCTTGCTGAGCGCGCTCAGCAGACTGATGGGTCGGTAATTTTGTGGGAGGGTGTGGTCTTTCCCCGGCTTCCTGAAAATCAGGACCTTGGCCGTCTTCCAAAAGGCGGGGAAGTGTTGGTGCTTGAGTATGGCATTCGTGATGTGTGCTAGGTAGTTTACAGCTTTGTCCGTGAGCTCCTGGAGGACACGGTTTTGATTGCCATCGTGACCAGGGGCCTTCCTAGCGGTGGTATGCATGATGGCCCACTTGACTTCTGCTGTACTAGCTTGTCGGATGTTGTTGCGCGCCGGTTGGGCCAAGATGCGTGTGACCTCCTGGTCCGTAGCAAGTGTGAACGCTGGGTCTGAGGGATCCAGGTTCGGTGTGAATGACGCTGCGAGTGTGAGGGCCATCAGTTCCGCTTTTTCTTCCGCAGAATATGCTGGTCCGTCGGCCCTTGTAACGTGGGGGTGTACAGTTTCTCCCTGGTGAAGTGTCGGGCTAGCTGCCACACGCCAGGTCGCGTGGTGTCCAGACCTTCGAGTTTCTGGTCCCACTGTTGTGTCTTGAATGTTTGTATTTTTTCCCGGATTATACCCTGGAGCCTGTTAATGTGCTGTTTGAAGTGCTGGCGCCCGGTACGCTGCCAGTGCCTCCTGAGGCGGTTCCTCATTGAGATTAGGCCCAGGATTTCCTGGGGCAGGGCAGCACTGTGCTGTTGTGGCGTGCGAATTGGTATGGTGTCGGCTATTGTGTCCTGGACGTCGCCGGTGAGGGTTTCGACTGCCTCGTCAATTTGGGTTGTCTCGTTAATCGCGTGGGTGGGTGGGATGCGCCTGTAGTCCAACATCCTGCGTTGTTCCATGTGCTGCAGTGTTTCTTCAATGTACAGTATAACGGGTTGGTGATCTGAGGGCAGATCGTTTTCAACGGCAACGTTGAGTGTCGTTGTTATGCCCTCGATGAGGGCCATGTCTAACACGTCTGGCCTGTGTCCCCTCCGGTAGGGAATGTGCGTCGGTTCGGTCGGCGCTAGTGTGATGTAGTTTCGTCCTAGTGCGTGTTCGTATAGTTTCCTGCCGTTGGAGTTTCGTATTCGTGAGTTCCAGTCCGGGTGTTTTGCGTTAAGATCTCCAGCGGCTATTACGCGCGGTGATATGTTGAGTATTGTGCTGATGTCGCGTGTTTTAATGTTTTTAGGGCTGTTGTATACTGACACCAGTGTAGTGTAGGCTCCGTTGAACATGACCCTGACGGCGGTTGCCCCTAGTTTTTCAAGTTCAGGGAGCACTATGTTTGTGTGTTCTATGTCTTTGTGTATGATGATGGCTGTTCCGCCGTGACCGGAGCCGTCCGGTCGGTCGGTACGATAGACGCAGTAGCCGGTGAAGTTTAGTTGGTTGCGTGGTTTGGGCTTAGTTTCGCTCAGTAGTGCGATAAGTATACCCTTACGCTCCATGAGCGCGGCGAATTCCGCCCTTTTGTTGTTGATCCCGTCTGCATTCCAGAACAGGATCTGTGTCAGTGTCGGGTTGTTTGCGATGGGGGCGGGGTGTGGCGTGTTATCCGTGTATGGGTGTAAGCAGTGTGGTGAGCGCTGTTTGTATGGCGGCCCAGCGCTGCCCAGGTTGGGCAGTCGAGAGCCGTGTGAAGAGTGTGGCGACGGCCGCCATGATCTTGTTAAAGATCTGAGCGGTCGTGTGATGGGGGAATATTGTTTCCAATAAACCCCCAAATGTTGTGTTGGTGTTGTGTGTGTCGGCCTGTAGCTCGGTTGTGGTGTTGGCGGCCGCTGGTGCGTGTGTTGGCGTTATGTGTGGGCTGGCGCTTGTGTTGTTGTTATGTGGAACATTTTGAGGTGCCTGTGTGTCAGACGTGGAGGGTGGAGTAGTGTGTGTGTGTGCTGGTGTCGCTGGCTTGCTGACTGTGTGTCTGTGTGTCAGTGTTTTGTTGTCGCTGGGTACTTTGTTGTGGTGCACGTGTGTTCCCGCTCCTGTTTCCGCGTGTTCGCCTACGCCTTCTCTGCGTTTTTGGTTCTTGGGTTCCTTGTGTGAGTATGTTTTCCTGTGTGTCGTGTGTAGGTTCGCAGGCAGTGCCTTCAGGGGGCGGGGTCATGTTGTTTTTGGGGGCTGGTGTTGGTACCGGTGTGGTTGCAGTGTCGTGTGTTGGCTGAGACGACTGGGTTGTTGTCGCAGCGGTTGTGTTAGGTGCGTGTGCTGGGCGCAGAGGTTCCGCGGCCTGCTCCGCTCCTCCAGGGCGTGTGGCCATGGCGAACGACACTACGTTCCTGACAGGGTTTGGTGCGGGCCTCGGACGTGTTATGACGTTGGGTGGCTTCGACTGTTGATTTTTGCGCCTCTGCGCCTCTCTGTATACGTTGCAGCCCCTGTAGTTGGCCGCATGGCCTTGGCCACAGTTGGCGCAACGGATTATGTTTTCGTGTATTTGTGTACATGCGTTGGATGCGTGTTTGGCAGCGCATCCGCGGCAACGGGTTGCCAGGCCGCAGCGTGTCGGCCATCTCGACGAGGTAGTGTGGTAGACTGTGGTGGGAGCGGAAGCCTGTCATCCTGGAAGCACTTTTGGAGTCGAATGCAAGGAAGTTGAGCGCCGCTTGTACTGTGCTGTTTGGGGTACTGGGATCCACTCCCTTTACCACGTACTGCTGTGTCCGTTCTTCGGCGGTCCTGTACATATAATGTTCGATCCCCTTTTCTTTGAGGAAGATAAGGAGATCCTTACATTCGTTGTTAGTTGGTACGTACGGTGAGGCCCTATCCCCAGAGTACTTCGTGTGTAGCGTGCAAGGCGAGTGCCTTTCCGCGAATGTTGTGTTGAGGACGCTGAGGTCCCCGTAGTTCTGTATTACGACTGGGGGAAAACCAGTCTTCTGTTGTGCGGGCGTAGCTGCCGTTGGTACTTGTGTGGTGTTGCTGACCGCAGGTCGGGTCGTGTTTGCTGTTGTGTTGGTGTTCCTAACCGGAAGTGCGGGTTTTGGTGTAGGCAGCAGCGCCTGTCGGCTGCCTTGCGAGTGTGGTTGCTCGCTTGTTTGCGTGGTGTTCCTCTGTTTGCGTCGTGGGCCCTCCACCTGCCAGGGCCCAGTGCAGTGTTGTTCTGTGTCCGCATCTGCGGCCGCTGGTTCCGCCGTAGGAGTCAGCTGCCACAGTGGGACAGTGGTGCACGAGTCACCAGTTCTGCTTCCAGATACAAGGAGGGGCAGTTGCAATCGGCATAAGCAGCACGCAGGAATGGCAACAGCTGTCCATTTCAAAAAGCGATCTGGACAGTTCTCTGGAATTTCGTTGTTGTTCCAGTCTTTCCGAGAAATATGTTTATGCAACAGGCGTCTATCAGAGTTCTGCAGACTGGAGACGGTATTTCACTTCCACCAGATAGATATCTTTGTGGACCATTGCTACAAGATGGTGCAGGTCTGTAGCGCTACCTAAGGTGGAGAGAGAGTGATGAGGGGAGGTATGAGTGACTCGAAGAAGGTCATTTCAAGGCCGCACATCGATGAGAACACACATGCAACCGCCGCCCTTCCCTCTTGGTGCAATCTGTTGTGACGACGATTTTCCCCATCTCCCATACATGTTCAAATGGTTCAAATGGCTCTGAGCACTATGGGACTCAACTGCTGTGGTCATAAGTCCCCTAGAACTTAGAACTACTTAAACCTAACTAACCTAAGGACAGCACACAACACCCAGCCATCACGAGGCAGAGAAAATCCCTGACCCCTCCGGGAATCGAACCCGGGAACCCGGGCGTGGGAAGCGAGAACGCTACCGCACGACCACGAGATGCGGGCCCCATACATGTGTTGCATTATGACCCGTTCATTAGGAGAGCTGGTTTTCCCACAATTTCGATGCGTAATCAGAACAGTGAAGCATTTTCCGTGAGTTGTGGTAGTGTGTATTGGGTTTCCTGAAATTCAATTACCAGGGCTGCAGGGTGAGTGTCGCGCAATGCAGTGGGATGCGTCAAAAGCGAACTCTGATGACAAACAGCGATAGACACAGTCCTAAGCTGTATGCTCACTTTTATTAAACTCCTCTCTTTCCAACACCAGCATCTCGTCAGTTGATTACAATTCCCACCAAAAATAAAGCCTTTTCCGATCAGCTTGTAGGTGAAGGGGTCATCCTATGTACTCTGAATACACCTGCCATTAATTTTGGGTTCTATTGTGAAATTTGTTCCCAGAAAGATAACATCAGTTGTATGTCATCGTCAATTTTTGAGCTGTATTGCGATTTGAGGCGTTCTTTGCGTATCGCTGGCATACAGTTGTGTAATTAGGACCTATCTTTATGATTAATTACGTAATTTGGACCGATTTTTACTTCATTTTCCCAACCAAAATAAACAAAGTACACAAACCTAACCTTACTTTCATACATCTGGACAGTTTCCATGTGTTGGTGGGTGCAATTGGGTTCCCTGCCCTGGAGGATCGGGGTTCGAGTCCCAGAAAGGACTTCCCTGTCAATTCCTGGATGGGTGGTGGAGTAGGATGTCAGCACAGCCTTGGGACAAAGAAATCCCCACCTTGTTTGAAATTCCTGCAATTTTTTTGAATTTACCACCAAAATTCGAAACTCCCACTAAAAGAGTGGGTGGGGATGAGGGAGTGTAGGGGTGGTGAGCGGGGAGGGGGCGGGGACCCACGTGCCGGCTGGGGAAAGCGTGTGGTGTCCTCTGGGGGTGGGGGTGGAGATAATAAATTCGTCAATGTAATTAATTTGCATATCAGTTTGATATCAAACGTACGCCAGAGCGCCATCACGCAACTACTTCCTTTTTTCCTTTTAGGAGCGTCTAGTGATGTGGAAAGTCCATAGCTGCACCATCTTCGTGGTTCAGTCCCCCTATAACGACCGAGTGAGTGAGTTTCAACATCGGATGGTGGCTGTACCTCCGATGGAGACGTAACTGGTGAAGCTCTGTGGCGTTCAGACCAACTTTCAGACCGATCCCCCCTTCCCCCACCCCCTTCCCGTCGGCAACAGTCGAAGGATGTTCTCGGAAGTGCTGAGGATGCTGTTTACCGTACCTATTTAATTACTGTGCTCATTAACCGATAGATATGACGACCTTCCATGGTTAGCGTCTGAAACCATACTTACAGGAATAGTAAGAGAATGGACTAGATGCTCCTCTGCATGAATTGTGCACCACCATTAATTGCCTCAACAAGCACCAGACGTAAGGGTCTGCACTGGACGGCGATTGGGTTGCTTACTGACTCACTCCATACCACCACCGTAGACAATTTCGTCAGATTCGTCACTACGTTAAAAAATCGTGAATCACTGAACGACAATCACATCACATTCTTCAAATAACATTATAGGTGCTGCGCCTAACGTTCTTTGTAGGACATCAGTGATAACTGTAACAGTCCGGGTGCAGTTACAAGCTTGTGAGCCCTGAAAGAAGTCAGTGTAGTGACTCTGTTACAATCTCGTAATGCTGTCTTATAATCAGAGCCTGTACCGCACGTGATACATCGGCCTCCCGGGCACTGCGTTCTGCAGAAAGCGAAGCTACATGGTGGTTCGGACGTTCTTAGCAGACAACATGAAACAAAGGTTTCTCAAAACTATTAATTAAATGGTTTTTCCTCTCTTGTCTCCCTTCTCCCCTTAATCAGCAACAGCATAATTTTCTTTCCTAGCTTTGTTTTTCAAATTAATACTTTACCGAGGAATAAAACAACGTTCGTAACTAAATGGACAACTTCAGCCATAAGTGTTACGGAGAAGAAGACACTGGAAGCTTTTGAAACATATACTGAAGAATAATGCTGCAGACTAAATGGGTAGATCGAGTTAGTAACGAGGACATACTAAATCCAACTGGGAAGAAAAGAGCTCGCAGCAAACTTGGCTGCAAGAAGGTGTAGGTTGACTAGATATATCCACATAATTACAGTACTGTTAATCAAAGGGTGAGGGTTAAAGCTGTATAAGTGGGAATGAAGAAAGTTGAGAAGTTAACGTCCCGTCTGCGGCGATGCTTATAGAGACAGAAGAACTGTAGAGGAGGATCAATCGTCGAGCGTAGTGAGCGGGGCCAACTGGGTGTGATAATTTTTTTTTCTAGATATTGTATCTGTGGTGGATTAGAAGAAATTAAAAGTCTCGAGAAACATCTGACACGTGCGGATTCATACGCGTATTAACGTCAAATAAAACGCGAACTGTGTATATTGGGTTCCGTTGGCCAGTTTGTGTTTCTGACGAAACGTGATGTTCGTATCCACACGCCACTAAAAAATTTCTTGTGTTTGATGATTTTCATAGCGTCAGACTGCTTCTGTCAGCGTCCCAGGCTGATATCGTGCTTCTTCGCCATTTCTGTAGAACTGTTAATTTTTTTTCTCTAAAGTACTTTCTCGTGGTTATTGAGGAATTCTTATCTTTTGCACGTTTAATCTGGATTTGGAGTGACGTCTCCTGGCGACGACCTAAGCTACAGGAAGCGAAGATCGACCAGAATCTATTGGTCTAGCGTTAACGTTCATGCACGTTTCCCATGATTAATGTGATTATGAAGATAAGTAGGAAATCAGCTGTAATATGGAAATAAAGCGTTCCCGGACCCATGGTCATACAACACAATTTTTTCCTCGACGTTTGAGGAAAATTTCCCAAAAGTTTGGCCATACGTTTTAGTTACAGCGTGTATTTGTTTAGTTCACTGTGTAAAAGTGTATGTGGTGCACATCCCACCATCGCACATCTCATTGGACGAGCACTGAGAAACACGGCCACCGGTTACCCGGAAGTCTTACCCGCAATACGTCCGTTCATTATTAACTGCTACATCATCATCATCATCAGACACCTGCAGTCGAGTAGGTTTGCCTTCGAACCACCTGCGAATGTCGAGTCCGGCGGGGGAGGTGCACAGTTTGGCAGAGTGCTAAGAGGTGTTACCAGTTAGGGAGGCTTGTGTCGTCTTACCAGTTGCTTTTCCTTTCTACCCTGCCTCGTGCCAGTCATTGTTTGTCGGACGATTTCTTCAAAAAGGTCTGCCCGACGATGGACTAGCGATCTCCAGGGTGAACGGCGGAGGGCTGAGGTGTGCGAGTTGTGTAACATTTTTGCGACACGCCTTTGTGTTTTCCCTGACCTCCCACATAGCGTTTCCCCAGCGTTAGCTCGTAGTAAAGGTCTCGTTTGGGAATGTGATTACTGGTCATGCGCACTGCATCCCCTGCCCGCCGTTGCAAGTAGGCTCTTTAGGTTTTTATGTTGGTAACGCCACGTAGCGTTCTGTATTAAAATCGCTGACTGCGCTGTGTGCAGTCTGAGGCTGGTTGGACCCGTTATTGGAAGTTATTCGCCAGTGTAGTGTTGGGCAGTTGGATGTGAACAGCCCGTAGCATTGGGGAGTTGGAGGTGAGCCGGCAGCAGTGGTGGATGTGGGGAGAGAAATCCCAGAGTTCTGAGATGTTAATATGAGCGGACGATCTGGACGTGTGTCCGTCAGAAAAAGGAAATTTGTTAAAGTGTATGTCACGAATTTCTAAATATATTATGACTTTTGAACACTATTAAGGTAAATACGTTGTTTGTTCTCTATCAAAATCTTTCATTTGCTTAGGGGACTGATGACCTGAGGTGTTAAGTCCCATAGTGCTCAGAGCCATTTTTTTCATTTACTAACTATATGCCTACCAGTAATTAGTGCCTTCAGCAGTTAGAATCTTTTATTTAGCTGGCAGTATTGGCTCTCGCTGTATTGCATTAGTTCGAGTAACGGAGATTTTTATCAGGTAAGTGATTCATGAAGGGTATAAGTTATTGTTAGTCAGGGCTATTCTTTTGTATGGATTATTAAAGGTCAGACTGCGTCGAGCTAAAATATCGTGTGTCAGTTTAGTAAAGAGAAAACAGTCTCAGTACGTTCAGTTTCAATTTGGTGTTTGAAAATCAAGTAACGTGCAAGTTTTACCAGCACAGTCATTCAAAAGGGGAAGTTTTAACCGTAACTGGCGTCTTAAAGATATCCCTTCTATACTGGTTGCATGCTCCTCTTACTGCTACCGTGTAGCGATTTTATTAGCAGAATCCTCCTGATGTGTCGCAGTTGATATTGTTAGAGTTTTTAAAATTTTCTGTATTCAGATCAGTAAATCAAAGTGAGAAATTCAAGTGAATTGTTTACTAGGTTCTTTATTGCAGCATTTACATCGCGACTGTCAAATATCCGATATATTAGTCAAAGAATACTAAAGCTTGGTTAATTCTCGTCTGGATTCCCGAATCTATGCAAGGTGCATCGAAAAGCTGTGGCCGAAATTTCAGTAAAATCTTCTCACACGCAGAGTAATAAAATGTACATGTACATACGCTTGCATGCCAGTGCTCATTCTGTGTTTCTCCTCACAGTCACGTCAGTAATGGGAGCATTCAGAAACAGAACGTGCCACCGTTACACGAAACGATTTGGTACAAGAAACGTTCAAAATACCCTCTCGGTTACGTTTGGTTATAATGCACAGTAAGTTGTAATTGTTAGTATACTGGCAGTGTTTGTTGTTCCAATGGAATGAGGGTACTGTTGAATTATGACTCACTTCATTGCTTGTGTTGTCGTGCGACGAACGTCGCTGCTCTACTAACATCAAGCACGTAGCATTAGCTTTTTAGCTTTCATTACGGTAGTGCAGTCAAATGCGGAGTTTGGAGATACCCATTTTCTGCACGTGACACTCAACGCTTGTACCGGGAGAGATTTCCAGAACGACGGTGAAGCACTCGATTGTCGCCTTAGGGACGGTGGGACGTTTAAGCGTTCTAGTCGGGTCTTGGGAACGCCTAGAAGGAAGACCATACCTCAACTGGAGGAGAAACTTCTTCGTGCAGTTGACGACAACCCTAGCGCCAGGGCAAGGCAGTCAGGTGCAACAAGTAGTTGACTACACGACTGTCTCGAGAGTGCTGTATGAGAACCTGCAGCGTCCATACCGTTTAGAGGTGTGGAGGCACTGTATTCCTGCGTGGGTATACCTCTGTGAACGGTTGGTGCCAGCACTCACTTGACTGCAGATGTGGTGTTTCAAAGTACGTGATCAATGTAGCCTACTGATGAGTTGTAGAAACTGAGCTCTAACGTGGAACTACAGCGTTCCCGGAACGATATCTGTATGACATATTTTCTTCGTGTACGAGTGAGGAATGTTTCGTGGCAGCTAGAACATACCTTTTTGTTGGAGCCATCACCCGATGAGAGACCTCAAACCAGGGTAAGGAAAGCTAACAACAACTCGGAGACTCATACCGTCGATGCAGATATTTCTTTGTCCGTTGCGAGGTGCTGATTGGTGATGGATGTGGTATTCAATCTGAGGGGAGTGTTTTTGTGTACTGAGCATATGGGATTCATAATTATCAGCAGTTCTTCCCTAACAAAGGGAGAACAGTAACATCATCAGCGTGCTGTAAGGCAACAATGCGGCAGAAAATTCTATAGTCCCTGCTTTTAGGCGGTTCAAATGAAACAGTTTAAGATACGTAACTTGTGTGACAGGGAGCAATAGCTAGTGTTTTCAGTCATTACCCGCAACCGTCACAGTCAGGCCTAATAGAAAATACGTTGTTGAATACGGTTCGAGAGCGACAGCTGGCAGCGGCAGTCGGTCTTACAGTTGAAACTGGTCCCAGCCGCGTTCTGAAGACACCGCCGATACACGGCTTGCGGCCTGCAGCCCGCAGAAAGTTCGGGCCAAACCGCCAGACGGCGCTGCCTGTGGCGTGGGCGTCGGCGGTGATGGCAGCCAGCACGCGGCCGCGAGGCTGTGTCTGCTGGGCCGGCAGGCGGGTGTGTGAGATACTGCAAGTAGGGCCGGCCGCCCCCGGCGCAGGTGCCGCCGCTCCGGGCTCCACTGCCACTCGCTTCAGCATAAGGAGCTACGTATTACAACCGAGCGGGAAACCGAAATGAAACTTCAGTCGCTTTAATAGGCCAGTACAGTAATATGATCAGTGCAAAGCAATGTCGTAAGCAGACAATCTAATTTTCTCTTGGATGATGCGTGGCTACAGTAACGTAAAAATTACTCTAGGCACATCAGTGAAACGATGCAACGATGGTGTTGCATTACTGGCCTGGAGATCACATCTGGGACTATTCAGCTGCCTGGTGCAGGTGTTTCTGTTTGACGCCACTTCGGCGACTTCCGTGCCTTTGTGACGAAGGTAAGACGAAAAGACGAGGACATCACAGTTAGCGCTCGACCGGAGAAAATCGAGCTGCCCGGGAATCGAACACGGTACCGTGCATGCTACAGGCAGCTACGTCAACCCGTAGACCAAAAACTGCGGACTGCACCTCAGTCTCTTGTATATGTACGTATTTTGTGACAAAGTTGTTTTTACCTCTTAAATATATGTGTATATTTCTCCTTTTTTTACTCATTTCGTATCCCCACTTAGGATATGTGCGAGGTACATTAGCATACCGCTTTTTTTAATGCACTGATACAAAACAAGTCGCAGCACAGAGAGGGAGTTGTGCCACCACGAGATTGCAAATGACGTTACCTTTAAATGCACGCTGTAACGATCGTGAGAGTTAGTTACCTTTGAGATCGGTCGTATTGAATTGATATTAGTGGAGAACGCCTTTTACGCATCAAAGATGCCATTATCGATACCTCACTGACTCAGGACGAGATCGTGCAACAGGGCTACGAGAAGCTGGATGTTCCCTCTGCGATGTTGCAGAAAGACTTGGCAGGAACGTGGCCACTGTACCCGACTGCTGGCAGCGGCGGTCACGAGAGTGTACAGTAGGGAGAAGACCGGGCTCCGGACGGCCTCGTGTCACTACCGAGAGGGAAGGCAGTCCTGTTCAGTGTACGGCTCCGACGGATCCTGCTGCATCTGCAGCAGCAATTTGAGCAGCAGTCGGCACCACTGTGACAGAACGAGCTCTTATAAATCGGACATCTACGAACCAGACGCTCTGAGCCTAACGACCGCCGTTTGTGACTTGAGTGTTGTCAAGCGAGATCTCATAGAACGACAGGGTGGAGGTCTGTTATGTTTCCTGATGAAAGCTGGTTCTGGGTCGGTGCAGTGATGGACGTGTGTCGATTAGGAGGGGGCCAATTGAGGGCCTGCTACCAAACTGTCTGCACGCCAGACACCTGGGGTTACGGTCTGGCCTGCGATCTTGTACGGCAGCAGGAGCACACACGTGGTTATTCTAAGCATCCTGGTTGCAAATCTGTACGTCAGTCAGGTGATTCCAGCTGTTGCGCTGCCAGACGTGTTACGTACAGCATTCCTGGGGGTGTTCTTCACTCGTAGCGCTGTTGTAAGCCAGCACGGTCTACAGTGTGTCGACACGCTGTGCTGGGCTGCACGGTCACCAGCTCTGTCTCCAGTGGAGCACATACCGGACTTCATGGGATGACGACTCCAGCGCCATCTAGCGTCCCCGTACTGACCGACCCAGTGCGGCAGGGACAGAACTCCATGCCACCAACTGACGTCGCCACCTGCGCGACACACTGCGTGCACGTTTCTTTGCTTGCTTTCGACATTCTGATGGTTACACCGGTCATTAATGTGCCGGCATTACACACCTGCGATAGATTATAGAGCTCACATTAATCTGTGATGCTGCAGTCTTAATAACTTAAATATGTTACCTGGATAGATGTATTCCCAGAATATCGTTACTCGATGTTACATACTTTTGGGTGTTGCAATTTTTTTCCCGACATTGCACGTAAATACAGTCTCGTTTTGTGAAATATTCTACATTTTGAGAATCTCATCATTGTGTATCTAAAGAACAAAAAGTGTATCTCAGTTCGATAGAGTCTCATCTTTTGCCGTTCGCAGGCCGGCCGATGTGGCCGAGCGGTTCTAGGCACTACAGTCTGGAATCGCGTGACCGCTACGGTCGCAGGTTTGAATCCTGCCTCGGGCATGGATGTATGTGATGTCCTTAGATTAGTTAGGTTTAAGTAGTTCTAAGTTCTAGGGGACTGATGACCTCAGATGTTAAGTCCCATAGTGCTCAGAGCCATTTTTGCCGTTCGCTCACAGCCAACACTCACTTCTGTCCAATGCTGAGCCCCAGACGTACTCTCCCAGAAACTGGGGCCTATGTTTGTTCGTTGCTAGTATATTTTCTTCAGCAGAGACTGCACTGTTTGTCTGTGCTGCTCTGCTGCTTTTATTCTGCTAGCTTCGTCCATCGTGTGTCATTTTATTTCCAAGATAGCAGAATTCCTCCAGTTCGTCTGTTACGTGCTTCCAGTTTCGAGGTGTGGTTTATCTTGCGCGCGGTCTCGTCCGCGTAGGTACATGTCTCGTACATTCAATACACACACATATACACTGAAGCGTCAAAGAAACTGAACAGGCATGCATATTCAAGTACATAGATACATAAACAGGCAGGAAACGGCTTTGCGGTATGCAACGCGTACGTAAGACAACAAGACTCTGGAGTACTTGCTACATGGGTTACTGCTGCTGCAACGGCAGGTTATCAAGATTTAACAAAGTTTGAACGTGGTGCTGTAGTCGGCGCATGAGCGATAGGGCACAGCATCTCTGATGTAGCGATGAAGTGGGGATTTTCCCGTACGACCATTTCACGAGTCTACCGTGAATATCAGGTATCCGTTAAAACATCAGACCTCTGACATAGCTGCGGCCGCAAAAAATCCTGCAAGAATGTGACCAACGACGACTGAAGAGAATCGTTCAAAGTGACAGATCCCTTCCGCAAACTGATGCAGATTTCAGTGATGAACCATAAACAAGTGTCAATGTGCGAACCATTAAACGAAACATCTTTGATATGGGCTTTCGTGGACGAAGGCCCACTCGTGTACCCTTAATGACTGCATGACGTTAAAGCTTTACGCCTCCCCTGGGCAGGTCAACACTGACAATGGACTGTTGGCTGGAAACATGTTACCTGGTCAGACGAGTCTCGTTTCACATTGTATCGAGCAGATGGACGTGTACGGGTATGGAGACAACCTCATGAACCCATCGACCCTACATGTCAGTAGTGGACTGTTCAAACTGGTGGAGCCTCTGTAATGGTATAGGGCGTGTGCAGCTGGAGTGATATGAGACCACGGATACGTCTAGATGCTACTCTGACAGGTGACACGTACGTAAGCATCCTGTCTGATCGCCTGCATCCATTCATGTCCATTGTGCAATCTGACGGACTTGGGCAATTCCAGCTGGACAATGCTACACCCCACACGTCTAGAATTGCTACACAGTGGCTCCGGGAACACACTCCTGAGTTTAAATACTTCCGCTGGCGACCAAACTCCCCACGCATGGACATTACTGAGCATGTTTGGGCTACCTTGCAACTTGTTGTTCAGAAGAGATCTTCACCCCTCGTACTTTTATGGTTTAATGGACAGCCCTGGAGGATTTGTGGTGTCAGTTCCCTCCAGCACTGCTTCACACATTAGTCGAATACATGCTATGTCGTGTTGCGGCCCTACACAATATTAGGCAGTTGTACCAGTTACTTTGGCTCTTCAATGTACATTTCACATATATTGAACGTATTTCCCATATATTTGTTGAAATACTTCAGTACCTACAGCGCATTTCGGTCTGCAGTTTCATCTGAATTCGGAGGAATTTTTATTTCTGCCTGAGTAAGAACTATGGAGGTGTGACAATGGAAGGGACAGATTTTTACATTTCGTATAAGTACCGGTATTCCCTCAATTTCTTCACATTTTGTCTTTCTACATGTCATTCTATCTAACCCACCTCCCGACCTCTCTTTTGAATAATGCTAGTATTCTGCTGCCACAGTACTTTTTACAAATAATGAGTCATCTGTGTATCACATTTGATTTAAATTTCTCCAGCCGTTCGTGACTTAAGTTTCTATTTCACTCACTTTTCATCCCCTCCCGTACTACCGAAGATAGGTGATTCGTAACTGCACAGTGCTTTCTTCCAGGCCTATGCCTACGAGGTTTTTGTTCAAATCGATGCAGTGATTTAGGAGGAGGTGCGAAAGTGCACAAACTCACACATACATCGATTTTTTATAAATAAATATAGATGTTATCTCTGCTTGTCCTCAATACTTTCATCTGTTTATACTTTGCTCTCAGTCTATGTTCTCTGGCCATTACATTCTTCATTCCGTTCACGAGGTCCAATAATATCTTTTCACTATCAGTGACGATAGCAAAATCACCAACGTACGTTATTACTAATATATTTTCGCCTTGAACTTTAATCTTGCATCTGATTCCTTCTTCGAATTATGTCTTCGATATACAAGTGGAACACTAGATGACAAAGATTGCTCCCTGCATTACACACTCTTGAATCCGTTGAACTCTCTGCTGGTTTTCCAATCTTAACGTTCCGTTATAATAATATTCTTTGTTACCGGTCTTTCTCTAAAGCCTACATTTATTTTTCTGAGAATTTCAAACATCTCACAACATTTGTCTCTCGGACAGCAAATGCTTCGACGTCGTCCAGATATCTCTAGTCCTGCAGCCATTATCAAGCGTGACGTGACACTGCCTCTCTAGCACCTTCACGTCTTCTGATACCAAACTGATCGTATTGTAACGGATCTTCAATTTTCTTTTCCTTTCTCCCATGGCCGGCCGCGGTGGTCTCGCGGTTCTAGGCGCGCAGTCCGGAACCGTGCGACTGCTACGGTCGCAGGTTCGAATCCTGCCTCGGGCATGGATGTGTGTGATGTCCTTAGGTTGGTTAGGTTTAAGTAGTTCTAAGTTCTAGGGGACTAATGACCACAGCAGTTGAGTCCCATAGTGCTCAGAGCCATTTGAACCATTTGAACTTTCTCCCATGTAGTATCCTTATAAGGAACCTGAAAACATGAGCTGTCCAGCTTATTCATCTACATATACATACATACTCTGCAGATCACACCTAAGTGCCTGACAGAGTATTCATCGAACCAGCTTCACATTAATTCTATATTATTCCACTTTCGAAGAGCGCGCGGAAGAAACGAACATCCTTGTCTTTCCGTGAGAGCTCTGATTTCCCTTATTTTATTGTGATGATCTTTCCTCCCTGTGTCGGTCACTGTCAGCATAATATTTTTGTATTCAGAGGAGAAAGTTGGCGATTGAAATTTCGTGAGAAGATTCCGCCTCAGTGAGAAACCTCTATGTTTTATTTATGTCCACCCCAAATCCTGTATCATGTCCGTGACACTCTCTCTCCTATTTCTCGATAATACGAAACATGCTGCTCTTCTTTGAACTTTCTCGATGTATTCTGATAATCCTATTTGGTGAGGATTCCACACCGCTCAGCAGTCCCCCAAAAGAGGATGGACAAGTGCAGTGTAGGCAGTCTCTATAGTAGAAATGTTGCTTCTGCTAAGTGGTCTACTGATAAAACGCAGTCTTCAGCTCACCTTCTCCACAACATTTTCTGTTTCTTCTTCCCTATTTGTTGTTCGTAATTGTAATTCCTAGGTATTTAATTGAATTTACGGCATTTTAGTTTGATTGATCTATCGTGTAACCGAAATTTAATGTATATCCTTTAGAACACTTTTCGTTATTTAGGGTCAAGTACCAATTTTTGCACCATACAGATGTCTAAACCGATTTTATAATTTGTTTTGATCTTCGGATTATTTTAATAGACGATAATCGACGGCAGCATATGCAAACAACCCAAGACGGCTGCTCAGATTGTCTCCTAAATCGTTTATCTAGATTAGGTTCAGCAGAGGGTCTATAACACTAGCTTGTGGAACGCTAGACATCAGTTCTGTTTTACTCGACGATTTTCCGTCAATTACTGCGAACTGTTACCTCTCTGGAAGGAAATCTCGAATCCAGTCGCAAAACTGAGACGATATTCAATAAGCACGCAATTTGATTGCATGCCGTTTGTGAGAGATACAGTGTCAAAAGCCTGGAAATGCAGAACTACGGAATCACTTGTCGTTAGCACCCAACATTTTGTTAGTACGCTGCTAGTTGTGTTTCACAAGGATGATGTTTCCTAAATCCGTGTTGATTGTGTGTCAATAGACCGTCTTCTTCGAGGTAATTCGTAATGTTCGAACACAATATACATTATGTGATCAAAAGTATCCGGACATCCCCAAAAACGTACATGTATCAGCGATGTCAGTAGTCATTAGACATCGTGAGAGAGCACAATGGAGCGCTCCGCGGAACTCCCAGACTTCGAACGTGGTCAGATGACTGGGTGTCACTTGTGTCATACGTCTGTACGCTAGATTCCTACACTCCTAAACATCCCTAGCACCACAGTTTCCGATGTGATAGTGAAGTGGAAACGTGAAGGGACACTTACAGCACAAAGCGTGCACGCCGTCATCGTCTGTTGACTGACAGAGACCGCCGACAGTTGAAGAGGGTCGTAGTGTTTAACAGGCGCACACCATCACACAGGAATTCCAAATTACGTATGGAGCTACAGAATCAGGGTACTCTAAAAGAAGTCTGTTGGGTATACCGTCTGGGCCAGAAGACCCGCTTTTGTTAAGCAATTTAAGTTATTTCACTACTCCGATGATATCCAAGTTCAAAATTGTTAACGCTTTCGTGGCCACTTGTTGACAAACTGCCTATTGGCTTCTGTCTCGGGTTCTTCGGCCGACGTTCATCTAATGATTTTACTGACGTTTCGCCAGTACGAGTGGCTGGCATTGTCAAAGCTTCACCCTCCATTGCCTGTGGTGAACTGGAGCCGAGCTCGCAGCCGCAGACTATACGTACCGACAAGGAAGATCAAAGAGAGATCGGCAAAGGAGAAAAGGAACCCACTTGCAATGTCAGAAATATACCGTATACCACGCACATGCGGAAAAGTTCATGTCGGAATGACTGGACGACCGATAAACACCAGGATCAAAGAACATAAGCGACATTGCATGTTGGGGCAGGTGGAGAATTTGGCCGTGGCAGAGCACGCATTGAGTGAGACCGACCACGAAATAAAATTCCCCTACACGACATTTCTGGCTGTAGAGAAGCACTATCACACGCTCTTGTTCAGAGGAGGTGTAGAAATGCAGAAACACACGAACAGTTTATTTTCTTCTTCTTCTTTGGTGAAGAAATTGAAGAACGCTGTGTTTAGTATCTATGCTTTAGCAGCACTGTCATCAATAGTATTTACATTGTTGTGGCAGAGAGAAGGCATTGATTGTATCTTGCCGCTGGCATACTTTACATACGATAAGAATCTCTTTGGATTTTCTGCCAGATTTCGAGACATAGCTTCGTTGTGGAGATTATTATAAGATCTCGCATTGAAGTCAGCGCTAACTTTCGAGCTTCTGTAAAAGATTTCCAGTCTCGGGGATATGGCGTTCGTTTAAATGTGGCTTGCTTTTTTCGTTGTTTCTGCAACAGTGTACCGTGGAGTATCAGCTCCGTTGTGATTGTTGTCGAATTCATCTGCCTTTGTGCATAATCATGGCGCTGAGGACGGTGGTTCAAGTCCTCGGTATCGCTTGCAAATTTTCCCAAACGGCATTTTCAGCAAATACTGATTCCACACACTGACAATCATGCTCTGGCGAGCCTCTGGACATTGACAACCTACTCTGAGTAGCGATGTTGTCGTGGTAAACACTGTACTCTACTTGGGTACCAAATATAATACTTACATAGCAGGTATTTTACTGTTTTTAATGTTTCAATATTTTTATAAAAATGTATATTTTTCTGAATATTTTAGAAGTCCGCCCCTGGTAGCTGAGTGGTCAGCGCGACGGAATGTCATGCCTCACGGCCCGGGTTCGATTCCCGACTCGGTCGGAGATTTCCTCCGCTCAGGGACTGGGTGTTGTGTTGTCCTTATCATCATCATTTCATCCCCATCGACACGCAAGTCGCCGAAGTGGCGTCAACTCGAAAGACTTGCACCAGGCGAACGGTCTACCCGACGGGCGGCCCTAGCCACACGGTTTCCACATTAGCTGAAAGGCAGTTTTCTGTTTGCTTCCGTAGTTGGCACTGAACCGAAAACAGTAACCATGTAGCTGTTATTGCAACAGTATTGCGATCAAGACCGTAAAGATTAAGGGCAAAATTGTGATGGAAAGTTAGGAATAGCACCTTGCGCCACTTCAGAGACGAGTGAGTGAGATGGCTGGCACGGGCCTGGGGCTTTTCCCTCCCCCTCCCCCTCACCGTCTCTCTCCCAGCCTGGTGACTACCGCCTGTGCCAGTTCCGCCTTCCGTCTCGGACCTAAATAACTGCGAGCAATTAAAAG
Organism: Schistocerca nitens; assembly: GCF_023898315.1. Lineage (NCBI taxonomy): Eukaryota > Metazoa > Arthropoda > Insecta > Orthoptera > Acrididae > Schistocerca > Schistocerca nitens. Next base: position 18,361,665 of record NC_064618.1, on the reverse strand, counting down.
CGCTTTTCCGGGGCGGCCGACTGGAGCGTCTGCGGCGCTAATAGGCGTCGCTCTTCAAAAACTAATTTGTCTGTCGCACAGGCGTCGGCCACTAACAAGTCCAATTAGTGGGACCTCCCTCCCCATTTCCTTCCTACTACCCCCACTCCCTTTCCTCCGTGGTGCTACGACTCTCGATTCTCCTGATTCTCGCCACTCGCAAGCTTTCTTTGAACATTGCGATCCAAACGAATGTTTCCTTTCCTTCAGGCAGGAAAAATAATGATAGAACACATTTTTCCATCAGTGGACTGTGTCTTACTTTTCAATATCTGAGAACTCTGTGCTCAGTTACCTTTGACACTGATGATAACGTATACTAATAAGCCAAAAGATAACAACCAGTGCCCAATGCAAGGTTGGATGTCTTCCAGTGGCGTTGCGGCCTATGGCCCAGTAAGGAAATTATGTAAGCCGAGCAGAGGCGAATGGGGGTTCACACTGTCGAAGATATGCGCCGTAAACGGAGATATACACTGAGATGGGTGATTTTGCCAAAGGACAGGCTATTACTACACGAAGCCTGTGAACGAGTATTTCTAAAACAGCTAAGCTAGTCGAATGTTCGTGTGCGACCGTGTTGAACGTACACGGAAAGAGTGAAGCTAAGGGCTAAGTGGTTGGACGTCCACGACTCTTCACAGAACGTGGACTTTGGAAGCTTGTCTGGTCTGTAAAGTAGGAAAGATGGTGATGTGTGCACCTCTGGAGAAAGAGCACAATGCCGGTGGACGCACAAGTGTTTCGGAGCACACCATTCAGCGCATGTTGTTGACGTGAATCTTCGTGCCAGACGGCACCTGCGTGTTCACAATTTGATCCAACGGCATCGTCAGTTACGGTTTTAGTGGTCTCGGGACCGTCGGGACTGGGTTGTGCATCACGGGAAACACGTCGGCTCGTCGGACGAATCCCGTTCTCGGTACACCAGCCAACTCTCCACAGACGCCATCATCCAGGCGAACGGATGGTCGAAACGTGTAGCGCGCCACGGACGCAGGCTGGTGGCAGCAGTATTGTGCTACGATAGGTATTCCCCTGCGCTTGCAGGGGATGTCTGGCAATAATCGAAAACACCAGGTCAGCTGCGGACCACCTGCAACCTTTCGTACTCGATGTCTTCCTTGGTTGCTGTGTCATCTTTCAGCAGTATAACTACGCGTGTCTCGAAGCGAGAATCGTGCTTCAGTGCTTGGAGGAGCACGATACTTCTTCGCCACCAAATTCGCCTGAAGTGAATCCGATGGTTCTCATACGGCTCGCTATCGGATACCATCACTGCGTACACAAATCGGTGTCCAATTATTTACGGGAATTATTTTCTTGTGTATAGGCACGTGGTGCCACATAGCTCCACGAATCTACCAACGAACTGTAGAGTCGAAGATACGCAAAATCGGTGATATACTACGTGACAAAGACGGCCCAACAAGCTACTAAGCAAGTGGTCGTAATGTTTTGACTTAGCCGGCCGAAGTGGCCGTGCGGTTAAAGGCGCTGCAGTCTGGAACCGCAAGACCGCTACGGTCGCAGGTTCGAATCCTGCCTCGGGCATGGATGTTTGTGATGTCCTTAGGTTAGTTAGGTTTAACTAGTTCTAAGTTCTAGGGGACTAATGACCTCAGCAGTTGAGTCCCATAGTGCTCAGAGCCATTTTGTTTTGACTTCTTTATCCTTCGGCAACTTTCACTGTATTTTCCCCACAGCTGACGCGATGCAACAAAGAATAAATAAGATAGGCCTACGAAATGTGAAAGTGTGGTCGAAATCTCCGCGCTGTAGTGTTTCATTGGGGAACCCAACCTCAAACTGTAAAAACATTACAAATAGTGAGAGAAACAATGAGGTGCGTAATGCACTCGCACTGTTGTCGTTTAGCAGTCTCTCAGGTGGTCCAGGACCGCTAGGCAGCATGCGACACTCACTCGCGGATGTACGATACAAAACTTGTAGGAGAGCTGCCAAGTACGGCTAAGGTAGTTTATTTTCTCTGGGACTTGCCAGTTATTCATCGAATTACGCAGATAGAAATCCGATGTGACGGAAGAGTTCGTTATGTAGCTAAAAAAAGGCTGTGAAAGGGATCACCTTGATTGCAAGTGATGAAGGGCACCGGTAAACAGACTGACGCAGGCCTTCAGCTCTGCTGGGCACGAAGGCTCGCGGGGGTCGGCGTTTCACAGGAAAGAAACATCGAAAGACTACAGAAATGTTGTGTGCTTCGAATCGAATGCATTTTCTGCACGTTTCGACTGTTTCAGTTGCAGGATGAAATTATATATGTCGGTTGCTCTAGTCATTAACGGAAATCGCGTTAGTTTTATAACGAACTGAAACAAGACCAACTCGTAGCATCCCCCGCCACACACCTCCAGAGGCCACAGGCTGGCGCCACGTGGTTAGTTTCTGGCTTACAAAGACGGTGGCACGGTCGATGCCTAAGATGCATTAATTCTAATAAACCGATACTTACCAAAAGTAACGTCACGCAGACTAATAAAAACACTTAACCAAACCTTGCAACTTCCGTAGTGGATGAAGACCGTGTTCGCTCAGGTGATGATTATTTCAAGGAAGTAAAGCAAACTTCCTGCTAAAATAATAGATGATGAACTGTGCGTTCCTTTGGAGGTCATAGGGAGAACCATTATTGGAGTCATAGTTTCACACAGCACTGGAAGGCTTGCCATTAAATAAGGCATAATCGATACATAATATTCCTTCGGAATCTCAAAAATGATTGGGGGAAGTGATAGTCAATTATTCATTATATTGTGTCGAATCCGCGAGACATGTCATCGGACTTTCGGAGGAACATGACTCACAAAAACCCCAAGACAGCAAGGGAAAATAACGGCAAGAACTATTCCGTAATCAGATTAACAGCTCATGCATGACTGACAAGAATGATATACATAAGAATGGAAAGGAAAAATGATGAACAGTTTGGCTTCAAGAAATTTAAAGAAGCCAGAGAGGTCGTGCTCAAGTTTGCTTGATAATGCAAGCAAGACTTAAATTCTTTCATAGGATTTGTCAACTTAAAAAACAAGCACTCCATAGCATGAAACTGTGGAAGATATTTGAAATTCTCAGAGTAATAGGCATAGAACATGGCCAAAGATGGGCAATACAGAAGATCTGCAAAAGCCTCTCGAGTGTAGCCATGTCTGGAAATGCAACACGGACGGTACGCAGTTTAAATAATAATAGAGTAGAGGCTTTTGTAATGTTGTGCGACAGAAGAATGCTGAAAATTAGGTGGGTAGATTATGTAACTAATGAGCAGGTACTGAATAGAACTGGAGAGACAAGATATTTGTGGCAGAACTTGACTACAAGAAAGAATCGGTTGATAGGACACATACTGCAACATCAAGGGATCGTCAGTTTATTAGTGGAGGGAAGTGTGGGGAGTAAAATTCGTAGATGGAGACCGAGAGATTAATACAATAAGCAGATTCAGAATGCTGCAGATTGTAGTGGTTAGTTGCAGACGAAGAAGCTCGCACGGGATGGAGCAGCGTGGAGGACTGCATCAAATGAGCCTTCTCCTCTACTGGTCGACTTGTGTGTCTAAGAATCATCGAGGGAAATAAATGAAATTTTCACGAGTGGGATTGAAATTAAGGGTGAAGGGATATCAATGCTACCATCCGCTGACGACATTGCTATCGTCAGTCAAAGTGAAGAAGAATTATAGGAGGAGTTGAATTGAATGGACAATCTTCTGACCAGGGAATGTATACTGATGAAGGAATTCTGTTACGTTGGAAGCAAAACTACACATGACGGAAAAGGTAAAGGTAGAAGCAGCAGACGAACACTCGTTAAAAAAGCCTTCTTCATCAAAATATGTTTACTAGTATCAGGCGTGAGCCTCAGTTTGAGAAAGAAACACACGAGCATCAGAGTCTACAGGCTACAGTATTGTACAGGAGAGGCTCATGACATACGGGAAAACCAGAAAAGAAGAGAATCTAAGCGTTTGGAATGTGGTGTAAAAGGAGGATGCTGTTCCTCCACAGAACGGGCGAGGAATGCAATATGATGAAAACAGTGAGCAGAAGAAGGGACAATTTTGGAATGATTTGGAACGACGTCTTTGTTCCAGACCCCAACGTCCAAATTCAGTACGTTCTCTCGTGCAATAGCCTGTCGTTCCTGCACAGACGTTCAGACACGTCACTGAAAGTGCCCCCAGCAGAGTGCAAGCAGGAAAAGGGCAAGTCTGGACGATGCACACCCCTCCTCCCATTAACGTCCACTAATAGCTCGCCCCGTACATATGATCATATATATATATATATAGCACAAGCTAGCTGCTCCGAAACAAGTAATGTGCCTACAGGTAAACTTGACACGTGTCAGGTTAATTCTGCGTATTAGATTTATTTTCATCGCGAATTGTTATGTATTATTATTTTTGAAATACACTGACGAAAAAAAAAAATCCCATCACCAACGAGGAAATGCGCGACATAAAGCAAAGTTGGTAGCCGTGTTTCTACATCTGAAAGATGTCTGCTCATTTCGAGCCAGTGAAATGGTAGTGGCGCTAGTGTCTTCGCTACGAGGGTGCAGTCGGGTTTGCCTTAAATACGTGCTGTAAAGGTCGTGAACGTTAGTATCTTCCAGATTGGATGTGGTGAGTTGATGCTGGTAGACAATGCCTTTAAGGTAACAAATATGCCATTATCAGTACCTGATAGAGTTCGTATGAGATCGTGAAATAGGGCTACGAGAAGCTAATTGTTCCTTCTCTGATATTGCAGCAAGACTTGGCAGGAATGTAGACAATGTACACGATTACTGGCAGCGGCGGTCGCAAGATGATGTACTGCCTCAAGAAGACCGGCGTCTGGACAGTCACGTGGCACTACCGAGGGGGAAGACCATCGTTTCCGCGTATCACTCTGGCGCACTGTACTGCGTAAGAAGCAGCAATTTGAGCAGCAGTTAGCACAACGATCTGTTACAAATCGGTTTCTTCGAGGACAGATTCGACGCAGACGCCCTATAGCGTGCATTCTGCTGACCACAAGCCACCCCGCTTTGCGACTTCGGTGGTATCGAGCGAGAGCTGACTGGAGAAGACGGCTGTGTTTTCTGATGAAAGTTGGTTCCGCCTCGGTGTCAATAATGGCCGTGTGTTGGTTAGGAGGAGACCAGTCGAGAGCATGCAGCCAACCTGTCTGCGTGCGATACATGCTGGACCTTGCCTCGAGTCACAGTATAGGGCAGCAGGAGCCTCTCGTCGTTGCCCCACACACCCTGACTGCAAAACAGTGTTTCGACCTGTTGTACCGTCATTGATGAATGGTATTCCAGGGGGTGTTTCCTGACACACTGTGTTCTAAGCCAACGTGGTCTGCAGTGTCGACATGTTGCGTTGGTCTACTCGACCACCAGACCTGTCTCCAGTGGAGCACCTGGCAGCTTCAGCGCCACCCACAGCCAGCATTCACCGTCCCATTATTGACCGACAACGTGCAACCGGCATGCAACTCCATCCCATCGGGACATGCACGTCTGCATGCTTGCATTCAACTTTCTCGCCATACGCCGGTTATTAATGTACCAGTGCTTCACATTTGCAATGTCTTCCGTCGCGCTCACATTAACCAGTGATCTTGCAATGTTAGTCACTTAAATATGTTACTTAAAGAAACGTATTCCCCAAATGTCATTATTCTACATTAATTATTTTTTGGTATTGCGATTTTTTTTCCGTCATTGTAATTGAAGTATTATGTATTGGGCCGGCCGGGGTGGCCGAGCGGTTCTAGGCGCTACAGTCTGGAAACGCGCGACCGCTACGGTCGCAGGTTCGAATCCTGTCTCGGGCTTGGATGTGTGTGATGTCCTTAGGTTAGTTAGGTTTAAGTTGTTCTAAGTTCTAGGGGACTGATGACCACAGATGTTAAGTCCCATAGTGCTCAGAGCCATTTGAACCATTTGACAATGGAGCAATGGGCGCGACTTCAGAAATTTTACTCTTCGTACCACTAATTTCTCCATGTTCTATAGGCCTGCAATTTTAGCAACAAGTGCTTTTTTATCTGCAGAACAATGAATGTGGGCTGTCAATCGTTGTCATTTTTCGCTGTTTCATTCTCAACTAAATCTTTAAATTCTTTCTTCACGGTATTGTAACGTAGTTTCATAGCAAATCTGCTGTACCTGTCGGTTATGGGAAGTCAGAATTCTCATCTCTCTCTTCTGACATTCCCACTCACTTTAAGGAATTGTGAAGACAGAACAATAATTTCCTCTTTTTTGAGCAAATAGTCACTCGACCTGTGAATGTGCTTCACAACATGAACAAGTAGGGAAGGTTGAACAGCTCGGACAGTACGATTCTGCCGAACTCACACAGGTGGCGACCGGAAACCGCAGCACCGCACTGCTACATGGAGTGGGGGGCAGTGCTGTGGTGAATGGGGTGAGGGGCGGGGACTGTGCCCGCCCGCGCCCCACACACGCTGGCCCGGCACATGTTTCACAAACATATGTGGCCATCAGTAGCTGATGGGTTCAACTAGAGGTGATTAAGTGAAACGTGAAACACTTCTGTGTGCAGAAAGCCCCAAGTAATTCTCGACTTTGAGACGAACAGTAATGAAGATTCTTATGCCTTTTACAGCAACATACCTGCGAGGGACAGACACGCTTTTCTGGTTTGCCTGCTATGAAATCAAAATTTTACTGACAAGGGAACCTCCTCATCGCACCCCCCTCAGATTTAGTTATAAGTTGGCACAGTGGATAGGCCTTGAAAAACTGAACACAGATCAATCGAGAAAACAGGAAGTAGGTGTGTGGAACTATGAAAAAATAAGCAAACTATACAAACTGAGTAGACCATGCGCAAGATAGGCAACAACAAGAAAAGAACTAGCTCAGGAGTGCCGCGGTCCCGTGGTTAGCGTGAGCAGCTGCGGATCGAGAGGTTCTTGGTTCAAGGCTTCCCTCCGGTGAAAAGTTTAATTTTTTATTTTCAGTTTATGTGACAAATGCTTATGTTTTCATCACTTTTTTGGAGTGATTATCACATCCATAAGAAAACCTAAATCGGGCAAGGTAGAAGAATCTTTTTACCCATTCGCCAAGTGTACAAGTTAGGTGGGTCGACAACATATTCCTGGCCGGCCGCGGTGGTCTAGCGGTTCTAGGCGCGCAGTCCGAAACCGCGCGACTGCTACGGTCGCAGGTTCGAATCCTGCCTCGGGCATGGATGTGTGTGATGTCCTTAGGTTAGTTAGGTTTAAGTAGTTCTGATTTCTAGGGGACTGATGACCTCAGAAGTTAAGTCCCATAGTGCTCAGAGCCATTTGAACATATTCCTGTCATGTTACGCACATGCTGTCACCAGTGTCGTATAGAATATATCAGACGTGTTTTCCTGTGGAGGAATCGGTTGACCTATGACCTTGCGATCAAATGTTTTCGGTTCCCATTGGAGAGGCACGTCCTTTCGTCTAGTAATCGCACGGTTTTGCGGTGCGGTCGCAAAACACAGACACTAAACTTATTACAGTGAACAGAGACGTCAATGAACAAACGGACAGATCATAACTTTGCGAAAATAAAGAAAGTAAACTTTTCTCCCGAGGGAAGACTTGAACCAAGGACTTCTCATTCCGCAGCTGCTCACGCTAACCACGAGACCACGGCACTCCTGAGCTCACACTCTGCTTGATGTTGCCTATCTTGCACATGGACTACTCAGTTTGTATATTTTGCTTATTTTTTGATAGTTCCACACAACTTCTTCCTGTTTTCTCGATTGATCTGTGTTTAGTTTTTCAAGGCCTATCCACTGTGCCAACTTATAACTAAATCTGAGGGGGGTGCGATGGGGAGGTTCCTTTGTGAGTACAGCAAATGAACTAGCTGTGAGTATATAGTTTTGCAAAAATCAGTTATGTGAAAGCAGTTTGGGCATGGTTTCACAGTGAAATAATCTTTTTAATGTTTCATTCTGAAACATTATATTTACGGTAACAGTAATTATTATTGTTCTAAGCACATCTAAGAAGTGAAACCTCAATGAAATCTTTGAGCAGTGTTATTACTGTCCTCATAAACGTTAAAGTGCTTATACATTATTTATAGACAATAAATATAAGAAACATTAAGACAGCAGTTTTAAAAATAGAATTAATCTTTTTATAAATAAAAGCCATATTCTAAGTTCTTATGGTTACAAATTGTTGATTTTAGTTTCTAAAAACAGTGAAGTATCGATCAATGGTGTGCTGTCGGTTGTTGACCCGAGTTGATTGAAATACTGTGCGAAACAACTCGGCTGAACAACGGGAAACAGAGAATTGGTCGGTGACGCTAGGAAAACTTGAGAATCCACAATTAGATATGAATTTTGAGTAAAACTGAACAGTAACTCTCAGCCACAATTTTGGAGCAGCTATCTTAATTTTCTGCCCCATGGACGGTATCATATTACTGTGCCATTACTTCCGTATGGGCATAAAAAAATTCACTGTACTCAAATAGCTGGTTTTAAATGGAATAAATGATAATTAAACATCGTACTCGACAAGGATACACTGATGAGCCAAAACATTATGTCCACTGGCCACCGCGAGGTCGAATTCCTCCTGGTCGTCTTGCAGGCAGGTGACGCACTAATGAAAGAATGCAAACGGAAGAGAGACGAATGAGCAGCCATTACAGCGAAGATACGGGCCGCAAATGCGAAAATCCTCTGATATAAGTGGTTTTGACGAAGGGGGCGTTGTTGTAGGGCTGCGACTGGAGACGAGAATCTCTGAAACGGCGAAGCCGGTCGCCTATTGGCGTACTGCTGTCGTGAGCACCTGCGGAAGGTGGTGGGAGGGTGGTGGAGTAGCGAGTAGGCAGTACAGTTTTGGACGACCGTGTCTCACAACAAAACTTTGAAGTCAGAGGCTCCCCCCACTGTGTAACCCGGGACAGGCAGCGCTCTGTGCCAGATCTGACGACAGAGCACAGTGCTGGCGCACGCGAAGGTGTTTCGGAGCGCACCGTTCAAAGGCCGTCGTCGAACACGGAGCTCCACATCACACGACCCCCACGTGTTCCTGTGTTGGTCCAACGATATCATCAGTTACGACTGCAGTGGGCACAGCATCGCTGAGTTCTCACCGTGGATCGATAGAAACGTGTCGCCTGTAGGATGAATCGACTGCAGGTGGACGGTTTGGTCCTTACACGCCGCCATCCAGGCGAATGGCTGCACGAAACGTGCACCGCCCCACAGATGCAGGCCAGCGAGGACAGAATTACGCAGTGGTGTACATTAAGTTCGGCTTCCGTGGGATCTGTGGCGGTAATCGAAGGCATCGTGACACCAGTGAACTCCCTGAAAGTTCCGGCGTACCAACTGCATCGCTTAATGTCTGAAGTCTCCCCCTAGGGCGACGACATCTTCCTGCAGGATGATTGTCCGCTTTGCAAGGTCAGGATAGTGCTACACTTATTTGTAGTGAACTCGTCCTGAAGTCTCGGGCCGCAAGTGTGCCCGATGCGTTCCAACTGGAACTCGTGCCAGCTGCCAGTGCCAGCTGCGCGGCCCTAAACTACCGTAACGTAACTTGCGGGAACTGCTTGACCTGTGCGTACACATCTTGTGCCAAATACTTCCGGAATCCTGTCAAAGACTTGTAGAACCCGAGCCAAGCAGAATCTCCGAAAAGTGGAACAACACGCTATTAAAGAGGTTGTCATAATGTTTCGGCTCATCGGTGTTTACTGGCAAGCTCGCGAATTTAGTAAAAGCTTGTAAGAAAAGTCAGTTGGCTCTGAGATTTCAGTCGGTTCGAAGTCTTCACGATTAATGCAGAATGCAGAGTTAACTTGCAAGAAACACCCCTATTATCAGTAGCACACAGAGTGCTAACGGAAACAGCCCACGGCGCAGGCAAGAGTCGGGGTGTCGCGGCACGGTGTAAGCGTTAAGCGGACCAGATGGCACCAGTGCGCGAGCTAGCATCACACAGCTCCGACACTTCGCTCCGCGCGGCTCTGCAGAGGGCTATAGCCGCCTTTCAGAGAGCCCACAACGTCTAATGGAATGTGTCAAAATGTTCTTGTAGGACGTACGAATGTTACCGCCATGTTAACGCCACGCTACCAGCATCGCTGTCAGTGAAGTGCGCACTCTACTTGTACGGGACGGCGTATTTACAAGAAACAGTGTTCCGTATCGTCACTGGGGATAGTAACAACCATAATATCCTGTTGAGATATGAACTATTTTACCCCTTTGAAGGGCGGTCACTAGTTAATAGAGCAGTAGATTTTCTATATGACGTCCATTGCTTTCATCCTATTGGTTGCGTTTCTTCTCGCACGGCGACACTGTTGTGAGAGATGGCACGAAAATACAGTTGTCTCCTACTGTAGACATCCCGAAGGTACCGTTTCGAGGCTGCTTTCGGTTCAGGACGAGGCTAGTGATTCCACTGTGTGCGAACAACTCAAACAGTGGAATGGAGTCCTTTTCTTCCACACGCAAATGGCAGACGTGTGAGCTTTAGAAAGCTACTCATCCTGACACCATTTACCCTGACTTTAATTAAAAGAAAAAAAGTCATACGTTTTATGAATTAAAAATAATTGAATGAAACAAGTTATTGTATGTATTTCGTGGGTTGCTCTGTAATACACAGAGAATATTTATTTCCATTTAAATATTCAAATATATATCTTTAATGTAACGTTACCTTTGAACAAGTGATCGCGCCAAAATGGCGTATTTGTAACTCAGCAATTTGAAATTGCTTTTCTGTGATTTAACTGAGACCGTTCAGAGTTATAGTCAAAAGTTTTTGAGAATGAGGTCTGTTTTCGAGATTCTTGTGTTTGTTTGGAAGTCATTATTTTTGCAATTGTCTGAGTTGAAGTCAACACAAAAAATCGCTGAAATAAAAATGAGAAAAGGTGTTTTAGCCACAGTTTATTGAAAAATTCGAGCTGTCTTATGAGAATGTATCGATTCGTTGTTCCAGCCTATTGTCTATTGTAACCATCCACAAGATTTTCTCTGTTCGAATATAATAAACTTTCTCGAGACTGAGAAGATTATGTCCACGAATCAGAATGGTTTTAGAAAGCATCGTTCGTGCGAAACTCAGCTTGCCCTTTTCTCACACGATATACTGAGAACTACGGATGAAGGGCAACTCGCAGATTCCAAATTTGTTGATTTCCGGAAAGCATTTAACACGGTGCCCCACTGCAGGCTGTTAACGAAGGTATGAGCATGTGGAATAAGTTCGCAGATATTTGAGTGGCTCGAAGACTTCTTAAATACTAGACCCCCGAAGGTGTTCACCAGCGACAAGGCTATCGTAAGGAGTGCCCCAGGGGAGTGTGACAGAATCGCCATTGTTCTCTACATACATAAGTGGTTTGGCTGACAGGGTGGGCAGCAATCAGCGGTTGTCTGCTGATGATTCCGTGGTGTACGGTAAGGTGTGGAAGCTGAGTGACTGTAACAAGATACAAGATGACTTGGACAGGATCTCCAGTTAGTGTGATGAATGGCAGCTACGCGTGAATGTAGAAAAATTTAAGTTAATGCGGACGGGTAGGAACATCAAACCTGTAATGTTCCTGCCTGATACAGTCAAGTCGTTTAAATATCTGGGCATAACACTGCAAAGCGATGTGAGGTGGAACGAGCGTGTGGGAAGTGTGGTGGGGAAGGAGAACGGTCGACTTCGGTTAAATGGGAGAATTTTAGGAAAAAGGAAATGTAAATAGCGTGTGACTAGGGCCTCCCGTCTGGTATACTGTTTGGAGGGTGCAAGTCTTTCGATTTGTCACCACTTCGGCGACTTGTGCGTCGATGGGGATCCAATGATGATGGTTAGGACAACACAACACCCAGTCCCTGAGCGGAGAAAATCTCCGACCCTCGCCGGGAATCGAACCCGGGCCCTTACGATTGACAATCTGTCACGCTCACCACTCAGTTACCGGGGACGGACAGAACCTTAGGAGAGAGTGGTTCATCTGTAAAGAAGAAGACCGCATATAAGACGCTGGTGCGACCTATTCTTGAGTACTGCTCGAGTGTTTGGGATCCGTACCAGGTCGGACTGAAGGAAGAGATCGAAGCAATTCAGAGGCGGGCTGCTAGATTTGTTACTGGTAGTTTCGAACGACACGTTAAGTGTTACGGAGTTGCTTCGGAAATTCAAATGGGAATCCCTGAATGGAAGGCGACGTTCTTTTCGAGAAACACTGTTGAGGATATTTAGACAACCGGCATTTGAAACTGACTGCCGAACTATTCTACTGCCACCAACATACATTGAATATAAGGTGCACGAAGAAAAGATACGTGAAATTAGGGCTCATGTGGAGACATACACACAGTCGTTTTGCCCTCACTGTATTTGCGAGTGGGACAGGATAGGAAAGGACACGTAGTGGTACAGAGTACCTTCTGCCACGCACCGTACGGTGATTTGCGGAGTATCTATGTAGATGTAGGTTTAGAAAACTAGAGGCTGACTTTTTATATAACTGCCACTTAGTGGAATATGTTTATGCTGCGAAACAGTGTTGATATACAAAAGTTGCACGATGCAAATTTTGTCGGTTGTTGTGAGCAGTACCATTGTGCGGGATTGTTACCGTGATCAGCCAAAGCATTGTGACCGCCTACGTAATTGCCGGTATGCCCACCTTCGACGCGAATAAGAGCGGCGACGTGTCTCGGAATGGAAGCAGCGATGCCTCGGTAGGTCGCCGGAGGGTGTCGGCACCACACATGCGCACACACAAGACACCAAATTCACCTAAATTCCGGGGAGTGAGGCGATGACTTCTGACGCCACATCCCAGATGTGTTCGGTCGGGTTCAGATCCCTAGTTTGGGGGGCGGGCGGTTGCAGCACATCAACTGGAACTCTCCTCTGTGCTCGTGGAACCACTCCCTCGCAGACTGCATTGTGACACGTCGCATTATCTTGCTGAAAAATGCCACTGCCTTTGGGAGACACGAAGGGGTGTATGTGGTCAGCAACCAGTGTACGACACTCCTTGGCCACCTCGGGGCTTTGCACGAGCTCCACTGGACCCACGGATGACCACAGGAATGTTCCCCAGAGCACGAGGGAGGCGCCGCCACTTTTTATCCGTTCGGCAGTACACGTGTGGAGGAGCCGATGCCCTGGAAGACGACGGATTCGCGCCCTCCTGTCGGCACGGTGAAGAAGGTATCGGGATTCATCAGACCAGGCCGTGCTCTTCCACTGCACCAACGTCCGGTGCCGACGGTGGCGTGTCCGTGTCAGTCGTAGCTGCCGATGTCGTGGTGTTAACATTGACGGAGGCACGGTGCACAGTGTATTCACACACACACTTGCACCCTGCCCAGCTCTAGAATCTGACGTCAGTCCCGCCACAGTTCGCCGCCCGTCCTGTTTCACCAGTCTGCCCAGCCTACGACGTCCGACACCTGTACTGAGGGATGGCTGCCCAACCCCACGACATCTGGACGTGGTTTCACCGCGTGCTGAAGATATTCTCCACAGCACTCCTCGAACACCCGACAAACGTGCTGAGTCTTCCAACCATCGCAGTCTGCCCTCGGTCAGAGACAGGTTGCTCGCCTTCCCTATTCTACACACGGACAGCACGGTCACTGGTACTACGTGGACGGTGCGAGGGTCTGACTAGCCGTCTCTCCCCGCCAGCTGACGCTACTATCGCCCGAACGGGTTTATAGCCTTTCGATAGTAGGTCGGTGGTCGCAATGTTCTGGTTGATGAGTTATACTCTGAAGACGCAAAGGAAGCTCTAGATGGTCAGTTCTTTGAGAGCAGTTACTTTTTGGACACCACTTACAGTTTGCGCAAGCTGACATGCCGGATGTCAATTTTACCCGTGGATTGCAAGGCACAAAATGGACAAAGGAATATGTTCAATGTCAGCCGTCACAACGAAGTCATCAGAGACGGAACACAGACTTGATTGTGGTCGGCTGTGCCCTTTCACAGGAACCGCTCTGGCCTTCGCCTTCAGCGATTTCAGGAAATCGCAGAGAAGCCAGTGCGCACGGCGCCCCAGACAGCTCGGCCGGTGCCGAGACCTAGCGCCGAAGAAGAACCGCATTCTCTCAGTTTGCATTCTATATACATATGCATTATGCATGCGACCGAATCTGAGGGGAGCCAGGTTTCTTCGCACAAGTTCCTAATTCTCTGAGGAGGAATAGGAGGAGGCGGAGGAGGAGGGGGAAGAAGAAGAAGAGGAAGAAGAAGAAGTGTACGAGCGAGTGGCAACCACCTCCTGCAGAGTCAACAAACGCATCGCTGCCACAGGGGAGAAGGACCCAAATCTAAGCAAATTTTTGTTTCCATATACTTCTTTATAAGATTCTTTCTGGTTATGATCAGCGCTTTGTTCTGTAAGAACTCAAAGAAAGCGCACTGCATAAAAGACAATGCTCGAAGGAGAACCTGCTCTCTCCGCTTGTGTAGGGTCCGGCCCATCCAAACCATAAATTAATCCCTCGAATACTCCTTGATGCCCACGAATCAATGCTGCGTAGCGTATTTCGTATTAGTTGTTTTGGAAATACAGTTAGTGCACGTGTAAGACAGAACTTGCAGCATATCGTTAGTTATTTTCATCATGGCAGCAACCGTTACGAAATTGTCTCGAATGAAAAACAGCCCACAGTTGCACTAAATTATGTTTATTTTAAACCTTGACCATGGTTTCTGCTATAAAAATACAGCCTTCTTCACAAGTCCTGCCAAATGATCAAAATAACATCTAGACCAGTGATACAGTCTACATATAAACTTCAAAATTAGGTAAGCGATAACATATTACTTACATGTTGTTGTTGTTGTTGTTGTTGTTGTTGTTGTGGTCTTCAGTCCTGAGACTGGTTTGATACAGCTCTCCATGCTACTCTATCCTGTGCAAGCTTCTTCATCTCCCAGTACCTACTGCAACCTACGTACTTTTGAACTTGCTTAGTGTATTCATCTCTTGGTCTCCCTCTACGATTTCTACCTCCGACGCTGCCCTTCAGTACTAAATTGGTGATCTCTTGATGCCTCGGAATGTGTCCTACCAACCGATCCCTTCTTCTACTCACGTTGTGCCACAAACTCCTATTCTCCCCAATCCTATTCAATACCTCCTCATTAGTTATGTGATCTACCCATCTAATCTTCAGCATTCTTCTGTAGCACCACATTTCGAAACCTTCTATTCTCTTCTTGTCCAAACTAGTTATCGTCCAAGTTTAACTTCCATACATGGCTACACTCCATACAAATGCCTTCAGAAACGACTTCAGGACACTTAAATCTATACTCGATGTTAACAATTTTCTCTTCTTCAGAAACGCTTTCCTTGCCATTGCCACTCTACATTTTATATCCTCTCTATTTCGACCATCATTAGTTATTGTGCTCCCCAAATACCAAAACTCCTTCACTACTTTAACTGTCTCATTTCCTAATATAATTCCCTCAGCATCACCCGACTTAATTCGACTGCATTCCATTATCCTCGTTTTGCTTTTATTGATGTTCATCTTATATCCTCCTGCCGGCCGAAGTGGCCGTGCGGTTAAAGGCGCTGCAGTCTGGAACCGCAAGACCGCTACGGTCGCAGGTTCGAATCCTGCCTCGGGCATGGATGTTTGTGATGTCCTTAGGTTAGTTAGGTTTAACTAGTTCTAAGTTCTAGGGGACTAATGACTTCAGCAGTTGAGTCCCATAGTGCTCAGAGCCATTTGAACCATTTTTTATATCCTCCTTTCAAGACACTATCCATTCCGTTCAACTGATCTTCCAAGTACTTTGATATCTCTGACAGAATTGCAACGTCATCGGCCAACCTCAAAGTGGTTATTTCTTCTCCATGGATTTTAATACATACTCCGAATTTTTCTTTTGTTTCCTTTACTGTTTGCTCAATATACAGGGTTATTACAAATGATTGAAGCGATTTCACAGCTCTACAATAACTTTATTATTTGAGATATTTTCACAATGCTTTGCACACACATACAAAAACTCAAAGTTTTTTTAGGCATTCAAAAATGTTCGATATGTGCCCCTTTAGTGATTCGGCAGACATCAAGCCGATAATCAAGTTCCTCCCACACTCGGCGCAGCATGTCCCCATCAATGAGTTCGAAAGCATCGTCGATGCGAGCTCGCAGTTCTGGCACGTTTCTTGGTAGAGGAGGTTTAAACACCGAATCTTTCACATAACCCCACAGAAAGAAATCGCATGGGGTTAAGTCGGGAGAGCGTGGAGGCCATGACACGAATTGCTGATCATGATCTCCACCACGACCGATCCATCGGTTTTCCAATCCCCTGTTTAAGAAATGCCGAACATCATGATGGAAGTGCGGTGGAGCACCATCCTGTTGAAAGATGAAGTCGGCGCTGTCGGTCTCCAGTTGTGGCATGAGCCAATTTTCCAGCATGTCCAGACACACGTGTCCTGTAACGTTTTTTTCGCAGAAGAAAAAGGGACCGTAAACTTTAAACCGTGAGATTGCACAAAACACGTTAACTTTTGGTGAATTGTGAATTTGCTGCACGAATGCGTGAAGATGCTCTACCGACCAGATTCGCACATTGTGTCTGTTCACTTCACCATTAAGAAAAAATGTTGCTTCATCACTGAAAACAAGTTTCGCACTGAACGCATCCTCTTCCATGCGCTGTTGCAACCGCGACGAAAATTCAAAGCGTTTGACTTTGTCATCGGGTGTCAGGGCTTGTAGCAATTGTAAACGGTAAGGCTTCTGCTTTAGCCTTTTCCGTAAGATTTTCCAAACCGTCGGCTGTGGTACGTTTAGCTCCCTGCTTGCTTTATTCGTCGACTTCCGCGGGCTACGCGTGGAACTTGCCCGCACGCGTTCAACCGTTTCTTCGCTCACTGTAGGCCGACCCGTTAATTTCCCCTTACAGAGGCATCCAGAAGCTTTAAACTGCGCATACCATCGCCGAATGGAGTTAGCAGTTGGTGGATCTTTGTTGAAATTCGTCCTGAAGTGTCGTTGCACTGTTATGACTGACTGATGTGAGTGCATTTCAAGCACGACATACGCTTTCTCGGCTCCTGTCGCCATTTTGTCTCACTGCGCTCTCGAGCGCTCTGGCGGCAGAAACCTGAAGTGCGGCTTCAGCCGAACAAAACTTCATGAGTTTTTCTACGTATCTGTAGTGTGTCGTGACCATATGTCAATGAATGGAGCTATAGTGAATTTATGAAATCGCTTCAATCATTTGTAATAGCCCTGTACAGATTGAATAACATCGGGGACAGGCTACAACCCTGTCTCACTCCCTTCCCAACCACTGCTTCCCTTTGATGTCCCTCGGCTCTTATAACTGCCATCTGGTTTCTATACAAATTGTAAATAGCCTTTCGCTCCCTGTATATTATCCCTGCGACCTTCAGAATTTGAAAGAAAGTATCCCAGTCAACATTGTCAAAAGCTTTCTCTAAGTCTACAAATGCTAGAAACATAGGTTTGCCCTTCCTTAATCTAGCTTCTAAGATAAGTCATAGGGTCAATATTGCCTGACGTGATCCAATATTTCTACGGAATCCAAACTGATCTTTCCCGAGGTCGGATTCTACCAGTTTTTCCATTCGTCTGTAAAGAATTCGCGTTAGTATTTTGCAGCCATGACTTATTAAACAGATAGTTCGGTAATATTCACATCTGTCAACACCTGCTTTCTTTGGGATTGGAATTATTATATTCTTCTTGTAGTCTGAGGGTATTTCGCCTGTCTCATACATCTCGCTCACTAGATGGTAGAGTTTTGTCAGGACTGGCTCTCCCAAGGCCGTCAGTAGTTCTAATGGAATGTTGTCTACTCCCGGGGCCTTGTTTCGACTCAGATCTTTCAGTGCTCTGTCAAACTCTTCACGCAGTATCATATCTCCCATTTCATCTTCATCTACATCCTCTTCCATTTCTATAATATTGTCCTCAAGTACATCGCCTTTGTATAGGCCCTCTATATACTCCTTCCACCTTTCTGTTTTTTCTTCTTTCCTTAGAATTGGGTTTCCATCTGAGCTCTTGATATTCATACAAGTGGCTCGCTTTTCTCCAAAGTCTCTTTAATTTTTCTGTAGGCAGTATCTATCTTACCCCTAGGGAGATAAGCCTCTACATCTTTACATTTGTCCTCTAGCCATCCCTGCTTGCACTTCCTGTCGATCTCATTTTTGAGACATTTGTATTCTATTTTGCCTGCTTCATTTACTGCATTTTTATATTTTCTCCTTTCATCAATTAAATTCAATATTTCTTCTGTTACCCAAGCATTTCTACTAGCCCTCGTCTTTTTACCTACTTGATCCTCTGCTGCCTACACTACTTCATCCCTCAGAACTGCCCATTCTTCTTCTACTGTATTTATTTCCCCCATTCCTGTCAATTGTTCCCTTATGCTCTCCCTGAAACTGTACAACCTCTGGTTTAGTCCGTTTATCCAGGTCCCATCTCCTTAAATTCCCACCTTTTTGCAGTTTCTTCAGTTTTAATCTACAGTTCATAACCAATAGATTGTGGTCAGTCCACATCTGCCCCTGGAAATGTCTTACAATTTAAAACCTGGTTCCTAAATCTCTGTCTTACCATTATATAATATATCTGAATCCTGTCAATATCTCCAGTCTCCTTCCATGTATACAACCTTATTTTATGATTATTGAACGAAGTGTTAGCTATGATTAAGTTATGCTCTGTGCAAAATTCTACAAGGCGGCTTCCTCTATCATTTCTTACCCCCAGTCCATATTCACCTACTACGTTTCCTTCTCTTCCTTTTCCTACTATCAAGTTCCAGTCACGCATGACTATTAAATTTTCGTCTCCCTTCACTACTTTAATAATTTCTTTTATCTCATCATACATTTGTTCAATTTCTACGAGCCGGCCGAAGTGGCCGTGCGGTTAAAGGCGCTGCAGTCTGGAACCGCAAGACCGCTACGGTCGCGGGTTCGAATCCTGCCTCGGGCATGGATGTTTGTGATGTCCTTAGGTTAGTTAGGTTTAACTAGTTCTAAGTTCTAGGGGACTAATGACCTCAGCAGTTGAGTCCCATAGTGCTCAGAGCCATTTGAATTTCTTCGTCATCTGCGGAGATAGCTGGCATATAAACTTGTACTACTGTGGTAGGCGTGGGCTTCGTGTCTATCTTGGCCACAATAAGGCGTTCACTATGGTGTTTGTAGTAGCTTACACGCACTCCAATTTTTTATTCATTATTAAACCTACTCTTGCATTACTCCTATTTGATTTTGTATTTATAACCCTGTATTCACGTGACCAAAAGTCTTGTTCCTCCTGCCACCGAACTTCGCCAATTCCCACTATATCTAACTTCAACCTATCCATTTCCCTTTTTAAATTTTCTAATCTACCTGCCAGATTAAGGGATCTGACATTCCACGCTCCGATCCGTAGAACAGTTTTCTTTCTCCTGATAACGACATCCTCCTGAGTAGTCCCCGCCCGGAGATCCGAATGGGGGACTATTTTACCTCCGGAATATTTTACCCAAGAGGACGCCATCATCATTTAACCATACAGTAAAGCTGCATGCCCTCGGGAAAAATTACAGCTGTAGTTTCCCATTGCTTTCAGCCGTTCGCAGTACCAGCACAGCAAGGCCGTTTTGGTTAGTGTTACAAGGCCAGATCAGTCAATCATCCAGACTGTTGCCCTTGCAACTACTGAAAAGGCTGCTGCCCGTATTCAGGATCCACACGTTTGTCTGGCTTCTCAACAGATACCCCTCCGTTGTGGTTGCACCTACGGTACGGCTATCTGTATCGCCGAGGCACGCAAGCCTCCTCACCAACGGCAAGGTCCATGGTTCATGCGGGAAGGATTACTTACGTACACACTAATAAATGAAAAATGTCTTAGCCCAGCGGCTGCGTGAAGACCAATAAAATAACTTCAACACACATAAGCCTGTTTCGAACAAAAGTAAAATTACATATGGTACCGTATGTCCTCCGCTACTACCACTGTTATACTGGGCGCATGGTTGTCAAGTGTGCTGCACCCCGCGCACCATAGGTGGCGCTCACCACAGTGAGCTACGTCGCGCCGTTTATCAGGCAACTAGTCAATATGTTCGACAATAAATTTGTAGCAAGCCTACATGTGCAAATGACGGACCATATACTATTAATACGAATGTCCAACAGATGAAATACTGTCGGATACGATCATTGGAGTGGTAGAAAGTTAACAATTTCATGTAACAAAGTTGGCCGTATCACTATCTGGTGCACGAGACTCTCATATCCAAACTTGGGACTTCTTAAGAAGGCTTTATTATTATAGCAGAAACCATGGTCGAGGTTTAAAATAAACATAATTTAGTGCAACTGTGGGCTGTTTTACGTTCTAGACAATATCGTTAGTAATTTTCCTGATCGTGCCGTTGGAACAGGGGGTGACTTGAACTTGCCAGGCACAGATTGGGAATGTCGTGCTATCAGAACTGGTGCCAGAGACAGAATGTTCTGGATGTTTCGTCAGAAAATTACTTGGAGCAGAAAGTTAGGGGACCAACTCGTGGCCGGCCGCTGTGGCCGAGCGGTTCTAGGCGCTACAGTCTGAAGCCGCGCGACCGCTGCGTCGCAGGTTCGAATCAGGCCTCGGGCATGGATGTGGGTGATGTGCTTAGGCTAGTTAGGTTTAAGTAGTTCTAAGTTCTAGGGGAGTGATGACCTCCGATGTTAAGTCCCATAGTGCTCAGAGCCATTTGAACCAACCAACTCGTGAGGGTAACAGACCTGGCAAGAAAGAGACCTGTTAACGTTGAGGAAGGTATCAGTGATCATAAGGCTGTGATAACATCTATGGCAAAGGGTCTGACAAAGAATTTTAAGAAGGGTAGGAAGATATTTTTGTTAGCAAGTGTGGCAGGATACAAGTTTCAGAGTATTAGCAGTGAGCATCAAATATTCGGTAATGAGGATGAACCTGTGGGAAACAAATGGAAAAAATTCAAAGGAATCTTGCAATATGCCCTCGACAAATATGTTCCGAGCAAGATCTTAAGGGATGGGTGTAATAGCCGTGTTAGAAAAGTGCTACGAAAGAAAAAGAGGACTTCACCTCAGATTCAAGAGAAGTAAAAATCTAAGTGACAAACAAAAGCTGAACAAGTGAAAATGAGCGTAAGAAGAGAAATGAGAGAATCGTTCAATGACTTTGAAAGTAAAATTTTGTCAACAGATTTTGTTTGTATGTAAAATCACTAAGTGGGTCAAAATCATCTATTCGTTCAATCTATACTGGCACCGAAACGTAAGATAGAGAGAAAGACGAAATACTAAATTCGGTCTTCGAAAATTGTGTCAGCGCTGCAGATCGTAACATACAATGCACGCGCTGAAGTCGTCGTACGAACGGGGAAATGGCCGATATTAAAATAACTGACCGTGGAATAGAAAAACAACTATAATCACATAGTAGTGGAATGGCGTCAGGACCAGATGAGATACCTATAAGATTCTACAAAGATTGTGCGAAAGAAATTGCTCCCATTCTATCAGTAATTTATCGTAGATCGCTTGAGCAACGAAGGGTACCTAGCGACTTGAAGAAAACGCAGGTCATTCTCGTTTCTAAGCAGGGTCTTAAGGACAGATGCACACAATTACATTCCTACAGTATATCCTTGCCGTCAGTCGGATGTAGAATTATGGAACATGTTTTATATAAAAATCTGTTCCTCCATGAGATCCACAGTGGCGTAGGCAATGGCGGTCAGGTTGATGCCGCGTCCTTGACTTCAGGAAGGCATTTGACTCTCTCCCGCACTGCCGTTTAACGAAAAAAATACGAGCTCATCAAGTATCGCAGCAGATTTGCGGCTTCCTTGCAGACAAAACTCAAGATGTCGCTCTTAACGGAACGAAATTGAGAGATGTAAAGATAATTTCCGGGGTACCCCAAGGAAGTGTGATAGGACCGTTACTGTCTACAATGTATATAAATGTTCTAGTGGAAAGGGTCGAATGCTCTTTGAGGCTGTTCACAGATGATGCGATTGTCTATAACAAAATAGCAACGCCAGAAGATAGTACCGATTTTCGGAATGACCTCCAGAGAATTGATGAATGGTGCAGGCTCTGACAGTTGAGCCCGTACGTAAACAAATGTAACATATCACGCACACATAGGAAAAGTAATCCACCACTGTATAGCTACACTATTGATGATAAACCGCTGGAAATACAACTGCCGTGTAATATCTAGGGGTAACTATTCAGAGCGACCTTAAGTGGAACGACCATATAAAAGAAATAGTAGGAAAAGCTGATGCCAGACTCAGATTCATAGGAAGAAGTTTAAAGAAACACAACTTATTCACGAAGGAAGTGGCTCATAAGGCGCTGGGTCAACCCATTCTTGAGCATTGTTCATCTGTCTGGGATCCCTACCACATGGGACTGGTAGAAGGGACAGAGAACATCCAACGAAGAGCGGCACGTTTCGTCACCGGATCGTTGAGTCCTCACGAGAGCGTCACGGAGATGCTCAACTCCGTTGGCAGACGTTAGAAGTGAGGCATTGTGCATCAAGGAGAGATTTACTACTGAAATTTCGGAAGAGCACTTTCCGGGAAGAGTCGGACAACATATTACTTCCCCCTACAAACGTCTCGCGTAATGACATAACGAGAAAATTCGAGAAATTAGAGCCAACACAGAGGCTTACCGACAACCATTCTTTCCATGCGCTATTCGCGAGTGGAACAGGGTTGGAGGGCTCAGTTAGTGGTGCAAAAAGGACCCTCCGCCACACACCATCAGGTAGCTTGCGGAGTGTGATGTAGATGTAGATGTCAGCTTGCTATCTGCTGAGGAGATATCCCAATGTGGGCAGTAATTTCTCAGCACACATTGTTGTCGAATGGTTGTAGACTGGCGCCATTATAGCTCTTATTCTGTATTATAACTCTGGCACGAATGCTTCACGACGCTCACAAAGATTTCTGTGGTTAGTGAAAAAATTCTCGGAACTAAGTTGCTTACAGCATCAATTGCAATTTTCTGAACTCTGCAGGTGAGCATAATACCCATGATTTTCATTACAGAAAATATGGTGTAACATATCTCATTAAGCATAAAAATCAAAACTTTTCATTTCTAAAACTATTGTGTGTCTCTTTCTGGAAACAACAAACTTGAACGCATTATTTGATGAGGACGTAATCTTAGCCACAACAATGAACCCAAGTTTAACATCTTAGCCGTAGGTACAGTAGATGTTAAACTTGGGTTCATTGTTGTATAATGAGACGCAGTCTGTGTAGAGGATTAGTGCAAAATAGATATACTTGTAAGCCATTCTTAACTCGATAGTCCAGTAGTAGACAGATTTTCAAATATTTTGCAATTCAAAATGTGTTACAAATATTACTCAGCTTTCAGTTATCCGATAGATGTTTTGCACACGTGATGACAACACAATATTACACTTGTAGAATATGTAAATTCAGCGGAATGTTTCGACGTTGACAGATAAATTCCAGTATATTTCGAATTTGTTACTCGAAACAGATATTACAGATATCTCTATAAATGTATATCACTCCTCACAGTGTAATCAACAAAACTTTATTTAACTTTAAAACTAATAGTAATTCATGTTTTTAATCTGTAATTTTAGGGCTCCATTCGTTTCTTTTAATAAAATTACGTATAAACAGCAGTTTTTCAGTTCAGAGAAGCTATAAATTATATTGAGCACAATTGTTACTGGTGACCCGAGTATCCAATAGCGTTACTCAGTACACATATACAGAGGGTTCAGAGAAACATGGAAGCACCAAAAAGACAATACTTGCCGTCCAAAACAGCTTCCAGTCGTCTTGGAATAAGTTCGGGTTCCGCATGGCTTTCTCGTACCAATCTTCATGCAAAGTAGTGCCCAGCCTAGGTGACGATGATGGAGTTGGACAGCGATCGCGCACCCATCCATAGTGGACCACTAATATGGAGATTTGGTGAACGTAGTGTCCATGGAAAATACGACAATTCATTCTCGTGATCACAAAACCAGTCCTGGACGATGGGAGCTTCTTGAAGCACATTACAACTGAGAAGGAATCATTGTACCACAGGATGGACCTGAGAGCCAAAATATCACATAACTCAGGTCTGCAAATAAATATTTTTTTAAAGTTGTTTGAAATCTGATAACTGACTTACGTACTTTACAGTGCTGATTTAAAACATGCGATCCATTTTTTCTGTCACGTCAGGTTTCTCACAAAAAAGGGAGTATTTTTGGGTATAATAACAAAATTTAAGCAATTTATCACATTTTTCCAACGTTATAAAATTTTATTTAATTTAGGAATCATGTTCTAAACTACATTTTCTAGTAGGATAAAAACAAATAAGTTAAATATATTTGAAATTTTTTTGTCGTGTTCCCAGTTTGGCACAGCTTTGCCACAGGAGACACGAAAGCGGTCGAAGACCTCCATCTTTTGGTCGGCTCCTGATCGTTGTCAGAAGGAGGCTAGTTTTTGATTACGCAAAGACTTCTATTATTTGGAAAAGAACAACCCGGATATCTTTACGTAGTCAGGATGAATTTTATAATTACCTAAGGGACCTTTAACAATGAACAGAAAAAAAAATTGCATTTGCAAATGAAATCATTAATAAATGGGGCAGCTATGAGATGTATAGAAGACAAGGTGCGGCCTTCTGTACACGACCAGGATGCCGCAGTATTCTCTGCTGTAGTAAAGGCTGTTTGACATTTATAAAAATAATATGGCATTTAGGTTAAAAAAAGTATAAGGAAAAGAACAGAATAAGAAATCTGGTAAACACAAAATATATTCAAACAATTGTCACTAGCAAATTAGGGCTTATTTATAAACAATATAACTTACATAAGTACTTTTCTAACTGTATGGTGCGAACTGATTTCAGCCTGCCCTGTGCTTTCTCCTTGGTTCACGTTTTTGTCACAAATTACAGTCATTACTTTTCTCCTTCGTTAAAGACAATTCTTGCACTGTTCAACACATTCGATAACAATAACTTGCCGATTTACAGTTTCGAACATAAATTACTTGAATGTTATTAATTAATAATGTTGTCTGCACGCTGGCAAGACCGCTCACTTTTTTAGCTTAAAGTCGACCTTCTTCACGTTTTTACATTATAAGCAGAAGTACATTAAAAATCTGAAGATCTGCAAAAGTTTTTTTACTGTCATCTTTTATTTAGATCGAAGCGGAACGTCAGTTCAGCTTCTGTTAAAATGTTTCTTTGACTGCGCAATCGATGTATTAGCGTCCGCGCTAGATGCGCATCTTTACAGTTCGTAAATTATATAAAACAAATGTCTTTCAAAGAATAGGTCTCATTTCATAAGTTGATCATTTAACATACAGATAGGTGAATGTCTTTCCAAGGGTACTCACAGCTTTCATACTACGGAAATCCCAATAATGTTACAATTTCCAGTACACTTCCATTTTTCTTTAAGCTCATAAGCCCTTATAATAACGCTTTCGCTTTCTGTCTAAGCTTCTTTTATTGCTTTTCCAGCTGTGGACTTGTTGAGGATCATCTCTTTTTATCATCCAGCAGCAGTCCGCTATCATGTTGACGTTCCATCTTCCTTAATATCTTCTTTCCATTTCTTTGATGTCTTGGTGGAATCTTTCGCCCTGCTATTCACTTACATCACCAAGGTTTGCAGGGAAGTAGTCAAGATGTGAGTGGAGGAAATGAACTTTAATTCTCATGTTACAGCCCAGCTTCTTAAAGTTGTCGAGCATGTCTGCGACGATTGTCTTGTAGTTTGGATCTCTTTTGTTTCCTAGGAAACCGGTAACAACTAATTTAAAAGATGTCGATGCTGCCTTTTCTTTTGTTTCCATTTTGCCCACGAAGAGTTGAGATCTGTCATTACTTTCAAATGTCTGGTCCGACAAAGATTCCTTCCTTTAGCTTTGCCTCGGATAAACCAGGAAACTGTCCACAAATATATCTGAAACACTCCCCTTCTTTTGGCAATGCCTGAACATCCTTTTTCGGATCTACAAGGCTTTTCCTCTCAGCATTTTTAACCCCTAACTCTAAGACTTTTCTCAAAGGTCAAGCTTTTTTATGTAGTGTTGCTTTCTGTCTCTACTGTCCCATTCACAGAGAAAGCAAGAGAACTTTGTATAGCCACTTTGTTGACTAAGCAACATTGAAATCACTTTTAAATAACCACATAGTGCCCATTCGTGGTCTGAATAGCAGAGAGTGCTTAAAACCAGTTCAATGTTTTCGTAACATTCTTTTAAGTGAACCGAGTGCCTAACTGGTATAGAAGGATACTTATTGCCATTATGTAGAAGTTCTAAGGCTTCTTTTTGAAGAATCAATAAAAAGTCTTCACACCTCAGGAGCATATTCTATTTTGAAACGTGCCATAAGTCCAGGAACATCACTGCAAAACACCAGATCACCTTCTTGAGAGAAGAAAGATACAAACTACTTTTCCCTCGATCGGTACCAAGAGAAGGATGTCCCCGAAGCCAACATATGTTTATCTTTCAATCTAGATCCTAAAACCTCTGCCGATTCTTTAGAAACGCCTAGGTCTTTAACTAAATCGTTCAGTTCGAATTGTGAGAATGGAATGGGATCGGTTGTGCCAGGATTGTAGCAATCTCTGTCTTGTTCACTTTCACCTTGCTGAGCCGATGGCTCGTGATCGTCTACATCATCCAAAGCGTCTGGAAGGGAGGGTATTGGTACTTCAGGTCCATGAGGAACAGGGCGAATGGCTGATTGAATGTTAGAGTAAGAAATAGCCTTTTTGTTTTTCAAATTGAAACGTCGTACTTCGCAAGAACAAAAATAGCAGTCATCACTATGATTTTTGGGCTCCCTCCAAACCACTGGTATTCCAAACCGTACAGACTCCTTTTTACGTTGAAACCATTGCCTCAGTTCTTCAACACACATTGAACAAACTTTGTGAGAGGCCCAAGGCTTATCTTGATCGCCTAACTTTATACAAAAATAGGCGAAATACACTTTTTCGACAAAATCGGAAATATTTCTTTGTTGCTTTTTAACGGTAAAGTTGCCACAAATGTAGCAGAAGCAATCTGGCGAGTTTATACATCCTCTGGTAGCCATTGTCCATAAAACAACTTCACAACACAAGAAAACAGTCACTACTTTAAAGCACTAGTAACAACAAGACGTGAATCGCACAAAGTGAAGAGGTACTGTGAAATGAAGGACAATAGCAGAAGCCCACTACTTGGTGATGGGTGGGTGGGGGGGGGGGGGGGGGTGGAAGGGGCAGCGCGACAGACAGGCACTGACATGAAAATACTGCTGGTTTCTCCTAATTACTCTTTATTTTACGTATATCTAGCATAAAAACGGCTAAATAACAGTTTATGGAGATCCTAAAAATCAAAATTCAAACTCACTAGAGTGCTGAAATATCGAAAACAGCTAAAACCAGACAAGCAGTTTGTGAAATAACTGTACGTGATGGATTTTTCTCACTATTTTTCCCGAAATTAGCGTTGAAAACACTATAAAAATAACATAATAAATTTGAAAATTTTTATGTCGCACACCTGTGTAATCCTCGGCGGTAATTTGAGCTCGCAGAGTAATCGTGGGGCCCTTGGAATGCGACGATGTGGCTGCCCAAATCGTTATCAGGCGCAAGTATGTATCACTCGTTGGGAATAAACTCAGCGAGAAGCTGGAAATAGTACGAAACAAGACTTAGCCACGAAACGACATTCTTCCATAGTTCCACAGTCCAGCTTTTACGGCTTCGGCACCACGTTTTCCTGTTACAGGCGTTTGCACCACTGATGAGTGGTTTTAAAATCCCAACTGCGGTATAAATGTTCGATCGGTGCCTCTGGAGACACCAAACACTCGGGCTACCACCCGCCATACGAGCACCGACGATATGCCCACGTCCGAGGTAACGCATTCACGACCACACAGAATGCTGTTCTGACCACGCCTGGCGCTTGTAATACGACCACAGCGGCACAACGCTACGTGCAGGCTTGTCCAGCGTCTGCATTTATGTTCGAGAATGCATTTCTCGCGATTGCTCCGTATTTTTGTTCTGCTCCTGTACGTATAAACATCTTTAGGTTCAGAGAAGTTATAAATTATCTTGACTACAATTGTTACGAGTGAGCGTAATGTAGCAGTAGCGTTCTTAATATACGTGCACACATCAGACAGCAAACGGTATCGAATTTTTTTGGCGATGCTGTTCTCTTTAGTAATGTGTCGTCGTAAGGAAATGCAAAAAGCCGCGAACAAAAAGTCCACTTGATGGAATCAATGGCTACTCTCTTTAACTGTGGGTAAATGCGAGATACATCCAGTAATAAAGTGTTGGTGGCAATAATATCCGATTACAGAACTAATAGCTGCAACACGTCACATCACACTAGCTTTCAAAACCTCGTTTACGATAGAGGACTGCAGCACCATTCCCCCTTTCAATTATCAAATAAACGAAAGTATGGCTGACATAGTGTTAGTGTATCTGGGCTTGTAAAACAGTTAAGATCCTTAGACACCAGAAAGGCATCTGGCCCAGACGATATCGCCGTAAGATTTTATGTTGACTATGCTACAAATACAGCACCATTCTTATCCGTCATCTATCGGAGATCATTGGAACGGCGGAAAGTTCCATGCGACTCGAAGAAAGCCCAGGTCATAGCAATCTATAAAAAGGGTAGAAGATCGGATGCACACAATTACCGGCCAATTTCACTGACATCGATTTGTTGTAGAATCGTGGAACGTATTTTGTGTTCAGACATAATGACCTTTCTAGACTCGGAGAAGCTCATCTGCACAAACCAGCACGGTTTTAGGGAACAGCGGTCATGCGAGACACAGCTGGCCCTCTTTGTGTATGATTTACAAGAGGCCCTAGATACCGGCTCCCAGGTTGATGCCATATTTCTCGACTTTTGAAAGGCGTTCGACTCAGTTCCGCACTGTCGCTTGCTTACAGTCTATCCAATGACATATGCGGTTGGATAGAAAGTTTTCTAACAGACAGGGAGCAGTATGTCGTGCTGAACGGGGTAACTTCAACAGAAACAAGAGTAACTTCAGGTGTGCCCCAGGGCAGCGTAATAGGTCCTCTGCTTTTTACGATTTACATAAACGATCTGGTTGATGGTATTGACGGCGGCATTAGACTGTTTGCCGATGATACAGGAAAGTAGGTTCACACGAAAGTTGTGAACAAATAAATGAGAATTTGCAGAAAATAAATGCGTGGTGTAATGACTGGCAGTTATCGCTCAATGTCAGTAACTGTAGCCTACTGCGTATAACAAGGCAAAATGCCCGTTAATGTACGAGTACAAAATAAATGCTCTGTCTTTGGATGCGGTAACGTCCGTCAAGTATGTGGGTGTGACTATTCGAAATGATCTCAAATGGAATGATCAGATTACACAAGTAACGGGTAAGGCTAACTGTAGACTGCGGTTTATTGGTAGAATCCTGAAGCGATGCAGTCCTTCAACAAAGGAAATAGCTTGCAATACGTTAGTTCGTCCAGTCTTGAAGTATTGTTCGTCTGTATGGGACCCTTACCAGCTGGATCTGATTCAAGAGATTGAGAAGGTCCAAAGAAGAGCGACAAGATTAGTGACTGGTACATTTAGCCGTCGCGAGAGCGTTACAAATCTCATAGGAAGTTTGAAGTGGGACTCACTTGCAGATAGATGACGCGCTAAACAGAAGGGGCTGCTCACTAAATTCCGAAATCCAATCTTCACCGAGGATGTAGAGCATATATTATTACCACCAACTTGCAAATCGCGTAATGATCATCATTCAAAGATAAGGGAAATAAAAGCTCGTACTGAGGTTCAGGCAGACGTTTTTCCCTCGCGCGATCCGCGAGTGGAACAGAGGTGGGGAAATATGACTTCGGCGCGAATTGTGCCCTCCGCCACACACCGCTTGGTGGGTAGCGGTGTATATATATATGTAGATGTAGATATGGGTAACAGTAAGATGAGGTAAGATCACGTGAACTCACTGGAAGGGAAGGCTAACTGAAGAGTCGGAAAGTGCAGTGGATGTGTAAAGGAAATCGCAAAGAGAATAACAGTGCTATTTTTTCTGAAGTACCGTTCCGCCGTTTGAAGTCCTTACGAAGCAGGTACTGCTATGCAAACGGAACGAATTCGGAGGCGCGGTGCGGCGACCGAAACAGGTCGATACAGGCCGCAAGGCAGCGCGCCGGCGGCGCTCGCGGAAGTTAAACGGGAGCGCGCGGAGGGCAGCTGACTTGGCTCTCGCCGAGTCCCGGTGGAGTGGCGCTGCGGCCTGTGACGTGTCTCAGAGTCGCGTGAGTAATGTGGGACACGAAGTCTATGATGTCATACGGAATACCCACTGCCACGCACAGTACACTGACTTTCGGAGTTTATTCATTTGTATGTGAATTACGTGATTGTGAGCCATTTTTTTTTTTTTTTTTTTTATTGCTTTTACGACCCTATTGGATCACTTTAGTTCAAATCTTGTAGTCGTCCTTAGCCGTTTCATTTGTTTGGCTGTTTCTTCTTTCTTTTTAGCCCATATTTTGTGAGCCATTTAGAAAGAGCTTTTTTTTTTTTTTTTGTTGGAAATCAGTCTCGTATGTTAATGTTTTTCAGTAAGTGGTTCGAGCAAATCATAAAACGGCTACTTCCGCACAGTGTCTACACTTTCATGAGAGTATCGTCTCTTTGTTTTTACTGTTCGTCATATATATTAAGACCATCCATGTACAGCTATACTTCGTGAAGTATAGCTGTGAAAATTCTGTTTTGAACTACAAGTAAATGTAGTTTTTTTAGATACACGTTAGCAACGCAGAACTGTAATCCTGGATTAGGTAACCGCCTCCCGCGTCCTCCACAGTTATAGAATTTCGCCCAAGGATGATATCCTAGTAAAAGTCGGAAGGCTTTCCTTTATCCGTAACTGTAGACACTCGACGTTTGTCGTGTGTCACGCAACTGTTTCGCGTAGCTGATGAACATCAGAGCCCGTGTGAGTCCTCTCACGTGATGAAGCCGCCGTGCGCAGCGTTCGAGGAGGGTCCGGTCAGAGGGTAGTCTGCCCTCACCTCGCGAATCACTGACCAAGTGGTGCACCCACGTGTAGTGCGGAATACAGTTGTATTCGCCACCATATGTCGTCGATCTTTCCCGCCAAAGAGTGAGGGCGAGAATGTCTTCCGCTGTCACAATTTGAACCAGCTGCCTACGAGTCGAGCCGTACACGGGTTAGCCGTCTCGGCTTAGGGACATTTACGTTTACGTATGTACCATGTTAAAAAGTCGTCCTATTTCACGAGACTGTATCTTCTACACGAACGAAGAACATCTTCAGATTTACGATTCACTGACCAGTGAGCCATGCACTAAAGAGCTACGGCGTTTTAAGTGGAACAAATTCCTGATCGACGTCCCGCGTAACGATGTGACGCTTTTCATTTGTCTCCAGATGTCCTTCGACTCTTACAACCGCAGTCTGGTTCCTGTATTAGTGATGAATAACCTTTCGCTCCCTGTACTTTATCGCTGATACCGTCAACATTTCGAAAATTGTAGCCCAGCCGACATTTCCAAAAGCTTTCTCTAGATCTACGAATGCAATAAATGTACTGAGACGCCCACCGAACCCGCTGGGCAGAACAGGTGATTAGGATTGTGGAAAACTCAAATAAGGTTGGGGTCAGTTTCACCTTAAAATTGTAATATAATAACACATTTGCAACCAAGCGGCACACAGCCGAACCTTTACAACTACGAATTTTAAAATGCAATTGTTTCACGGCCGAAGGCCTCCAAACAAGAAATCTTAAAGATCAACAAGGTAAAAATGCAGTTAAAATGACAGATGAAATAATTAAAATATTTATGGTATCACAGCTGCCTCAAGGCAAGCATGGATAGACAAACATAAACAAGATGCAATACAAACGGATGAAGGCCCACAATAAACTTTTCAAAGTTTAAAGAAAAGAAACTATAACCATAAGTCTTTAAGTTTTAGGTGGCTGAAACGCTCTAAAAGAAAAGACAATACAACGACAATAACCTTCCAGCAAATATCCACTTGCCGGAATTCAGACTTACTTATACGCAGCTGAAGGCCTTTAAATTACATAAAACACAGTAAAACCAAGAATTTTTTAAATCATTGGCTATGGGCCGGCCGGAGTGGCCGTGCGGTTCTGGGCGCTACAGTCTGGAACCGAGCTACCGCTACGGTCGCAGGTTCGAATCCTGCCTCGGGCATGGATGTGTGTGATGTCCTTAGGTTAGTTAGGTTTAATTAGTTCTAAGTTCTAGGCGACTGATGACCTCAGAAGTTAAGTCGCATAGTGCTCAGAGCCATTTGAACCATTGGCTATGATAGATTATAAACAGATAATTAAACACCGGTGAGAAAGACAATAAAGACAACAGCACTCAGAAGCCTCCAGGGGGTCGGTCCGCCCTCGTTCACCTAGGTGAGACAGGTGGTGGGCCCAACTACACCGGCGGTAACCCAACCAGGGAACAGCCACGGACTGACCGACAAAGCGACTTTCTTGCCACCAATCGGTACATGAGAACTCGAACACAAAATGTTACGAACGTGATTACCCACAATTAAATTGTAAAGTTGCTGCCGGTAGCAGAGCCAGGATGGGGAAGGTGTAGGCACATATATTTGGTCCAAGCCTTGTTGACACAAATTTACTATTTAAGAATAATTGGTTATGCATCCAAGTTAATACAATTAACAGTTTAAAGGAAATTTTAGCAATAGAAAAATCCTTTTTTTAAAAACATTCTCCAGAAGAACATGCAGCCCCACTCTGAAACATTACATAAAGGTACTGTTAGTAAAAGGTATATTATGTCTCATGTGCAGTCATGAGGACCTCAAGAATACTGTTTTGGTTCAATATAAGGTGAAAACACCAAAAATTCAGATCTTCAAAACAACTTACAAATAAATAATTTAACATATCACTCAATCACTCACAAAACTACACGAATTACTTCACACATTTCTGTCAGCTCAACAGTCATTTCTGCCAGATGTGTGATGCTAAAATTTGATTGATACAGTATAAACACAGCTCAAAAGAATGATCTTCCAACATACTATAAAACAACTTTATAATAAAAGATGACTGCCCTTTTTTCATTCAAATTTCTGCATAACAGTTTTTGTACTAACAAGCTACAGTTGCTGCCTCTTATTTGCTACAGACAGAGTACCAATGCCATAATAAGTAATGATCATGAAATATAATAAAAGTATATGAAAATTTCGGCCTTAGCCAGGTGACGAGAACCACACCAATGCAGTTTCCTGTTACACTCGAGTGCTAGGCCCAACAAATGACAGCTGGTCATGGAGAACCACGCTAAGCAAGCGAGCATTCCGTCCTCCCCACATCCTCGCAAACAGCCACACTCATCGCAGTTCTTAATCGGCAGGCACCAGTTGACTCCCATCCACTTCCGTCCTGTCGCCATCCGACGACCAGCGGACCGACCGTCCAACTGCCTTTCGTCTGCGTCGACCACGGCCGCGGCGCGTACTTGCACCGAGCGGACCTGCCTGCTGCTGACTGGCAACTCGCCCAACCGCGGAGTGACGACGAACCCGACTCAGTGCACAATCCAACAGCGACTGAGACACAGCCGACCGACTAACATGCGAGTGTCTGCCTTCTGACTGACTCTGTCGCCTCACTGCACCGACTCCCAGACTGAGCGACTAACCGACTGACCAGGCTCGCCGAGACTGACTCACTGGTCTTGTCGCCATGCCCCGACCGAGCCGTCCTCCCCCAAAAATGTTGCTTCGCGCACCAGCGCCGGCAGCGCTCAGCGACCACGCCCCCTATCGCAGCGGCGAAAACAAGTGAAATAATCTGGCGGGTAAATCGAATGAGCTGAGCCGTGAGACGGCTCAGAAATATGTATTAGTACTAATCTGTCAAAACTACAAACCGTGTTGGACAGCGACAACCGGTCAGGAAAGACCACTGCCAGAAATTTCGTTAGTGGCCAGGGCAGGTAACCGGAACACTAACGGCCACAAGGCAGAAAATTCCGCTGGTGCACTTGAATTGTAGTCAACCAATACGGTTAATTTCACCGCATGGCGGCTACATTTCAGCCATATAAAACAACACTCAGATTTGACGTCCTGAGTTGGTGAATCACAAAGCTCGCAGCGATCGGACAGCTCCACACACGCTCCGTCACTGCGCGACAAGGACCGCCAGCGGACCCAGCCGACTGCACCACGCGGAAATAACTTCCATGGTCCGCAGCAACCGACCGACCGCCCGCAGAATGCCGACAACATCTAAAATAGTCGTCAACGGAAATAACGCCAACTACACACATAACCTGACAAACACTTGCACAAAGACCTGACGATACCCAACAGTAACTAAAACGATTGGTCATCCAAAACGCGTCGTCCGGTAGGATGACCGACCGACGATCCACCGAGACCGTGCCCCGGCTCAAGTAATAGCAGTCAAGCAAAGATACTGCGAGAGTGTATACATCGATACGCGGTGCTAACGCCGCTCACGGTGAGGCAAAGCAGCCGCTCAGTGACAGTAGTTATTTAAATTAACGTAGTGGGGTGGAAGTACGCTAAAAACAGGGTGTAAAATAGATGATGGCGGAAACACGAGCCATTCACGGCTCATGTACGTTTCGCATTCTTTAGCCCATCTCGTAATGGAGAGAGCTGTACACACAGCAGACAGCACTCTGCTCGGAGACCGGCGCCGACACGTCCGCTGGCAAAAGTGGCCTATCCGGGTGGCGCGCTGCCAGTTCTCCCAGCATACGAGCGCGGCTCTTACCCAGACGCGTCACGTCGGTCCAGAATACTTCCTCCTTCCAGGGAGAAGCAATTATAGGACACTGGAGGGCACGGACCGAATCCAGACCTCCTCCAGTGGGGCGCCACATTTCACGGTATGACGTCAGAGACAGACGGGATTCGTAGTTGGCCTGCGTAGGTAAGATTCGAAGAATCTTAACGCCATTTCACACGAGTGACTTGTCTCAGGGGACTACTCGTGGCAATTTAGTGAACTGACAAGCCAAAACATTATGCCCACTGTCCACCGCGACCCTCGATGCCGCCTGGGGAGTTGTAGGCAAGTGACGCGATAGCAGAAGTATGTTAGCGCGGCATACACGGACGGGGGATCACCCGAGAGAAGATATGGGCTCCAAATCGGGAAATCCATTGAGATAAGAGACTTTGACAGAGGGCAGATTATTATTACGCAGAATCTATGAACGATTATTTCGAAAATTGCTGGTCGGATGTTGACGTGCTACTGCTGGTGAGCATCTACTAAAAGAAGTAGGACAGTGAATTTATCACGAGGCGCTATATCGTTAGACGTTCACGAATGTTCACAGAACGTTGCGTTTGGAGATTTGTCTGCTCTGTAAAGTAGGATAGACGGTGGTCTGTGGCATCTCTGCCGAAAGAGCGCAATACTTCTGCACGCACAAGTGTTTCGGAGGACACCGTTCATCGTACATTGTTGAACATTGAGTTTCACAGCAGACCACACCTACGTGTTCATATGATGTCGCAACGAGATCGTCAGTTACGACTGCAGTGGAGACGGGGCCATCGGGATTCGACCGTCAATC
This sequence comes from Schistocerca nitens, assembly GCF_023898315.1. Classification (NCBI taxonomy): domain Eukaryota; kingdom Metazoa; phylum Arthropoda; class Insecta; order Orthoptera; family Acrididae; genus Schistocerca; species Schistocerca nitens. Next base: position 18,325,834 of record NC_064618.1, on the reverse strand, counting down.
AGTAGAAACGTTTCGACTCTTCGGGTGAATCTAATTTCTGCTACAGTAGGTCACTGGTCGTCTTCAGAACGTCATCATCGAGGTGAACGGCGGCTCGTAACTGTAGTGCTCCTCAGACACAGGAGTATTATGCTAACGGTTCTCCTGCGCTTGCACGGGACCTGTGGTAGTAACCGAAGACTCGCTGACAGCTGCGAACCGCCTGCATCGCTTCGTGCTCGACGTCTTCCCCGACGCCGATGTCATCTTTCTTGTCCGTGCCTCGGAGCCAGATCCGTGATACACTGGGTTTGAGGAGCATTTATAGTGAACTCACGCTGATGTCTCGGCTACCAAATTCGCCTGGTGTAAATCCTACGGAATCGATCTGGGTCGCTATCGGGCGCCATCACCGCTTACGCAAATCAGCGTCTCGTTATTACCTCGAATTGCGTGACCTGCGCGCGCCGGTCGGAGTGGCCGCGCGGTTCTAGGCGCTTCAGTCTGGAGCCGCGTGACCGCTACGGTCGCAGGTTCGAATCCTGCCTCGGGCATGGATGTGTGTGATGTCCTTAGGTTTAAGTAGTTCTAAGTTCTAGGAGACTGATGACCTCAGAAGTTAAGTCCCATAGTGCTCAGAGCCATTTGAACCATTTGAACCTGAGCGCACACATCTAATGCCACAAAGGTATCGACAAACTGTCGGATTTGTGATACGCAGAATCAGTGATACACTTCGTTCCAAAGACGGACTAACGTAGTATTAACCAGGAAAGAAAGCGGACAAGAATATAAATGAGAGAAATGGAGCGCGCCGCCAGCAGCCGGTGAGGCCGTAGCGGAAAAGTCGTGGCCGGCGGCCCGTGTCGACATCTTGTGCCTTCTGGCGCCGCGCCGGCAGCAGAACACTCGGCCCAGCTGACGAACGGCGCAGCTCGCAGGTCGCAGGTCGCAGCTCGCAGCTCGCAGCTCGCTCCGTGTGATCGGCGACCCGCCCCGCCCCGCCCCTGAGGCTGCGTGCACAGTGGCAGCGGCAACGGTCGCCAGACGACGGCGTCACAGGTCGCCGGACAGCGTGATCGTAGCGCGTCCCACCTCCTACGTCAGTTTTACGTAAGGTCGAGGAGGTAGGTAGGTTAGATTTTAACCTCTTAGGGCGAGGTGGATTCCGCGAGGCCTCTGTGTTTGCAAGCGAGCGCTGCGTAGCGGCTTCTTCTATTACAGAGACTCCAAATGCATGTGAATAAGCTTTCCTGTCCCGTAAAGAACGTGGCGAGTATATACACTGTGCCCTCAGCTACCGGAATAACCAGACAGTTTTTGCGAATACGTGAGGTGACGGTAAAAACGTTCTGTTCCATATTCGAGGTAATTCGTGGTGACGTGTTTTGATGTATTTATTTAAAGTTGTGCAGACGTACGTCAATGACTGTCATTTTTTAGCACACGAGTGAAAGAGAAGCATAAAGTGTAGCGTAAGATATTCTTAAAACCTAAAGCGCTTAAAAGTGGAAACACATACCGTACACCACACTTGCAAGCCACTTCGTATTAATAGAATCACTACTCTATTGGCGTAAAATGCCAGTAAGCAATAATAATTGTAGACAACTAATGACAATCTGCCACAAAAAGATTCAGTGCAGTAGGTATAGCATATAAGATACGTCACACTTTGGAAATAAACAAATTACTTTTGAAAGTTGTAATCTTCGTCCAAAATTTCCAATAAAGTTTTTGCCTATTTCAGGTTCCGACTAAACCTTAGATTATAATCCACAGAGTCCGAACTTTACCCGATTATGATATCTTCAATCTCAGGCTGCCGTACACTCACTCTTTCTTAGACTAAAGTCGTCAGTTTCTTACGCTCCATGTTTCGTGTGTCGATCGATTCGACCGAAGAAAACAAAATGATTTGCATTTCACTGATTGTCGGCCGAAGTCAGTACGTTCGGGGGATGAAATCTGCTATAGTGTGACCGCTGACTGAGTTCAAAAGATTGGCGCCCTCCGACCGATGTCGGTCGTCGGCGAAATCCACCGATATGGGAGACGGGCCGCGACTCGTGTGGGCCGCTGTGGGTAGCGGCGTATCGAACAGAATCTGCGACTGGCGTGAGGAAATTTTGGTTATGACACAGAATGGGATGGAGAGTCACGGACATAATTATGCAAAAGTAACTCGGGGCGACCCCTAAACAGGTGCGTCGGCACTGCGGCCGTTCACTGTGTGTACAGTGGGCGGGGGGGGGGGGGGGGGGGGGGGGAGCAGCGGGGGCGGCGCCAGCACCGCGAGCACCAGGTGTAAGGGGGAGGGAGGGCGGCGCCTCGTCCGAGCTGTCGTGCGTCCTCAAGTGGTTCGTGTGAAGAGGTTTCCGACGTGTTTAAGGACGGTAAAAAACAGGCTCTGAAAGCGGAGTGGCAGTTGCAGCAACACGCGTGATACATTCCATTTCGGAAATTGTTACCGTATTTAATATTCCGAGATCGCCTTTGCCGAGAGCCTGGGGTCAGTTCGCGGACAAAATCCTGCGCCGGTAACGTCGCATTTGTGGATTGTTACAGCGGCATCGCAGCTCAGTACGTCTCCAGGGGACTCCAGAGGACGTGTGGAGGTCGTGCCACGTCCAGGTGTTGCACTGTGCGCGGCCCCACAGACGTCCAGTCGGGTTTCGATAAGATTCTGAACAGTGCAGTGATTGGCAAATTGCAATGGTGTACTACAGAAAAAACAACTACAGTGTAAATGACTCAATTTTGCCGGCCGATGTGGCCGAGCGGTTCTAGGCGCTTCAGTCTGGAACCGCGCGACCGCTACGGTCGCAGGTTCGAATCCTGCCTCGGGCATGAATGTGTGTGATGTCCTTAGGTTAGTTAGGTTTAAGTAGTTCTAAGTTCTAGGGGACTGAAAGCATGAAAGCCCAAATTTCCTAATTTTTCATAAAGGGCTCTTTTCGCCTTGTACGGAGAGGTTAGATACGGATTTTTAATGAGCGACTAGACGCGGCCAGCGGAACGTATTTTTTTCCTGGTTTTTTTACGTAAGCACATTTTTTCACGGCCCCTGCTCGTCCTCCGGCTTAGTCGGCGACTTAAGCAAACCGCACGTCTTTTCGTTTTTCGCCGGCTGCGGCGAGGCAGCACGTGTTTCGCGCGATCCCGCGAAGGCGATACAACAGCAGCAGCTGGCCTGAAAAGGCAGGGGCGGGACTATTCAGATGAGCCAGCGCAGCGCAATTGGGAACCGTCGCGGCCGGAGTAAATGCGAAGCGAGGCGTGCGCCGTCGGCGGCACTGCTGCAGCAAAAACAATCGATACGTGGAACAAAGGACGGCCCCTCCTCGCTGTTCGCTGCTCGCCGTGATTTATCGCTGGCGCGATCCGCGCATGCGCGAGCGCTGCGGCCGGCTAACGAGATTCCGGGCGGAGCACACAGAGCCGCGCAGAGCGTCAGAGGACGCTGCGGTCTGTAGTCCCGCGCATTCCCGACAGATACGTGAGCGTTAAAAAAAAAAAAAAATACTGATCTTCACAACGTCAACAGCAGTCGCCACAAGAAAAGTAGACGGTAGCGTGCTCGGAAATTGTATATGTACTTTTATAGTGCTGAAAACGGGAATAAAGCGAGTATACTCGAGTCGCAAGAAGAGCAGTCTTCGTTTTGTATATAAACTTCTACAAAAACCTTTTGTAATAACTGCTTATAAGCGAACGTGTATGGGCTTAGATCAAGAGAAAGAGCGAGTGATAGAGTAAGACGTGTAAGCTAAAAAACTACTTCAGTGAGACATAAACAGAAAACCATTATCATTGTTGTCTTCTTCGTTCGTTCATTCATTCATTCATTCATTCATTCATTTGGTTCATCAATCTGTTGCCAGATCTTAACGAAACAAAAGTAAAAATTAATGCACAAAGAAATGGTCGAAATCCCTGGCCGCTGAACATGTCAGCAGAGTAAAACGTGCTTTCGGTGAGAACCACCTGCTACAGATTGAGTTAGGCTTCAGGAACAACATCGGAGAGTTGTATAAGAGGTTCAAACGAAATATGGGCAAGTACAATTCCGTAAGTGTTGACTCGAAAGCCCTAGATGACAGGATAAGGATAACTGCTCGTATCCTGGCAAATGATTTCCATTTCCTCCTCAGTTGTGAGGCTGCTACATCGGGTTTGAGGTTCGCAGGACAGCGCGCCACGATTGATCGTCTCCTGCTGGAGAAGAAATTTAACACCTGATACACATAGTGGGGAACGCAAAGCACCAGCCTCGAGGACATCCGTTAATGCATTGTGCTCAAGAATAAACTGCAAGGAGAGGGAAAAGCCAAAACTAAAACCTGCCAAAATGTAGACTTAAGGGAGGAAGGTGAGACGCCCGCTAAACCCGAGGGGCAGAACAGGTGACTAGGATTGTGGAAAGGGCCAGATAAGGTGTCGGTCAGGTTCACTCAAAATTGTAATTTATTATAATTTAATAACACCTTTAAACCAAAACGGCACATAGCTGAACCTTTAGAACTGCGAGCTTCAGAAAGGCAATTATTTCACGGCGGAGGGCCTCGAAAAAAGAAATCTTAAAAATCAACAAAATAAAAATGCAGTTAAAATAGCAAATAAAATAATTAAATTATATATGGTATCACAGCTAGCCTCAAGGCAGAAGTAGGTAGAACAAACACATCCAAGGTGCAATACAAGCGGCTGAGGGCCACGATTAAATTTGAAAAATTTTAAATATATTACTATAATCTTTTAAGGCAGAAGGCCGCAATGTTTTTGCTTAAAGGGTAATTTGAAGAATAAGTTTTCAAGCGGCTTATGACCCACGACTGATTTTCCAAAATTCAAAAATATATAAAGTCCCGTAAAAAGAAGACTCTTTAAATCAAATGTTTTTTATTCCAGTCTTTGATCGCAATATGAATTCTTTATACGATGACCGGTTTCAGTCCGTAATGACCATCCTCAGATTTACGATATACAAGTATATACACCTAGTCATCAGCGTGTCTTTCAACATAATACGGCAATACGTGTCACAATATACTATCATACAGCCAGGAAGATGTACAGAAAATACGGTAAAACGTACCTTTCTTACACCATGTCCTCAAGTGGTAAGGCCATGATGGAATTTACGGTCAACAATTAATATACGTGACACATTGCCTGTAGCAACCTATAAATTGCCTATGAAAGATAGGCAGCTGAAAAAAGCTGAGAAAAGGACAGACCGATGATCAGCGCTCTTGCGCCCTCTGTTGGGTCGGCCGCCGGAATGTTATTTAACAACAAACTTAAAGCAGTGTACACTTTCTCTACCAATTTTGGGGTGAAAAACAGTTCTGACCTTGCCAATGCGATTAAAGATATACATATTCCAAATAATGCCACACTAGCTTCCCTAGATGTAAAACACTTCTACAGTTGTGTCCCGATAAAGGAAACGATTCAGATTATTAAACGTAATCTGCTAACTGATAACAAGATTAGTACTGCAGAATACTTAGAAGAAAAAGAACTTTTAGAATTTGCGTTAACTTACAACTATTTTACATTCAATGGCAAAATATATCAACAAAAAGATAGTCTTGGGATTGGTAACAGTTTGGCTGGTACGTTAGCAGAAATTTTCATAAACGACTCGGAATTGAAGTTCTTTGCTATGTTTCCACGACTGAAAGACAAGACTACATATTATAAACGTTATGTCTATGACATCTTGTTACTGTTAGAGGGGGACGAGAATGAGGTTACCGCATTTGCTCAAGCCATAGGCAGCATGCACCAAAAAATAGCGTTTACTACAGAAATAGAAGCAGGCTCCATAGACCTTACCATTAAGAAGGTTGATAAGACATAAATTTTCGATTTTCAAAAAGTGGCTCTGAGCACTATGGGACTTAACTTCTAAGGTCATCAGTCCCCTAGAACTTAGAACTACTTAAACCTAACTAACCTAAGGACATCACACACGTCCATGCCCGAGGCAGGATTCGAACCTGCGACCGTAGCGGTCGCGCGGTTCCAGACTGTAGCGCCTAGAACCGCCATGACACCTTGGCCGGCTTTCGATTTTCAGAAAGCCTACTGTACAGATACTATTATCGGAGCCAGTTCATGCCATCTGCCACGATATGAAAGGGACTTTTTCACCTGTATGATCCAACGACTTTTTAGATTACCATTGGCCGACAAGGAAATACGCTAAGAACTTAGTATATTAAGGAAAATTGCAGTAGCCAACGGTTTCTCACCTAAAGATGTTATGCGCTCATGCAATAGGATAAAAAAACAGAAAGCAAATAGTAGGCAGACCCACAATCATCTAGAAAAAAGAAAGAATAAAGATAACCTGAAAACTATTCCAATGAAATTTTACGGAAAAATGTCCAACAAATAAAAAAGTGTTTGAATAAATCTAAGGTTAGATGTGGTTTTCAAGTTAACAACACTCTGAAACTTCGTGTAAAACATGGTTTGAGTAATGATTCTGATAAATTTGATGGTTCTGGGGTTTACAAGATCGTTTGTAGTAGTGACAAATTTTACATCGGTCAAACTGGCCGTTCTTTTAAAATTAGATTCAGAGAGCATTTGCAGGCACATAACAAAACTGCATTGGGAATGCATTTGGCAGAAACCTGCCACACCCTAGGCAACATCGAGAGTTGTGCGCGTATTCTACACAGAGCAGAGAAGGTTCGCACTCTTGACTTGTCGGAGATTTACAAAGCGAAAAAGCATGAGCCCATTTGCGTGCTCAATGGACAAAACGATTTTGTGCCCAACGCCTACTTTACTCTGTTTGATAACGTACTACGATAACCCAATAATGCCTCGCGCATTTATACCTAGCCTTACTTCTTAAGATCGGTGCACGCCTAAATAACGTTCTGACGGCCGACCCAACAGAGGGCGCTGATCATTGATCTGTCTTTTTTTAACTGCCATATAGACATTTTATCTTTCATAGGCAATTTATAGGTTGCGCAGACAAGGTAATACGTATATTAATTGTTGTTCACCATAAAAAGGATCGGTCCTGTTCTATTCATATATTTCCTTTCAATAATTTTATTTGGGTAACTGTATTCGTCTTTTAATGTATCACAATTTAGTTTCTATGATAGTTCTCAATTTTAAATGTTTGCTACATGTATTTTACATAATGTGTTTTTATCAGATTATGTTTTTGCGTAAATGATGAGTACATCTAAGCCGACAGTAGCGACATCTCGGGATGATGTAGACAAACAGATTTCTGGTAGCTACTGTACTTCAGTAGCCAGTTGCAATAATGACTGTGTGGACAATGCTGCCTATTGTACACCTTATCTCAGATCTATATGACAATGCTATGCTGATCATATTGACATGTTTTGACGATGCCATGATGTAAAAAAGATAATTTTTACCGTATTTTCTGTACATCTCCCTGGCTGTATGATAGTATATTGTGATACGTATTGCCGTATTATGTTGAAAGAGACACTGCTCACTAGGTGTATATATTTGTACATTATAGATCTGAGGGTGGTCACTACGGACTGAAACCGGTCATCGTCTAAATAATTCATATAGTGATCAAAGACTGGAATAAAAAATATTTGACAGTATTGGATGACTGTTTGTATATGCGACCATGTCGGAGTTTGTGGAATCTTTAAATCGTTGGCTACGATAGATTATAAACAGACAATTAAACACCGGCGAGAAAGACAATAAAGACAACGGCACGCAGAAGCCTCCAGGAAGGTAGGTGTGCCCTCGTTCACTTCGGTGAGACAGGTGGTGACTCCAACTACACTCGATCCATCGGAACCCAACCAGGGGACAGCCACGAACCGAGCGACACAACGACTTGCTTGCCATCAATCAGTACATGACTTCAAACACAGAAGATTACGAACGTGATACGCCACAATGAGATGTGTATTAGCTGTCGAAACTACGCACCGTGTTGGATAGCGACAACAGGTGAGGAAAGGACGCTGCCTGAAATAACGTCAGTGGCCAGGGCAGGTAACCGGAACACTCACGGCCACAAGGCAGAAAATTCCGCTGGTGCGGTAATATAGTTAACTTCACCCAAAAGGAACAGTGCCTGAATTTACGTCAGTGGCCAGGGCAGGGTAACGCCGCTCACGGTCAGCCAAAGCAGCCTCTCAGTGACAGTAGTAATCTAAATTAACGTAGTGAGATGGAAGTACGTTAAAAACAACGTGTAAAATAGATGATGGCGGAAACACGAGCCACGCACGGCTGAGAAGGAACAGAACAAAAAACGAATCCGAGAATATTGGGCCAAAGTCAAAGACCAGGCGCAAGAAAGAGGTCAGTGTATGGTCGATCCGAAAAGCAGAAGAATGGCAGTGTGAACGACAGCGTACGTGTCTGCTGGTGGGTAAGAGTGTCGCGCCCCTCCTCACACCGTCCAGCGCAGAGGACGCTTCCGGCCCCGAGACCACTCCGTCGAGTCGACGTCAGTCGACGTCGCAGGCCTTTGCTGCTCGTGGAGTGTCGCCTCCTCCGATTTCCGAGCCGGAGCGCTGGACGCAGAGTGTGTGCACACCCGTGCCCGTTGTCGGCCGCCGGCCGGGCAGCAGGCAGGCAGGCAGGCGCTGCGAGCCGCTGCACGGTGTCTGCAAGTCGCAGGCCTTTGCTGCTCGTGGAGTGTCGCCTCCTCCGATTTCCGAGCCGGAGCGCTGGACGCAGAGTGTGTGCACACCCGTGCCCGTTGTCGGCCGCCGGCCGGGCAGCAGGCAGGCAGGCAGGCGCTGCGAGCCGCTGCACGGTGTCTGCAAGTCGCAGGCCTTTGCTGCTCGTGGAGTGTCGCCTCCTCCGATTTCCGAGCCGGAGCGCTGGACGCAGAGTGTGTGCACACCCGTGCCCGTTGTCGGCCGCCGGCCGGGCAGCAGGCAGGCAGGCAGGCGCTGCGAGCCGCTGCACGGTGTCTGCAAGTCGCAGGCCTTTGCTGCTCGTGGAGTGTCGCCTCCTCCGATTTCCGAGCCGGAGCGCTGGACGCAGAGTGTGTGCACACCCGTGCCCGTTGTCGGCCGCCGGCCGGGCAGCAGGCAGGCAGGCAGGCGCTGCGAGCCGCTGCACGGTGTCTGCAAGTCGCAGGCCTTTGCTGCTCGTGGAGTGTCGCCTCCTCCGATTTCCGAGCCGGAGCGCTGGACGCAGAGTGTGTGCACACCCGTGCCCGTTGTCGGCCGCGGGCCGGGCAGCAGGCAGGCAGGCAGACGCTGCGAGCCGCTGCACGGTGTCTGCAAGTCGCAGGCCTTTGCTGCTCGTGGAGTGTCGCCTCCTCCGATTTCCGAGCCAGAGCGCTGGACGCAGAGTGTGTGCACACCCGTGCCCGTTGTCGGCCGCCGGCCGGGCAGCAGGCAGGCAGGCAGGCGCTGCGAGCCGCTGCACGGTGTCTGCACAGCGGCTGCCTCCACTGCCGTCCCGGCCGACGGGCGAAGCTGTGCTCAGCCGGAGCGCGCTCCAGGGCCGTTGTTTGCCTGCGTTCATTCCGTACGTTTTCACTGTAGTGTTATGACTGGGGCTGCAAGATGCCACAATACCGGGCTGAGTGAAATGTGTATTCATTTAGGGTGATTGTAGGCCAGAAAATGCTGGATTTTATTTGTGATTTTTTTTTCCTTTTCGACGTATTTCCGGTTTATTAATTCATTTCTCAGCAGCTTCACCCTCTTTCGACTCGTTCTGGCTATTTTTAGTTCGAACCGTCATCAGATCACACCTAACACATGTTTTCTCTACGAGTGAAAACCACTTCTTTGCACCTACGAACCTGCAGATGTCTATTATAGTGGAACCCCAACTGAAATAACGATTTGGAAAGTAGTTTCTATGACTTTAGTATGTTCCAACTGAATGTGACCCCAAGTGTACGAATTTCAGTTATTTTTTCCAGGATGTGTATTGCGGGTTGGCTGAATTCGTTCTAGCAGTCCATAATAGTCATTCTAAATTTCTCAAATGCTTTTTAGCACACACGAAGATCCCTTTTATTATTATGTTAATCTAAAAAGTTCAAGTCTGAAAGAACAAGTTCTTCTTTCATACTTTGCACATTCTACCACAATGTACTTTTTAACATCTACTGAGCCATATTTTGTTTTTTAATTCAATCAATGTTTGCGCTGAATTTAGGAAGCCAATAGACTGCTAAATGGCCTCAACTGCTTAGCACACGTTTCCACACACTTGTCAGCCACTAAGTCTTTGTGCTCATTGAATAATATTATGTCGTAACATACTAGAGGTAGAGGAACGAGTCTTTAGTAACTTTTTACGGAGCTCGTACTGCGAGACACCTACCGATTTATATGAAGCTGTCTTACAAATGTACGACAACATTTCCCCTGTTGGAATTGAGCTCTGTCTCGTGACTCGTGTCTACTCCTCAATTCGTAATTGCTGCTGAATCTCCTTCGAGTTTAGTTTTTTCATTTTCCGGCACCCCCGTGCAGCTGAGAGGCCGCTGCCGTGCCCACGCTGCGCCTCGCCTCGCCTCGCCTCGCCTCTGCTGGCGACCGGCCAGTGCGGCCGCGCGCCCTCGGAGCCGCTCTGCTCTGCTCTGCTCGCGCCTGCCTGCCTGCCTGCCTGCCTGCCTATCGATCTAGCTAGACAGGCCAGCGCGCTCCAAGCTGCAGGGCCCTCCCAGTCGCAAAACAGACCTAGGCAGGCCATTCGGGTTTAATTCCGTAATGCCATTCAGATGCAGTCACTTAGTGACACTTTTAGAATAAACTCCATAACGATGTGTCGTCGTGTTTTGCATGTACTTACACACGATCGTCAACTCTGACTGACAGAGTCCCACCACCAGAGGGCTTAGTTTGCGTTTAGGCTGCACGATACTTGCACGTATCTCCACTTATCCCTCACTGTAGCTTTGTATCCGACTGCAGTTAATTCTAGTCAATGTCGAAATAAAGAGTTATGCATCGACAAATAATAATGACACACGAACAACTCCAAGTTTTACTGTCATAAATCACTCGATCGCTGGTACAGAAACGACGTTCACACACAAGTGACTGTACAAAAACTCAGACTGTGAAAATCTCAAACAGTTCACAAGAACGGACCACCACCGCAACGCACATTATACCGCTGATTGAACATTATAATAAACTTATCATTGTAAAAACGTCGAGAGCGAGGAGAGCCGGCGCCCCACGCTCGCCACCTTCGTCCCCCCTGTCGGATGACGACGCTGCCGCAGCCAGCTGCTTGCTGTCCACCTGCCCTGCACATTTCTTTAAAAAGGCTGCTACAGATCGTCACTGTCGCCTCGAACGTACCTTCCAGGAGTCGTTCAAACAAATGCAGACTTCAGGTTTCCGGCTACACAACTGCTGCGATGAACAGTTCATCTGCCAGTATTTTTTTCCGTAATAGAGCTGTTGTTGTTGTGGTTTTCAGTCCAGAGACTGGTTTGACGCAGCTCTCCTTGCTACTCTATCCTGTGCAAGCGTCTTCATCTCCCAGTACCTACTGCAGCCTACATCCTTTTGAATCTGCTTCCCGTAATCATCCCTCGGTCTCCCTCTACAATTTTTACCGTCCACTACTAAATTGCTGAACCGTTGATGCCTCAGATCGTATCCTATCAACCGATCCTTTCTTCTAGTCAAGATGCGTCCTCTTCTCCCCAATTCTATTCAGTATCTCCTCATTAATTATGTGATCTACCCATCTAATCTTCAGCATTCTTCTCTAGCACCCAATTCCAAAGCTTTTATTCTCTCCTTGTCCAAACTAGTTATCGTCCATGTTTCACTTCCATACATGCCTACACTTCATACGAATACTTTCAGAAAAGACTTCCTGACACTTAAATCCATACTCGATGTAAACAAATTTCTCTTCTTCAGAAAAGCTTTCCTTGCCATTGCCAGTCTACATTTTATATCCTCTCTACTTCGACCATCATCCGTTATTTTGCTCCCCAAATAGCAAAACTCCTTCACTACCTGCCGGCCGGCGTGGCCGAGCGGTTCTAGGCGCTTCAGTCCGGAACCCCGCGACTGCTACGGTCGCAGGTTCGAATCCTGCCTCGGGCATGGATATATGTGTGATGTTCAAAAAACGGCTCTGAGCACTATGGGACTTAACATCTATGGTCATCAGTCCCCTAGAACTCAGAACAACCTAACTAACCTAACGACATCACACAACACCCAGTCATCACGAGGCAGAGAAAATCCCTGACCCCGCCGGGAATCGAACCCGGGAACCCGGGCGGGGGAAGCGAGAACGCTACCGCACGACCACGAGCTGCGGACTATGTGTGATGTTCTTAGGTTAGTTAGGTTTAAGTAGTTCTAAGGTCTAGGGGACTGATGACCTAAGATGTTAAGTCCCATAGTCCTGAGAGCCATTTTTTGAACCTTCACTACTTTAAGTGCCTCATTTCCTAATCTAATTCCCTCAGCATCACCCGACTTAATTCGACTACATTCCATTATCCTCGTCTTGCTTTTGTTGATGTTCATCTTATATCCTCCTTTCAAGACACTTTCCATTCCGTCCAACTGCTCTTCCAAGTCCTTTGCTGTCTCTGACAGAATTACAATGTCATCGGCTAACCTCAAAGTTTTTATTCCTTCTCCATGCATTTTAATCCCTACTCCAAACTTTCGTGCACAAATTGAATAACATCGGGCATAGGCTACAATCCTGTCTCACTCCCTTCCCAATCACTGCTTCCCTTTCATTCCCCTCAACTCTTACAACTGCTATCGCATTGGTGAACAAATTGTAAACAGCCTTTCGCTCCCTGTATTTGAGTATTCCAGTCAGTATTGTCAAGTCTACAAATGATACAAAAGTAGGATCAGTATGGCCTAGCGCTTTCCAACTTTTCTACGGAATCCAGACTGATCTTCCCTGAGCTCGGGTTCTACCAGTTTTTCCATTCGTATGTAAAGAATCCGTGTTAGTATTTTGTAGCCGTGACTTATTAAACTGACAGTTCGGTAATTTTGACACCTGACAACATCTGATTTCTTTAGGATTGGGATTACTGTATTCTTCTAGAAGTCTGAGGGTATTTTGCTTGCCTCATACATCTCGATCACCAGATGGTACAGTTTTGTGATGGTTGGCTCTCTGAAGGCTATCAGTAGTTCTAATGGAATGTGGTCTACTCCTTGGGCCTTGTTTCGGCTTAGGTCTTTCAGTGCTCTGTCAAATTCTTCAAGCGGTACCATATCTCCCATTTCATCTTCACCTACGTCCTCTTCCGTTTCTATAACATTGCCCCCAAGTACATCGCCCTTGTATAGACCCTCTATGTACTCCTTCAATCTTTCTGCTTTCCCTTCTTTGTCTAGAACTCTTGATATTGATACAGATGGTTCTCTTTTCTCCAAAGCGACATATGCCTCTTCATTCTTACGTTTGTCCTGTAGCCATCCCTGCACTTCCTGTCGACCTCATTTTTGAGATGTTTGTATTCCATTTTACCTTCTTCATTTACTGCATTTTTTCTTTTCTCCTTTCATCAATTAAATTCAATATGTCTCCTGTTAACCAAGGATTTCTACTAGCCCTCGTCGTTTCATCTACTTGATCCCCTGCTGCCTTCACTATTTCATCTCTCAAAGCTACCCTTTCTTCTTCTACTGTATTTATTTTCCATGTTCTTTTCAATCGTTCCTAAATGCTCTCTCTGAAACTCCCTATAAACTCTGGTTATTTCAGTTTATCGACCTCCCATCTCCTCAAATTCCCACCTTTTTACAGTTTCTTCAGTTTTAATGTACAGTTCATAACCAATAAATTATATTCAGAGTCCACTTCTGCCCCTGGAAATATCTTACAATTTAAAACCTGGTTCCTAAATCTCTGTCTTACCATTATATAATCTGTCTGAAACCTTAAAGTGTCTCCAGGGTTCTTCCACATATACAACCTTCTTTCATGATTTTTAAATCACTGTTAACTATGATTATGTTATGCTCTTTGCAAAATTATACCAGGCGGCTACCTCTTTCATACCTTACCCGCATTCCATATTCATCTACTACGTTTCCTTCTCTTCCTTTTCCTACTAATGAATTCCAGTCCCCTATGACTATTACATTTTCCTCTCCCTTCACTGTTTGAATGATTTCGTTTTATCGCATCATGTATTTCTTCAATGTCTTCATCATCTACGGAGCTAGCTGGCACATAAACTTGTACTACTGCGGCAGGTGTGGGCTTCGTGTGTATCTTGGCTACAATAATTGATTCACTATGGTGTTCGTAGTAGCTTATCTGCGTTCCTATTTTTTTATTCATTATTAAACCGATTCCTGCATTACCCGTATTTGATTTTGTGTTTATAGCTTTGTATTCGCCTGACCAGAAGTCTTGTTCCTCCAGCCACCGAACTTCACAAATTCCAAGTATACCTAAATGTAACCTATCCATTTCTCTTTTCTAACGTACCTGCCCGATTAAGCGATCTGACATTTCACGCTCCGATCCGTAGAACACCAGTTTTGTTTCTCCTGATAATGACGTCACCTCAGTAGTCCCCGCCTGGACATCCGAATGCGTGACTATCTTACCTCTGGAATATTTTACCCAAGAGGACGCCATCATCATTTAACCACACAGGAAAGCTGCATGCCCTCGGGAAAAACTACGGCTGTAGTTTCCCCTTGCTTTCAGCCGTTCGCAGTACCAGCACAGCAAGGACGTTTTGGTTAGTGTTACAAGGCCAGATCAATCAATCATCCAGAAACTACTGAAAAGGCTGCTGCCCCTCCTCAGGAACCACACGTTTGTCTGGCCTCTCAACAGATACCCCTCCGTTGTGGTTGCACCTTGTAACGGAACATATTAAAGGCTTTACTTTAATGAAGTATGCGATCCCTTCCAAATTCAACCAGTTTAATGAGTATTTGTGATTATAGAAAAGTTATTGTGTATGTTAACAATGATTGCATAACATGTCTCCATAAACAGTCAACCCATTAAATTATGCTGAATAACTGACCCACACAAAAGTTAATATCACTTGATCACTGATACAGCAAATGTCATCATGTAAAAACACTAAGTTCATCTTAAATAATTAATATGAAGTACAAAAAATAGTGGCCAACATAGGTATTTTGGATCTCCTTAAATAAAAATCACCCAGTGAAACCTATTTGTTCACTAGGAGCGTTTTCACTCAGTATTCACGTAATCAATCCTATTTTAGACGAAAACCAATGTAATTCTTAATAATTCATGTTACTTACTTATTTATGCAAATTAGAGAAGTCAATTGACAAACTTCTAAAAAACGACCTTTTTGTAACAAAGAATTATTCTGTCAAGTCAACAAATCTGTCTGTCATTTTAATAACATGTTAAATTATGTCACTCGATGCAAATTAATAACTTTTCTGCACAAATTATGATAACAGATGTACATGTGACTTATAAACTATATCTCTTTTTAGTAGTTCTTTGACAATGTTATAAATACAGGCAGTCGGAGGCAGTGGGGCAGTCGGAATGTCACTTTGGTGAAGTGTGTTTCTGTGTTATTGTTTGGGATGGAAAAACAATGCAAAGAACATGTAAACGAAGTACTACTTTGTGTTGTGTTATGGTCTTTGGTGGACAGTGGAATTAAGATGGCCACCAAAGTAAAAAATATTTGATGTTTACATATGTGTTGGTTTCGTTTGTTCTTTATCATCAAAAGCACATGAAAAACACAGGACCTCATGTTTTTAACCCTAGACAACCAGATTTAGAGCCAGCATCAGCATCGAGACACAACAGCGATCCAGCAAGCAGCAGCGATTACTACAATGCATTGTAATGGCGCCAACCTAACATCAAGTGCTAACAAGCTCCGTAAATTGGAGTGAAATAGTGCGATTACAGCAACTAGAGATATCAACGACTAGGCGGACCATTTACAACCTACGGTACGGCTATCTGTATCGCTGAGGCACCCAAGCCTCCCCACCGACGGCAAAGTTGCTGCATGAATAGCTTAAGCCCAGGAAGATATATATCAACATTGTTGTGCCCCTGGTTTACACATTATGGCTCAGCTTGTTCTGAACTTGACACACGTGCAATGCCTAGCCATTCGATTTAAGAAATTTTAGTAAAATGAGTACGTTGGAATGAATATTAGTTGGTAAGGCGACTGAGTGGTAACGATACAGTGGACGAAGTGAATCAGCTTCCTGCACGATACCCACAGCTCTAAAGCTCTTTCTGTGTCTCTACACGGTAGGCGATGCTTGCGCAACCAGACCCCAGAAACGAGGAACTGGCTCTTCTCGCTTTGCCTTTCTAACCCACGGCGGAAGCATTCTCCACAGTGTGTCGACAGGGAGGAAGGTTATGGCTCTGCAGGCAGTGTGCGGCTGCTCAAATGGCTCAGACCACTATGGGACTTAAGTTCTGAGGTCATCAGTCCCCTAGAACTTAGAACTACTTAAACCCAACTAACCTAAGGACATCACACACATTCATGCCCGAGGTAGGATTCGAACCTGCGACCGTTGCGGTCACGCGGTTCCAAACTGAAGCGCTTAGAACCGCACGGCCACACCGGCCGGCTCGAGGAGGGTTAGAGAAACGTCAATGATTTAAAGATAATTCAACGAACAAGAGTAGATCGTTGATTAACACTGTATGGAAAAGTGAATAAATTGACTTGAGTAGCAGTTCATTAGAACTTGAAGATTATCTTTGAGGGAAAATTTCCAGAACGTCCTGGCCTTCACCGAATAACGGCGACTAATCTCTGGTACAGTTGGTAAGTAACAGTAAATAATGCAAAACGCGCAGTGCTTTTGAGCCGTTACCTGCTGAAATATATATGTAGTTCATTACCGTCTTTCGTGTGTGTAGTGAGCTGCGATCCTGACTGCGACAGCTTCTCGTAAGATTCATATCGCCTCTCCGAAGGGTTCTTGCTTTACAGCTCGTTATCACCTATCGTAATATTTTCTGTAGTAAAGCATGTGCTGTTATCTCTACATTTATTCGTGGTGGTGATTAAGCGACAGTGATGACGTTGTCCCAAACATAAAGAGAAGTTGGTGTTCTGGTAAACATTGCACGGCTAAGTTTGAGGATCTTCCGTTGTGCTCTTTGCGGATTGGAAACGAGGGAGGTTGGAAACTGACGCTCTTCTGTGCATTCAAAACATATTTACGTCGACGTGTATCTTGTCGACCTACCTGATCCTACCACTTCTCTTAGAAGGAATGTTAAAGAAAAGCAAACCTGCGTTTAAAGCTTTTGTAGACTTAGAGAAAGCTTTGGACAATTCTTTCGAATTCTGAAGGTTGCAGCGATAAAATACAGGGGGCGAAAGGCTGTACAGAAACCAGACGGCAGTCGTTGGAGTAAGGAACATTAAAGAGAAGGAGAAACTGAGAAAGCAGAAATACAGGATTTTAGATTATCCCCGATATTATTCAGTCTCCTTATTGAGCAAGCACAAAAGGAAACCAAATAAAAATGAGCAGAACGAAGCAAAGTTCAGGGAGAAGAAACAAAAATTTTAAGGTCTGCCGGTGACATTGCAATTCTGTCAAAAGACAGCAAAGAACTTGGGAGGGCAGTTAAACGGAATGGATAAAGTCTTGAAAAGTGGGTATAAGACGAGCATCAATAAAAGCAAACCAAGGGTAATGGCACGTGTGGAATGAACTCGGGCGATGCGGAGGCAGATTAGGAAACGAGACACTAAAAGTGGTAGAGGAGTTTCGCTATTTGGGCAGTAAAATAACTGACGATAGCCGAAGTAGTGAGAATATAAAACGGAGACTGGTTTTAGTACTGAAAGCATTTCCTAAAAATAGGTATTTACTGACATCGAATATAAATTTGAGTTTGGTGATGACTGAATCCACAGCCTACCTGAAATTTTTGAATGAAATCATTCCGCTTTAGGCTGTGAAAAAGTTATTTATTGCCATTGCAATTCCGACACTAGGTCACTTCAACCATTCTGAAACCAATTATTCGTCAAATATAATACGCGTAATTACGAAACTGATGGTTACGAAACTGATAAACTTTGAAAGAGAAAATTGCAAAGCTACTTACTTGGAAAGTTGTAACATTGTAGAGTTAGTTATAACATCGCGCGTGAGTAACTTTGAAATTTTTGCTATCGGGTTTGTCAATTTCGTAATTACGTGTATTATATTTGACGTTTGACTGTTTTCAGAAAACTTGAAAATGACCCCGTGTCGAAATTACAGTCGCAATAAATAATATATTAACAGCCTAAAGCGAAATGGTGGAATGATATCATTTAAAAATGTAAGTGTTAGGAAGTCTCTGCTGAAGGTTTTGTCTTGGAAGGAAGTAAAACGTGACAAGAAGAAAATAGAACGGTTTGAAACGTAGTGCTACAGAAGAATGCCGAAGATTAGATGGAAAAATCAGGTAAATGATGGGTAGGTACTGAATCTAATTGGAGAGAAAAGGAGTTTGTGGTATAACTTGACTAAAAGAAGGGGTCGGTTGACATATTCTGAGGCATCCAGGAATTGTGAATTTGGTACTGTAAGAACGAATGGGGGTAAAAGCTGCAGAGGGAGAGAAAGGGACGTATACGGTGAGCAGGCACAAGCGGATGCAGGCCGCGGAGCTGAAGGGGCTTGCACAGCGTGCGGACTGCAGGCGGCGGCAACAACGTCTTGTGTAAGCGGAACTAGTAAACTACAAGCGACACGACGTCTTGTCGCTCTGATGTTTACTGGACGGTTACTTTATTCTTCCTCCATTCTCTTCTTGAAGACCTTCTAAGTAAAATTTAAGCTTTGAAACTTTTAGCTGTTGTGTCAGTTTTTAGCTGTTGTGTCAGGTTATGGCTGAATGGTCTGTAAGGTATGCGCCGATTTGGACAGGTTATGTGTACATGCCACGGCAACACTTTGCAACGTCTGTGTTTTCCAACCAGTAGAAAGCACGTAGGAAGCTCTGCGGACTCAGCTGTGCTGCGTTTACCAACGTACCAACTTCTTTGGCGTACTTGTGACTGAAGGGAACTTTTTCCCGTCATGGAGCAGAATCACAGTAGCGTCTCTGACCATTATCGTAATTATTTATTTCGTTTCTACGCTCACAGGCACGTGACTAGATATCCAATGTCATCAGCATCTTTATCACCATCCTCGTGATCTTCGCTAACCATTTGAAACGACGGGGCTACCCATTCTGCCCAGTGTTTCGCTGTTTGTGATTTTCAGTGATTCTCACACCTCATTCAATGAATTAACCTATGACATATACTGATATTCGAAGTGTATAACTTTCTTATTTTAATTGTTACTTTACCTCAGACGAGGCAACAAGTATCTAAATTTTTGTTAAGATGGTTGAAATGGCTCTGAGCACTATGGGACTTTACATCTGAGTTCATCAGTCCCCTAGAACTTAGAACTACTTAAACCTAACTAACCTAAGGACATCACACACATCCATGCCCGAGGCAGGATTCGAACCTGTGACCGTAGCGGTCGCGCGGTTCCGTACTGAAGCGCCTAGAACCGCTCGGCCGCAACGGCAGGCTACAGTTTTGTTTGAACCTCTAAACTTCGTTTTAAATTTCTCCGCAGATTTCTTTCTTACTTCTGTGGTGCAAAGCTAATACATCACTTTCATTTATAAACCACTGGTTTCTCCGATCACGTCTTTTTTATATCTCCGGTTGACTAAGTAAATACCAGAATTGATTTACTTGGTTTACTACTGAGTTTCGTGTTCCTATACTTGTCCTCACGTATTATAAAATTTTCTGTAAATCAGATAGCCGGCCGGGGTGATACTTGTCCTCACGTATCATACAATTTTCTGTAAATCAGATAGCCGGCCGGTGTGACCGAGCGGTTCTAGGCGCTACAGTCTGGAACCGCGCGACCGCTACGGCCACAGGTTCGACTCCTGCCTCGGGCATGGATGTGTGTGATGTTCTTAGGTTAGTTAGGTTTAAGTAGGTCTCAGTTCTAAGGGACTGATCACCTCAGAAGTTAAGTCCCATAGTGCTCAGAGCCATTTTTTTTCTAAATCAGATCAATAAATATCAAATAGTGGAAGGTTTCGAGGAGTGATTAATTACGTATCTATTGTAATGCAGCTAATAAGTATTTCAGTGCTTTGTTTTCTGTATAGATTTATAGTTCTTTATTTCTACAGTCTTTTCCAGTTTCATTCGATGTTGGTTAATTCTTTCTCTTCTGTTGTCGGTTGATACCGTTTAATGGCAATGAAACCGCAAACAGCATAGCGATATGTGAGCACATCGGTCCAGCCAGAATCGATAAACCGTGTGTGTATCATCAAACATCCTTGTTTCACTTTTGAAAATGCTGTTTATCGTTTGTCACCAACGAAAACTTTGTTTCCGTGTAGCTAACACAGTTTTCTGTTTACGAGTGCAGCCGAAACAACTCTAAAAGATGAATTTATTGATGCTGGCGGCAACTGTATCGATAGACGCTAGCGCACGCGTTATTTACTGTAGCTACGCGGCCAGCTACCGAAGCCCGGCATGAAGCAGTAATCCATATCTGTAGATTTACCTACTGTTTCACTAGCTGCCGATCGACGCATTTTTAGATATTAATTTACTCGCGGTGATAATGAACATTCGTACAGTGACGCCCCTGTCGTGCATCATTCTAGAGCTTCATAATTATTCATACTTTTTTAATTATGGTTATTATTTATGTAAGTTATTCTATACCCCAAATGGCAATTTCTTATCTCGTGGTATACCAGTTACATAGTAATCCACGCTGCTGAAAATACCACCACGCTACATCACATGATTCGCAGACATATGACGTTCGCATTCTCCCTCTCACCGGATTAAAGGAATACAGTAACAAAAAAAAATGCCGAGGAGTGACGAATAAAGGCTGTACTCTACTCCTCTGTTCCATAAATTAAAGCCTGAGCCCATTTTTTAATAACGTGGCTGTGATCACACTGAGAATTCTCGAAGATGCATATGAAAATCGTACAACACCAGCAATTCAAGTTTTACAAGGTTGAACACCTGCAACGTCACAGTTATGAAAGGAGGCTCACCTAGTGGTGGTTCTGCATCAGTCAGGAACAACTGCTAGACTCGTCCTTTCGCTCGCGGTGCTAAGCTGAAGCGCGAAGGGGGTAAGGTATACCATCGGCTGTTCGTCTCTTAACTTCCACAGCGGCTGAAAGGGGTGTCGCAGTAAAGCTGTTAGCTTCAAACAAGTTTGAAGAGATCAGCTCCACACGTTGTGGGGTTGGGCGGCCACCTTCTTTACGGATGTCGGATGTCGCAGGCTGGGCAGCCTGGTGAAACAGGACAGTATGTATGTTTTAAACCGGGACCCAGGGTTATTGTGCGGCTCGGCCACCAGTCGATGGCCAAGGAGTGTCGTGCATTGGGCGCAGGCTCTTCATGACGATCATATAACCCGACAGCAGTGGCATTTTTCAACAAGGTAATGCGCCATGTCAAAAGGCCGGGAGTGTAATGGAGTGGTTGGAGGAACACAGTGGCGAGTTCTAACTGATATGCTGGGCCCACAACTGGCCATATCTGAAACCGATCAAATACGTCTGGGATGTGACTGAACGTGGGGCGTCATCGCTCCCCCCCTCCCCCTCCCCCCCCCCCCACCGGAATTTACGGCAATCAGGTGAGCTGTGTGTGCAGATGTGGTGCCAGCACCCCAGCACCCTCCACCGACCTACCAAGGCCTCACTGCTTCCATGACACGACGCGTCGCCGCAGTTATCTGTGCCAAATGTAGACGTACTGACTATTAGGTAGGTGGTCATAAAGTTCTGGCTAAACAGTGCATTCCTTACCGTGCCGCTTGTACGGCGATTCCCATTTCACGTCTTATCAGCCCACCTAATTTCTGACACCCGTCTATAGCACCACATCTTCGACGCTCGGATCCTCTTCTCTGCTACTTTTCCTAATGTCCATCATTTATTTCTGTACAGCGCTGTGCTCCACACGTGTACTCTCAGAAGATTCTCCCCCAAACTAAGGCCAATGTTCGATACTAGCAGATTTCCTGTGGCAGGATGTCCTCTTCGCCTTTGCTAGTTTGCTATTTATGTCTACCGTGTGTTATTTTCCTTCCGAGAGAGCATAATTCCTTCACTTCTGCTCCATGGTACCTAATCTTCATGTAAAGTAAATCGCTAATCTCATTATTGCCATTCCTCAACATCTTCATCTTTCTGCACTCTACTCACAATCCATATTCTGAGCTCATAAGATTGTTCATTCCATTCAACGCGTCCTGCAATTCATTGGATGTTATGTTTCTAATACCACTCCGAAGCTTTCATTTCTTTCCGTCATCGCTTTCTCAATATGGAGATACTACAGTAGGCAAGAAAGACTGGACCCCATTCTTGCACCCTTTTTCATCAGAGCTATTCGTTCTTCATCTTCCATTCCCATTTTTCCGATCGGTTCTTGTACATATTGTTTACTGTACATCTTTCCCTACAACTTACAACTATTTTTCTGATAGTTTCGAACAACTTGCACCATTAACGTCCTTGAACGCTTCTTCCAGGTTTAAACATCCTATTAAAGTGTTCTCATTTTTCTAGAATACTGTTCTGTTATCAAACGCAACGGGACAACAGTCTCTAAGGGGCTTTTATCTTCCCTAATGCCGAACTGCTTGTCATGAAACAGATCCTTTTTCTACATTCTTACGTACACTGTTCTTGTCAGCAGCTTCCAAGCATGAGCTGTTATGCTCATGGTGAATCGTTCGATAGTTCTCGACCGCCTCTGCCCTCGCTATCTCCGAAACTCTGATGGTATGTCTCAAGACTCATACGTTTCACATACCAACTTGAGTAGTCTTTGGTTGCCACTTCTCCCAATGATTTTAGAAATTCAGAATAATGTTGTGTATGCTTTATCTGGTTTGATCGGAAGCCTTCGAAAGCTCTACTAAAGTCTGACTGGATTCCCTATGTCTTCCATACCGACTGTCATTTCTTCTTCTGTTATATAATGTCCGTAGATAGTCGATTTCCCTCGTATAGGCCTCCTATGTACTCTTTCCACTTACACGCGTCCTCTTCTACGTTTGAGAGTGTTTTTAACGCTTAGGAGTGGAATTCCTTTTGCACACATACTGCTGACGCTTTTGTTTCCAGTGTTACCGGAGGTGGTTTCGACTGTTCTTTATGCGGAGTCTGTCCTTCGACGACCATTTCTTTTCCGATTTCTTCGCAGTTTTTCCTGCCGCTTTAGCTTCCAGGCACTTCCAGCTTATTTCGTTCCTACTTCACTTACAACTATGTATCCCAAATCTTACTTAACATTTTTCTACTTCCTTCTCTCGCTGAAAGACTGAAATATTTTCCCCATTATCCAAGATTTCTTCGGAGCTACCTTCCCTGTGCTGTACCTATATTTGTCTGTCTGGCCCCCTTCTTTCCTTAATGATTCTTCCTGACGATTCTCGTAAACTTCAGACTGCTCTTCATCGTTACTAAATTGTTATCTGAGTGTATATCTGTTCCTGGGTACGCCTTACAATCCAACATTTGGCTTCGGAATCTCTCTCTGATCACAATGGAATCCACCTTATATCTTGCCGTGTCCCCTCGCCATTTCTAAGTATACCTCATGCTTATATGATTTTTGAATAGCGTATTGCGTATTACTAGCTGCAATATGTTGCACAACAGAATTAATGTTTCTCCTCTCTGATTCCTACTACCGAGTCCATATTCTCTCATAACTGTCTCTTCTATTCCTTCCCATGCAACAGGGCCCCAATCTTCGGTCATTGTTATATTCTCATCTCCCTTTACATACTGAATTACCCGTTAAATATAGCGGTATGCCCTCTCATCGCTTCATCTTCTGCTTGTGACATCAGCATCTGAACTATTGATGTTGGCGTTAGTTTCCCGTCGATTCTGCTGGGTATATTTCTATCACTTTGCCCCACTTTGCAGTTCGTGGCGAACCCTACTACAATTGTACCATTTTCTGCTGCTGTCGATATTATCCTGTACTTGTTTTACCAGAAATCGGTATATTCTTCCCATTTCACTTCACCGAACCACACTATACTTTGAAGAAGCCTTTGCATTTCACTTTTCAGATTTCCTACGACATTCAGAATTTTGACAGTCCACGCTCCGACTCATAAAATGTTACCCTTTCATTGATTATTCATTCTTTTCTCGTGGTTATTGGCCTCCTTGGCAACCCCCTCCAAGGATCCGAACGGCAATCTACTATGGAGACATTACGACTCTTCTTAAGTTACAGGCTGTATGTCCTGTGGATGTACATTGTATGTATTTTATTCAGCGGTTTTCGTCGCCTTCTCGATCTTATGTCGCCGATCGCTGCTGATTCTTCCGTTTTTAGGGGTTGTTTCCCACCCAGAGGGGAAGAGGGTGCCCTGAAGCGCGTCCGGTCCTTCGGCCCCTGGCGGGACGAGGGTGGTCCCTAGCGCCGGGAATCCTCTTCATTCGAAATATGGTTCCTGATCCAGGACGTCTTGACTGGTGGTCAAAGACACTAGCACTAGGCCCTACAGAAAGTCAGTAACAAACACGACTGCCAACAGGAGGGTCAGTTTGCGCTGTCTGGTGGCGCACGCGGCCGACTGCAAAGCAACGGCGCCGGGACTGCGGTAAGCCCTCGATGACACCCCAGCTGTGCTACTTTCTTAATCCTGTTTATTTAGCCTCTGGCTGCCCAAGTGCTTAATCAGTAACACTGTTATTTAATATATTACAATTACATAAATCTTGTTAAATTAACAGAGGATTTTGATACATCCCAACACTTCTTAATTACATATTATCACTACTTATAACATAGCAGTATAGAGTTTTTTTTTGATTTTGTGCTGAATATGTTAACAACAGACACTCTTTTTTATTGGAGTATGTTTCATAGTGTACATCACTGGACACTGGAATTAAGTAGCTGAAGGGGCGTGTGATTGCCACTGTACACAGATAACCAATTATAAAATGAGTAAGCGACTGCATATTTGATCTTCTTCTACTAGCGGGTGCTGATGTGCACCAGTGGAGTGAGTCTAGTGTTGTGACTGTTGTGGCTCGGTGTCTTCACGTGTTGGAACTCAGAGACAAATGCCTGCCTCTTGCGATGTGGAAACGGGTTTACGCCTGTCGAGCAATGTTCGTGACACCTGTGGAAAGGAGGATTCCTTTTGTTGATGCCTGAGTTATAAAGTTGGGATTGATGGACGGCCTAGCGACGACAGCTAAGGGGAAGATAAGTTAGCTCTTCTACTTCTGAGATTTGGTCTTCTCAATATGGGGAGGTTAAAACTTTGATTCTATACAGACGAGCAGCATAACAAGCTTGTCCGTTTTGCTTTCTTATGATTGGTTTTGTATGTCGGCGCGAAATTTTTAACTTTCAATACCATCCTCTTTTGGTAACACGATACCGAAACAGTGAAAAGTTTGGTTCTTTCGTCAAACCGGGAGATTTCACAGAACCGGTAGTAATCATCAAACACCCATTTAGATACAGTGGTTACGTAGTCTGAAAAAGGTACATGTGCAAATAAAGGTATTTCTTTGATGATGCTCATCACCATCATCAGTTTTCTGCTATATTAGCAAGTCCTTTGCCTCTCCATTTTCTGCGATCCATTGCTTCCTCCTTAAGGATGCTGCATGTTGTACCGTCCATCACGTCATCCAGTATCTGAAATCTCTTCCTGCCTCGCTTCCTTTTCCCTTCTACATAACCTTCTAAAATTGTTTTTATCAGTCCAGCATTTTTTCTTAAAATATGCCCACTCCAATTTCTTTTTCTTGTTTTTATTACATCTAGTAACTGTCTTTTCTCTCCCACTCTCCTCAGTATCTCTTCATTTTTTACTGTGTCCATCCAACTTATTCTTTCTATCCTCCACCATGTCCACACCTCAAAAGCCTTCAGCTTTCTCTGTCTTTCTTCCTCAAAGTCCATGTTTCAGCGCAATATAGAAGAAAACTCCATACAAGACATTTTATGAGTCTCTTCCTGAGTTCTCTGTCCAGACCGCTGCACAAAATTCTTCTTTTCGTATAAAATGCCTCTTTTGCCATTGCTATCCTTGTTTTAATTTCTGTCGTGCACTTCCAGTCGGTGTCTATCCTACTTCCAAGATACTTAAAATTTTGCACCTGTTCTAGTATTTCTGCATTCAGCATAATTTTTATTTCTTTATTTAATCCTTGAGCCAATACTTTTGTTTTCTTTGTGTTAATATTCATTCCATAATTATTTCCGTTAGCTTCAATGGTGTCCACCAAATCCTGTAATTCTTTTTCCCCTGTGGCTAGAGGGACCATGTCACCAGCAAACGTCAAACACCCTACTCTTCTTCCTCCAATTTCTACTCCTTTGTCATTTAATGAGCATTGGTCAACCATATTTTCCAAGTAGAGGTTGAAAAGAGTAGGGAATAGACAGCATCCCTGTCTTACTCCTTTTCATAGTCCGATCCAGTTTGTACTTTCTCCTCTCACTTTAACTGAGGCTTTTTGATTAAGATATAATAAGTTTACAAGGCTTCTGGTTTTCCAGTCCACTCTTTTTTCCCTCACTATAGTCACCAGCTTGTCCCGAGCCACATTGCCAAATGCCTTTTCTAGATCGATGAAGCACATATATAGGTCTCTTTCTTTTTCAGTAAACCTTTCTCCCAAGATTCGTAGGAGCCCTGTTGCATCTCTGGTGCCCGTATTCCGTCTAAAGCCAAATGCTCCTTGCCAAGATTGTCCTCCATTACTTTCTCAAGTCTTTTATTAGTTGTTCTTAACATCTCTTTGGCTGCATGTGAAATGAGGCTGATTGTCCTGTACTAACTGCATTTCTTGGTCCCTTGTTTTTTTCGGTGATGGAGTCATTACTGCTGTCAGAAAGTCCTCAGGCCTTTCACCACTGTCATATATTTTATTACATAACCTCAATATTTCTCTTATTCCATCTTGGTTCAAGAATTTTAATATTTCTCCCGGTATCGTATCTGTACCTTCCGTGTAGTAACCAAAACCAACCACGGGAACGGCTTGGGCTTCGGATCGGAGCCGCCAGGCGGGGAAGCCGCCGGCGGTGGAGCACGCACCACCGGGTCAACACAGGACGAGTCGAACGACAGACCAATGACAACCGACAACAACCGACCACGACCGACTATGACCGACACAACAAGGAAGAGAGAAACAACGGAGGCGTGTAGAAACCACAACACCAAACACCAACAGTAAATCCACTCGGAACCAGAGCCAGGCCAAAAGTCAACAACGAGCAACGACAAGAACGCAGTACCGCCGAGATAGAAACTCAATCCAGAGCGAGTACCAGACTGACTGGGCTAGGGTTTTTTTTTTCTTTATTGTAATTTTAATCACCTCATACAATGCGGGCTGTCAGCAGCATATTACGCTGCTCTTCAGCCTTGAGTGGTACAATAATATGACATATAGGTGGCACAGATAATACAATAAAAAATGCGGGCAAAAAATGTAGATACAAAAAACAATAAACATGAAGCCGTTCACGCTGGACAGGGAAAAACACTAACACTTGTTGGCGCACATAACACGGATGACTGCGACGGCACACGTGAAGAAAACGAAGGCACACACACGAAACACTGATGGCGATGATCTCTGGCGCGCGAAAGTCCACTGTGTGTGTACCCGCGAAGAGAGGAGGAGGGCGGGGGGTGGAGGAGGGAGAGGGAAGAGCAGAGATGCCATGGGCAGGGGAGATAGGGGAAAGGCAGGAAGGGGGAGGGGAAGCCCGGGGGAAGAGGGGTGGAGGAAGGGGGGTGGGGGGAAAAGGAAAGAGAAGAGAGGGAGGGTGCCTAAAGGAAAGGACACAGGAAGTGGGGGGGAGGGTCAAAGTTGATAGGAGGGGTAGATGAAGGGGAGGAGGACATCATCAGGGAGGGGGAGCTGGCGGAAGCCACCTTGGGAGAGGGTAAGGAGGGTGGAGAGATGGAGACGGGGTGGGACGTGGGAATACAGGCGCAGCAGCGGGCGGGGGTGGGAGAGGATGGGCGACAAGCGGGTGAGGAGGATCGAGTTTGCGGGAGGTGTACAGGATCCATATCCTTTCAAGGAAAAGGAGGAGGTGGAGGAAGGGATGAGATCATACAGGATCCGCGTGGGGGAGGGGAGACGGATGCGATAGGCGAGGCGGAGAGCATGGCGTTCAAGGATTTGGAGGGATTTATAAAAGGTAGGGGGGGTGGAGATCCAGGCTGGATGGGCGTTACAAAGGATAGGGCGGATGAGGGATTTATAGGTGTGGAGGATGGTGGAGGGGTATAGACCCCACGTACGGCCGGAAAGGAGCTCGAGGAGACGGAGTCGGGACCGTGCCTCGGCTTGGATTGTCCGGAGATGGGGGGTCCAGGAGAGGCGAGGTCGAGGGTGACGCCAAGGTACTTGAGGGTGGGGGTGAGGGCGATAGGACGGCCATAGATGGTGAGATAGAAATCAAGGAGGCGGAAGGAAGGGGCGGTTTTGCCTACAATGATCGCCTGTGGGCTAGGGCAGAGCGGGTCCCTATATACGAAACAGGAGGTAGCGGCTATTGGCCGCTGTCTGCACGTGGCGTAGCGGTGGCGCCCTCGCTGCGCGAGAGCCGCTGTGCGGAATGGACTGACCACGTCCATTTGTTCTGGCGCGTGTTCGACTTCCGCAGCGTGAGGTACTAGATAACGCTTTGCCATTTTACATTGCAGCTATGGCAGACTTTACTTCTTCCATTATGATGGTTCGCCCTTTCTAGTCATCACTTACACTGTTGAGTGATTCAAATTCCAGAGGTTCTGGTCTGCGATCTGTGTCACGTAGCTCTTTTAGATATTCTTCCCATCACTGGAGGACATCATCACGATCTTTGTACACTACCTCTTCGTCTTTACTCAAAATTTCCATAGTAGCATTTCCTGCTCTGTTTCGTTCCGATGTCATAGTCTTTACTCTGTTGTATAGTAAGTCGTATCTTCCCTTCCTGTCCAGTTCTTCAATTGTATCACATTCCTCTTTTAGTCATTTTTTTCCTAACCTGCTCTGTTTCTCTTCGCAGTTCATTATTTAATCTTCGGTATATCGTTCTTGTATCTTCAGTGTTCTTGTTTTTAAATTTTCTTCTCTCCTCCATCTTGGAAATCATTTCTTGTGTGACCCATGGTTTTTTGACCTTTTTCCTTTTACTTACCCTATATTTTGCTGTCCTTCCTGATTCCTTCTTTCAGCATATTCCAGTATTCGTTGACATTATCAGGTGTTTCTTTGTCTCGTAATGGGTTTAGAAAATCACATGGCAGCATTTCTGTAATTTGTTCTTTGTTCGATCTTATCTTCTCTAGATCCCACTTCTTCACCGTGGTCACCTACTTCAGTTTTTTTCATTCTTATTTCTATTTCTGCCATAAGTAAGTTGTGGTCGCTATTAATATCTGCACCTGGTAATGTGTGCACCTTCTTGATTCCATTCCTGTATCTTTCTTCTACCAGTATAAAATCGATTTGGTTTCTGTATTCATTCCCTGGTGATTTCCAAGTGTAGAGCCTCCTCTTGTGGTTCTTGAACCATGTGTTTGCTACTATCAGCTGCCTTTCCCTGCAGAGGTCAATTAACAATTCATCTCTATCATTTCTAGTTCCAAGAACATGACTGCCTACTATGTTTCCCTCTTTCCCTTTTCCCACAATGACGTTCCACTCTCCTATTACTATTTGGCAGCATTTTTATTCGTCCATTATTCTGTTACATTGTACGTTTCCTTTGAAATTTGGTCATCATGTTCTGAAGTTGGCATATACACCTAGACAATCAGTAAATCTTTTTGTGCTCCTTTCAGCCCATTCTAAAGGACGACGGTTCAATCCCGCGTCCGGCCATCCTGATTTAGGTTTTCCGTGATTTCCCTAAATCGCTCCAGGCAAATGCCGGGCTGGTTCCTTTCAAAGGACACGGCTGACTTCCTTCCCCGTCCTTCCCTAATCCGATGAGACCGATGACCTCGCTGTCTGGTCTCCTTTCCCAAAAACAACCAACCATCCTTTCAGCCTTCCACCAACAACCCGGCCATTTGCATAGTCAACATATTCCACACATTTAGCCCTTTGCCATAATTATTCCTACTTCATTCATTCCTTTTACTTCTCCTCCTGATTAGTACAATTCATATTCATCTGACTGTAACTCTCCACGTCCATTCCATCTTACCTCAGAAACTCGTACGGGGTCCTTGTGATTCTTTTCCATCTCTCTTTTAAGGTTTTCTAGTTTTCCTGCTTGTAGCAGAGTTCTAACATTCCAGGTACCAATTTTCATTTTGATTTTTTGCCTCCTTTCAAGTTGTAGCCCCCCCCCCCCCCCAGAGATCCGAATGGGGGACTATTTTACCTCCGGACACTGATTTAACATGAGAGGAAGCCATTTTTGTGCATAAAATGGGGACTGCATTATGCAGGGAAGATAGCCTGCGGTGGTATTCCGTTGCCTTCCGCAGTTCTGGAGGCCGCCCCTAACATGGGACACAGACGCCTTTTGCAGCCGCCTGCTCCGTGTCAGACGCTCCAGCAGAAGTATAATTGGAAACGGAAAGACCCCTAGCCCTCGAAACCTAATAGCATCAGAGCCGAAAAAGGACAAGAGCTGGCGATGGTGGCCAGATAGCAAAGATAAAAGTGAGGAGCCTGGCGTAAGTAAGTGGAAGCAATGCCAGGACTCAGTTCAGGGCCCCGTGGTCGCCAGCCACGTAATCACTAGATGTGACTCCCTGATGATGATCCTCTTTGCTAATTGGTCAATAGTTTCTTTGTGTCTGGAATTCTCTTTGACCCAGAGAAGGTGACCTCTTTCGTATTGTTTGACACACTGATAGCTCATTTACTGTATATCCAGCAAGTCGCAGATCGTCTTAAAGTACCAGGATAGATGTTCTAGTTTTCCGAAGGGGCTCCGTGAATCTGTTATTATCGCAATAGCACGGATATTATACCGTGCGTACCTGAGTGCCTCTCTTATCGTACAACCTCAGCCGTCAAGCTGTGCACCCTTCGGGGGAAGCCTGTACATAGTTCCAGACTGTATAGCAGAACAGAAGTATGTAAATCCTGTCCCTTCACTAAAATTAGCTCCGTAAGTGTAGATAGGGATAGTTATTACAGTGGCAACTCTCTCCTAACATCTCCTTACTACAATTTACCGAAATTGGTTTAAAAAAACTGTCTGGTTGTGTTTTCATCTGACCAGTCAGGGTCTCAATGTTAACATTAAGCTCCGCCTACAAAAATTCTGTCTATCCAATGAGAAACGTTATACTTTTCGTGGTGGAGCAATGTTTTTAAAGTTTGCAACGTAACAGAGACGCGAAAAAGTCTCACGCTAAAACTTGCGGCTGGGGTGGCCCTTTTAGTGTTATCGTAAGATCTATACTGTTCTTCTGGAGGGCTCTATCTTTTAACATGGGCTGGGGGGTGGTCCTAGCGGTTAGCTGGCGACGTGGGTGTCCGTCCCTTATCGTAGGGCCTTCCAGCTTAACACAGTTCTGCTCTTGGCTTCTGTTCTCATTTCTCCCCTCGGAACTGCGTCTGTCTCTCGGTGCGAAGGTATGACATGCATTTAGACATTCTTGTGTTAGTCTGTGGTATTCCATTTGCTCACTCGTTACTCGTAGTACTTTGGTTAATTTAATGTCACGATTTATTCGGAGCTATGTGACATACTACTGGATTTGCTTATCATGTCATGGTTTTCATGGAAGGTGTTGGATGTGCCTGACACCTTACATATCACCACCCTTCGAACTTAATTTTTGTACTGAAGTTAGGCAATCGTTGTCTAAGCCAGTCAAAAATTATCCCGTTATCTAAATTTTGTTGCCTACTGTTCAGCCACGTTATTCTGTTCTATGCTAGTTTGTATTACTAATTTATATTTTTACATTCTTCCACATTACTATCAAAAATATGTTTATATTGACAAGGGAAGAATATTTTTATTCTATTATAATTATTATTTTTTTAATTATTTTCTTTCTTTATTTAATTGTGAAGTTTGTTTTTTAAGAAGTTTGTTATCAAAAGTGAGGAGTTTTTCACATCGATTTTCTTAGAAATATTGTTTTTGTAAATGTATTAATTAAGTAAAATCTATTGCTAACACATTTTCTAAATATCATGTACAAGTAAAATGTTTTTATTTCTAGACACTCATTTCAACATTGTTACACTAACAAATAAGAATTATTTCCAAGAATTGCTTTGACAAAGAAATATACATACACAAGTATTGAGATATTATCCTAACAAATGGTACAATTGTTAAAAAAAAGGGAAAACATCCAACAAGATAATTTTTTATTCTTTGTTTTTATAAGGATAAAATAAGTAAAATACAGTTATTCTTTTATTTTTATGAGGAGAAAATAAGTGGCATATAGTTTTAATGTTTATTATGCCTTACTTTTCTTCTTTATATACTGTCCATTTCAGAACTAATGACTTATTTTTATCGATAGTCTATTTTTTACTTAAGTCCATAGTCAATGACTGTTATTTTGTAGTTCATTAGCTGTCTGGTGTGCTTAACTTATTTAGTTTTTCACACATTTCTTTTGCACAATTCCTACATCACATAATTTGATTTCACACATTCACACAATACTATGAATGTTTAAGCATGAGGTTGGCGAATGTGTTTTGCACGAAGGTGATGGACTTGAGCGAGATGGATGTGGGCAAGTATATGATGCAAAGCTTCGTTCGTCATTCCTTGTTGGCTTTGCAAGTGTGTGTTGCTGTTATGGAGGTCCCATTATGGAATGGAGCTGTGAGTGCAGAATCTCGTGGTTTACTGGCTTTGTATGCGTGAAAGTCATCGTTATGTGTCACTGAAAGCGGTCGGTTTTCGTTGTAATACTTCGCAGACGACTAGTTTACAATAGGATAGGGATTTGGGAAGGTATGTCGCCTATTCTTCACCCATCTTCTTTCTTGGTCTCAATCTTGCGAATCTTCAACTTCTGTTCTTCCTGCTTTTTCTCTGCTTCTTACTTGCTTCTTGGTTCTTCTCTGGGCAGGGTATGGAAATATTTATTGATAACTAGTCGCTTTGAAGTTCTCCTCTTAGTAACAGTTTGATAAATTGTTTGGGCATGTCGTTTTTACTTTGTGGAAGTTTTCTTCAGTTTCGTGCATCAGCGTGCTGTTTAATAGCAGTAGTGTGACTTTCACACATATTTTTGTGCCAGTGGTGGCTTGCCCAAGCGGTCTTCTCGTCAGGCCATTGTTTGCTCACTCCGCTGAGTCGGGGCGTTCGGAGACCCTTCTGGCGTTCGGTGTCCTCTCGTGTCTCTGCAGGGTTCTGCCACTGTGTGGTTCCATGCTCTGTCCCAGCAGGGTTCCGCCACCCTCTGGTTCAGCTTGGCAGCAGATTTATTTACTTCCCACTTTGGCTACAAGGGCCTTCTGTTGGTCTCGCTGTCCTTTCCCTTCTCTCGACGCTTCTGCCTTGTAGGAATCGTGTCTTCCTAATTACATCCTTTCCTTTCTTGATACTTCTCGCGTTGCAAATTGTGGGTTGTTGCATCTCGTCCTTGCTGGAGTTTTTACAATGGTTCTTACAAAAAGTTTTACTTATAATCGTCTAACATATGTCTAGTAGCTACATTGTTTCACGCCTTCTTAAAAGCTTTACAAATTTCGACGCCCTTTCCATGTTACAATTCTAAGATACTTTGAGTCTTAACGTCTAAAAGAATCCTCAAATTCGTTTTTTTTATTTTTGTGTAGTGTCATGGTGTATAGCATTTTAGTATTTCATGCTGTTAGACTATCTATGCTTTATACCTTCACCTTAATCTATGGTACTATTGGTGTTATTTTTGTTTTTGTTTTTATTGAAACTACTTTCTTTTTCCCACCTTCCTCTCTCTTCATTCTTCTTTCTCCTGACGATCTTATCTGCAACATAATCTTGAAATATTGTGCTGATTATTTACCAGTAATAAAATTAATCTTCAAACTTTTTGATATGGCTCACATGGTGAAGTCCTAAGGTTTTGCCTGTTTTGGGTTCATTAGTTCCACAGCATTATCATGAGCAATTCGGCTAATTATGACAGGTCCTTTGTATGCAGCGTAAAACTTACGTATTTTGTGTTTCTGTCTGCTGGAGAGATAGTGTGTTTTTACAAATACTTTCTGGCTTACTAAGAATGTTCTTTTAATTGCTGTTCTATCTCCTCTCTTTTCTTTTAATGGCTGTCTTTCTGATGTTGGACAGTGCTGTTGCTATGACTTGATTGTGCTGTCTACGTGGTACAATAGGAAATCTAACATATTCTCTGGTTATGTTTGGGGGTTCAATATTTTTAAGTACAATAACTGGAGGTAGTAGTGTAGTGCTATGTGGCATTTCATCATTTATTACTTCTTGAAAATCTTTAAGGTATATTTCCCAGTGTTGTGTCTTTTGCCTTCATATAATCGGCTATGTCCTTCATAGATCGTTCTGCTGGATTTACGCTAGGTTTGTACTTAGATATGTAGATGGGTTTTATTTTGTGTTGTTTTAACGTGTTCTGCCATTGCACTGATTTGTATTGTGGGCCATTATCCGAAATTATTCGTTCCACTCGACCTACTTGTCTGAGAAAATCTTGTCTAAATGCTTTACTTATAGAAAGACCTGTTGACCGTTTTAATGGTGTCAAGGCAACATATTTAGAAGTAAGTTCCAAAACGACAAATATGAAAATATATCCATTTTTTGTGCGTGGGAGGGGCCCCATCAAATCTGTTGCAGCTTTTTGTTTTAAACTTTTAGGGATTATTGGAAACATAGGTGGTTTGGTTTGGAAAGTGACGTGTTTAGCTCTCATACATTTTTTACATTTGACTAATACTGTTCTAATTCGTCTTTCCATATTAGGAAAATGGCTTGTTTATTTTATTTTTAAAAAGCATTTCTTTGGTCCAAAGTGGGCATTACTTAAATGTGTATACCATATGCACTTATTAATTAGTTCATCTGGGATATAAATTAACCATTCATTCGTTGCAACATTTCGTCTAAAAAATAAAACATTGTTTTTTACGAGATAGTGCTGTCGAATGTCTGGAAAATCCTTACTTCTCCACTTGTGTTTGATTCCTAGTATTTCGGGATCCTTGTCCTGTTCTGTCGTAATGTAGTTTTCGAAAGGTACTTGTTTCATATAGTACATTGCAAACTGGTCTTCTGCTGCTTCCA
Organism: Schistocerca nitens; assembly: GCF_023898315.1. Taxonomy (NCBI): domain Eukaryota; kingdom Metazoa; phylum Arthropoda; class Insecta; order Orthoptera; family Acrididae; genus Schistocerca; species Schistocerca nitens. The sequence continues at coordinate 18,290,556 of NC_064618.1, read as the reverse complement.
AACGTATGTTATTGGATGCACCCTGTGGACAACGTGATAAAGCATCTGCTAATACATTCGCTGGTCCTGGTATGTGTGTAATAGGGAAGTCCAATTCTTGTAGTATTAACATCCATCTGGCTAACCTCCCATGAGTTAGTTTGGCGGATAACAGAAATTCTAATGCTTTGTGGTCAGTGTATACTTTTGGTTTTCTTCCGAATAGGAAGTATCGAAAACATTGGAAACCCCATACAATGGCCAATGCTTCCAGCTCCGTGACTGAATAGTTTTTCACGCTTTTTGTGAGTACACGACCGGCAAATGCAATTGTTCTATATGATCTTAGCCCTGCCTGTTCGTATTCTTGGAATAAAACAACTCCTAAACCTGTTTTCGCGCTATCAGTGGCCATACAAAAATTTTGTGTTAGATCAGGATGTGCTAAAATCGGTGCTGCTGTTACTGCGTTTTTCACTTTTAAAAATTGTTCATTGGCTTGTTGATCCCATACCCATGGCGTGTTTTTTCCAGTCAATGCACGTAGGCATGGTGTTGCGAGAGAGTCGATCCAAATAATTTTTTTATAGAATCTGGTGAGACCTAGAAATCCTCTGAGAGTTTTCTTATTATATGGAGTACAGAATTCTTTGATTGCCGTTAGTTTTTCTGGGTTGGGCATTACCCCTTTCTCTAAAATTATGTGTCCTAGAAATTTGACCTCTCGCCTTCCAAATTTGGGTTTTGTTATATTTACTGTGACCCCATGCTCTTTCATGATCTGTAAAAACTGATTTAATGTATCGTTGTGATGTTCCCAAGAGGGTTCTGCTATAATCACATAATCAACATAACAAGTAATTTTTTGTAAAATTTCAGGACTGAGTATAGTATTAAATCCCTTAATAAACGCTGCTGATGATATGTTTAAACCAAATGGCAATCGTTTAAACTGGTAAAAATGCTGTAAATTTTCCACATTCCGGGGCCAATTCTATTTGCCAGAAACTACTCCGTAAATCAATTGATGAAAATATCTTAGCGCCGTGGAAGTTTTGTATCAATTCCTCTAATTTTTCTGCGCGATCTGTCTCAGGGATAATGATTGTGTTGATCTGTCTGGAATCGAGCACTAACCTGATGCTCCCATCTCGTTTTTGTACAATATGGAGCGGGCTGTTATATGTGGAGGTAGCTGGTTCAATAATATCGTCATCTAACATTTTAGATATCTCTTGGAATACTTTATTCCTGTAGCTTAATGGGATTGTATAGGGTGGCACTCTAAATGGTTTGTGCTGTTTTACTTCAAACTTGTACTGAAAGTGTTTAATGCTGCCAGTCTTAGGTAAAAATACCTCTGCTTTATCTTACCCTCTAATTTTCTTTTATTGTGTTCCGAAATACCATGAACTTCTTGCAATTTTTCGTCGATTTCTTTATGGACTTCTAACATGAGTTGAGGCGATTCCGCCTTTTGTGCATACCATTCTAATTCTTCATCCTCTTCATCTCGCGTCATTCTTAATTTTTTGTTTATAACTGGTATTTCTTCTAATTTTAGCTTTTGCTCAAAGAGAAGTGTGACATTCCCGAATGTTACGCTACCTTTCCCCATATCTATTATCGCTCGTCTCTCATTTAAAAAATCTGCACCTATAATCAAATCTACAGTTAGTTTAGGTATAATCACGAAGTTGGCTTCGATCTTTTGACCTTGACACGAAAGAGTTAACCTTGTTTGTCTCGTAACTTCCGCAGCATTGTTTCTAATAGGACCTCTTACTTTAATCTTACGTGTTTTCAGAACTGGCAATTCCTCATTGGCATTACACTGCATGAATAAATTTTCTGAGATCGCAGTCAGTTCACTTCCGCTATCAATTACAATATTGACTGGGATATGCTTTACCATTGCCTTCACAATTGGTTGAATTTGAAAGGGTTGGTTCTGTTCTTCTTCTTCTTGCATCAACGAATCCTCCACTGAATCATACATGAGTCTTTTTAGGAATTTCCCTTGTGAATTGGAACTTTCTGTAGGATAAGCTTCGACTGCTACTTCTCTCTCTTTTATTCCCTCTTCTCTGTTTCTTCCTTCACTTACGCTTTCTTCAACATCCTCTACTTTTTCCTCATCCCCGTCTATCTTCTCCTTCTTCGTCACTACTTCCACATAATCGCATCTAAATGCTCTCATCATCGCTTCATAACTTCCTTCATTACATACATTGGGTTGTGTGCCCACTCGTAACTTATTTTCAACTTCTGTCGACTGCGCATTATCCTCATTGAATTCGCTTTCCCTGGTTTCCATCTCAAATAGCTCTGCAATACTCATTACTTCGTCCTTTCCTCCTACATTCGTAGTGCATGCCTCTGGTAATTCATCTTCCTCGTCAGTATTCTCCCAATTAATTTCGTCCCAACACGATATTGTTATTTTCTTGTCTTCGTTTTCATCTGGTCCCTGCGGATTTATTTCTTCCGTCTTCTCTTCTCGTGATAAGATTTTTACTTCTCTGTTCAAGGTGCTGCAATTGTCCTGGATCGGTGCGTCATTCTCTTTGGCATGGGCGCTTAGCTGTCAATTCGAACGTTTATCGGGGTTTGGTGGTCTTACCTCCACCTCTTCTATCTGTATTCTCTTTTCTTGTTCAGCTTGTTGATAGTGGTTTCTTTGTTGATAATTTGTCGGTCTATAGGTTCTCCAGTACCCGTTCCGGTTGTCGTTATTCCCTCTGTAATAGTTGTTGCCGTTCCTGGGTGAATGATAGTTATTGCCATAATCTCTTCTAAATCCATAACCGGTTCTTTGTTGAAATCTATTGTCGTTTCTTGGTGCGAAGTTATCACATGGTTCGTAATTATTGTTTCTTCGTACTGTGTCTTGTGGATTCCACTGCATTTTACTTTCGTTTTCACGTGCGCTTCATCTTTTTCTTGCGTCATCTTCCGAAAATATGAACTCTAGTTCCCTTAGAATACCTTTAAATGCTTCGACGTCATTGCCTCCGTGACCTACTAATGATTGCTGGTATTTCAATGGTAGCTTCATCGCGCATAATTTAATCAACTCTCCGTCATTGTATGGTACATCTAAGCATTGATTTTTCTTTGCCATTAATTCGAAAAATTTCACGGGACTCTTCTCTCCTGAATTTTCAAAATATGGGTTCTGTAATAATTCGTTCTTCACTCTGTTCTGTGCTTCGCTGGACCAATATCGTGAGAGAAACTTCTCTCTGAAATCTTTGTACGATCGGCATGTCGCTGCAACATTCTGCATGGTTTCTGCGACTGTTCCTGACATGTGTGCACATATAAAGTCTAATTTGTGTGCTAGCGTCCAGTGTTTTGGTAATCCTACTCGGAATTGATCAATAAAAGTTCGTGGATGAATGAGTTTCCTTCTCGAAAGTGTTGAAATTTTCTGACTGTGAGGAAATGATCGTTGTCGTACTTCGTCATGGTTCCATATGAAATTCTCGATTCTTCGCCACTTTTGTTTCTGATCATTTCTCCCGTCGTTCTTTCCGGTTGTGGTAGATCCATTGGATATTGTCCACTGTAACTTTCGCCTACCCTTGCGTAGTATCGTTGGAGTGGTACGCAATAATTTTCTTCCATCGGTTGTGAACGTGTAGCTGAATGCATTGCACTGTACTCTTCGCGACCTGGCTTTCCATTCTCAGGTATTGGTTCGGTATCTTGTCTGGCTAACCTTGCTGCTTCATTGCACGATCCAAACTGTCTTGAAACATACATTTGTGGTTCCGCATGTGTTTGTGATGACGTTTGTTCATCAAGAATTTCGAAACGTGTTTGTTGCTGTGCAGGCTGTCTGATTTCACGTATGTTACTTTCCGCCTGTGATTGGAATCGCCAATGCGTAATATCTTCGTTAATTGCTTCTTTTTCCGGTGCTATTACAGATACGGATGTGGTTGCAGACTCAGTGCTTGTTCGATCCTGTTCACTACGCTCTTCAATGGTTTGCAACTACTCTGTTCGCAATTTCTGAAATTTTCGCTTCGTTTGCGCTTCTATTTTGACTATGCGGTTATCATATCTTTTCAGCGCTGCTTTTGTGATACGTTTGTGTAACACACTGTTTTCAACAACTTCACGCGCTGTACCTGCTGCTTGTCTAGTAATTTCGTTTATCTGTTTCTCTAGTTTCGTGACTTCTCCCTGGGTGTTGTTACGTAATGTTTTGGTTTCGTCCTGAATGTCATTACACAATGTTTGTACGTCCGTTTGTACCTTGTCAATGTCTGTTCTCAATTGATTGTGACCTGTTATTAAGTTTCCTATCACTTCTCGAGATTCTTTTGCCTCGTCTTCAATATGACTTAGGCGTAACTGAATTTTTTGTTTTGTTCTTTAATCGCACGCATTTGTCTCGTGGTTTCTGCATTCTCAATTTGAATTTGGTTTGCTATGCCTTTATTTTGCCTTGTCATGGTTTCCGTAATTTGTTGTAATAATTCTGCCAGAGTGGTGGGTCCTATTGCGTTTTCTTCCGACGTCCTACGCTCTGTGTTTTCGCCCAAGTGTTGGTTCGCAACCGATTGCATTGAACTGTGCTGTGACACGTTTCTGCTCGCATTCCTTGTACTCTGTGGTGAGGGAGCTCTGATTACTTGCACTATGGGTTCTACGTATTCAAGACGCAAGTTAGAATCCTCATCGACTGTCTCTCTACTTTCCTGCTCCTCTGTCGTATGCTGATTTACGTTTTCTATGCCTTGAAGTACATTATCCTCGTTATGGTGCGTTATATGTCCTATTTCTCGAGATTATGCATCTTCTGTTGTACTGTCCTCTATTCTCTGTCCATTTTCATGCTGGGTCTCTACCTCAATTCGGCCAAGGTCTCGATCTGCAATTGCTAATCTTCCCGAATCCCTTATTTTCTGTTTTAAAAGCAATTCACGCGCCCTACTTCGAGTCAACATGCGCTCATACGATCTCACCCGTTTCATAAATTTTTTTTCACACGACTTGACACTTATTATACTCCAGACTAACAATCCATTCACTTACTTGTTGGGTCAGAACCAACTTGTCAACGATGTATCCGCCACCTGTGCGCTTGCATTGAGGAAAAAACTTAATTCTAACAATTTTTAAAATTCATAACTTAATTATGCTATTGTCTCTGCTAGAATGTCTCACTATCTGTCGCTGCAGCTACTGTTTTCAACTATTTATGCCTTACAAAAAAAAAAAAAAAATTCTATTACGAAAAAATTTTAACAGGATATTTTTCTGACCTAGTTAGGCACGTGGTCGACCTTCAATCATGGTATTTTACCATCCTGGCAGGGTCGCCATTTTCTAACATTCTGCGTGGTGTCTGTTTGTTCTATATCGTGTCTCCCTACCACTTTTGCGCAACGACACTCTGAGCGTGTTTATTAGGGATTTGACTAGTTTGAACCTGGGACCTGTTGCTGGTAAGGAGACGCCAGACCACACATGACATGTAGAGTTCAGAAGAGTTCAGTGAGACTAGCGATGATATAACCAAATACTTAATGATTTCAGCGTCGGCTCCACTGCACTCCCTGTAAAAGAATCTTAATACTAACTACATTTAGTGGAAGGGGTTCAAGGCTTTCCTATTTTTAGTTAGCTGGTAAAATAACGTCGAAAAAGCAGTTAAGTTTAACATTGGAAATTTTATTCTACTCACAAAACATTGTTTATAAATTGTACTATTGATAAAAGGAAATGTTTTAATAGAGGATGGTAAAAACCAACTGTGTTCAACAAAAATGTGAACGAATATTCCCTGAATGGGTTTCCAATTTCTACAATGGATCGAAGGATGACCTATGCCATATCACATCTATAATCTAGGTTTAAGTTAAGTTTCACAAAAGAGAAAACTATCAAAATGGTCTACAGTGACCCTCAATTATCTTTAATTACTTATCTAACTCTTCGTAAATTACAGTGGCTGATGTGGCTTCTCAATAATTATATAACAGAAAAATCATTGCGTTTCAGATTTTAACTTACACAGCAAATGTGAATACCATGAACTTTAATTGACGATCGACACTAGTATTACGCAGAACGGGGATGTAACAGATGAGACTTCTGCAGTTCTGAGTGAAGCGTTATGCGCTCAAAAATGCGGCATCGTGTGCGTTCGTTACCTTGTCGGTGTTGGTCAGGGGGCGGCGGGCAGCACAGCTCTGCTCACCTCGCCGTCTCAGAAGCAACTCTCTCCTAACTTCTCCTTACTACAATTTACCGAAGTTGGTTTAAAAAAACTATCTGGCTGTGTTTACATCTGACCAGTCAGGGTCTCAATGTTAACATTAAGCTCCGCCTACAAAAATTCTGTCTATCCAATGAGAAACGTTATACTTTTCGTGGTGGAGCAATGTTTTTAAAGTTCGCAACGTAACAGAGACGCGAAAAAGTCTCACGCTAAAACTTGCGGCTGGGGTGGGCCCTTTTAGTGTTATCATAAGATCTATACCGTTCTTCTGGAGGGCTCTATCTTTTAACATGGGCTGGGGGGTGGTCCTAGCGGTTAGCTGGCGACGTGGGTGTCCGTCCCTTATCGTAGGGCCTTCCAGCTTAACACGGTTCTGCTCTCGGCTTCTGTTCTCGTTTCTCCCCTCGGAACTGCGTCTGTCTCACGGTGGGAAGGTATGACATGCATTTAGGCATTCTTGTGTTACTCTGTGGTATTCCATTTGCTCACTCGTTACTCGTAATACTTTGGTGAATTTAATGTCACGATTTATTCGGAGCTATGTGACATACTACTGGATTTGCTTATCATGTCAGGGTTTTCATGGAAGGTGTTGAATTTGCCCTACACCTTACAGTATTTTACGTAAAGTTCACTTAACAACTGAATACATCAGCTCAGAGAAGTTATTTTGGGTATTGAGAGAAGGGAACTGCACGGAAAATGGTGCACATGTTAAGACCGTCTAAACTGGAAGGCGGGAACAACTTGACGGGGTCTCGGTGCAAGGAGTCGCCTTCTGCAGAAGAACGCTACAAATGCCGTTCAGGATGACTGAGAATCAATTTCCCCTTCAGCAGAATGAAACAGCATGCAGAGATTTGTATAGAATCTGATTTTAGACGTTTCGTGCGTTACTTACTGCATACCCCGTAGTGTTAACGCACGTACCAAAAGGTAAACAACGCCTGGGCACTTTGTCGCTAGTGATTCGTATGTCGTGCTGCGGAAGGGTCGGTAGAAATTTGTTGCTTTGTGTTACGAAGTGGGGGTAGAGACAGTAGGGCATCAACTGCTCGCTCTTCAGTTCGCAGGCTTGTGACGCTGCCACCACCCTGTTACAGTCACAGGACACAGTTACTCCCTCGCTAGGGCTCCACTGCACTTGTTTCCAGTGCCTGCCTCCACCGCTGCTCGCCTCGGCACGCCAGCTCTCGCCGTGGCGAGTGTCGAGCCCCGCCCACTACGCCGCCAGAGCGCTCCCCAGCGCTGCCGACCCGTCACCACAGTGACTGGAGGAGGCCAGAGCTCCAGTATAACAGGCTAAATAGTCCGCCGTGTTTCCGCCAACTCTGAAGATTCGGCAATGTTTACCTTGTGGATGTTTAACCTCTTCACACAACTTCTCTTATAAAATATTTGATATTGCTTGTATGAAGTGTACCGGTCGGTAATTAATGTGTATGAATGCCCTTTTCATAAAACGTAAAAACTGAAATGTACACTACTGGCCATTAAAATTGCTACACCACGAAGATAACGTGCTACAGACGCGAAATTTAACCGACAGGAAGAAGATGCTGTGATATGCAAATGATTAGCTTTTCAGAGCATTCACACAAGGTTGGCGCCGTTGGCGAAACCTACAACGTGCTGACAAGAGGAAAGTTTCCAACCGATTTCTCATACACAAACAGCAGTCGACCGGCGTTGCCTGGTGAAACGTTGGTGTGATGCCTCGTGTAAGGAGGAGAAACGCGTACCATCATGTTTCCGACTTTGATAAAGGTCGGACTGTAGCCTATCGCGATTGCGGTTTGTCGTATCGCGACATTGCTGCTCGCGTTGGTCGAGGTCCAATGACTGTCAGCAGACTATGGAATCGGTGGGTTCGAGAGGGTAATACGGAACTCCATGCTGGATCTCAACAGCCTCGTATCACTAGCAGTCGAGATGACGGGCATCTTATCCGTATGGCTGTAGCGGATCGTGCAGCCACGTCTCGATCCCTGAGTCAGCAGATGGAGACGTTTGCAAGACAACAACCATCTGCACGAACAGTTCGACGACGTTTGCAGAAGCATGGACTATCAGCTCGGAGACCATTTCTGCGGTTACGCTTGACGCTGCATCACAGACAGGAGCGCCTGCGACGTCGCGGTGAACGCACAAACGTGTATTCGTCATCGCCATACTGGCGTATCACCTGGCGTGATGGTGTGGGGTGCCATTGGTTACACGTCTCGGTCACCTCTTGTTCACATTGACGGCACTTTGAACAGTGGACGTTACATTTCTGACGTGTTACGACCCGTGGCTCTGCCCTTCATTCGAGCCCTCCGAAACCTTAGATTTCAGCAGCATAATAAAGGACCGCATGTTGCTGGTCCTGTACGGGCCTTTCTGAATACAGAAAATGTTCGACTGCTGCCCTGGCCACCACATTCTCCAGATCTCTCACCAACTGAAAACGTCTGGTCAGTGGTGGCCGAGCAACTGGCTCGTGACAATACGTCAGTCACTACTCTTGATGAACTGTGGTATCGTGTTGAAGCTGCATGGGCAGCTGTACCTGTACACGCCATCCAAGCTCTGTCTGACTCAATGCGCAGGCGTATCAAGGGCGTTATTACGCCCAGAGGTGGTTGTTCTGGGTACTGATTTCTCAGTATCTATGCACCAAAATAGCGTGAAAATGTAATCACATGTCAGTTCTCTAGTATAATATATTTGTCGAATGAATACCCGTTTATCATCTTCATTTCTTCTTGGTGTAGCAATTTTAATGGCCAGTAGTGTAATGTTACACTGGTATAGAAATGTAGGCTTCGAACTTGCGTGGGAATCTGTGAATACTAAATGTAATGAGTTAAGAACTCGACACTAATGTCTTAAAAAATGCATATGTATCAACCTGCAATAACAAACTGTGCCAATTTGTTACTTTCTGCCCATGTTCAAGCACTAGTAAAACTGCTGTCTATTTTTTAGTCGTAAGTACGTACTTTAAGAAAGCCTGCATTTTTACTGTGCAGAGGGGGAACAGTATAGATAGTTTCTTGTTACAATGAAACGAAATCTCTTTAGTAGTTTCATCTATAATTTGACTAGTACTCATTTTGTGTACATCACGATAGGTTAGTACACCTCAGTGAAGAAGTTAGAAACAAGTATGAGAAAATAGTTTTGTAGAACTGTCTTCTATCTCACTAATAACACGATTAAGTGACAGGGATTCTGGAACACATGCTGGCAAAATGAACACACCCACTGTGTGATAAAACCACTCGAGCAGTCGTGCATGTCATGCGTATATTTCATTGTTTACTGTACTGGAGGATACATTTGTAATGCCAGTGTGCGCCGACGCATAACATTGAAATAAGCGAGTTAAGTTGCTGGTGTTATCGCTACGCTATGACAATCTGCTGCCTAGTGCCAGTTTTCAGTAGTGGGGAAGAGGGTTTGCTTTCAGTGGTGACTTTTGTAAGTGAACTTAATTAACAGTTATCCGTATATTCTTACATTCAAGAAGTTAGTATTTATACAAGCTAACTTAAAATTCTGTAAGTTATAACAAAAACCGAAGACAAAAAAGAATGAATGTCACTTGCTGAAAAGTAGAAAAAGGGTAGTCCCAAACCATTCATTTGATCTGTACGTTTAGAAAGCAGACATTAATAGGTTCAACTGTTTTTATTTAGTACTAACAATCACAAAGTAAATAAAGAATTTCATTAACAATTAACTCAGAAAGAAATGAAATAGTTAGTCGAATGGTTCGAATGGCTCTTAGCGCTATGGGACTTAACATCTGAGGTCATCATTCCCCTACAACTTAGAACTAGTTAAGCCTAACTAACCTAAGGGCATGACACACATCCATGCCCGAGGCAGGATTCGAACCTGCGACTGTAGGGCCTAGAACCGCTCGGCCACATCGGCCGGCAGAGTTAGTCGTTTGTGTCCCTTCCTTTTCTTCGTTTGGCGTCACGTGGAAATCTAGACTTGCGAAAATCATGTTTGCAATGGTTAGTGCAGCCACTCGTACCTACGACAAATTCTTCGATACATTTAATCAGAAATCCCCACTGGCATCTTGATTCATATGTAAACAAGTATCAGTATGCTGCACGTCGAGGAAAACATGGCAGACACTTGAGCCCAGGTTATAGGAACCTTACATCAGACACTGACGTCACGCGGCGAACGTGGCTTGGGCAGGGGCAGGGGCACGTTAAGGCCGGTTCCCACTAGAGCGCGGCAGCGCGGCGTGCGGCAACGGCAGCGGCAAGCGTTTTCTGCTTTGACGCGGCGGCTCGCGGAATTGGCGTTCCCACCTGGAAGCGGCAGACGCTAGCGGTAGCCAATGACGGACAGCCACTGAGGTACGGGCTGGGACCCACCGAAACGACCGGTGTGTTTGAATAACTATAACTTACCTACGTGAAGGAAAGACGAAGTTGGCTGAAGACATTCCAATTTTTCATTTTCTGTACAATGTACTCTTTCACATATTTCATTATTCGTGTTTTCTCATTTCAGCATAAACAGATTTCATGACTACCGTTCGTGATTGTTCACTATCTCCTAACACATTGAAACAATGTACGATAAAAGAGATTATTCAGATAGTTAAGCGAGACAAAAATTTAAAATGTGATACGGTAGCGGGTACACGAAAACAGTAAGAAAACAAAGGCTAGGTGGAAGGGATGAAAGTGGAAACCACCTGATAGAATTTCCCACAGAGCATAGTAATCATCGCCAGCACCTTGCTTAAGAATCACAAAAGAATAATATATATTTGGAACAGAGTTTTCGAAACCAGATTTTAAATTGTAAGGCATTTCCTGGTGCAGACGCAAACCTGACTGGAGACAGTCAATAGCAAGAAAAGCGTTCTGAAAAAGAAAATTTGTTCACATCGAATATAAATTCTAATGGTTGGATACTATTTTACAAAGGTATTTGTGTGGAGTGCAGCCTTGTATGTAAGTGAAACGTGGACGATGAACAGTCCTGTCAAGAAGACAATGGACGCTTTGAGAACGTGGTGATCAATAAGAATGCTGAAGATTAGATACGAGGATCGTGTGGCTAAAGAAGAGTTACGGAATTAAATAGAGGAGGAAGTTGAAATTACGGCGCAACTTTGACAACAATAGGAGTTAGTTGACAGGACGTATTATGGGGCGTCAAAGAGTGAGGACAAAGGGGTTGGGTGATAGTATTCTGATAATAATCATCTGTAATGTAAGCAGTGAATTTACTCTTCCATGCACTCCTCCACAAAACATTTATACCAAAACTGAAATCAGCTGAACACCAAATCTTTCAACCACTGTCTGACAACTACTGGATTCACTTTCAACTTTCTATAACTATCACTGGCTAGCCACACACACATACAAATATAAGGAGAACAAAAATAAACAAACATTAGTTTTCAGCATATAATTCTGCAGGTTGGCAACATGTACATAAACAAATCAGACAGGAAGGGACATGAGGTGAACACACTGTAGTTACGACTTCAAATCAGAGTTTTCGGTAAAACGTCTATTGCTAGTGACAGAAGAAAAAGAGCGAACATGAAAATGTGCTTATGTTCCATAATCTAAGTATTAGTTCAACCTACAGCATGTGACAAGGTGAGGGGAAACGTATATGTCCGCCAAAAACTCGATTCACTGTAAGTAATCATTCATTCACGTAAAAAAAGATGTGAACTGTTTTATAATCTGCAAGTATCACATATCAAAACAAAACTGAATCATTCTAGATTCCACCGAAGATGCCTTAAAGTAAAAGGCGAAACGCGTCTTCAATCAGTGAAGTACACTGGATAAAGAAAAAAAAGTTTGTTACTTACCAAAGGGAATATTCAATAGCTGTAGATATGTAGTAAATTACATCTTATGGCATACCAGCAAATTAGTTTCGGTTTAATTTCTCATTCCACATGCTATTAAATGCTGTTTAAAAAAATTCATCTATCCCTTCTGAAAAACTGGTTACTTTCATATCTCGGTAGATAAACAGATTTAGGATATTTATCATGCGACGAAATACATGACTTTTCACAAGTTATCGTTTGCAAAAAAACAAGTTTCGATTTCTTGAACCGTTTGCGAAATTTGCGGTTGATACAACCACATGGTTTACGACGAGCAGGACGAAGTACCGATCGCGTCGCGAGCAACCCGCGCGCGGTCACGGCACAGCCCGTCCGCCGACTTACCATTCAATATCTCGAGAACGGTGATAGCTATCCATCTGCTCTCAGCTTTAAAAACAATTTCGATATGTTGACTAAATTTCATACCCAATAATGTATTACCTAAAATGAACTGTACGCAAAGTCCTCGCAATGCGTTTTTACCTCTGCACACTCATTAAAATTTCGCGTAAAGGTTTACGTAAATGCGTTACAAGAAGTAACCACGACGAATAACGAAAAGAAATTCGGTCCTTTATCGAGAGAAGATATCGGGCTGTAACATGCCCAAGAATGAAATTTTTCTGCCGAATAGTTTTCTTGGAATCGGATGATAAGTATTTCATAGCTGCCGCCGCGTCCGCGCCAGCGGTCCGGCGAAAGTTCGTGTGGCCCGGGTTTCCGTACCTGACGTCACGCTCAGCGCGTTCTGTGATTGGCGGCGCGCACCTGGAGCGCGTCACGCGGCAGCGGAAGCGGTTCGACATGGGCAAACCGCGTCCCAGAGCCCGCCGCGTCGTGCCGCTGACGCCGTTTCCATGGCAACCACGCCGCGGCTTTGACGCGCGGCAGCCCTAGTGCGTTGCGTCGCTGGGCGGGCAGCTCGCGAGCTAGGACACGTCCATAAAGTACGAGTGACAGACGTTTATGGCTGTTTTATGGCGGTACGGGCGGCTATTATATGGCAGTGAAGAGTGTTTTCCGTTAGGACGTCGGTAAAGTACGTACCTTGTATTCTACGACTAGGCGCTACCCTCGCATAAGTCAGAATATAACCTTCGAGCGCGTGAAATAAATTGATAATCTGGAAGCTTCTCTAAACATAATTTATATTTCTTGGTAGAGTAATCAGAGTATTGGCCGTCTAAGGTGGCACTTGGCACTTGGCACTTGTTCACAAACACACACTAGATCCGCAGTGGAATACAAGATAACGGCGAGTAATAACTACGAAAGAGATTATTCACGAAATACTTGCGCGGTCCGTGCTGGATTATCTCTGAAAAGAATGCCGTCAAAGGGGATGTCGAACAAGTACGATGAAGGACAGTACGAGTGGTGGAACTTGTTTGTCTTCCGGATAAAAGCAACATTGGGAGAATGACGTCTTCTCTGTGTGACGTCTGGAAGATTCGGCTCAGACTTTTACGTAACAGTGATGTCCCGAACAACCTAGCAATCAATATAATTTAAGAGTCAACCGATTGAATTTTTTTGACTGCCGGATACACGCAAGGATTGTAAAATAGAAATTTTCCGTTATATATCTCTTTAGAATAGCCCTTGACCGAAAAAGAAAACAAGAATAAAGTAGTAACTATATTTTACAAAATAATTGCTGTAGACAGTTAACAGCGGGAAATGAAAGACAAGAAGCAAATCAGTTCCAGACTGCAGAACGGAACTTATCGAGGAAATTTCCAAATTTTGCGAAATGTGCACACTGAGGTTAAAAGGAATGACCTGCCGTAGTGGTAAATTACACCAGGTGATTTTAATGGGGAACACAGTAAGAGTGATGCGCGGCGCTTCCAGGGCAGAGCCCGGCTTCAGTTCCTTACGATCCGAGACCGCGGAAGCTGATCAGTGGGCTTGAATTTGGCGACATTTTTGTTGCAGGACGTGGATCATGTGGCCTGCAGTGCCGCGTTTGCTAGACCATCACTGAGCTAGACGCCGGTCAGTGTCTTGTTACAATATTCTGGAGTAGCTCTAGGCCGGAATTTTGTAAAGATGCCAGCAGAGCGTTGAAATTAGACTGTAGTTACGTTTGTAGTGATAAGTTGTGAAATTCAAGTAACACTTGGTTTTAGCTGTTTTCTACGGAGGAACGCGCCGCTAGAGAGACTTGTCCGTGTTATTCCATAAATGTGCGGGCTGTTGTCAGGTTGAGGATTTCAAAAGTCTGGAGATAGTTCTGGCCGAAGGAAGAAGCAAGTTTAAATCAAATAATAGAAAATTCAGAATGGAGTAATGACATTATTATGAAAAGGATAGTTTTTACTTACAATATAGCGGAGGCACAACAAAAAGACCGTCAAACAAAACTTTCGGCCAAACAGGTTTCCATCAGTGTAGACAAAACACACACACATTCACGCAAACGCAACTCACACACACGTAAGTACGGTCCCTGGTTGCCAAGACTATTTGGCGTTCCGTAACGTAAGCGACCGTATTAGCAATTCCGTAAACCGTTTGAGAACCATGTTACACACTCGCCTTCTGACGTAATACTGTGAGGAACTCACACATCATACACTGAAGAGCCAAAGAGACTGGTACACCTGCCTAATATCGTGTAGTGCGCCCGTGGGCACGCAGGAGCGCCGCAACACGACATGACATGAATAATGTCTGAAGTAGTGCTCGAGGGAGCTGACACCACGAATCCTGCCGGGGCTGTCCAAAAATCCTTAAGAGTACGAGGGGGTTGAGATCGCATTGTCCTGCTGGAATTGCCCAAGTCCGTCGGAATGCACGATGGACAGTGTGCAGGTGATCAGACAGAGTGCCTACCTATGTACCTAGACGTATCAGGAGTCTCCTATCACTCCAACTGCACACGCCCTGCACCATTGCAGAGCCTCCACCAGCTTGAACAAAAAAAATGGCTCTGAGCACTATGCGACTTAACTTCTGAGGTCATCAGTCGCCTAGAACTTAGAACTAATTAAACCTAACTAACCTAAGGACATCACACACATCCATGCCCGAGGCAGTATTCGAACCTGCGACCGTAGCGGTCGATCGGTACCAGATGTAGCGCCTAGAACCGCACGGCCACTTCGGCCGGCCCAGCTTGAACAGTCCCGTGCTGACATGCAGGGTCGATGGATTGATTACGTTGTCTCCATATACATACACGTCCATCCACTGGACACAATTTGAAACGAGACTCGTCCGACCAGGCAACATGTTTCCAATCATCAACAGTCCAACGTCGGTGAAACATGTTGCTTACGTTACGAAAAGCACCGTTGCTTCGCAGCAGACTTTTGTAATGTTGATGGAAGCTGAACTGGGTCCACGATGAAAAGATTTCCTTTGCCGCACACGGAATTTCCTTGTAGAGCGTATCCCGTGGGAAGGGGACCGGGTGGCGGCAGCCGCGGGAGAGGGCAGGAGGGACGAGAGAGGGGAGCCGGGCTGGCAGAAGAGGTGTGGTGAGTTGTGGCCCTCTGACGGGAGACGTGTTGGCAGGCGAACGGGAGGTACACGTACGTGCAACAGGTTTGAATTTGAAACCGTAAAGGACGCAATTAGAGGTAGACAGTGGTGGAATCGACTTTTTGAAACCATTCACACAGTGAAGATCCCAGGTACCACACCACTCACTCTGGTGAGTCCTCGTTTGCTAGTAATCAACGAAAAAAAACTTTCGGAATTTTGTGAGAAGCTCAGTACTTCAAGAAAGAGTTGGTTACTTAACGTAATGGCTGTCGTTTGAATCTTGTCAGATGCTTCAATTTTTTTTATATTTTTAATTCTTTATCGAAATGACTTTGATCATTCTTTTTACTCTATTAATTGGTTTAAATGCAATTTCTTTATTTCTGTTTCTTTGTCACCTCATTTTAATCATTGTGTCAACTTTTTTATTTGCTCATTTTTCGTCCTACAATTCTCTTTCCACTTGGAATAGTTATGCATGTGATTTTAATCAATCTTATATATTAATTTTGATTTAATTTCTTTCGTTTTGTTATCCTATATTTTCGTCCATGTTATTGCGTGATTTCGTTGTACGTATAATCTCTACTTTTGTTTAAATCTTTACCTGCGTTATTGTGTCCATAGTGCAATAGAAATTTAAATTTTTGTACATTTATATGACGATTACCATAAGAACTGCATAAATTTTTGACGCCATTGGGCGGTGGACAGAAGAATATTACAATACAAAAATAAATATAATTAAATTCACGTTCACAAAAATTTTGAGCAGAAAAAGAATGATATAAAGAAAAAACAAGAACAAGTGAGAAAATTTATACTGTAATTAAAACGATGTTACAGAGGAATAAAAATAAAAATTACATTTAAACTAATTAATTGGATAAAGGTAATGATCAAAATCATTTGGATAAGTACTTAAAAATAGGAAATCTTCGATCATCGCACAATATTCGAACCCAGAACCTTTAGCACACGACGCCTTTACAGTTACACTGTCCATTACACCACACTACAAACAATTGAGTGTCACGTGAAATTCTGAAACTTCTTTTTTTTTTCTCCGTCGATTACTTGCAAACGAGGAGCCACCAGGGCCAATGGCTGCAGGATGTGATAGCTGGGACCCACCTGCATCGCCTTACAGTCGGTACCACAGCCGGGGATCTCTGCTCGTAAGGTCCAGTTGGTCGCGGAAGGAGCACGCAGACAGACCCTGCCGCCGCCGCCGCCCCCGCGCCGCTGCTGAGGCGGCACGTCGGCCGCTAGTTAGCCGCCATTCACGCCCCCTGGCCGCCTGCCGCTCCCGCCCGCTGTCCGGCCTCCGCCACGGCCGCCGCTCCTCTGCTGACACAACGCTCGGTCTCCGTCCCGAATGACACCGTCGTCGACGGCACGTCCTGCCTAATCTTCTTCCATTACTGATTGACAAGCTGTCCTAATATCCATTTCGACGCACATCGTGTATCCGTACACCGAGTACCACATGTCTCTTCTTCACTGCGGCTGCTCTCGCTTTCCTAATAGAATAGTTAAGGGAGACCGGCATGGGCATCCAAACGCACAGATTTTCTCCCACAGTGGACTGCCCCCTTTCATTTCCTTCTTGCATACACACTTTCACCAATTCTCTAAAGCAGTGAAAAGCAATTCTGAAACTTGAACGAAACTGCCTTTGCCGTTTAGAAGATTTCTCAGCACTGGTAAGCAAAAAATATATCTTTTCATTTAATAAAGAGGCCTTTCGAAGGCGTGCACCAAATTATAATTTTTACTCATTCATTACGTATGAGGAATAACAAGATTTTAGTTTTATTAAAAATTATGTCAACATTTCCATAGTTTTAATAAATGTGTAATTTAAATAAAACCAAGAAAATAAAAATGTTACTAGCAATGGCGATTTTTCGTTCCTATCTATACCTATATATGTCGTGACTTTAGTATAAATTTTGTATATGATTGTGCAAGAAAAAGGATGTTGGTAGATCTCCTACATTCATATGATCTGATGCAAACTGTGTTTTTTCGATCTAGGGTGCAGGGGAACAGTAGCACAGCCATAGACAATATTTTTATTCATTCTTCATTACTAGATGGGCATTCTGTTAGTAAAAGGGTGAATGGCCTTTCAGACCATGATGCACAAATTTTACACTAAAAGGCTTTTGTACTCAAACAAATGTCACATATAATTACGAACTATGCAGCAATGTTAATCCAACAGCAGTAGAGTTTTTTAAACCTTGTCAAGGCACAAGAGTGGCAGGATGTTTATAGTGCCGATAACATAGTTGATAAATATAATGCTTTTCTTAACACATTTCTTATGCTGTTTGAGAGTTGCTTCCCATTAGAACGTTCTAAAGGGGATACTAGCAGTAACAGGCAACCCGGATGGCTGACTAGTGGGATAAGGATATCGTGTACAACAAAGTGGGAATTACATCAAAATGTTAGAAGTTGTCACAATCAAGCTACAGTAGCCCATTAAAATCAGTATTGTAAGGTGCTTCAAACGTTATTAGGAAGGCAAAGGCTATGTGGTATGCAAATAGAATAGCTAATTCACAGGATAAAATTAAAACCATATGGTCAGTTGTATAGGAGGTGTCTGGTCAGCAGCACAAGTTCGACGGTATAAACTCAGTTCGTAGTACAAATACACTCCTGGAAATGGAAAAAAGAACACATTGACACCGGTGTGTCAGACCCACCATACTTGCTCCGGACACTGCGAGAGGGCTGTACAAGCAATGATCACACGCACGGCACAGCGGACACACCAGGAACCGCGGTGTTGGCCGTCGAATGGCGCTAGCTGCGCAGCATTTGTGCACCGCCGCCGTCAGTGTCAGCCAGTTTGCCGTGGCATACGGAGCTCCATCGCAGTCTTTAACACTGGTAGCATGCCGCGACAGCGTGGACGTGAACCGTATGTGCAGTTGACGGACTTTGAGCGAGGGCGTATAGTGGGCATGCGGGAGGCCGGGTGGACGTACCGCCGAATTGCTCAACACGTGGGGCGTGAGGTCTCCACAGTACATCGATGTTGTCGCCAGTGGTCGGCGGAAGGTGCACGTGCCCGTCGACCTGGGACCGGACCGCAGCGACGCACGGATGCACGCCAAGACCGTAGGATCTTACGCAGTGCCGTAGGGGACCGCACCGCCACTTCCCAGCAAATTAGGGACACTGTTGCTCCTGGGGTATCGGCGAGGACCATTCGCAACCGTCTCCATGAAGCTGGGCTACGCTCCCGCACACCGTTAGGCCGTCTTCCGCTCACGCCCCAACATCGTGCAGCCCGCCTCCAGTGGTGTCGCGACAGGCGTGAATGGAGGGACGAATGGAGACGTGTCGTCTTCAGCGATGAGAGTCGCTTCTGCCTTGGTGCCAATGATGGTCGTATGCGTGTTTGGCGCCGTGCAGGTGAGCGCCACAATCAGGACTGCATACGACCGAGGCACACGGGGCCAACACCCGGCATCATGGTGTGGGGAGCGATCTCCTACACTGGCCGTACACCACTGGTGATCGTCGAGGGGACACTGAATAGTGCACGGTACATCCAAACCGTCATCGAACCCATCGTTCTACCATTCCTAGACCGGCAAGGGAACTTGCTGTTCCAACAGGACAATGCACGTCCGCATGTATCCCGTGCCACCCAACGTGCTCTAGAAGGTGTAAGTCAACTACCCTGGCCAGCAAGATCTCCGGATGTGTCCCCCATTGAGCATGTTTGGGACTGGATGAAGCGTCGTCTCACGCGGTCTGCACGTCCAGCACGAACGCTGGTCCAACTGAGGCGCCAGGTGGAAATGGCATGGCAAGCCGTTCCACAGGACTACATCCAGCATCTCTACGATCGTTTCCATGGGAGAATAGCAGCCTGCATTGCTGCGAAAGGTGGATATACACTGTACTAGTGCCGACATTGTGCATGCTCTGTTGCCTGTGTCTATGTGCCTGTGGTTCTGTCAGTGTGATCATGTGATGTATCTGACCCCAGGAATGTGTCAATAAAGTTTTCCCTTCCTGGGACAATGAATTCACGGTGTTCTTATTTCAATTTCCAGGAGTGTATTTGTGTTACTGATAAATCAGATATATGTACAGTATTTATCAATAATTTTCTGAGCATTGCTGGTGAATTAAATAAAAAATCACAGGAAGACGCAGATTTTACAGTTTCTAACACACAATTCAACAAAACCTAACGTTTTAGTTTCACAGGACGGGCATATGATTAGTGAAACTGAACAGTTCAAATTTCTAGGTGTTCAGATACAGAGTAAGCTGTCGTGGAAAGCCTACGTTCAGGATCTTGTACTTAATACTGTCATTTTTACTATTCAAACGGTATCTGAAGTGAGTGATCGTCCGACACGAAAATTAGCCTACTTTACTTATTTTAATGTCGTATCGTATTATAATTTGGGGTAACTCTTTCCATTCTAAAAGCATATTTTTGGCACGGAAACGGGCGGTTCGGGCAATAAGTGGTGTAAGTTCAAGAACCTCTTGTCGACCCATGTTCACGAGTCTGGGTATTTTGACACTGACCTCTCAGTATATATATTCCTTACTGTCATTTCTTGTCAATAATATTAGCTTATTCGCAAGAATAAGCAGCTTTTACTCAGTTAATCCTCGGCAGAAATCAAACCTGCATTTCGATCGACCTTCCGTAACTCTCGTGCAGAAAGGAGTGCAGCGTACTGCTGCATCCATTTTCAATAAGCTAACAATCGAATTCAAAAATCTTAGCAGTAATCCTCGCGCTTTCAAATCGAAACTGAAGAGTTTCCTCATGGGTCACTCCTTCTATTCTGTCGAGGAGTTCCTTGAAAAATTAAGCTGATTCTTGTTTTATTGTTGACTACGTTCATTTAAACTTATGGTTTGACTTTTTTCCGGTTCATAAACATTTTATTTTTATCTTATTACTTTTATGTTGTAATTTCATGCACTAACACGTTCCGTGACATTTGAGATTTGCTCCTCAATTTGGTACTACGGAATTTGCCGTGTAAATAAAAAAAATAAAAAATAAAAGCGTCCTTCATAAGACAGGGTACGAGACAAGGATTCACATCCACGTCGTCACTAGCGGTCTGTTGGCAGCTTTCGGGGTTCCTTGCTTTGCCTTTGTGTAAACACTCACGGCGAGGCAGCGACCCCAAACGTATCCAGAGCGAGTAAATATGTCGAGGGGTGGACTACGTGGTGAATTTTACAACGTACACGAGCAATTCTGAACGGTTATCGCTACCGGGTTATGACATCGACTTCGTGTTCCTTTTTTAAATGGAGTCAGATAGGTTTTTCTGTGGCATTGGAAAGAATCGTCAAGAGGGCTTCAACAGGATAACATATGTGAAACTTGAGCAAACAGTAACGCCATAACAGCGCCGCAAAATTAGGCTGCACCCTCAGAAGAGGGTTCGGAGAGAAACTTCTGAACTGGTGACTCAAGTACGGTTCGTGCGTTTACCTGCGCGCTTCAAGTCACGAGCCTCTGCTGTAGCGATCACACAAGTTGCTCGTGAAACTGTTGAGACCATCGCAAGTACACGACTGTCGGAAAAAGAAAAATGATTACGGTCTTCGTTTACAGCGGATTTTACAACGTGTTGATCAGTGGTGCAGTTTATAAGCTCATAGGTTGCACAGCCGCATGGTTGATCTTTGCAAGCACTGTAGAGAAAAGTATAAAGGAACTGGAGTTGTGAAGAATAAAACACTCGAACGAAAGACAACGACAAGTGAAGAGAAATATGTCCCAGTGAGGCAGATTGAACACCTGGCTGCGGTCAGCATAAGGAACGTGCCAAGGTATTTCATCCTTTTAACACGTTTCAGTTCAACAATATCTTCATGGCAATGAAGCAAGCAAGCAATCGGCTGCTGTTGTCATCTCAGATTGGTGCAAAATGATGCAGCTTTTTTATGCAACATTTTGTTTATGGAAGGAGCATAGTTTCAACATGTACTACTGGTTAGCTGAAAAAAAAAAACGCCGCCACAGAGAAGTTGACAAAAGCTGCAGCTGCGAAATAAAAACTTTTTCGACTGTATAAAGCCGTTGCTTGATCTTTGATTCAGATTTCCTCATGCAGTTTGCCGAAATGTTATTTTCCTGTTTTCTTGTATGTCATAACTGACGTTTTTTTTACGTTACAGAATGTATCTCTGCTTAAAGCAGATAAATATGTAACTTCATCTTATAATTATTAGTGCTTACGTTATGCCTGAATCAGCTTCATTACAATTTCATGTGTGTAATTTTGAATGTACATAAGCCTAGATGTTTCTGCGGCTACTGGATGGCGCTCGTAGCAACACCGTGTTTACTTGCCCACACTTTCTAAGGTGGGCACCTCAGTCTTGTTGCAACCCGTGTTCACTCAGGTACGAGCAGCCCTTAGCGGCTCGCCATCTTATTTTATTTACAACTTTTCATGACGTCGCCTTTGACTTGTAAGTACTGCATCTCTTTCCAGTCAGTACACACTTTAGTTTATTAATTATACCTATTATGTTTTAGAACAGTTGGTTTAATTCTGAAGACGACGCTCATAGTAGCGTGGAAACCTGCTCAATTTTGACATAATATCTGTGATCAAGGTCTTATTTGGTCTAATATGAACTTTAGAACAAACACATTGGTGGCATCGAAAGAAAGTGACTGCGAGAATAAACTTGGTGTAGACGTTGCTATTCTTTGCAGCTATAGCATTCTCGACACTGCATTAATAACAGTTTTTTTACTATGGCTTGAGATAGTGCAATAGAAGGGCTTGCGGTCGGGTAGAAGTTTCATAATTTTAACTAGTTTGGAAATATGTGTTTGTAGTGTACGCATATGCACGATTAGACATTCGTGTGTGCGGCTTTACGAGTGTTAGACTGCACGGGGCCAGGTTCCGTCGCAATAGGCCATCTTTGCACCGGAACTGTAATTTACTAATAATATTTTCTCCCCAAAACTTGAGACGACTACATTCGCACATACCATTTGATCATTGCGGCGACTGTACATCGTGTAGGTAAACTTACACGATGGACAATCCTGAAAGCTTCGGTCCGTTCATAGGTATTCTTAATTAAGGGAAAAAAACTTGTTTGTGAAGCACATTAACATTTAACTTAACATTCAAGTACCATATGCATCGAAGTAAATGGCAGTCCGCAGCTCGTGGTCGTGCGGTAGTGTTCTCGCTTCCCACGACCGGGTTCCCGGGTTCGATTCCCGGCGGGGTCAGGGATTTTCTCTGCCTCGTGATGACTGGGTGTTGTGTAATGTCCTTAGGTTACTTAGGTTTAAGTAGTTCTAAGTTCTAGGGGACTGTTGACCATAGATGTTAAGTCCCATAGTGGTCACAAGGGAACCTCCCCATCGCACCCCCCTCAGATTTAGTTATAAGTTGGCACAGGGATAGGCCTTGAAAAACTGAACACAGATCAATCGAGAAAACAGGAAGAAGTTGTGTGGAACTATGAAAAAAATAAGCAAAATATACAAACTGAGTAGTCCATGCCCAAGGTAGGCAACATCAAGGAGAATGTTAGCTTACGAGCGCCGTGGTCTCGTGGCTAGCCTGAGCAGCTGTGGAACGACAGGTCTTTGGTTCAAATATTCTCTCGGGTGAAAATTTTAATTTTTTATTTTCAGATAATTATCAAGGTTCAGGCACTCACACATAATCAACTTCGCTCTCCAAAATTCCAGGACATGTTCAGATTTGCTTGGACATATACATAATTTGACGGTCTACGCACGGAAACATTTGAAAACGTAAAAAACATATGTTTTGACAGAGCACAGGGAAAACTGTGCGACTCTGAAACTGTTGCATTCATTTGATGCAGTTTATGTGACAAACTCATATGTTTCCATCACTTTTTTTGAAGTGATTATCACATCCACAAGAAAACCTAAATCGGGGAAGGTAGAAGAATCTTTTTACCCATTCGCCAAGTGTGCAAGTTAGGTGGGTCGACAACATATTCCTGTCATGTGACGCACATGCCGTCACCAGTGTCGTAAAGAATATATCAGACGTGTTTTCCTGTGGAGGAATCGGTTGACCTATGAATTTGCGATCAAATGTTTTCGGCTCCTATTGGAGAGGCACGTCCTTTCGTCTACTAATCGCACGGTTTTGCGGTGCGGTCGCAAAACACAGACACTAAACTTATTACAGTGAACAGGGACGTCAATGAACGAACGGACAGATCGTAACTTTGCGAAAATAAAGAAAGTAAAAGTTTCACTCGAGGGTGGACTCGAACCGAGGACCTTCTGTTCCGCAGTTGCACACTCTAACCACGAAACCACGGCGGTCATCAGCTATCATTGTCCTTTATGTTGCCTATCTTGCACATGGACTACTCAGTTTGTATATTTTGCTTATTTTTTCATAGTTCCACACAACTTCTTCCTGTTTTCTCGATTGATCTGTGTTCAGTTTTTCAAGGCCTATCCACTGTGTCAATTTATACCTAAATGTGAGGGGGGTGCGATGGGGAGGTTCCCTTGTCAGAGCCATTTGAACCATTTGAAGTAAATAGCGATGTAAATCTGTGTCCCTGTATTTTTCTGTCGCCTTGTAAAAAGTTACGTGTTGCGCTTGTTACGGTGAGAGATTAGCGGAATGAAGTCACCTCTGCTCAAACGGGCCAAATTCGTTTCGCCGAACGATCGCACAGCAGCGCGGGCCCGCCTACGGCGCCCACGGCCAGCCTGCGTGGTGTCGCCGTCCGCTGCGCCGCTGCTGGCTGGCGCAGGGCGAGCTGGTGCGGCCCCTGTGATGCACTCAGCTGCTACGGAGCGAGCGCTAAATATTCATCCGAGCTCCGAAGGTGCCAAATCAAAGTCCAGTGACTTGTCGTAAGGCCCGAGTCCAGATCTGCTTATTATAGTCTTAGCGATCCTGAGACTAGTGCCCGAGGCCAAGTCTTGGCGAGTCTCCACTAAAAACAGAAAATAATAAATGCCCCTGCAATAAGAGGACGGGGCTGGAATCGACCTCGCTGTCGCGCACCAACATTTAGATGCCAAAAACCAATCAGAAACGTGCTTTCGCACCCTGAAAAGGCCCGGAATCACATTCCGACGCCAAGGCAAGTATGCGTTTCGGTGCTTTTCGGACTGTTCTTCCCACGGTAAAACTGTTGGAAATTTTCTTAAGCGCAGATTTGCCAACATACCGGCATTTCTGTCCAGCGGCAAGGAGGACCGGTAGTTTGTGCCAGTGGTGGCTCAGACTCCGTGGGACAGGGTGGGAACTCGAGAGGATTCCGCCTCTCCACGTAAAGCGCCAAACATGCCGTCCCGTCCCGTACTGTGTTAACTGGACGCTCAGCCCCGGGCTAAGCTGGTGGGGCCGATCCGTGCTGACTGCTGGCTGCTGACTGCCGGCGGTGCGGCGAGCTCTGCTCCCCACCGGCCGTCAGCGCGCCCGCCCCGTCGGAGAGGCTGGAGCCGGGAGCAGCGAGCAGCGAGGCGCAGGAGCTCCTGTAAACTCGAGTAGTGACAGGGGTCCCTCGTATCAGAACAGAACTAAACTAATAGAGCACTGCTACCACTGACGTAGCTAAGCGCGAAAACAGTTTGATCGAGGTAAGCAAATACCGACTGAATCGCAAGAGAGAATGAAGCTGAACCTTCAGTGTGTGTATCTGGTAACGAATTATGTGAGACATTGGTTGGCGCTGGCAGTAAAAAAGCTGTTCAGAATCTCGTTTATCGATAAACTGTCATGCATTATTCTAAAGTACGGAAATACTAGCAGTCACCCGTTGCTTCGCTCGCATGTGAGCGATGGTGAGTAACTAAGCAACTAATTTTACGAGATGCCTGCGTATACAGTGGTGTAGAGAGTATGTTAACCGCAAATCAGTTATCGCTGGCGGATGCATCAATAATGTAGGTACCATAACGCATTAAAATGGAAGGGAGAAATGACTGGTACGTAATGCTCTGGTAGTAAGACCTCACACACTGATAACATAGTCAGATAATGTAACATAATGACATGCAGCCTCGCCAAAAGCCTGCCACGTTCAACTCTGCTTGTGGTACAAGGTTAAGTGGCGCCGCAGTTGTCGGTCTTCAAGTGTCCGTAACAGGTGCGAGGCGCTCAGCGTCTAGAATGCCACGGCTTCGTGACTGTTCTCTAGTATCACTGTAGCTCTTGAGACCGCCTGACGTACTGCTACCACGTCCCGGCGGACATGGGATTGTTCCGTATTTTGTTGGATTCGAGTGAGTTCGCGGCTTCAGCTCTCTTACAACTGTGCGCTACATCAGGCTTTTATACACAGTTCCCGGGCTTACCATCCGATTTCATTTTTGTATCTGCAACAAAACTTTCCATCTATGCCAGATGGTGCAGGAATATCACAAACCACACACACGATAACATTGGATTTGCAGTGTCACGGAATAATCCGTACACACTAAGAGTGGCCGACCATTGCGCTAGGATTGTCTTCGTGCCACTCACGTGTATCATATTTGAAAATGTTAACAATACTCAGACACACATCTTTCTAAAGTACCCTGTGGTCTTCCTCGGGGTTCAAGCTGATTCCATACCAAATGCCATCGGAATCGGTTCATCAGTAAAGTCGTGAAAATGCAATAGATTTTTCTTTCGCAATTAATAGTACAGGTATTAGTACAAAAGCATGGATCAAACAAGTAAAGGATTGTATAAACGTAGTATTCATTACGTTGAATCGCATTATGTAGAACATATAAAACAATAAAAGCATATTCACTGTTATGATAAAGTTCAGACGTCAGAACATATATAGTTTTTTCAAAGACGTACTTCGCGTTATATTCTTCAGATGAATAAATACACTACTAGCCATTAAAATTGCTACACCAAGAAGAAATGAAGATGATAAACGGGTATTCATTCGACAAATATATTATACTAGAGCTGACATGTGATTACATTTTCACGCAATTTGGGTGCATAGATCCTGAGAAATCAGTACCCAGAACAACCACCTCTGGCCGTAATAACGGCCTTGATACGCCTGGGCATTGAGTCAAACAGAGCTTGGATGGCGTGTACAGGTACAGCTGCCCATGCAGCTTCAGCACGATAACACAGTTCATGAAGAGTAGTGACTGGCGTATTGTGACGAGCCAGTTGCTCGGCCACCATTGACCAGACGTTTTCAGTTGATGAGAGATCTGGAGAATGTGGTGGCCAGGGCAGCAGTCAAACATTTTCTGTATCCAGAAAGGTCCGTACAGTACCTGCAACATGCGGTTGTGCATTATCCTGCTGAAATGTAGGGTATCGAAGGGATATAATGAAGGGTAGAGCCACGGGTCCTAACACATCTGAAATGTAACGTCCACTGTTGAAAGTGCCGTCAATGTGGACAAGAGGTGACCGAGACGTGTAACCAGTGGCACCCTACACCATCACTCCAGGTGATACGCCAGTATGGCGATGACGAATACACGCTTGTGCGTTCACCGCGACGTCGCCAAACACCGATACGACCATCATTATGCTGCAAACAGAACTTGGATTCATCCGGAAAAATGACGTTATGCCATTCGTGCACCTAGGTTCGTGTTGAGTACACCGACGCAGGCGCTCCTGTCTGTGATCCAGCGTCAAGCGTAACCGCAGAAATGGTCTTCGACCTGATAGTCCATGCTTCTGCAAACGTCGTCGAACTGTTCGTGCAGATGGTTGTTGTCTTGCAAACGTCCCCCACCTGTTGACTTAGGGATCGAGACGCGGTGCACGATCCGTTACAGCCATGCGGATAAGATGGCTGTCATCTCGTCTGCTACTGATACGAGGCCGTTGGGATCCAGCACGGCGTTCCGTATTACCGTCCTGAACCCAACGATTCCATATTCTGCTAACAGTCACTGGATCTCGCCCAATGCGAGCAGAGGTCTCACGATGCGATAAACCGCAATCGCGATAGGCTACAATCCGACCTTTATCAAAGTCGGAAACGTGATGGTACGCATTTCTCCTCCTTACACGAGGCATCACAACAACGTTTCACGAGGCAACGCCTGTCAACTGCCGTTCGTGTATGAGAAATCGGTTGGAAGCTTTCCTCATGTCAACACGTTGTAGGTGTCGCCACCGGCGCCAGCGTTGTGTGAATACTCTGGAAAGCTAATCATTTGCATATCACAGCATTTTCTTCCTGTTGGTTAAATATCGCGTCTGTAGCACGTTATCTTCGTGGTGTAGCAATTTTAATGGCCAGTAGTGTATGTTGTACTACACGCTTTCTGAATGATCCTATGTTCTTCCTCAGTGTTCAAGGTATCTTCGTACAAAATTTTATTATAATCGGCTCAGCGGTTTAGTCGTGAAAGCGTAATAGACCCTTCTTTCGCATTTATAATAGTAGTGTGGATTATTTACTTGTCCGTTGTGTCTAAAGGCTATTTTTTTTCTTATCTCAGTCGTGTTGTAGGCGACTAGGGGAACCTTCATTTGTGAGCAGATACGCAGCCAATGGAGTCGTGAAGCAAGCGACAGCACTTTCCTAACCGTCGAAAAAAACATTAATCTAGGACATTAATTATGATGAGCACTATATTCGAACCCTGAAATATTGTCTTATTTTGTGATACAAATTGTGTCTTACAATTTTTTGTGCCCCTAAAGATTTTTCGCCCGAGAAATTCGTCCCATGGGCCCCGCTTCCGGTACACCACTGGACTCCAGTGTCTATTTACATTTATTTGCTATTTTTTTCAGTTTATGGGAAATTTTTGGTAAAGCACAAGTCTGTTTTAGTGAGTAGCTGAACAGGAACGTGGGTGGGGACTGGCTGGCTGGCGAGCACTCCGCGCCCTGTGTGACGTGTGTGCCTCTTGTGCCCGCAGGCGTGGCTGCCCGTCACCTTCCACAGCCCGGACAGCACTCTGGTAAGCCGAGAAGCCACCCTCCCTCCCCCCACCCACCCGACACTACCACCGCGCTAGCCCCGCTATAGCTAGCCAGGCCTCCCCTCCTCCGCTGAGAGCCGTGTAGTTCCGTGGCTAACTTGACGTCACAGAAACCTACGCTCCAGTTTGTAGCCCAGCATCACTTATCGAGCCATCGTGCACACATTACAAGAGGACACTTTCTTAGAACAGACTGTCGCAGCCTCTGTGGTATTCCAGAACAATTGTTTCAGTACTCTCCCCAGCAGCCGAGCTTCTGTAGTGTAGCTTTCCGTTTCAGCACTCAGATGGAGTTCATCCAAAATCTGGCAGGCACTGATCTTTTCGTTGAACAACTGATCTTCGAAAAGTTAATGAAAATACTGGAAAGATCAAGAAAGAAAAGATCGCGTTAAGGTTGGTGTAACGTAGGGTTAAAGACTGTCACCACTGTAATTCTACGTGTAGGTAGAAAAAGCGACGAACGAGTAAAAAAATAATCGCAAGAGGGGTTGACGTACAGAGGGAACGAGTAGCTATGGTAAGGTTGACTGGTGGCACAGATTTCCTCGCAGCGAGTAAGGAAGGCTTAGGACACCAGCTGAATTATATATGGGCAGCTTACAGAGGGGAGGATACGGCTTATAGGCGAGGAACGAAAAACTAAAGTGATTAAGAGAACTAGCAAGGAAATGACATAGTTAACATCAAAACTGGGAACGACGTGGCAGAGTGAAGAAGTGAATCTAAGAAAGGTGGCTAAAGGTGGTGTAGCAGAGTTAGATCGGTACACAAGAAGAAAGCTTTCCTCAGTAATGAGCTCTGCTAGTGTCGGATTTCGATATAGAACTGGGAAACAAACTTCCGATACTATTAGCCTGTTACACTGTACTGTATGGAAATGAAAGGTGTGCCACCATAAATCTGGTGGAAAAAAAACTGCGCGGTTTGAAATGTGGCGCTGTCAAAGTGGAGAAGTAAAATACGAAATGAGGCATTACTGAAACGAATGGATGACGAATGAAGTCTGTGGAGGACACTTATCAGAAGAGCAGATAGGTTAGTGGTACACCTGCGAAGAGCAGTACGGAAGACACAGTGTGTGACGCTGGGGCCGTGGACGGGTGGAGACGGTTTCGGCTGGGCCCTGCTCGGCTGCCTGGGTGCCGACCCGTCGTGGAGGGCGCGGAGCAGCCGCAGCCGCAGCCGCCGGCGGTGTCCGTCTGATGGTAGCCAGAGTGGACTCGGACGAGGATTCCACCTCGCACTTCGTTTCTTCCCCCCTATACGATTTTGCTTCATTACCTTTTCTTTACTCCGATCGAGATTAGATATCACCTCTCGGTTTCCAGATTCGCGCTTGACTGATTTTTTTACTCCTCTCTAGAGCTCTTCCACTTCAGCCGTTGGCCCCCTAACACCGACACTACCCGCAGAATCTGTCTAACATCCAACAAAAACTGTCCAGTGCGACCGCCGCTTTCACCTGAAAAGTTGTCCACCCCAGGTAGCTGAGTGGTCAGCGCCACAGAATGTCAATCCTAAGGGCCCGGTTTCGATTCCCGGCTGGGTCGGAGATTTTCACCGCCGAGGGACTGGGTGTTGTGTTGTCCTAATCACCATCATTCCATCCCCATCGACGCGCAAGTCGCCGAAGGGGAGTCAAATCGAAAGACTTGCACCCATCGAACGGTATACCCGACAGGGGGCCCCGAGTCACACGACATTTACCTGAAAAGCTAACTGTGAAAGACTTTTGCTACCACTTCGGGCTCCCACCGCGAACAAAAACGAAAAAACCTCCGATCGTCCCGTAAAAAGAGAGAGAGAGAGAGAGAGAGAGAGAGAGAGAGGACAAAGGTTTTAAACCTGAAATTTTTTCCGAGGCTATCCGCAGCCGCGAGACGGCCCTACAACCACGGAATACACTTACGAGGCAAAACTTCAAGCTTAATGGCTTCTTTGTCCGTCTTCGGAACAAAATACACTCCTGGAAATGGAAAAAAGAACACATTGACACCGGTGTGTCAGACCCACCATACTTGCTCCGGACACTGCGAGAGGGCTGTACAAGCAATGATCACACGCACGGCACAGCGGACACACCAGGAACCGCGGTGTTGGCCGTCGAATGGCGCTAGCTGCGCAGCATTTGTGCACCGCCGCCGTCAGTGTCAGCCAGTTTGCCGTGGCATACGGAGCTCCATCGCAGTCTTTAACACTGGTAGCATGCCGCGACAGCGTGGACGTGAACCGTATGTGCAGTTGACGGACTTTGAGCGAGGGCGTATAGAGGGCATGCGGGAGGCCGGGTGGACGTACCGCCGAATTGCTCAACACGTGGGGCGTGAGGTCTCCACAGTACATCGATGTTGTCGCCAGTGGTCGGCGGAAGGTGCACGTGCCCGTCGACCTGGGACCGGACCGCAGCGACGCACGGATGCACGCCAAGACCGTAGGATCCTACGCAGTGCCGTAGGGGACCGCACCGCCACTTCTCAGCAAATTAGGGACACTGTTGCTCCTGGGGTATCGGCGAGGACCATTCGCAACCGTCTCCATGAAGCTGGGCTACGGTCCCGCACACCGTTAGGCCGTCTTCCGCTCACGCCCCAACATCGTGCAGCCCGCCTCCAGTGGTGTCGCGACAGGCGTGAATGGAGGGACGAATGGAGACGTGCCGTCTTCAGCGATGAGAGTCGCTTCTGCCTTGGTGCCAATGATGGTCGTATGCGTGTTTGGCGCCGTGCAGGTGAGCGCCACAGTCAGGACTGCATACGACCGAGGCACACAGGGCCAACACCCGGCATCATGGTGTGGGGAGCGATCTCCTACACTGGCCGTACACCACTGGTGATCGTCGAGGGGACACTGAATAGTGCACGGTACATCCAAACCGTCATCGAACCCATCGTTCTACCATTCCTAGACCGGCAAGGGAACTTGCTGTTCCAACAGGACAATGCACGTCCGCATGTATCCCGTGCCACCCAACGTGCTCTAGAAGGTGTAAGTCAACTACCCTGGCCAGCAAGATCTCCGGATCTGTCCCCCATTGAGCATGTTTGGGACTGGATGAAGCGTCGTCTCACGCGGTCTGCACGTCCAGCACGAACGCTGGTCCAACTGAGGCGCCAGGTGGAAATGGCATGGCAAGCCGTTCCACAGGACTACATCCAGCATCTCTACGATCGTCTCCATGGGAGAATAGCAGCCTGCATTGCTGCGAAAGGTGGATATACACTGTACTAGTGCCGACATTGTGCATGCTCTGTTGCCTGTGTCTATGTGCCAGCAGCCTGCATTGCTGCGAAAGGTGGATATACACTGTACTAGTGCCGACATTGTGCATGCTCTGTTGCCTGTGTCTATGTGCCTGTGGTTCTGTCAGTGTGATCATGTGATGCATCTGACCCCAGGAATGTGTCAATAAAGTTTCCCCTTCCTGGGACAATGAATTCACGGTGTTCTTATTTCAATTTCCAGGAGTGTATATCACTGATTCTATGGATCAGGGATCCGGCAGTTTGTTGGCAGATTTTTGAAGATATCTATCATTACATGTCTACGCATAGGTCACGTAATTCGTGTAAATAACGGGTCGCTGCTTTTCGTACCCACTGGTGGCGCCCAACAGCGACCCAGATGGCTTCCTCAGAATTTACATCAGGCGCAATTGGTTGCCGAGGCATCAACGTGAGTTCAGTGTAACGCTCCTCAGATCACTGTAGCACTGTTCTGGCTCCGGGACCCGGATGATTAGATAACACCGCCGTTGGGGAAGACGTCGAGCACGAAGGGATGTCGGTGCCTTGTTAGCGAACGAGAGTAGCGCCTGCCACCAGCCCGTGTTCGTGGCGCTCTGCTCGATGGAGGCACCTTTCACCTCGACCAGCGACCCAGTGTAGCAAAAATGTGAGTCTCAGCCGGCCGCAGGGGCCGAGCGGTTCTAGGCGCTACAGTCTGGAACCGCGCGACCGCTACGGACGCAGGTTCGAATCCTGCCTCGGGCACGGATGTTTGTGATGTCCTTAGTTTGGTTTAAGTAGTTCTAAGTTCTAGGGGACTGATGACCTCAGAAGTTAAGTCCCATAGTGCTCAGAGCCATTTGAACCATTTGTGATTCTCATGAAGATCCGACACGTTTTGATCGATCGACTTTCGAATCCCGATGGCACCCCTCGAATTGCAGTCGTAACTGTGTCAACATGTCAGCACGTGGGGGTGGTCTGCTGCGGAGCTCCGTGTTGGAAAATGTACGATGGACCGTGTGCTGCGAAGTACTCGTGCGCGCACCGTCACTGTGCTGTCGCGGCACAGCTGTCCTACTTTACAGAGCGGACAAGACTACGAGCCCGACATTCTCTGAGGAGTCGTGGTACTTTCGCTGTCCTTCTACCTCTTTCGGTCGATGCCGTTTTTGAGATACTCATTCACATTCTCTTTCACACATTGCGTAACAGTAATCTGTCCTTCGTCAAAGTCGCTTAGCTCAGTGTATCTCCCCATTTGCAGTCCATGTCTTCGCTAAGCCCCTCCGTTATCGGCTGTTCCTCACGCACGCTGCTGCCACCGCGTCACGTGGCCGCAACGCCACCCACCAGGCGGCATTCATCGTCGCGATGGGCAGACGTCACTCTCCGCGGCTCCCTCACAGCTGGAACACCCCTATGCTACGTGGGATGCGTAAACGACGGCCGCAAGTGATTCACAAAGAGCTAACCGTACGACACCTTGCGCCGTAAAACCGTTGCTAGTTAAGCAGTGCCAAAAGTGTAACAACTCTGCATGGCCTCACTAAAAAAAGTGACAACGCCACATCCTTAACCCACACCGTAGCATTACGTCGAGTAGCAGTGTAGTAAGTGACATCAGGATGGATAAGTTCGGCGGGCTCTACCGGCTGAGGCATCATTCGCAGCAAGAATGCCATCGTGCGGTGTGTGAGGAGTCAACAGCAGGCAGCCACATCACAGACGAAACGGTGCGCGCCGGAGGCGACAGCGGTGCGCCTGTGGCAGAGACGGTCCTCGGCAGGACGCGAGGCGAGTGTGTAAACGCTGGCGGCTGGGGAGTTTTTCAAACGCCACCACATACTACGGCGCCCTCGCTGCTTGCTGCTCCACACCAGCCGCCAGATGTCGGCGTTCAGTCACGTTGCCGCAGCCACGGGGAGAACAGAACAGTAGACGGGGGGGAGGAGGGGGGGGGGGGAAGTACTAGATGCGGACCGCGACCACAGTCTGTGGAGCAGGTTACCAGGGATGTGGGATGTGGAAAGATAGACAAAGTGATGAAAAGATAGACAAAGAATGAAGATAGCATCGAGCCTTTTGCAACGACTGATGACTTGAAAACATATTCTGTCACCAGTAGTATGTTTTAGTTACCGTCTAAACGACCATGTCACTGAATAAAGAAATTCTCAACTTCCTATTAGTAGCGCGAACGACATACGAGTTTAACATGAAGGAATGGCTAATCTAGAGCTAAAAGAAAAGTCTGTTGATACAACCATTGTAGCATTTCAACAGATTCCTGTTCAGTCTCAATCGTAATTGAAAAACTCATTTCTGAACTATATAACAGCAACGCCTTCGTAGGCGCCGGGAAGCAGCGCTGCTTCATGAACGAGGGCTAGGTTTTCAGCTTCATCTCCGGGCCTACCTTTGTTTTTAAACTTGCAAGTACAAAAATGTGCAAATACTTACTCGTGGCGAATTTCGTGTCTGGTGAACGTCGTATGGCAAAGAGAGCGCTGCTGGAACAGGACTGGCATATCGCTGGAGTGGCAGTCTCGTGCAGAATGGAGTGGCCAAGAGCCGAGATGGATGCCGCCCGCTAGACTCGACGGTTTTAGGCCATTTCTTCGGCAAATCTACAGCAACTGACTTGTGTGCCTGTAACTAACACGACGTGAGTTTAGACACGTATCGAAGATGAAGGCAAACGGTGACTTAGTTCCAACATGCTAACGGAATGACGGCTCAAAACAATAAAAAGGTTAAGTTATTCATATTCACAAAATTAAGATCCTCCCAAAGTTCCAATTCTTACGTACTATTCTGAAATGTACAATAGATAATACGTTACTACTATGCACAGAATCTTGTGTCTAATTGTGGAAAGGGGCGGGACTTGGATGTATATCGCAGACACATTTCTACACCCAAAAACATTGCGCCCTGCGGCACGGCTTGCTTTTGCTTTTTAGGTGATTTGTCCAGAAATCTAGAACTGTAGAACTGAGTGAAGTCGTTAATTAACTGGTCCAACAGTAGCTTACTGGTTCTGTTTCTGTGTTCTTGCATTTGACACTCTCACTACACCTTCTGAGTTACACTTGTGTAGCGTAGTGACACCGTGGACAGCAGACCCGCTCGTGTGCCTATCCGCTACTGTAGTACTAACTGACGCGTCACCTTTGGTGTTGTGCGTACTTCTGTTGTTATAGAGTAAACAGAATCTGGTGAATTTAGAGAATCCTGGAAATAAGCAGAATCCCAATTCCTGTAAAATTTGTATTAAATAATTAAACTGCTAAATAAGCAGGTACAAACTAACATAGTATTTGTTTCCTTTAAAAGACAGTAAATGCGTATGTTCTACATACAAATATTGTCCGTACTTTGAAAACTAGGCTAAAAGCAAGACTTTTAACGCGGCATGTCGTTGTTGACGGGGAGAAGCCTTCAGACGCCCGAGTAGATTCACGTGTACCCTAAGGGAGTATTATAGGAATATACACAAATAATTTGTCAGAATAACTTCAGAAGCTCCGTGAGACAATTGGCGGATGTTTCTGCTGTGTGTAGAGAAGTCGCTCTGAAGAGAGATGATGTACGTCACTTTAAGGTTTACTGTTAAAATTCGTAGAGCACACACATCCGTAGACATAATGTTTCCTCCTACATATAATTCGCGAAAACACCATGAAAGTAAAATTGGAGAGAGCCGATTTGTAACTGAAGCTTACGAACAGTGACTGGAATAAGAAAGGATGCAGCATACCAAGTCTCCTCTGCCAGATACAGTAAGTGCGAAACATAGATGTATAACGGACAGGATGGGAAAGGGGGGGGAAGGACGAATTAAAACTGGCCCGGAAAATATCCGTCTCGGATGTACGGTGTAAGAAGGGTTGCCTACCTAAGGTGCGTGAGACATTTTGCAGACCTGTTTCATTTCGTTCCCCTTGTAGATGTAGATGTTTTTAGCTCTTACGTTTTCTTACTTTCGTGACGAAGGAACACTATATTGGGCTCATCCGTTTTTTGACGGTTGCCATATGAAACTGACGGATGCCCTCTTTATTTGTACATACGTGCTGGTGGGCCGTCTAACGACTGGAAGTAGTTTGCCAGCGCCACGCTGAGCGCGCTGAACGACGTGGACAGGCACGCCGGCGCCGCCACAGCCGCCTCACTCAGGCGCACCCTCTGTCTTGCCCCGCAGGTGCTGCCCTCGCTGGAGTCGTCGCGGTCCAGCTCCATCTCGTTCAAGATCCGCACCAACGAGCCCAACGGCCTCATCTTGTACAGCAGCGGGGCCAGCGCGCCGCACGTGAGTACTGCTCTGCTCTGCACCGCACGCACGCTTCTGCCGTCTGCTGCAAAACGCGCCTGCCAACTAATAGACTTTTATTTTGCAATCTCGCACCACACACTCACTTTATACACGCTTTTCGGATTACAGACTATCCGTGTTGAAGTGTATCTTTTTACACCATAACTCGTAAGCAGCCTCCACATGTCAAACTTACTCTGTTGAAACAAACATTAAGTTGTCAGTACATAGTCACATTGTCACCAGAGAACGAATAATTTTTAGAGATATCGCACTAAGACTTCACCAACATAATGCATGCAGCATCAAAATAATAAAACTGAAATTCTAGTACACTTGAAGTACTTTCACGATCTAAAGTAATAAATAATTGGTTTAGTGAAGAAACGGCTTAAATCTGACTTTCTAAATTTTACAGCTGAGAAAAATAACTGCATATCCTTCTCAAAAGTGAGTACATATCCCAGTTTACTTTTTTATATGCATATCTTACACATAAAACACACTTCTGTGAACAACTTCTGAATTTCGTTTCAATTTCAGTTTCTTACACTAAAAATTTGAGGATATCTTGTATTGCTTCTGTACGAAATCAGTAACGCTTGGACGAAAGAAAAACTCTTTTACATATGAGCTACATATTTTACCATCAAAGTGTGTAGAACTGAAAATATAGTTTAGTCTTCATTTACGAAACAAAAAGCAAACGTGTTCAACTCTCTCTCGGGTTAGCAACGCTCTTTCCCGATGACTGTACGACACTTGTAACAGCTATTCCACCAATCATAATCCAAAACAAATGGAGACAAAATTTCGATCGCTGGAGAGACGGGTATGACATCTAATGGGAAAATGACGCATTAACCTCATTGAAACGCTTCTTGTTTGGCTGACTTTCAGCCCCATTTTCACTGAATCTCATCCTCAAACACGTCAACACACGGTAGATCAACTCCCAAGTTCTAAAGTTGACGATAATGGCAACACATTTTTACGAGCTTGTCCTCTATTTACTCCCAACGCAACTGCCTTGTCACAGAGCCGTGTCGTTGTGATGCTACGCGTGGACTGGAGCACAAATTACACGCCCGCCCGGTTATCCGTGCCATATAACGCACTGCTTTCCGGGCGGAAAGGCGTGACCCCACGGTCCCCGGCACGAATCCGCCCGGCGGATCAGTGTCGAGGCCCGCCCGGTGTGCCGGCCAGCCTGTGGGTGGTTCTTGAGGCGGTTTTCCATCTCCCTCGGCGAATGCGGGCTGGTTCCCCTAATTCCGCCTCAGTTGCACTTTCTATATCTACATCCATACTCCGCAAGCCACCTGACGGTGTGTGGCGGAGGGTACCCTGATGAGTACCTCTATCGGTTCTCCCTTCTATTCCAGTCTCGTATCGTTCGTGGAAAGAAGGATTGTCTGTATGCTTCTGTGTGGCCTCTAATATCTCTGATTTTATCCTCATGGTCTCTTCGCGAGATATACGTAGGAGAAAGCAATATACTGCTGGACTCCACTGGAGTTTATCTGTCATCTCCGTAACGCTTTCGCGATTACTAAATGATCCTGTAACGAAGCGCGCTGCTCTCCGTTGCATCTTCTCTATCTCTTCTGTCAACCCTATCTGGTACGGATCCCACACCACTGAGCAGTATTCGAGCAGTGGGCGAACAAGCGTACTGTAACCTACTTCGTTTGTTACCGGATTGCATTTCCTTAGGATTCTTCCAATGAATCTGTCTGGCATCTGCTTTACCGACGATCAACTTTATATGATCATTCCATTTTAGATCACTCCTAATGCGTACTCCCAGATAATTTATGGAATTAACTGCTTCCAGTTGCTGACCTGCTATATTGTAGCTAAATCATATGGGATCTTTCTTTCTAAGTATTCGCAGCACATTACAATTGTCTACATTGAGATTCAATTGCCATTCCCTGCACCATGCGTCAATTCGCTGCAGATCCTCCTGCATTTCAGTACAATTTTCCATTGTTACAACCTGTCGATACACCACAGCATCACCTGCAAAAAGCCTCAGTGAACTTCCGATGTCATCCACAAGGTCATTTATGTATATTGTGAACAGCAACGGTCCCATGACATTCCCCCGTGGCACACCTGAAATCACTCTTACTTCGGAAGACTTGTCTCCATTGAGAATGACATGCTGCGTTCTGTTATCTAGGAACTCCTCAATCCAATCACACAATTGGTCTGATAGTCCATATGCTCTTACTTTGTTCATTAAACGACTGTTGGGAACTGTATCGAACGCCTTGCGGAAGTCAAGAAACACGGCATCTACCTGTGAACCCGTGTCTATTGCCCTCTGAGTCTCGTGGACGAATAGCGCGACCTGGGTTTCACACGACCGTCTTTTTCGAAACCCATGCTGATTCCTACAGAGTAGATTTCTAGTCTCCAGGAAAGTCATTATACTCGAACATAATACGTGTTCCAAGATTCTACAACTGATCGACGTTAGAGATATAGGTCTATAGTTCTGCACATCTGTTCGACGTCCCTTCTTGAAAACGGGAATGACCTGTGCCCTTTTCCAATCTTTGGAACGCTACGTTCTTCTAGATACCTACGGTACACCGCTGCAAGGAGGAGGGCAAGTTCCTTCGCGTACTCTGTGTAAAATAGAACTGGTATCCCATCAGGTCCAGCGGCCTTTCCTCTTTTGAGCGATTTTAATTGTTTCTCTATCCCTCTGTCGTCTATTTCGATATCTACCATTTTGTCATCTGTGCGACAATCTAGAGAAAGAACTACAGTGCAGTCTTCCTCTGTGAAACAGCTTTGGAAAAACACATTTAGTATTTCGGCCTTTAGTCTGTCACCCTCTGTTTCAGTACCATTTTGGTCACAGAGTGTCTGGACATTTTGTTTTGATCCACCTACCGCTTTGACATAAGACCAAAATATCTTAGGATTTTCTGCCAAGTCAGTACATAGAACTTTACTTTCGAATTCATTGAACGCCTCTCGCATAGCTCTCCTCACACTACATTTCGCTTCGCGTAATTTTTGTTTGCCTGCAAGGCTTTGGCTATGTTTACGTTTGCTGTGAAGTTCCCTTTGCTTCCGCAGCAGTTTTCTAACTCGGTTGTTGTACCACGGTGGCTCTTTTCCATCTCTTACGATCTTGCTTGGCACATACTCATCTAACGCATATTGTACGATGGTTTTGAACTTTATCAAAAAAATGGTTCAAATGGCTCTGAGCACTATGGGACTCAACTGCTGTGGTCATAAGTCCCCTAGAACTTAGAACTACTTAAACCTAAGGACATGGTAATTGGATGTCTCTATAGGCCCCCTGGCTCAGCAGCTGTTGTGGCCGAGCACCTGAAGGATAATTTGGAAAATATTTCGAG
This sequence comes from Schistocerca nitens, assembly GCF_023898315.1. Taxonomy (NCBI): domain Eukaryota; kingdom Metazoa; phylum Arthropoda; class Insecta; order Orthoptera; family Acrididae; genus Schistocerca; species Schistocerca nitens. Next base: position 18,251,068 of record NC_064618.1, on the reverse strand, counting down.
TAGATTTCCCCACCATGTTATAGTTCTGGGTGGAGATTTTAATTTGCCGGATATAGACTGGGAGACTCAAACGTTCATAACGGGTGGCAGGGACAAAGAATCCAGTGAAATTTTTTTAAGTGCTTTATCTGAAAACTACCTTGACCAGTTAAACAAAGAACCGACTCGTGGCGATAACATATTAGACCTTCTGGTGACAAACAGACCCGAACTATTTGAAACAGTTAACGCAGAACAGGGAATCAGCGATCATAAAGCGGTTACGGCATCGATGATTTCAGCCGTAAATAGAAATATTAAAAAAGGTAGGAAGATTTTTCTGTTTAGCAAAAGTGACAAAAAGCAGATTACAGAGTACCTGACGGCTCAACACAAAAGTTTTGTCTCAAGTACATATAGTGTTGAGGATCAGTGGATAAAGTTCAGCCCGCATCTCGTGGTCGTGCGGTAGCGTTCTCGCTTCCCACGACCGGGTTCCCGGGTTCGATTCCCGACGGGGTCAGGGATTTTCTCTGCCTCGTGATGACTGAGTGTTGTGTGCTGTCCTTAGGTTAGTTAGGTCTAGGGGTAGCGTCTTTGATTCATAGTCAAAACGTCTTCGGTCCCGGGTTCGATCCCCGCCACTGCCTAAATTTTGATAAATTATCAGCATTGGCGGCCGAAGACTTCCGGCATAAGAAGTCAGCCTCATTCTGTCAACGGGCTTGTCAAAGAGGGCGGAGGAGCGGATAGAGGTTCAGGGCACTCTCTTGTCCTAGGGGTGGGAAATTGCCCCTAAAGGCGGAAGAATCAGCAATGATCAACGACATGAGGATGCAGAAGGCAATGGAAACCACTGCATTAAAGACACGTAACGTGTATCCACAGGACATGTGGCCTGTAATTGAAGAAGTGTCATGATGATCTCTCCATTGGCAAAAGATTCCGGAATAGTCCCCCATTCGGATCTCCGGGAGGGGACTGCCAAGGGGGAGGTTACCATGAGAAAAAGATTGAATAATCAACGAAAGGATAACGTTCTACGAGTCGGGGCGTGGAATGTCAGAAGCTTGAACGTTGTAGGGAAACTAGAAAATCTGAAAAGGGAAATGCAAAGGCTCAATCTAGATATAGTAGGGGTCAGTGAAGTGAAGTGGAAGGAAGACAAGGATTTCTGGTCAGATGAGTATCGAGTAATATCAACAGCAGCAGGAAATGGTATAACAGGTGTAGGATTCGTTATGAATAGGAAGGTAGGGCAGAGGGTGTGTTACTGTGAACAGTTCAGTGACCGGGTTGTTCTAATCAGAATCGACAGCAGACCAACACCGACAACGATAGTTCAGGTATACATGCCGATGTCGCAATCTGAAGATGAACAGACAGAGAAAGTGTATGAGGATATTGAAAGGGTAAAGCAGTGTGTAAAGGGGGACGAAAATCTAATAGTCATGGGCGACTGGAATGCAGTTGTAGGGGAAGGAGTAGAAGAAAAGGTTACAGGAGAATATGGGCTTGGGACAAGGAAAGAAAGAGTAGAAAGACTAATTGAGTTCTGTAACAAGTTTCAGCTAGTAATAGCGAATACCCTGTTCAAGAATCACAAGAGGAGGAGGTATACTTGGAAAAGGCCGGGAGATACGGCAAGATTTCAATTAGATTACATCATGGTCAGACAGAGATTCAGAAATCAGATACTGGATTGTAAGGCGTACCCAGGAGCAGATATAGACTCAGATCACAATATACACTCCTGGAAATTGAAATAAGAACACCGTGAATTCATTGTCCCAGGAAGGGGAAACTTTATTGACACATTCCTGGGGTCAGATACATCACATGATCACACTGACAGAACCACAGGCACATAGACACAGGCAACAGAGCATGCACAATGTCGGCACTAGTACAGTGTATATCCACCTTTCGCAGCAATGCAGGCTGCTATTCTCCCATGGAGACGATCGTAGAGATGCTGGATGTAGTCCTGTGGAACGGCTTGCCATGCCATTTCCACCTGGCGCCTCAGTTGGACCAGCGTTCGTGCTGGACGTGCAGACCGCGTGAGACGACGCTTCATCCAGTCCCAAACATGCTCAATGGGGGACAGATCCGGAGATCTTGCTGGCCAGGGTAGTTGACTTACACCTTCTAGAGCACGTTGGGTGCCACGGGATACATGCGGACGTGCATTGTCCTGTTGGAACAGCAAGTTCCCTTGCCGGTCTAGGAATGGTAGAACGATGGGTTCGATGACGGTTTGGATGTACCGTGCACTATTCAGTGTCCCCTCGACGATCACCAGTGGTGTACGGCCAGTGTAGGAGATCGCTCCCCACACCATGATGCCGGGTGTTGGCCCTGTGTGCCTCGGTCGTATGCAGTCCTGATTGTGGCGCTCACCTGCACGGCGCCAAACACGCATACGACTATCATTGGCACCAAGGCAGAAGCGACTCTCATCGCTGAAGACGACACGTCTCCATTCGTCCCTCCATTCACGCCTGTCACGACACCACTGGAGACGGGCTGCACGATGTTGGGGCGTGAGCGGAAGACGGCCTAACGGTGTGCGGGACCGTAGCCCAGCTTCATGGAGACGGTTGCGAATGGTCCTCGCCGATACCCCGGGAGCAACAGTGTCCCTAAGTTGCTGGGAAGTGGCGGTGCGGTCCCCTACGGCACTGCGTAGGATCCTACGGTCTTGGCGTGCATCCGTGCGTCGCTGCGGTCCGGTCCCAGGTCGACGGGCACGTGCACCTTCCGCCGACCACTGGCGACAACATCGATGTACTGTGGAGACCTCACGCCCCACGTGTTGAGCAATTCGGCGGTACGTCCACCCGGCCTCCCGCATGCCCACTATACGCCCTCGCTCAAAGTCCGTCAACTGCACATACGGTTCACGTCCACGCTGTCGCGGCATGCTACCAGTGTTAAAGACTGCGATGGAGCTCCGTATGCCACGGCAAACTGGCTGACACTGACGGCGGCGGTGCACAAATGCTGCGCAGCTAGCGCCATTCGACGGCCGACACCGCGGTTCCTGGTGTGTCCGCTGTGCCGTGCGTGTGATCATTGCTTGTACAGCCCTCTCGCAGTGTCCGGAGCAAGTATGGTGGGTCTGACACACCGGTGTCAATGTGTTCTTTTTTCCATTTCCAGGAGTGTAGTAGTGATGAAGAGTAGGCTGAAGTTCAAGACATTAGTCAGGGAGAATCAATACGCAAAGAAGTGGGATACGGAAGTACTAAGGAATGACGAGATACGTTTGAAGTTCTCTAACGCTATAGATACAGCAAGAAGGAATAGCGCAGTATGCAGTACAGTTGAAGAGGAATGGACATCTCTAAAAAGGACCATCACAGAAGTTGGGAAGGAAAACGTAGATACAAAGAATGTAGCTGCGAAGAAACCATGGGTAACAGAAGAAATACTTCAGTTGATTGATGAAAGGAGGAAGTACAAACATGTTCCGGGAAAATCAGGAATACAGAAATACAAGTCGCTGAGGAATGAAATAAATAGGAAGTGCAGGGAAGCTAAGACGAAATGGCTGCAGGAAAAATGTGAAGACATCGAAAAAGACATGATTGTCGGAAGGACAGACTCAGCATACAGGAAAGTCAAAACAACCTTTGGTGACGTTAAAAGCAACGGTGGTAACATTAAGAGTGCAACGGGAATTCCACTGTTAAATGCAGAGGAGAGAGCAGATAGGTGGAAAGAATACATTGAAAGCCTCTATGAGGGTGAAGATTTGTCTGATGTGATAGAAGAAGAAACAGGAGTCGATTTAGAAGAGATAGGGGATCCAGTATTGGAATTTAAAAGGGCTTTGGAGGACTTACGGTCAAATAAGGCAGAAGGGATAGATAACATTCCATCATAATTTCTCAGATCATTGGGGGAAGTGGCAACAAAACGACTATTCACGTTGGTGTGTAGAATATGAGTCTGGCGATATACCATCTGACTTTCGGAAAAGCATCATCCACACAATTCCGAAGACGGCAAGAGCTGACAAGTGCGAGAATTATCGCACAATCAGCTTAACAGCTCATGCATCGAAGCTGCTTACAAGAATAATATACAGAAGAATGGAAAAGAAAATTGAGAATGCGCTAGGTGACGATCAGTTTGGCTTTAGGAAAAGTAAAGGGACGAGAGAGGCAATTCTGACGTTACGGCTAATAATGGAAGCAAGGCTAAAGAAAAATCAAGACACTTTCATAGGATTTGTCGACCTGGAAAAAGCGTTCGACAATATAAAATGGTGCAAGCTGTTCGTGATTCTGAAAAAAGTAGGGGTAAGCTATAGGGAGAGACGGGTCATATACAATATGTACAACAACCGAGAGGGAATAATAAGTGTGGACGATCAAGAACGAAGTGCTCGTATTAAGAAGGGTGTAAGACAAGGCTGTAGCCTTTCGCCCCTACTCTTCAATTTGTACATCGAGGAAGCAATGATGGAAATAAAAGAAAGGTTCAGGAGTGGAATTAAAATACAAGGTGAAAGAATATGAATGATACGATTCGCTGATGACATTGCTATCCTGAGTGAAAGTGAAGAAGAATTAAATGATCTGCTGAACGGAATGAACAGTCTAATGAGTACACAGTATGGTTTGAGAGTATCGGAGAAAGACGAAGGTAATAAGAAGTAGTAGAAATGAGAACAGCGAGAAACTTGACATCAGGATTGATGGTCACGAAGTCAATGAAGTTAAGGAATTCTGCTACCTACGCAGTAAAATAACCAATGACGGACGGAGCAAGGAGGACATCAAAAGCAGACTCGCTATGGCAAAAAAGGCATTTCTGGCCAAGAGAAGTCTACTAATATCAAATACCGGCCTTAATTTGAGGAAGAAATTTCTGAGGATGTACGTCTGGAGTACAGCATTGTAACATGGGCTGTGGGAAAACCGGAACAGAAGACAATCGAAGCATTTGAGATGTGGTGCTATAGACGAATGTTGAAAATTAGGTGGACTGATAAGGTAAGGAATGAGGAGGTTCTACGCAGAATCGGAGAGGAAAGGAATATGTGGTAAACACTGATAAGGAGAAGGGACAGGATGATAGGACATCTGCTAAGATATGAGGGAATGACTTCCATGGTACTAGAGGGAGCTGTAGAGGGCAAAAACTGTAGAGGAAGACCGAGATTGGAATACGTCAAGCAAATAATTGAGGACGTAGGTTGCAAGTGCTACTCTGAGATGAAGAGGTTAGCACAGGAACGGAATTCGTGGCGGGCCGCATCAAACCAGTCAGTAGACTGATGACCAAAAAAAAAAAGTTCTAGGAGACTGATGACCATAGATGTTAAGTCCCATAGTGCTCAGAGCCATTTGAACCAAAACAAGGAAAATGGATTGTAGTCGAATCAAATCAGGTAATGCTGAGGGAATTAGATTAGGAAATGAGACACTCAAAGTAGTAGATGCATTTTTCAATTTGGGGAGCAAAATAACTGTTGATGGTCGAAATGGCAAGGAAAGCGTTTCTGAAGAAGAGAAACATGTCAACATCGAGTATAAACTTAAGTGTTAGGAAGTATTTTCTGAAAGTATTTCTATCGAGTGTATGGAAGTGAAACATGGATGATAAATAGTTCACACAAGAAGAGAATAGAAGCTTTCGAAACATGGTGTTACAGAAGAATGCTGAAGATTAGATGGGTAGATCGCGTAACTAATGAGGAGGTACTGAATAGAAATGGGGAGAAGAGGAATTTATGGCACAACTTGACTAGAAGAAGGGATCGGTTCGTAACACATGTACTGTGGCGTCAAGGGATCACGAATTTAATATTGGAGGGCAGCGTGGAGGGTAAAAATCGTAGAGGGAGGCGAAGAGATGAATACACTAAGCAGATTCAGAAGGATGGAGGTTGCAGTAGGTACTGCGAGATGAAGAAGCTTGCAAAGGACAGAGTAGCATGGAGAGCTGAATCAAACCAGTCTCAGGACTGAGGACCACAACAACAACTCTATGAATTAGACAACGAGTAAACACTGGAGACTGTAGTAACATTTGTTGTACAGGAATCTAACACATACTTTCAGAGTGGCTATACGAAACAAGAAACATAAATTCAAATAGCAAGACACTCATGTAAAGCATCATTCCATTAATTGTGAATCAGTGAGCCGTGGGCTGAGAGGGGGGGGGGGGGGGACAGTGTACTTATAATAAGGGCAAACACACGCTCCAGACGCCCAGTGGGTGGTTGAAGCACAAGAGTCTGATAATGTTCGTTGCATTTTCTAAGTTTTCTGCCAATAAAATGCAGTTGCCTTTCTCACAACATTGTCTATTTTAACGTTCCAATTAAAGGTATTCGTAACTCTTATACCTGGATACTTAATTGAACTGGCAGCCCTTAGATTTGTGCAATTTATTGTGTAATCGAAATTTAACGGATTCCTTTTAGTACTCATGTGGATTACCGCACACTTTTCATTTTTAGGGTCACAATTGCCACTTTTCGCACCGAACAGATATTTCGTCTCTGTCATTTAGCAATTAGTTTTAATATTCTGATGTCTTTACTAAACAGCAAATGACAGCATCATCTTCAAGCAATATAAGATGGCTTCTCAGATTGTCGCCAATTTTTGGGAAATTAGGAATAGCAGAGCGCATATAAGACATCCTTCGGGAACGCCACACATCACTTCTGTGTTACTCGATGACTATATCTCTGTCGGTTACCATGAACTTTGATCTTTCTGACAGAAAATCACGAATCCAGTCGCACAACTGAGACGATACTCCATAGATAAGCAATTTGATTAGAAGTCACTTGCGAGGAATGGTATCAAAAGGCTTTTGGAAATCTACAAATATGGAATCAGTCTGTGATCCTCTGCTGATACCACTCATTTCTTCATGAGAATAAAGAGTTAGTTGTGTTGCACAAGAACAATGATACTGAGTACTTGCTGATTACGTATCAATAAACCATTTTGCTGGAGTATGTGTTCCAAAATCCTACTGCAAATCGACGTCAACGATAAAGGTTTGTAATAAATGAAAAGCACCAGTTTGCTTTTGTTCTGGTGCTTTTCATTTATTATTATAATGTTGTTCTACCAAGAACCGATGGAAGATTCTGTTAATATGATAAAGGTTTGTAATACAGAGGATCACTCATTTTTACTTTCTCAAGTATTGGTGTGACATGTGCAGCTTCCTCGTATTTAGGTACGGATCTTTGTCGCAGTTGTAGATGATTTGCGAAATATGGAGCCATTACATGAGCATACTCTGAAAGGAACCTAATTCGTATACAGTCTGGACCGGAAGGTAACTTTTATCAAGTGATTTGAGTTGCTTCGCTACACCGAGGATATCTGCTTCTGAGTTACTCATGCTGGCAACACATCTTGATTCGAATTCTGACTATTTATTTCGTTTTCTTTGGTGAAGGGTTCATTATTCCCCTTTAGTGGCACTGCGACGGTTACATTACCATGCATACGGTGTGCTAATATGAAGAACGGTGTCGATTTGTTACATTAAAATTTGTTTATTCTATTTCAACGTAAGATATGACGTTACGCAAGTTGTGGTGAACACTCTGTTCATTTAAAGTGTATCTTACTTTATGTCCAATTTTATGAAGTTCGTGTTCTTCCACTTTGCGGTAGCGACAATGATATCCACAATTATCCAGGATTACTGCTCTCACATAATTCTCGCACCACTGCAACGAGAAGTGATATAGATGCTGGTGTTGAGGAAGAGCTGATGTCGTTAAAGTTAACAAAGCCTTAGCGCTGGACGAAATCTGTACTATATCAGGTCTCGGTCTCAGTTAGTCCCCTTTTAACTATCATCCGCTATGGATTCCTCGTACAAAGAAAGGCGCCCAGTGACTGGAAGAAGGCACAGCTCACAGCCATCTACAAGAAACGTATCGAAAGTGAACCACAAAACTAACGTCCAGTCCCCTTGAGATCCATTTGTCGTAAAACCTTAGAAAGTATTTTGAGCTCAAGCATAATGAGATATCTCCCCCATGCCAAACACCATGGACCATGTGAAACCACGCAGATTTTTCACGTGACATTCGGAAAGCCATTCATCAACGCACACACACACACACACAATTTCGATTTCCGAAAAGCATTTGACTCAATATCATATCTACGTTTATTTCCAAAAGTATGATTGTATAGGGTATGAAGAGAAATTTGTGACTGCTTTGAGGATTTTTTGGTAGGAAGGGACGCAGTAGGTCGTCTTGGATGGAGAGTCGTCAGCAGATGCCGAATTAAGTTGGAGTGTGTTGGAAGTCCAGTTGTTGATGTTCTATGGCAGTGGTTCCCAACAGGTGGTCCGCGGACCCCCAGGGGTCCGCAAGATGCTATTAGAATAAAAAATATATTAATTATATTTCGTATGATAAAAAATTTTTTTGTTTAGGCCGCTCAATATTTTTTCGATAATGAATATGTCAATGTTTTTTCTAAGAACCAAAAATAGAAAACGTATAAAAAGACTCTTAATTTGGCATTTTTAGGTACTTGGCACTGTGATATGACGAGGTACCAATCGTGCTCGATGAGGGGGTCCTCGAGAAAATTTTGCTGGGAACCCCTGTTTTATGGTAATAACCTTGCAGATAATATTTCAGTAACCTCAGAGTTTTCTCATATACAGTTATGAAAAACTACCTGAAAAAAGCTCACAAGTTGTCAAAAGAGTAGAAACCGTCTTTAAATATTCAGAAATGTAATATTGCACACTTCACAAAACTAAAATAACGTGGTATGTTATGACTAAAATATCAACTAGTCACAGTTAGAATCGGTCAACTCACACAAATACCTGGACGTACCAATTTGTAGGGCTATGACATGGGACGATTACAGAGGCTCAGTCGTAGGTAAAGAATGGGCCAGACATCGGTTTATCGTTAAGATGGTGGGAAACGATATCAGTCTACGAACTATATTTCATAAAAATCACTTCGGCAACCCATCCCGGAATTGTGCTCAAGTATGTGGGACCCATACCAAATAAGATTAACAGGGGAAAAGAGGAAGCCAGCACTAATGGTCACAGATTTGTTTGACCAGTGGAAGTCTGTCGCGGAGATGCAGATGAAACTGAAGTGCGAGATGCTTGAAGATTGAGGCAGACTGTTATAGGAATATACTACAACCGTCCTCCGCCCCCATAGAGGCCTCGCGAGGACAGCTTCAGACCACGGTGACTACAGCGCCCACTCAGGCGTTTCAGCGGTCATTCTTTTCGCGCTCCATACGTGAATGGAACGTTTAGATACATTAATAACTGGTACAATGGAAACTACCCTCTGTCATGTATGTCACAGTGGTTTGCAGAGTATGCATGTAGATGTAGAATTATTGATATAAAGAAAATGTTTTTCAGGTTTTTAAGTCACATAATACAGAGGGCGCGCACATGTAGCGCTAGGAGTGGGAGAAGAAGCTATGTACGACTCATGTCACCTATACAGGATGAACCAGAAATCGACCGACAGAACTGCTGCGGTCACTCGTCACAAACTTCCTGGACTTTATTATGAGAATTGTCTCTGCTGCCGTGAAAATAGTTATACAACAGTGAAAAGGCCTGAAGTATGTAATCAACAGAACGTAATAAGACGAAATGATCCGGTTATTTGTGGGCGCCTGTGAACACATGCAAACTTGCCGTTAAGTGGCGGCCGACGCTGTGAAAACAACTGAGCAAATCGTCTAACTGCCCTTTTTCCATTGCACTCAGTGAATGACGAGATGCATTTCGGCCTATTCCTCATCAGTAAACCTTTCCATACTGTTGTGTACCAAACGTGCCACTAACGTTGCTGGAGAAACCAGTCCGAGACTGGACTGAGCAGAACTGAACGCAAGTTCGAGGACCGAGAGCGAACTAGGCTTTGGCGTCGTCAGCAGCGTGCACTACTGGTGAGTGGGACAAGTTCGTTTCCAGACGAGACATACAGCGCATACTACTGCCATTGTCACTGTTATGCAGGTATCGGGTGTAGTGAAGCAGGGGATACAACCCGTCAGCTTTGACCAATGACGTCATACATTAGTCATAGATAGTAAGGTCTTCACTTAGAGGCATTGATGATAAAACAGTTCTGTGTTCCGGATAAGCGCTATCATTGTACATTAAAATAATTATTCGTAATGATATTGAGGTAATTTGGAGTATTAGTTTGTTATTCTACAACAATTTTTAGTGTCTTAATTTCGTTTATAGAAATGGATTTGCCTGTTTGTGGGGTATGTAATTTTCGTTACTGTCTGTCTAGACGAGCTTCGGTTATTCCTCGATATTTCCGTGTGGTAAGCTCACTTTTCCATTTGCTTCTTTCACTGTATTTCACAATTTTGACATATTTCACAGTTTTATTCCACCAATATGTGTATTTTAGTGTTGTGAAGTACGTAATAGAAATTTCTCAGCTGTCGACCTTCTTTCGTTTCCCAGCACTAATATCAGTTAGACATTTTCGAATGTGTACTTGCTATATTACAGGCGAAACCCCCGACACAACTAAAATTCATATCCCGTCCTTCACTTCGCCTTTACACTGACACTATATATGTCAATTGGCGAGCAAGATACAAATGTTGCGTATAGCTATATAGCTCAAGTAACGAATGGGATACTATTAGCGTCCAAGGCAACAAGAAAACTGTACCCCATAGTGAAGTACGGGATGCAAATTGTACATGCATGTGTCGTCTTCTTGTCTTCGTGTAGTTCAATTGAGGTACAGGTTGCAAATGTAACGTACGTGTATTTCCACCTTTTCGTTACCAGTGTACATATATCGAGGTCAACGGAAGTCTGGTATACATGTATTACATACGTAGGTCTTTCGGTCATCAGTAATACTGATATGTACGTAGGAAAAGACTGTTAGTAATAGCGGAGACGAAATAAACAGCACATCTACAATTTGTATCCCGTGTTCCACTTAGGGTTTACTGAAGCGGAGGATACATCGTTCAGGTGAAGAACAGAACAGTAATGCTAGTGAAAACGAAGAAATCGACTTACGACAAACTCGTATTCCGGACTGTACTTAAGCAACACACTTCGAATGAGCTTTTAATTTGTATCGGGTGTTTCATTTACGGTTTAGTGAAGCAGGGGATACATAGTTCAAGTGAACAACAGGACAGCAATGCTAGTTGAAACTGATAAATCGACTACGCTGAACTTGTCTCCCGAACTGCACTTTAAGCAATACAGTTCGAAAGACTTTTGAGATACAACTGACATACATGAACGTGATGTATTCTTTGCTAGTAACATATTTCATTCATTTCTTTCCATTGTATTTTGCGGAGAAATACTAAGATACAAACACGCGATATCGTTAACGTGAAAATACTACTGGCCCTTATATATGTGAAGTACAGTTTTTCTCTCTTCATTCCTCCGTTTCTGAACATTCTTCTCAGCTCTTCCAACTTTGTAATACATGCTCTCTGGTGAACTCTGACGTCATTGGTCAAAGCCGACGGGTTGTAGCCCCTGCTAAACTAGACCTCAGGTATCTTCAGTGCAGTGCCGGTACAAGGGGGTCAGAAACCAAACGAAACGCAATTAGTCTGTAACGAACTGCTGGAGACCACGGGCCCCCTATACCAGAATACTCGGAAAATATCCCAGGACGACCTTCGAAATTTAGTCGTTGTAGTTTTCGTCGCCCTTGTACACACACAAAATGACAACGTATCTTCTGCACATTACCTGTACCATATGCTCATACATGGGTATAGACCGTGTTTTATTTTAAAGGATGTTTTGTCGAGTAGAAGATATACGATTTTTAAAATCCGTGTCTGTAATTCGGTTTTAACGTTTTACATTCGGTTTTATGGATCGTAAGTGAAGATGATTGTTTGAGGATCCAACAGAAAATTAAAAAAAAATATAAAATTATTTGCGATTGTAAAAATTTGGACATTACAGTTATTCGAGCATCTGCAGTCCTTCTCACCAGCACACCACGTTCAGAGCCTCCTACATGCCTGGCAAGTTGCGGCCCTTTTCTGGGTACAAATAATGAAAATGTAATGAACGAACAGAGGTCCGTACGCAAATTAAAACAAAATCACGCACACTATTACGTACTGGGATGATGCCATTTGGAAATGAAGACCTTAGCAACTCATAAATTAAATTTCGATGCAGACGGCTTTCAAGTAGTCTGTGATCAAGCTACGAGTATATTTATCAAAACTGTGGAGTAAAAAAGGAACACTGGTAGGAAGTGGGTAACCTCTCGCAACTAATTTCTTATACAAGTCTGTCAAGTCGCATACTTGGAACCTGCGAAATGATGTGGTTAAGATGCGCTACTGCCGTTGTGTCCTTATCGCCGTGTCCTGGCGTGATAATCTTCAATCGATTTAAGTGCGCGGAGTAAGACCCGTGGTGCAACCACATGCGAATGATAGAAGTCACACGGCGTCTATGACGCTGCACCGAGGCAAACCGTGGTCGAGAACAGATGTGAGAACAAATGTTCGTTTATATGGCCGCCAGGTGGCCACCCTTAGAGCGCAGAGAACATGCCGTGCACACTTCCAAGCGTGATAAGCAGCCTTCTGTGTCGTCGATGTGAGATCTGGAAAACAGATCGGCGTTGGGTAATACTTCTCTTGGCAAGGCGGTCAGCAGTTTCATGATGAAGAGTGTCATGTTGTCCTTTAATCGAGAGTAACTGAACAGCAATGCCCACAGAGTGCCCCTCTCTTATGGCCGACAAGACGTCCAGAACATATCTGTTGGTCTGTTTATCAAACGCGGGATGTTGCAATTTCGGCAGCACACTTTGAGAGTCTGTAGCTATCAGGGCGAACTTGGATGTCCGGGTACCATAATAAATAGCGTCCCTGATGACCAGTAGCTACACCTTGTAAGCAGAAGATTCAGATGGAAGCGCAAACATTTGGTAGGCGCCACTAGAAGCGAAAAAGGAGATGTATCCACACCGGCTTCAGATTTAGAACCGCCCGTGTAGATGTGAGCGAACTGCGGTCACTGTATACTGAGAAAATGCTCCAGTTCGCGAGTGATATTGGTCTCCGTTCGGAAATCGGACGGCAGTTATGCCATGGGGCTGGAGTGAAGCATAGACTAAACGAAAAACAAAAACATGAGATACGTTTGTTTGCGTGGCCATCTTCCGCAGCAACTTTTAACATCTGTTACTATAGGTTATCCGTCTTGAGGCGAGGGGGGGGGGGGGGGGCGGTTGTATCCTGTAGAACGAGAGGAAAGAGATGGCGCCAATTCTCGTAGCTGCAAACCAGTAATGGCGTTCTGCTCAGGTGGCTAGGTTCTGGTCATGAGGTACCATGTGAGTCTCCAGACTCAAACCTCCGCCTTAAGAGAGGCACAATCATTTATCGAAGATCGACTGACGAGAAAAATATCAGACAACATGTGCCGTCTTTCTTCCACTACCAGGGCATTGGTGGGCGTTGATTTCATGGCTCCGAGGTCAAGACGAATCGCTCTATAACTGACGAGATCGAGTTTGCGCAAAGTTGATTGCGTTGCAGTGCCGTAGACAGTGCTTCCATAATCTGACAGAACAGATCAAAATTTTATACAGAGTCAAGAGCATAATTGGTTCTGCTCCCCACCATACTCGGGCAAACATACGCAAGATATTCACAGTTTTACCCACCTTGTCGATAAGGTACGCAACATGTCGCGCCCACGTGAGTTTGCTGTCGAAGTAGACGCCAAGGAACTTAGTATGTGCTCGAACAGGAAATGTGAATGGGCCAAGATGAAGTTCGGATGAAACGTTATTGCGCCGTTTCCTCGTAAATATCACAGGTGACAAAGTAAGCCCATTTTTGAAATACCATGCGGCCAACATTTCACATGCGTCACCCAAACGGACGACGAGTGGGCTTAGATACAGACGTCGTCCGCACACTGAAGAACTTTGACGGTGGGGTTGAACAGTCTCTATGTCTGCAACATGCGGGGCTTACAGCAAGGGACTCAGAATCGCGCCCTGCGGAGGCCACAAGACACTAGACGGGGTTCATGCAACACATTGTTCTGATCACGGGTATATACGGTCTGGCAACCAAGCAAACTGCAGATAATCCGTAAAATGACCACCGGGAGACTCAGCTGTTGCAGTTTGTTGATAAGTTCAGGTATCAGGATATTGTGGTACACCCTCGAAAAGTCAAGAAATAAGGCCGTTAAATGCCCTTTATTGAAGAACGTGTTTTCAGTGTCCATCGAATACGAGGTGATATTATCATTAGACCTCGGATTTTAGGTAAAAAACTATTTTTTTACTCATTAAATAAAGGCAATAAAAGTTGTGTATACACGAATTACGCCAATTTATGATCGAAAACACTAGTTTTATACCACCTAAAAACACGTAATTTCAGGTTAGTACCAGACTGTACCTAAATTTTAAAAATCCAATTAAATAAAATTCTTTATAACTAATATTCTCTTGTGGTCTTTCAAGCTAAGAATTAAGCAAATATTTCATCGAAAATGGTAAATATAGTACCTAAAATACCCAATTTCATGTTAGAACCTGATTGTACCTCATTTTTAAGAGCCCTAAAAAAGCTAATTTCATATTAGAACCTGAGTGTATCTAATTTTTAAAAATCCATTCAGATGGAATACGTATGTCTAAAACTACCCTTGGTCTTCCCGGCTACTTAGAAAGCAGTAACTGAATAACTGGTTTGTCTGCACGAGTGAACGCTGATCGTGCTGTTTTCCAGCCCGCCCTGCCCCGTCGCTCGCTGTGAACCGCCGAGTGCGCCGGCTGGGCAAGGAGCGGGGGGCGGAGGCTCGTGAGCTGCCTAGCCGCCCTGTTCAAAACACCTGCACTGTCCTCATTCACTCAGTCGGTCAGCGTGCTGCTTGCCTGTGGTGAAATGGTGAAATACATCACAACGACATTGCATTTGTGGAAAGTCAAGCATGTCGGAAGTAGCCAGCTCCAAATCCTCTTCGATTCGTCAGTGGTTACGAGAATTTCCTGATTTCTCTTCAGACGGATGAGCTATTCACTGCAAAGTGTGCAACAAAGACGTAAATAAAATGATAACCTTTTATCTGCTACACCCACTCAGAGAACAGTGATGCCGCTGTTTTTTGCGAGTTAAATTGGACTAGACACATGCGAATGCAAAAATATTGTTTCTAAACCCTTAATGTAGATTAACTTTGCTAAGTAATCTCGTACGAAAATGCTCCCACAAAGTATTTCTCATTTCCTTTTGTTTTTAGGTACGTTCTGAAGAACAGAGGTCGCATATAAGTCAGCATGTTGCAGGAATTAAACATCAGGCAAATTTAAAAAATAAATCAAACTTGAAACAAACGTTTGTAACTAAACCAAATCCAACGAACAAAACTGAATTTCATCTTGACCTGTGTAGAGAGATTGTTGCAGCAAATATACCATTCAATGAAGTTGAACATAGCCAGCTCAAAAGTTTTCTAGAGAAATACTGTCACCGCAGCATTCCATCAGAATCCATTCTAGGAAAGAACTGTTTAGACGCATTTCTTGAAAATACATCGAGCAGGATAAGGGGAGATAGAGGCGATTCATATATGTGGATCTCTGTCGATGAGACAACTGACAGACAAGGTCGGTATGTGGATAATTTGATTGTTGGAGAGTTAGATCCTGACACTCGCTCTGTACCTCATCTGATCTGCACCAAGCAGCTAAATAACACAGCTGGAAACAAATGCTCACTTTGTTAATAAAAACCTCAAATTACTCTATCCCAACAGTACTTGTAATCCACACTGACGCAGCCGCATACATGATTGCTCCTGTTACATCGTTGAAAGTAAATTACCCCGCCTTGCTCCGTATCACATGTCTTTCCCATGCCAAGAGTCGTGTAGCTGAGACGATACGTCTCGAATTTCCACATGTAAACAAGCTAGTTTGAACCATCAAAAAGGTTTTTATTAAAACACCTACAAGAATCCAGTTATTTCGAGAGAAACTCCCCAACGTACCACATCCACCAGAACCCATACTTACTCGCTGGGAAACGTGGCTACAGGTCGTCGAATCGGAAGCGTTTAAGAACATTGTTCTTAAGTTGCGGGAGGAGGTAGTGAGCATTATTTCAGCTAAAGATCTTCTTAAGGACCCAACAATTTCCAACGACACTGCATACATTTCATTATGCATTTTTGGTCCCTATAATTAAAGCTCTAGAGTGTTTAGGAAAATCTACACGCAACTGCGATTGATAGAAGAGATGACAGAAAAAATCAACTTGGTCCCAGGTTCTATTGATATGAAAGTTAGTGAAAAAAGGACAGTGGTACAAAAAAAAGTGGCTGCACAGTGGCTGACATCTTATCAGGTAAATCAACAGAACGTGAGTGTTCGATCCCTATTGCGGCTCATATCGTCATTTAAATATGCTCCGGTGACATCTGCTGACGTGGAACGCTCATTCTCGGCTTATAAGATGCTATTAACAGACTAGAGATGCATTTTCTCAACGGAAAATCTGGAGAAAGTGTTAGTTATTTACTGTGACTGTAATTATGGACATGGACAATAATATAATGTGGGTTTTTGTCAATCTGTTTATCTCTCTAGAAAATGAAATGTCAGATTTGGTCACCTGTTTTTGTAGGTGATAGAATCTATTTAGGTACCTAATTTAAGATTTTTAGAACCTAAAACTCCGAGGTCTAATTATTATAAGTACTGCTACCCGTACGGAAGCCTTTTTGCGTCCACGGGAGCAAGATCTCATGTTCCAGCCACCATTCTAGGCGAAACTTGAGACTTTCGAATGTCTTACACATGAAGGACGACAGTGGAATCGGGAGATACGATGTCGCTTGACCAGGGTCTTTCCCTGTCTTCAGTATGGGCACCAATACCTGAGTCATCGAGTCACCGGAAACTTTCCCATCCCTCCAGATGTCATTGCAGATGTTCATAAGAACACATTTTGCATCGTCTGGCAAATTAAGAATCATGGAGTAGTGGATCTGGTCATAGCCACGCGATGTATCTGGTGAGGACGTCAAGGCCCAGTGGAGTTCGACGAAAGAGAATGACGTGGTTAAAGAACCTCGTAGATTGGCAGTGGCACCTGTCACCGCGAGACCGATGGGTTACGGCACAGCAGTAGGAGGTGCGACAGTGGCGCCAAACTCGTCTGTCCAGATCTGCAACCGCTTTGGAGGTACCGGCTTCGGCCAAATACGTCCAAGAGGAGTGTGCACAGAAAATTGTTCGCAGAACTTCCTCCAGTGTTCTCTCTTGCAGGCCTTGGGAAAGCGCTCGGTGGACGCATTCATCCGTTTGTAGGCAACATAATTCCTCATGTTGTATGCCGTTTAAGAAGACTGCAATCCAGTCTCCGCCACCAACACCTTGGTGCCACCAGGGAACCAGGGATCGGCTGGTGCCAGGTATCATCCTCTTCTGTGAAATAGAATGCGATGCCGCTACGATACCCTGAACACACGGGGATCACACTTCTGATACCTGAGCTGTGACCTCCTCATGCATGCCTTGGATTGGTTGCTCGTCATCCTGGAGCATCGGAACTGGCAATGGCCGCCGTGCCAGGTGGCCCTCGCTGTGGCTGGGTGGCGCCCGTGAGGAGAGCCCCTGATCGGAGTCGGTGGTATCGGGGCGGATGCAGCGCAAATGAAACGCATACGGGTCCAGAACTCTGGCCGTTCTTCTGCGGCCGTCTCTCTGCGTGGAACTGATTCTTCTAGTGCTGCTTCTCCTGCCCCTTCGGCCTTCCCTTCCGTGGCTACCCCCTGGAAGGAGGTTAGGTTAGGTTAGGTTAATGTTTAACGTCCCGTCGACAACGAGGTCATTAGAGACGGAGCGCAAGCTCGGGTCAGGGAAGGATTGGGAAGGAAATCGGCCGTGCCCTTTCAAAGGAACCATCCCGGCATTTGCCTGAAACGATTTAGGGAAATCACGGAAAACCTAAATCATGATGGCTGGAGACGGGATTGAACCGTAGTCCTTCCGAATGCGAGTCCAGTGTGCTACCACTGCGCCACCTCGCTCGGTCCTGGAAGGAGGGTCAGGCCCGTCGGCTAGAGGCGAAACCTTTCCCCCGCTATCCGGTTTGCAGCAGGACTGATCAGGATACTTTCACCAATACCAAACCTTTATTCTTTGTGGAACACATTGAAGAAAAGTTTGGCGAAGTGGTCTCCGCGAGCAAGATGCGGTCGGGTTCGTTGCTGATCAAAACTGCTTCAGCTCCCCAGTCTGCGACCCTTGCTGCCTGTACCCATCTTGGCACAATTCCTGTGTCCATTACCCCCCCCACCAGTCTCTAAATATGGTTCAAGGTGTGAATTTTCACAGGGACCTCATCCTTCAAACTGATGAAAAACTTCGGGACAATCTCGGACGGTGGGGTGTTCACTTTGTTTGGCGTGTTCTGAAGGGTCCTAAGGACAATCGCATTGATACTGGTGCCTTTATCCTGGCCTTTGAAGGGGATACCCTCCCTGAGAAACTAAAGATTATGGTTTATCGATGTGATGTGAAGCCGTACATCCCACCTCCTATCATGTGTTTTAAGTGCTTGCGTTTTGGACACATGTCTTCCAGCTGTTCGCAGGCCCCTCTCTGTGGTGACTGTGGACGTCCACTCCATGAGGGGAGTTCCTGTGTTCCCCCTCCGTGTGTGTTGTCATGGCAATCAGTCTCCACGTTCCTCAGATTTATCAGTATATAAGAAGGAAAAGAAGATACAGGAGTATAAGTCCCTTGATCGTTTAACCTACACACAGGCTCGTAAGAAGTCTTCATCCTGTGTCCATGACGTCTAGTTACGCTGTAGTTACATCTTCACCCCTTCCTCCCCCTTCCTTACCCCAATCCCGGACCCCTCTACTCCCCCCCCCTCTCCCCTGCGGCTCCCACACCTTCTCCTCTGGGCGCTGCTCCCCCTCTCCAGCCGGAGAAGTGTCCCACTCCTTCAGCGTCTGCCGGTCAAGGGCGCCCCGCCCGGGATGCCCCTTCCCGGCACCTTCCAGGCCAAAGATCTGCTGCCACACGACGACTGCGAGAACCACGGTCTGTCGGCCCCCAGGTCGCCCGGTCTCTTTCTGTTCCTGATCTTGCTGCCGCTGGCTCCTTTATGCCACACAGCCCTCCTCGATCTCAAACAGAAAAGAAGAAGAAACATAATTCCCGGAACAAAGAGCCTCTGGTGTCACCAGAGTTCCCATCCCCGGCTTCACAACCAGATTCTGACCTGTCGTTCATGGATGTCACCCTCTCCTAGTCGGTGACGGGTGGTGACCCGGCGGTATGACTGGCTTTAGCCTGTTCAGCCCCCTTTAAATCATCGTTCTGTGGTTATCCAATGGAATTGTAATGGATTCTACCGTACAGACATTGCTAGCACGTGGATTCCTCTTCAAACTACATTGGAAGCGGTTGCTGTTAGGGCCCACCTGGACTCTGAGGTCACGGTTTGCAATCTATCTCCGTCTTGACAGGACTCTTACACCTGCTGCCTTAACTGCCCTTCTTCAGCAAATTCCTCCTTCCCCCTTCCTCCTTCCTCCTTATCGGGGATTTGCTGATCACCCCTTGTGGGGCAGTGCACTTCCATCTAGTCAGTGTCTTCTCATAGACCAGTTTCTTGCAGACCACGACTTGTGCCTTCTTAATGATGGCTCCCCTACTCATTTCAGTGCCGGTCATGGTACTTTTTCTGCCATTGATCTTTCTCTTTCTCCTCCTTTCATTACACTGGTCGCCACACGACGACCTCTGTGATAGTGACCATTTCCCGTTGGTTCTCTCTCTCCCTTCCCGCTCCCCAATGGACAGGTTACCTCATTGGTCTTTCCAACGCGCCGATTGGCCTCTATACACTGCACAGGTCGTGTTTTCTCCCTCTTTGTCGGGTTGTATTGATGACGTCCTACGTGACGAGTCTGACGCGATTGTTCGCGCTGCTAGCTTTGCTGTTCCGCGGTCATCTGGACCATTTCGTCCCGGCAAGTCCCGTGGTGGAGTACGGCCATCGCCAATGCCATCCGTGATCGCCATCGAGCATTGCAACACCTTAAGATGCACCCATCCGTTGCCGGCCTTATTACCTTTAAACACCTTCGTGCTAAGGCCCGTTATTTAATCAGAGCAAACAGATATGTTGGAAACGATTTGTTTCTTCCCTCGGTTCTACTGTCCCTATGTCACGGGTATGGGATACACTTCGCTCTCTCCAAGGTTGCCATCGTCAGTCCACCCTCCTAGGCCTTCACCTCCCAGATGGCCTTCGTACGGACCTGTTGATTCTTGCAGAACATCTTGCGACCCATTTTGCAATGGCATCAGCATCAGCCTCCTATCCAGCTACTTATCTTCGCCGGAAACAGCGGGCCGAAGCTTCCACCTTACGTTTTACCCCTTGACAGTCAGAATCTTACAACGAACCTTTTACTGAATGGGAATTTCTTTCCGCACTTTCTTCTTCTCATGATACGACCCCTGGCCCAGACTCCATTCATAACCAACTGCTTCAACATCTTCTCTGCGTGTTTAACCGTATCTGGCTCCAGGGTGACTTCCCTTCTCAGTGGAGGGATAGCATCGTGGTTCCTGTCCTTAAGCCTTCTAAGAATATTTGTTGACAGCTATCAGCCAATTAGTCTGACCAATGTTGTTTGCAAATTACTCGAACATATGGTAGCTCTTCGGCTCAATAGGGTCCTCGAATATCGGGATCTATTGTCCCCTTACCAGTGTGGCTTCCGAGAGGGACGGTCTCCGATCGATCATTTACTTCGCTTGGAATCCGCAGTTCGGCAGGCTTTTTCCCAGAGCCGCCATTTGGTTGCAGTATTTTTTGACCATCGTAAGGCCTATGGCACGGCCTGGTGCCATCACATCTTACTTACCTTTCATCAGTGGGGTCTGCGGGGCCCACACCCGATTTTTATCCGCCAGTTCCTGTTCCATCGGTCATTCAGGGTTCGGGTTGGTACTGTTTGTGGTTCTCCACGGACCCAGGAGACGGGCATCCCACAGGGTTCTGTCTTGAGTGTACTTCTTTCCCTCATTGCTATCGATGGACTTGTGGCCTCTGTCGGTCCCTTGGTCGCCCCTGCCCTGTATGTGGATGATTTCTGCATTTGGGTTAGTTCCTCCTCGATGGCCTGTGCAGAGCGGCAGCTCCAGGGAGTTATACGGCGTGCCTCTGCACGGGCCCTCTCACACAGGTTTCAATTCTCTCCTTTAAAATCGCGGGTGGTCCACTTCTGTCGCCATACTACGATCCACCCTGATCCAGAGCTCTATCTCGCTGCACAATGATCGCCTGTGGTCCCACAGTTTCGTTTCCTGGGTCTTCTTTTCGACAACAAGCTCACTTCGCTGCCTCATATCAGACTACTGAAGATAGGATGTTTCCGTAAACTCACTGTCCTTCGCTTCCTTGCCCACTCCTCTTGGGGTGCGGACCGTTCCCTCCTTCTCCGTCTTTATCGTTCTCTAGTTCTGTCTCGCTTGGACTATGGTTGTCATGTTCATGGCTCGGCTGCTCCTTCCACACTGCACGTGCTGGATCCAGTCCACCATCGTGGTATCCGTTTGGCCACCGGTGCCTTCCCTACTGGCCCTGTTGATAGTCTCCTGATTGAAGCTGGGATCCCCCCCCCCCCCTTTCTGTTCGGCGGTCCCAGCTTCTGGTGTCTTATGCACTCGCTGTCCGTTCCTCTCCCACTCATCCTTCCTATTCTATCGTGTTCCAAGACCATGGACGTAACCCACCTGATTCCCGCCCTCGGGCGGGTTTACCGGTTGGGCTCCACCTTGCGTCTCTTTGCCGTGATTTTCAGCTTCCTTCTTTGTCCTGTCTTCCTCGCTCCCTCCCCTCCACCCCCCACCCTTGGTTAGTTCCTCGGCCTCGAATTCGGATGGATCTCCGCCGAGGTCCGAAAGATTCCATCCCCCCGATGGTGTTCCTTTTTCCGACGAATTTTATGGGAGTTTCGGGATGCTGTTGTTTTTTGCACTGGGGCTGTAAATCTGCTGATCATGTGGGATATACCTTCACGTCCTCTGCTGGAACGGAAAATCATCTGCTGCCACCTACATGTGGGGTGTTTACTTTGGAATTGATGGCAATTTCCCAGGCCCTTACCTTTATTAAACAGTCCCAACACAACCGCGTTTTGTTATGTACGGGCTCAATGAGTGGCCTTCTGGCTATTGACCGGTGTTTTTCGCGCCATCCCTTGGTCTCTGCCATCCATGACCATCTCGCTGATATTCACTGTGTTGCCTGTTCCGTTGACTTCCTTTGGGTCCCTGGCCATGTGGGTATCCCGGGTAATGAGCTCGCTGATCGTTTGGCTGGGGGAGCAGTCACTTACCCCCCGTTTTCTGTAACCCCTCCTGCAGCGGATTTACGGCTTCACATCAAATCCCACTTCGCACAGTCATGGGCCAACTCTTGGGAGGCTACTCCCCTGTCTAATAAACTTCGTGCGATTAAGGTGACACCAGGCCCGTGGCGTTCTTCCTTTCGCCTCTCCTGAAAGGACTCGACCACACTGTGTCGTCTCCGCATTGGCCATACCAGGCTGACCCATGGTTTTCTTTTGCGTGATGAGCCACCCCCACTATGTGGTTGTGGAGCCTTCCAGTCAGTAGCCCACATTTTGGTTGAATGCCCCCTTCTTTTGGCCCTGCGTGCTAAGTAAAGACTCCCCCGCACTTTACCTTTGATGTTGGCTGACGACTCCCGGATGGTCGACCTGGATCTCGGTTTCCTCCGGGAAATTGGTTTTTATTCTCAGTTTTAAGGTTTTTAATCTCTCTCTGGTGTTGGGGCAGGGCGGTGAGTGTTGGGGTATCTCCCACTGTAAGCCGTGTTTGGAGATTCCCGAATCCCCACCCTGGCCGAGATCCTCTTTTCTTCCCCTTTTACTCTGTTTTTATCATTTTTTCAAGGATTGGTTAGTCTCCTTATCCCATACGCACTTCTAGCGGTTGCACCTTTTAAGTCGCAGGTGGTCTTGCCCCTGCTGCTTCAGAGGTGGGATATTTCCGGCCTCTAGCATAGCGTTGGGTTCGCTCTCTTACTGACTTACCTCATTTTGTTTTTACCATTGACAACGTGACTGCCCTTTTGAATTTTTTAGCCTCTTCCCTTTTATCGTTCTGCCTTTTCTGAGATGTCACACTATCGGAAGGGACCACATTTGAAACAAGGGCGATGACTGGGTGTTGTGTGATGTCCTTAGGTTAGTTAGGTTTAAGTAGTTCTAAGTTCTAGGGGACTGATGACGATAGATGTTAAGTCCCATAGTGCTCAGAGCCATTTTGAAACAAGGGACTGATGACCTTGCTGTTTGGTCCCTTCAACCCCAACGAACCAACCAACCAATGTACATCATATCTGTTTCTCCAGAGTAAAATTGCTTGTTAAACAATAACTAGAACTGGCATACGGGCAGTGCATGTACACAAACTATAACTCAGCTAGTCTTTATTTTTCTGTTCAGAATTCTTTTAGGCAACAAAGAGCCGGCAGAACGAAGTGTAGCCAGTATAAGGCTGGAACAAGTGGCGGTCTCCTCAGTACAGTAGTTGCTCTTTTCCGAGAAACAAAATCCTGACGCCATACGACATGAAACATGAGTCCTGTCTCGCATTACAACTTTTGTAACCCACGCAAAAACATGAGGCTAGAACAAAAATCTGCAGCCCACTTATATGAATTTCTCTTTTCTTAAAAAATAATAAAAAAGACAGAAATAGTGAACCTTTCGAATCAGTTATTAAAATGTTTCTTTACGTCTATTATCGCTCGTTTTTTCTATAAATACCGACGACCCATATAAATATGCATATTTTATAAATACGTCAGACGGAACTTCCTAGCGTGAAACACACGAAATGTCATTCGACTCAAAGGTGTAAAAACTTAAAGCAAAGTTTGTAAGGAAATTCGACATTAAGGGTAAGATTGATCTGTAATTACAGAAATTATGCGCTAGTTTGAAATACAGCAAAGTTACTAAATAATTCAGCAGCTCGCACATCCCAAACATCTCGGTAGTGCAGAAGAAACACTCTTCATATTGGGAAGTATTTCCCGAACTGCGTCGTGCGGGCAGTAAATGAAGAGAAATGCAGGCTGACAGCAGCAAATGTTGTTGTGTGAGTGTAATAGACGAAACCGTAGGATTCCGCGCCAGCAGACGAAAAGTATAAGGCGGCACTAAGCTGCAAATCGTGGCGGCTAGGTTTCCAAATGACTTCAAAGATGAGTGCGCCTTGGCCAGTCTGTATTGTTTATAGGGGCCGTTGGTGGAAAGACAGAACGAAAGTTACACTAATCAGGTTACTACGAAACTGCTGGCGGGATTGCTCAAGATGGGTAAGAGAGCGCGCGAACTTGGATTACGAAGTTGATAAAGGAAGAGGAATGGGGAAGCGTGCATTCGAGACCGCAGAGCACTAGTCATCTCTCCGTTTATGTCTATTTTACGCCTGTTTATTTTGTGCGGATCTTTAAATTGGATCGAGTTACGAAACCTGCCGGCACCTTAGTAGCCGACGCGTTTGAGGTCGACAGACATTGTTTCTGCAGCCATCGTAGTTTTCTATACGCCAGTGTTCTCGAGATTCGGAACCGGCGCAGTGTGATTTCTACACAAACAGTATGTTTATCCTGCAAGTTTGTTGCCATTACACGTGTTAGTAACAATTTCGGACGTGGGTGGTTTCTGCAACTGTCGGTTCGATTGTAGAGCAGGAAAACGTGCGTCGGTTTGGAATGAGCCGGGCCAGCAAGCCCTCGGGCAGCAGGGCACGCGCACGCACGCACGCACGCACACACACACACACACACACACACACACACACACACACACACACAGCCGACACAGGTGCCGTGCCGCCCCTACTAGAACGGGACGGAGAAGCGCGGCCGACGATGTACTCTGCCTCTGCAGATTTCAGCCGATTCTTTCGCGAATTCTGCGTTATATTTGCCAACTACTTTGTGATGTTCACGACATCTGAAAAGGAAATGAATTACGTGTTATGTACCGATATTCACAAGTGTTATAACGAAGCGTAGCACAGGGCGACCGAAATCGAAATAAACGTGGCCCGCATTTTTTTTTTTTTTTTTTTTTGAGTGACGTGGAATGAAGTGCTGTTTGTGAACGGGACAAGTGCCGGTCACTGACAGCGCTGGGAAGCGCTATTTCGACGCGCCTGTCGGTACCAGACAGACACACATCGACGCACGCGCGTGTCCCGCACGCTCTGTCTCGAGTACGTCACTGTTCTGTAACGTCCGAATGAGTGAGAGGAGCAGCCCTGTTCGAGTGCGACACACACCGGAGCTGACGACGAAACGGCGGGTGTTCGCTGTCGAGTGTTATTCGTCAAAAACGTGTGCCGAACTGTTTGTGCGAGAGTCTTAAGACAGTAACAATCTCCAACGTCTGCGATACAAAACTTAGGGCCAAAGCGACTCTGTAGCGAACAAACATCGTAAATATGCGAAAAAGATTAGGAACACTACAAATTGTTGCTCGAATAAAACGAGGGCTGCAACGAAGTCTGACAAAATATCGAGGCCATTTATCCGTCTGAGTGGGAATTAAGAGACTTTCGTGTCGAGACACTGTCAGAAAAGGCTGGCATTTGCAACCTCACAGTTCGCTGCTGTGCACGAACGGAGGCCTCCAGACGAGCTTTCGCGTGTCGGGTTCCGCCGGAGGTTTCTCACTGGCCGTAGTGTCACAGCTGCCCTCGAGCCTCAAAACCTTCTTCATATAGCGTGCATTCTGTGTTATACTATTTAGTTTACCTGTTGATGACGGTCAGTGCTGAACCAGTTTCTCTTTACGTGTGTGATCAGAATTCCACAAAGAAATATGTTGCACTTGGCCTTATGTTCGTCAGCATACACAGCAGCGGTACACTCTGCCACATTAATTACATAGTCCTTGATGTTGTCTAATGCCAAAACATCATACCTACGTTTCAGCCGCACCAAAGATGTGTTTCAGAAAGATTGATAATGTTGTACAGAAATTCCTAAAAATCACTAATAAAATCTACAAGTTACGTGTTATTTACGTGCTTATTTCGAAAATAATTTTTTTGTGACCATAAGAAACAGAAAAACAAAATGTGTGAATTCACACAACGTTCTGGCAACTTATCATCATCTTGTGTGACATCACGCTTTGCAGTAAACAGAACACTATCTCGGGACTTTATGACAGATTTCAAAAAATTGAAATAAAACTGTAGTAATCGAGCAGGCATATGGAAACTATTCCTCATTCTATACTGAACGGACTGGGAAGAATTTTGAAATACGTTTCAGAGATGATCCGGATAAAGTAATTTTGAGCAACCTACAGAACTCATGATTTGCATTTCACCCGGGGTAAAATAGACACAATTTCAATAATAGAATTGCAAAATACACATTCCATGGAAAAAGCGAAAATTACTATATTAGAATAAATTGAAATATTGTTCCACAATACTCTCACGATTAACAAAATGAGCTAGACGGCACACGTCTCAAAAGTTTTCCTAAAATGTTAGGACCCTCAGGTCCACTAAATAATGTTAATTACGTTTGTTGCAAATTAAGTCTCTTTACTGACAGCTCAGAAATAGGTGAAAGAAATTTTTAAAACTGATAAGGAGACCCTTTAAACTTGTACATTTGTGTGAAAGCATGCATTAGAGTGCCAAGTCCATAGTACCAATTTTGTTGAATAATAAGTCTGCATGCACCCAGAGAAACACCAAGTCACTCCAAGTACGCTGACACTCCAAACGCGAGCAGCTCGCGTAACATCGCAAACGAACCAGCTCCAGACACGTTTAGACCAGCTGTCAGTTTCAAGTGCTGTGCGGGCTGCGGTTCTCGACCAGTAAGAACAAAACGCGTTGTGATGCTCGTAGGTTCGTCCACACGCCGTATAATGGTGATTTGCAGATCTGCCCACTTCGCAACTACTACTTGAGATGTCAGCATTTGAGGAACATCGAAAACCCACTGCATGAATGGGGCACCTGTCTCTACCACTTTTCATATTAACGGAAACATTGCAGGGGAGGGGGGGGGGGACGTGGAACAAATTCTACATTTATGTCTTAGTACTGTTGTGGCAGTTCTTCACAATATGTGGATCTGTGCCAGTATTTCGTCTTAAAGAGAAATCATACAACACGTAATTTTTGCATTTGAGACCTCACAGCTGGCCGCTGCGGCCGAGCGGTTCTAGGCTCTTAAGTCCGGAACCACGTGACCGCTACGGTCGCAGGTTCGAATCCTGCCTCGGGCATGGATGTATGTGATGTCCTTAGGTTAGTCAGGTTTAAATAGCTCTAAGTCTAGAGGACTGATGACCTCATATGTTAAGTTCCATCGTGCTTATAGCCATTTGAAACATTTTTCGACCTGACCACACAGCGCAGTCAGGTCGACAAGCCTTCGCTTTGGCTGCATCTCTTCGTTCCAGGATTCCGACATAGTGTTGGTTGGTTGGTTTGGGGGATTAAAGGGACCAGACTACTACGGTCATCGGTCCCTTGTTCCCGAAAGTAAAAACACCCACACAGAAGAAAAGCGAACAAGGAAAAGAAGACAGATGACACAGGACAAGAGAAACGTACACAAAGACCAGACAAAACGAATTAAAATCACACAGAGTGTGACGGTGGTTGGCCGACCATGGAGAAAAAAAAGGAAAAGCCAACGACCGAGAACACATTAAAAACTTAGTCTAAAATCGTAGGCTAAAGGCCAGAATCAACATTAAAAAAAAAAAAACGGAAACACTCAGATTAAATGAGAAAAGCCCCTGCCCGAATAAAACGCAAAACTAAGTCCACCATGGCAGAGTCATCTGTTAAAAGGGCAGGGAGCGTATCAGGCAGCGCTAACGTCTGCCTGAGCACAGCTAAAAGGCGACACTCCCAACAAAATGTGAACCACCGTCAAAACGGAGCCGCAGCGACACAGAGGAGGGTCCTCACAGAGCAATAAGTGGCCGTGCGTCAGCCGAGTGTGCCCAATGCGCAGCCGGCAGAGGACAACAGACTCTATACGAGAGACCCGCATGGATGGCCGCCACACAGTCGTCGTCTCCTTGATAGGACGGAGTTTGTTTGGCACGGACAGGTTGCGCCATTCTGTGTCCCATAAATCGAAAATTTTGCAGCGTAAGATTGCCCGCAAATCAGTCGCTGGGAGGCCAATCTCCAGAGATGGTGCACTGGTGGCCTCTTTCGCCAGGAGATCAACATTTGCATTGCCGGATATCCCAACATGGCCTGGGGTCCACATAAAGACCACAGAGCGGGCGCATCGGGCAAGAGTATGCAGGGACTCCTGGACAGCCATCACCAGACGAGAACGAGGGAAACACTGGTCGATAGCGCGTAAACCGCTCAGGGAGTCGCTACAGATAACGAAAGACTCACTTGAGCAGGAGCGGATATACTCTAGGGCACGAAAGATGGCGACCAGCTCAGCAGTGGAAACGCTGCAGCCAGCAGGCAATGAACGTTGTTCGGAATGGTCCCCTAGAGTTAGAGTATAACCGACACGATCAGCAACCACCGAACCGTCAGTGTAAACAACGCCAGAGCCCTGATACGTGGCGGTTAAAGGCGCTACAGTCTGGAACCGCACCACCGCTACGGTCGCAGGTTCGAATCCTGCCTCGGGCATGGATGTGTGAGATGTCCTTAGGTTAGTTAGGTTTAAGTAGTTCTAAGTTCTAGTGGGCTCATGGCCTTAGAAGTTAAGTCCCATAGTGCTCAGAGCCATTTGAACCCCTGAACCGTGGCGAGGATGGAATAAAAGCGGCGGCGGAAGTCCTCCGGAGGGACTGAGTCCTTCGGGCCCCGTGCCAAGTAGAACCGAAGGCAAGGGCGAGGAACACACCACGGGGGTGTACGCAGAGGGGTCCGGAAAGGAGGTGGAACAAGGAAAACCCCAAGCCCGGAGAGAAGCTCTCGGACGTCTGACATAGTGTGGCGACTCTCGTGCATAAACTGAGATGCGCGGCACTTACTTGCGGAGTATATTCGTCTATTCGACCTCGTACTCTGTGGAGTCCGCCAGTCACTTTCAGTTCGTTGAGCGAAACGATTCAGCTTAAAGCTGATTCTCAACGAAGCAGAGTCCCCATAGCATTCAGATGTGATAATGTGCACACGCACTGTTTCGCAATTTGCAGACGTAAAAACCGCCCTACTTCAACCAGGAATGAAACCACGGGACGCAGTTTACTCAGTAGTAATCTCTCTCTCTCTCTCTCTCTCTCTCTCTCTCTCTCTCTCTCTCTCTCTCCAGTTGACACTGATACGAGTTACGTATTGATTTCAATGTTTATTCGTGTCCTGTGACGCGAAATCCGACTTACCAATCGTCACATTGTCAATCTTCGTTTCCTCCAGACCTACAAAGGGTTGCAGTTTCGTCAGTAATTTTTCGGAGATGTGAGCAGTATAAGATCGTGAGATTTTGTTGTTACTGAAAACGTGATTGCTGGAGGGAAGGTGTGGTGAACTACGGCTTTTTTGTATGAGTCTTATAAGATAGCCGATACCGTTTTTAATAGCTGCAATACGCATTAATCCAATAATAGCTTTCACATCACATCAGATAATATCGGTTAAGACAGAAAGGTCTGAAATATTCTGTGAGTAGATGGTTAATAGTTTTAAATTATAAGTTCAAATTGTAATGACAGCCGTTTTTATGCAAAGAAAAAAGAACAAAGTGTAATTTACTCAGTGAAGCAATCCTGCTATCGTTTTGTAAACGACAAGTCATTTTGCAAATTTTGGATTTATATAATTGAACAGAAGGTAAACATACAGGAGAAAGACGGTTTAGCTAGGGAGTGCGTTAAATATTAATTTCATAACTTGCGATCAGGCAGGTATTTCGACGCTTAGTCGGCTGGCTCCGTAGGTTAGGGAGTATTGTCGTTTATGTGTAACTCTGAATTGCCGTATTTGACCCAGGTAGCACGCAGTTTATTCAAATACAAACACAACCACATGCTATGTGCAAGTGATTTGAAAACACTTTTTCTAGACCACGTCTGTCTAAAATCTTTGCTCGGACCCCCAAACAGTGGAAAATACGTATCTTCTGCTGATTTTGAAATGTTACTGTACTGGGTGTATCTTACATACACCGATCAGTCGAAACATTATGACCACTGTCCACCGAGAGGTTGGACGCCGCCTGTAGCGTTGCGGGGAAGCGACGTGAAGACAAAAGTATATAAGCGGAGCAGACACCCTACCGAATATATGGGCAGCTGGTCTAATGTTCACATGCTACTGTCGTGACCATCTACGAAAAGAGGTAGGAGGGTGGTGAAAGTACTGCTAGGCGCTAAATGGTTGTACGTCCACGACTATTCACAGAACGTGGGGTTCCGAGGCGTGTGTAGTCTGTAGAAGTGGGATAGATAGTGATCTGTGGCATCTCTGCCGAAATAGCACAAATTTGGTGCACTCGCGAGTGTTTCGGAGCTAATCGCTCATCGTACATCGTTGAACATGCAGCTCCGCAGCAGACCATTCCTAGGCGATCACATGTTGAACCGACGGCATCGCCAATTACGACTGCAGTGGGCACGTCACGATCTAGATTCGACTGTCGATAAATGGAAAGGTGTCGGCTTTTCGGATGAATCAATTTTTGTTATACTGGGTCGACGATCGAATCCACACACGCCCTCGTTGAGGTAAAGGCGGCTTCAAACGCGCAGCGTGCCACGGAATCGTGCCTGTGGGAGACACTCTCCTGCGCTTGTACAGATCGAATACACGCTGGCAGCTGCGAATCGCCTGCATCCCTTCGTGTTCGATGTCTGTCTTTCCCGGCGGCGATGTCATCTTTCAGCAATATAATTATTCGGAACCGGGGCTCTGCTACAGTAGTTTGAGCAACATTAGAGTGAACCCACGTCGATGCCTCGGCGACCAAAATCGCTCGGCGTAAATCCTACGGAACCCATCTGGGTCGCTAGCGGGCTCCATCACCGCGAACACAAATCGGCGGCCCATTATTTACACGAGTTACGTGACCTGCCCTTAGACATCTAGTGCCACATACCTCCACAAACCTATCGACAGAGAGTCGGATCTCCGATATTAATGACAGTGTCGTAGCTCGTTGCAAAGACGGAGAAACAAGCTATTAAGCAGGTGATGATAATGTTTTGGTTGATCGGTGTGTAGTAAAGGTTTTGTACACAATTATCTACAGCGCGTCTTTCTATTGTGTATGTGAGGCTGCCGATCGTCTGGGACCGAGTGCCGGTCCACGGTAATGGGGGGCGAACACTGCGAGGTGGACGTTGTGTGGTCGCAGGCGGACTACCTGGCGTTCGAGCTGCTGAGCGGCCACCTGTACCTGCACCTGGACCTGGGCTCCGGGGCGGCGCGCGTCAAGGCGACGACCCGCCGCGTCGACGACGGCGCCTGGCACGAGGCGACGCTCAAGCGCTCCGGGCTCGAGGGCCGCGTCACCGTCGACGGCACCGCCTCCGACTTCACCACGCCAGGTCAGTCCGCGCGCCTCCAGCCTAGCCAGCAGTAGCGCCCTGCCCCGTCTCTGGTCGTGTGGTAGAAGGTAACATGGTTCCCGACTGCCTTTGGAACGTACTCCCTCGGAATTTCGACAGTAAACGTATCAGTGATACACGACGCCTTTCTTGCAGTGTCTGACACTGAAGATTGTTTGCATCTCCGTAACGCCTTCCCCATTACTGAAGCATTTCGTGACGAAAAGTGCAGCACTCGGTTTGATTTTTTCTATTGCTTCTCTTAACATAACTGATGCTCCTGGAAAACCTTCTTTAAGGACAAAGATCATTTGGCGTTGCCTTACGACAGCACAATTTTCACGCCCACCTCAAAACGGCCGAGATTTGAAGACCAAATTCGGTCGCGTACGTATCAGCAAATTGATCCAATTACCGAGCGAGGCGGCGCACTGGCTGGCACACTGGGCTCGCATTCGGGAGGACGATGTTTCAATCCCGCCGTCCTGGCTTAGGCAAATGCCGGGATGATTCCTTTGAAAGGGCGCGGCCGACATCCTTTTCCCCGTCCTTCCATAATCCGACGAGACCGATGACCTCACTGTCTGGTCTCCACCCACACAACTACCAAACCCAACCCTCAACCCGAAAAAAGAAAGGAGCCAATTATAGCTCGCTTTTCACAAAGACGCTATTTTGCTACCACTCGTCTTGCTAGATTTTCGAAAGCCGTTCGACGCTTTACCACATCACCGACCGATAAGCGCGGTACAGTTGTGCGGAGTGTCTTCACAACTGTGCGTCAGAATCGGAGAATATTTGCCTGATAAAACGCGTATTTTCCACTGGACGCCTGACCTTCGACGTACCCGAAACGAGGTGAGTATCTCCCAAAGAAGCGTACAGGGAGCTGTTACGTTCTGCGTACAAGACTTACCACATATCATCTGCAGCAGC
The DNA here is from genome assembly GCF_023898315.1 of Schistocerca nitens. Taxonomy (NCBI): domain Eukaryota; kingdom Metazoa; phylum Arthropoda; class Insecta; order Orthoptera; family Acrididae; genus Schistocerca; species Schistocerca nitens. The sequence continues at coordinate 18,218,506 of NC_064618.1, read as the reverse complement.
GTAAGACTGTCCAGTGACGATGTTATCGTCTACAGAAAAGGATGATTGCTGAAGGTACATAACAAATTGTGCAAAGATTTGGGTAACATTTTCCACTTGGTCTAAAGAGTGGCAGCAGTCTCTAACCGCTTTGTAATACCTATAAGAAAGAGAAAAAATCAGATTCTGTCCGACTGCAAGGCTAGTCGTTAAAAATTTGAGCACGATCCATCTCATAAGTATTTAGGGGTAATGTAAAACGAAAATAACAATTAAAATGAGTATTAGGGAAAGCGAATGGAGGACTTACATTTGTAGGAAACTCTGGGGGAAACTGTAATGAATCTGTAGAGAAATTTCGTACGTGACGATAGTGCTACTGATTCAATTCTTCCAGGGTATGCAGTAGTACAAACATCGAAAAAATTCAGAGACGCTTTCCTGGGACAGTTTCACAGTGATATAGCCCACGTGGAAGTGTGACAGAGATGCTCGGCGAACCTGTGTGGGAATCGTCGTAAGAAGGACGATGTAGTCGTCAAAAAACACGGCTGGATAAATTTGTAAAACTTGTACTCGAAGGAGAATGTGCGACCATTTTGCTGACGCAGGTGTCTTTCTTGCCTGGGGATCAATGAAACGACTCGAGAAAGATTTATGTGGACACTGGTCCGTGTAGACAGTGTTTCTTCTCTCTCTCAGCACTCGAATACTAGAAGACAGAAAGCAGCTAATACTTGGTCCCACTTACCTTGCGCCATTCACTTTTCGGAGACTCGCGAAGTATGTACGAACAGGGCGACAAAATAAAACAGGTCCGAAAATACGCTGGCCACACAATAAAAGGATCATTTGTTTAAAACCCTGTAATTATCAGCCATTGTGAAGCAGAAGTTTGAAATTGGGACTTAGAGGTGCCTACAATCTTCCTCTATTACGGTACGAAACCGTGGCGTCCTATGACGTCACCCTCGGGCTCGGTTATGCTTCAGACAGGCTTCAAACACTGAGGCGTCGACACCTGCGGTAAAGAGACGAGGGGCCAGAAACTAGTGTAAAGTGTAAGGTGGCTTGATGATGTCACCAAAGTTCACCACAGTACTGCCCAACACCACCGCGGACATGCTACAGGATGCGAACGTCATTACAGATCTTCTTACCCACGTTTCATCCCTCTGTTTGATACATATGTGATGGAGATCAGAACCAGGAAGTCTTGCTTTGAAATCACGCGGGCGTCTTATGGTTAGCCGAAGAAAACATTTCAGACGCACCGCTACTCTCAATCGTCAGGCCTCAGAATGTGGCTTAAAGAGCGTCAGTGGAACCAGTCCTTCCCTAGGGGCGTTCATTTTCAAACACTTCGCGCTCTAAGACGATTGTTTGTAATGCGGTGTACAACAGGACGATTATCTCGGCAAATTGCGCCTCTGTTTACACCCCCCGGATGGTTCAGTTCTTTTCTAAGGACACTGCAGGGCTGCAACCCCACTGAACATGATCTCGCCTCTGCAGTGTAGCGTGACGGCAAGTTTTGCTTTGGTACACACGGTGCAACCACTAGAGACCATTCGAAACCATTCGACGAAATTTGAAAATGATCCAAAGCGGAAGTGCATATTTATGCTTTCCCATCCCTTTTTGCGGCCTCCTGTGGCGTGTGTATGCGGGGATGTGACACTGAATGAGATGGCTTAGGGTCCGCCTTAAACATCCCGCCTCAGCAAAACCATCGGTGCCACACGCACACCTTTGCTGGGCACGTTAAAAATGGCATCGATATACCGACCTGTACCCACCGGCCAGGTAGGCAAACCTTTCGACACGCCTCTGCCTTCGACTGCGGCCAGCAGAGAAGAGCGTGGAGCGGACTGCTCTTGCCACCTGCGGACAGGGATCAGTGACAGGCGTTTTTAAAGCGCCCCACAAAGGTGCTCAAGTGGCAGAAAGGATTTTCCCAAACGGGGGTTTAAAAGGCACCCTCCGACCTTTCATTCACATAAGTGTTCATGTCACTCCTCTCCGTGCACACGCCGCAGGAGGGCGCGAAAAAGATGGTACGGCACGCGCAAGCACTCTTTTCCGTTTCGGTACAGATTCAGATTTCATCGAGTGGTTTCGAACCGTCCTTACAAGTTGGTCGAGAATAAGTTCACTGTCCTAAGGAAAGCGTTGGAAAGTCTGCGTGGTATCACACGTGTCAAAATTTCTGAAGAAAGTCGTACCATTGTCCATTTCACTTCAAATAGTCGTTTTCGAGCGCGAAATGTTCGAAAATGAACATCCCTAGGGAACGCTCCGTTTCATTTAGTCTCTTTACACCACCTCCAAAGGCCTTTTCTTGATGATTTTGAGCGGAGGTTTGTTTGAAATGTTTTCCTCGGCCAGCCGTAAGAACCCCACGTGGTTCCGACGCCAGGCGCAGCAGCTGCGAAATCTAGCGCAGGTTTGTCAATCGTGGGGGTGACAGGCTGTAATGACCATCCCATTGTGTCGCACATCCACGACGGCGTTGGGCGGTATTATTGGTGAAACGTGGTGGCAATATGAGATCTTTAACCTAGCTTATACCTTGAAACTTTGAAAGCCTTCTACTTACGTATCAAATCTAGATTTTACTAATAAAATGGGAAGGAACTGTTAATCAGAGGTCAGGGAGAAGTTGTGATCTAAATGACAATAGATTTATTCATCCTTATCAAAAGACAGAAAAAATTACTAAAGAAACATCACACAAACATTTTTATTCGACAAACGCTTTCACCAACGTGGGGTCTATGGTGGACAAAGTGATCAGCTGGGGATCGAGACATGACACTAATCGAAACTCTACTCGCTTTATCTGACTTCATACACGTGAATACGGGTTATAGCACAAAATCTACACCACCATGAAGCATCTATATTCTATCATTCCAAAAAGAAAAATGTGGTTCAAAGGCCTACGCCGTAGCAGTGAAAACCTTACACCCCTGTTGGTCAGGGCGGCACACCACGACGTGTTCGGCGACTGAAGTCATGGACGGCCGCAATCTATTATTAATGGCGCGCGCCCGAAAAATGCAAGTATGCGGTCTCGCGTTCGGTTAATTCGGAATGTAGGTACTTTCCTATGAGCCTCTGAAACCCCGGTGGATTCCAATGTGCAGGTGGACCCATTTGCTGGTCTGCCAAACCAATTGGACTCTGTACCACGACTGTGTGTGACGGAATGTGTCAAATGTTTAGACAGCCGATTCGAGACAAATAAGTACACCCACACATCACTCTTTGTGTGCGTGATGCTAGAAGCAGTTCAGAAGGTGCCTGGCACATGCTCTAAGTGGCACACTAGCAAAGGATAAAAGACTCACCGTTTGGGTACAGACCTGCAGTTCTTTACTAGCGAAGCGCCAGTACAAAAGTGAGTTCACTTCTCTTTCTGTCCACTTCCTTCTCAGCTCGGTAGCAAAGCACATTTACATCTCAGACATCCCTCACTTTCTTACAAGCTAGTCACGAGCTGGAGACTGGCATTCGAAGTTGAGAGAGCGGCCTTTGCTCTGTATACACCGATTTGACCAATCATAGACTTTTAAGTTAATTGGGAGAAAAGAAAAAAGATTCAGCTTTGCGGCCTCTTTCACACGTGTTTGCTGTGTCTTTTGCTAACAACATGACCAGGATGGAACTACATCCCCCCATAAAAGCTTGTTACCTCCCCTGTTGCGTCCACCTCAAAGTTTCCAAAGAGGAGCCATAAACTCGCTAAAAGTCTCGTGCTTCCACAAATATGTTTTGTAACAGAGTCTGGACGTCTGGACGTCAGGGCGCCAGTGGCCTTGTCCCACGGAAATTCGCAGAACGCCCACAGTTCTTTTGTCGGCTTCCTCCCTAACAAGGTTCCATCCTCTGCTTTATTGCCGGTCTATAATGCGCTGGCCAGTGCAGCGGCGACCTCTCGGCGCTAGTCTGTATAACTGGATGCGACTGCCACCCGTCCGGCGCCAACCAATGTGCCTGCACAATGAGCCTGCAGAACTCGGCCATCCGGAAATCTCTCCCCCAGGTTCCGCACAAAAAACACGATTCCGTCGCCGTCCGCTTTTACTGCATTCTTTGAGATTGGCACCCTATTCCTTTGAACGCAGGTAAAGCTTACGATTATTCCTTCCCTAGAGCACGCAAGCAAGAGCATTAACTACTGCCTACCATTTCATCATAATGTATGAAGTGAAAATCTCAATGAAGATCATATTCCCTAAGAACATGAAGCGGAATAACACCGAATTAGAAGTGACAGTGCCCTGCAATCTCTCAACTTCTGTATCTAAATGAGGGCATCTGTGCTTAAATTGCTGAATGACTGAGACCCACAATATCAAAGCGCAACGCAATCTGACTGCTCAAAAAAAAGGGTAACCTGACTTCAAATAATTAATTCAAAAGAATGTCCCTGATTAAAAAGAAATCCTAACAATAACCTACACATTTCATTAAGCACTTAACTCAGGAAAATCTTCATTACGTGAACTAATGCAATGCAGCGAGCATCAATACTGCCAGCAAAATAAAAGATGCTAACTACTAAAGGCACTAACTTGGCATGTGATTAGCAAAGGAAAGATTTTGTTGCAAATCAAATAATGTATTTTTTTTTACCTCAATAATGTGACATTCAGTTGAAACACGAATATAAATCGTCATTGACAAAGGTATATAATCTCTAATAATATTCAATCTCCAAGTCGAACATGTACAGATCGTTAGCCTACACTAACACTTCAACCCTCTACCCTGCATCAATGCTAACTTCTCTCATCTATCCTCCATCACCGCTGGCTGTTCACCTCCAATTGCCCAACAGTACTTCCATCACTGCTGGCGACTAACTTCCAGCTGCCCAACAGTACTGGCGATTGACTTCCAACAACTAGTCCGACCAGCCGCAGAGTCTCTTACAAGGAAAGCGCAGTCAGAGATCCAATGCAAAGCGCTGCCAACACAGAAGCAGCCCACTTACAACCTCACACGAACTTCTGAGTTTCGGCCGAGGCATCGCCGACCCTGAGGATGACGTAGCAGGACGCCACGCTTTTACACCATTACAGAGGAAGTCTCTACGCACCTCTGATGCCAGTTTCAAACTTCTGCCTCGCAGTGGGAGACAATTACTCGGTTTCGAAAAAGTGATCATTTAATTCTGTTCTACAGTGTGTTTCGTGTAGGGTATCTAACGCAGGCAGTGAAGTAAACTAGGTTGCCTATCTTAACATGCCTGAAACGTTATGCGGGCGAGTTTTATTTTGCCGAATCTAGCTGTAAAAACGGATGTGGAAGTGCAGACCTTTGGCGCAGTCCGTGTCGGTGTCACTGTATACCGTCGGTGGCTGTCGTTAATCTGTGTAGAGTCTGTGGACGTGTATCTTTCGCTAATTCCGAATGTGAAACGGAACGTCCGTCCCGCTGTCGGCGTGTGGCCTACCCCCCTACAGCAGCAGCAGCAGCAGCCCCGCTCCACCAGACACTGCGGTGGCGTCCAGGACGCGGCTGCGACGTCCGACACCGGCTGCTTGCGAGTCGAGGGCTGCCTGTGCTGCACAGAGCACAGCAACACACCGTGTGGCCCAAAGAGAAGCAGCCAACGCTACCTCAGAATTTCAGTGAACCCCACGGAAATGTGTGTCTTACAGGTTCACACAATGAGGTGGTGCGTTGGTCAAAACGCGTATTTGAGAGGACTGGTATATACGAACTCCAGATCACCTGTCGTAATGCGGGACTCCTTATATCGCTTCCGTGGGAAGTCGGGATGAGAAACACCGCCACCACCCACGCCCATCTGAGCCACTGTCTCTCGCTTCTCTTTTATGTCGATGAGGTATTCAGCTCTGAGCTTGTTGCCTTTTTATGGTTCCGCATCTCGTATGGTAAAAATGGAACACTTGTGGGTTCGCTTTCTTGTCTGTCCGCCCTACTTTTAAGACCCCTTTTCCTCAGGAATGGATAGACGTGTCAACTTGGCGGTGTGAATAATTTAAGCTTCTAAGTGAATGCAATCAAAAGATACGGACATTTACGCCACATACTTTAATATTCTCAAATTCACCCATCAAAACATGTAAGGCACTTCCCGATGGCCTAGAATCGTGAAATTTGCCAAGAAGCAAGGTTCCACAGTACAGCCAAAGGAAAAAATGTAATCATATCACACCACAAAAGTTTGTCATTTCTTATCTGACGCTGTTTTTCGTCTTCTGTTAAGACACATTGCTCTCAGACATGGGTAGATATATCAATTTGAAATTTATGTCACATACAAAGGTCTATGGTCCGCTGGCTGTGTAATAAATGTTAGCTTCTCAATCAATGCAGTCAGAATGTATGGCCATTGATATCATATGTTTTGATACTCGGAAAAATTACTAATCAAAAGCTCACAGGGCACTTCGCGCTGACGTGGAATCATGAAATTTGGCAAGAAGCAAGAATTCACAGTAAAAGGAATGGAAAAAATCCTAAAATCGTTAATTTGTAATTATATCGCACAAAAAATGTTTCTTTCGTCGCTTCTTATCCGACATCAAACTTGAAATTAAAACTATCAGTTGTTCTGCGTTCATGCTAGGTTATAATGGTAAGAGTCAAACATCAGACAAGTTTATATTGCTCATATGATGCGTGTCGCAATTTATCGATCAGCAGATATCCGCGAGCTATTGCTGCACGTAGAACAGCGCTGTCTGTGAAAGAAACATTTGCTTCTAATGAGCAATTAAGTCACCCCTTGCCTTATGTTTGAATTTTACCATTGCGATCCAGTCAGCCTGAATGAAAAACTAGTGATTATTATCATAATAGTCGCCTTCCTCCGGCATGACTTTATGTCAAATTGCTATTACTGAAATTAAAATATTCTCGAAAGTCTCGGAATCGCTGGAACGAATGTCTTGTCACATCAATTTCGATAACAGGCAGAAGTGGTCTACATATATTTTCGATTCCCACAACGGATGAACTGTCCCGCACTTGGCAAGTTTTTCATTCTTTGCTGTGCTACGCTTATTTAATTACTTATTAACTTTGTTTTACAAGCCACATAAAGTTATGTCAATCTGTCAAGAAAACTCAATTTCATTACACGTACTCCTGCTTCGACGAAGCTCTCTTGTAAATTAATTTAGTCCTCGCTGTCTTCTACATTAATTTTAAATCAGAGTTGTTGCAAGATAATTTTTTATCCAACACGAGAAAGAAAGGCTGCTTGGAGAATAGTGGTGATCACGACAGTGGATAAATTGTTCCCCATATACCGCCGTCAATTGAAATTCGCAATATTAGAAACGTTTCCTTCACCTGAAGAATATGACCAGACCTTCAGCATACCAAACTAAATCTCCGGTTATTTGCTCTGTATTCGTTTGTCCAATTTCGAAGCAGTCGCTTGAAAAATATCCTTCTTTATGCCAATAAATCTGAGATGATATTCTCTAACTTGGCGTAAATAAATGTGGCCAACTTGCGATCAGTACATAGCTTTTACTCGTATCGTGACTCTACGACATGATCGCAAACAACAGGAAAACATCCCCTCTTCAACAGAAGCAACAGCGCGCCAGTTTGAGTAAGATACTGAACGCCCGAGCAGCGGCCGCAACCGCTGCGCACAGCTCGGCCTCCGCAGGCGCCACGGTCGCCTCTCACCTGGAAAGAGCCGCAACGCCATTTCTTGTAGATCCAGAGGAAGCTTCCGCTGAGGCCGAAACATTACGGCCAGTGCTCACCGCGGGGCTGGCTGCCGCCTGGCCACGTCGCGGGCACGGGACGAGCTGTGAAAAGTAAGTGTGTGTAGCCAAGATACTGACTGCCAATGAGGAAATCCATACAGGTAACTGTCTTTGACGTAGGGCAGATTATTATTACGCGGAGCCTGTAAACGATTATCTCGAATGTTCACGTGCTACTGTGGTGAGTATCTGCGGGAAGAAGTAGAAGGACGGTCGAAGTACTGCTAGGCGCTAAATGGTTGGACGTCCACGACTCTTTACAGAACGTGGGGTTCGGAGGCTTGTCTGCTCTGTAAAGGAGGATAGATAGTCATCTGTGGCATCTCTGCAGAAATAGCACAATGCTGATGGACGCACAAGTGTTTCGGAGCTCATCGTCCATTTTTGCACACGGTTGCTCCGCGGCAAACCACCCCTACCTGTTCACATACTGAGCCAACGACGTCGTCAGTTACGTTTGCAGTGGGCAGGGGACCGTAGGGATTCGACTGTCGATAAAGGGAAACGTGTCGGCTTTTGGGATGAATCACACTGCTGCTACACTAGGTCGCTGGTGGTCTCCACAGAGGCCGTCGTGGAGGTGAACGGCGGCTCGAAACGTGCAGTGCGCCACGGGCGCAGGCTGCTGGGGGCAGTTCTACGCTGTTTGGAGACGTTCTCCTGTAGTAATCCTTCGGTCGTATTTAGAAAGTGTTGTCCACCTGCCTACTGTGGCATCGCTCTCTCAGAACCAGCTGGAATATTTGAAAGGTCGCACGAGTTCTCCCGACTTGGCTCGGAACCGCAGCTGCGCTTTCCTGTCGTTGCGCCTCGTGTCGTTTTACACGAGCGACTTTCTGGCCACAGTCGAGTACTCCCAATTCGTGCGCCTCTCGTGCCTGCGAATAAATCAACCAAAACGTGAGTGTGTTAATGTCAATGATCTACAGATTGCGCTGAGTGTGAAGTTGTAAATTTCTGAGTATGCTGCACACTGCGCATGCGCACAGACAAAGGACTATGGCGGCGTCAGCTGACTTGTGTGATCGAGCTCACTCCTATTACAGAAATGGACTTTGTGCTTCCGTGTCTTCCTAATTTTCATTATGTAGTTTCCTTTGTTCTCGTGAAGCACTGAAAATTTACACAAGTTTCAGGTATTTTTTTCTACTAATATTCTCGTACAAGAGGGACGATTATCTGAAAGCAAATAGAATTTACGTTCTACAAAGGAAAAAACCTACACTAGGCTTAAATAAGAATGTACATAGATAAACGTGTTTTAATCAAAATTATTTCATCAGTGAGAAAGCCAGAATTATTGGACGAGAAAAATAATTTTCGTTCTTATTTGGCACTTAGGAAGAAAACAAGACAGAGAGGATAACGCAAAAAGGCACTGTTTACTGCGTTGTACATATTGTCTGATGTGTTTGCCAGGGTATAGTTTCTGGAGACAATAGGTGTATACGAAACTTCCAGGCAGATTAAAACTGTGTGTCGGATCCAGACTCGAACTCGGGACCCAAGCACGACTCACGTCCCTCCCTCACAACTTTACTTTTGCCAGTACGTCGTCTCCTACCTAGCTACCTGCGTAGCTCAGATGTTAGAGCACCTGCCTGTCCCGAGTTCGAGTCTCGGTTCGGCACACGGTTTTTTATATCAGCGCACACTGCGCTGCAGACTGAAAATCTCATTCTGGAATAGATCTATACGTTCTGAAATGTTTGCGTGACACTTTCCTATTCTTCCAGTTCTCCGAAGTGCGAACAATTTACAACGCGACCTTTGACAAGAACTTCCGCTATGGATTCTGCTTTGGTCTCTATTGTCACTGTTACTGTATTCAGTCCCTCATAACTGCACTTCCTCCTGTCAGACGGCTCTCACAGCACTGGGGAAAGGCGCCTACGCCCAGCTGCGATCCTCCCGTGCCTGCGCCCGTAGGGGTGGACCACCTGGCCACCCCTTCGGTAAGCTTCTGCTTACCAAACAACACATGGTGACTCTCTTCATAGCCGAATTGAGCTCACTATCAAGCTTACATGCGATATTACAAAGCATTATGGACGTGATTCCTGAGGATGGATAATTTTTTCTCCAGTCAACTTACACACGTAATCGTGAGAGAGTAAACAGTGATACGCTACAGGGTGATTCATAGACTAATTCCATTCTGCTGTTATCGACTCGACGCACCTACTGTGACAAAGTGAGAAAGGTGAACGATCGACTGGATTCGTCGTTGCAGCGTCCAAGTGACTGACAACCTTAAAATGCTTCGTGTGTATGGAACTAATGTACAGAGTCAACCGAAATTCGTTCACACGGCCTCTGTAGCCCAGTTGCTGTACACTAATAGTACGAAAATGTATCAAACGACTTTTCGTCAGTAGTAGGGCAACGGGGACGTCACACCAAAGTAGCTCACTCCCAGATAAGGACACCACCCCAAATCCAAGATGGCGGCCGTGACGCAAGTAAGTGACGTCAGTTGATGACGCGATTGACGTCATCAAGATGGCGGAAAGATAGCTCAATTGCACTTCCTCTACTAACCTAAGAAACTGCCGCGCCAGTCTGGTGGCAAGTAAGGACACCAACCCAAAGTAGGTCACCCCAGGGTCGGCGTCACGTAAGTACGTGATGTCAACTGATGACGTGACTAACGTCAGCTGATGGTGCAAGCACCGTTATCCAAAAATGGCGGGAAGATAGGTCAACTGGGCTACCTCCTCTAACCTAAGTCGCCCCATCCTACGAACTCGCGAGGAGTTTGAATTTTGGTGGGAAGATAGGTCAACTGATCTACATAAGAAATCAGTGGGAAAGAAAGGTCAGTTGTATCACCTCCACTAACACATAGTCCTAGGAACTGGCTGGAAGTTTAAATTTTGGTGGGGGGATAGATCAATTGGGCTACCTAGACTAACCTAAGTCACCTCTGGACATAAGTCTTTATTTAAACAATTACAAGCAGTTGTTGTTGTTGTCTTCAGTCCTGAGACTGGTTTGATGCAGCTGTCCATGCTACCCTATCCTGTGCAAGCTTCTTCATCTCCCAGTACTTAATGCAACCTACATCCTTCTGAATCTGCTTAGTGTATTCATCTCTTGGTCTCCCTCTAAGATTTTTACCCTTCACACTGCCCTCCAATGCTAAACTGGTGATCCCTTGATGCCTCAGACAGTGTCCTACCAACCGATCCCTTCTTCTTGTCAAGTTGTGCCACAAACTCCTCTTCTCCCCAATTCTATTCAATACCTCCTCATTAGTTACGTGATCTACCCATGTAATCTTCGGAATTCCTCTGTAGCACCCCATTTCGAAAGCTTCTATTCTCTTCTTGTCCAAACTAGTTATCGTCCTTGTTTCACTTCCATACATGGCTACACTCCATACAAATACTTTCAGAAACGACTTCCTGACACTTAAATCTATACTCGATATTAACAAATTTTTCTTCTTCAGAAACGCTTTCCTTGCCATTGCCAGTCTACATTTTATATCCTCTCTACTTCGACCATCATAAGTTATTTTTCTCCCCAAATAGCAAAACTCATTTACTACTTTAAGTGTCTCATTTCCTAATCTAATTCCCTCAGCATCACCAGACTTAATTCGACTACATTCCATTATCCTCGTTTTGCTTTTGTTGATGTTCATCTTATATCCTCCTTTCAAGACACTGTCCATTCCGTTCAATTCCTCTTCCAAGTCTTATGCTGTCTCTGACAGAATTACAATGTCATCGGCGAACCTCAACGTTTTTATTTCTTCTCCATGGCCTTTAATACCTACTCCGAATTTTTATTTTGTTTCCTTAACTGCTTGCTCCATATATGGATTGAATAACATCGGGGAGAGGCTGCAACCCTGTCTCACTCCCTCCGCAACCACTGCTTCCCTTTCATGCCCCTCGACTCTTATAACTGCCATCTGGTTTCTGTACAAATTGTAAATCGCTTTTCGCTCCCTGTATTTTACCCCTACCACCTTTAGAATTTGAAAGAGAGTATTCCAGTCAACATTGTCAAAAGGTTTCTCTAAGTGTACAAATGCTAGAAACGTAGGTTTGCCTTTCCTTAATCTTGCTTCTAAGATAAGTCGTAAGCTCAGTATTGCCGCACGTGTTCCAACATTTCTATGGAATCCAAACTGATCTTCCCCGAGGTCGGCCTCTACCAGTTTTTCCATTCGTCTGTAAAGAATTCGCGTTAGTATTTTGCAGCTGTGACTTATTAAACTGAGTGTTCGGTAAGTTTGACATCTGTCAACACCTGCTTTCCTTGGGCTTGTAATTATTATATTCTTCTTGAAGTCTGTGGGTATTTCGCCTGTCTCATACATCTTGCTCACCAGACGTTAGAGTTTTGTCAGGACTGGCTCTCCCAAGGGTGTCAGTAGTTCTAATGGAATGTTGTCTACTCTGGGGGCCTTGTTTTGACTCAGGTCTTAAAGTGCTCTGTCAAACTCTTCACGCAGTATCATAGCTCCCATTTCATCTTCATCTACATCCTCTTCTATTTCCATAATATTGTCCTCAAGTACATCACCCATGTATTGACCCTCTATGTACCCCTTCCACCTTTCTGCTTTCCCTTTTTTGCTTAGAACTTGGTTTCCATCTGAGCTCTTGATATTCATACAAGTGGTTCTCTTTTCTCCAAAGGTCTCTTTAATTTTCCTGTAAGCAGTATCTATCTTACCCCTAGTGAGATAAGCCTCTACATCCTTACATTTGTCCTCTAGCCATCCCTGCTTAGCCAATTTGCACTTCCTGTTGATCTCATTTTTGAGACGTTTGCATTCCTTATTGTCTGCTTCATATACTGCATTTTTATATTTTCTTCATTCATTCATTAAAGTCAGTATTTCTTCTGTTACCTAAGTATTTCTACTAGCCCATGTCTTTTTACCTACTTGATGCTCTGCTGCCTTCACTACTTCATCCCTCAGAGCCACCCATTCTTCTTCTACTGTATTTCTTTCCCCCATTCCTGTCAGTTGTTCCCTTATGCTCTCCCTGAAACTCTCTACAACCTCTGTTTCTTTCAGTTTATCCAGGTCCCATCTGCTTAAATTCCCACCTTTTTGCAGTTTCTTCAGTTTTCATCTACAGTTCGTAACCAATAGAATGTGGTCAGAGTCCACATCTGCCCCTGGAAACGTCTTACAATTTAAAACCTGGTTCCTAAATCTCTGTCTTACCATTATATAATCTATCTGATACCTTTTAGTATCTCCAGGGTTCTTCCATGTATACAACCTCCTTTCATGATTCTTGAACCAAGTGTTAGCTATGATTAAGTTATGCTCTGTGCAAAATTCTACCAGGCGGCTTCCTGTTTCATTCCTTACCCCCATTCCATATTCACATACTGCGTTTCCTTCTGTTCCTTTTCCTACTGTCGAATTCCAGTCACCCATGACTATCACATTTTCGTCACCCTTCACTATCTGAATAATTTCTTTTACTTCATCATGCATTTCATCGGTTTCTTCATCATCTGCAGAGCTAGTTGGCATATACACTTGTACTACTGTAGTAGGCATGGGCTTTCTTGTCTATCTTGTCCACAATAATGCGTTCACTATGCTGTTTGTAGTAGGTTACCCGCTCTCCTATTCTTTATTCATTATTAAACCTACTCCTGCATTACCCCTATTTGATTTTTTATTTACAACACTGTATTCACCTGACTAAACGTCTTGTTCCTCTTGCCACCGAACTTCACTAATTCCCACTATATCTAAATTTAACCTACCCATTTCCCTTTTAAAATTTTCTAACCTACCTGCCCGATTAAGGGATCTGACATTCCACGCTCCGATCCGTAGAACGCCAGTTTTCTTTCTCCTGATACCGACATCCTCCTGAGTAGTCCCAGCCTGGAGATCCGAATGGGGGACTATTTTATCTGCGGAATATTTTACCCAAGAGAACGCCATCATAATTTAACTATGCAGCAAAGCTGGATGCCCTCGGGAAAAATTACGGCTGTAGTTTCCCCTTACTTTCAGCCGTTCGCAGTACCAGCAGAAAAAGGCCGTTTTGGTTAGTGTTACAAGGCCATATCAGTCAATCATCCAGACTGTTGCCCCTGCAACTACTGAAAAGGACGCTGTTCTCTTCAGGAACCACACGTTTGTCTGGCCTCTCAACAGATAACCCCCCCCCCGTTGTGGTTTTGTGGTTGCACCTACGGTATGGCCATCTGTATCGCTGAGGCACGCAAGCTTCCCTACCAACGGCAAGGTCCATGATCCATGGTTCATGGTACAAGCAGTACCACCATCAATTTTGCTAGCCATCCTCTTGGAAAATTTTGTTGAGCAGAGTTGGTATGCTGTCACCCCCACTAGAGGCTGCTCATTTAATTCCAATATAATTTCAATAAATTTGTATAAATTTTTATAAATTTCTTTAAACGTCTATAAATTTGTTTAAATTTATTATCTACCTAAAGCATTAGCGTTGTGTTACCACCACAAGTGATTGAGATATCAGATTCTCAGTGTTTATTACCTTTATTACATGCACTGGACGTAAGTCTTTATTTAAACAATTATAGCAGTACCATCAAGTGTACTCGCCAATATTTTAGAAAATGTTCACCAATTTTACTCTAAGAGCTTACATTCAATTCGAATATAATTTACTTGAATTTATTGTCTACAGCATTAGTGTCATGTTACCGCCACAAGAGGCTGCGCTTCGCCATACGTCCCGTTGTGGTCAGGCTGTGTGTGTGTGTCGCGCGCTGGTAACACGATCGACAGTCGAGTAGGCAACTTTCACACCCTCTCACTGCAGCCGAATACAAACATTCTCACTTTCTCTCAGGTCTGCCTGGGCCAGCCTTACGTGCGGCCCAAGTCCCACACAGCTTTGTAAAGGTTCTCTGCGCTTTCAACTACCTAGTTTCAAGTACTTTTCAAGGTCGTCCAATCGCCCACTCCCTCCATACGAAATACTCCAGCTCTAAACAGTAACAAACATACAACACTTCACTACAAAAGTTATAACTATGCATTTCAAGAAAAAAATAGCTCGTGCAGTGGCTAGCACAACAGAGTCGCATTCAGGAGGACAAGGGTTCAATCTCGCGTTCGGTCCCCATCCTGATTTATGTTTTCCATGATTTCCCTAAATTGCTCCAGGCAAATGCCGAGAGGGTTCCTTTGAAAGGACACGGCCGAGTTCCTTCCCCATCCTGCCCTAATCCGATGAGACCGATGACCTCGTTGTCCGGTCTTTTCCCCGCAAACAACCCAACCGGTATAATGGATGCAAACACGCTCACAACGTTTAAACACCTGAGATATAATTCAATGCACAAACACCTAGTGCAAGTAAAACTTATCAACCACTCGAATCCTTATTCTACTGGATGGAAAGCCTAAGTGCACCCCGCTAATGCATGGAAACTCTCCAGATGCAGGAACTCCCCCCCCCCCCTCCCCTTTAGATCAGTGCATTTGGGCTAGGTGTTGGCCGCTGTACTAAATTTAAAACCAATTCTAGAAAACAGAACGAGTGGTTATTACACGATCGCCTGGATAGAACTGCCATAGAATAGATCTGTTAAGTTTCCAACCTATCACTCGTATGGAATGTAGCCCTGTTAATATTCCAGTGTAAGAAATATATTTCAAGTGCATGACATACATCCTCCTTCCCAGTTTCTCTAGGATAAACTATGTTATCGAACCGTTAAACTACACTAAATTCCGAAAAGTGATGGGGGAATAGATATAAATTGACCGAATATAAATGCCGTGAAATTGAGCAAGTACTTACGTATCTTCTGGTTGGTGCAGAACAATCTGTACATGGGATCAAGCATGCTGCAGTAAGAGGAATCCGAGAAAACGTCGACATGGAGGTGAAGGCTATGAGGGAAGCAGTCAATTTTTGTCCGTTGAGGCAGCATTATACTGTATGTCTATTGAGGTCTCAGTGATATACGCGAGTTGATTTTCAGGAAGACAGAGAACCATCCGTCTATAAACTTAAATGCATCTGCAGTCACGTGACATAGCCTGCGCCATACTCACATACAGCTGCGTGTTCTGTATATCCGCCCCCTCCCCCCCCCCCTCCCCCGTCGCATCTTGGGTGTAAAATGGGGACTTCAGCGTCATAACTAAGTTAGCCATAGGTGATTGTGAGGTACATTTGCCTGACAGATGTGCTGTTTACAGAATTAGTGGTAGAATGACGCAATTTTCGGTTGTCGGGCGCTGCTGCTATGCATTTAGCTGTTCCCTTGTAAGAGGCTTTCCCCATTACTAACAAAAAAAATGGCTCTGAGCACTATGGGACTCAACTGCTGTGGTTATCAGTCCCCTAGAACTTAGAACTACTTAAACCTAACTAACCTAAGGACATCACACACATCCATGCCCGAGGCAGGATTCGAACCTGCGACCGTAGCAGTCCCACGGTTCCGGACTGCGCGCCTAGAACCGCGAGACCACCATTACTAACAGTCATTTTATATATAGGGTTGATGCACGCATAGTGTAATTTCTGAGCCGTGATCGGATGTGAACAATGGTAGCTATGCATCACAGGAAAGCTACATTGTGCTGGTATCACACAGAGCAAATGTTTCAAGAAAATAGTTTTTTAGTTTAACGGTTCGATAACATAGTTTATCCTAGAGAAACTGGGAAGGAGGATGTATGTCATGCACTTGAAATATATTTCTTACATTGGAATATTAACTGGGCTACACCATACGAGTGATAGGTTGGAAACTTAACAGATCTAACATTATAGCCCGTTTTAAGTGAGGAAAGTTGTAGCCTCAGGAGTGCGTGTGTTTATTTTCTCTCTCTTAACAATACCTTCCAGCTACTGACCCTAGACTCCGGAATAATAGTTTAAAATTGTTGGCTTGGTTGATTGACTTAAAAATGCCGCGAACTTCATACCTCTGAAGCCCCATCGCGCATAAAAAATCGCCCTGTTCTAGCTCTTCTTCTTCTTAACGACAGACCGACAGACAGACAGCCAGACACTAACTGCCTAACAAATGCGGAGGAGAGAGATGAGCAAGCTGGTGGCGAGTGACTGACCAAGACAACAAGTAGAATTTAATAAGCAAATGAAACAACGTATCACGAATCACTTAACTTTTAATAAACGCTCTCCCGAACCGTCCGCTGCCAGCCGCTTCAACGGACGCAGGAAGGCGCGCCGATCTCCCGTCTCACAGTGTCGCAGCTCGCACCGGCCAGACCGATGTCGTGGGTTGACTCCTGTTGCTCTCGTGTCGGCCGCGAAGCCACTACGCCTCGCTATACGGCGGGCCACTGGACTCACGTGGCGACTTCACATTGCGCCGACGCTCAAGACGGACAAGGCATCTTGTGTCTCAGTGCGCGACCGACCAACCGATCGATCGATCCAACCGGCCTTATAGGTCGATCCGAACAACAGACATCTTGGCACTCCAGACGGCAGACCGACATTGACTAATCGATACACTCGGTCGGACCCATCCCTGCAGAGGAAACATGCTCTCAGGCTACCCGACGTCCCTGCCCTGGGAAGAGACCGACCTACCAATCAATCCAACCGCCAATGCCCATTGCCTGAACAAACTCGAGCAGACTGGCGGCCTAACCCATACTAGCACTCCGGACGACAGACAGACAGACACTGACTGCCCCACACTGACCCGGCTGACCAACTGACCAGACTCGCTCTGACTGGCAGACTGACCCACTGCCGAGCTCATAGCGCCCCTTAAATGCACGTGAACAGGCAACCTTTCCCCTTTCCGACCAGAGGGAGACACCAAAGCTGCGACTGCCACAGCGGCGCCACCGCCAGAAACGGAGGGCGACTGCTTCACGCAACGCACTGCGGCCAGCTCTTCAAAACAGCAAATTTTACCACGGCTCACATATTTAAACAAATTTATTGAAATTATATTGGAATTAAATGAGCAGCCTCTAGTGCGGTTAACAGCGTACCAACTCTGCTCAACAAAGTTTTCCAAGAGGATGGCTAGCAAAATTGATGGTGGTACTGCTTGTAATCGTTTAAATAAATACTTATGTCCAGTTCCTAGGAAGAGGTGACTTAGGTTAGTAGAGGTAGCCCAATTGACCTATCCCCCCACCAAAATTCAAACTTCCAGCCAGTTCCTAGGACTATGTGTTAGTGGAGGTAATCCAGCTGAGCTTTCTTTCCCACTGATTTTTTATGTGGGTCAATTGACCTATCTTCCCACCAAAATTCAAACTCCTCGTGAGTTCGTAGGATGGGGCGACTTAGGTTAGAGGAGGTAGCCCACCCGCCATTTTTGGATTACGGTACTTGCATCATCAGCTGACGTCAGTCGCGTCATCAGCTGAAGTCACGTAGCGTCACGTACTTACGAGACGGCCGCCATATTGGATTTGGGGTGACGCCGCCCCTGGGGTGACATACTTTGGGGTGGTGTCCTTACTTGGCACCAGGGGGGCGTGGCACTTTCTTAGGTTAGTAGAGGTAGTGCAATTGAGCTTTCTTACCACCATCTTGAATGACGTCAATCGCGTCATCAGCTGAGGTAATGTGACGTCACGTACTTGCGTCACGGCCGCCATCTTGGATTTGGGGTGGTGTCCTTCTCTGGGGTGACCTACTTTGGGGTAATGTCCCCATTGCACTACTACTTTCGTCTCGTACACATTTTCCGTAAATAAGTGACTTAGAAGAAGGGCTCCTTGGCAACCCTGGAATCATATGGACGACAAGCTCTGTGTAGCTGCAGGTAGTGCAGGGGGTGCAGTTCCGCGTTGCAATAATACAGTCGATTTCTGGTTTAGGTTTGATTTTTCACATTTTTTTCTATTTTTTATCTTCCGAATGATGCAATATGTTAGAAAAGTACAGCTTTTTGGTGTTGAACATAACAGTTACTAGTCGAACACGTCAGAAATATTCATTAATAAAAATAGTCAGCTAGAATTAATTACCTGTTATAGGGCAGAAGTAACTACAAAACTTATCAACGTGGAGAGTTAAACATACGTACTATGTGTAGTAATCTCGGACAGTTGACTTAAAACTGAAAGACATAATTAGTCAGTAATTGATGATGATGATAACAAAAATAGTTACAGAGTTTGGTAATTTCCCTATGAAGTGGACACATATAGTGCCCTAAACAAATGTAATGGGGATAAAAGCGGTGAGCATGAAAGTTTAATTAATGGCGGAAAATGGGTTCTAATGGAACTGAGACACTGAGAACCGTAATGGCCCAAGCACAGACACATGATTTTGAGAAAAATAGATCTTTGTGAAAATCAAGCTTGTCAACAAATTTGTAGGCATACCAGTCTCATAGGTTTGACTTGTTTTTTAACCAAGAGTCGACATCCTATATCTTCCGTGAAGAAATAACGTCCCCACATTTTATTATCAAATTTTAATTGATGTTGTTGTTGTTGTTGTTGTTGTTTTGGTCTTCAGTCCTGAGACTGGTTTGATGCAGCTCTCCATGCTACTCTATCCTGTGCCAGCTTCTTCATCTCCCAGCACCTACTGCAACCTACATCATTCTGAATCTGCTTAGTGTATTGATCTCTTGGTCTCCCTCTACGATTTTTACCCTCCACGCTGCCCTCCAATGCTAAATTTGTGATCCCTTGATGCCTCAAAACATGTCCTACCAACCGATCACTTCTTCTAGTCAAGTTGTGCCACAAACTTCTCTTCTCCCCAGTCCTATTCAATACCTCCTCATTAGTTACGTGATCTACCCACCTTATCTTCAGCATTCTTCTGTAGCACCACATTTCGAAAGCTTCTATTCTCTTCTTGTCCAAACTATTTATCGTCCATGTTTCACTTCCATACATGGCTACACTCCATACAAATACTTTCAGAAACGACTTCCTGACACTTAAATCTATACTCGATGTTAACAAATTTCTCTTCTTCAGAAACGATTTCCTTGCCATTGCCAGTCTACATTTTATATCCTCTCTACTTCGACCATCATTAGTTATTTTGCTCCCTAAATAGCAAAACTCCTTTACTACTTTAAGTGTCTTCTCCATGAATTTTAATACCTACTCCGAATTTTTCTTTTGTTTCCTTTACTGCTTGCTCAATATACAGATTGAATAACATCGGGGAGAGGCTACAACCCTGTCTCACTCCTCTCCCAACCACTGCTTCCCTTTCATGCCCCTCGACTCTTATAACTGCCATCTGGTTTCTGTACAAATTGTAAATAGCCTTTCGCGCCTTGTATTTTACCCCTGCCACCTTCAGAATTTGAAAGAGAATATTTCAGTTAACGTTGTCAAAAGCTTTCTGTAAGTCTACAAATGCTAGAAACGTACGTTTGCCTTTTCTTAATCTTTCTTCTAAGATAAGTCTTAAGGTTAGTATTGCCTCACGTGTTCCAACATTTCTACGGAATCCAAACTAATCTTCCCCGAGGTCCGCTTCTACCAGTTTTTCCATTCGTCTGTAAAGAATTCGCGTTAGTATTTTGCGGCTGTGACTTATTAAACTGATAGTTCGGTAATTTTCACATCTGTCAACACCTGCTTTCTTTGGGATTGGAATTATTATATTCTTCTTGAAGTCTGTGGGTATTTCGCCTGTCTCATACATCTTGCTCACCAGATGTTAGAGTTTTGTCAGGACTGGCTCTCCCAAGGCCATCAGTAGTTCTAATGGAATGTTGTCTACTCCCGGGCCTTGTTTCGACTCAGGTCTTTCAGAGTTCTGTCAAACTCTTCACGCAGTATCATAGCTCCCATTTCATCTTCATCTACATCCTCTTCCATTTCCATAATATTGTCCTCAAGTACATCGCCCTTGTATAGTCCCTGTATATACTCCTTCCACCTTTCTGCCTTCCCTTCTTTGCTTAGAACTGGGTTGCCATCTGAGCTCTTGATATTCATACATGTGGTTCTCTTCTCTCCAAAGGTCTCTTTAATTTTCCTGTAGGCAGTATCTATCTTACCCCTAGTGAGACAAGCCTCTACATCCTTACATTTGTCCTCTAGCCATCCCTGCTTAGCCATTTTGCACTTCCTGTCGATCTCATTTTTGAGACGTTTGTATTCCGTTTTGCCTGCTTCATTTACTGCATTTTTATATTTTCTCCTTTCATCAATTAAATTCAATATTTCTTCTGTTACCCAAGGATTTCTATTAGCCCTCGTCTTTTTATCTACTTCATACTCTGCTGCCTTCACTACTTCATCCCTCAGAGCCACCCATTCTTCTTCTACTGTATTTCTTTCCCCCATTCCTGTCAGTTGTTCCCTTATGCTCTCCCTGAAACTCTCTACAACCTCTGTTTCTTTCAGTTTATCCAGGTCCCATCTCCTTAAATTCCCACCTTTTTGCAGTTTCTTCAGTTTCAATCTGCAGTTCATAACCAAGAGATTGTGGTCAGAATCCACATCTGCCCCTGGAAATGTCTTACAATTTAAAACCTGGTCCCTAAATCTCTGTCTTACCATTATATAATATATCTGATACCCTTTAGTATCTCCAGGATTCTTCCAGGTATACAACCTTCTTTTATGATTCTTGAACCAAGTGTTAGCTATGATTAAGTTATGCTCTGTGCAAAATTCTACAAGGCGGCTTCCTCTTTCATTTCTTCCATCCAATCCATATTCACCTACTATGTTTCCTTCTCTCCCTTTTCCTACTGACGAATTCCAGTCACCCATGACTATTAAATTTTCGTCTCCCTTCACTACCTGAATAATTTCTTTTATCTCGTCATACATTTCATCAATTTCTTCATCATCTGCAGAGCTAGTTGGCATATAAACTTGTACTACTGTAGTAGGCATGGGCTTTGTGTCTATCTTGGCCACAATAATGCGTTCACTATGCTGTTTGTAGTAGCTTACCCGCACTCCTATTTTTTTATTCATTATTAAACCTACTCCTGCATTACCCCTATTTGATTTTGTATTTATAAATCTGTAATCACCTGACCAAAAGTCTTGTTCCTCCTGCCACCGAACTTCACTAATTCCCACTATATCTAACTTTAACCTGTCCATTACCCTTTTTAAATTTTCTAACCTACCTGCCCGATTAAGGGATCTGACATTCCACGCTCCGATCCGTAGAACGCCAGTTTTCTTTCTCCTGATAACGACGTCCTCTTGAGTAGTCCCCGCTCGGAGACCCGAATGGGGGGCTATTTTACCTCCGGAATATTTTACCCAAGAGGACGCCATCATCATTTAATCGTACAGTAAAGCTGCATGTCCTCGGGAAAAATTACGGCTGTAGTTTCCCCTTGCTTTCAGCCGTTCGCAGTACCAGCACAGCAAGGCCGTTTTGGTTAATGTTACAAGGCCAGATCAGTCAATCATCCAGACTGTTGCCCCTGCAGCTACTGAAAAGGCTGCTGCCCCTTTCAGGAACCACACGTTTGTCTGGCCTCTCAACAGATACCCCTCCGTTGTGGTTGCACCTACGGTACGGCCATCTGTATCGCTGAGGCACGCAAGCCTCCCCACCAACGGCAAGGTCCATGGTTCATGGGGGAAGTTTAATTGATATTTAAGATTAATATCATTAGTGTTGACTGACAAAATTTTCATTAATAGATTAGTGGCAATAGTGTATTTTTTACGGTGGTAAAGTTTGTAATTAATGTGAAACGAGAATCAGAAAATAAAGAAAGATTGAAATGCACATCACGCACAATTATGAGGTATTCCTACGCTTTATGGTCGTCGATATCATGATTTCTGTTAAGCTCATTTTGTGACTTGAGGCTCAGATAAAACTGTCTGTCCACATCAGACTTTGTCTTACAATTGTGATATTTGTCTTCCACCTACGTCTGGGCACTAGATTTTCCAAGGCCTCAACAAACTGAGGGGAAATATGAAATGATGGTCTTCCACGACATGACTTGCAGAAAATTGTCCGCTTCCAACACTTCAATTAAGAATATGTTAAACAACAGTTCCCGTCACCCTGTTGAAAACTCCGTCATTGCAAAATTTCTGAATTGTACTTCAACATTCCCGTTGCGTTAGCAAGATGAGTCACATAACTTGTTGGTGACAGGTCGCCTGAACTCGGCCACGTTACTGGTGGAGACACGCACGTCCGCCGCACCTCGCTGCAGGTACCTGAAATTCGAAGAATGATGTGAAGTCTGACAGGAGTTAGTGGTCGAATACTAGGGCGCACGGTTTTTGATGGGATGCCGTTTCTATTGCAAGTAATTTCCTTTTTTGTGGTTTACAAATGCGTTTACATTATCACTTCTCATCCATCAGTACCGTATGCAGATTAAAAACAGATTTGACGGACTCTGTCTGCCGTGATCAGTCGGACCTAAGGCCAACACGCAACCACCGACCTCCGCCATCTCTTACCGACTGCCGGCACGCCACCTTCACACAGGGTAGGAAGGTGATTCCTTATGTTTCGGGCCCATCAGAGCTCTCCATTTTATTGCCGACGTACATGTAGCCAGTGGCCGTTTTCTAATGTAATGCCACGTCACCAGGGACGCTACGAAAGACTCACTCCGTCACCCGGGTCATTTACCCCTACTCCCTCACAATCTGTGGCAACATACTGCCCACCACTGCCTAATCTTAGGTATCATCCACTGAGTGCTCGCTGTTAATGTAATCATTGTAGTACATTGTTATCGTCTACATCAGATTTTAGTTTGGTAATGAGGTCTGTAACATTCTTAAAGGTCCAGAAATCCTCAGCATGAATTTCACGGACTACATAAGGTTTCGTTAGCCGTGGTTTCTATATATGTAGACACCAGCCAGAAGATGAGAAAATCTGCCTCACACTACGAAGTTTCCCACGCGCTGTTAGACAGTGGAACGGCAGGGAAATATTGGGAAGGAGGTTCGAAGAACCCTTTACTAAGCGCTGAAGTGTGAAATGCAGAGTAATCGTGTACTTGCAGATGTAGGTACTAAGAAGGTTCTCCAGAAAGTAAGTTCCGATCGATCGCGAAATGAAAACCAGAATGAAAATATGAAATGTGTGTCCAGCTATTTCTCTACATGATCGCCACTCCGACTTAGACATTTGTCCTAGCTTTGTACCAACTTTTCTATACCCTTGTCACAGAAGTCCTGTGCTTTCTGTAAATTCTCTACGGTGGTCTGCAGCTTGTTGTCTGTGCCAAAATTTTGTCTTCATAGACAGCTGGTCATGTGAGCAGAGAGAAAATTCAGAGGGAGCCACGTCCGGGCTGTAGGTGCGTGATATGCCCGTACAGTATGCAGCCGATAAATGTCTCGAAGAAGGAAATGCATGACAGTCGTGGTATGTGCGGTTTCATGGAATCAGGCTAAATTTTTCGGCAAGCACTCTAACTTAACGGTAGACACTATTTTATAGGCATCTTTACGTGCTCATTGTGCGCTCTGAACTGCAAAGAGGTACATCACGCGATCGACGGCTATACTAGAGACACTGCCCACAGCTTCGCCGGACTGTCCCTGTGATTTCCATTTCGCAGCCCATCGGAACACACTATCTGGATGCCCCTCGTACATTATTTTGCCAGTCCTAGACAACAACTGAGCAGCACAGAGCAACAAAATTATATTTTGTGCTTTGGGCGCACACGGAAGTTAATATCAGCGAAATTGGTGAAACAGCTTCTCGTGAATGCTCACATATACAAACATCAAAAAAGTTTTGCATTACCTCCGTTCAGAGAGTTCCGGAACCTGTACAGAAAATTGGAATAGAGACCAACATGAACGACATTTCCGCCCTTTTTATTGCTCAAGAAAAGCACACATCGCATGTTGTACCAAAATACAGCCAGAGCGTCTGAGGTGGTAGTCCAGATTGCTGTACACACCGGTACCTTTAATACCCAGTAGCACGTCCTCTTGCATTGATGCATACCTGTATTTATGGTGGCATAGTATTCACAAGTTCATCTAGGCACTGTGGGTACAGATTGTCCCACTCCTCAACGGCAATTCGGAGTAAATCCTTCAGTTTCGTTAGTGAGTAACGGCGTCCATAAACAGCCCTTTTCAATCTATCCCAGACATGTTAGATAGAGTTCATGTCTGAAGAACATGCTGGCCACTCTACTCAAGCGATGTCGTTATCCTGGAGCAAGTCATTCATTAGATGTGCACGATGGGGGCGCGAATTGTCGTCCATTAAGACGAACGCCTCGGCAATATGCTGCCAATATGGTTGCACTATCAGTCGGAGCTGTTACGGGGCCTTCCATGGCCACCAGCAGCGTACGTCGGCCCCACATAATGCCACCCCAAAACAGCAGGGAACCTCCACCATGCTGCACTCCCTGGACTGGGTGTCTACAGCGTTCAGTCTGATCGGGTTGCCTCCAAATACGTCTCCGACGATTGTCTAGCTGAAGGCGTATGCGACACTCACCGGTGAGGAGAACGTGATGCCATTCCTGAGCTGTCAATTCGGCATGTTGTTGGGTTCCTCTGTACAGCGCTGCATGGCGGCGTGGCTGCAAATATGGGGCTCCCCATTGACGTCGGGAGTGAAGTTGCGCATTATGCAGACTATTGCGTATAGTTTGAGTCGTAACACGACGTCCTGTGGCTGCACAAATACCATTATTCAACATGGTGGCGTTGCTGTTAGGGTTCCTGCGAGCCATAATCCATTGGTAGCGGTCATCCACTGCAGTAGTAACCCCTGAGCGGTCTGAGCGAGGCATGTGATCGACGGTTCCTCTCTCTCTGTATCTCCTTCATATCCGAACAACATCGCTTTGGTTCAATCCGAGACGCCTGGACACCCTTGTTGAGAGCCCTTCCTGGTGTAAAGTAACAATGCGGACGCGATCGAAGCGCGGTATTGACTGTCTAGGCACGGTTTAACTAAAGACGAGTGTACCTTCTTCCTAGTGGAATGACTGGAAATGGTCAGCTGTCGGACCCCTCCATCTAAAACGCGCTGCTTATGCGTGACTGATTACATCTTTTGGGTGGGTTAGTGACATATGTAAACAGTCAGAGGGACAGTGTCTGTGATACAATATCCAGGCTACGTCTACCTTCAGGAGTTCTGGGAACGGGAGTGATGCAAAACTTTTTTTCATGTGTCCACAATGCGGCCTTACAGCAAAGCTGCTTCACAATAAGGTCAACAGATGTCAGGAGCACACACACGTGCTACAGCCTAAAATCGACGACGGTGTGCTTTAGGCACTGGTGGTTCTCAGCGCTTCTGAAATGCTGTGAAAAAGTATAATTGTACTGTGTAATGTGCAAGGTCGAAGAGAAGTATGTAGGATAAAATTTTGTGGGGAGACCAAGAAGAAGAGGGGGAGTTGACGTTTCTTTTCTTTGGAGAAAGGGGCGTGACTGCTGAAAACTGAAACAGTGCCGACAATGTAGCGTAAAGCACGGAGAGGTCTAGTGCGTGGAAAAGAGCAGAGTGAACGGTTAAAGGCAAAATACGTTTTTAAAAGTCGATTAATGAAAACTACATTGTAATTTCACTTCTCTTTTGCTAATAAATATTTGCACGTGTTAATGTAAGAACTGCTGTAATTGCTGAATAACAATTAACAAGGCAGATAATACATCACGAATTCTATACGTATATTCAATAAGTATAATTTAGGCCTAGAACGAGAATAGAACTCGCGAAGTGCACTATTCCGTCGCAAGCATATACCCACTACGGACATTTTTGTAACGTTTGTACCGAGGGAATGGCGTGGGAATGTTCGAATTTTGGTTCACTCTGTATACCGCTAAACCAATACCATATGGACGAACTGGCAAAGGCATACGTGGCCAGCTGCCATCTGGTCTACGTGCTGCATTGTGTATTAACTGCGTTGCGCGGTGCGTCCCACGTTAGCTCGCGTGCGCACCGGCAGATGGCAGCTACATCGCGCCACGCCCACTGCGGCGCAGCCGGCGGTGCTCCCGCCCCCAGTTTTTGTCGCGCTCCGTATTTTCGCGCTGCCGATATCGCATTCGGTTTCATCAGCAGTTGCACGCGCCCACGCTCGACCGACAGCCCACATCTGCAGTTCGCGCAACGCGTTTTAAAATCGCATTCATTAGGGCCAGTTATCGGCAAACGACATTGTCTCCCAATTAGGCAAAAAGTGCGTAGTGGTGCCATAAAATGGTCGGTGACGCCCGCGACAGGAGGCGGTTTAGTTACGACCAATACGATTCATGTACAGGGGAGGGGCGCGGCGTGTCGCTTTTTGCCCGGACTGCCGGAATTTTTTTCCGCGCTGCCTGACTCTAGGATTTAATCAGACGAGTCCGGGGCCGGCAGATTGCCACCATTAGCGGCGTCGCACCCCCAACCACCGGCCGCTCCCACCCCTCCCCTGTCTCCTTCCTGAGCGCGCCAGTGTGGCTGGCAGCGAGCGGTTCGAGCACCGAGCCGCTTCCTTAACATGCGGCACCGGTCGCAACGCCCCACCTGTGGGCCACAGATTTTCCAGGGAAAGCGAGCAAATGACTGACGGCACTCTGTTCCCACGGAGCCGTGATGCGGCGCTCTGCTGTCCGCAGGGAACTGTGAGCCCACTGTAAAGTGACGCTGAGGTAGCTGCATACGTGGTGATGTAAGTAACGGCTTTCTTTCCTGCTACAAACGCTGGTAAGACAGAACGTTATGACCACCTGCTCAATGGCCAGTATGTCCATCTTTGCACGGATAACAGCGGCGACGCGTCGTGGCGTGGAAGCAAGGAGGCCCCGGTAGGTCGTTGGAGGGAGTTGGCACCACATCTACACACACACACAAGTCACCTAATTTTCGTAAATTCCCGTTGGTGGTGGTGGGGGGGGGGGCGGGGGAGAGGGGTCGAGAGCTCTGACGCCACACTCAATCACATCAAAGATGGGTTCAATGGTTCAAATATGGTTCGAATGGCTCTGAGCACTATGGGACTTAACATCTGAGGTCACCAGTGCCCTAGAACTTAGAACTACTTAACATCTGAGGTCATCAGTGACCTAGAAGCTAGAACTACTTAAACGATTCGTAGTGGCTTCACAACATTTTATAATGGGCATCGCGTTTTCAGAAAGCGCCAAGGAAGAAACGGAGTATACGAGCACTAAAACAGCGCCCGTTATCCGCGCGACTAAAATTCTATATGGTGATAGCTCTCCTAGTGAAGAAATGGAAAGAGTGGCCTAATCAGCTTAAAACTGGAGACGTGCACTCGCGCAGCCCATCCACTTCTAACGGGCAGAAGCAGTGAGCCAGCTGATGAAATACTTCGTCGTGACCGTCGTGCCTGAACTGGTGATACTGCACACGATGTGAAAGAACATTAGTCAGAGTTCATCATCTGCAATCGTCCATAAAGCAAAGATTGAGCTCCTCGGGTATCACGTCAACTGGCAGAGAAACACGGACACGGACTTTCGTAATTGTTGAAATCACACTTCAGGCATTTTCGAAAGAGGAGTCTTCCTTAGAAGCAAAGTAACCCCTGATGTGGCACAGAGCATCGTGTAGTAACAGCCGTCTTCACCCAAAGCAAAAACGCTCAACAGCTCCTGCGTGAAAGCTGAGGACGACAGCATTTCTCGGTAAGAAAGGTCTAATGCTCAACGACAGACAGTTCTAGACGCACAGTCCGGAACCGTGCGACTGCTACGGTCGCAGGTTCGAATCCTGCCTCGGGCACGGATGTGTGTGGTGTCCTTAGGTTAGTTAGGTTTAAGTAGTTCTAAGTTCTAGGGGACTGATGACCACAGCAGTTGAGTCCCATAGTGCTCAGAGCCATTTGAACGACAGACAGTAAACGGTGCCAGCTCGAGAGAGCTACTGCGTGGTCTGATGTCAACACTCGAAACGGAGAGGAAGCTTTCAGACCGTTTTCTTGTGCTGTCGGGTAGTGCCCGCCCTCACACAGTGCAGCACCTGAACCAGCCGCCAATGGCGGCCCTGTTTTTGTCACGTGACGAGGCTGCGCAGGCAGCATGTGGTGGTGCGTGCACGGCCTACAGAGCTGCTTGGAGGTAGCAAGTGGGAACGTCCTCAAGGTATGAACGAATTGGATATAACAATAAAAAGCGATCAAGTAGTGCCGGCCGGAGTGGCCGAGCGGTTCTAGGCGCTACAGTCTGGAACCGCGCGACCGCTACGGTCGCAGGTTCGAATCCTGCCTCGGGCACGGATGTGTGTGATGTCCTTAGGTTAGTTAGGTTTAAGTAGTTCTAAGTTCTAGGGGACTGATGACCTCAGAAGTTAAGTACCATAGTGCTCAGAGCCATTTGAACCATTTTTTTTCTGGTTAAGTAGTACTTATTTTTCGCTGTGAATTACATCGCATCTTTTTCTAGCTTTAGATACTTGAGCCTAATCAAGCTAGTTAACGTTTCGTCATCTTTTTTCTTCGCTAGCCTGCCTATTCGTACTGGCACTCAGCTCTCGCGATGGTGGTGAGTTGGGCGACTACCACTGTGCTGGACACGGTACCGTCGAGACTGGGCCGTGGACAGATGTAGACCTGTGGCCAGGCGGCGCGGCTCGCGCCAACCCTTCCGGACACGAGCCGTGCTGGCCAGCGCGCGTTCCAGGCAGGTGGGGCCGCATTGCGCCGCGTGGCGGAGTTAGCTGGGCTTCCGTGGGCTGAGGCTGGGGGCACAGCTGCAGGCCGCGCCCTTCGCGACGTGAGGCGGCAGCGCCTCCAGCAGGGCAGCCACCGACGCTCCTCACACCACCGGCCCGTAATGTGCAGCAGTTGCGTGACACGTGCGCCGACGTGTCCCGTTACCTACCTCGCAAGTCTGACGAGTCGAGTTCGATTTTGTGACGAGCGGTATCGGCGCCAGTGCGCACTGCAAAGCGGCGACCTTTCTCTTTCCCTTGTGTTAAGATGCCCGCTCGCATCCCTACAACTCAAAAAATACACGTGTTCTTAACAAAGAACGCTGCACATTAAATTTCCCGCAAGAAACATCCTTATTATTGAAATTACTCGTGAATGTGGAGGGAGCAAAGCGACAAGTAGGCCTACACAGAATGCGATGCCTGCAGCCGGACGACCCCCGCCACCTCCCGTCTATCTCTCATCGGCGCCGTACTTCCCGAATGAGATTATTCTGATTGAGTCGATGGGATAGCATGTTTGACGAAAACATTGACAAACTATATTAAGTACCGGTACACGACAGTAAATGGAAAGATGAGTGTGAAATCAGTCTGTGGTAATGTGCTGTCGGGATAAAAGACTGACCTGTCTCCAGAAGCGACAGCCACAATGCTTCTCCTCTGGCATCTACGGGCGCTGCACTCACTCGTCGATAGCTCGCTGCCTGCCTCGTCTATTCTGTCTCGCTGACTGTCTCCTGCCAATCTCCTCTCTTCCCAGGGTGTGACCCTGCTCACTACATTCGTTCCTAATCTCCCGCTCTGGACTTCGGGCTGCTGAATTTTCTGTCATATCATCTTTGTGTGATTCGTAGGCCCGATTTTTAACATCACCCAATGAACGATCAACACTGCGTAACGCCCCTCCCAGTCTTCGTGCGAGGTCAGTCAGGGAGTCCCCAGACGGCAACCCGCCTTATTCCGGCTCCTTTCCGTCGCACCTCACAGCGTTGTCTGTGGGCTTCCCAGTTGATTCCTTGTCAGATTTTGCTGTACACACAGGTGGGAATCGCGTTCAGTGTTTGTCCCCATACCCAACAATAAATCTAGTCGTTTCTAACTGGAACACCTATGCCTCGCTCGTGCCCTTAGTCGCGTGGTGGTCCTCTGCTGCCGGCCAGTGTTTAAACGTGACGGTCCTTTCCGAGCGAAGCCAACACTTGGCTTGTGACTTTTCGGAAAGTCTCTCATGTCCAGCTACAGGTTAAGTGGAGCCCTGTTGCCCTGAACGCTCGGTGGCCAAGTATTACGGTGTAAAGTGTTCCTTCAACTTCAGCCTTCATCTTTGGGATTCCAACTTAATCATCTGCAAACAGATTACCATGAAAACTTGTCTTACTTTTGCCTGCTATCTTGTGACGGCTTCATGTATATCTGTCCTAAACAATTTCGGTGACAGAGGGCACTTTTGTCTGAGTCTTCGATTTGTGTTAGCAACAAGATTACTAGATTGAAGCGTTATTATTCTTGTTATAATAGTCGTATACGTAGAGTGTAGTATTAATAATGTTGTTTATTGTTCGCAGCTCGTGGTCGTGCGGTAGCGTTCTCGCTTCCCACGCCCGGGTTCCCGGGTTCGATTCCCGGCGGGGTCAGGAATTTTCTCTGCCTCGTGATGAGTGGGTGTTGTGTGATGTCCTTAGGTTAGTTAGGTTTAAGTAGTTCTAAGTTCTAGGGGACTGATGACCATAGATGTTAAATCCCATAGTGCTCAGAGCCATTTTTTTGTTGTCCTGCTTTTGCGTTTGAAAGTTTATCTGTTTCAACCGTATCAACCTATGCCTTTTCACATTCACTACTGATACGTGATCCACATAATTTATTCATCTCTAATGTTGTGAATACACGACAATGGATCTCGTCTGAACCCCTTTCAGTACCCTGATGACAATCATACATTTGTTTCGAGAGCAGAACAGTTTCATCACACCTTTCAGGAAATGTCACTTTATTCTCCTGTTTATTTAACAACAAATAGTGTCCATTATGAAACGCTCACACCTGCTGGAACCAGGCATCAGTGGTCAGTTGCGGAGAATAGCTGCCTGAAACATTACCAGCCGCTGACCGTCTCCAGCAGTGTCAGGAAACAAAGCCGAGGGATTCTTCGCCAGAGTAAAAAATGGCTCTGAGGTCTACGGTACTTAACTTCTGTGGTCATCAGTCCCCTAGAACTTAGAACTACTTAAACCTAACTAACCTAAGGACATCACATACATCCATGCCCGAGGCAGGATTCGAACCTGCGACCGTAGCGGTCTCGCGGTTCCAGACCGTAGCGCCTAGAACCGCTCGGCCTCGCCAGACTAAGGACGAGCTCAATATAACGACCCCGTTGAGGTGAGACCTAAACGACACGTAGTTAGCGGTTTTAAAAGAAGCGACTGAACTTTTGTAATCACTCGTGGAATTGCGAATGTTTGTCAATTGAAAATAACGATCGTGTCGGCTTTGAAATGAAAACATAGGTAGCTCAGACTTCATTCGGCTAATTGAATACAATATGCAAATGTAAATTGTCAATATGCTTCACACCTTTACACACTGGCAGTTACTATCTATGGCAGACGAACGCGTAATTTCAAGGAGCAAACTAATCTAAAATTGCAAACTAATAGAAGCACATGGAAAGACGCATGTTTGTAATAGAGAAAGACGGTAAGAAAACCAATAAATACGTCATACTGTAATTGTGTACCTCTTATTTTCTGACCTGTGCATCTGCCGCATCTGCACGCTGTTTTAAATGACAATGTGACGAATGTAGTACGGCTTCTAATGTTTCCTAGCGTCCTCCCCAAAGTATTGGAAGGAACATTGTAGTGTTGTTGATTCGCTGCATTGTTCAGCTTCAATAATCTAGACCCGTTAAATGTTTTCGAGTTTATATTTTATGATGGATTGTTTTTCTACGTGTTTCGTGGTAGTCTACGATTCCTCTTTGAGCCTATGTTTACCTTTAATCCTATTTGTTGTGTTGGTTTCATATTGCTGTTTGGTTTTTGGAATCTATTGTAGTTTCAGTTCATGTTAACGACATTCCTTTCTGTTTATTTCACGTAAAGTTTAGTACTCTACAATAGTAATGATCATCATTATCCACACTCTGTTCATAAATGTTCGTTGTTGGTGTAACCTACTGTGAATAAATAAACATGTTTATGTTTACAGTACTCATTGAGCATCAGATATTATCACAACTAAAATTGCCGGATCCGTGTATCAGGCAAAAAACTGAATCCCACAAGAAAATCCGAGAAGTAGAGGGAGCTGATACTGGAAGCTGCGAAACTTCACGGCCCATCACAAGATGTAACCAGTGACACTCGATAATAACGTCATCAAGTTCGGAGTTATCACCAGGCCGTAACACAGATACGCTGAGGAAATATTTGTGTCCGTCAACCGCTGTGGAGAACTAGAGACAGGGTCAGTGCAGAACAGCGGATTTGGCAAGGGCCAGGCAGCGAGAAGGCGACAAGGCCGTGGCGTCTCGTTGCCGGGGGTGGCCTGCTTGAAGCGGCTGCCTCGAGGGAGAGTGGCTTGCAGCTCGTCTGTGATCCCTGTGTTGCCAGTTACGTGTAAAGCTCTGTGTAGGGAAAATAGGGCCATCCTCTTCCGCGCCACTTGCCGCCATGCGCAGTTCGTAATGGGCTCAAATCGAGTCACAGTTCGGTTTTTTTCCTTGTTAAAAAAATCTTTATTCTTCAAATACGTGATACATAATAACCTACCAACTAATACATTAGTGGGTCCTAATTTATACTTGTATTACAATTACAATTAGTGCAGCTTATCTAAGTTCTTGGCAGGTAATGTTGTTCCTGTTTCCACTATGGGCATTACTTGCTGTGTCTTTGGGTTACCGGTGTTTTACTGGTCTACTACTTACTGCTAGTCTACTCTACCTGCAGCGTTACAGGTGTGCCAGCGTTTATAACCTGCATTGTTGGCCGTGCCCACCGAGGTAATCCCAGTGGGCGTGACCCTGGCACCGGGATGGCCCAGAATAGTCAATCGCTGCAGTACTATGCTGATGGAAATATCCTGTCTTATCCTACGACTAACCTAGTACTAAATCCTACAGTCATGTCCGGGGAGTGAATCAGTCAGGAGGTGCACCCTCTCTCTTAATCCTACACGTGGCGGATCCCAGCCGTGAAGCGGCTGGCCAAGTCCACGCCTCGGCGGAATAGGACAGGTGTACGGAGTCTAAATCGAGCGTGATCTATTACTGGTTGTTCCTTAGGAATTCTTTTATAACTTTGCTTGATATTTCATTGGCAAGTTTATTAAAGATTTGGAAATGGTCCTCTTGCCTGAGTAGGAGGTAAGTGTCGTAATTTGGTAGCTCTTGTCTTAATTGTGCCGCTCCATCGTCGAAGAGGTGGCTCTCGTGCACCACATGGTCTGGAGTGCCTGATGTGGCCCCACAACAGTCACACGTTGGTGTAGCCCGCTCCCCAAACCGGCATAGGTACGCCGGGTAGGGTCCATGTCCAGTAAGGAAGGGCAGCAGTCCTCTTGGTGGCTTAAAGTGTTGTAGCTGTTCGTATGTTCTACGACCCGTTTCAACGTTGTCCCACTGTGCCATAGCTCCTCCTTCCTTCGTTTAATTTCTGATTTCTTCCCCACGTGAATCCCCATTAGTTCGATTATTTTGTCCCTTTTCTCCTTTTTTACCCAGTACCACGCCGCCTGTTCCCTAATCTTTATATCAAGAGGACAAAGTCCCATTAATACTGGTAATGCTCCCCCTGGAGTAGTCCCATATGCTCCTAGAGAACGTAGGAGCATATTTCGCTGCACTCTTTTTACGGCCACGGAAGGCATGACCCTCGTAAGCCTGTGTGCCCAGACTCCTGACCTGTATCCTAAAATTGATGTCAGAATACTATTATGGTAAAGTTTTATTAATTGTGGTGGCAGGTGGAATCGTTTATGGCCAAGCCCAATTATATTATTGAGAGTTTCTAGAGATCTTTGCGTCACAGTGTCAATATGTGATGTATAGTTCCACCTCTCATCGACGACTACACCTAAGTGTGAGCCGTCTATTCTTACTTTCGGGTTCCTGACATGTTGTCCCTTTAGTATGTGGACATGCTTGATGAAATTTTCATTTTGGTAGTATGGTACCATGTAGTCAGGATAGATATGGCCCTTGCAATTTTTGGTTCCAAATCTTCGCGGCTACGACCGCCAACAAGCAGGAGGAGGTCGTCTGCGTAGGCTTTGTCCTCTAGCACATCGTCGCTGTTCTGCAAGTTATCCAAGAGGGGCTCGATGTTAATGTCCCAAAAGAGTGGCCCCAGGACAGAGCAGTGTGGAAACCCCTTTGCAATCTTTTTACTGATTCTCCCGCTAGGCGACGATAGCCAGAGCTCCCTATCCTCACTATAGCCGTATAGCGGCCCTGGACACTCCTTCCCCCCAGACGGGAGAAGAGCGAAGGCCACCACAGGTTGTCAAAGGCGCCACTGATATCCACCATGATGCCGACAACTTATTTGTGTGGGGCTGAGTGACACACCACGCGGCCAGGGCGATGGCGTCAGACGCCGATCTTCCCGACCGAAAACCGAACTGCCTGCCACTCACCCCACACAGCACGCAGTGTGCTGCCAGTCTGTCTGCCAGCAACCTCTCAATAATGTTCCCCAGCAGGTCCAGTAAACAAATGGGCCATGGGCCTGTACGATCTTGCTTCCTTATGATCTTTATCTGGACCTTCCTTGATTGTCACTACGTTGGCTTTCTTCCAAAAATGGGGGGGGGGGGGATTTTCCTGAGCCTCCAGCACTCATTGTATAACTTAGTGAGAGGGGCCACCAGCTGGGGGGGCCAGGAATTGCACCACCTCCGCTGTGATGTCGTCTGGGCCAGGAGCTCTGCCCTTCTTTAGGGCCTTCATCTGGGCAGCCACCTCCTCTTCTGAGAAGGGATATACCATACTATTGTTCCTATAGTCCTGTGGGTGTTCTGCTCTAATTCGCTGTTGCACTTCAGCGTCATCTTGCTCCCTATCGTCAGGCAACAGGACCCAGAGGAGGGCCTCGGCAGTCTCCTGCCAAGTTTCCGACATCCGGCCCCCGTCCCTGACGGTAGCAACGTCGTGGGTGATTTTATCTTTGTATGAATTTCCTGAATCTGCTGGCCCATTCCTCAACTTTTCGCTCGCGGCCTCTTTTACGCTTCCTGTATAGACTTATGGCCTCATCCGTAATCAGTTCTTGCAATAAGGCTTTGCTCTAGCATCCTGTAGGTAGAGCAGTTTCTTCCTGTGGTGTTACAGCTTTTCTTACGTCTCCGCGTGCATGGGATACATATCCCAGTTCTGCCGCAGGTTTTTCTTGTGTGATCTTCAGCCCCACACCTGGAGCGAGCCTGCTTTCCCTCGCAGTGTTTATGAACACGATCCAAGTCGCCACAGTTGTGCCACCGGGGAACTGTTAAATAGTCCCCTACGTTAATTGCATGGAAACCCATGTATACTCTACCCATAGTGGTAATCCTGCGCCACTTATTCCCCTAGACCTCGATAACACTCGAATCACACGCCTCTTGTTCAGCCACGATGTATAGACTTGTGGTAGTAGTCGCAGACACATTGACAGCTGCGGAACACCAGCATCCGTTCGTGCTCGATGTCTTCCCCGACGGCGAAGTTATCTTTCAGCAGTATAACTGTACGTGTCTGGAAGCCGTGCAACATTGTAGTGAACCGCCGTATTCTGCTGTCGCCTACCTGAGTGTCTGCTGCTGCTTCCGGCAGGCGAGTCGCAGCAGCTGGACCTGGAGGGCCCGCTGTACGTGGGCGGGGTGGGCCCCGCGACGGCGGCCGTGCCGGTGCCGGCGGCGCTGTGGACGGGCGCGCTGCGCCGCGGCTTCGTCGGCTGCCTGCGGGACCTGGTGCTCAACGGCAACGCCGTCGACGTCGCCGGCTACGCGCGACACCAGGACTCCGGTGAGTGGGGCGACGCCTGCTACCAACTGCTACAATCGCCGATTACACTTACAGATAAGAATTTTCTTACATTTAAACATTCTCGGTATATATATTTTTGTGCACTTTAAACTGAGTGCATACTAAATACTTTCAAAACGCACTGTTAACGCGGGGGCGTTTAAAACGTTAACGGCTGTGAGTGGACAGGCGTGCTGGTCGGCTACCCGCTACACTCCTGTAACGACAGCGCGTACCCCACTGCGAGCTCCGTCTCCTCCCTCGCTACCGCCGGAGAAAGAGAGAGAGAGAAAGAGGGCTGCAGGCAGCCGTCAGTCGTGCAGCACCTACGATTCTCTAGCACCTCTACAGGCACCTCTGTCATTCTCTCGCGCATTACTGCACTGCAAGTGTTCAGACGTGAATCGCGGTACACGATTTTAGTTTTAGCCAACAGGTATATTTTTTAACGATTTTAAATGTGTTTCTCCGTAAGTCTGTAGAGCGTTACTGAAGCAATATAGACAAAGAAGCAATATAGAAAAGATGTACTCATATCAGATTATAAATGTGTGTGCAAAGTCTGTGGAAACTTCATTTATGAGACTTGGTTCTGAAGAAAAAAGTGACTATTTCTTTTCTTAATCTAATAGGACTTAACTGCTAACGTCATCAGTCCCTAAGCTTACACACTACTTAACCTAAACTATCCTAAGGACAAACACACACACACACACACACACACACACACACACACACACACACACACACACACACACACACAAGCCCGAGGGAGGGCTCGAACCTTCCCTCCGCACAGTCAATGTCTGCAGCGCCTTAGGCCGCACGGCTAATCCCGCGCGGCTAAAAATTATATCAGACATTTCCAACAAACTCGTTAGTCCTCTTACAAATGGCGCTGTAATGAGACACGAACATTGTACTGTTGCCCAAGTGCTTTGTACAATACTGGCCATTAAAATTGCTACACCAAGAAGAAATGCAGATGATAAACGGGTATCCATTGGGCAAATATATTATATTAGAACTGACATGTGGTTACATTTACACGCAATTTGGTTGCATACATCCTGAGAAATCAGTACCCAGAACAACCGCCCTGGCCGTAATAACGGCCTTGATACGCCTGGGCATTGAGTCAAACAGAGCTTGGATGGCGTGTACAGGTACAGCTGCCCGTGCAACTTCAACACGATACCACAGTTCATCAAGAGTAGTGACTGGCGTATTGTGACGAGGCAGTTGCTCGGCCACCATTGACCAGACGTTTTCAGTTGGCTAGAGATCTGGAGAATGTGCTGGCCAGGGCAGCAGTCGAACATTTTCTGTATCCAGAAACACCCGTACAGGACTTGCAACATGCCGTTGTGCATTATCCTCCTGAAATGTAGGGTTTCGCAGGGATCGAATGAAGGATAGAGCCACGGGTCGTAACACATCTGAAATGTAATGTCCTCTGTTCAAAGTGCCGTCAGTGCGAACAAGAGCTGACCGAGACGTGTAAACAGTGGCACCCCATACCATCATGCCAGGTGATACGCCAGTATGGCGCTGACGAATACACGCTTCCAATGTGCGTTCACCGCGATGTCGCCAAACACGGATGCGACCATCATGATGCTGTAAACAGAACTTGGATTCATTCGAAGAAATGACGTTTTGCCGTTCTTGCACCCAGGTTCGTCGTTGAGCACACCATCGCAGGCGCTCCTGTCTGTGATGCAGCGTTAAGTGTGACCGCAGCCATGGT
Source organism: Schistocerca nitens (assembly GCF_023898315.1). Taxonomy (NCBI): domain Eukaryota; kingdom Metazoa; phylum Arthropoda; class Insecta; order Orthoptera; family Acrididae; genus Schistocerca; species Schistocerca nitens. Next base: position 18,180,421 of record NC_064618.1, on the reverse strand, counting down.
CTCCGAGCTGATAGTCCAGGCTGCTGCAAACGTCGTCGAACTGTTCGTGCAGATGGTTGTTGTCTTGCAAACGTCTCCATCTGCTGACTCAGGGATCGAGACGTGGCTGCACGATCCGTTACAGCCATGCTGATAAGATGCCTGCCATCACGACTGCTAGTGATACGAGGCCGTTGGAATCCAGCACGGCGTTCCGTATTACCCTGCTGAACCTACCAATTCCATATTCTGCCAACAGTCATTGGATCTCGACCAACGCCAGCAGCAATACCGCGATACGATAAAATGCAATAGCGATAGGCTACAACCCGACCTTTATCAAAGTAGGAAACGTGATGGTACGCATTCCTCCTCCTAACTAACACGAGGCATCACAACAACGTTTCACCAGGTAACGCCGGTCAACTGCTGTTTGTGTATGAGAAATCGGTTGGAAACTTTCCTCATGCCAGCGCGTTGTAGGTGTCGCCACCGGCGCTAACCTTGTGTGAATGCCTTGAAAAGCTAATCATTTGCGTATCACAGCATCTTCCCGTCGGTTAAATTTCGCGTCTGTAGCACGTCATCTTCGTGGTGTAGCAATTTTAATGGCCAGTAGAGTATTTAGAAAACGCAATATTCTACCGCCTGTGGTCTCATGCCAGGTGATACGCCAATATGGTGCTGACGAATACATGCTTCCAATGTGCGTTCACCGCGATGTCGCCAAACACGGATGCTCTTGCAACGGAGGAGCTTCCTTCCTTCCTTCCAAGAGCCACCTGCTTACTTGGAGCTCGTGTACTCGGTCACCGCCTTCGTGCCCTCGCTCTCACGGCGTGCTTGGCCAGGTCGCCAGGGAGCAAGAGCCGCACGGCCGTCTGGATCTCGCGGGCCGTGGTGGTCTAGCGCTTGCTGTAGTGCGCCAGGCGAGACGCCTCGGCCGCGATGCGCTGGAAAATGTCGTTCACGAAGCTGTTCCTGATGCTCATCGCCTTCGACGAGACGCCCGTGTGTCGGGGTGCACCTGCAGCCGGCACTTCGGCCGAAAGATCATTTTCGACGTTGAAGCGAATCAAAACTTACCTTCGAAATACACACTTTCAAACCAGATTTTCTCACATTGCTTTGTTGTCGATTAGAAAACGACTCCACAAATCCGCGAAACAAGAAGTTTCATTTTGCGACTCCGTGACCCGAGTTTTCGACAAGAAGGATCGCAAACCTGCCCTCACGGCATACTTTATTCAGTGTAACACTTGGGTGTGATGCCCCACAATAATGAATGCTCGTAAACAATAACATAATAATAGCAACAATGATCATATAACAAAAACTCTGACTTACAGAACAGGCGTCAAGTCCACTGGCGACGCGTAAGGTATTGGTAATTGTAATCGCTTTTAAAATTATCAAAGGTAAGTGTATTGTTCTAATTATTATTATTATTGTCATTGTTATGATTATTATGGTACTGTTAACAATGATGATGATAATTACAACACCACTTACTTGGGTAATCGTAAACAGTAGCATAATAATAATAATGACAATAATATTAATAATTAGAACAATACAGTTACCTTTGATAATTTTTAAAAGCGATTACTATTACCAATACCTCACGCGTCGCCAGTGGGATTGACGACTGTTCTTTAAGTCAGATTATTCAAGTTCACACCAACTACGAGGGACATCTTTCAGATTGAGTCAAATATCTGTGGAAAACTATATTTAAAGTCAGACTTTTCGCCCTAAGTAAACTTTCCTTTCATAAGCGACTTAAAAGCATCCAGTATTGCCAAAAAAACAATACTCGCTCACCAATCGAGCGTAAAGGAGAAATAGAACTAATTAGCAAAGCAGTCACTAACAGTAATGAACATTGTGTGCAGTTTTCGTGCAGCATTTATGATTTGCCTCGGCTGACTATTAGAATCTGCATATAAAATTATAAAATATGTTACGGGACAGTTTGAGAATAAACTGCCACATAACACTGGGATGTAATCGGACTAACAATGACCACTTTGAAAGTAAAATAATGGTAGTTTGGCATCACAAATCAGCAGAGTATGGGTAGTATTGCAAATTACAGGACCATCTGCAAATCTGTGCCACTGGAATACCCCCCAATAGTTCTCATAAATTGTGGTAGACAAGAGACGTAGTAATATGAAATCGTCTGGGATTAAATTAGCAACATTCTGCTCCGACTAAGCGGTGTTGAATAGGAAATCAACACCACACTCAAAATGGTGAACGTATTGTTATTTTGGGTTCTCTCTATCTTAAGCATACGGAAAGTTGAAAACTTATTCAGCATAGGCACTTTTCCCTTACATTGACAAAGCATCAGCAGCAGTTATATTGTAGATGTTACTTGTAGTCCAAAAAAAAAATGGTTCTGAGCACTATGGGACTTAACATCTGAGGTCATCAGTCCCCTAGACTTAGAACTACTTAAACCTAAGGACATCACACACATCCATGCCCGAGGCAGGATTCGAACCTGCGACCGTAGCGGTCGCTCGGTTCCAGACTGTAGCGCCTATAAACGCACGACCACTCCGGCCGGCGATTGTGTTACTTGTAGCTTACAGAGCCTCTCTGCGGATGTTCACATATTCCAGTGATGCTGTATCTTTACATTTCTGTTTCTGTGTTTTGGGGATAGTGCCAACGAGTGTTCTTAAGAAAAGCATGTACTAAGTCCATGGCGAGCAAATGTCTTGTTGCCTACTGGAGATGCTCGGAAAAAGGGAACTGTGTCTGTTGAAGGAGCTTCTCAATTTTCAGTACAGTTAAAATAGGAAAGAAAATAACTGTGACGCCTATTATTTTATGATGCTTCGCATGCGGTTGGAGTATCCGAGTACAGTCCCTAAACCTATCTACAGAAATGGAAATAAGTCACTTGGTTATACCTGTGCTATTGCAGCCCTCGACGGCCACCTCTCTGAGGAACAGGCTGTATTCACTTCGGAACCAACTCAGCTGTGGACACACATTCTGCTGGTAGTATAACTGAAACTTAGCAACAATGCGGAGTAACTGCCTATTGGCTTCTGTCTCGGGTTCTTCGGCCGACGTTCATCTAATGATTTTTCCGACGTTTCGCCAGCACGAGTGGCTGGCATTGTCAAAGCTTCACCCTCCATTGCCGGTGGTGAACTGGAGCCGAGCTTTAAAAAGTTTAAAAGAGATGGGGCCCCTCCACGCCCGCACCAACGTGGTGACCAAGCCAAAAGTTCTACTGTCACCTCCGTAAAACATGTTAGTTATCTAGTAAGTGGATCACAGGATGCTGGGCTGTGATGTTGTCCGTGCGTCTGGGTAAGACTACGCATTAACACGGTCCATCAGGTGATAGATAGTGGACGAAACGCGAGTGAGGGTAGCGATTTGAAGAGCAGAGGGAAAAAAGTGCCATGGCTCGTGCCGTGGGAAAAAAACCTCTGCGACAGTGGGATGGGTAGTAAGAGCAGTAGTGGCTTACTAGCTGCGATAGCTCATGCAAGGTTGGATTTGTTAGTATGGGTATCATGCATCATTACCGTGACAAGCGATGGCGATGTATCCCAGTGGCTGCAGCTGCTACATTCCTGGAACAATCAAGATCGTTATACAGTAGTGGGAGATCGGCCATAGATCGTCTCACTGTGTGGGGGATGTGTGGAGCTTGTTTGCATGCAGTGTACGGTACGGCTTCCCTGTGTGGTGCCAGTTGTTCGGCAGTGTATTTCAGCTGGATATCCAGTAATAGCGTCTGATTAACAGGGGCTCGCCTGTGCCGTTATGTTTGCGTATGCTTGGCCATAGATGTTATGCCCTTACAAGTATATCTTTTGGTCTTTTATGTTTCCATCTATGGTTGTGGTCGTAGTTCCCCAGATTCAGAATAAACGGGTTCTGCGAATGTCTGGAGTTTCTGTATAGTCTTGTGGTGAGTTTGTGGATTACCTCCGTGAGAGTCTCAAGTCGGTATTCCCGGTGAAGGTCCGCGATGCGTGTGTATCGTGGAGCATTGCTTATGATTTTGAGTACTTTGTTTTGTATGAGCTGCAGACGGCGCAGGCGTGTAGGCGCAGCGTATCCCCAGACAGGAGCTGCGTACGTCATCAGGGGTCGGATGAGTGTCATGTACATGGACCTCGACACCCTTCTGTTCAGTGTGCTACGCCTGTTGAGCATAGGATAGAGCTGTTTGAGCCTCGCGCTAGCTCGGTTGGTCATGTGTTGTATGTGGTCCCCCCAGAGTAATTTCCGGTCCAGCCAGACACCGAGGTATTTGACTTTCTCGCGGAAACGTATTGGGCGTGCATGTAGGGTTATTGGTCTGCAGTAACGGTGTTTGCGCAGTTGCTTCGGTCTTCTAGTGAACAGAACGGCTTCGCACTTGTCGACGTTTACTCTAACACGCCATTTCTCCAACCAAGGCTCGGCCACTCTGAGTGCAGTCTGTAGGCGTGACGTAATGTTTGATGGTTTCCAATCTTGCGCAAGGATGGCTGTGTCATCCGCGTAGATTGCCATCATTGTGTTGTGTGTGGTTGGGAGATCGTTTATGTAGAGGTTAAACAGTAGGGGCCCTAGGATGCTTCCCTGGGGTACTCCCGCGTGTATACCGTGTCGTGTTGATTGTTTTCCCTGCACATCAGTGTTGAAACTCCTGTCTGTGAGGTATGAGTGTATGAGACGCAGCAGCCCGTCGGGGAATCCCGCGTCGCTGAGTTTGCGAATGAGGCCGTTGTGCCATAGACGGTCGAAAGCCTTTTCGATGTCCAGGAACACTGCCCCTGTAGCTTTGTTTATGTTGAAACCATGTGTTATATGTTCAACGACCCGTAGGAGTTGTTGTGTTGTGGAGTGGTGATTCCTGAAGCCGAATTGCTCCGGTCTCAGGATGTCATTTGTTATGCAGTGCCTAGTGATGCGTTTGAGAATCACCTTCTCAACAATCTTACTGAGCGAGCTCAGAAGGCTGATGGGTCGGTAATTTTGTGGGAGGCTGTGGTCTTTCCCCGGCTTCCTGAACATCAGGACCTTGGCCGTCTTCCAAAAGGCGGGGAAGTGTTGGTGTTTTAGTATGGCATTCGTTATGTGTGTTAGGTACTCAGTTGCTTTATCCGTGAACTCCTGGAGGACACGGTTTTGAATGCCATCATGACCAGGGGCTTTCCTAGCGGCGGAATGCATTATAGCCCAGGAGACTTCGGCTGTGCTAGCATGTCGAATGTCGTCGCGCGATGGTTGGGCTAGAATGCGTGTAACCTCTTGGTCAGAAGCAAGTGTGAACACTGGATCTGATGGTACCAGGTTCGGTGTGAATGACGCTGCGAGTGTTCGGGCCATTAGTTCTGCTTTCTCTTCCGCTGAGTATGCAGGTCCGTCGGGCCCTTGAAGCGTTGGGGTGTATATTTTCTCCCTGGTGAAGTGTCGGGCTAGTTGCCACACGCCAGGTCGTGTGGTGTCCAGCCCTTCGAGTTTTTGGTCCCACTGTTGTGTTCTATGTGTTTGTATTTTATCGTGTATGATGCCCTGTAGTCTGTTAATGTGCCGTTTGAAGTACGGACGCCTGGTGCGCTGCCATTGTCTCCTGAGGCGATTCCTCATTGAGATTAGGCCTAGGATTTCCTGGGGCAGGGCCGCACTGCGTTGTTGTGAGGTGCGATCAGGTATGGTGCCTGCCATTGCGTCCTGGACGGCTTTAGTGAGGGTTTCTACTGCCTCGTCAATTTGTGCTGTTTCATTAATTTCGTGTATAGGTGGGATGTGGCTATCGAGCGTTTGCTTGAACCTTGTCCAATTTGCACGCCCGTAGTCCAACATCTTGCGTTGTTCCATGTGCTGCAGTGTTTCCTCAATGTATAGTATTACAGGTTGGTGGTTTGAGGGCAGATCGTTTTCAACGGCAACGTTGAGTGTCGTTGTAATGCCCTTGATGAGGGCCATGTCTATCACGTCTGGCCTGAGTCCCCTCTGATAGGGAATGTGCGTCGGTTCAGTCGGCGCTAGTATAATGTAGTTTCTGCCAAGTGAATGTTCGTACAGTTTTTTGCCGTTGGGATTTCGTATGCGTGAATTCCATTCTGGGTGTTTTGCGTTCAGATCTCCAGCGACGATTACTCGCGGTGAAATGTTGAGTAATGTGCTGATATCGCGTGTTGAAATGCCTACAGGGCTGTTGTATACCGATATCAGTGTGGTGTAGGCTCCGTTGAACTTGACTCTGACGGCCGTAGCCTCGATTTTTTCCAGTTCAGGGAGCTCTATGTTTGTGTGCTCGATGTCTTTGTGTATGACGATTGCAGTTCCACCTGCCACGGCGTCGCCCGGTCGGTCGGTACGATAGACACAGTAGCCAGGAAAGTTTAATTGTTTGTGCGGTTTAAGTTTAGTCTCGCTCAGTAGCGCGACAAGGATTCCCTTGCGCTCCATGAACGCGGCAAATTCTGCCCTTTTGTTGTGGATCGAGTCTGCATTCCAGAACAGGATCCGTGATAGTGTGTGCGGGTCTGCGTTATGGGCCAGGTGTGGTGTATTATTCATGTAAGAGTGTGAAAGAGTGTTGTGATGGCAGTGTGTATGACAGCCCAGTATTGCCCGGGTTCGGCGCTCATGAGCTGGGTGATGAGTGTAGTGACGGCCATCAGCACCTTGGTAAGGATTTCAATGGTCGTGTGACGGGGGAATAGTGTTTCCAGTATTCCCCCAGGTGATGTGTTGGTGTTGGGTGTGGCAGCCTGAGGTGCTGCTGTGGGGTTAGCGGCCGCTTGTGCGGGTATTGGTGTGTTGTTTGGGGCGGCATTTGTGTTTTGTGACAGAGGTTGTGGCGCCTGCGTTACTTCTGTGGTGAGGGGGATGGTAGTGTGAGTTACAGTCTCGGTGTCTTGTTGACTGTTTTCCTGTGTGTTTCTGTTCTGTTGTTGCTGCGTGGCCTGTTGTGGTGATTTCGTGTTCCCCGCCCTGTGTTTGCGTGTACGTCTATTCCTCCTCTGGGCTTGGGGTTCGGGGCGTTCTTGTGTGGATGTGTTTTCCTGTATGTGGTGCGTTTCTTCGCAGCTCGTGATTTCCGGGAGTGGGGTCGTGTTGTTTGGGGGCATAGGTGTTGGTACCGATGCTAGTTGGGTTTCAGGTGTTGTCTGTAGCTGTTGTGTGGCTGTTGCAGCGGTTGTTTCACGTGTGTGTGTAGGGCGCTGAGGTTCCGCAGCCTGTGCCGTTCCGCCAGGGCGTGCAACCGTGGCAAACGTTACGCCGTTCCTTACTGGGTTCGGCGCTGGCCTTGGGCGTGGTATGTCGTACAGTACCCTGCTTTTTTCTTGTTTTCTCTTCAGCGCCTGTTTGTATGCATTGCACTGTCTGAAGTTTGCCGCATGGGGCCCACCGCAGTTGGCGCAGCGTCGCTGGTTTGGCTGTATTTGTGTGCACGTGTTGGATCTGTGATTGCCAGCGCATCCGCGGCAGCGAGTTGCCAGGCCGCAGCGGAGGGCCGAGTGGCCGAACCGCTGGCAGTTGTTGCATTGTTGGGGGACGTTGGGTGGTTCGTATAGTTCTACACGTACGTCCATCCGCAGAAAGCTCTTTATCTGCAGGATGGCGCGGGAATCAGCCGTGTCGGCTAACTCAACCATGTAGTGTGGTAGCGGTGCGTGTGTACGGAACCCTGTCATCCGGGAGGCACTTTTACAGTCGAATCCCAGATAACAAAGGGCCGCGTGTACTGTCTCGTTGGGGGTGCTGGGATCCACTCCCTTGATCACGTACTGCTGGGTTCTCTCGTCCAGCGTTCTGTACGTGTAATGTTCGATCTTCCGATCTTTGAGGAAGGTCAGAAGATCTTTGTATTCGTTGTCTGTGGCAACGTACAGTGAGGCCCTATCCCCCGAGTACTTTGCGTGTAATGTGCTGTTTATGTGCCTCTCCGCGAATGCAGTGTTAAGGGCACTAAGGTTCCCGTAGTTTTGTATAACAACTGGGGGGAAACCAGTCTTGTGTTGTGTGGGCACTGTTGTGGCTTTGTGTGCTTTGTTGTTGTTCGCCACAACTGTGTTTGCGTTTTGTTGTGTGTTAATGTTGCTAGCCTGAGGTGAGCTAGTGGGTGTAGGCAACAGCGCCTTTCGGTTGCCTAGCGAGTTTGGTTGCTCGCTTGTTTGTGCTGGTGTTTTTTTGGGTCTGCGTTTTGGGCCCTCCACCTGCCAGGGCTCTGTGTAATGGTTTTCTGTCTCCACATCCGCCGTCGCTGCCTCGATCTCTTGAGGCTGCGGCGTCGGTGGGAGAATGGTACATGACTGTCCAGTGACAGGTGAGTGTATCGTGATGTTCAGTGTACTTGTTTTTGTGGGAGAGACGTCCGCCCCGAAAAGTTCGGTGATTAGCCGGCGCGTCTCAAGCTGCTTTTGCGCTTTCGCGCCAAGCTGTTGAGCGTCGCCAGCCGCTCCCTTGCCTTCGGTAGCGGGCGGGGCGCAAGTTCCGGCGGGTGCAGTCGATACTCGCGCCTCTTGTGTTGCAGCCTTGCTGCGGGTGACAGCGGGGGAAGTGCTAGTAGCGTCCGCCATCTCGCACTTAGGATTATTTATTGGGTGGGAAGGGGGAAACGACAATTTTACTTTTCTCGAAAGGCGAGAGAAGTGTTGCTTGTTCCCTATGGAAGTGGGTGGTCCCTAATTTACGCTAACATGCGCTGTTTGTGCAAGCGCGGCACCTAAAGGAGGTGCGGAAGAAGAATGGCCTGCAGTACGCGGGCTTGGTCCCGTGAAGGAGCCCTGGTACTGCCTCAGAGTCCCTAAAAGAACGTGACAATCACGTTGGGGGCGTTGGGTAACCGGAGGCTACCGGGAGCTGCGAGCCGAAGCTCTTTTCGCGGCAGTCCGCGACTGGTTGCGCGGCTTTGCGTCGAAGGGGAGCAGGCTCAACCCTTCGTCACTCAGCCGGTTGCCGCTGGGCGGCTGCGCCGGGAGCGGCTGATGCGCACTCCCCGGGCGCTGCCGGGCGACTGGCTGCGGAGCGCTGGTAGCGGCCGGCTGGCGCGCGGCCGGCTGGAGGGGGTAGCGGGCGAGCTACGGCTGCTGGCGGTCGTCGGCTGCGCTGCGAGGTCCTCTCCGCTCGGCGTCCACGCGACGACTCGGTGGAGCCGAGCTTTTTTTTTTTTTTTTTTTTTTTTTTTTTTTTTTTTTTTTTTTTTTTAATTTTTTTTTTACTGTTTCATTCCCACACCTGAGAGGTGGTGGGCGGGCTACTGCAGAGCTACCAGCTCTATTTAGCCTTAGCTTATGTAATTCTGTTGGGGCTCTGTTTATTTTTTGGTCTGGGGTAAGTGGAGGGAGTTTTTTCTCCCAGTTGGGAATTTATTTGCAGGAACTTTTGGGGACAGCTCCGGTATTCACCTTACAGCCTAAGGAAAACCTGCAAAACCCGGCTGGAGCTGCTGGTTGTTTGCAACCTTCTGCCTTCATTTGGTTGAACCTATCTAGGTTTCCATTGCTTGATATACTCGTACTCCCTCGAGTATGGAGGTCGTCTCAGTGGCACGGCCGGCGTTGTGCTGGGGCCACGTTCTTGTGCGTCGCCTAGTATTCGTCGTATTCCGAGGTCTTCTACCTCTGGAGAGGGAGGTCTCGGAATGAGAGGTTTGCTGCTCGTTGTGATCTTATGCAACTTCCATGGAGACCTAGTGGGCTCCATAGCTGCCATTTCGGTTTGCGTGCCGATGGACTCCGCATCCGCCGTCTCGGTTTGGGCGCCTCGATGGCGCTTGTACCGCTTGGACGACGTCTGGGTGCCCTCTTCGACACGCACGCAGATTTCCGCGGGGATGGTTGATGCGCCGTCTGTGGTCTGGCTGGCGCGGTTGATCACCATCTTCTTCTTGGTGGTGTCCTCTGTTTGTGTGGCCGCGGATGCGCTGCTATGCGTCGTCGGCCTCTCGGTGTTATCTTCCGTTTGCGTGGCCGCGGACGCGCTGCTATGTGCCGTCGGCACGTCACGTTGCGAGTGGAGAGCCCATGCTTCCCTTAGCAGGAGGCAGGCAGCTTCCATCTCCGCGTGGAGGGCCATCCTGAAGCGTGACTCTGCTTCCTCCATCCACGCGTCGATGTTGCTCTCTCCGCTGCTACGTGCGGATAGGCGTCCCTCCTGCTCGCGCGAAGGGCCCCCCCGTCCACCTCTGCCACTGGTGGGTGGAGGGGCCGGCCGAGCGTTGTGGCGGGGCGCTGCTGCTTTGTTCGTCAGCTCTTGGGCTTCAGCGCTGGCGCGCTTCCGCCTCCTTCTCCTCCGTTTCTTCGTGGCCGTCTGCTTCTCGTTGCGGCAGTCTTCTGTGTGGACGGTAAATGCCCGGCATCCTCGCCAGCTGGCAACATGGTCGCCGCCACAGCGTGCACATGTTGGCTTGTCGTCTCTACACAAAGTGCACTCGCGGGTGTCGTGACCGCCACCGCATTTGGCACACTTTGCTTCGAAGCGGCAGTGCTTTGCCACGTGACCCTCCCTCTGACACTTGAAACACTGAGGTTTCGTGTCGAGGTCAGGCGGAAGTGGCTCGATCGTTACGTCGAAACCTGCCAGGGTTGTTAACCCGCAGATTCCGACGTCTTTGCTGCCTTCTTGGCTGGAGTCGACTTGATGTGACTCGACAGCTAGGATGAACAGTGGCGGCCTCTCCTTGTTCGTCCTGTTGTGCAGCTTAACTATGGCATCATAGTTATGGTGCAACAGGGCTTTACGCACCGCGTCGGTCGTCATGACCCATGGTAGCCCCCTTAGTAGGACTTTCCGCAGCGGTTTCTTCTTGTATGTAGTGGTTGGCTCCGTGAGGTACGGTTTCAGCCTATCGCAGAGAATCTTTCGATCCTCCTGCGATCGTGGCTGGATGGACAGTGCGGCGTCATTGTCCAACATCTGCACTTTTGGTTGGTAGCGCAGCTCCATTGCCACCTCGTCGTATGTCTCCACCCAGTCTCGACCCGTGTAGCGTATGCACACAGGGAGAACTTGGGCGGTGGGTCGACAAGATGATGGTGCTACCAACTCTTCTTCTGCGCGGGTAGACGGTGCTACGGAGCAGCTGCGTCGGTCTGAAGAGACGCTGCGCTCGCTGCCGTCCGACCGGAGAAAGTCTGCGCGAGTTAGCATCTTAGCGGGTGAGTTGCGCTTCCCGCGTTTCCCTTTACCCATGGCGAGTGCGGCGTCTCTTCACGACAATTTGCTTTGGAGCAACACGACAATATTGCCGAGCTCGCGGGCGCAGACTATATGTACCTGGCGCGCCAACGTCCGAGGGCTTCTCCGCGGTCATTTCCGGTGCGGTTCTCCTCTTGCTACCTGCGACGGTCGTTCGCTGCAGTACGGGAAGCCAGGATCCGTTGACCTTAAGGCTTTCCTCTTTCTTGTTCAAACTGTTCGCGTGTTTTTGTATTTCTACAGCTTCTCTGAACAAGCGCGTGTGATAGTGCTTCTCTACAGCCAGAACTTCCGTGTCGGCGAATTGTATTACATGGTCGGTCTCATTCAGTGCGTGCTCTGCCACGGCCGATTTCTCCACCTGCCCCAACCTGCAATGTCGCGACAGATGAACCACTCTTTCCTATAGTTCTCCCAATAAACCGAAGTGACTATTTGCCTTCCCTACCACAGTTTTCACATACTCGCTCCACCTCGTATCGCTTTGCAACGCTACGCCCAGATATTTAAACGACTTGACTGTGACAAACTGGACAACAGCAATACTGTATCCGAACATTACTGGTTTGCTCTTCCGCACTAACTTAAATTTTTCCACATTTATGGCTAGCTGCCATTCATCACAGCACCTGGAAGTTCTGTCTGAGTCGTCCTGTATCCTCCTACAGCCATTCAACGTCGACACCTCCCCGTACACCCCAGCATCACCAGCAGACCACACACACTGCTGCCCACCCTGTCCGCCAAATCATTTACATACACTCCTGGAAATGGAAAAAAGAACACATTGACACCGGTGTGTCAGACCCACCATACTTGCTCCTAATACTGCGAGAGGGCTGTACAAGCAATGATCACACGCACGGCACAGCGGACACACCAGGAACCGCGGTGTTGGCCGTCGAATGGCGCTAACTGCGCAGCATTTGTGCACCGCCGCCGTCAGTGTCAGCCAGTTTGCCGTGGCATACGGAGCTCCATCGCAGTCTTTAACACTGGTAGCATGCCGCGACAGCGTGGACGTGAACCGTATGTGCAGTTGACGGACTTTGAGCGAGGGCGTATAGTGGGCATGCGGGAGGCCGGGTGGACGTACCGCCGAATTGCTCAACACGTGGGGCGTGAGGTCTCCACAGTACATCGATGTTGTCGCCAGTGGTCGGCGGAAGGTGCACGTGCCCGTCGACCTGGGACCGGACCGCAGCGACGCACGGATGCACGCCAAGACCGTAGGATCCCACACAGTGCCGTAGGGGACCGCACCGCCACTTCCCAGCAAATTAGGGTCACTGTTGCTCCTGGGGTATCGGCGAGGACCATTCGCAACCGTCTCCATGAAGCTGGGCTACGGTCCCGCACACCGTTAGGCCGTCTTCCGCTCACGCCCCAACATCGTGCAGCCCGCCTCCAGTGGTGTCGCGACAGGCGTGAATGGAGGGACGAATGGAGACGTGTCGTCTTCAGCGATGAGAGTCGCTTCTGCCTTGGTGCCAATGATGGTCGTATGCGTGTTTGGCGCCGTGCAGGTGAGCGCCACAATCAGGACTGCATACGACCGAGGCACACAGGGCCAACACCCGGCATCATGGTGTGGGGAGCGATCTCCTACACTGGCCGTACACCACTGGTGATCGTCGAGGGGACACTGAATAGTGCACGGTACATCCAAACCGTCATCGAACCCATCGTTCTACCATTCCTAGACCGGCAAGGGAACTTGCTGTTCCAACAGGACAATGCACGTCCGCATGTATCCCGTGCCACTCAACGTGCTCTAGAAGGTGTAAGTCAACTACCCTGGCCAGCAAGATCTCCGGATCTGTCCCCCATTGAGCATGTTTGGGACTGGATGAAGCGTCGTCTCACGCGGTCTGCACGTCCAGCACGAACGCTGGTCCAACTGAGGCGCCAGGTGGAAATGGCATGGCAAGCCGTTCCACAGGACTACATCCAGCATCTCTACGATCGTCTCCATGGGAGAATAGCAGCCTGCATTGCTGCGAAAGGTGGATATACACTGTACTAGTGCCGACATTGTGCATGCTCTGTTGCCTGTGTCTATGTGCCTGTGGTTCTGTCAGTGTGATCATGTGATGTATCTGACCCCAGGAATGTGTCAATAAAGTTTTCCCTTCCTGGGACAATGAATTCACGGTGTTCTTATTTCAATTTCCAGGAGTGTATATGGAGAACAACAGCTGTCCTATCACTTTCCTGGGGCACTCCTGAGGAAACACCCACCGTCGAGGACAGCATGCTGGTTAAGAAGTCTTCGAGCCACTCACTTACCTGTCAACTGATTCCATATGCTCGTACCTTCGTTAACAGACTACAATGGGACATCGTGTCAAATGTTTTCCAGAAATCTAGAACTACCGAATCTGCCAGTTGCCCTTCATCCATAGTTCTCAGTGTATCGTGCGAGAAAAGGACAAGCTGAGTTTCGCACGATCGATGCTTACTAGAACTACGCTGATTCGTGGACATAAGCTTCTTAGCCTCAAGAAAGTTCATTATATTCGAACTCAGAATGTGTTCAAGGATTCTGCTGCAAACAGAAGTTAGGGATATTGGTCTGTAAGATTGCGGGTCCGTTCTGTACCTTTCTTCTATACTGGAGCTACCTGCGCTTCTTTCCAGTCGTTTCGGACTTTGTGCTGGCGAGAGATTCACGATAAATGTAAGCTAGGTATGCCAGTGCCGTAGAATACCCATTGTAAAATCGAACTGGGATTCCATCCGGACCTGCTGATTTATTTCTTTTCAAATCTTTACGTTACTTCTCTACGGCAAGTATGTTTATTTCTAAGACGTCCTTATCATATGATATCCCGCGATCAATATTAGTGAGGATATACAAAGTGAATCACGAATAGAGATTTCAAAATTACATTGAAAATATCGATGTTTCGTATATAAATAGTATCGATATTCATATGCTAATTATATACTCTCGTTTTATCAATAATATTGACACATTTCCTGAACGTATCCCTTTCATAATTACATATTGCTTATACTTATACTGGACAATGGATGTGAGAAATCACTGTTTTCTATACGCAACATACGAGTAACATCATTCCTGTGAAGCAACATTGATACTGCGTATTACCTGAAAAATGATAATATTGCTAATTTCATATTACCGTTTTCAGTTAGGAGGAATAATCCTCTCATAATTGCAGTAATGTACGTTGAGTGAAATTGCTCTGACCCTTAAGCTTCCTTTGTTTTAAAAGAAGTGAAAATATTAGAATTTTTTATATGAGATAAAGAAATTTGCGACAAAAGAAATTTGCGACAAAAATTTTCTGTAAATCAATAATTACAACTATTTCACTCAACAAACTGAAATAATAACAAATTCCATTTTCAACTCCAGCAACTTCTTTGAAATGAGAATCACTACTTTTGGTATATGGTCAGTCCGACATTAGTGGTATCGACATCATACAGACGATTTATCGAGTAGTCGAAGTATCGCTCTTAAAAAAATTGGCGCCTCTCCAACCGCTTAACTCGGACGACAGAAATATTCCTTACACAGTTCTAAATATCGAAAAGAAGCTTTGATAAATTGGTAACTCGCAGGTGGGACGAGTAATTTTCTGTACTGGTGACTTTGCTATCGTTATCTCTCTACAAACTGAAACAAGTGTTTTTTTTAACGGAACCATATAGAGTACTTAGTAATGCCATTCGAAAGATCCGCGAAAGAGGAGTTCAGCGGTGCAACGTTTGTTAAGGTTTGCACTAGTATTTCCGCAAAAAAAAAAAAAAAGAAGGGAGGAAATGTTACAAACAGAGAGTATGAAAACCTGTAATAAGGGACAGTTGGGCTGAAATCACACTTATTCACAGACGTAAATATGATTTAAATAAAACTCAGTGTTTAACATACCACCCTCTTACATCGGACTAAAAAGTATAAAATAATTCGATCTAACCCCATACAGAATCCTAACGCCATAGATATAGTGCTGAAAATTTGTGATTGTGAACTTTTAATAGCTATCAGTGGACTCGTTGGATCTAAAATGAAGTACGTGGGCTGCATTCCACAGATACTGATCAAGATGTGAACTCTTTACGCATCACTTGTGTATCGCATGCGCCTCACGTTGTTTTTTCCTTTTTTTTTTTCTTTTTAAGGCTTCAAAGTATTTGAATAGCTATTAAAAATTCAGTCACAAATTTTCATTACTATCAGTATGGGATTAGGAATGTGTTTGGGGTCAAGGGACTTTTAGTCCTGTTTAAATAAGTGGTACAGTAAAAATAGATTTTATTTAAATCATTATTTTCTACTTTTAAGTCGTGTGCGAAATGTTTCAATCTGTTTCGAACATTTTGAAGAGATTACAGCAGAGACTGTGTAAATTTCAAGTTTTATTTCAGTTTATCGTCGCCTTAGTCGAGCGATACGTTGCTTCCTCTTATGTACGTCTCGTGGAAGGTTAGTGAAGGTAGAGTTAGGGAGATTGGAGTTCGGGCGGGGCTTCCCGGCACTCGTCGTTCTTGCCGCGAATCATTCCCGCAAGCGGCCGGCGAGGAGGGGGCAGGGCACAAAATTATTATTATTACAAATGCAAATTGAGCACCACACACTTACTGTGAATTAAAATCTTTTTAACGAGGGAACCACTATTTCATTAGAAAGAACATAAATAGAACCATTAAAAGTTACAAGATAGGTTACACAACTTAGGTACTTTTTCAAGACTCGTTTAATTTTTATCTAAATGCCCTAACAAACACGTTGAAAATTCTTTAGTTAAAAAACAAAGACACAACAGTAAACTTTACAAACGGTAGAAGGTAAAAATACCAAAAATACTGGGCGGAATACATACGGAAGTGCTGCTAGTAAGGCGTGATCACCGACTCTCCTAGGACTGGTCGAGGCTTGCAGCCGACATGTCGAGGAAAGCAGGCGCACACGGGCTCCGGCCTGGCCGCGCAGGCGAACGCGAGCGACCAGACTATGACTGACTTCCGGTCGCAGTTAAGTCTGGGAGCAGCGAGGCTCCGACCTACGGATGAACCGTCGCCGAGAGCGACGTCTGGAAGACGCGACCTGCCGCACCTGCAGGTGCGGGTACACCCCGCTCGATGCGTTTACGCTGCTCCTCCTCACTCGGCCAGTGAGCTCCGGACAGAGTCCTTCCGTGCCAATTGCCTCGCAGCCCAGCCACACCGCCAGCGACATCTTTCGGCGGCAACCATCAGAAAACCGCCTCCACGTGGTGATCCAGCCTGCTCTGCCTCAGGACGTCTGGAAGACGCGACCTGCCGCACCTGCAGGCGCGGGAACGCCTCGATCGGCGCGTTTACGCTGCCCCTCCTCACTCGCCCAGTGAGCTCCGGACAGAGTCCTTCCGTGCTGAGCGCCTCGCAGCCCAGGCACACCGCCAGCGACATCTTTCGGCGGCAACCATCAGAAAACCGCCTCCACGTGGTGACCCAGCCTGCCCTGCCTCAGGACGTCTGGAAGACGCGACCTGCCGCACCTGCAGGCGCGGGAACGCCTCGCTCGGCGCGTTTACGCTGCCCCTCCTCACTCGGCCAGCGAGCTCCGGACAGAGCCCTTCCGTGCCGAGCGCCTCGTAGCCCAGGCACACCGCCAGCGACATCTTTCGGCGGCAGCCATCAGAAAACCGCCTCCACGCGGTGACCCAGCCTGCCCTGCCCCAGGACGTCTGGAAGACGCGACCTGCCGCACCTGCAGGCGCGGGAGCGCCTCGCTCGGCGCGTTTACGCTGCCCGTCCTCACTCGGCTGCGAGGTCCGGACAGAGCCCTTCCGTGCCGAGCGCCTCGTAGCCCAGGCACACCGCCAGCGACATCTTTCGGCGGCAACCATCAGAAAACCGCCTCCACGCGGTGACCCAGCCTGCCCTGCCTCAGGACGTCTGGAAGACGCGACCTGCCGCACCTGCAGGCGCGGGAGCGCCTCGCTCGGCGCGTTTACGCTGCCCGTCCTCACTCGGCTGCGAGGTCCGGACAGAGCCCTTCCGTGCCGAGCGCCTCGTAGCCCAGGCACACCGCCAGCGACATCTTTCGGCGGCAACCATCAGAAAACCGCCTCCACGCGGTGACCCAGCCTGCCCTGCCTCAGGACGTCTGGAAGACGCGACCTGCCGCACCTGCAGGCGCGGGAGCGCCTCGCTCGGCGCGTTTACGCTGCCCGTCCTCACTCGGCTGCGAGGTCCGGACAGAGCCCTTCCGTGCCGAGCGCCTCGCAGCCCAGGCACACCGCCAGCGACATCTTTCGGCGGCAACCATCAGAAAACCGCCTCCACGCGGAGACCCAGCCTGCCCTGCCTCAGGAAACCAAAGACTACCCCACATCGCAGCAGCACAGACAGGCAGACTCACGAACCAGGCGCCACATATTGACCTCGCAGCACGGCTGATACTGGAGGCGTATTCAGGAGGACGACGGTTCAAATTAGCGTCCGGTCATCCAGATTTATAGGCTTACCGCGATTTCCGTAAATTTCTCCACGCATATGCCGGGTTGGTTCCTCTGAAACGGAACGGCCGATTTCTGTCGCTATCACAGAGACATTCCGAGCTTGTGCTCTGTCTCAGATGACCTCGATGTCAACGGAACGTTAAGTACTAATTTTTTATCTGTTTTTCCGCACGCCAGACGAGAAAGCGGGTTAATATTGCAGTGTCATCCAGTTCTGAACTACCTTGAAAGATTAGAGTATCTAGCTCATCATGAAAGTAATTTAAAATCAACTGCAAAATTTCGACCGAATAATTAAATAGACAGACGACAAAGCGACCTAATAAAACGTATCACTAAAGTGGGCTGCGTTGTTTCCGGCACAGTACGGGCCCCAAAGTCAGGCGTGCGGGCGGTCTGTGTGCCCGGCACGCAGTGCGTAGTCGTGCCGCTGCCTCCGCCCCTCGACACTTGTCGCCGGTGGACGACACCCCGCCTCCGCCCCCGGTCGCGTGTCGTGCATTCGGCGCCAGCGGCGCTCGTAACCGCAGAGCGTAGGAGTACACGGAGCGGCCTCAGGGCTGCGCGAGGTGTGTCCAGCTTCCCCTCCATCTGGGTACCCACAGCCGCCGAGGTACCGGTCGCCCCGCGCAAAACTTATGGCACAGTAGACGGGGACTGAAATTTCGTGTCATCCGATTTGCCTTTAAAAAACTGTTTTACGTTGATGAAGCAAATCTACGTCTTCTCAATAAAAGTCTTAGCTTTCGCGTAAAAAAAAAACAAACAAACGTAAAAACCATTGTTGTGGGATTCGCGCGTGTCCTGCGCTAAGCACTCTTTGTCATTCGATTTTTGGAAACTATTCTGTAAGAAGAAATTTCCGTTTCTTACAGCCACACATTGCAGCTTGATAATGAACTCATTTTCTTTTCGTTACGGCCTATAGTTCATGTGATACTTCGAAGTAAATACTACACTGCGCATATTTTGAAAAGTTTGCAGAGAAAAATGTAGTCGCTGGCCAGTTTAAGTTTGGTTGCTTTTAGGACATAGGTTTCCGCCTAAGAAATTGTGGAAGGAGGATCATGTCTGTTTCCCTTCCAGAGAATATATATATATATATATATATATATATATATATATATATATATATATATATATGCTGCCGATATTAGTCGAAGCTCGAAATGAAAGAAAAACTGAATGACACGAATAGACACCCAGAGCCTTCTTTCACGTCTATGCTTCCTGGTTTCAGGAAACAACGTTACCTGTATTACTGAATTTATTCGCTCACTTATTATAATTTCTCTGCCTCGTGATCACTGGGTGTTGTGTGATGTCCTTAGGTTAGTTAGGTTTAAGTAGTTCTAAGTTCTGGGGGACTGATGACAATAGCTGTTAAGTCTCATAGTGCTCAGAGCCATTTTGAACTTATTATAATCTGTTCACTTTACAATTTCCGTTTAAGCTGAGTACGCTGCGAACTGTTGACACGTTCTGCTATTGATTATTTCAAATGATGCACGAGCGATATAACAAAATCTTAACACGGTCCCTGAACTGTAATTTGTATAATTGCAGGAAATAAAAGACACATTCTGTTAACCAATGTCCGCAGAAAATCAATCGAAATTAACAACAGGAAAATGCAACTTGTTTTACGGCTGCACAGTGCAGCGTAGCTGTGCGTGTAGGAGACATCACGGTACTTCCGGTCTTCATGTGCCGGCCGAAGTGGCCGTGCGGTTAAAGGCGCTGCAGTCTGGAACCGCAAGACCGCTACGGTCGCAGGTTCGAATCCTGCCTCGGGCATGGATGTTTGTGATGTCCTTAGGTTAGTTGGGTTTAACTAGTTCTAAGTTCTAGGGGACTAATGACCTCAGCAGTTGAGTCCCATAGTGCTCAGAGCCATTTGAACCGGTCTTCATGTGTTCTGGAGTAAAGCGTAGGAGAGGAAAAAAAAAAAAAAGTGAAACTTGTGTTACTGCAGCGACCGTGTAGTATAATATTAATACATTCTTCTAGAGAGAAGTGTACAAAATTAAGATGAAATTGTTGTTTTACGACGTAATAATTGGGGGTTCAGATCAAAGTTTTACCTTTCTCCGCATCTTTCTGCTTTCCTCTCACTGTTTTAAGAAAGGGTGGACGCCACGCTACAATATCCTCCGTGTCAACCAGAGCTGTCCTATTTTCACATTTGTTAAAACGAAGGAAGCCTTTCCGTTTTTGTTCTGGACTGAAGTGAAGTACGTTACTCATGAACACTTCCCCATATAAGAATACTCTACGGTAATGTATATTTGCGTGATGACTGTCAATTTCAGCAGACCTTAGAATACGCAGAAGTAGCAATGCGCTACGAGTATAACATGGCTGTACAATGCCAAGGCAAATGGTTCACTCGTGTACTCTGGAGTAGTGTCGGACGCTTTAGCCGGCCGAAGTGGCCGAGCGGTTCTAGGCGCTACAGTCTGGAACCGCTACGGTCGCAGGTTCGAATCCTGCCTCGGGCATGGATGTGTGTGATGTACTTAGGTTAGTTAGGTTTAAGTAGTTCTAAGTTCTAGGGGACTGATGACCTCAGCAGTTAAGTCCCATAGTGCTCAGAGCCATTTTCGGACGCTTTTGGTCCCGTCTGCATGTAAACAAACTTTAATTCTGCGTTCTGCCATCGGCAGTTACTTGAAAAGTAACAAATCGAAGCAAACCGATAGAAAGGCGAGTAAAGAAGCAGACACGTGGAAGACAGCAGCGCGACGCGCTCTCTGGCCCTTCGCCACGGATGAGGTGGCTCCACTACGTCCGGCGTCGTGACCTTCCCTTTCTCGGCAAAGAATCGCCGTTTGCGCTCTTCTCACGCCACATCTTGGAAGCCGTGCATCTAGGCACTCAGCCACGTGCAGTATTTCTTCACTCCCGGATACCACTCAGCTCAACACGAAAACCAACGCATATTACTGAAAGTGCGTTCATGTAAGGTACCCCGTTATGTCGGTCTGTTGTATAATTTAGGATCACGTTTCATGCTACCATATTATGACATTCCTGTATACCGAAAATCTCCTGTGTATGAACGAAGAGAGGAGCTCGCTGTGTTCGCCCACGAGGCCCGGGAAGCGGCAGCCGTTCAGGCTGATGCCGCACTCGTCGACTACCGCGAGGTGCTCTGCTCGACACAGCGCCGCGAAATGGGGCGCGCGGAAGGTTAGACTAGCAGTGTGGTACGGCTGAAGACTCTTCAGCAAACAGCAACACAGGATGTGGAGTGAAGCATTCAGATGTGAAAGTAATTTCAGCCGTACCTCAAAAGGAGTTTTACAGAATGTTTACTTTTCACACTATATAGGGTGATTCAGATGTCAAGTCCCATACGACAAAATCTAGACTGGTGATTCGGTAATCTCGGCTCACAAAAAGTCCTGACAGAAACGACCATCCGAAACGAAAAAGTCTAGTTGACGTGGGCTTTACAGTGCGCGCCTTAAAAACTATCGAGCACTCCTTTGTCTTCGCTACTCTGAAAAGTATCTCTTCTACTGAACAAGAGCTCGTAACACAGCTTTCAGTAGAAGAGGTTCGTATCACAGTATGGAAATAAGTGCTCATGCCTCTTGGTGTATACACTTTAAAGGCTACGGTCACTATACTGTTTCGCTTTTAACGATCTTTCCTATCATATCCCTGAATACGGCTTTGTCCGGTCGACCAGTGCTATTAAATCATCAACGTACACTTTGTCCAATGGGACGTGGCTTTTCAGTCACCATGCATATAAAAACCATATTTACAACTGCAACGAGGGTTTCTTGGTACGGAGAAAGCGGTATGTTATATCACACGGGAGTCATCGACAGATGTGGAAGTAGTTTCGGGAGTCATCAGAGGAGTGTGTTGAGGCCTTGCTGTTCATGTTGTACGCTAATAACCTGACAAGCCGATGTTTATAATCGTCTCCGATTTTACGCAGACGATGCAGTTATCTATAATAAAATGGCGTTTATAAAAAGTTGCACAAACATTCTGTCAGATCTTGATACTATTTCAAAAAGCATGCAGACCTTAGAAACGCACTTTAAACGCTGATAAATGTAAAACTACACACTTCACAAAACGAAGTAACGTAGCATTCTATGGGTAGAATATCAGTCGGTCATAACTGGAATCGGTCAACTCCTACAAACACCTGTTTGTAACAGATTGTATGTATGTGAAAGGGAACGACCGTGTAGGCTCGGTCGCTTGTTAACTAGGTTCATTGGTAGGATACCAGGAAAATTCAGTAATCTTCTGTACAATCTGGCCAAAGCTCAAAAACAGGCTCATGTCAACTGGTGTAAAGAAATGTCGAGGAAACGCAAACCCCTTATACAACAGCGTAAGAGGACACGTGATGGTACGAAAGAAAACGGCTAGAGTCAACTACTTCGGTCTTCTGAGATGAACCAAAACCAACCAAGCTGTTCGTTCGAGAAGCAGTCCCACGATACTGGTGGCTTGTTTCCTTTGTTACACTTGCCATGTCCCGACCATTCCTGTGGGAGATCGAAAATCAGGTACTGATCAATGGTAAACAAGTCTGTTTGCCTCACGTCATCGATATTAGGAAAACAGCAGAAAACGTCGCACCATTCTTCGTCGCAATGACGTACCACATGTCATACGGAATTTGAAACAGCTGATGATTTCAAGGAGAAAAACAACCGAGCGATGTCTCGTTGCCAATATTCAGCTGATTTCACACCTAATATCTTTTTGTTCCTGAGCTTTCCTGAAATGGGTTCACTATTCAGCATGATTACCAAGCAGTGATAAAACACGGACTTTTTACCCCAACACTCATAAAATAAAATGATTAACAGCCAAATCATTACGATTAACAATACACAAAAGATTATCATATAGATCTGATGTGGATAATAAATAGTTGTCTCCTCTAGAAAGAAGAACTCTTGAAGTAAATACGGTCTTTATCAGTACTTTTCTTATTACCTTGAAGGTCAGTGTGGCGGCTTCGTCTCATTGCTCCGTGACTGGACTGGCGCTTAAGTACGGGGTACGTGTACGTATTTGCCTCGGTATACTTGCAGCCACGTGGCAGGCGGCAGTAAGCTGTCGCACCTCTAGAGGAAATGCGGGCGCCGCTGCAGTTTCACACGGAAACAAAGCGGTGTCGACACTGCCTCGCGGAATGGTCACGTCTAGTGTCGCCTGCGGGGTCAGTACTTCGGTTACTCCCCAGACGTGCCAGTATTGATGGTGGGTGCAGTGTCCCAGTACACAAAGTTTGTAAGCAGCGATTTTCATCAGCTAAAGAAAGTGTTGGATCCTTCCCAAACCTGTTTTTGGGATACCAAAGTCCAGGGGAAAAAATATTTCTAAAATTGGATCAAACGTTTGCAAAAGGGTATAAATTTTAAAGGGAACTATTTTTAGAACCAATAAAACGATTTTCACGAAAATATGTTTTGCTTTCGTTGCTTTTGCAAAAACTTAAAAGAGGTGACCCTCGCAGCTTGTGGAATAAGGGTGCGGATAACACGGGGAGAGCACGAGATCTCGACGGCTACCCGTGTACCGCAGCGAGTGCAGGGGAGCACACCACCACAGTGAAACCCAAAGCACGCAGTTTCACTTGTTTGACACTGTGTGTGCACATTTGTAGTTAAATATGAGGTCAACATTTTGATCCCGGTTTGTAATTTAATGCACCGAGTTACTTCAAATGAATGTGATCTAACTGTTCTCGAATTCGATAATTCGTGGAATTCCCGGTCGAGGAATTACGGTAGAGAGCTCCTTAGCTTGCCATCTCGATGAATCACTGTTGCGACACGTTGTACAAACGCCTCCGACAGTGAGGAGTGATGGCCGCTGTCCGCCACCCGTGAGCGGCCCGCGGCCCGGCCGGCGGCAGCCGGCTCTGCTGCTGCGCTGCTCACGGTTCCTCACCACGTCCCGCACAGCATAACTGACGTGAAAATGGTTAATGTTCTCAGCAGTGTATTTTTGTATGACGTTTACTCTGAGAAACCTTGTTACCAATCACCTGCTGCAACGATAACATCTGCGAGTATTCGTGCCCTAAAGAACTATTTTTTACAACCTTTAGGATAATGTTAACATACCTTTCTGCATGTATTGAAATCAGCTGACTATGACCTTATAATTAAATTAGCCTGGACAACACAGAATCATTCCTGGCACCAGCTTTATGGTGCCCTATAAAGAAGTTCTTGATAGCTCTTTTTAAACGGTCCCTTCATTTCGAGTGATGTTATGCACCGTTACTAATAACCTTAAGTTGGCGAGATTTTAAATTCTTACCCTCGTCCCTTCGCTCCTCGTGCTGCAGTTCTAGGAAAAGTTGTGCAGCTCACATAATAAAAGGTACAGAAAGGTGGTTAAAATCCGAAATGGAGTGCAGTAAGATTTTTGGGGTAAATCTAACAGTATACCGACAGGCTGAGGTAATGGAAAGCGGAGGTGGTATGTTCATCGTAATAGTAAACAAAGATGGAGCTGCATGCGAGACTATTTGGGCAAGAGTCAGTATCAGGGGTGGGCATAAACGAATTGGGCCTTTGCATGGACCTCCAGAGTCACCCACATATGTGACAGAAAACTTAACAGAAAACCTCAACTCGCTAATACGAATGTTCCCCAGCCATACTGCTGAGGCAATTACAGTTTTATACATAGAACCATGGACCTTGCCGTTGGGGGAGGAGGCTTGCGTGCCTCACCGATACAGATAGCCGTACCGTAGGTGCAACCACAACGGAGTGATATCTGTTGAGAGGCCAGACAAACGTGTGGTTCCTCAAGAGGGGCAGCAGCCTTTTCAGTACTTGCAGCGGCAACAGTCTAGATGATTGACTGATCTGGTCTTGTAACACTAATCAAAATGGCCATGCTTCGCTGGTACTGCGAACGACTGAAAGCAAAGGGAAACTACAGCCGCAATTTTTCCCGAGGGCATGCAGCTTTACTGTATGGTTAAATGATGATGGCATCCCCTTCGGTAAAACATTCCCATTCGGATCTCCGGGCGGAGACT
Organism: Schistocerca nitens; assembly: GCF_023898315.1. Taxonomy (NCBI): domain Eukaryota; kingdom Metazoa; phylum Arthropoda; class Insecta; order Orthoptera; family Acrididae; genus Schistocerca; species Schistocerca nitens. The sequence continues at coordinate 18,155,740 of NC_064618.1, read as the reverse complement.
ACTCAAGATTTCTGGGCAAGTGAATACAGGGTGGTTGTTGTTGTGGTCCTCAGTCCTGAGACCGGCCCGATGCAGCTCTCCATGCTACTCTATCCTGTGCAAGCTTCTGCATCTCCCAGTACCTACTGCAACCTACATCCTTCTGAATCTGCTTAATGTATTGATCTCTTGGTCTCCCTCTACGATTTTTACCCTCCACGCTGCCCTCCAATGCTAAATTTGTGATCCCTTGATGCCTCAAAACATGTCCTACCAACCGATCCCTTCTTCTAGTCAAGTTGTGCCACAAACTTCTCTTCTCCCAAATCCTATTCAATACCTCCTCATTAGTTACGTGATCTACCCACCTTATCTTCAGCATTCTTCTGTAGCACCACATTTCGAAAGCTTCTATTCTCTTCTTGTCCAAACTGGTTATCGTCCATGTTTCACTTCCATACATGGCTACACTCCATACAAATACTTTCAGAAACGACTTCCTGACACTTAAATCTATACTCGATGTTAACAAATTTCTCTTCTTCAGAAACGATTTCCTTGCCATTGCCAGTCTACATTTTATATCCTCTCTACTTCTACCATCATCAGTTATTTTACTCCCTAAATAGCAAAACTCCTTTACTACTTTAAGTGTCTCATTTCCTAATCTAATCCCCTCAGCATCACCCGATTTAATTTGACTACATTCCATTATCCTCGTTTTGCTTTTGTTGATGTTCATCTTATATCCTCCTTTCAAGACACTGTCCATTCCGTTCAACTGCTCTTCCAAGTCCTTTGCTGTCTCTGACAGAATTACAATGTCATCGGCGGACCTCAAAATTTTTACTTCTTCTCCATGAATTTTAATACCAACTCCGAATTTTTCTTTTGTTTCCTTTACTGCTTGCTCAATATACAGATTGAATAACATCGGGGAGAGGCTACAACCCTGTCTCACTCCTTTCCCAACCACTGCTTCCCTTTCATGCCCATCGACTCTTATAACTGCCATCTGGTTTCTGTACAAATTATAAATAGCCTTTCGCTCCCTGTATTTTACCCCTGCCACCTTCAGAATTTGAAAGAGAGTATTCCAGTTAACGTTGTCAAAAGCTTTCTCTAAGTCTACAAATGCTAGAAACGTAGGTTTGCCTTTCCTTAATCTTTTTTCTAAGATAAGTCGTAAGGTTAGTATTGCCTCACGTGTTCCAACATTTCTACGGAATCCAAACTGATCTTCCCCGAGGTCCGCTTCTACCAGTTTCTCCATTCGTCTGTAAAGAATTCGCGTTAGTATTTTGCAGCTGTGACTTATTAAACTGATAGTTCGGTAATTTTCACATCTGTCAACACCTGTTTCTTTGGTATTGGAATTATTATATTCTTCTTGAAGTCTGTGGGTATTTCGCCTGTCTCATACATCTTGCTCACCAGATGGTAGAGTTTTGTCATGACTGGCTCTCCCAAGGCCGCCAGTAGTTCTAATGGAATGTTGTCTAATCCCGGGGCCTTGTTTCGACTCAGGTCTTTCAGTGCTCTGTCAAACTCTTCACGCAGTATCTTACCTCCCATTTCATCTTCATCTACATCCTCTTCCATTTCCATAATATTGTCCTCAAGTACATCGCCCTTGTATAAACCCTCTATATACTCCTTCCACCTTTCTGCCTTCCCTTCTTTGCTTAGAACTGGGTTGCCATCTGAGCTCTTGATATTCATACAAGTGGTTTTCTTCTCTCCAAAGGTCTCTTTAATTTTCCTGTAGGCGGTATCTATCTTATCCCTAGTGAGACAAGCCTCTACATCCTTACATTTGTCCTCTAGCCATCCCTGCTTAGCCATTTTGCACTTTCTGTCGATCTCATTTTTGAGACGTTTGTATTCCCTTTTGCCTGCTTCATTTACTGCATTTTTATATTTTCTCCTTTCATCAATTAAATTCAATATTTCTTCTGTTACCCAAGGATTTCTACTAGCCCTCGTCTTTTTACCTAGTTGATCCTCTGCTGCCTTCACTACTTCATCCCTCAGAGCTACCCATTCTTCTTCTACTGTATTTCTTTCCCCCATTCCTGTCAATTGTTCCCTTATGCTCTCCCTGAAACTCTCTACAACCTCTGGTTCTTTCAGTTTATCCAGGTCCCATCTCCTTAAATTCCCACCTTTTTGCAAGGTTATAAATACAAAAATAGGGGTAAAGCAGGAGTAGCTTTAATAATGAGTAAAAAATAGTAATGAGGGTAACCTACTACATACAGCATAGTGAACGCATTACTGTGGCCAAGATAGACACGAAGCCCACGCCTAGTACAGTAGTACAAGGTTATATGCCAACTAGCTCAGCAGATGACAAAGAAATTGATGAAATGTATGATGAGATAAAAGAAATTATTCAGATAGTGAAGGGAAACGAAACTTTAATAGTCATGGTGACTGGAATTCGATAGTAGGAAAAGGAAGAGAAGGAAACGTAGTAGGTGAATTGGAATGGGGGTAAGGAATGAAAGAGGAAGCCGGCTGGTAGAATTTTGCACAGAGCATAAATTAATCATAGCTAACACTTGGTTCAAGAATTATGAAAGAAGGCTGTATACATGGAAGAGGCCTGGAGATACAGGAAGGTTTCAGATAGATTATATAATGGTAAGAGCGAGATTTAGGAACCAGATTTTAAATTGTAAGACATTTCCAGGGACAGATGTGGTCTCTAACCACAATCTGTTGGTTACGAACTGTAGATTAAAACTGAAGAAACTGAAAAAAGTTGGGAAATTAAGGAGGTGGGACCTGCATAACCTGACAGAACCAGAGGTTGTAGAGAGTTTCAGGGAGAGCATTAGGGAACGAGTGACGAGAATGGGGGAAAGAAATACAGCAGAAGAAGAATGGATAGCTTTGAGTGATGAAATAGTGAAGGCAGCAGAGGATCAAGTAGCTAAAAAGTAGACGGCTAATAGAAATCCTTGGGTAACAGAAGAAATATTGAATTTAATTGATGAAAGGAGGAAATATAAAAATGCAGTAAATGAAGCAGGCAAAAAGAAATACAAACATCAGAAAAATGAGATCGACAGGAAGCGCAAAATTCCTAAGCAGGGATGGCTAGAGGTCAAATGTAAGGATGTAGAGGCTTATCTCACTATGATAGATACTGCCTACAGGAAAATTAGAGAGACCTTTGGAGAAAAGAGAACCACTTGTATGAATATCAAGAGTTCAGTTGGAAACCCAGTTCTAAGCAAAGAAGGGAAAGCAGAAAGGCGGAAGGAGTATATAGAGGGTCTACACAAGGACGATGTACCTGAGGACAGTGGATGTAGATGAAGATGAAATGGGAGATACGATACTGCGTGAAGAGTTTGACAGAGCACTGAAAGACCTAAGTCGAAACAAGGCCCCGGGAGTAGACATCATTCTATTAGATCTACTGATAGCCTTGGGAGAGCCAGCCATGACGAAACTCTACCATCTGGTGAGCAAGATGTATGAGACAGGCGAAATACCCTCAGACTTCAAGAAGAATATAATAATTCGAATCCCAAAGAAAGCAGGCGTTGACAGATGTGAAAATTACCGAACAGTTTAATACGTCATGGCTAATACTAACGCGAATTCTTTACAGACGAATGGAAAAACTGGTAAAGCCGACCTCGGGGAAGATCAGTTCGGATTGCGTAGAAATGTTGGAACACGTGAGGCAATATTGACCCTACGACTTATTTTAGAAGAAAGATTAAGGAAAGACAAACCTACGTTTCTAGCATTTGTAGACTTAGAGAAAGCATTTGAAAATGTTGACTGGAATGCTCTCTTTCAAATTCTAAAGGTGGCAGGGGTAAAACACAGGGAGCGAAAGGCTATTAACAATTTGTACAGAAAGCAGATGGCAGTTATAAGAGTCGAGGGGTATGAAAGGGAAGCAGTGTTTGGGAGTGGAGTGAAACAGGGTTGTAGCATATCCCCGATGTTATTCAATCTGTATATTGAGCGAGCACTAAATGAAACAAAAAAAAAAAAAAAATCTGAGTAGGGATTAAAATGCATGGAAAAGAAATAAAAACTTTGAGGTTCGCCGATGACATTGTAATTCTGTCAGAGGCAGCAAAGGACCTGGAAGAGCAGCTGAACGGAATGGACAGTGTCTTGAAGGGAGGATATAAGATGAACATCAAAGAAAGCAAAACGAGGATAATGGAATGTAGTCGAATTAAATCGGGTGATGCTGAGGGAATTAGGTTAGGAAATGAGACACTTAAAGTAGTAAATTTTTGCTGTTTGAGGAGCAGAATAACTGATGATGGTAGAAGTAGAGAGGTAATAAGTAGGCTGGCAATGGCAAGGAAAGCGTTTCTGAAAATTTGTATGGAGAGTAGCCATGGACGATAAATAGTTTAGACGAGAAGAGAATAGAAGCTATTGAAATATGGTGCTACAGAAGAAGGTGAAGATTACATGGGTTGATCACATAACTAATGATGAGGTACTAAACAGAATTAGGGAGAAGAGAAATTTGTGGCACAACTTGATTAGAAGAAGGGATCGGTTGGTAGGACATATTCTGAGGCATCAAGCGATGACCAATTTAGTATTGGAGGGCAGCGCGGAGGGTAAGAATCGTAGAGGGAGACCACGAGATGAATACACTGAGCAGATTCAGAAGGATGTAGGCTGCAGTAGGTACTGGGAGATGAAGAAGCTTGCACAGGGTAGAGTAGCATGGAGAGCTGCATCAAACCAGTCTCTAGACTGAAGGCCACAACAACAAGAACAACAACGACAACAAGATAGAGATGACTAAAGTCATGGGATAGCGATATGCGCACATACAGACGGCGGCAGTGTCGCGTACACAGTGTATAACGGACCTGTGTGTTGGCGGAGCTGTCGCTTGTATTGAGGAGATCCTGGCGAAAAGATTTGCAACGTCATTATAGCCGCACGGCGGAAAGTAACAGACTGTGAAGGCGGGTTGGTTGATGGAGCTTCACACATGGAACATTCCACTTCGGAAATCGTTAAGGAATACAATACTCCGAAATCCACGCTGTCAAGAGTGTGGCGAGAATACCAAATTTCAGGCATTACCTCTCACCGAGGACAACGCCGTGGACGACGGGGTTCGCTCAACGACGTAGAGTTTTCAGTGATGACAGACAAGCAACAGTGCTTGAAATAGGGGTAGAAATCAATGTGGGACACACTACGAACGTATCCGTTAGGAGAGTGCGGCGCAGTCGGGCGTTAAAGGGCTACGGCAGCCGACGACCGACGACCGACGCGGGTGCCTGTGGTGAGAGCGCGACCTGGCCTGCGCCGTCTCTCCTGCGCTCGTGACCGTGCATGTTGGACGCTAGGCGACTACAGAATTACGGGACGGTCAGATGAGTCTCGATTTTAGTTGGTAAGAACTGACGGTAGGGTTAGAGTGTGGTTCAGACCCCACGAAACCGTGAACCCAAGTTGTCAACAGGCGATTGTGCAAACTGGTGGTGGTACCGTAATGGTGCAGGCTGTGTTCTCTGGTCCAACTGAACCGATTACTCACTGGAAATTGTTGTGTTCATCTTCTTGCACGTGATTTGCAGGCGTTCGTGGACTTGGTGTTCCCAAACAACGATGGAATTTTTATGGATGAGAGTGCGCCCTGTCACAGTCGTTCGCGACTGGTTTGAAGAACATTCTGAACAATTCGAGCGGATGATTTGGCCATCCAGATCGTCGGACACGAATGTCATCGAACATTTATGGGACATAATCGAGAGGCGAGTTGGTGCAGAAAATCGTGCACCAGTAACACTTTGGCCGTTACGGGCGGGTGTGGAGACAGCACGGCAGGGGACTTTGAGCGAGTTGTGGAGTCCGTGGCAGGTCGAGGCGCTGCGCCACACCGGACACGGCATTAGGAGGGACCGCACGACGTTTCTCACCTCATTGTAAACGCAGTGTGAGACAAGACGTCGTGCGGAACAGTACCAAATGCTTTCGCTGGAACTACTCAGAACAGATCGGCGTAACCACGCCGGAAATACGGTATTAGATACATTGGAAACAAAGTAAACTGGACCTTCTGAGAAAGTTCACATCGAAACTGGCATCAGTGACCACGAGCCAGTTATAGCGGAAATTATTACAAAATAGAAAATGGTATTGATTTACTTATTCTACAAACCAGATAAGAGGCAGTAGTGTCATAAGACAAGCTGGAAATTGTAACATTTAGCTGTGAGCAGGAGCGTGCAGAGGAACTGTGGTACGGATTTGGAAAAAAATAGTCGAGCAAGAATCAATTACTGCACAGTAGGTGTGAAACAAAGCATAGTGTTACAGACAGAGAGATAGTGAAAGAAACGCGTCTGGCTGTCGAAAGTACCGTGCGTGAAGCCAAAGACCACTCCCATTAGCTAAGAAATTTTGGTCATGCGTAAAGTTAGTATGAAGATACACACGGAATTGCAGGAAACCAAGGTGATGGTAACAAAGCAAACGATTAACTCAGTTTCCAAAAGTTCCTCTACAAAGTAGGCTCGAGTTTTGTTCGGCCCACGGGGGAGTTTGCCACGGAAATGCCGAGAAAGTTAACTTGCATACGCTTCGAGATAAGATGTCAACTATCCTTCGAAGGTCGTCTAGCAAAATTTTAAGAATCAGTTCTGAAGAAGAATCTAGCAATATTCCAGTGCAGGACGCTGTCTGTCGCTCCCCTGGTGGCGGCGAACACGACTGCGGACTAGTTGCAGAGCACACACTCGTTTGGTTCGCGCGCTGCGTGTGCGACTGGAACGGGAGGGAACCCAGCAGGTGCTCCAATGGCAAGTGCCCTTTGCCGTGCACTTCACTGCTGTATCTACAATATGGATGTAGCTGTAGGCAACGGTGTTGAGAACTCGTGCTTGTGTGTACACAGCGTAATCTAATTTTTCTGCGTAGCAGTTTCTTTCCGTCACTCCAATACGTCGTGAGCCGACGTTTGTGATTGTGAATGAAAGTTCTCACTCTCCTCCTATTTCACGAAGTCGAAAATTATGATTTAGAAAATATTTTATAATTCAAACTTCACAGGCATTTTGCGATTTTTTTTTCTAACCGTTAACCGCAGGCAAACCCTCGATATTATCTTGATTCCACTGAGATTAATTCGTGTAAAATCGTTAACAGGAGATGGCCTATTAAATTATATCAAGTGCCAACGGAAATTTGTGTCACGATTTCAACACGAATGTCCAGAAAATGGATTGTATCAAACATTCAGTAACCATTTCTCAAACAGGCAGTGGTGCTGTCAGTGGCCTCACGAAAATCCAATTATGTTCCTCGAAATAAAAATTATTAGTCTGTAAGCTCTCATTTCTCAAGTTCCTCACCACGCACCAAAAAAAGAACATACTTATTGATACGGTTCCACGAAGTGGAGTGGTTTCTCAATAAATATCACCAGTAAGAGAACATTACTCAGGGGCGGTAATTCGTGGATGCAATTTGGAATGTAAAAAGTTCTAATATTTGCAACATTCAAACATTCCCAGCTGCTAACAAGAAGCTACCGTAGGATTCGTACACAAAAAGCAACATCATTACAGGTGAATCAAAGGGGCTCAGAAACTAAGTTCACTATGCCGATTAAAATTATGATACTTCTGACAGATCCCAAACTACCAGCATCTCATCCGCAAGTATTTGTAATGATCAAGAAGTTTTGTAGAATACAACGGTGTGATACTACCGTGGATGGTATGTCGTTTCAAGTTCGACACCCTCAAAACAGGGGAATTAGTAAAAATTTGCTCACACAAATCTGAACATCGATCCATATATTCGTCCTACTCAGCGACTAACGCTCTGATTAATTGTTAGGATGAGCATTTTATCGATGAGGTCACACTTGTATTTTGCAAGCAGAAAAGCAACAGATCTTAGACAAATCACGATTTCGCTCGTCACCAAAGATCGTTTTTTCTCCTAGTGATTGAATTTGAATAACTGAGTGATTATCTACATTGAACCACTAACTAACGAATCCTACCCGAAAAAGAACTTGTGCTAGATGAGCTCGTGGGAGAACGTCTCGCTGACCACGTCGACACGGCCAGAGCGCTGCCTTCTGGAGTGTTCCCCGGCCCGCGGGCGTCAGCCTGCCACTCGCCGAACGCTCAGGGGGCGCCGGCCGCTCACCCAGTCAGGCGGCAGGAGGCACACCCAAGTGTACCGGACAGTGTTCCGACAGAGAAACCAGTCGAAATTCTCACAGCTTACTGTTCTAGTTTTTGCTTGACCAGTCGCAGTCCGCACTTTTTAAAAAAAGAGCGGGACGCGCGTTGTCCGTAGCCACGCCAGGTTGTGCCAGCTTATCTGGCCTGTACAAAGAAACAAGAAGATAAAGCTACCCTGGTTCCCCAGTTACAAATACACAAGTAATTACCCATTCGTGCGCACATTATAGGGTTCGTGCACGGTGGGTCTTACGGGGAGAGTATCGTTGTGTACTGCTTCATATAAAATGGTGAGGAGAGCTGTCGTCGTAAGGAAGCTGCACAGGAGTAGGAACTATTAGCGAACACGTAAATACAGTAAACAGCAGTTTCATTTAACTTACAGCATTCTCCAAGTATCGCGAAAGAACTTTACAGAAGAACAAACGACAGCAAAGGCCAGCTATTGCTAAAGAGCAGTAGTAGAGCAAAGTTCGTTCTACCCCACAATGCGGTTTGTCTACTTCAGGAGCAAGCGTACATTTAGAGCACACCTGTTCTCTTTTCATTGACAGGTTTTAACATGTTATTCTGCTTAGCGCATTACGACCCCTGTTTTTGGATACGTGGTTTTCCGTGATACCCTTACCCACCCCACCAGCTCTGCCCATGCCTCTCCTCCTCCCGAGCCCTCTGGGAACCTACAACCTCCCAAACATTCCCCCTCGCCGATACAAGTATACTTTTCATACCAAATTGGCGGGAAAAAGACTCAGTTGATAGGCAATTTGGCGCGAAATCGATTACAGTGTATGGAATATCATTTCAACACTTTACACCATGTGTGGAATATTATTTATTTAAGCAAGTTATTTGGTACTAGGCGGCGTATGAAATACAGTTTATTTATTTAAAGAATTTCGCGGGAAACTGATTGCAGTGTGCGGAATATGTTTTAAACAATTTCTGGTAGACAATGCAGTATGTGGGATATTGTTTGTGTAAACAGCACATGGGAAACAAGGCAGTGTTTGGAATACAGTTCATTGATTTCTTTAAAAAAATGTCAGAAATCGGCTGCGATATAGTTTATTTATTTAAACAATTTGGTGGGACACGGATCGCTTAAACACATCTGAAAAACTTCCTCGCGTCTCGGCATTGTACGCGCTGCCTGGAGTCTGAGTTAAATTAATTGCTGAAACCTTTATTTGAGAGCAGAAATCGTGTTGATTTTCTTTATTTATTTGCGGTTAGCAACCATGCTTATAAGGAAAAGCAAATAGATACTTTGAAAATACGAAGCACGAATTGTTACCAATACTGTATCGGCCACCGCGCCATTCGATTCAGTGAGCGGACGCATGGGTATTGTATACAGTAGGACTGAAAGTTTCGGAGCGTTTTTCTCGTGAATGGCTGGCCATCTGTCCGTATGGCTGGGGCATTGTAACTCTATGGGGCAGTGCTGCAAACACGCGCCGTCCCACTCCGAACTTCATTTCCCAACCCTGGCACTCCCCTTGCTAGTCTTGTCAGCTCAGTCAGTGGGTGTCTTCTCCTACCTGTTGATGATCCAGCTGCGTGGAGGGTCGCGAAGGGCTCTCCCTAAGTAATTAGAAAAATACTTCCGTACTTTGGGTTATGTACGATCTTGCAATGACTTCTTGTAGTTAGTTCCAAAAGTCGAATGCTCACGGATCCACGTGACTGCGTTGGTTTTGGAGTGCGGGAAATGCTGTTTATCCGGAAAAAGTAGAAACCGAGGTGTAATATGTTCCGGAGTCACTCGCAGAAAATACGACAAAATTTGTCGCACCAAGCGCCATACGTCTTCTGCCGCGCCACATGTGAGACGGTGTTCGTCCTTGACTGGCATTCTGCAGTCTACACATAGAGGCGATTGCGTCATAATTATCTTGTGGAGGCGTGATCGGCTGATCTGCTTACCGATGACTGTGATGTACCATGTGGATCGTGTAACCGCGTGTATCGTCTGCCACACCATCTTCCAATTAACCTGAGGGCTTTTGGCCTCCACGATGTTTGGTGGGCGCCTCTGCTGTAGGACATGATATATATCCTGCGCCGACGCCTGTTTCGTCGGTGGTACTGCAATACGGACATAGCTGTGTTCAATGTTAAAGTTCCCGAAGTAGTAGAAGGGTGGGGGTACGTCTTGCGCCGCCAGTGGGGGCATAAGGGGGGACGGAGCTAAGGACTCCAGCAGCAAACCTGTCAAATTTTTCGGGCGGTGGCGCCACAGCTTGACATAAAGGGCCACAGCACTGTCGTGCACATGGACTAGACCAAGACCTCCCATTTCTGGGGGAAGGGTCAGCGACTCGTAACTGATGAGCATGCCAGAACTGACGTAGGCCCCGAAGGCAGCTAACGGTACTGTAAGGACACGCGCTATGTGTGGAAGGCGCGATGCGGGGTAAACATTGACAACGTAGTCCTTTGAAGACTGTCGAGGGTCCGCAGACGAAGGTTTTAGACCTGGACCCGAATTTGTTGTAATAAGCGGCGGTAGTTAAGGGCCGCAGTGCGCCGCATGTCGTCGTGAAACTCTATTCCGAGACGTTTGATAGTGCCACGAAGCTGTAAGGGGTCAACACACGCTGGGGTCAGCCCGTCTGCAATGGCCTTGGCGGTTGTCTCCTATGGCCATGGCGACCGATTTGGTGACGCTGAGACAGCTGCCGGAAGCTGTACCGTACGCGGTAATCTATTCTAGTGCGCTGATTACATCGTCGCGATTACGGAACACGAGGACCAGGTCGCCTGCGTATGCTGTACAGTGAAATGTGACGTCACGTAAGGTGAGGCCGGTGAGTCGTTGACGGAGGCCACAGAGGAGCGGTTCCAGTGCCAGAGAATAGAGTAAGGTCGACAAGGGGCAGACTTGACGCACCGATCGGAAAATCGGGAGGGACTGCGAGAGGCGCCCGTTAGCGAGCACTTTGGAAGTCGCCCCTCGGAGGAGGCGGAACACGACGTCTGTGAATTGCTGTGGGTACTGCATGTGTTAGTGAACGGACGTTAGGTACCCGTGATCCACTCGATTAAAAGCTTGGCAAAATCTAGTGATGCCAGCGCTCCCGGGATGCGGTGTGCCCTGGCTAGGGCTAGTATGTCACGGTATCGACACAGTGCTGTGTGGATGTTGTTGATACCCCCTAGGGAAGTCTGATCTGGTGAGATGATGTAAGGTAGCGTAAATACTGGAGAGTTCTATGAAGCTCCACAGGGAGCTGGTCGGGGCCAGGAGACTTATTCGCCGCTCCTTTACCTACGGTGTCGATAACTTCGTCTTCCGTAATGTCTTTCGATGATTCAGTTTGTAAATCCTGTGGGACAATGCCGTTGTGAGACTCCTGTCACCGTCGTCGAGTCGAAAGATTGAGCAGAATAAAGTCGCGCGTAATGGTCGAAGAAGGCTGTACCAATATCGGCATGGTGGTGATGGCATTTATCAGCGTCGGTCTCCGCAGTTTCTGTTCTCCAATGACGTGGTACATTGTGGGTCGTCCGTTGCGAGTACGTCATGTGTTCGCGGTCGGACGACCGTCCCTTCGAGGTGTCGGCGCACATGGGCTACGATCTGTGCCTTCGCACGCTGTACTGTCATCTGTCGTTCTGGTGTGGGTGGCAGGGAGGTGCATTCGCGAAGGACAGTGAAATAAAAATCGAGGGTCTGACGCCTCCGAGAAGCAGTTCCACGACCATACGTAATAAAGGTTCCCCGTAGGGCCGGCTTGGCGCAGTTTAACCACCAACTAATCGAAGTAGGATATGTCGGGAGGCGGCGGAGGCACAAACTCCACGTATCTTCGATGGCGCGTCGACAATCCGGAGAAGCGAGATGAGCAAGGTTTAATTTCCAGGGATGTTGGCTGCGCCACATCCGTTGGCGACGAAGAGTGACGGCACATATATAGGCCTCGTTATCAGAAAAGGCTACAGGCCACACCTCCGCGTCGCTCAACGTTGCCGCGAGACAAAGGGAGACGTAAATCCTATCGATGCGACTAGACGAGTGACTCGTGAAATGGGTGTATCCCGGTCGATTTCCATGGACATGTTCCCATGTGTCTACCAGCTGGAGATCGATGATGAGTGTCCCAAGTTCAGGGCACAGTGAATGGCGTGGCAGCTGATCTTTAGGTTCTTCGGTGCTATTGAAATCGCCCCCTAATGTCAAATCATCGTGCCTGCCCTGAAAAAGCGGTGCTATTCCTTCTGCGAAGAAGAGCGATCGGTCGCGACGGCGATTTGTTCCGGGAGGGGGGTACACTTTGATAAACTGGACGCCTAGCAGCGTTACGGCCATTCCTCTAACATCGGGGAGATATCGGACTTGGTCCGCCTCGAGGATCTCTCTGAGGAGAACTGCGACTCCACTGTCAGTTGGCGAGGAGTGGGACACATGGGCCTTACAACCATACATATCCGGGAAATCGGCGACGAAGACTTCTTGGGGAAAGACAATGTCAACGTCTGCTGCATTGATCGTGTCTTGGAGCAGCAACAACTTCGTACGTGTCCGAATGGTGTTAATGTTGATGGTCGTTAAGCGATAGGTATGTAGATCGTCTCCTGCGGTGGGGGCCGCCGTCAGCGTCGCCGTAAAAGGTCCGAATCCTGTGTAACCTGCAGGCCGCGTCCGCGTCGTCATCTGTTGCTACTCGGGAGGGGCGGAGGTATGGGAGGAGGGACCGCTGTCGACATCCACCACAACGGGCGTAGAATCGTCTTCAATGTCATCCGCCCAAGGTCCGTAAGTCAACGTGGCTGCGGTACAACACTTGTGGGCTGAGTGACTGAGGGTGAATCCGGAATTGTTTCTGGTTGCGTACCAACGGCGGGCGTTGTGCTTGCCGTCTGTTTGCCTGAGAGAGCGGAATCGGGTTTGTCGAAATCAGACAGAGTGACAGGCGAGGGCGATCCTGTGTCATCCATTTTCCTTTCTCGGCGGCCGTCCGGTAGTCAACTGGAGAAGACGTCCGCTGGAGGCAATCGTCTGATGGTGTGAGACGTCGCTTTTTACGTTTTCTCGGTGACCTTTGTTTGCTGACACGGGTTTCTGTGTCCGAAAGAGTTAGTGGTTCCCGTATCGCATCCCCCTCAGGGAGAAAAGCCGAGGTCGGTACAACTCTGCCGGCCACAGTGGGCGAGCGGTTCTAGGCGCTACAGTCTGGAACCGCGCGACCGCTACGGTTGCAGGTTCGCATCCTGCCTCGGGCATGGATGTGTGTGATGTCCTTAGGTTAGTTAGGTTTAAGTAGTTCTAAGTTCTAGGGGACTGATGACCACAGCAGTTGAGTCCCATAGTGCTCAGAGCCATTTGAATTTTTGTGTGATGTCTTTAGGTTAGTTAGGTTAGGTTAGAGAAAGACGAAGGTAATGAGAAGTAGTAGAAATGAGAACAGCGAGAAACTTATCATCAGGATTGATGGTCAAGAAGTCAATGAAGTTAAGGAATTCTGCTACCTAGGCAGTAAAATAACCAATGACGCACGGAGCAAGGAGGACATCAAAAGCAGAATCGCTATGGCAAAAAAGGCATTTCTGGCCAAAAGAAGCCTACTAATATCAAATACCGGCCTTAATTTGAGGAAGACATTTCTGAGGATGTACGTCTGGAGTACAGCATTGTATGGTAGCGAAACATGGACTGTGGGAAAACCGGAAGAGAAGAGAATCGAAGCATTTGAGATTTGGTGCTATAGACGAATGTTGAAAATTAGGTGGACTGATAAGGTAAGGAATGAGGAGGTTCTACGCAGAATCGGAGAGGAAAGGAATATGTGGTAAACACTGATAAGGAGAAGGGACAGGATGATAGGACATCTGCTAAGACATGAGGGAATGACTTCCATGGTACTAGAGGGAGCTGTAGAGGGCAAAAACTGTAGAGAAAGACAGCGATTGGAATACGTCAAGCAAATAATTGAGGACGTACGTTGCAAGTGCTACTCTGAGATGAAGAGGTTAGCACAGGAAAGGAATTCGTGGCGGGCCGCATCAAACCAATCAGTAGACTGATGACCAAAAAAAAAAAAAGGCTTAAGTAGTTCTAAGTACTAGGGGACTGATGACCTCAGCAGTTAAGTCCCATAGAGCTCATAGCCATTTCTTGATTCGGTACAACCCTAGCGTCGAGTTCCATTCTCTCGTCAGAATCTTTACATAAAGACATAGAGTCGATGGGCGGCGTTCTTCAATCTCTGCAGACACCGTAATGTTTTTGGTCACTCCAGGACTGGCGAAAGGTGTACATTCTAACGCTTCCTGTCTTTCAAGTGGTTTTCCGTCAGTCATGACAGTCGATCGTATCACCCCTGCATAATTGAGAGGGAGGGCCATGAGCGTAGGAGGTGGTGCCGTGTCATGTAATGGAATTTGTGTAACCCGACGTTGAATGCACGCCGAGCGTACATGAGCCTCCTGGTCGTAACCAGAACACGTATGAGGTTGTACATCGTACATTACGATTGCTCGACAGCGCCTATGACTAAGTAAAATGACACATGTTTCTTTAATTCAATTTTGACTTGTCGGACGCCGTTAACGACCTGGTATGTCTCTTAGGTGTTCCATTTTTCGGCCACGTGGCTAATTACCGTCCCATAATGGCGGAAAGCTGAGGTAACTACGTCCGGTGGCCCTTCGATCGGGAGTTCGAAGACTTAGTGTGCGTAATCACAGTCCAGCATGGTCAACGGTAACCTCCGAGTGTTTGAACTTGAGAGTGTTCGCACATCTGTCGAAAACTGCGTGACATAACGCGTCATCTACCATCTTGACGTAAGCGGCGCTACTTGTGACGGATAGGTGGATCCTACGAATGAGCCATGGCGACTCAGTGGCTACGGACGCGAGTACTAGCTGCGGCGAGGAAGTAAACAAACTACGCGCGCTCGCGACTCTGCGGACGGTATAAACAAGACGTCCTCGCCGCTCACCAGCCGAAAGCAGACTTTGCCCCTACGCTAGCAGACATCTGCAACAAACCTTGCCTCCTTGTCGCCTCAATCGTAGGTAACCATAGGACAAGCTCGCGCAACAAAGACGTGGCAGGGCCGGCGTTGGCGCTAGCGCCGGTTGCTATCACTCTGACGGGGACCTTAATTAACAGACGTACAGGCCAATTAGCTACCGACTGCAACTTTAACATCAGATATAAATATCGTGGGAATAATTTACGGGGCCCTCCTTTCAAGTAGCTGTCGTAGCAATTTTTTTATTGATGTCTTATAAGAACTGCAAATTAAAAAAAATTATTCTCCAGAAGCGATTAGGATCTGTGGTATCACCTGACGCCGTTGGCATAATGAGTAAATAATATTCTTTTTGGTGTTAAATACTTGGAAATAATTTCTATTACGTAGGATTTCTTTGGCACTAAAGTTGACACATAATAAAACAAATGAAACCACAACATGACACTGATTAGAAAACGCGAACATCAACAAAGACATTTCATAAACTGCGAATACCACATGGTCGTTTCACCCACATCTCACAAGCTGTGTCTCTACGTAACTATCACTTCTCCAATTGTTCGCTCCAGGCACGATTGTTTCGTGGAAAGGGCGATCGCTGGTAAGCACCTATGTGCATTCTAATCTCTCTAATTTTATCTTCACGGCCTTTCTGCAAGGTATAAGTAGGAAGAATCAAGTTACCTACGGTCTAGGTATTAAACAGCAGACCATACCGCCATGGAGGCTGCCTCTTTTGCAGCGTCTTCACTTGGAATTGAATGAGCAACTCTCTGACGTCTTCGTACTTACTAAATAATCCAGTAACTAAAGGATTACTTGGATCTTCTCTGTTTTAGCTATCCTACCTGGTACGGATCTCAGAATGGTGAGTAGTATTAAAGTATTGGTCAAACGATAGTAAAAAGTCAAGATTGTAAGAAGTCAAGGAATATGGCATCCACCTGGTCACCAGTGTCTACTGTTTTCTGGAATCTCGTGGGCGAACATAGCGTTCTGAGTTGCACACGATCCCTGTTTACGGAAATCGTGTTGATTCTTACAGAGTAAATTTTGTAACTGTGAAACTTGTTTAATGTGCGAAGTTCTACAACAGACCGACGTCAGAAATGTAGACCTATAGTTTTGTGCATTTTCCCGACGACCCTTCCTGAAAATGAGAATAACCTGTGCTTTTTTCCAATCATTGGGACGTCTCATCAGGATATCTACGGTAAAATGATGTTAGCAAAGGAGCTGCTTCTTTCGCATTTTTTGTGTTTAATACAGTCACTACAGTTTCAGGTGCAGTGCCCATTCTTTCAATGAGTGATTTCTGTAGCTTTACTATCACTTAATCACGTAGTTATGTATCTATTTTGTCGTTCATGCGACGATTTATAGGAGGACGATGTTTCGTTTCCAGAAGTAACTAAAATCCATATTTAGTATGCACTGTACTCAGAAAAATGAAAATGTACAAAAAACGTCTGTCTGATTAATTCATAAACCCCAAGTCGTTAAGGATTATCAACAGATTATGTAAATTCGGCCGCGAAATGCTCTTTGTCTATGTTCAGTCCACAGTCATACAGGAGCGTCACGGAACTACCACAAAAGTCTGGAATTTAGCAGTGTGTGCAGATACATAACATAATAAAGTACAAGTAAAGGAACAAATCCAAAAATTGTTGATTTGTAATGATATGGCACGGAAAAATACATTTTCTTTACCAATCGTTATCCATCTGCCTGTCTTTCCGTCTGCTATGACCTCTTGTTCTCAGATGTGAAGTAGAAATTTGTGCCACGTGCTAAGGTCTACGGTACCGTGGCTGTATAAATAAATTTAACTCCTAAGGCACTTCTCTCGAAAGATACAGCCTGGTATGTCAAACGTTCTGATACTCGCAAACGTAATCGATAAAAGCTACAGTCCGCAGTATTGGGCGTGCTGGTTTAGCGGTAAAGTGCGCGCCTGCAATTGGAAAAGTCTCCGGGTCGAATTTCGTTTATACCATGGATTTTCCAGTCTTCATTTTAACCTAGTGTTCACCTCTCTTTGATGTGACGATTGGCCAGAAACATCGCGTATTTCCGTTTACCCATTTAACTGTACTTGGTTTCGCCCCACTTGGACGACTGGAGTAATTTAGGGACACACAAGTCACCAAAGTGGTGTCCAATACAAAAACTTGCACCAGGGCATTAAGCAAAAGGAATTACTGTTATAAGTACGTAATTGTGTTTGTGCAGAACTCACACAGTGCGAGTCATATTCGAACTTTTCTGGTTATTCACTTTCGGTATTGTGTTTTCCACTCAGTATTAAATATAAATAATCTCTCTTTTATGCTCCCGTCGGTACTGGAGTCCTGCCTGCACAAATAACTCAAAGTAATATGCCTTCTCATTGACGTCAAACTAAATTACTTCTTTCACTCGTCGGATTTGACGTCATTTACCATGCGAAAAAAAATATTGTTCCCATAGTCGTCTTGATCTTCTTGATCAATGATCACAAAATAATTTAAAATCAATAGTCCCTTGAATGACTGAATAAGAGTGAAATAGACTAATTGAGTTATGTGTATATTATGGTCTTCTTCTTTCAGTTAAATGTCTCAGCTGGTGATGATCAATCGTTTTCGATTTAGTTATATTACATCTTCGTTTGAAAAAAGTTTAAGGCAAACACATTTTCCTTTTGTTTATAGTAACGTAAATGCTCAATAAGAGTAATCTAACGGTAAACAAAACGTTCTTTTTTGATAAAGTTTCCTCCCTAATGACACAATGGATTTAGTACCGTGTCCTGTTTCCATCCTCCTCTACAACAGCATTTAGGCCGGCCGTATTGGCCGTGCGGTTCTAGGCGCTACAGTCTGGAACCGAGTGACCGCTACGATCGCAGGTTCGAATCCTGCCTCGGGCATAGATGTGTGTGATGTCCTTAGGTTAGTTAGGTTTAATTAATTCTAAGTTCTAGGCGACTGATGACCTCAGAAGTTAAGTCGCATAGTGCTCAGAGCCATTTGAACCATTTGAACAGCATTTAACCGCCGGGGAACACAGGCAACAAGTTTCCGGATGAATCTATTATTCTGCAACAGCGATGCCTTGGTTATTTGTGTAGGTTTTCTACACCTAATAATTTTCTCCATCTCTGCCCATACGTGCTCTACAGGATTGAGGTCAGCACCTTTTGGAGGCCAGTCCAGGAGTTCTATGTCTCCATTCAGTTGAAACCATTGTTTTACACAATTCGCTGTATGGACTGGAGAACGGTCATGTTGGAATATTATACTACCTCTCGAAAACCTCTGACGAACAGAAGGAAGCATTATGTTCTCCAGTATTTGGCAGCAAGCGGACGGTGCAGTTCCCACAAAACACCACAGCCGTCTGCTGATATCCATCTTCAAACCGTGACATCTTTGCCTCTGATGACAATAGTTTCTGTCAAATCTCGCTCAAAAAATGGCTCTGAGCACTATGGGACTTAACATCTGAGGTCATCAGTCCCCTAGAATTTACAAATACTTAAACCTAAGTAACCTAAGGACATCACACACATCCATGCCCGAGGCAGGATACGAACCTGTGACCGTAGTGGTTGTGCGGTTCCAGATTGAAGCGCCTACAACCGCTCGGCCACACCAATCTCGCTCCACGTGGACAATATACAAGGACAGAACTATTTGGCGGAGTAGAAAACACCTTCTCTTCCGTAAATATAACTTGCTATCAGTATGAGAGTGACTCGTTCCTGTACTCCAGAGCGAAGTTTAACCTGGGAGCCCTATGTTGCTCTTTCAACATTTCCATAACCGCGGATTTTCGTCCACACCTTCCCTTGACGTTGAGACGTCGTCGTATGGTCGACCTGCTCACGCTTAGCTGAAGGATGTTCCTTATTTCTGTGCTGATCCTGAATGGGTCGCCATCACTGCATTTGAGTCTACTACTGTCCTGATACTCCGTGGTAGTGCGTGGACGCCCGGGGCGATGACGGCGGTTGACGTGGCCTTCATGTCTTTACCCAGAGATGAAAGGTACATTTGCTGTATCCTAGGGCACAGGAAATGGCGCTGATACAGTATCCATCTTCATAAAGTGCAAGAATGCGACCTTTATCGAATTCCTTGAGCTGAGACATTGCAGGCAAGAACCTAGTGACAAGGCAAGAGGAAACTAAGTGCCATACAAGCTGGACAGCACTTTATTCGCCCCAGAAGCCACAGTCATTCCCGTCTACATGCTGCGAAAATTATCTCATAAATAAGTTCCTCTTAAGTTTTATTTTGAGTATCATGGCAATTATTTTGTCTCTGATCTTCATACATAGTAATAATGGAATCGTTTTCAGAGATTTAAAGCAACATCTAGATTCATGTAGTGATTCAGGTCATGGTGGTCTCGCTAAAGCACGCCATACACGTCTGTAACAACACATTCACCTAGTGGCGGGTTAGTGCAGTGGCTAAAGCGCTAGGATTGAAAACTCTTAGAATGAGGTACGAATCCTGCCATTACAATTTTTTTTTAATTTGATGTAAACAACGAGATATTAGTTTAGGTGGACAATGCTACTTTACATTATTTGTAGTATTGTGTGTATACTTCTTCGAATGCTTTGTGGAGGAAATCAAGAACATTTAATCTCCAGTAGCTTCCGTATTATAAATACGCCTCAGTTTCAGGATGAACTCAGCCTTCAGTATATAATACTTCTGTATTTCTAGCAGTACCATACCTACAGGTGCTAAACTCTGCTTCAACTAATAATTTCTATAGCTATACGAACACAACTTGTGATGCCTCTTAGGACAAGTACTTTTGCAGTGCCGTCAGATGAAGAGATATACCTGCACAGACTTTGGGGACTTTGATTTAAAACTCTTCCTATCTAGACAGTGAGCATTTCATTTTTGGGAAATCAAAGATCGTTGTTGCTTAAGACGTTTTAAGAGGAAACTAAAGTCCTTCACCTACAAGCTGTGGATCTATTACAGGCCACATTTTGTCACATTTCGTCGGCAGAAAGAAAAAGAGCCGATCAATACGAAAACAAATCTCCCAGCAGGAATGGAGGAACGAAATTGAACGTCTCGTGTTGGGGGGGGGGGGGGTATGTGATTTTATTTCAGTGGTTACAGAATCAAGTGAGAAGAAGAATGCAGTTGGCATCACGGGCACACTGCTGGTGTACGTCGTTTCTCTACCTGAACCGGTATTCAGGCAGAGCCTTTAATTCTTAAATTCTGCAATCGGTATGTGTCCGTTACACATGACATTACTGTTTCGATATAGTTGTGGATTCTAGTTTGATAACTGCGTGGTTCCCGGGTTCGATTCCCGGCGAGGTCAGGGATTTTCTCTGCCTCGTGATGACTGGGTGTTGTGTGATGTCCTTAGGTTAGTTAGGTTTAAGTAGTTCTAAGTTCTAGGGGACTGATGACCATAGATGTTAAGTCCCATAGTGCTCAGAGCCATTTGAACCATTTGAACTGCGTGGTGTGGGTTTGATTCTCACATACGTCGTTCATTTTTAACGCACACTAACGAATCTACTGCATCGCTGGTAACACCAAGTGAAGAATATTATGTCACACCATGGTTCAGAATCCGCATATCCCTTCGCCAGCATCAGGGTCAGAGCCTGTTTAAAAAAAATGGCTCTGAGCACTATGGGACTCAACTGCTGAGGTCATTAGTCCCCTAGAACTTAGAACTAGTTAAACCTAACTAACCTAAGGACATCACAAACATCCATGCCCGAGGCAGGATTCGAACCTGCGACCGTAGCGGTCTTGCGGTTCCAGACTGCAGCGCCTTTAACCGCACGGCCACTTCGGCCGGCACCTGTTTAAAGTGCGCCACAAGAAAGGCGGTGGTCGCAGAAGACAGAAATTCTGTTCGGGTAAACATGCACTATTTTTTTTTTTATTTTAATGACCCAATGGGCATTACGTTCACAGGGCTCATATTTAATGTAAATTTGAGACGTAGAAAATTTTGGTGATGGAGTTCGAATTTGGTTCTATATGAGTGGAACGTACCTGGGTTGGAACCCTGGTCCAGTACAAAAATATTTATAGTTTCCTTGTAAACTATAGTGTGTACACACCGAACTATCAGCGAAAAATAATTTTCATTTTTAATGTCGCTTCATAAATTGTCAACCGTAACGATAGCTGCCATTATTTTTAGTCAAATATGTGAGTATCTTACTAATGGTGAGCAAGCAGTTAATAATTTATATCTGTTTATGGCTGGATGAGGGCGACAGTGGGTGCCGGGTTCGTTTCCGGGGCAGAAAATGAGTGTATCGTTATTACATGTTGATAAATCTCGCTGCTGGTGAATTCGATATTTAACATTTGATTTTACTTAGTTACACATCCGATAATGTGCTGGGTACAAAACCGTGTCACGAAATTTTACATCACACCATTGCAATTTCCAACACGTGGTCACGTGGTTACTTGTGGAGAAAAGTATATTAAACGTCTTTCGTGGTTAGTTAACACCCTGTTAACCAGGTAAGGGTCTTGATTTAGCAGAAATAATTTCGTCATTTAGTTTCAAGTTGAGGTATGCTTACTGATAGCTTACAAATCAACCGTTTGACAAATACTTGAAAGCTACTCATCATTCTAAAATCCAAACAAGAGCAACACCGTGAGTTACGAGGCTATTTAGTAAGCACGAAAGCTTCAGAGAGATGCTTAGTCACATATAGTTGCAGACGCCGCAACAGCGGAGACCCACGTGGCGGTGTGCACAGCTGCGTAATGCCGAGAGCTTACGACACGTGAGTATTCAGCTAATATGTGGATACCCCTCTTTACATCACGCGGAAAGACCATGGGGATAAAATTAGAGAGATTCCTGCGCACACAGTGGTTTACTAGCAATCGTTCTTCCTACGAAATATTCGCGCCTGGAGTAAACAAATGTGGAAATAGTGGTATCACACAACTTAATGTGGCATGTGAAATATAGATGTAGATGAAATAATGTGTTATTCGCAGTTTATGAAATGTCTTTGTTGATGTTCCCGTTTTGTAATCGTTTAACAATGTTGTGGTTTCATTTGTTTTATTATGTGTCAGCAGTAGTGACAAAGGAACCTACGTAATAAACATTATTGTCACGTATTTAATAGCAAAAAGAATATTATTTACTCGTTATCTTAACGGTGTCAGGTGATACTACAGAACCCAATCGCTTCTGGAGAATATTTTTTTTAGTTTGCAGTTCTTATAAGACATAATAAAAAAAATTGCTACGACAGCTACTTAAAAGGAGGGGCCCGTAAATTATTCCCACGATATTTATATGTGATGTTCGGTAGCTAATTGGCCTGTACGTCTGTTAATTCAGGTCCCCGTCAGAGTGGTAGCAAGCAGCACTAGCGCCAACGCCGGCGCTGCCACGTCTTGTGTTTCGCGAGCTTGTCCTGTGGTTACGAGCTGAAGAGACGTCTCACGTTAGCAAGCGTCTTCTGGAGAATTGGCAACATTGCAGCATACATTTGACAGCAATGTGGCCTTCGAATTACTTCCTGCACTGGTGCAAAAGTTTCCTTCTAAATTCACTCACTAATATCTTATCATTATCATTAAATATCCTGAATGAACTTTTAAAAAAATGCTGTTATCAGACCTATAGTGGTCGGAAATTCCGTAACCATGACGATATGAACTTGTGTCGGAATCCGAAATTCCAACTATCATTTTGTACACAACCGCTTGCTGTCGTGATTTCTAATGGTTGTAGGTTTGGATTATTTAATGACATTTCTCATCAAAAACACTATCGCTTATGCACGCAAACACTGTGCAGTGTGGAGCTTTTTATTTCAACTGTGTGTGTGTGTGTGTGTGTGTGTGTGTGTGTGTGTGTGTGTGTGTGTTTGTGTGTGCGTGCGTGTGTGTGCGTAAAGCAAGTTGTTTAAACGCCTATACTAACGATTTAATTAATATTTCCTGTGCCACATCTTCTGAAGCAACGTTTGACGAGTTCTGTTACATCTTCAAGGCGTGTGTCTGTTTGACGGTATTCTGTACTTTGCGTAACATCAGATTTAGAATGAGATTTTCACTCTGCTCCGGAGTGTGCGCTGATATGAAACTGTCGTGGCAGATTAAAACTGTGTGCCGGACCGAGACTCGAACTCGCGACCTTTGCCTTTCGCGGGCAAGTGCTGTACCAACTGAGCTGTCCAAGCCCGACTCACGTCCCGTCCTCACAGCTTTACTTCTACCAGTACGTCTCCTACCTTCCAAACTTTACAGAAGCTCTCCTGCGAACCTTGCAGAACTAGCACTCCTGAAAGAAAGGATACTGCGGAGACATGGCTTAGCCACAGCCTGGGGGATGTTTCCAGAATGAGATTTTCACTCTGCAGCGGAGTGTGCGCTGATATCAAACTGTCCTGGCGGAGCACTTGCCCGCGAAAGGCAAAGGTCCCGAGTTCGAGTCTCGGTCCGGCACACAGTTTTAATCTGCCAGGACAGTTTCAACATCAGATCTATTAACTTCTGAAGCAGTCACTGTTTACCATAATGAAAGTGCGCCAGAAAGGTTGGGTCAATTTAGAGTCCATGGCGGTACGAAAAACTGTAATTGTTTAAATATTCCATGCTAGTTCCTTGTCATCTGCAAAGGCCGGCCGAAGTGGCCGTGCGGTTAAAGGCGCTGCAGTCTGGAACCGCGAGACCGCTACGGTCGCAGGTTCGAATCCTGCCTCGGGCATGGATGTTTGTGATGTCCTTAGGTTAGTTAGGTTTAACTAGTTCTAAGTTCTAGGGGACTAATGACCTCAGCAGTTAAGTCCCATAGTGCTCAGAGCCATTTGAACCATTTGAACCGGTCTTCATGTGTTCTGGAGGAACAAGTAGTCCCGATCTCTTGTAAAGTGTATTTCGAATCAGCCTGCTACTAGTTATGTGACATCGTCAATTTGTGTGTGAAATAGCTACCACGTCGCCTCATATGCTCTAATCACGATCCTGTGACGCGAAATTAATTATTTATTGACTGGAGCAATATTTCGTGATCGTTTCCCAGTTAGTCATTTGCTCTGAAAGGAAGGAGGTTGGTTCGCACTTGCAGAAACAGGACGTGACAACCTGAGAAGGAAGACGACGCCGACTGGGTGTGAGGTGTTGTTCCAGGGATCAGTGCGGCACTGCCCACTGCCGATGGACTCCGACTCGGGACAGCCTGCGCGAGATGCGAGACACGAGAAAGTCTATCTGATATGTTTCAGGGATTTGTGACAGTGTACTCACTTGTTTCCTTATGTGATCAGAATGAAAAAGAGCCACAATTGTATAAATATTCCACACACTGCAACCGATTTACCACCGAACTCCTTAAATAAATAAACTGTATTGCAGGCAATTCCGTGACAAAATTCTTTAAATAAATAAATAAACTGTATTCCAAACACTGCCTTGTAGCCCGTAAACTGTTTAAACAAACATTGTTTCACATATTGCCTTGTTACCAGAAATTGTTTAAACGATATTCCATACACTGCAATGGATTTCGCGTCGAATGACCAACCGACTGAGTCTTTTTCGGGCCGATTCCCTGGTGGGAGAGGGTTGGGTGTTTCCCAGAGGTGATGGGTTAATTAATTGAACGATATAATTAATTAGTGACACAAAAAGCGTACTTATATCAGGGAGGAGGGGGGGAGGGGGGGTTGGAGGTTTCCACAGCGGTTGTGAGGATGAGGGGTAGGGGTGACACGTAAAGCCACTCAACCAAACAACTGGTCGAGGGCGGATTATGTGCAGTGCGTCGTAATCCGTTTAGATGGACAATACGTTGAGGACGCGTCAGTCACATGAGAACAATAGGTTTGCCCCAAATGTACGCTTTCGACTGATGTAGGGAACTCGCAATGTGGGTCAGAATGACCTTTGTCTTTCTACGAAGAGAATCGTGCACTGTGAGTTTCCCGCTGCCGCCAGCCACTCTGCACCACCGTGGCGCAGGCCGCTGCCAGGTGTGACCCGCCGTGTCGCTGCACCACCGCTGTCGGCTTCTGTCGAAAATACGCGTTTTCGTTGCCAATTGTGAGACGCCGGTGGGGGTGATATCGATCTACGATACCACAATTACACCACAAGTTGTTGATAAATACAAAAAAAATTAAATCAATGATGGTTCTCGATGCAGTCCGTCTCCAAGCTGTGATTCATATATAACAAGTAACAAAAGAGTAATGTGCCAGACTAACTGAATCTAAATTACATATTGCAGATAACAATTGTATGAGACGGATTGAGACAGGAGCCTCTCACTGTATTTCTGGATACCTCGAGAGAAAATAAGAGGAAAATGTTAGATTGTCCGCGAATTTGAATTGAAATTATGAAAAATGATGTTTCACTTATCTTCTGTTGGGTTTCCATTGTACTGATTCTTGTTATTGACTCAGTTATTTTGTTAAGTCGATCACGCTTACAAGTACAATTTCAGGGCTCTGTTCGTTTCAAATACATTTTTGAAATGAAAAGACACAGGCTATTTGTTTCGTTTTTCCACATTTTATTAACAGTTGTGTTTTCTAGTCACACACCCACCCACTTCCCCCGAGATTAGGTCCAGTATACAACTTGTAAATGCTGCTAATGAAAACACTCTCTCTAAAAGTTTTCATCAAAGATAGTAATCACAATATTAAGAAAAGCACTTCATTCGTAACGTACATTCTTCGAATGTTTACAAATTCTTCAGCAAACAATAAGAGTATAAATTACAAATGTTACTTTAACAACAAAAATTTGTAAACGTATAAATTATACGAAGAAATACCAAATAGGCACAGAAATTTGAATTAAATACCATCTACACACGTACTCATACTTTCTATCGATATATATGAAGGTGATGTAAATTATATGCACACCACGAATGTATATGCAGAAAAGGGTGGTATGTGAAATACACTCCTGGAAATGGAAAAAAGAACACATTGACACCGGTGTGTCAGACCCACCATACTTGCTCCGGACACTGCGAGAGGGCTGTACAAGCAATGATCACACGCACGGCACAGCGGACACACCAGGAACCGCGGTGTTGGCCGTCGAATGGCGCTAGCTGCGCAGCATTTGTGCACCGCCGCCGTCAGTGTCAGCCAGTTTGCCGTGGCATACGGAGCTCCATCGCAGTCTTTAACACTGGTAGCATGCCGCGACAGCGTGGACGTGAACCGTATGTGCAGTTGACGGACTTTGAGCGAGGGCGTATAGTGGGCATGCGGGAGGCCGGGTGGACGTACCTCCGAATTGCTCAACACGTGGGGCGTGAGGTCTCCACAGTACATCGATGTTGTCGCCAGTGGTCGGCGGAAGGTGCACGTGCCCGTCGACCTGGGACCGGACCGCAGCGACGCACGGATGCACGCCAAGACCGTAGGATCCTACGCAGTGCCGTAAGGGACCGCACCGCCACTTCCCAGCAAATTAGGGACACTGTTGCTCCTGGGGTATCGGCGAGGACCATTGGCAACCGTCTCCATGAAGCTGGGCTACGGTCCCGCACACCGTTAGGCCGTCTTCCGCTCACGCCCCAACATCGTGCAGCCCGCCTCCAGTGGTGTCGCGACAGGCGTGAATGGAGGGACGAATGGAGACGTCTTCAGCGATGAGAGTCGCTTCTGCCTTGGTGCCAATGATGGTCGTATGCGTGTTTGGCGCCGTGCAGGTGAGCGCCACAATCAGGACTGCATACGACCGAGGCACACAGGGCCAACACCCGGCATCATGGAGTGGGGAGCGATCTCCTACACTGGCCGTACACCACTGGTGATCGTCGAGGGGACACTGAATAGTGCACGGTACATCCAAACCGTCATCGAACCCATCGTTCTACCATTCCTAGACCGGCAAGGGAACTTGCTGTTCCAACAGGACAATGCACGTCCGCATGTATCCCGTGCCACCCAACGTGCTCTAGAAGGTGTAAGTCAACTACCCTGGCCAGCAAGATCTCCGGATCTGTCCCCCATTGAGCATGTTTGGGACTGGATGAAGCGTCGTCTCACGCGGTCTGCACGTCCAGCACGAACGCTGGTCCAACTGAGGCGCCAGATGGAAATGGCATGGCAAGCCGTTCCACAGGACTACATCCAGCATCTCTACGATCGTCTCCATGGGAGAATAGCAGCCTGCATTGCTGCGAAAGGTGGATGTACACTGTACTAGTGCCGACATTGTGCATGCTCTGTTGCCTGTGTCTATGTGCCTGTGGTTCTGTCAGTGTGATCATGTGATGTATCTGACCCCAGGAATGTGTCAATAAAGTTTTCCCTTCCTGGGACAATGAATTCACGGTGTTCTTATTTCAATTTCCAGGAGTGTATGTTAATGTATCGTATTGTATATCGCATCGTTTAGTAAACAGTGAGATTGCATCACTGACCAGTTTCATTACAAAGTGCGCCTGTGCGAAGTGTATTAATGTCTGGTGTGGAATATTAAGTAGTTGTATGGTATTCTTTAGTGAAAAGTGAGACAGCACGTTTGACGAGTTTGATTACAGGGCGCAGTGTTGTGAGATTCAGTGACGTATCGCGTGTGCCGCAGGCGCGATCCGGCCGTCGTGCCACGCGCAGGAGGCGCAGTGCAGCTCGCAG
This sequence comes from Schistocerca nitens, assembly GCF_023898315.1. Taxonomy (NCBI): domain Eukaryota; kingdom Metazoa; phylum Arthropoda; class Insecta; order Orthoptera; family Acrididae; genus Schistocerca; species Schistocerca nitens. Next base: position 18,127,919 of record NC_064618.1, on the reverse strand, counting down.
CCGTGCCTGCACGGCGGCGCCTGCTCCGAGGGCTGGAACCGCTTCGTCTGCGACTGCTCGGCCACCAGCTTCACGGGGCCCACCTGCGGCAAAGGTGAGTGAGCTGCGCGCGACTCTCACACGAGTGGGCGCCGCTGCCGAGCTGACTCGGCTCTTACCGGTGGACGGTTGTCCCTCACCGTACGACACCATTTATTATCTAAGCGCCTCCACTGCTTTTCCTCACTGTTCCACAGCTTCTTATAACAGTGTAACCGAGGCCCCGTCGATAGTCAGTTGCCGACTCCGGAATAACATAAAAATGAATTAAATACTCAATATGGGGATGACCATTAGGCCTTACTATGTATAAACGAGACAAACAAGTTCTGCTTTTCTTCGTGTCTGCGTCAAAGCAATGACTCGACTTCCCGAATAGTATAGTGGCAAGTTATGATACTGTCGTACCGTAAGGCACAGTAAATACTCGTCGATAGTTAATTGAAAAAAACGCATTACCGAATTATGATGAAAAGCATCTCAGAAATAATACGACAGCTAAATAAATAAACAGTAAATTATTTACGAAGCTCATCCGAGAGACCCTTCCGTGTGTGGTACTCGGCTGCCACGAAACTTAGCCGGTCCCGCCGAGCGCCTAGGGCACGCCCTTCCTGCGGTGGATCCTGCGCAGCGGCTGTCGCTGCTCGGCGTCTGCCTCCAACTTAGCTGAACGATACTGAAATGCGTCGATCGGCGGTCGCCACATTCCCCGCCACCACTCAGGCTACCTCCCTTGTTGCAAATACTGACTTACATTACTCGTATAAAATATGGCTCTCCGAATAACAGCATTTTTATTTTTTAGACTCGTTACTAGTCCTGGTCGCTCACTAAACTAATCATTCGTAATTTTGGATTCGTCATTCCGCACCTAGTGCCTTCCAGTGGTTTCTCTGTTCAGTCAAAATCCCTCCCTCCCGGAGGAGGTGGTTGGCGCCAATTCCGCGACGGCTGCTTCGAGGAAAGCAGCGCCCTCGCCCTGCCGCTTGGCTTGGCGGCCTTGTCCGCCATCTCGTCACCTCACACTACCCAAAATAGCGTGCACCGTGCCGCACACTTTTCGTAACGTTCTCGGTGAAAAATGCCATGTTTTGGATCCTGTGGCCGATGCAGAAAGTTAATCAGTTTCCACAGAACATGAAACCAAATCACTGCTTCCGGGTACACATTTCTTAGGGCAGACAGATCAAAAAAGCGAGGTGGCGGGGTCGGCGCGTATATACGAACAGATCTCAAAGCGAAAGTCTTATGTACGTCAAATCCTGCTGAAGAAAAAGAGGCTGAATTCAAATGGTTCAAATGGCTCTGACCACTATGGGACTTAACATCTATGGTCATCAGTCCCCTATAACTTAGAACTACTTAAACCTAACTATCCTAAGGACATCACACAACACCCAGCCATCACGAGGCAGAGAAAATCCCTGACCCCGCCGGGAATCGAACCCGGGAACCAGGGCGTGGGAAGCGAGAACGCTACCGCACGACCACGAGATGCGGGCAGAGGCTGAATTCATGTTCATTGAAATAAATACACAAAGTCGGAAATTCTTGACTGGCGTCGTGTACAAGCCGCCAAAAATAAGCTCAGTGAGTTCCTTCCAGTCAGAATTACATTCACTTCAGTGTCAATACGAACATGTCATCGTAATAGGTGATTTGAACATAGACCTGCTAAGAGACACTCCCTCCGCAATAAACCTAAGAAGACTGTTTAGTTGCAATAGCATGAACATTCTTCCATTACAACCTACACACCATACGGCGCACAGTCATACTCTTATAGACGTAATCGCTACGAAACAGACTGATAAAGTAAGAGATGTTGGTCAAACATCGGCCCCTGGCCTCTCAGTATATGATGTAATATTTCTGGCCTACTCTGTGCAGCCCCCAAGGATCAAATCGCGTTACATAACTTGTAGGAACATGAAACGTATTGACCTTGACGCTCTAACAGCCGATTGCTCAGAAATCTCATGGCATCAAATAATCAGAGAACCTACAATCGACGGCAAAATTAATGAACTTGGTGATAAACTCACTGCCCTCTATGACAAACATGCATCTGTGCGCACAGTCCGTGTAAGAAAATCTCCTGCTCCATGGCTGACATCTGAATTACGTCAAATGATGACTAATATGGATGCTGCCCACAGGCGTTTCAAAGCAGATCCGAAACCAGAGCGTTTCGAAGAATATAGAAAGCTACGGAACAGAGTGAAACGATGCATTCGCAATGCTAAAATCAGGCACGCTCGCTCCCTTGTATGCAGCGATCTGACGCCCACGACTCTATGGAAGAATCTCCGTAGCTTGGGGGTCGGAAAGGCAAAATCGGAAACTACTTTTCATGTGTCAGCTAACGAATTAAATGAATTCTTCTCTGCACCTCTGAATACCTGCACGACTGATAATTACCGTCCACAAGAATCCCGAAACAGGGTAACTAACAACGATACCTTCAATCTAAAACATGTAACAACAAATACGGTAAGAAAAGCAATAATGAGAATCTCTTCTGATGCAATAGGCAACGACAATATCGGTATAACCATGATTAAGAATGTTGCCGATATCTTAGTACCTGTCTTAACTGACATATTTAATTTTTCCCTCGTGAACGGAATATACCCCACTGCATGGAAAAGAAGCATAATTCGACCCATCCCTAAGATCGAAAACCCGCAACTGCCTAGTGATTACCGACCAATTAGCATACTGCCTGCTGTTTCCAAAGCACTTGAATATATTGTTCATGACCAGATCACTGAACACTTGCATGAATTCAGCTTATATGACAAATTTCAATCCGGTTTCCGTAAACACCACAGCACAAACACTGCTCTAATTAAAGTAACTGATGACCTGAAATATGCCATCGACAATCGAAAGGCAACAATATTGACGCTACTGGACTTCAGGAAAGCCTTTGACCCTGTTAACTTTGACATATTTCTCAGAAAAATGCAACAGCTTAATTTCTCTGATAGTGCAATGAGATGGTTTGAAAGCTACTTAAGACAGACAGCAATGTGTTGTCTGCGTAAATGGAAAATCTTCCTGGAAAGATGTTTCCTCGGGAGTGCCACAAGGATCAGTCTTAGGACCACTTTTGTTTTCTTTATATGTCAACGATATTTCGTCGGTTCTGTCCTCCTGTAAATATCATTTCTATGCCGACGACCTCCAGCTCTACCTATGCGTCAGACCTGAAGATGTAAACACTGCAATCGCTCAGATGAATGATGATCTGTCTTCAGTAGTGACATGGGAGAAAAACCTGGGGTTTAAACTAAATGCAAAAAAGACGCAAGTAATCTTAATAGCCCATCAGAAATTAATAAGTTCAGATTTCCGCGAACGGCTATCTCCTATTCTGCTCGACGGTACTCCATTACCATATCAGAAAACAGTGAAGGACTTGGGTGTAACTTTGGATGAGCATCTCAACTGGGCGGAGAATACAGTCACAGTGTGCCGAAAGACGTCTGCTTGTCTCTATGCTCTCAAAAAGTTTCGCAACATATTTCCACAGGACCTGAAACGCCAGCTCGTGCAAGCACTCGTTCTACCGAACCTCTACTATTGTGATGTGATTCAACAAGGCACGAGTAGTGAAAACAAAAGACGGCTAGAGCTAACCATGAATGCCTGTGTGCGTTACACCTGCAACATTCGCCGATATGATCATGTTAGTGCTTCATACTCCGAGCTAGGGAGGCTGCGGCCGGGCAAATTGCGTGACTACCACACTCTATGTCTACTTCACCGACTCCTCGTCGCGCAAGCACCCCAGTACCTTGCTTCAGAGATTAAAAACCTGTCATGCCATCATAATCGAAACACGAGGTCACTCTTATTTGGTATCCTAACTGTGCCCACTCACAAAACAAAAACTTTTGCAAACTCCTTCTCAGTTGCCGCTGTCCGCCTCTGGAACAAACTGCCCCTTACCTTGCGCAAAATTCAATCTCCTGCTGCTTTTAAGAAGAAGTTGAAGCATTTCCTACTATCATCCTCATAAAGTTCTCCACAAAATTAATGTGCCAGGCCAATCCTCTCATCTGTCAAATAGCAAAGCTATCTTGCTCCTGAGATGCCGTCCTCTTCATCTATCTCTATTAGCCACGCAATCTTCCTTTCCTTTATATTTCATTAACTATGTTTCATCATGTCTCTCTATTCTTCTCCTCCCTTCACCATGAGTCTCCCTCATACTCCCTGCTGCTAGCACTCCTATCTAAAATCTGTCTCTTCAATAATGTCTAATTATAACAGTACTTATGATCTACGAATATAAACTCTACATGTATGTATTTTTCCAGGTGTACCTTTCTAATTGTTTATTTCACTTTTTGTACTAGATGTAGTTTAACGTGCCTACTTAAACATATGAATGTAAAATAAGTAGAATGCCTGGTTAGATGTAAGAGAGGGCCTGATGGCCCTAATGTTGCCAGGTTAAATAAATAAATAAATAAATAAATATTTATCACATTCCGCATGTCGAGGACACGAGCGAATGCATTGCGAGTGGGCTCCGCAACACTCGCCACAAGCTGTGAGCACCAGCTCGCGCTCACCGGGGACCGTGCGTATGCAGATGAGACTGATGCTGAATGTATCACCTCGGATCGTATAAAATGACTGATTACCGCCACGGAGCTAACAGGCTACTTGAAAAATTAGCTGCCACTCACATAGCAAAGTGTTATTTGATAAGACCCCGAACTCATCAGACGTCACGCCTATTTGTTCTGGTCAGAGGACCCAGCCGTTTCATTCGGATAATTAACTTTAATGGTTGCTGAATGAGAAGAATTTGATCTAGTAAAATAATACGAGGCTAATCGAAAAGAAAGAACACATTTCAGACATTAATTGATTCCAAACTACGAAAGATGGAAACACAATTTCAGCGTAGCTGGAAAGAGAATAGTTCAATTTTTGATGCTTTCAACGTGAGCACCACGTGTTACCTGACAAATATCGAAACGGTGGCTCGTTTCCTGCCAGACACGAAGCAGCTGGTCTCTCGTTATCGAATTCACGGCTTCAACAATGCAATGTCGCAGACTTTCAAGAGTGTCAGGCATAGGCGAGATAAAAACGCGGTCTTTTACGTAACGCCACAGATAAAAGTCGCAAGGTGTGGGGTCTGGCACGTTGGCTCGGAGGAGAAGGAGAGGAGCAGAAGACCAACTTGGTCGCCGGTGGCCTCCCGTGTCTCCAGACCTCACGTCTTGTGACGTAAAAGCTGTGGATTCGATAACGAGAGACCAGCCGCTTCGTGTGTGGCGGGAAATGAGCCGCCGTTTCCGTACTTGTGTAACACACGTGGTGCTCACACTGCATGCACAAGAAAATTGAACTTTTCTCTTTCCAGGAAGGCTCGTGTTCCTATATTTTGTACTTTGGAAGTAATAATTTGTGTAATTTGTGAAACATGGGACTCAGGGAAGGCAGTAAAACGCGTGGACGGCGCCTTACTCAGTTACCGTTGGTTGCTCAGTAAAACGTACACTCTATTTAAGGAAACATTTTTTTAAAAACAATCATTTGAAACAAAATTGACTGTAACACAAGCTACACTGATGGCTGAAGGCCTTATTAAGAAAGAATTAAAAATTATTTGTCAGCTGAAGGCCACAAGCAATAGGAATAATTTAAACAAAATATTTTTTAAACATTTGACACAATCAGACCAAATAAAGAAAGGAGTGATCCACAGACAGTGCTCCAAGGATCGACCTGGGAAAGTTCCTCAAACGTAAGTAAGGTGAGACAGGCAGCCCAGTGTTATACTCACTCAAGAGGACGGCAACCCAAACCAGTCACGGTGAAACGCAAATCCCGAAATCTGCCTGATGTCCGATGCCCAACACACGACAGAATAACCCATGCCAGGCAGACGGGTGAACTACACCCTCGACATCGTAAAACGACAAATATTATACAAGACAACACGTTCAAACGCAAGAATAATCCGAGTAATCAAAACAAATTGCCTCCACGAATCCAGTACGCAGACAGCATTAAAATGACTGCTTATTCAAAACTACACTAGATACACACGGATCCGCGAAAACAATTCCACAAACAACTCAAACAATACTAAAACCAGTCACTGTGGAGCAATAAGGACGAATTACAAGTCGACACAAACACAGAGTACCCAGAAGCCGTCGGAAGACCAAATACACGCCGCCCGTTGAGAGGACCGACCGAACGACCGACCAACGGTCGCTCTCGATCAAGTCAGGCAAGGCAAACGTCCCAGTATGAATGGAAAAGTAACAGCTTGTTACCGTGAGGTCACTTCGGCGGACGGACACACACACAATGGTGACGGCTTCACTACTCGGATTTAACGATCCATTCAACTTAAACTCGCTGAATCCGGTCCTCGGCGTGGTCGTGCACTCTCGCGACCGCACCCTTCCGTCGGCAAGACCGCGTGCTGTGCGGACCTCACTGGTCCTCCATCTCAACCGAACTCCGACAGGCGACGACCCGGAAAGATAGTACCACAGTACTCGCTGTCGATAAACGCCGCTGCTGTCACTCACGGACAGAGAAAGCGAGCAAATGTAGTGGCGCCAGTGAACGCACTAAGAAAACGAGAGGTCACAATCCGAATACACGACGCCAACCCGTCAACGGCACAAACGCGGGCCGCAGCGCGGCTCAGTTTGTTTCTTCTTTGGAGTAGCCCTGTATTTATTCATCATCATGCTCCTCATTACTCGTCCCAAAATGAGACTCGAAAGACTTGGCAGAAAACCAAAAACAAGAGAAACACCAACAAGCGTGGAGTATAAATTGGAATCATCAAGCACAAGTTTGAATCAGAATACCTCCCAGACATGTAAAAGGCGCCGGCCTCAGAGTTTTCTCGCTAGTCACAGAAAGAGCCTATGTGCTCTTCCGATGAGGGATCTGGAAGTCCGTTCTCTAGCTCTAACCATAAAGATGTACCTGCCAATGAGATACGCGTATATGGAAACGGGAAAGCAGGGTCTCCCGTTCCCACTTCCAGATTTGTTTGTCGGAAATTCTGGAGATTTTGTTGGGCTTCGCACAGCGTTCCCACTGTAAGAGAAAAGTTTGGAAATATTTCGATTGAAGAAATGTGTTTGGAGAATACACGCAGCAGGATATTGACAGGTGGATAGCTGAGGGCTGCACCCACTCACAGTTTACTAACAGCTGAGCTCTCACTCCTTCTGCTGTTGAGGACACGAGTCTTCCGCTCCGCTGAAGCTGAGACAGGATGATCGCCCACTGGCCGTGTGGCCCACTAGTGTCAGTCACCTCCTGCACTCTGAGCGGCCGGGAACTCTTCCAGAACGCACCAAAGCTCGTCTACATGTACACGTACATAGATACTCTGCAAATCACAATTAAGTGTCTGGCAGAGGGTTTATCGAACCACCTTCACAATTCTCTATTATTCCAATCTCGTATAGCGGACGGGAAGAACGATGACCCACATCTTTCCGTACGAGCTCTGATTTCCCTTATTTTATCGTGATGAGCATTTCTCCCTGTATAGGTCGGTGACAACAAAATATTTTCGCATTCGGAGGACTAAAGTTGATGATTGGAATTTCGTGAGAAGATTCCGCAGCAACGAAAAATGCCTTTGTTTTAATCATGTCCACCCCAAGTTCTGTTATCAATTCAGTGACACTCTCTCCCCTATTTGCGATAACACAAAACGTTCAACAATGAAACATCATCGATATGGTTTTTTGGAACCGGAGCCGAAGACCTTCTCATGTACCCTTGATGACTGCACGACACAAAGCTTTACTCGTCGCCAGGGCCCGTCATCTCTCACATTGGATTGTTGATGACTCGAAACATGTTGGCTGGTCGGACGAGTCTCGTTTCAAATTGTATCCAGTGGATGGGTGAGTATGGGTATGGAGACAACCCCACGAATCCATGGACGTTGCATATCAGCAGTAGACTACTGAAGATGACGAAGGCTCTGTAATGGTGTGGGGCATGTGCAGTTGGAGTGCTATGGGACCTCTGATACGTCTAGACACGACTCTGGCAGGTGACACGTACGTAAGCATTCCGTCTGATCAATTCAATCCAATAATGTCCATAGTGCATTCCGACGGACTCGGGCAATTCCAGCAGGACAATGCGACATCCAACACGTCCAGAATTGCTACAGTGTGGCTCCAGGAACAGTCTTATGAGTTTAAACACTTCCGTCGGCCGCCAAAGCCCTCGGACATGAACATTATTGAGCATATATGAGATGCCTTGCAACGTGCTGTTCAGAAGAGGTTTCCACCTCCTCGTGCTGTTACGGATTTATGGAGAGCCCTGCAGGATTGATGGTGTCAGTTCCTTCCAGTACTACCTCAGACACTAGTACAGTCCATGCCACGTCCTGTTGCGCCACTTTTCCTTGCTTGCTGGAGCCCTACAGAATATTAGGCAGGTACACCAGTTTCTTTGGTTCTTCAGTGTATAAGTGATTAACATCGCAAGATCATGCGTTAATGTAAGCACGTGAAAAGCCATTGCAAATGTGAAATGCTGGTACATTAAGACGGGTGTAACCGCCAGAATGTTGAGTGTAAGCTTGCAAACTTCCCCCATGAACCATGGACCTTGCCGTTGGTGGGGAGGCTTGCGTGCCTCAGCGATACAGATGGCCGTACCGTAGCTGCAACCACAACGGAGGGGTATCTGTTGAGAGGCCAGACAAACATGTGGTTCCTGAAGAGGGGCAGCAGCCTTTTCAGTAGTTGCAGGGGCAACAGTCTGGATGATTGACTGATCTGGCCTTGTAACATTAACCAAAACGGCCTTGCTGTGCTGGTACTGCGAACGGCTGAAAGCAAGGGGAAACTACAGCCATAATTTTTCCCGAGGACATGCAGCTTTACTGTATGATTAAATGATGATGGCGTCCTCTTGGGTAAAATATTCCGGAGGTAAAATAGTCCCCCATTCGGATCTCCGGGCGGGGACTACTCAAGAGGACGTCGTTATCAGGAGAAAGAAAACTGGCATTCTACGAATCGGAGCGTGGAATGTCAGATCCCTTAATCGGGCAGGTAGGTTAGAAAATTTAAAAAGGGAAATGGATAGGTTAAAGTTAGATATAGTGGGAATTAGTGAAGTTCGGTGGCAGGAGGAACAAGACTTTTGGTCAGGTGATTACAGGGTTATAAATACAAAATCAAATAGGGGTAATGCAGGAGTAGGTTTAATAATGAATAAAAAAATAGGAGTGCGGGTTAGCTACTACAAACAGCATAGTGAAAGCATTATTGTGGCCAAGATAGACACAAAGCCCATGCCAACTACAGTAGTACAAGTTTATATGCCAACTAGCTCTGCAGATGATGAAGAAATTGATGAAATGTATGACGAGATAAAACAAATTATTCAGGTAGTGAAGGGAAACGAATATTTAATAGTCATGGGTGACTGGAATTCGTCAGTAGGAAAAGGGAGAGAAGGAAACATAGTAGGTGAATATGGATTGGGGCTAAGAAATGAAAGAGGAAGCCGCCTTGTAGAATTTTGCACTGAGCATAACTTAATCATAGCTAACACTTGGTTCAAGAATCATAAAAGAAGGTTGTATACCTGGAAGAATCCTGGAGATACTAATAGGTATCAGATAGATTATATAATGGTAAGACAGAGATTTAGGAACCAGGTTTTAAATTGTAAGACATTTCCAGGGGCAGATGTGGATTCTGACCACAATCTATTGGTTATGAACTGCAGGTTGAAACTGAAGAAACTGCAAAAAGGTGGGAATTTAAGGAGATGGGACCTGGATAAACTGAAAGAACCAGAGGTTGTAGAGAGTTTCAGGGAGAGCATAAGGGAACAATTGACAGGAAGTAGTGAAGGCAGCAGAGGATCAAGTAGGTAAAAAGACGAGGGCTAATAGAAATCCTTGGGTAACAGAAGAAATATTGAATTTAATTGATGAAAGGAGAAAATATAAAAATGCAGTAAATGAAGCAGGCAAAAGGGAATACAAACGTCTAAAAAATGAGATCGACAGAAAGTGCAAAATGGCTAAGCAGGCATGGCTAGAGGACAAATGTAAGGATGTAGAGGCTTGTCTCACTAGGGGTAAGATAGATACTGCCTACAGGAAAATTAAAGAGACCTTTGGAGAGAAGAGAACCACTTGTATGAATATCAAGAGCTCAGATGGCAACCCAGTTCTAAGCAAAGAAGGGAAGGCAGAAAGGTGGATGGAGTATATAGAGGGTTTATACAAGGGCGATGTACTTGAGGACAATATTATGGAAATGGAAGAGGATGTAGATGAAGATGAAATGGGAGATAAGATACTGCGTGAAGAGTTTGACAGAGCACTGAAAGACCTGAGTCGAAACAAGGCCCCGGGAGTAGACAACATTCCATTAGAACTACTGATGGCATTGGGAGAGCCAGTCATGACAAAACTCTACCATCTGGTGAGCAAGATGTATGAGACAGGTGAAATACCCACAGACTTCAAGAAGAATATAATAATTCCAATACCAAAGAAAGCAGGTGTTGACAGATGTGAAAATTACCGAACTATCAGTTTAATAAGGCACAACTGCAAAATACTAACGCGAATTCTTTACAGACGAATGGAAAAACTGGTAGAAGCGGACCTCGGGGAAGATCAGTTTGGATTCCGTAGAAATGTTGGAACACGTGAGGCAATACTAACCTTACTACTTATCTTAGAAGAAAGATTAAGAAAAGGCAAACCTACGTTTCTAGCATTTGTAGACTTAGAGAAAGCTTTTGACAACGTTAACTGGAATATTCTCTTTCAAATTCTGAAGGTGGCAGGGGTAAAATACAGGGAGCGAAAGGCTATTTACAATTTGTACAGAAACCAGATGGCAGTTATAAGAGTCGAGGGGCATGAAAGGGAAGCAGTGGTTGGGAAAGGAGTGAGACAGGGTTATAGCCTCTCCCCGATGTTATTCAATCTGTATATTGAGCAAGCAGTAAAGGAAACAAAAGAAAAATTCGGAGTAGGTATTAAAATTCATGGAGAAGAAGTAAAAACTTTGAGGTTCGCCGATGACATTGTAATTCTGTCAGAGACAGCAAAGGACTTGGAAGAGCAGTTGAACGGAATGGACAGTGTCTTGAAAGGAGGATATAAGATGAACATCAACAAAAGCAAAACGAGGATAATGGAATGTAGTCAAATTAAATCGGGTGATGCTGAGGGGATTAGATTAGGAAATGAGACACTTAAAGTAGTAAAGGAGTTTTGCTATTTAGGGAGTAAAATAACTGATGATGGTCGAAGTAGAGAGGATATAAAATGTAGACTGGCAATGGCAAGGAAATCGTTTCTGAAGAAGAGAAATTTGTTAACATCGAGTATAGATTTAAGTGTCAGGAAGTCATTTCTGAAAGTATTTGTATGGAGTGTAGCCATGTATGGAAGTGAAACATGGACGATAACCAGTTTGGACAAGAAGAGAATAGAAGCTTTCGAAATGTGGTGCTACAGAAGAATGCTGAAGATAAGGTGGGTAGATCACGTAACTAACGAGGAGGTACTGAATAGGATTGGGGAGAAGAGAAGTTTGTGGCACAACTTGACTAGAAGAAGGGATCGGTTGGTAGGACATGTTTTGAGGCATCAAGGGATCACAAATTTAGCATTGGAGGGCAGCGTGGAGGGTAAAAATCGTAGAGGGAGACCAAGAGATCAATACACTAAGCAGATTCAGAAGGATGTAGGTTGCAGTAGGTACTGGGAGATGAAGAAGCTTGCACAGGATAGAGTAGCATGGAGAGCTGCATCAAACCAGTCTCAGGACTGAAGACCACAACAACAACAAGCTTGCAAACGTGCCGTACAGATGTCGTATGTCATTTTGTGAAATGGAGTGCCACGCCTGTTGCACTTGGTCGGTCAGTATACTGACGGAGTCTCGTGCGGCGGCATGTCTGAAAAAAATATTCTCGATTTTCAAGCAGCGTCAACTAGAATAAAATTCTCGAGCTTTCGATGGCATTCTTCGCCATTGTCATCAGGAGTAAAACCAGTGACTGTCGGGGCTGGCACCGTTTTCCGCTTATGTATACACGAGTGCGGCGTCTGGCACCAATCGTAGAGGGCCTAAACGACGCGCGCGCCGAAGCTGAGCTGGGCAGCTCTCAGCAGCAGGAGCGCGAGGGGGCCGGCGCCACGTTTCACACTATTGCTGCTCCCGCCTCCCTAGAAACGCATTCGTCGGCGCTCAGTTTCGACTTTATAGAAAGCTCGAACTGTCTCGGCTTGTAAACAGAGAAGATTTTCTTCAGACAGTGAACGCTGTTACTAGATGTCGCTGGAGTTGTCATCCGACGATTTTCCATATGCGCTCGACTGAAGACAGATGTAGCGATGAAGGCAACATGTCGATACTCTGTATGTATGTATGTGGGCGAGCGTTATCTTGTTGGAAAAAGGCCCCTAGAATGCTGTTTATAAATGGCAGCACAACAGGTCAAATCACCAAACTGACGTACAACTTTGCAGTCAGGGTGCGTGAGATACCTGCTACTGCTCCTACTCTCATAGGAAATGGCGCGCCATACCGTGAGTGCAGACAGGTTGGCTGCAGTTCCTCAGCTGACCTGCTTCTAACCAACAGAAAGCAGAACCAGCTTTCATCAGAAAACACTTGCTGCCCCCCTGCCCTCCAGTGAGCTCTCACATGACACCATTGAAGTCGGAAATGGCGGCGCTAAGGGGTCAGTTGCAATGTTCGCTTAAGGACGCCTGGCTCGGAGCTGTCCTTGAAGTGACCGACTTGTAACGTTGCGTAACTATGTTGCTTGAGACGTGGTAGGGAAACGAGGGGGAAACAAATGGTAGCACCAAAATGTTTTCTTTAAGAGGGTGGCTTTATTGGAGTGAACAGAAGACAATGAAATTTAAATAATAACTCTCCACAAATATGGCTTCACAGGTAAGATTAAATTTATGATAGTTAAATTTAAAAAAAAGCATTCAGCAAATATCCCTTAATGCCTTTAGTAAAACAATAAGTGATAGGCCTAACGAGAAAGTGCAATCCACCCCAACATTTCCATAGATCATAGCCACAAGTTGCACAGTTTAACCCCAAGGATTTGCCAAGATAAAATTTCCCCAAAACGTAAAAGATAAATCATTACAGTAAAATGCTGCATCAGTTATAAACATAAAAATTCCCAAGGAGCGCAAGGCTAGATATCAACACTTCTGAGATCGCCGCAGTAGGCAAGATAAAATTAACTCAGTTGACAAAATACAATTACACCAAAACTCAAATACAAGTTAAAATTTAACAAACACGGCGACAACCGCCAGCCCATAGTTCAAAACATTATTCAACCTCATAGGTGCGCAGATGTCATTACCAAGGGGAGTGTGCGAACCAGCTTGAAGCAACTATAACATGACATAGACCAAATGACTGATTCGGCAGTCTATGGAGAGAAGTCAAGAAACGGTAAACAAGTCAGGAAACGATCACCGTCGCCCACATACACACTCGTGCACTGACACAGAGGAGGCTACCTTAAGCCAGGGAGATAGGACAGGCGGAGTGGGGAAAAAAATGAAATAAAAAAAAATAAAAATATATTCGTCACGGGGCCCACCGAACCACTGGACGGGAACAACCAAAATGCACTCACCTAAAACTGTACGTACGACGCCCGGGCGAGGAAACGGGAAATCGTACGGGCACAGGCCAGCAAAAACCCCAGAGAAACACACAGAATCCCATAAATTCCAAAACATAATTTAATCAACTATCCCCCAAAACCCCGGAACTTGGCACAAGCGAAATTACAGGCCACATGATCCAAAGGCACTTTGCAGAAGAGTAAGGAGGGAAAAGGTTAAACAAAGTTCTGCAACGGCACAATAAAACGCCAAGAGAAACACGCTAACTAAGTAAGGTACATCACCCCACAGAATGCCGAGAAACACGAACACTGGGGTTTGCCCACGATTCCGACACAATCATAACAACGAAGATGATCATCTTAGCCATAGCACGCTGAAACACACAGACAGCACCAAACTTCCGAGGACGGAAAAGTACTCTCCTGTAAATTATGTCCGGGAGCAGCACAGCCACAAGCTCCTGCCGAGGCGCGGTCCAGGGAAATCGCCACGAGAAAGATGGTCCAGCTCGAGTGTCGTGACCCAGACCTCAGCAAGGCGCAGTCAGACAGGGCAGGAAAGCCGGTAGTCAACCACAGACCCGGGGAGCAGCGCGGAGGGTCCCACCGTCCGACGGAAAAGTCAGTGCTCGCGCCCCTACTCGACTGCCCGCGCACACCACGCCTCCGGGCAGAGACGGCGCCACCCGCCGCCAGGAGGCGCCCCGCAACGGAGGACGAAACACCACTCGGAGGCCCAACGACCGAGAATCCCTGCCGCCGTTGGATAAGCAGCTGCAGCAGAAAGTCGTATACTCTTACCTCACTTATTGGTTACAAAGTTTAATTTTTACTTTCTTTGCGTGTTTTTGGTATTTGCATTCTTTAATTCATAAATTTCCGGCCTATTATAGTATTTGAGAGTTGTAGCATCGCGTTTTAGTACCTGAATAGTGTAAAATCGCGTAGTCTCCTTCCGCCGCGCATCTCGTGGTCGTGCGGTAGCGTTCTCGCTTCCCACGTCCGGGTTCCCGGGTTCGATTCCCGGCGGGGTCAGGGATTTTCTCTGCCTCGTGATGGCTGGGTGTTGTGTGATGTCCTTAGGTTAGTTAGGTTTAAGTAGTTCTAAGTTCTAGGGGACTGATGACCATAGCTGTTAAGTCCCATAGTGCTCAGATCCATTTGAACCATCCTTCCGCCGCCGAGCAGTGAGTCAGCAGTGCGCAAGTAGCAGCATTACTGCATTTACTAGGCAATCTTGTATTTTAATAACCGTTTAAATTTTGTGTCTAATTGTTTGTGCTCTCTGTAGATTAGTTCAGACGTTCTTTGCACAACAGTTTTTAGCATGGATAGGGACTGCAACTGCTGTGTTCGGATGCAGGCTGACTTGGCATCCCTTCGCTCCCAGCTTCAGGCAGTGTTGGCTTCTGTCACACACGGATGGGGGTTTGTCGGGGACGGCCAGCTCGTCCCACGCATCCCCCGATCGGACTACGACTGTGGCTGCCCGGGATACTGCCAACATTGAGGTTGATCCCTCACCTTTGGTAGAGTGGGAGGTCGTCTCGAGGTGTGGCAGGGGGCGAAAGACATTCCGGAGGGCTGAACGGAAGGCCTCTCCTCTGACGAACCGGTTTCAGGCTCTGTCTCAGGCTGGTACTGATCTTCAGCCGGACATGGCTGCTTGTCCTGTTCCAGAGGTTGCCCCTCAGTCTGCAAGATCCGGGCGGTCGCAGAGGATGGGCTTACTGGTAGTTGGGAGCTCCAACGTCAGGCGCGTAATGGGGCCCCTTAGGGATATGGCAGCAAGAGAGGGGAAGAAAACCAATGTGCACTCCGTGTGCATACCGGGGGGAGCCATTCCAGATGTGGAAAGGGTCCTTCCGGATGCCATGAAGGGTACAGGGTGCACCCATCTGCAGGTGGTCGCTCATGTCGGCACCAATGATGTGTGTCACTAAGGATCGGAGGAAATCCTCTCTGGCTTCCGGCGGCTATCTGATTTGGTGAAGACTGCCAGTCTCGCTAGCGGGATGAAAGCAGAGCTCACCATCTGCAGCATCGTCGACAGGACTGACTGCGGACCTTTGGTACAGAGCCGAGTGGAGGGTCTGAATCAGAGGCTGAGACGGTTCTGCGACCGTGTGGGCTGCAGATTCCTCGACTTGCGCCATAGGGTGGTGGGGTTTCGGGTTCCGCTGGATAGGTCAGGAGTCCACTACACGCAGCAAGCGGCTACACGGGTAGCAGAGGTTGTGTGGCGTGGACTGGGCGGTTTTTTAGGTTAGATGGAGGCAAGTACAGAAAGGGCAACAGCCTCAAAGGGTGCGGGGCAAAGTCAGGACATGCGGGGACCAAACCAGCAATCGGTATTGTAATTGTAAACTGTCGAAGCTGCGTTGGTAAAGTACAGGAACTTCAAGCGCTGACAGAAAGCACCGAAGCTGAAATCGTTATAGGTACAGAAAGTTGGCTGAATCCAGAGATAAATTCTGCCGAAATTTTTACAAAGGTACAGACGGTGTTTAGAAAGGATAGATTGCATGCAACCGGTGGTGGCGTGTTTGTCGTTGTTAGTAGTAGTTGATCCTGTACTGAAGTAGAAGTGGATAGTTCCTGTGAATTATTATGGGTGGAGGTTACACTCAACAACCGAGCTAGGTTAATAGTTGGCTCCTTTTACCGACCTTCCGACTCAGCAGCATTAGTGGCAGAACAACTGAGAGAAAATTTGGAATACATTTCACATAAATTTTCTCAGCATGTTATAGTCTTAGGTGGAGATTTCAATTTACCAGATATCGACTGGGACACTCAGATGTTTAGGACGGGTGGTAGGGACAGAGCATCGAGTGACATTATACTGAGTGCACTATCCGAAAATTACCTCGAGCAATTAAACAGAGAACCGACTCGTGGAGATAACATCTTGGACCTACTGATAACAAACAGACCCTAACTTTTCGACTCTGTAAGTGCAGAACAGGGAATCAGTGATCATAAGGCCGTTGCAGCATCCCTGAATATGGAAGTTAATAGGAATATAAAAAAGGGGAGGAAGGTTTATCTGTTTAGCAAGAGTAATAGAAGGCAGATTTCAGAATGCCTAACAGATCGAAACGAAAATTTCTGTTCCGACACTGACAATGTTGAGTGTTTATGGAAAAAATTCAAGGCAATCGTCAAATGCGTTTTAGACAGGTACGTGCCGAGTAAAACTGTGAGGGACGGGAAAAACCCACCGTGGTACAACAACAAAGTTAGGAAACTACTGCGAAAGCAAAGAGAGCATCACTCAAAGTTTAAACGCAGCCAAAACCTCTCAGACAAACAGAAGCTAAACGATGTCAAAGTTAGCGTAAGGAGGGCTATGCGTGAAGCGTTCAGTGAATTCGAAAGTAAAATTCTATGTACCAACTTGACAGAAAATCTTAGGAAGTTCTGGTCTTACGTTAAATCAGTAAGTGGCTCGAAACAGCATATCCAGACAGTCCGGGATGATGATGGCATTGAAACAGAGGATGACACGCGTAAAGCTGAAATACTAAACACCTTTTTCCAAAGCTGTTTCACAAAGGAAGACCGCACTGCAGTTCCTTCTCTAAATCCTCGCACTAACGAAAAAATGGCTGACATCGAAATAAGTGTCCAAGGAATAGAAAAGCAACTGGAATCACTGAACAGAGGAAAGTCCACTGGACCTGACGGGATACCAATTCGATTCTACACAGAGCACGCGAAAGAACTTGCCCCCCTTCTAACAGCCGTGTACCGCAAGTCTCTAGAGGAACGGAAGATTCCAAATGATTGGAAAAGAGCACAGGTAGTCCCAGTCTTCAAGAAGGGTCGTCGAGCAGAATGAGCAAAACTAGAGACCCATATCTCCGACGTCGATCTGTTGTAGAATTTTAGAACATGTTTTTTGCTCACGTATCATGTCGTTTTTGGGAACCCAGAATCTACTATGTAGGAATCAACATGGATTCCGTAAACAGTGATCGTGTGAGACCCAACTCGCTTTATTTGTTCATGAGACCCAGAAAATATTAGATACAGGCTCCCAGGTAGATGCTATTTTCCTTGACTTCCGGAAGGCGTTCGATACAGCTCTACACTGTCGCCTGATAAACAAAGTAAGAGCCTACGGAATATCAGACCAGCTGTGTGGCTGGATTGAAGAGTTTTTAGCAAACACAGCATGTTGTTCTCAATGGAGAGACGTCTACAGACGTTAAAGTAACATCTGGCGTGCCACAGGGGAGTGTTATGGGACCATTGCTTTTCACAATATATATATATATATATATATATATATATATATATATATATATATATATATGACCTAGTAGATAGTGTCGGAAGTTCCATGCGGCTTTTCGCGGATGATGCTGTAGTATACAGACAAGTTGCAGCATTAGAAAATTGTAGCGAAATGCAGGAAGTTCTGCAGCGGATAGGCACTTAGTGCAGGGAGTGGCAACTGACCCTTAACATAGACAAATGTAATGTATTGCGAATACATAGAAAGAAGGATCCTTTATTGTATGATTATACGATAGCGGAACAAATGCTGGTAGCAGTTACTTCTGTAAAATATCTGGGAGTATGCGTGCGGAACGATTTGAAGTGGAATGATCATATAAAATTAATTGTTGGTAAGGCGGGTACCAGGTTGAGATTCATTGGGAGAGTCCTTAGAAAATTTAGTCCATCAACAAAGGAGGTGGCTTACAAAACACTCGCTCAACCTGTACTAGAGTATTGCTCATCAGTGTGGGATCCGTACCAGATCGGGTTGACGGAGGAGATAGAGAAGATCCAAAGAAGAGCGGCGCGTTTCGTCACAGGGTTATTTGATAACCGTGATAGCGTTACGGAGATGTTTAGCAAACTGAAGTGGCAGAGTCTGCAAGAGAGGCGCTCTGCATCACGGTGTAGCTTGCTGTCAAGGTTTCGAGAGGGTGCGTTTCTGGATGAGGTATCGAATATATTGCTTCTCCCTACTTATACCTCCCGAGGAGATCACGAATGTAAAATTAAAGAGATTCTAGCGCGCACGGAGGCTTTCAGACAGTCGTTCTTCCTGCGAACCATACGCGACTGGAACAGAAAAGGGAGGTAATGACAGTGGCACGTAAAGTGCCGTCCGCCACACACCGTTGGGTGGCTTGCGGAGTATAAATGTAGATGTAGAATACCGCCGCCACGGCACAAGTGGCGCTCAAATCGCTGCTGTAAGTGCAGAAGAGCCAGATCCGTGAGCCGATGGTGGTGGTTAGTGTTTAACGTCCCGTCGACAACGAGGTCATTAGAGACGGAGCGCAAGCTCGGGTTAGGGAAGGATTGGGAAGGAAATCGGCCGTGCCCTTTCAAAGGAACCAACTCGGCATTCGCCTGAAACGATTTAGGGAAATCACGGAAAACCTAAATCAGGATGGCCGGAGACGGGATTGAACCGTCGTCCTCCCGAATGCGAGTCCAGTGTGCTAACCACTGCGCCACCTCGCTCGGTCCGTGAGCCGAACACGGTGGTATTTCCTGTCGTTAGTGCCACACAGCGGTCCAGAGCCCGATCTTCTTGTGGGTGTACAGTCTTAGACAATAAAACTGGCCGCCGGCCGGCCGCCACAGAGACTAAGTCCGAATCATTCACTTAGGGTGGCCAATAAAACTGACCGCCCCTGGCAACTCTTAAGTCCGGCCATATGCACAATCTGGCAACACTGGAAGATGCGGAAGTGTTAGGAGGAAGTGTTGTCTACTTCCGAGAAGTTGTAGGACTGTTAGAGCCCGTGGTCTAGTGGCAAGTGTCGCGCACTCTAAACTTACAGTCGCCAGTTCGCGTCCTACTGAATTTTTTTTTTCCACATTTCGGTCTAAAGTTATGAGTCTGACTGAACATCGAAGATAATTCGCTTAACATTCTACCCACCAGCAATAACAAGTATTCCGGCAACAATTCCGCAGGACAGCTCGTGGCTGCGTCGCGATCATAACAGCTTGCGCTCGAGCGTTTCCACGCGCTGAAGCGGTTACCGGCCACGGCCAGACGCCACCCGTCGTCTGAAATCCGGCGCCGCGCATGTGATCGCGGCGCCACGCTGTCAGTGTATGTATCAACTGTAATTTTCGAATTTGAAGTTCTAGTTATCATCTTGCAGTTAAGCATTGGATTTTGCATACTTGGAAAACTACAGTTAAGCATTGTAAAATTGAGTCGCAAGTGGAAAAAGGTGTAACATCTGCAACACAACGTTTACTTTTGGTATAACAGAGGGGTGAATGCAGAGGAGGCAGCTAGAAAGATTTGAATTGTGTGTGGAGCGAGTGCTTTTCGGAAAAATACGCCAGAAAAAGTTATTCTTGTTTCAACAAAGATCGTTCTGGCATGAATGATTTTTCCACATTAAGGAAGACTCGACTACTGATATATGTGATAGATTACCATTTTACCATCATTCAACATTTGCATTCAACAGGCAAAGTTCAGAAGTCTGGTGTAGCAGTACTGCATGCTCTAATTCGAAACAACAAACATCAACGGAGTGACTATTATTGAACGTCATCAGGTCGCTCATTGAGCATTCTTCGTATGCAGTACTGTTACTGGTGACGTGTTATGATGCCTTTATCGTTAACTTCCTAAGAAGAAATGAAAGGCTGAGCCCCACCAAAAGACACGAACTCGAGCAAAGAGTAGAGTGAACATAATATTTTACATCTGATAGCTACGAAAGTGTGTTTTGGGCTACGAATTCTGCCCCAAGGGCTGTATGCAACACAGCTGGAATTTGTTTCCAACAACTGAGACACCTTTCGGTCTCAGTGTAAGAAAATCGAGCAACACAACTACATCACCTGTGCTACTACATGATAACGCACTGTGATGATTTGAGAAACAAAACTATCCAGGAGATTGATAGGAAAGTCGTCTCTCAGGCACTTCTATTGATAGAGAAGTCCTCTCTCAAACGTCCCTCTCGTCATATATTCGTAAATTTTACCTTTCCCGCTCTTGATCGGTCAACCGTCAAGGCAATTCATTTCTAGACGAAAATACTCTTAAAACTACTCTGGTATAATGATACCACCTGGGGTAATGTTACCTTTGTTTGCATAGTTCATGATTCCTTGTGTCTCATTTGTTTGGCCTGGGTAAAACCGGGACAGGACAGGACCAGAGGGTGTTGAAGCCTTTGGAAGCAAATATTTTCAGCCAAGCTCATTGAGATAACAGAAGGTGTTCGGAGTAGAGGTGATTTTCACTCAGATGTGTCTGGATTTTGGGTTCAACGGATTGAGTAGCCGTTCAGGATTGTGTTAGTATTTGGTTCACCCCAAGTATTTAATTTCCTCGGTACCACCCATATGGGGGAGGGTTTTCCCTATCGGCCACACGGGATTTTTAGTTTTATTATTATTATTATTATTATTATTATAGTCATTATGTCATCAGAAAATCCGATATGGTAGAGCTTCCCACCACTGAAACAGATGTGTATTGTTCGATTCAGTATTTCCATCACGTAAATATGGGTTATAATTACGTTACATTGCTGCTAGTCGACATATTTCTCACTTTTTCTTAGACAGTTGCTAGCTGTTACTCCATCATAGGAATTTATGTGCGCAGCACTGTTGCAATACAGACGTTCAAATTATCCGATTTCTGTAATGTAATTTCGATACAAGATCGTCCTAATTGGACTCGGCCAGTCAGTCGTAATGTGGATATCAGACTACGACTCTCATCATATGATAGACTGGGTAAACCACATTCTTAATCGGACTGTAGAATCCAGATCACTTATCTATGACAGGGCCTCAGTTCTTAAACACTGTGGAAAATAATAATCCAATGTGCTTATTGCACATACGTTATTTAAATATAAATATATGAACTAACGAGATAACAGTTTATTTACAGGAGCAGAGCCCCATCCATCATAGCAGAGCAGTGCGAGATTGGTTTCAGGGCCAAGAGAGGATAAAGCTGTTGCCGTTTGTTCCACGATCACCGAACATCAACCAGATAGAGAATATGTTGGCAGAGGTAACAAGATCATTGCCATGTAGACCTACAAATGCAAGCGACCTTAGGACGAATATAGAAAACGTATGGTGGGAAGTAAACCATCACGCAACACTGTCTACGACTTAATGAAATCAATTCCCCTACGCCCTCGAGAAATCTTACGTAATGATCGTGGGTGGGTTGGTTACTAAACGTATACTCGTCCACAAAATCCATGTGGACAAATATCTGATAATCGGTCAAGCTTTGCTTTGTCGCAGCTCTTTAGCATACAACAAGTCCATTTACTTTCAGTCCCCTCCTTACAATTCTTGCAATGCAAGGTAACTGAAAAATCTCATCCACTCGACGCCAACTGAGGAACTGACTGGTGCATGTGTTGTTCAACACACAGTAGTTGTCACCGTCACTGGAATCAATGACTGTTTGTGTGTGTGTTTTCGTGTTACCGCACAATCCGAATCAATACTATTAACATTAGAGAGACAACCAACAATAAATATTGCATCAAATATGACTGTAAAGTATTTTAATGCGATGGGAAGTTACAAACTGAATTTTTACCCAACCCACGTCCTGCATGTTACGGTAAGTAAGATGTATTCACTCCATAGTATCGTTAGCAGAGACAGTGCGCTCTTGTTGTCGAGGCTCGCGACAAGTGCAGCGATTAGCAGTGCCCAATGCCGCCGCGATTTGTTTATGTTGGCTGAGCGTGGACACTGCAGCAAACGCTTCGCCCTTAACAGAAATGAATCACCTTGGCTCTGACTGCAGTGAGCGGATATCACTGCCTGCGTGTTCTTATAGTAACCAATGTGAGACTCTACTCACAGGTGCCATGGAGCAATTGCAACGGGTATCATGTCATTAGTCATCAGAATATTGACCAGTGATGAAATGTCCACTCTATTTGAATCTCAAAAAAATAGAAACCTTCTCACAAAGGAATGTGAGGTGGTATCAAAATTTATCCAACATACAAAAATTAACTGCAGGGCTTACATGTATGCAGTAATAGCACACAAGGAAATATTATGTCTTGGAAGCGTATATTTCATTTCCTCTTCTCATATTAACGCCCTTGTTTTAATATGAAGTGAGAAAATAAACACCTAACTAACCTAAAGACATCACACACATCCATGCCGGAGGCAGGATTCGAACCTGCGACCGTAGCAGTCCCGCGGTTCCGGACTGTAGCGCCTAGAACTTCATGGCTGCCGCGGCCGGCAAACACGGAAAACTAAAATTCCTGAGAAGCATTTAAGTCATTTCCTCTTCTCATTTCACAACTTTTGTTTTAGTATGAAGTAAAAAAATAAACAGTTTAGGGTTCTGAAGCATAATACGACACCAGATTCTTATCGTAGGCGCTATCGCAAACGCAAAAAGCAGGGAGCTGTCCATTCTTTTGTCCAACAGTCTGTTTCCTTTCATGCATTACTCCCGCTAGGAGATTCTTATTTAAGGACTTGTGGGCATCAAGTTCTTCAGCAGAACAAGCCTTATGTTATTGTGCTAATTACGGTATGGAAAAAATGCAACGAAGACGAGTTCCGCTAGAGCAGTGAGGATATTTGCACATGCATTGCATCAGCAATGACTGCCAGCTGCCACAACACTTCACAGAATCCTTGCTGCAGGCAACACAACTGTGCGTGCACTTCAGACTTCATTCAGTGAGACGTCAGGAGATGGATGAAAACGTCAAATTAACGTCGCTTTCCGAGTCGTATTCAATCCAGAATGCGGTGTTATTAAGGTAGTTGAGCGTTCTAGCAATTACACTTTTATAATTCCCGTATGAGTATATCGATAGCTAAAAGAACCCGTTAGTATGAAACTATCGGGAACTCCACTCATATCAAACTGCAAGAACTTGAAACAATACGTGGACTCTTCTCTTCGCTGCTTGACCTATGACTGTTATTTAGCATTCTCTCCGTCCTAGTCGTAATGCAAATGGAACTTCAGGGGCGCTTTCCGCTATTCTTGACAAACATCAGCAACCTGTAATCACTGAGAGTCACAACTGCGTGATGATAATGGTTCAGGTTGTCAGTAGTTGTGGTGGTATTACGCTGTCAAACTGCTTACAGTAACATTAATGGTGGCGCACATACTTAAGTAAAGGTAGTGTTGTGGCGTCGTCGCTTGTCTTTGTTTGGCCTCAGCTTGAGTAATCCGATTTAACGAACATAGTACTCCAATCGCGAGCTCCTAATACAGTATGACTGCAGAGATCATCGTGCGGGTATTACATTAATTCTGCAATGAAATGCTTAACAAATCTTACCCTCAGCTATGCAACTCATTACACAGGTACTCCATGTAGCACTTGGTTAAGCGATCGATCAGTTCGCTGCAATCCTGCTTGTACTTTTTGTAAATACTTGTATACTTCAAAAATGGTTCAAATGGCTCTGAGCACTATAGGACTTAACTTCTGATGTTATCAGTCCGCTAGAACTTAGAACTACTTAAACCTAACTAACCTAAGGACATCAGACACATCCATGCCTGAGACAGGATTCGAACCTGCGACCGTAGCAGTCGCGCGGTTCGAGACTGTAGCGCATGGAACCGCTCGGCCACCCCGGCCGGCATACTTGTATACTGACCATTCGTTATTTGACCAAATATGAACTACAATCTAATTCGCATGTATATGACTTTGGTTAGCGCCGGCACAAAGGTATGAGTAAGGGTTGGATGCCGTTGAAGTCCCGTTACATTGATGGCAAGACAAATGTTCGCAAATCACCTCTATTGCCTCAAAAAACGATTGCATCTTAAATATCGAAGGACCGACGTCCATACTGTCACAGCGCGTTGAAATACAGCAACGAAGGCAGATGAAAATTTGTGACCGACTGGGCTTCTAACCCAGACCTCCTGCTTACTAGACAGACGTTCTGATCACTGGACTATTTTTTTTATGTTTGAGGAGACTTTCAGCACCAGGTAGCTGAGGCAAAGAGGGCAGGGGTCCAAGATCCGAGGCCTGGCCACAAATGCCTCCCCCATACCTGTCACTGAGCAGCGGCATTATTCCCATGTATTACATGCTTGCACCCGAATATTCCTTTAAATTGTAGAACAAAATTGAACAAGTAATTAAGGTAAAATAAGTTACTGATTGCCGACTCTAATGGCGTGCATTCCTAGTAGAACATAACTTATAACAAGGGTGACCGAAAAATACATAACAAACATTCATCAAAAATATATTCACAATTTAAGTTATTATGCACTGGATGCATATGAGGTATGTAAGGAAGCCATATATTTTTCAACAAATAAAAAAAAATTCGGAGCCGGAGGGGTTTTGCCCAATTAGAACAGTTGTGATTTTAGATCCCAACGTAAAAGAGCATTCCAGGAATAAACAAAGTGAAAGAATAGTATTCTGATTCTAATGAATAAAACTGCCCACCTCTTTGTAGCCCACATAAGACGATGTGCGCTACAGTTTCTACAAGCCGTCATTTGTCGCAGTAAGGAGATGGTCGCAATTTGATTTTCCATAATCGTTCCGCTGTGGGTATGGTTTCGTTTACAAAGTCGCACTATACGGCACTTACTCTAGTTGGTATAATTTTACTGTTGATATTTTTCCAGACGTTCCTCCAGTTTTTCGTAGGTTAATTTACCGGAATTGGTTTGTGAAGACGATGTCTGGTAATATAATCATAAACGGTTCTAGTGTTTGTTTGTGCTGGTAGAAGTGTTATACAGCTCCAATCGCCATAGTACTTTCGGACGTAATCTAGGCTGTCGTGCTACATTAACAGGAGCGTTCCTATTCCCTGGATCCAACGAGAGGAACAGAAGTTTCGTGATGCCTGTCTTAGTGGCGTGTATTAGTTTAAAAGCACGTCTTTAATTCCAAGTCCTCCGTTTTGCCTCTGCAAAGTCGCCGTGTCGAAGGATACTTTGATGATATTTTGTTTCCACACATACCAAGAGGCTACAGCTAATATTTTATGTGCAGTGACCTACAGTATCGGTAAGACTGCTCCGACGTAATATATTTTTCTAAGTAGGTATGTATTTATAATCTGAACTTTGTGCAGTCGGTCTAACGATCGCATGTCATGGTCCTTCAACAAGGTTCTGATGACATTAAGTTTCCGCTCCCAATTGTTCGTGGCCATGCGCTTGGGATTCGCCCTTAACCACAGTCGGAGTTGGAGACTCTTCAGTTACATCTAACCAGTGCGCATCTTTTACACTATTGTAAGAACTGAGATGCAGTGTTTTGGTATTAAAATTTTGTAAGTTTGTGTTAAGAACTTATGAGACCAAGCTGATTAGGTCATCGGTCCCTAAGCTTACACATCACTTAATCTAAGTTAAACTAACTCACGCTATGGACAACACACACACACACACACACACACACACACACACACTCACACACACATGCCGGAGGGAGGATTCGAACCTCCGACGGTGGACACTGTCATGACACAGCAGTCAACCTCTCTGCAGCACCTATCTACACACGCACCTCGTCAGACGCGAATTCCCCTTTTTGCCGCATAGCACATGAGCGCTACCCCCAGGCCATTGTTCCACTAGCTTGCGTCCACACTGTATTCCCGCGAGGGTCGGACGATGTCGTGCGTCTAGCACTGAAAACATTCGATGACCCGAGGAGAACCAAATAATTATACAGGATGTTTCAGGAGGAATAGTAAATATTGTAGGAGATGGTAGTATAGACAAATTGTTGAAATAATGACATATAACATGCCTCCAATTTTTATTGAACATACATATAGCTGGGTTCAATGCATTTTCGTTTCGTATATTGGCCCTTACAGGACCCAGTTGCCTACACTTCCTTGAAAATGAGCTTCCAGCGTCACTGGAAGAGGTTCATTTGGCTACAAGAATGTTTATGTCCCTCCAGCATGACGGGGATCCTGCACATTCTAGTCGTCAGGTGACACATTTTCCAAACCTAACATTTCCCGGAAGATGGATCATTAGATTTGGGCACTTTTCGACCTTCAAGGTCCCCGGACCTTATCTCTTTCTATTTTTGCCTGCGGGGATGGTTAAAGGCGAAGTCTACAAAGAAAAAGTAAATCCAAGAGCCGATTTGATCGTTCGGATTATGAATAGTGCAGCCCTCATAAAAGAACGTAAAGACGACCTACACGTGGTGTTATGAAGAGAAGTCAAATGTGCATGGAAGTTGGTGGCGGAATTTTTGAAAATCAACTTTGAATGCCCTCGTTGCCTTTGCTTTGAATTTGTTAGGGTTACGTACTAACAGCTGTATCTCTGTACACAATAAAATGTGGACGCATTTATATGGAATTATTTATGCAATTCGTCTGTACTACCACCTGCTAAAATATCTAACATTCCTCCTGAAACACTCTGTATATGGATGTATGGGTGTGTCTGTTCTTTCGGACATGTCGGAAAGAAAATGCTTCATGGAATTCCGCAACGACCTTCGGTCTAGTTACAGGGGCTGATAGAGATTTCAGAGCTGCTTGACTGTCTGAATATAAGTAGATGCTACGATTTTTGTAGGGTCTACTCTAATTCTCCTCCGTGCACATGCTGATAGAAGATACCATGTAATACTGTGGCCATCTTCCCTAAAGAGATTCTAGGCAGTACACCAGACCCGGTGCTTTCATCTGTTTTCGACCTGTCAGTATACCACTATATTATGTCTCCTGAACGGTGTAGTGGTTCGTTCTTCCACTGCTCCCTGCTTCCAACTGTTACATGGCAAGGTTTATTGAAACAGCTAGAAGTTATTGTATAGTTAGTCGGCATTTCCCCAGCCATCGCCATACTGATTTGGGATTCCGTATATTCTAACTATATCCAGTTATTTACAATTTTTAGCCTTTATGTCCCTGCTACTACACCAATTTTCGTGCGGCTCGTCTTGAAATACTTTTTCACAATGTTCAGTGCACACGGGTTTAACAGTACTAGCAAATTTTCTAAGTCTTACTGTGAATAAATCGTCTACTTACTCTTTTCAAGAGTAGTCTCTCGCATTCAGCTCATCTATGAGTTCATTCACCACTAAGTTATTCATCTCTAACCATTTACATGAAGGTCGTATTACTAGAACCCCCTCGATATCCAGGAAGATACAGAGAGCATCCAGAAAGGGTAGTGCTTTTTCCACCTTCCCGACAACTTGGTGAAGTGTTACCTCACATGATTTGCTTCGTAAGTATTATGAAAATGTGGCAGTTCATAGACAAAGTTACGTATTCACAACATCAAAAAATATGTCGGCAGAAAACAAATGTGGCATTATGAATTTGGAAGTACCGTAAGGTTTTTCGCTTTGACACTAAGGGGTACTAAAAGTAGCAAGACGAAGTTTGCTAGAGCGTTGTCTTACGATTCATTCATTGAATTTGTATCTGCCTGCTTGTAGTTCTGCTACAAAAGAATTAAAAATCTTGCATTCAGCGAGTCTCGAAAGGCGAAAAAAGGCAGCGTGCACCTGACAGGCAAGCACGTTACCTAGGAGCTAGCGAACAGGTGGCGGTCTCTGACGTACTTATTGGCTCAGTAGCCACTATGG
Organism: Schistocerca nitens; assembly: GCF_023898315.1. Classification (NCBI taxonomy): domain Eukaryota; kingdom Metazoa; phylum Arthropoda; class Insecta; order Orthoptera; family Acrididae; genus Schistocerca; species Schistocerca nitens. The sequence goes on along the minus strand of NC_064618.1, from coordinate 18,099,597 downwards.
CAAATAAATCGCAACATAAGAGACGAGAGTAGTTGTATTTCCCGTGTGGAACCACTTTCGTTGACTCAAAAGCAGTAACTGATATCCTTATGTCACGTCTCAAGAGAAAATCACTCACAGTATTCAATTGAAATGACACGATAATATCAAGTGAATTTAGCAGGATAGTTCTGTGCCATCAAGGAAGTAACTCGTCGGTCACAGAGTTGCCAAACATATGCTGCGCTGTTGCCAAGTATCAGTTATAGTGCCAGGAAGGATACCAGCTGATGTGTTCTGTGAGTGACCTCGGAAGTGACTATAGCTTCGTCTCAAAGTTGCGGGTGGCAAGGGCCGCAAGATCCTCATTATATGCCCATGGGTCTTATTCGCATTTCTGTAACTAGGTTTCGGGGCTAGAGTGCAATTACTTGTAATACATCGATGCACTGAATGCAAACTAAATGTCATAAATTAATAACTGCGACAAATATTTGTGTTTTACTGTCTTAATCGGATCGAAACCTTGAAAGCGTATTCACCAGACGCGATTCACAATTTTGGAGCTTCTCCAGTGGTTGAGTTGGCAATGCATCTTTGCTGTACAATATTGTTATTGAGATCACTATTGGCACATTCACCAGAAGACAGGCATGGCCTGGCTTATTGTTGTCAGCTTTCATGACGGATGTTCTGCCTTTGCTCGAAACGTGAAGACTTAAGGTGAATTCGAACATTCCGCATGGCGAAAATTTGATGTTTCTATTCTTCCAGCTCTAACATACAAATAACAGTTACAATAAGCGGCAGAAAAGCGCCTGTGAACCAACAGTTAATGATGCAATCATAATTAGTGGAATCTGACAAATTCCATCTGTCATCTGATAATTGTGAAAACTACTTTTTCATCTTCACAGCACCACAGTATGAACTCAAGGGTTTCATAGGATACCTATACTTAATTTTGTTGTGATCGTTTTCAATGACAGTAGGGGAGGAGCAAAACCATCTGACTTGAAACATACTTCTCCAGCGGGATTTGAATCTTTGGCTACAGTTGCAGTAGCACGACCAGTGAGGTATCAACAATGTGAGCAATGACTCATTGCAATAGTATAGGCTAGGGCAGAAAGAAGCAGGTTTCCGACAAAGTAAACGATGAGAGACACTGTCCCTGTCACTTATTAAACAGCAATTGTTCAGAAAATTACAGCTATATCTAGTGAAATGAGTAGGTTGATGCAGCTCTAGTCCGGCACTATCACTGAATTGCCAAACATTTTACATTTTCCGAATAGCACTTATGATAAAAATGTGTGTGTTTGTGTGTGTGTATGTGTGTGTGTGTGTGTGTGTGTGTGTGTGTGTGTGTGTGTGTGTGTCTGTTCTTTAGGAGATTTCCGAAAGAACAGACCCTACGAATCGAAATAGACAGAATTCTTAATCAATTGAAGATTGAAGGACAGATGTCCAGGCTGTCATGGGCATTAAAATAGAACAACAGCGTCAGATGACAATTTGTGCCTGACCAGATTCGAACCCGGATTTACAAAATTTTAATACCAAAATACTGCATCTCGGTTCTTACAATAGTGTAAAAGATGCGCACTGGTTAGATGTAACTGAAGAGTCTCCAACTCCGACTGTGGTTAAGGGCGAATCCCAAGCGCATGGCCACGAACAATTGGGAGTGGAAACTTAGTGTCATCAGAACCTTGTTGAAGGACCATGACATGCGATCGTTAGACCGACTGCACAAAGTTCAGATTATAAATACATACCTACTTAGAAAAATATATTACGTCGGAGCAGTCTTACCGATACTGTAGGTCACTGCACATAAAATATTAGCTGTAGCCTCTTGGTATGTGTGGAAACAAAATATCATCAAAGTATCCTTCGACACGGCGACTTTGCAGAGGCAAAACGGAGGACTTGGAATTAAAGACGTGCTTTTAAACTAATACACGCCACTAAGACAGGCATCACGAAACTTCTGTTCCTCTCGTTGGATCCAGGGAATAGGAACGCTCCTGTTAATGTAGCACGACAGCCTAGATTACGTCCGAAAGTACTATGGCGATTGGAGCTGTATAACACTTCTACCAGCACAAACAAACACTAGAACCGTTTATGATTATATTACCAGACATCGTCTTCACAAACCAATTCCGGTAAATTAACCTACAAAAAACTGGAGGAACGTCTGGAAAAATATCAACAGTAAAATTATACCAACTAGAGTAAGTGCCGTATAGTGCGACTTTGTAAACGAAACCATACCCACAGCGGAACGATTATGGAAAATCAAATTGCGACCATCTCCTTACTGCGACAAATGACGGCTTGTAGAAACTGTAGCGCACATCGTCTTATGTGGGCTACAAAGAGGTGGGCAGTTTTATTCATTAGAATCAGAATACTATTCTTTCACTTTGTTTATTCCTGGAATGTTCTTTTACGTTGGGATCTAAAATCACAACTGTTCTAATTGGGCAAAACCCCTCCGGCTCCGAATTTTTTTTTTTATTTGTTGAAAAATATATGGCTTCCTTACATACCTCATATGCATCCAGTGCATAATAACTTAAATTGTGAATATATTTATGATGAATGTTTGTTATGTATTTTTCGGTCACCCTTGTTATAAGTTATGTTCTACAAGGAATGCACGCCATTAGAGACGGCAATCAGTAACTTATTTTACCTTAATTACTAGTTCAATTTTGTTCTACAATTTAAAGGAATATTCGGGTGCAAGCATGTAATACATGGGAATAATGCCGCTGCTCAGTGACAGGTATGGGGGAGGCATTTGTGGCCAGGCCTCGGATCTGTGACCCCTACGCTCTTTGCCTCAGCTACCTGGTGCTGAAAGTCTCCTCAAACATAAAAAAAATAGTCCAGTGATCAGAACGCGTCTAGTAAGCAGGAGGTCTGGGTTAGAAGCCCAGTCGGTCACAAATTTTCATCTGCCTTCGTTGCTGTATTTCAACGCGCTGTGACAGTATGGACGTCGGTCCTTCGATATTTAAGATGCAATCGTTTTTTGAGGCAATAGAGGTGATTTGCGAACATTTGTCTTGCCATCAATGTAACGGGACTTCAACGGCATCCAACCCTTACTCATACCTTTGTGCCGGCGCTAACCAAAGTCATATACATGCGAATTAGATTGTAGTTCATATTTGGTCAAATAACGAATGGTCGGTATACAAGTATGCCGGCCGGGGTGGCCGAGCGGTTCCATGCGCTACAGTCTCGAACCGCGCGACTGCTACGGTCGCAGGTTCAAATCCTGTCTCAGGCATGGATGTGTCTGATGTCCTTAGGTTAGTTAGGTTTAAGTAGTTTTAAGTTCTAGCGGACTGATAACATCAGAAGTTAAGTCCTATAGTGCTCAGAGCCATTTGAACCAATTTTGAAGTATACAAGTATTTACAAAAAGTACAAGCAGGATTGCAGCGAACTGATCGATCGCTTAACCAAGTGCTACATGGAGTACCTGTGTAATGAGTCATTCCAGTTGCATAGCTGAGGGTAAGATTTGTTAAGCATTTCATTGCAGAATTAATGTAATACCCGCACGATAATCTCTGCAGTCATACTGTATTAGGAGCTCGCGATTGGAGTACTATGTTCGTTAAATCGGATTACTCAAGCTGAGGCCAAATAAAGACAAGCGACGACGCCACAACACTACCTTTACTTAAGTATGTGCGCCACCATTAATGTTACTGTAAGCAGTTTGACAGCGTAATACCACCACAACTACTGACAACCTGAACCATTATCATCACGCAGTTGTGACTCTCAGTGATTACAGGTTGCTGATGTTTGTCAAGAATAGCGGAAAGCGCCCCTGAAGTTCCATTTGCATTACGACTAGGACGGAGAGAATGCTAAATAACAGTCATAGGTCAAGCAGCGAAGAGAAGAGTCCACGTATTGTTTCAAGTTCTTGCAGTTTGATATGAGTGGAGTTCCCGATAGTTTCATACTAACGGGTTCTTTTAGCTATCGAAATACTCATACGGGAATTATAAAAGTGTAATTGCTAGAACGCTCAACTACCTTAATAACACCTCATTCTGGATTGAATACGACTCGGAAAGCGACGTTAATTTGACGTTTTCATCGCACAGTTGTGTTGCCTGCAGCAAGGATTCTGTGAAGTGTTGTGGCAGCTGGCGGTCATTGCTGAATACAGACATGTGCAAATATCTTCACTGCTCTAGCGGAACTCGTCTTCGTTGCATTTTTTTCCATACTGTAATTAGCACAATAACATAAGGCCTGTTCTGCTGAAGAACGTGATGCCCACAAGTCCTTAAATAAGAATCTCCTAGCGGGAGTAATGCATGAAAGGAAACAGACTGTTGGACCAAAGAATGGACAGCTCCCTGGTTTTTGCGTTTGCGATAGCGCCTACGATAAGAATCTAGTGTCGTATTATGCTTCAGAACCCTAAACTGTTTATTTTTTTACTTCATACTAAAACAAAAGTTGTGATATGAGAAGAGGAAATGACTTAAATGCTTCTCAGGAATTTTAGTTTTCCGTGTTTGCCGGCCGCGGCAATGATCTTGTTACCTCTGCCAACATATTCTCTATCTGGTTGATGTTCGGTGATCGTGGAACAAACGGCAACAGCTTTATCCTCTCTTGGCCCTGAAACCAATCTCGCACTGCTCTGCTATGATGGATGGGGCTCAGCTCCTGTAAATAAACTGTTATCTCGTTAGTTCATATATTTATATTTAAATAACGTATGTGCAATAAGCACATTGGATTATTATTTTCCACAGTGTTTAAGAATTGAGGCCCTGTCATAGATAAGTGATCTGGATTCTACAGTCCGATTAAGAATGTGGTTTACCCAGTCTTATCATATGATGATAGTCGTAGTCTGATATCCACATTAAGACTGACTGGCTGAGTCCAATTAGGACGATCTTGTATCGAAATTACATTACAGAAATCGGATAATTTGAACGTCTGTATTGCAACAGTGCTGCGCACATAAATTCCTATGATGGAGTAACAGCTAGCAACTGTCTAAGAAAAAGTGAGAAATATGTCGACTAGCAGCAATGTAACGTAATTATAACCCATATTTACGTGATGGAAATACTGAATCGAACAATACACATCTGTTTCAGTGGTGGGAAGCTCTACCATATCGGATTTTCTGATGACATAATGACTATAATAATAATAATAATAATAATAATAAAACTAAAAATCCCGTGTGGCCGATAGGGAAAACCCTCCCCCATATGGGTGGTACCGAGGAAATTAAATACTTGGGGTGAACCAAATACTAACACAATCCTGAACGGCTACTCAATCCGTTGAACCCAAAATCCAGACACATCTGAGTGAAAATCACCTCTACTCCGGTCACCTTCTGTTATCTCAATGAGCTTGGCTGAAAATATTTGCTTCCAAAGGCTTTAACACCCTCTGGTCCTGTCCTGTCTCGGTTTTACCCAGGCCAAACAAATGAGACACAAGGAATCATGAACTATGCAAACAAAGGTAACATTACCCCAGGTGGTACACAACTTGGCCACCGATAGGTGGCAGTTGGATTTTCGCACTCTGGGGAGTCCAGGTTAGCACGGCAGAGAATATCTAAGAACTCTGGTAAATTTCCCTACAAGCAGAAAACATTCATTTGAAAACTACACATCGATACATTGATCCAAACAAGAAACCAAAATAATCTCACAAAAGAAATCGACCGACAAAAAATTATCATCCTTGCTCTTCAAGAACAACGACTAATTGACAATTAAAACTTGCATTACGGAAACCATGGCATCTTCAAGAGCAAAATACAACAAAAGGCAGCGAAAGGCGTACCAATCTTCGGCATTGCATTTCTCGAGCACAGATCTATCATCAACTCTGTCGAAGAAATCACACCCATCAACAATCGTCTTATGACTATGCTCATTCAGAGCCCCTATAAAAATATACACTCATAAATGCACATGCCCCCACCAACATCGAAAACAAGGAAAACACCGAAAATGTCGAAACATTCTGGAACACACTCGAAAATACTATGAGCAAGATTCACCAAGATGACGTGAAAATACTAATGGGAGACTTCAACTCTCTATTTGGGACAGAAAAAACCTGTAGAAAAGTCATTGGTACAAATTCAACACACCGAAACGCTTAGACCAACGGCACACGTCTGACTGACATTTACCAACAATTCAATCACAAAAGAATGTCTTCCCACTTTAGGAAAAAGCCAGTTTCCAAGAAACATGTTTGGCTACCAGGTGCAAGCTGCTTTCGTTCGCCTTTCGAGACTCGCAGAAAGCCAATTTTTTAATTCTTTTGTAGCAGAGCTACAAGCAGGCAGATACAAACGCAATAAGGGAATCGTAAGACAACGCTCGAGTAAAATTCGCCTTGCTACTTTCAGTAACCCTTAATGTCAGAGCGAAAACCTTACGGTACCGCCAAATTCATAATGCCGACATATTTTTTGTTGTTGTGAATACATAATTATATCTATGAAATGCCAAATTTTCATAATAATTGCGAATTATACAGGAAATGAAGTAAATGCAGACTTTTCGAAGTCAAAAGTCGGTAATATCCTACTAATTCGTGTTAAAATAGGCTCAGTCGTCTTACAGACACTTAAAGCTTTATTAAAGACTGCCGTCGTGATGTTTCTGTAGTAAGCTGAATTTAATTTGTATTAGTATAGTGAATATTTTAATTGCATTTTCCATTACTTTACTAAACGCAACAGTAATCGTCAAAGAGAAATTAATCAGCAGCAGAACGATCTGACAATGCTAAAGTTGTTTACAAATTCTACACCAGTAGAAACCTACTGGTTCCAACGATATCATTATACCAGAGTAGTTTTAAGAGTATTTTCGTCTAGAAATGAATTGCCTTGACGGTTGACCGATCAAGAGCGGGAAAGGTAAAATTTACGAATATATGACGAGAGGGACGTTTGAGAGAGGACTTCTCTATCAATAGAAGTGCCTGAGAGACGACTTTCCTATCAATCTCCTGGATAGTTTTGTTTCTCAAATCATCACAGTGCGTTATCATGTAGTAGCACAGGTGATGTAGTTGTGTTGCTCGATTTTCTTACACTGAGACCGAAAGGTGTCTCAGTTGTTGGAAACAAATTCCAGCTGTGTTGCATACAGCCCTTGGGGCAGAATTCGTAGCCCAAAACACACTTTCGTAGCTATCAGATGTAAAATATTATGTTCACTCTACTCTTTGCTCGAGTTCGTGTCTTTTGGTGGGGCTCAGCCTTTCATTTCTTCTTAGGAAGTTAACGATAAAGGCATCATAACACGTCACCAGTAACAGTACTGCATACGAAGAATGCTCAATGAGCGACCTGATGACGTTCAATAATAGTCACTCCATTGATGTTTGTTGTTTCGAATTAGAGCATGCAGTACTGCTACATCAGACTTCTGAACTTTGCCTGTTGAATGCAAATGTCGAATGATGGTAAAATGGTAATCTATCACATATATCAGTAGTCGAGACTTCCTTAATGTGGAAAAACCATTCATGCCAGAACGATCTTTGTTGAAACAAGAATAACTTTTTCTGGCGTATTTTTCCGAAAAGCACTCGCTCCACACACAATTCAAATCTTTCTAGCTGCCTCCTCTGCATTCACCCCTCTGTTATACCAAAAGTAAACGTTGTGTTGCAGATGTTACACCTTTTTCCACTTGCGACTCAATTTTACAATGCTTAACTGTAGTTTTCCAAGTATGCAAAATCCAATGCTTAACTGCAAGATGATAACTAGAACTTCAAATTCGAAAATGACAGTTGATACATACACTGACAGCGTGGCGCCGCGATCACATGGGCGGCGCCGGATTTCAGGCGGCGGGTGGCGTCTGGCCGGTGGCCGGTAGCCGCTGCAGCGCGTGGAAACGCTCGAGCGTAAGCTGTTATGATCGCGACGCAGCCACGAGCTGTCCTGCGGAATTGTTGCTGGAATACTTGTTATTGCTGGTGGGTAGAATGTTAAGCGAATTATCTTCGATGTTCAGTCAGACTCATAACTTTAGACCGAAATGTGGAAAAAAAAAAAAAAATGCAGTCGGACGCGAACTGGCGACTGTAAGTTTAGAATGCGCGACACTTACCACTTTTTTTCTTTTTTTTTAGAAAAATAAAAACGCGGTTCCTCCGCTTTATGGTCCAACAACGCGTGCACTTTTTTTTTTGGGGGGGGGGGGGGGTGAGTAGGAAGGCAGGGTAAACAATCTTTATTCGTACAATTGTGCTGTCCTAGGGATAAGAAAAGTATCGAGACAGCAAAAACAATTTGGAAACCATAAAATCATCGCAAAGGGCGCCCTCTTTTTTGTTCTTTTTTTTTTTTTGTAACAGGAATAAGGTAAATGTCAATCCTAGTCATGGGCGGGAGTGAAAATGAAGTTATCATCTGCATCACAATCCCTGCAGCACGCGGTGTCGCATCATAAACCTGGCAGAAAGCCATATAATCTTGACCATTTCTGCCAGTGTGGGCGGTATTTATTTCTCCTTCGTCGTCCATTCGAAGGACCATTATCTGAGGCTGTTTCGGTGTTTACCATCGTTGTGTGTGTGTGGTTTTTTTTTTTCATGTTAACATAATGCAGTCATAACTGGCGCCAACAGGTAGGGGCCAGTTTTCTTCTCATTGTGCTATATGCCAATATAATTGAACCGCGCAGCACTGTCTCTAGTCGTTCTTCTGCAGGAGTCTTCCCAGTTCTGGGACACCCCAGCTGTCGGGCGGATTGTGAGAAACACTTCCTAAAAAATTGGAAAAGTAAGTCCTGTATTTCGTATGACTCCGTACGAGCTCGTGTTGTTCTTGTAAATACATCCAATAATCCATCACGGACTTAATATCGTACGAATACAAATATTTCGTCGCATGTCCAGCGATCCAATTGACCGCATACGTCTTTTGTTTGGGAAAAAAGGTCTTGTCCGGTAGAAAAAGTATATCCGATGTGATTTCTGTGTAGTTAGTGCGTCGAAGGAAGGCCAGTATTCGACGCGTCAGCATCCAGACGTCCCTCGCTGCGCCACACACTAAACCATGTTCTTCCGTTGCTAACAGTCCACAGTTGGTGCAAAGAGGAGAATCAACCATATGAATTGTATGTAATCGACTCCTGGTCACAAGTTTACGGTTTATAAGAATATACCACATCGATCTCGCTGCTGTTGACAGTAATGGAGTATGCACTGCACACCAAATGTGGCTCCACGTTCTCGACGAGTATTTGATTCCATTATGTTGCGGCCATGGTGATCCATCAAGCATCTATAGATCTCCCGAGTCGTGGGTATTCTCGTCGAAGGTACTTGCAGACAAACATAACTGTAATCAACAAGAAATGAGGCAATGTGTGCAAGAGAAGGCGAAATATTGCCCACCGCAATAGGGGGTTCGTACGAAGGCGGAACAAGTACTTCTATCAGAGCTGACGTTATGGTATGCTTTCTTTGTCGCCAATTTCGTATCATCGCTCGCATGTAAAGCGCCAGAGCTTTGTTTCGCACGTTTGTGAGGTTGAGACCACCGTTCTGGGACTGTAGCGTTAACGTATCATATTTGATCTTAAATAACATCCCAGTACTGACATAGTAACCAAAGGCAGCCATGAGGCGGTCTGCGATACCCTTCGGTATTGGTAGGATCTGCGCTAAATGGGGCAGTCGTGAAGCTATGTGAACGTTGGTGTATGCCACACGTTGGATCATGTCAAAGGCTCTCAGTGAGTTGTTGCGTATCGTCAGACGAACATTCTGCAGAAGCCGCCGAGAACTCGCTGCCGCTGACCGCCGTAGTGAACGGGTAAATGTAATCCCCACACATCTCAGCGATTCCACCGTCTGAAACAGTCCCGGTACGTCTTCCAGACCCCGTCCAATGTGCATAATTTTGGATTTCGTCATGTTAACGACACTGCCTGCCGCCGTCCCGTAAGAGTCTAGATGTTCAACAGCCTGACGCACTTCATGTCCTGATCTGACAAGAAGGATCAGGTCGTCCGCATATGCGCGACAAACGAAAGAGTTCTCATTAACCGCTATCCCAGTAAGTGAGCGCCTTCGATGTAGCCCCTCGTATTAGCCTCATAACGATGGAGATGAAAACAGGTGGAATCGCCATTCGGCTCATGACTGACGCCAAGAAGTCATGGCTTATCCTGTCGAACGCACGGTCGAAGTCCACAGATATCATCGCTGCTCGCATTTTACACGTTTCCGCAAGGGCGATAACGTCACGGTATTCACTTAACGCCGAGGAGATGTTGCTTCGCACACCTAGGCAAGCCTGATCAGGGGATATTGTCCTGGATATCGCCAGCTTGAGACGAGACGCTAGTAGTCGTGCAAAGATTTTATAGTCGGTGTTTAGCATAGTGAGAGGCCGATATTGATTAACACTGTGACTCCCCGCCATCTTCGGGATGGGAAGAAGAAAGTCCGTCACAAAATCCGAAGGTAGGCGCATGTCCGGACGCATCGCCTCATTGTACATCGACACCAACTGTGGCATCATCATGTCCACGAATTCTCGATAAAACTCCAACGTAATCCCATCTGGCCCTGGTGATTTATGGGCCGCTCCTTTTGTGAGTGCCACCTTTATATCGTCTTCTGTGAGTGGCTCCATAAGCGCTGCCTTATCCGTCTCTGTCAGTGTCGTTTGCAGATGTTGCAGTATCTCTTCCCCCACCAGACGGTCCGTCGGTGTACCGGCATAGAAGTGGCGGAAATGCTCTAAAAATTCATTTCCAATGTCCTGTTGTGTTGCCAGTTGACGGCCATCTAAACCGTGGAGCACTGTTACCAATGCCCGGCGGTAACGTTTATGTTCCCGCGACACATGGTGCATCGAGGTACTTTCCCCAGTGATGGTGTCGAGACATCTTGCCCGTATTGGGATGCCACTCAGTCGTCGTCGCGTGATCGATTGGATTTGTGCCTTGACACTATGAACTTCCGCATGATGTTCTGCAGACGGCACCTGGAAGGACAGCTCACGAAGCGTGGTGTAATAATAATCAAGAGTGTCTCTTTGCCATCCCGACCATACTGTATGAGAGCTCTTCTTATTGCCGGCTTAGTACACTCGAGCCACCATTGAAGCGCGGAGGTTTATGTTTGTAGACGGCGTTGACATGTGGCCCATACCTCCTCGACTCTCTGACGACATTCGGGGTCCGCCAAAAGTGACGAATTGAGCTTCCATGTCCCGCGGCGTCTCCACACACTTTGCCTAGGGAGTGATATGGTACAAATGTAAGCCAGATGATCAGTAAGTGCCGCAGGCCATCGCTCCGCGTCGACCACCTTATCCTGCAGGCCAACCGAAACATATATTAGATCGAGTCTGCTCGCCGAGTGACTGGTATAAAAAGTATATCCTTCACGATTCCTATGAATCATGTCCCAGGTGTCGCTTAACTCCAGATCCCGGCATAGCACATGCAATTCACGACAGGTATTGTAATGTGGAGTCTGGTCTTTTTGGGCTAAAACACAATTGAAGTCACCACCTATAATGAAATGATCGAATCTGCCGGTAAATAAGGGCACAATCTCTTCCGAATAATATCTCGCACGCGCCCGTCTGTTGTCTGTGCCGGAAGGGGCATAAACATTGAGAATGCGAATTCCATTAGCAGTTTCGCCAGTCCTCGTGCCGAAGGTAGATAAGCCAGGTCGCGAACCGGAATCCCGTCCCGGAACAATATCGCCGTTCCACTGTCGTTGTTCGAGTGCGGCGAAGTGTAGGAGATGAATCCATGGTCTTCCTGGAACTCAGGAATGTAAATTTCCTGCACCATCAGTATATCCACATCCGACGCGTATATCATGTCCCTAAACAACTGCTGTTTCACGGGCGATCTAATGGTATTCACATTCATTGTCCCTATTCTGTATGCCTGGGGTCGAGTATCTGTCATCTCCACATGATGTTAAAATGACAAAGTTTCACCGTATCGATAGTCCCTTTGCACATCCGCAGAGGGTCGCCCGACGGACGTGTCCCTGCGGCATTAGGTTCCTTGAGATGCGGACGGATGCGAGTCCCCGCCAGTAGAATGGTCCGCATCGGTGATTTCGTCGACCTGCTCATACCAGCTGATATTATTGGGGTGCTCCAAATTTTCCTGTGCGGCATTGATGTGTGACATCTGTTGTTCTTTCGCAGCTTTAGACTCCACCGCAGAAGGGGTAGCAAGTCCCTGAGCGGATGCGTCTTCTGAGCGACATGACATCTTTTCATTGTCCGAATTCATATGGTCTGCGACATCCGAAGCTTGTGCTTCCAAGTCAGACAGGTCCATAGTGTTGGACTCATCTGGGCTCCCAAGAAGAGAAGGGGGCATCTCCGCAGAGTTTAGTCGGCGCTTCTTGCGGCGCTTTGGCGAGCGTTGTTTGCGGGCCCTAACCCTCGGCCTCTGGTGTTGGCGAATCTTGCATCACCTGCGCTCTCGCCGCCGCCACAACGCCCTGGGGCCGTTCCACTTCAGCTTCCATGCCTGTTGTGATGCTGTCCTCCTATTTCTCCACCGCCTGTAATGTCTGGGATTGGAGGTTGGTCGGAGCCATTCCTTCTTCAGTGAGGTCCGAAGGCGCCTCAATCAACTGCGGCGTCGGTTCGATAGTGCGCTCCTACCTCGGCGTCCCCGCGAAGCGCCGCCACGTAAGTCATCGGCAGTGACGTTGGTGTAGTCGGATTCTGGAGGTCTCCGCTGGGGAGTTGCACGAGTCTCCTCTGCATACACGCAGATCGAAGATGTCCTTCACCACCACACCCGGAGCATGTCCGGGGCTGTCCATCATAGATGACAATAGCTCGACAGCCGCCGACGTTGATGTACGATGGCACATGTTTCGTAAGCGCAATTCGCACCTGTCGGACACCATTGAGCACTGGATACGTGCTAAAACTTGCCCAACGTTCGGCCGTATGACTGATAACTCTGCAATATGGCTGGAGCGATTCAGTGACCAAGGATTCTGGTACCTCGAAAGGCAGCTCGAAGACTCGAATCGTACGCACGCCCAGGCCCGAATGAGCGACTAAAACTTCGCCAATATGACCATCGGATTGTCGGAACTGGAATCCTCGTTTGGCGGCTTCAATGATCCTATCGCATGCTGCGTCGTCAATCATTTTTACGTAAAGAGTGCTGCTCACGATCGATAAATGAATTCCAATAATCTCCGTGTAATTAAGTTGCACTTCGTCCCTCAAGAAACGTTCGATTTCGAATGCCTTCGGTCGTGCATACTCGTTACAGAACGTGAACTGTATCGTGGTTTTTCGGAAATTGTGTGCCATTGCGTTCGATTCAAACAGTAACACACGCGAGTGACGACGGTGTAAACACCGCTTCTTCCGCGAACGTTCGCAGCCGGGACGTAAACAAGTCCGAACTGCTCCGCGGCTAAAGGCGGGCTGCCACTAGACCACGGGCTCTCACAGTCCGACAACCTCTCGGAAGTAGACAACACTTTCTCCTAACACTTCCGCATTTTGCAGTGTTGCCAGATTGTGCATATGGCCGGACTTAGAGTTGTCAGGGGCGGTCAGTTTTATTGGCCACCTTAAGTGAATGACTCTGACTTAGGCTCTGTGGCGGCCGGCCGGCGGTCAGTTTTATTGTCTAAGACTGTACATTCCCGTGACCACCGCTCCCAGCGAAATTTGAATACGTATCATTTTTGGGATGTAGAAAAACACCTAACAACTTTCGTTTATGTCGCACAACTGCCCCTCGGTACTGGATTTCTTTTTTTTTCCATCAGTGTACATTTTGAACTGACGTTCCTTTACTACTACAAGATAAACTTACTTTTTATATTTGACCTTAGGGCAAAAGGAATATTGTTAATAGTTACAAAACGTGCTCAATGAAACAAGTATTTATATGTTACGGCCTATATCACATAATTCAGATATAAGTTGGTATCGACAACTTATATATACAGGGAAGGGGCAAATAAAAGTAGCCCACAGAACAGAGTTCCAGTGTACAAGAAAACACAGCAGAAGAACGAAAAAACGATACTAACCTGACTTCGAACCTCCTCAGCGAACAACTGATCACACCGTTGGGACGACTTTGTTGTCACGTAATTTTCTACAACGAACACCCGCTTGTCCATTGTGACTACATCGTACCCTTCGCACCGATTTACTGACGCTGACACAGCCTGCACTACGCACTGTGGCGGTGTGGATCACGTGCCGGGCTACACGTGGTGTGCGCGCCGCGTGGACTGCTCGTGCGCGTACGTCCGCGTCCGATCGTATCCACTCGTCCGGGCCACTTTTGTTTGCCCCACGCTGTACGTGTATCGCATAACTGAGAAATGAGTGGGTACCGGGAGCCGGCGGACTGTTGCAGAGGCGACGACGCTGACGTTCAACGGCAGCCAGTTGGTGACGCTGACGGCGGCGGGCGAGGAGTGGCGCTGGCAGACCGAGGAGGTGTCGCTGCGCTTCCAGACGGCGCGCCCGCTGGGCCTGCTGCTGGCCACGGCCGCCGACAACTCGCACGACCGCCTCGAGCTCAGCCTGGTGGCCGGCCGGCTGCGGCTCGCGCTGCGCGTCGCCGACCGCGAGAAGGTGCGCACGGCCACGTCACTTCTCTTCTACTTCCTTCCTTCCTCCTCCTCCTCCTCTGCCTCTTCCACCCCTCGTCTTGCGTCCATTCCACCGGCAACTTCTGTTTAAACGTGCCTGCCTCTAATTAGTCTTTCCTTTTACATTTCCTGTCAACGGATACAAACTTGCTATCACTACTAGTGTTTCCACTATTTCTTTCATAAATATTTATGTGTTGCACTCCATATTATAAACGAGACTAAATATAACGTGTGTATATCGTAACGAATGTAATATAAAATATATAGAATGACTTCTTAGATTGAGAAAGAGCCTAAAGCCGTAATCTAGCCGAGCTAAATATGCTGATGAGCCAAAACATTATCACCACTCTTCGATGACAGGCTGAACGCCTCCTGGTGGTATCGTTGACACGTGACGCGTGAAGGAAACAATGTAACCGGAAGAGAGGCGAATGGCGAGTCATCGTAACGGAGATACTGGTCGCAAACACGGAAATCCACTGATAGGAGCGCTTTTGACAGAGGGTAGCTTGTTGTGGCGCTGCGGCAGGAGACGAGAATCGCTGAAACGGCGAAGATGGTCGCCTGCTGGCGTACTGCTGTCGCCAGGACCTGTGGAAAGGATGGAAGGATGGTGAAATAACGAGCACGCCGTACGGTATTTGACAACCGTGCCTCATCACTAGACGTAGAGGTCGCAGGTTCCCCTCATTGTGTAACCCGGGACAGGCGGCGTTCTGTGCCAGATCTGAAAACAGAGTACAGTGCTGGCGCAGGCGCAGGTGTTTCGGAGCGCACCGTTCAGAGGCCATCGTCGAACGTGGAGCTGTACGTCACACGACTGCTGCGCCTTCCTGCGTTGACTGAACGACACCGTCAGTTACGACTGCAGTGGCCACAGCACTACTTATTTTCCATCGCGGATCAATAGAAACGTGTCATCTGTCGAACCAATCACATTTCTTGTTTCGTCAGGTCGACGGTTGAGTCCTTACACGCCGTCATCCACGCGAACGGCTGTTTGAAGGCGCACCGCGCCACCTACGTGCAGGCTGGTGAGAGCAGAGTTGTGCAACGGGCTAACTGAGTTGCACTTCTACGGGACCCATGTTAGTACTCGAAGTCAGCACGACAGCAGGCAATTACGTGGACATTATTGCGGACCACCTGCATCCCTTCACGGTTCGAGTCTCCCCCCCTACAGCGATGCCATCTTCCAGCAGGAGAACTCTCCGCGATGAGAATCGTGCTGCAGTCATTTGAGGAACATGACAGCAAACTCACGCTGATGTCTTAGTCAGCTGAAACCCCTCATCTGTGCCCACTCGAACACACATCGGACATCAGCTGCGTGCCCACAAATCACCGTCCCGTAATTTGCGGGAATTTTATGATGGCTCAAATGGTTCAAATGGCTCTGAGCGCTATGGGACTTAACATCTATGGTCATCAGTCCCCTAGAACTTAGAACTACTTAAACCTAACTAACCTAAGGACAGCACACAACACGCAGCCATCACGAGGCAGAGAAAATCCCTGACCCCGCCGGGAATCGAACCCGGGAACCCGGGCGTGGGAAGCGAGAACGCTACCGCACGACCACGAGATGCGGGCGAATTTTATGACCTGTGAGTACTCACTGTGTGAGGTTTGAATTGTGCTAAGTGTAATTACCGCTGTACTGTGTTTGAAAAGTGGATCAACACGCTCTTAAACAGGTGCTCATAATGATTGAAAATTTAACTCTGCAGCGGAGTGTACACTGAGGTGAAACTCCGTGTCAGATTAAAACTGTGTGCCGGACTCAGACTCGCATTCGGAACCTTAGCCTTTCTTGAGCAAGTGATCAACCATCTGAGGTACCCAAGCACGACTGACGACCCGTCCTCACAGCTTTAATTCCGCCAGTACCTCGTCTCCTATCTTCCAAACTCCACAAAACGTCTCCTTCAGACCTTGCAGAACTAGTACTCCTCGAAGAACGGATATTCCGGAGACATGGCTTTGCCCCTGCCTGGGGGATGTTTCCAGAATCAAATTTTCATTCTGCTGTGGAGTGTGCTCTGATATGAAGCTTCCTGGCAGGTTAAAACGGTGTGCCGGACCGAGACACGAACTGGGGACCTTTGGCTTTCGTCGGTAAGTGCTCTACCAACTGACCTATCCGAGTACAACGCACGACACGTCCTCACAGCTTCATTTCAGCCAGTGCCTCCTCTCGTACCTTCCAGATACTACCGAAGTTCTCCTGCGGAACTATCACTCTAGCGAAGCCATCCTATTGCAATATCCTTTTTTACGGGAGTGTTAGTCTTGCATGTACTAGTTTGTTCAGTTTGGTAGGTAGCAGGCGAGATAGTGGTGAAAGTACAGCTGTGAGGACTCGTCGTGAGTCGTGCTTGGGCAGCTCTGTTGGTATAGCACTTGCCCGCGAAAAGCAAAGGTCCCGAGTTCGATTCTCGGTCCGCCACACAGTTTCAATCCCCCAAGATGTATCATATCAGCTCACATCAGCTGCAGAGTGAAAATCTCGTTCTGGAACAAGCCAGATACCATGCCACGCAGTCAAAAATTAAGAAATTAAAAGAAGTATCGGTAAACCTGGAATCAAACTCGAGTACTGTAATGTAAAGCAGTGCCCATGCACTGACTGGACAGCACAGTACTGTGAAGGTGCCCTCATACTTGTGATTACAGTATTCTCAAGTTACCTCTCTTTGACTACCATGTCTACCGAAAATGTGGACGGGATGACATTTTATTACAGGCATTTCTGTTGTGTTAATACGCAAGGGGTCGCGGCGCGGCGTCGCGGTGCGTGAATTTCCGTTCACACTTCACAGTACAGAATCCGCCCCCATAGTTGAGTGGTCAGTGTACCTGGCTGCTGTGCAGAAAATCCCGGCTCGATTCCCGGTGCTGTGTGGGATTTTTACTTGGTGGGAGGACTCGGCCGAGGCGCATTTTAGCCTCGCGATGCCAGCTGAGGAGGTGCCTGATTGAGAGAAAGCGGGTGCAAGGCCAAGACAGCCGGCAGACCCCATGCCGCTCCGTACCGCATCCAAATGACATTTTGGCCGAGGGTGACACGATGATCGGTCGGTCCCGATTGGTCCGTCTGGGCCACAATGCAGACCATGAGGGGGGGGATAACTCGGGGGAGAGAGGTGAGATACAGCAATATGTTTTAGATAAATGTTGTTGGTGCAAAAAGAGTCACGCATTGCTACTAATTGCCGTGAACTTGAACGTAATTTTGAGGGTGAGTTAAAGGTTGAATGAGAACACTATACTTGATCCAAGATTTGAAAACAGCGGAAATTAAACGTATAAAATGACAAATTATTCGAGGCCATAGAAGAAAATATGTTTTTAGTTGTAGTAGGGATTAACTCGAAATACAGTAGGGATACAGCAAAAACGATGTTGGATACAAACTGGAGGGGACGTAAGGGCCTCATGTCATTAGCAATAATCACGATCTTAAAGTTGATTCTCGAAGGTTGAGTTTCGTTTCGTGGAAACCCTAATTGTGACGTCTGGTTTGGAAAGAGTGACCCGGCCGCAGAGGCCGAGCGATTCTAGGTGCTTCAGTCCGGAACCGCGCTGCTGCTACGGTCGCAGGTTCGAATCCTGCCTCGGGAATAGATGTGTGTGATGTCCTTAAATTAGTTACTTTTAAGTAGTTCTAAGTCCAGGGGACTGATGACCTCAGCTGTTAAGTCCCATAGTGCTTAGAGCCATTGAACCATTTTTTGGAAAGAGTGAAGAGAGGTTTGACCTTTAAGGTTTAATTAACGTATTAATTCACAAAAATAAATACATCACAAGTTATAAATGATGTTTTGACACTTGCAAGACAGAACGAAAATATCAGAACGTGGATCATCGGTTTACATGTCGGTAAGTGAGTTTCCTCGCCGCTCGTTGCACGAGATGCTCTTTCCAGCTTGTGTCTAACATTATACTTTGCTGTATCACTCCTCTATTCCGAGTGAATCCCTACTAGAACTAAAAACATCACTTGGAAAATCACGTTGAAGGTCTCGGCCATTAGTACTGATGTGTGACGCTGTTTTCCACCTACAACTTTATCCGAAACATTTTGCTGTATCTCATCTCTATTCGATTTATTTCTCATTATGGATTAAAATTGTTGAGCCAAAACCTTATGACCATCTCCTTAATAGCGTGTAGCTCCGGCTTGGGAACACAGTACAGCAACGATCCTCTGTGGCACGAATTGCCAGCGTTTTGCTGGAAAGGGCACCCTCTTGCCCTGGAAATGATAAATCATTTCCAAAGGCGGAAGAACCAGCTGACGGTCAACGGCATAGGATGTGGAAGGCAATTGGAAACCACCACATTAAAGAACTAGGTTATCATATGCATCAGTAGTAAACCGTGTCACTATTTTCTGTAAAATTTTCCGGAGATAAAATAGTCCCTCAATCGGATCTCCGGGTAGGGGCTTCAAAAATACAGACAACGTGAAGGAAAAGAATCCCAATTTTAACGTTGCCACTTGCAATGTGAGAACACTGCTTCAGTGTAGCAAGCTAGAAAATTTAAAACTTGAAATGGAACGACTGGAAATTGATATGCTAGGCATATCGGAGATGAGATGGCCCCAACAAGGTGATTTCTGGTCTGGAGAATACAGAGTCATTCACTCCGGAACTGACCAAGGTAGACCAGGAATGGGAGCAGTTCGAATAATTCTGAGGAAAAACTATGGCTCACGTGTCAAGGGATATGTAAAATATAGCTCTCGAATAATACTAGTCAAACTTGAAACTAAACCAAAAGACATAGTGATAATACAAATATACATGCCAACAT
Organism: Schistocerca nitens; assembly: GCF_023898315.1. NCBI lineage: Eukaryota > Metazoa > Arthropoda > Insecta > Orthoptera > Acrididae > Schistocerca > Schistocerca nitens. Next base: position 18,080,097 of record NC_064618.1, on the reverse strand, counting down.
CCAAAGAATAAGATGTAGTCATTGACGAAATACACGAAAAAATAAGTAATGCGATGAGAAATGTTAAGGGAGATGAAAACCTGATTGCCATGGGGGACTGGAACGTGATTGTGGATGAAGAACCGGAGGAAGGAATTGTTGGCAAATATGGACTTGGAAGAAGAAATGAAAGAGGAGATCGACTTATCGAGTTCTGCTAGAGGAACCAATTAGTTATTGCGAACACACTTTTCCAACATCACAAACGAAGAAGATACACATGGAAGGCCCCTGGAGACCTGAGGAGACAACAGATTGATTACATTCTAGTGAAAGCACGTTTCAGGAACAAGACAAAAGATTGCAGCAGCTATCCATCTGCAGATGGAGGCAGTGATCATAACCTGGTCGTCATGAAAACTTCACTGAGATTCAAACGTTTGAAGAAGAAGCCAGTAAAACTTAAATGGGAACTAGAAAAACTGAACACTGAGGGACTGGCAAAGCGCTATGCTCATGAAACAGACAACCTAGCTAAGAATTTTCAACATGGTGGAGTAAATGAAGGCTGGGATCAAATTAAATCTGGTATATACAAAGCAGCAGAAAAGATAGTTGGAAGACTAGAACTCAAATACAAGAGGAAACAAATTACAGCAGATATTATTGAGCTTATAGAAAACAGGAGATTATACAAAAATACAACTGATGGAAAAGCTGAATACAGAAGACTAAGGAATTTAGTTAGTAGAGAAGGTAGGAAAGCAAAAGAAAATTTTCTCGATGGAATGAACAGGGAAGTGGAAGAAAATATGCAAAACGGTTGAACTGATTTAGCCTACAGAACAGCAAATCAATTTTTTAACAAACTTAAAACAACACTCTCGGGCATAATAGAAAGTAATGAGGGGAAAATGCTGTTTCGTGGAGACATGGTGAAGAGATGGAAAGAATACATAGAGGACTTGTATGCCGGAACACCTCTTTCGGAGGAAGTAATAGGAAGAGCAAGTAGACGAAGATGACAAGGGAGATGACACTCTGCATAAAGAATGTGACAGAGCTCTAAAAGAACTACGGGGCAACAAAGCAACGGGTATTTATGACATCCCTGCAGAACTAATAAAGAATGCTGGTTACAGCATGAAAATAATACTCCATAAACTTATTAGGTCCATCTATAACACAGGAGAGATACCGACAGACTTCCAGAAATGTATCATTATTTCTATACCAAAGAAGGCATCAGCTACAAAATGCGAACAGTACCGAACTCTAATATCACATGCATCAAAAATTCTCATAAAAATAGTTATGAAGAGAATTGAAGAGAAGATGGAGGATATGCTGAGTGAAAATCAGTTTGGTTTCAGAAGGGGATTGGAAACAAGAGAGGCGATTCTGGCACTGAGACTCGTTATCGAAAAGCAATTACAGAAAAATAAACAAACTTGTATTGCCTTTGTAGACGTGTAAAAGGCATTTGATAACGTTATCTGGCAAGAGATGTTCAGAGTGCTGAGGAAAAGTGGAATAAAGTACAGAGACATCCGCGTGATACTCAGTTTCTATAAGAATGGGGTGGCAGTGATTAGGAACTGTCACCAGGAACAAGTAGCAAATATTAGAAAAGGGGTAAGGCAAGGATGTGCTCTCTCTCCTCTTATATTCAATGCTTACATCCAAGAAGCTATAGACCAAGTTCGAGAAATTACTGAGCTGGGGATCAAAATTAATGGGCAGAAGATAGACATGCTACGTTATGCAGATGATATTGCTATAGTCACGGAGACAAAAGAACATCTAGAGGAAGTCCTCAGAACAATGGTATCTGTTCTTTCGGAGATGTCCGAATGAACAGATACAATCTTAGTAAATACACTCCTGGAAACTGAAATAAGCCGGCCGCGGTGGTCTCGCGGTTCTAGGCGCGCAGTCCGGAACCGTGCGACTGCTACGGTCGCAGGTTCGAATCCTGCCTCGGGCATGGATGTGTGTGATGTCCTTAGGTTAGTTAGGTTTAAGTAGTTCTAAGTTCTAGGGGACTTATGACCACAGCAGTTGAGTCCCATAGTGCTCAGAGCCATTTGAACCATTTGACCCAAATTGAAATAAGAACACCGTGAATTCATTGTCCCAGGAAGGGGAAACTTTATTGACACATTCCTGGGGTCAGATACATCACATGATCACACTGACAGAACCACAGGCACATAGACACAGGCAACAGAGCATGCACAATGTCGGCACTAGTACAGTGTATATCCACCTTTCGCAGCAATGCAGGCTGCTATTCTCCCATGGAGACGATCGTAGAGATGCTGGATGTAGTCCTGTGGAACGGCTTGCCATGCCATTTCCACCTGGCGCCTCAGTTGGACCAGCGTTCGTGCTGGACGTGCAGACCGCGTGAGACGACGCTTCATCCAGTCCCAAACATGCTCAATGGGGGACAGATCCGGAGATCTTGCTGGCCAGGGTAGTTGACTTACACCTTCTAGAGCACGTTGGGTGGCACGGGATACATGCGGACGTGCATTGTCCTGTTGGAACAGCAAGTTCCCTTGCCGGTCTAGGAATGGTAGAACGATGGGTTCGATGACGGTTTGGATGTACCGTGCACTATTCAGCGTCCCCTCGACGATCACCAGTGGTGTACGGCCAGTGTAGGAGATCGCTCCCCACACCATGATGCCGGGTGTTGGCCCTGTGTGCCTCGGTCGTATGCAGTCCTGATTGTGGCGCTCACCTGCACGGCGCCAAACACGCATACGACCATCATTGGCACCAAGGCAGAAGCGACTCTCATCGCTGAAGACGACACGTCTCCATTCGTCCCTCCATTCACGCCTGTCGCGACACCACTGGAGGCGGGCTGCACGATGTTGGGGCGTGAGCGGAAGACGGCCTAACGGTGTGCGGGACCGTAGCCCAGCTTCATGGAGACGGTTGCGAATGGTCCTCGCCGATACCCCAGGAGCAACAGTGTCCCTAATTTGCTGGGAAGTGGCGGTGCGGTCCCCTATGGCACTGCGTAGGATCCTACGGTCTTGGCGTGCATCCGTGCGTCGCTGCGGTCCGGTCCCAGGTCGACGGGCACGTGCACCTTCCGCCGACCACTGGCGACAACATCGATGTACTGTGGAGACCTCACGCCCCACGTGTTGAGCAATTCGGCGGTACGTCCACCCGGCCTCCCGCATGCCCACTATACGCCCTCGCTCAAAGTCCGTCAACTGCACATACGGTTCACGTCCACGCTGTCGCGGCATGCTACCAGTGTTAAAGACTGCGATGGAGCTCCGTATGCCACGGCAAACTGGCTGACACTGACGGCGGCGGTGCACAAATGCTGCGCAGCTAGCGCCATTCGACGGCCAACACCGCGGTTCCTGGTGTGTCCGCTGTGCCGTGCGTGTGATCATTGCTTGTACAGCCCTCTCGCAGTGTCCGGAGCAAGTATGGTGGGTCTGACACACCGGTGTCAATGTGTTCTTTTTTCCATTTCCAGGAGTGTATATAGTTAAGGCTCACCGGCCACTTGACCATCTTCTTCCTCTGTGCGTATACACAAACAGTGCCCGAACTCTTACGGGAATCGGCAACGCGCCGCGAGTAATGAGTACAATGGCCGGGGGCACTACGAATGTAGTGCGGGACAATACGTCGAGAATGTGGGTTTCGCGGGAAGCGTGCCAGAGATAAATCCCTGCAGTCGCGCTATCCTCTGTGTCCTCAGTGGCTCAGATAGATAGAGCGTCTGCCATGTAAGCAGGAGGCTGATCCCTCACCTGTGGTAGAGTGGGAGGTCGTCTCAAGGTGTGGCAGGGGGCGAAAGACATTCCGGAGGGTTGAACGGAAGGCCTCTCCAGTTTGTCTGACGAACCGTTTTCAGGCTCTGTCTCAGGCTGATACTGATCTTCGGCCTGACATGGCTGCTTGTCCTGTTCCAGAGGTTGCCCCTCAGTCTGCAAGATCCGGGCGGTCGCAGAGGGTGGGCTTACTGGTAGCACGGAGCTCCAACGTCAGGTGCGTAATGGGGCCCCTTAGGGATATGGCAACAAGAGAGGGGAAGAAAACCAATGTGCACTCCGTGTGCATACCGGGGGGAGTCATTCCAGATGTGGAAAGGGTCCTTCCGGATGCCATGAAGGGTACAAGGTGCACCCAACTGCAGGTGGTCGCTCATGTCGGCACCAATGATGTGTGTCGCTATGGATCGGAGGAAATCCTCTCTGGCTTCCGGCGGCTATCTGATTTGGTGAAGACTGCCAGTCTCGCTAGCGGGATGAAAGCAGAGCTCACCATCTGCAGCATCGTCGACAGGACTGACTGCTGACCTTTGGTACAGAGCCGAGTGGAGGGTCTGAATCAGAGGCTGAGACGGTTCTGCGACCATGTGGGCTGCAGATTCCTTGACTTGCGCCATAGGGTGCTGGGGTTTCGGGTTCCGCTGGATAGGTCAGGAGTCCACTACACGCAACAAGCGGCTACACGGGTAGCAGGGGCTGTGTGGCGTGGGCTGGGCGGTTTTTTAGGTTAGATGGCCTTGGGCAAATACAAAAAGGGCAACAGCCTCAACAGGTGCGGGGCAAAGTCAGGACATGCTGGGACCAAGCAGCAATCGGTATTGTAATTGTAAACTGTCGAAGCTGCGTTGGTAAAGTACCGGAACTTCAAGCGCTGATAGAAAGCACCTACTGATAACTAACAGACCCGAACTTTTCGACTCTGTATGTGCAGAACAGGGAATCAGTGATCATAAGGCCGTTGCAGCATCCCTGAATATGGAAGTTAATAGGAATATAAAAAAAGGGAGGAAGGTTTATCTGTTTAGCAAGAGTAATAGAAGGCAGATTTCAGAATGCCTAACAGATCAAAACGAAAATTTCTGTTCCGACACTGACAATGTTGAGTGTTTATGGAAAAAGTTCAAGGCAATCGTCAAATGCGTTTTAGACAGGTACGTGCCGAGTAAAACTGTGAGGGACGGGAAAAACCCACCGTGGTACAACAACAAAGTTAGGAAACTACTGCGAAAGCAAAGAGAGCATCACTCAAAGTTTAAACGCAGCCAAAACCTCTCAGACAAACAGAAGCTAAACGATGTCAAAGTTAGCGTAAGGAGGGCTATGCGTGAAGCGTTCAGTGAATTCGAAAGTAAAATTCTATGTACCAACTTGACAGAAAATCCTAGGAAGTTCTGGTCTTACGTTAAATCAGTAAGTGGCTCGAAACAGCATATCCAGACACTCCGGGATGATGATGGCATTGAAACAGAGGATGACACGCGTAAAGCTGAAATACTAAACACCTTTTTCCAAATCTGTTTCACAGAGGAAGACCGCACTGCAGTTCCTTCTCTAAATCCTCGCACAAACGAAAAAAATGGCTGACATCGAAATAAGTGTCCAAGGAATAGAAAAGCAACTGGAATCACTGAACAGAGGAAAGTCCACTGGACCTGACGGGATACCAATTCGATTCTACACAGAGTACGCGAAAGAACTTGCCCCCCTTCTAACAGCCGTATACCGCAAGTCTCTAGAGGAACGGAAGGTTCCAAATGATTGGAAAAGAGCACAGGTAGTCCTAGTCTTCAAGAAGGGTCGTCGAGCAGATGCGCAAAACTATAGACCTATATCTCTGACGTCGATCTGTTGTAGAATTTTAGAACATGTTTTTTGCTCGAGTATCATGTCGTTTTTGGAAATCCAGAATCTACCATGTAGGAATCAACATGGATTCCGGAAACAGCGATTGTGTGAGACCCAACTCGCTTTATTTGTTCATGAGACCCAGAAAATATTAGATACAGGCTCCCAGGTAGATGCTATTTTTCTTGACTTCCGGAAGGCGTTCGATACAGTTCCGCACTGTCGCCTGATAAACAAAGTAAGAGCCTACGGAATATCAGACCAGCTGTGTGGCTGGATTGAAGAGTTTTTAGCAAACAGAACACAGCATGTTGTTCTCAATGGAGAGACGTCTACAGACGTTAAAGTAACCTCTGGCGTGCCACAGGGGAGTGTTATGGGACCATTGCTTTTCACAATATATATATATGACCTAGTAGATAGTGTCGGAAGTTCCATGCGGCTTTTCGCGGATGATGCTGTAGTATACAGACAAGTTGCAGCATTAGAAAATTGTAGCGAAATGCAGGAAGTTCTGCAGCGGATAGGCACTTGGTGCAGGGAGTGGCAACTGTCTCTTATCATAGACAAATGTAATGTATTGCGAATACATAGAAAGAAGGATCCTTTATTGTATGATTATATGATAGCGGAACAAACACTGGTAGCAGTTACTTCTGTAAAATATCTGGGAGTATGCGTGCGGAACGATTTGAAGTGGAATGATCATATAAAATTAATTGTTGGTAAGGCGGGTACCAGGTTGAGATTCATTGGGAGAGTCCTTAGAAAATGTAGTCCATCAACAAAGGAGGCGGCTTACAAAACACTCGTTCGACCTATACTTGAGTATTGCTCATCAGTGTGGGATCCGTACCAGATCTGGTTGACGGAGGAGATAGAGAAGATCCAAAGAAGAGCGGCGCGTTTCGTCACAGGGTTATTTGGTAACCGTGATAGCGTTACGGAGATGTTTAGCAAACTCAAGTGGCAGACTCTGCAAGAGAGGCGCTCTGCATCGCGGTGTAGCTTGCTCGCTAGGTTTCGAGAGGGTGCGTCTCTGGATGAGGTATCGAATTTATTGCTTCCCCCCTCCCGAGGAGATCACGAATGTAAAATTAGAGAGATTCGAGCGCGCACGGAGGCTTTCAGACAGTCGTTCTTCCCGCGAACCATACGCGACTGGAACAGGAAAGGGAGGTAATGACAGTGGCACTTAAAGTGCCGTCCACCACACACCGTTGGGTGGCTTGCGGAGTATAAATGTAGCTGTTGATGTAGAGATCCCGGGTTCGAGTCCCGGTCGAGGCACAAATTTTGATCTGTCCCCGTTGACCCATGTCAACGCCTATAAGCAGCTAAGGGTGTTGATTTCATTGTAATTTCATTCAAACGAGCTGCTTGGTCACCGATGGTATCTGTTCTTTTGGACATGTCCGAATGAACAGATACCATCTCAGTAAATATATAGTGCCTACTGCTTTGGGGCAAGTCCACGGGGGCAAAAGGAGTTTTTATGTAGCACAAAAAGGTAAACAGATGTGTAGCAGGTGTTTCTAGAAACAATGCCTCCTGTGGGCCGCTTTTCAAGAAACTGGGAGTCATGACAGTCCCATCATTATTTATTCTTCATTCTCTAGTCTTCACAAAAGAAAACCAAGTGAGCTACAAATACCTTTGAGTTAAGCTGCTCTATCCACTGCCACCAGAAGCACACAGTGTGTCACTGAAAACTTTCAGAAATATATGAAACTGGCTTGGAAAGAAGGCTTTGTATATCATGGATGAATACTTTGTGTGTACAGAAGAAGATTTAAATTTATACTCGTTGTATGTTTGTATACAAATCAGTATTACTTAACTGTTACCTACACAGGGTGAATACCAGTAAAACAGCTAAACTGGAGGGACAGATTACTGACTGGAAATGGAGGAAAATGGTCCTACGAACATTTGTCTGGAACTGGACCGTGTGCGAGCAGCGACAGCAATTCGTCTCGGAACACAGATGGTTGGTTGGTTGATTGGTTGATTCGGGGAAGGGACCGAACAATGGGGTCATCGGCTCCATCGGTTTAGGGAAGAACGGGGAAGGAAGTCGGTCGTGCCCTTTCACAGGAATCGGAACACAGTACACAGTACACAACAGATGATCAAAGCGGTCTCCATGGAATTGTACGTGGTTGCGATATTAGCAGTTGTCATGCAGTATACATGTAATCCTACTTTTGGCGTACACCATGTTGGCGGGCCACTTCCGTGCAGCTAATACTAGAGTCCCTCTCAGTGTCCTGTGGAACCCAGTTCTCCAAATCTGGTGTACGCACAGACCACAGCTCCCTCCACGTTAGTCTGTCTGAAAGAACTCACGATCATACAAACGCCCAATTAAAAAAGCTTGCAATGTTGTGTGACGTGATTGGTGTCTGGGAGGATACTTCTTTTGGTATAGCCGTACTGCCTTTCGACCATTTCAATCTGCTTGGCCGTACACAAGTACCATCTCGGCTTGTTACCAAAATGTATTCTGGACCATTCTGCTGCTTACAGTACGCTGCTTCAGTCACACAGCCTGCAACACACAAGGAAACGCGGCACGCGGTCAGAGGACCTGTCATTCGTCAGCGCCCCCTCTCACTGATAGACTGGCAATGGCAAGGAAAGCGTTTCTGAAGAAGAGAAATTTGTTTACATCGAGTATAGATTTAAGTGTCAGGAAGTCATTTCTGAAAGTATTTGTATGGAGTGTAGCCATGTATGGAAGTGAAACATGGACGATAAATAGTTTGGACAAGAAGAGAATAGAAGCTTTTGAAATGTGGTGCTACAGAAGAATGCTGAAGATGAGATGGGTGGATCACATAACTAATGAGGAAGTATTGAATAGGATTGGGGAGAAGAGAAGTTTGTGGCACAACTTGACCAGAAGAAGGGATCGGTTGGTAGGACATGTTCTGAGGCATCAAGGGATCACCAATTTAGAATTGGAGGGCAGCGTAGAGGGTAAAAATCGTAGAGGGAGACCAAGAGATGAATACACTAAGCAGATTCAGAAGGATGTAGGTTGCAGTAGGTACTGGGAGATGAAGAAGCTTGCACAGGATAGAGTAGCATGGAGAGCTGCATCAAACCAGTCTCAGGACTGAAGACCACAACAACACCAACAAACAACCTACAGTGACGAAAATGCATTTTCGGACACACGTTCATAGGACCTTTTCCCGGTACGGAAACCGCCCGTGCAATTTGTCAGTTTTATTAATGTTCACCCTGTATTACTGTGTTATGTGTATCGTTGTGTATTGTTTAAGTTGTACAGACTATTGGCATCAATACTGTAAAAAATTTTAGAAGATGAAAATTTATTGATTAACTGCTTAAATAGTGTGGCAAGAGTAAGACTGGAAATGTATTAACGAAGATGTGAGACGGACACGGAAAGATCCGTGTCGTATAAATTGGGCCGTTGCAGAGAACGAACGGGTTTGCGTGCAGGTGGTGCTGGCCGGCCAGGGCCTCAACGACAACCAGTGGCACACGGTGCGCTACTCGCGGCGCGCCACCAGCCTCAAGCTGCAGGTCGACGACGACGCGCCCATCAGAGGTACGCTCAGCGCGCAGCGCGGCGGAAGGCGCAAGGCGGAAGGTGACGTAGCTTAGCGTGCGCCTGCACCTGCGCTCTTCTCCTCTGCCACGGGTCCCGCCTGCCCTCTTCCTCCAGCCTCATCAGACTGTCGCCCGATTAAGATTGTTTGCCAGTTGAAACTACACGTGTCGGAGCTGGTTTCCTTCAATCAGTGCTCAACGTCATGCGTGAACAGTCCGCCATTGGCGAACTGCCCATAACAAATGTTCAGTTCACTTACAGGGAATTCAGCAGGCACGATAACCACACCAAAAACCACCACCCACCCGTACACAAATACATTACAGTGGTAACGAAATCCTGGGTGTGGCGATTTTATTTCGCTTTTTCATCAGGCGTGATAACCACACTTCCTCTGTCCATCTGTTCCTCCAACTTTTTCTGTCCCTCTGCTCCTCTCTGTCTGTCCATCTGCTACTCCCCCTCTCTCTTTCCATTTGCTACTCCCCACTCTCTGTCTATCTATCTGCTCCTCCCCACCCTCTCTGTCAATCTGCTCCTCACCATTCTCCCTGTCCACCTTCACCTCCCTCTTCTCTCTGTCCATCCACTCCTCGTCACCCTCTCTGTCCGTGTACTCCTCCCCGCTCTCTCTGTCCCTCTGCTCCTCCCCAATCCACCTGTCCATTTGCCCCTTCCAACGCTATGTATCCCGCTGCTCCTCCCCCCTCTCACGGTTAATCTGTTACTCTCTACTCTCTCTGTCCACCTTCCCTTCCGTCTCTCTTTTGCGATCTGCTCCTCCCCCTATCTCTGTTCACCTGGTCCTCCCAGTCATTATGTCCTTCCACCTCTCTCTTTCCGTTTGCTACTCCCTTACTGTGTCCATCTGTTACTCTCTACTCTCTCTATTTCCCCCTCTCCTTCTGTCTCCTCCAACTTCTGCAGTCTATAACTTCCTGCCCTGTCTCTGTCCATCTCCTCCTCCCCACTCTCTCTCTGTCTGCTACTCCCCCTCTCACTTTCTATCTTCTCGAACCACTGCCACTGCTTCTCCCAACTCTCTCTGCCCATCTGCTCCAACCCACTTTCTGTGTACATCTTCTACTCCCCCTCTCCCTGTCCCTGTGCTCCTCTCCCACTTCTCTGTCTGTCTGAGCCTTCACCCTCTCTCTGTCCAACTGCTACTTCCTCCTCTATCTGACCATGTGCTACTCCCCACACTTTCTTAGTCCATCTGCTCATACCCTCTCTCTGACCATCTGTTCCTCCCCACTCTCCGTCCATCTGCCATCTCAGTCCATCTGCTTTATTCCCTAATCTGTCTGCCTACTTCTCCCAACTCTCTCTGTGCATCTGCACCTTCCCACAACCTGTCCATCTGCTCTTCCCACTGTCTGTCCCCCTCCTCCTCCCCCCACTCTCTCTTTCTATCTCCTACTCCACACTCTCTCTGTCCACCTGCTACTCCCCCTCTCTCTACCCATTTTCTACTCCTCCACTCACTGTCTATTTGTTACTTTATACTCTCTCTGCCCACCTGTTACTCTCTCTCCCTTTGTAGATCTCCACTGCTCCCCACTCTCCTCCTCCTCCTCACTCTCTCTGTCCATCTGTCCTTCCCTCTCTCTGTCTGCATGCTCCTACCCACTCACTTCATCCATTTGCTACTCCCAACTCTCAGGCAACCACACTATCCCCCTCTCTCTGTCCATCTGCTCATCCTCCCTCTCTTTGTCCATCTACTCCTCCAAGCTGTCTGACTATCTGCCATTCCCCACTCTCCCTATCCATCTGCTACTCCCCCTCTGTCTGTCCTCATAGCCCTTTCTTTCTATCTGCTACACACCTGTGTCTGGCTGCCAACTCCCCTCTCTGACCAACTACTTCACTCCTCTCTCTCTGTTCACCTCCTCCAATCTCTGCTCTCTATGAACTCCTACCTATCCCTCTGTCCATCTGCTCCTCCTCACACACTCTGCCCATCTGTTCTGCCCCCTGTTGCATCTGCACCATTTTCTCTGTCTATCTTTCCAGCCCTCTTCTAGTTTTTCTTCTCCAGCCCCCATCTCCTTGTCATTTAATTTACCTCTCCCTCCCCCTCTTTAGGTCCATCTGCTACTTCCCCCCTCTCTGTCCTAATACTCCGCCTCTCTCTGCCTATCTGGTACTCTCCCTCTCTCTATCGATCTACCCCTCTGCACACTCTCTTTCCCTCTGCTCCTCTCACCCCCCTCTGTCCATCTTCTCCTCTGCCCTCTCTATCCCTTTGCTACTAGCCAACTCTCTGTATATCTCCTCCTCCCCACTCTCTCTGTCCATTGCTCTTCCCGCTCCCCCCCCCCCCCCTGTGCTTATCTGCGACTACCCACTCTCTCTGTCCATCTTCTCCTCACACCTCTCCCTGTCTGTCTGCTCTTTCAAGCTCTTTCTGTTCATCTACTACTCCCCTCTCTCTGTTTCTATCTGCTACTTCTGTTATCTCTGTTTATATGCTCCTCACACTCTTTCTGCCCATCTTTTCTGCCGTCTGTTGCATCGGTTCCTATTCCTCTATCTTTTCATCTCCCCTCTTGAGTCTTTCTCCTCTAGCCCCCCTATCTCCTCCTCACTTTCTTTATCTCCTCCCCCCTCTCTCTATCCATCTGCTATTTATACCTTTCTCTGTCTGTTTGCTACTCTCTGTTTCTGTGTACATCAGCTACTCTGCTGTCTCTCTCTCCACTTGCTATTCCCCCTCTCCCTTACCATCTCCTACAACCTCTACTGTCTTTGGCCCTCTGACCCTCTCTTTTTACATCTGCTCCTCCAAAATCTCTTCTTCTGTTGGCTTCTGCCCCCTCTCTCTGGCCATATCTCCACACCCCTCTCTGTCCATCTGCTACTCCTCCAATCTCTGACAATCTTCTCCTTCCCACTCTGTCTGGGCATCTCCTACAACCTGCTCTCTCCATCCGTGTGTTACTCCCCTCTCTCTTTCTGTCTCCTGCAATGTCTAATCTCTGTTCTCCTGCCCCTGCTGTCTGCTCCTCCCTACTGTCTCTGTGCATCTACTCCACCCCCCCTCTCTGTCCATCTGCTCTTTCCACTCTGTCTGCCCTCCTCCTACTCTCTCTATCTCCTGCTCCACCTCTCCATGCCCATTTTCAACTCCCCCACTCCCTCCCTATTTGTTTCTTCACACTTTATCTGTCCGTCTGCTACATCCCCCTCTCTTTGTAGCTCTCCACTGCTCTCCACTCTCTCCTTCTCCCCACTCTCTCTGTCCATCTGTCCTTCCCCTCTGTCTATCCTTCTGCTCCTCCCCATTTTGTCTGTCCCTCTGCTCCTGCCCACTTTCTTTGTCCATATACTACTCAGCAAATTCTCTGTCCATCTGCCGCCCCAACACTCTGTCTATGTCTGCACTGCCACTCTCTTACCATCTTTTACTCCCCACACTCTCTGACCATCTGCCATTCTCCCTCACTTTGTCCATCTTCGTTGCTCCCCAGTCTCTGTGTCCATCTCCACCTCCCAACTTTTTCAGTCCATCTGTTACTTCTCTCTCTCCTGGTCCATCTTCTACTCTTCTACTCCCCACTCTCTGTCCATCTGCTACATGACACACTGTTAATCTGCTACTTCTCCCATTATCAGCCTATCTTCCTTCCCTCTCTCTCCAGCTGCTCCTCCCCACTGTTTCTGTCCATTTGCTCCTCCTCAACCTCTCTGTCCAAATGCTCCTCCCCAACTGTTTCGCCTCTGCTCGTCTCCACTCTCTCTGTGCATCTGCTCGTTCCCACTCTCTCTGTCCACTTCTCCTTCCCTGTCTCTCTCTGTCCATTTGCTTCTCTCCCTCTGTCTGTTCATCTGCTACTCACCCCCTCTCTGCCCTTCTGATACTCCCAATGTCACTGTCTGCTCTCTTCTACTCAACTCTCACTGTTCATCTGCTACTCCCCTTCTCTATATACATTTCCTCCAACGTCTATATCCTCCTGCCCTTCTCTCTGTACATCTGCTCCACTTCCCTCTCTCTGTCCATCTTCTCCTCCCCACTCTCTGTAGATCTGCTAGTCCCCACGCTCTCTGTCTTTCTGCTACTCCCTCCTCTGTCCATCTGTTCTTTGCCCCCCTCTCTCTGTCCATCTTCTCCTCCTCACTCGTCTGCCGTTGTAGCCGAGCGGTTCTAGGCGCTTCAGTCTGGAACCGCGCGACCGCTACGGTCGCAGGTTCGAATCCTGCCTCGGACAGGGCTGTGTGTGATGTCCTTAGGTTAGTTAGGTTTAAGTAGTTCTAAGTTCTAGGGGACTGATGACGTCAGATGTTAAGTCCCATACTGCTCAGAGCCATTTTGAAGCCTCCCCACTCTCTCTGTCCATCTGCTACTCCCCACTCTCTCAGTCCATCTGTCTTCCCCCCTGTCTGTGTCTATTTGCTACTCCTCTGCGCTGTCCGTCTGTTACTCTCCACTTTGTCCATCTGCTACTCCCCCTGTTTCTTTCCACCTCCTCCAACCTCTAGAATCCATGTCCTCCCTGTGTTTCTGTCCATCTACTCCTCCCCCATTCTCTCTATCCATCTGATACTCCCCCCTCTGTTCTTTTTATGCTCCCCCCCCCCTCTCTGTCTCTCTGCAACTCGTTCTCTCTCTGCTACTCCACCCTCTCTCTGTCCATCTGCTACTCCCCGCGACCATCTCCTCCAACCTGTACCTCTATGTCCTCCTGCCCCTCTCTGTGTTTATCTGCTCCTCCCCACTCTTTGTGCTCATCTGGTTCTGCCCCCTCTTCCATCTGTTCCTTCCCCCTATTCCTGTCTTCTGACCCCCTCTTTGTCTCCTCCAGCCCCTCTGTCTCCTTCTCACTTCCTTTATCTCCTCCTCCCCCTCTCTCTGTCCATCTCCTCCTCCTTTTCTGTCAGCTCCTCCTCTTCCTTTTCTATGTCCATTTCCCCCTCGTTCTTCGTCATATTTGTCCCCATGTCCTCCTATCCCCTCTCTGTCATCTCTTGATGGAAATAGGTTGCTGGTTATTACTCCCATAGAGTTTCTCTCCAGTCAGTAATATCTGTAAATGGCGTTAGTCTGGGCTAGCGTTTGGATAGGTGACTGTCTGGATCTACTGGGCACTATTGGCTACGGGAATGCATTCAAACCTTTGAGGCCAATTGAGGAGCTACTGAGCGAAAAGTGGCGGCTCGAGTCACAAAAGTTAATAGTGGCTGGGAGAGCGGTTTGCTATCCTCCACAATCCCTTCCATATCCGCCTCCAGTGACGCCTATCGGCTGAAGATGACACGGCGGTCCGTCGGTACCACTGCGCCTTCCAGTACCTGTTCGGATGGAGTTAATTTAGTTAATGTGTGTACCACGTTTGGTCGAAATCGATCCTGGGGTTAAGAAAGAGCTTTTTAGCCGCGTCATTGCCAGAGTACGCACACATCACATATATTTCACATATATTTAATCTATTTCACACATCTTTATTTACGTTCTTCACATGTATCTGTAGAGAATTTAGTCCTTTAGTTTCGATATCACGGAGCTTATTCTTTATGACGTCATATCACCTTAACAATGTGGCGTACAACGAAATATTTTTGTATTCACGTTCAATGGTACATTTTTATGCTGTCTGCGAAACATGTTGCGAATAAAGTTAGTAGTAAAGGCGTAAGAAATTAAAACGTTATGCACGATACAGTAATTTTTTCACATCTCAGTGTTTGAGGTGTCATATCTCCATAACTACGTGTTGTACAGTAACGGCTCTGAGCAGTATGGGACTCAACATCTTAGGTCATCAGTCCCCTATAACTTAGAACTACTTAAACCTAACTAGCCTAAGGACATCATACACACCCATGGCCGAGGCAGGATTCGGACCTGCGACCGTAGGGGTCCCGCGGTTCCGGACTGCAGCGCCAGAACCGCACGGCCACCGTGTACAATAACGTAATTGTGAATGTACATTTAGCAGCATCTGCGAATACTGTCTGTGAAATGTGTTGCGAATAAAGTAAGTAGCAGAGAAGAAATAAATTTAAACTTCATGCATGATGCGGCTTTTTTTCACGCTACTCAGTGTTTATGACGTCATGTCTCCTCAAATATATCTCTCAGAATGATGCAGTTTTGTAGGTACGTTCATCATTTGTTGATACTGTCTTCGAATTTTGTCTTGAACAGAGTTAGTAGCATAGAAATAATAAACTAAAACGTCATGCACGGTGCGGCAGATGTCCTCACATCTCAGTGTTTATGACGTCATGTCTCCTGAATTACGTGTCGTGCAATGCTATTAATTTCAGTTCCACCCAGTGGGATATGTGAATAGAGTCTGCAAAATGTGTCATCAATACAGTTGCTAGTAAAGAAGTGATAACGTAAACATCGTGCTTGATGCGGCAGTTTTACTGCATGAACAGGGTAATGGAATAAGCAACTAACTTTTTTTCCTTTCACCATTTTGTGGGGATTATTAGCGAGAAAAGTTTAGTAAAGGCTTCAAATTAAATCTAAAGTTTGTTGTAAGTCACTAAGTACACTCATTCTCAAACATTGGATGAAGGAAGTCTGCAAATTCGTGTGTCGTGAGTTACACACCTTTTTTGTCACTTCCCCCTTACCACCACAGCGATTAGCTCCAGACAATAAGTGATATGTGTATGAAGATTGGTAGAAATCAGTAGAGTGGTTTAGGAGGAGATACGGAACAGATATACATACATACATCAAAGAGCCAGAGAAACTGGTATAGGCATGCGTATTCAAATACAGAGATACGTAAATAGGCAGAACACGGCGCTGCGGTCGGCACCGCCTTTATAAGACAACAGGAGTCTGCGCAGGTGTTCGATCGGTTACTGCTGCTACAATGGCAGGTTATCAAGATCTGAGTCGGTGTGAATGTCGTGTTTTAGTAGGCGCACGAGCGATGGGGACACGGCACCTTCGAGATAGCGACGAAGTGGGGATTTTCCCTTGGACCTTTCCACGAGTGTACCGTGAATATCAGGAATCCGGTAAAACATCAAATCTCCGACATCGCTGCGGACGGAAAAATATCCTGTACGAACGGGACCAACAACGACTGAAGACAGTCGTTCAACGTGACAGAAGTGCAACCTTCGCACATATTTCTGCAGATTTCAGTGTTGGGCCATCAACAGGTATCAGCGTGCGAACCATTCAACGAAATATCATCGATATGGATTTTCGGAGCCTAAGGCCCACTCGTGTACCCTTGATGACTGCACGACACGAAGCCTTATGCCTCACCTGGGCCCGTCAACACTGATATTGGACTGTTAATGACTAGAAACATGTTGCCTGGTCGGATGAGTCTCGTTCCAAATTGTATCGAGCGGATGGGTATGAACCCCACGAATCGATGGACCTTGGATGTCAGCAGGAGCTGATGAAGGCTCTGTAATGGTGTGGTGCATGTGCAGCCGGAGTGCTGTGGGACTTGTGATACATCTAGACACGACTCTGACAGGTGACACGTACGTAAACCCCCTGTCTGATCACCTTCATCAATTCATGTCCATTGTGCATTCCGACCGACTCGGGAAATTCTAGCAGGACAACGGGACACCGCGACGTCCAGAATTGCTACGAGTGATTCCAGGAACATTCTTCTGAGTTTAAACACTTCCGCTGGCCACCAAACCCCCCAGACACGAATATTATGGAGCATATAGGGATGCCTTGCAACGTGCTGTTCCGAAGAGATCTCCATTCCCTCGTAGTCTTATGGATTTATGGGCAACCCTGCTGGATTCATGATGTCGATTCCCTGCAGCACTACTTCAGACATTGGTCGACTCCATGCCACGCCGTGCAGCGGCGCTTCTGCGTGCTCGCGGCGATCCTACACGATACCAGTTTCTTTAGAACATTCACATTTAAAATATGTGCGGTTTACTGACACGCTCGGTTTAGGCATATTTAATCTCACTGTCAAATTTTGCGTAACCTGTTACGTAGGGTGGCTAAAACTTAGACAAAGTGATGTAGCGTAGCTGAACGTGATGATTTTATTTACTGCGATCATCAACAAAATTCCACGTTACAGTGGCTTGTGGCCCTCGAAGCTGCTGTGATACATTCCACTTGATGTGGTCCACAGTACACGCAGCGTTCCAGGGGCACGCTCCACATGGGCTGTAGTTCGCTTTAGTATATGGAATTTTACTGTCGCTCTAAACACACTAAAACAGCACATTAGTGTGTTGCATATCATTTTGTCTAATTTTTGGACACCAGACGTAATGGCCCACGCAAAA
The DNA here is from genome assembly GCF_023898315.1 of Schistocerca nitens. Lineage (NCBI taxonomy): Eukaryota > Metazoa > Arthropoda > Insecta > Orthoptera > Acrididae > Schistocerca > Schistocerca nitens. The sequence continues at coordinate 18,062,622 of NC_064618.1, read as the reverse complement.
TTTGACAGTGAGATTAAATATCTCGTAACCCATCAGTTCAGTAGGAGAAATAAAAAAGTCCCAACACTGACCGGGAAGGATTTGCCTAACATATTTCCATATCAAGAGCAAACTGAAGTGGATGGCTAATTTTTCTCGGGAGAAAATTTACAGTGGACGCATCTTTTATCCAAACTTTCTCGTTACACTAGACTGAACTGCTCTGCGGAATCTCTGACTAGCAACAGCCCGCTAGCTACCGCTACAAAATGTTTACGAGATGGTCCTTCTGGTCAGTGTAGTGTGGCAGCTCTATTTACCGTAATAAATCAATCATCAGCCTCTTTGCTTTACATCTCCTTTATCGCAACAATGTTTACTTCGATAGAGTAAACACTCTCAGTATTTACGAACCGCTTGCTTGTTGTATTTCCGGGTAATTCCAGATGCGCTGTACATCATCCGCTCTTACTGATTGTGAAAGACCAATATATCGTTCCTTGTGAGAAACTGAAGTGACTGATAATATTCCGCACTCTGCTCTAGCTGATATGTTACATTACTGAAGAACGTAAACGAAAGTTTTAGGATCCTTCAGCGTAACAGGACATTAATGTAAAACTAAAACAGACACTAAGATCTTAATTTCTTCGACACTGCATGGCACCATTCATTTAATGATTGGAGAATACTCACCTAATACATGAGAAATACGTCGCTGCCATTTAAAGCAGCCTGAGCCACTCTAGTTACAGAGGCACACGTAGTCTTCATCAGGTCAATGGAAATTTACACTATTCCTTACAAATGACAGACAGGTGTTACTTGTACCATTACATGAACATATATATCATTAGTCTGCCACACATCGTCAAACTCTTGAGGTTCTTTCACAAAATGTTCACTTTCATATATTTTTTTTGTTTTCATTGTGTTACTGCTATCAGGAAGCTGCATATCAGAGTTAGCTCCAAAACAGATCAGTAAGTACATATAAACAATAACAAGTGATGAAAAACGTTGTCAGACACAATCTCATGAAAAGCAAGTAATGTTGTTGTTGTGGTCTTCAGTCCAGAGACTGGTTTCATGGAGCTCTCCATACTACTCTATCCTGTGCAAGCTTCTTCATCTCCCAGTACCTACTGCAACCTACATCCTTCTGAATCTGCTTAGTGCATTCATCTCTTTGTCTCCCTCTACCATTTCTACCCCCCACGCCGCCCTCCAATACTAAATTGGTGACCCCTTGATGCCTCAGAACTATGTATCGTCCATGTTTCACTTCCATACATGGCTACACTTCATACAAACACTTTCGTAAAAGACTTCCTGACACTTAAAGCTATAGTAAATGTTAACAAATTTCTCTTCTTCAGAAACGCTTTTCCTACCATTGCCAGTCTACATTTTATATCCTCTCTACTTCGACCATTATCAGTTATTTTGCTCCCCAAATAGCAAAACTCCTTTACTACTTTAAGTGTCTCATTTCCTAATTCGACTACATTCCATTATCCTCGTTTTGTTTTTGTTGATGTTCATCTTATATCCTCCTTTCAAGACACTGTCCATTCCGTTCAACTGCTCTTCCAGTCCTTTGCTGTCTCTGACAGAATTACAATCTCATCGGCAAACCTCAAAGTTTTTATTTCTTCTCCATGGATTGTAATACCTACTCCGAATTTTTCTTTTGTTTACTTTACTGCTTGCTCAATATACAGATTGAATAACGTAGGGGATAGGCTACAACCCTGTCTCCCTCCCTTCCCCACCACAGCTTCCCTTTCATGCCCCCTCGACTCTTATAACTGCCATCTGGTTTCTGTACAAATTGTAAATACGCTTTCGCTCCCTGTATTTTACCCCTGCCACCTTCAGAATTTGAAAGAGAGTATTCCAGTTAACATTGTAAAATGCTTTCACTAAGTCTACAAATGCCAGAAACGCAAGTTTGCCTTTCCTTATCTTCTAAGATAAGTCTTAGTGTCAGTATTGCCTCACGTGTTCCAACATTTCTACGGAATTCAAACTGATCTCCTAGATCGGCTTCTACCAGATTTTCCATTCGTCTGTAAGGAATTCGTGTTAGTATTTTGCAGCCGTGACTTATTAAGTAGGTCATATGTTGGCAAAAATACATATTTAAAGTTGGTGGTACGCATAAGGAATCGTCCGACTTTTTTTGCCCTAAAATTACTTTAAGCAATAGTTGAGGAGCACACACAAACGTAAATGGCTCAGGTAACATACAATACCCCTCTGTGACAAATGTTTCTGGTCAAACAGAGACCAACAGGACAGATACAGGAAATAGTGATCATAAAGTCATTGTAGCGAGAACAACTTTCATAACATCCAAATATACCAAATGTAAATGCAACGTACCTCTATTTAAAGAAGAAAATAAAAAGAGATGGTCTCAGCTGCCTTTGTACCAATTTCCGTATGTCAATCGAATGTGATTCAGTTTCAAAGAAGCACTTGTAGGGCGGATAGCCGACAGAACGGCGCTACACGTCGCTCCCCTGTTTTCATATTCCGTTGGCGCCCGTCGCCATGAAGATCCCCACGCAAAGTCCTGCTCGACCGGCGGGAATTAGAGGGAGCCGTTGTCAGCACATCGCTGTGCGCCGTACTGCCGGAATCGTACACAGCTCCGACCGTTGGGGTTCCAGCTGACTTTTCAGCCACCCAAAATTCGTATCGAGAGCAGCTATTAACATAAGTGTGGTGTGCGTACTGTAAGACCTTCGGTACACACACCATCAGATTATTTGACATGTCGCTCTAACAAAGTAGGCGGGTGTCAGCAGTATGTCTCGTGATCTTATCGTGGCGTGTTTATCTTCTGCTGTTAGGTCAGACGATAGAAATGCCACTTGCACGGTTAGAGTAGCAGATTGACGGTGACCAACTTTAAACAGAACTTGGTTAATTTTCACACACATTTATTAAAATAGTAACAAGCATAAACCTTACGTAACTGGATTCTGGATGCTCTTTACAATTGACAATCTGACGTTCCTTTGGTCTTGGTACGTTAATCTTATTCTCACAAAAAAAATGGCTCTGAGCACTATGGGACTTAACATCTATGGTCATCAGTCCCCTAGAACTTAGAACTACTTAAACCTAACTAACCTAAGGACAGCACACAACACCCAGCCATCACGAGGCAGAGAAAATCCCTGACCCCGCCGGGAATCGAACCCGGGAACCCGGGCGTGGGAAGCGAGAACGCTACCGCACCTTATTCTCTCTCACATATCTCTGATACTTGACATAGTGTGTATACATTTCTCTTCATGGCTATGTACAGGAATATGATAATCTTATTAGGCACAGACTGAAACTTGAATATAGGCTGGTAGAGACTAATGCAGACTGGTAGAGACTAATGCAGACTGGTAGAGACTAATGCAGACTGGTAGAGACTAATGCAGACTGGTAGAGACTAATGCAGACTGGTAGAGACTAATGCAGACTGGTAAAGACTAATGCAGATTGGTACAGACTAATGCAGACTGGTACAGACTAATGCAGACTGACTAATCGGAGGTCTGTACACTCGTTATAATACCTCGCGCGTTCAGGTATCACTGCGCGAGTGTGATCCGCGAGGAGAAAAGGTTCTACATTAGCAGCAATCTCATTGGCTGCGTTACATATTAATACGCGGATCAGCGGAAGCAGAATTTGGTCCGTCTCTAAGGCAGCACCATCTCCTAGTGCGGAGACGGAAGAGCGCTGCGCCTGCGCTGTTGTGCTTAGTGGGAAAGTTGTGTACGCGTTGACTACGCGGAACTATGTACGCAATATCCCTCCCTTCCGGGGGAAGAAAAAAAGCTTTTGAAGTCTGCTTGAAAAGCCTTTTTTTCTGCTTCCTTGCTTTCCGGCGTGCGTATGTCTGTGGGTGCACACATGTTGTTCCCCGTGGCATTCGCCCGCGGTCCGCTAGGAAAACCCACTCAAAACCTACGGAACAGGGAACCGGAGAAGCAAAAATTTTGTTACATAATTGCATTTCAACATCGGTACATTGGACATAGCGTAAATGTAATTCTTCTTCGACGTCCATCTTCTCTGTGGATGTCGGCTGTGGACGGCTGGGGTAGCCGGCTGCCCATGAAGGTGCTGCGTTGGCGTCGGCGGAGGTGGCTGCGTTGGCTGCGGCGGCGGCGGCGGCGGCGGCGTCGGCTGCCGGTGACGGCGTCGGCTGCCGGTGACGGCGTCGGCTGCCGGTGACGGCGCCTGGAATCCTGCGAGCTGCTCGGTGTGGACATCTTCTTCTGAGTCTGCAACATGAAACAGCCTAGGAGTTCTGCCTATATGTGACTGCTGTCTTCGGTGCCAAATTGATTAGTATGGCGAATAACTACCCCACTTTGCGTTCTTATTCTATACATGACATTTCCAATGCATTCTACAATGATTCCTTGTGTCCAAGTACGCTTTCCTAGACTGTAGACAGTTACGAGGACTTTGTCGTTTACGGTGATTCGTCGTCCTTTCGACGTTCGTTGATCATTTTCTGGATGCATTGTGGGTTTTAGGATAGACATCAAAGTCCTGTGTTGTCGCCCATGCAGTTTTTCCGCTGGTGACTGTGCCTCGTGCGGAGTAGCTCTGTATTGTGACAGAAGAATTAATAAGGAAGTCTCTTTGTTGTACTGTTGCATCACCTTTGTCATGTGTACCTTCAACGTTCATACGAATCGTTCGGCGAGTCCATTAGCCTCAGGATGAAATGTTGCCGTCCTGTAATGTGCAATTCCGTTCATCTGACAGAAGGACTGGAATTCTTGCGACGTAAATTGTGTGCCGTTATCAGTCGCTATGGTTTGAGGCAATCCTTCAATTGAAAAGATCTTTGACAACGCTTGAATTGTTGTCGCTGAAGAAGTTGTGCGCATTTGTAGTACAAAAGGGAATTTTGAAAATGCATCAATGACAATTAACCAAGAAGTTCCAAAAAAAGGACCTGCATAGTCAATATGCAAACTTGACCAAGGTTCTGTTGCCTGTGGCCACGGAAAATATTGTCTTGGCGGAGCTGATTGATGTTGTTGTTGTTGTTGTTGTTGTGGTCTTCAGTCCTGAGACTGGTTTGATGTAGCTCTCCATGCTAATCTATCCTGTGCAAGCTCCTTCATCTCCCAGTACCTACTGCAACCTACATCCTTCTGAATCTGCTTAGTGTATTCATCTCTTGGTCTCCCACTAAGATTTTTACCCTCCACGCTGCCCTCCAATGCTAAATTTGTGATCCCTTGATGCCTCAGGACATGTCCTACCAACCGATCCCTTCTCCCAGTCAAGTTGTGCCACAAACTTCTCTTCTCCCCAATCCTATTCAATACCTACTCATTAGTTACGTGATCCACCCACCTAATCTTCAGCATTCTTATGTAGCAACACATTTCGAAAGCTTCTATTCTCTTCTTGTCCATACTATTTATAGTCCACGTTTCACTTCCATACATAGCTACAATCCAAACAAATACTTTCAGAAACGACTTCCTGACACTTAAATCTATACTCGATGTTAACAAATTTCTCTTCTTCAGAAACGCTTTTCTTGCCATTGCCAGTCTACATTTTATATCCTCTCTACTTCGACCATCATCAGTTATTTTGCTCCCCGAATAGCAAAACTCATCTACTACTTAAAGTGTGTCATTTCCTAAACTAATTCCCTCAGCATCACCCGAATTAATTCGACTACATTCCATTATCCTTCTTTTGCTTTTGTTGACGTTCATCTTATATCCTCCTTTCAAGACACTGTCCATTCCATTCATCTGCTCTTCCAAGTCCTTTGCTGTCTCTGCCAGAATTACAATGTCACCGGCGAACCTCTAAGTTTTTATTTCTTCTCCCTGGATTTTAATACCTACTTCACATTTTTCTTTTGTTTCCTTCACTGCTTGCTCATTATACAGATTGAATAACATTGGGGAGAGGCTACAACCCTGTCTGACTCCCTTCCCCACCATAGCTTCCCTTTCATGTCCCTAGACTCTTATAACTGCCATCTGGTTTCTGTACAAATTGTAAATAGCCTTTCGCTCCCTGTATTTTACCCCTGCCACCTTTAGAATTTGAAAGAGAGTATTCCAGTCAACATTGTCAAAAGGTTTCTCTAAGTGTACAAATGCTATAAACGTAGGTTTGCCTTTCCTTAATCTTTCTTCTAAGATAAGTCGTAAGGTCAGTATTGCCTCACGTGTTCCAAAATTTCTACGGAATCCAAACTGATCTTCCCCGAGGTCGGCTTCTACCAGTTTTTCCATTCGTCTGTAAAGAATTTGCGTTAGTATTTTGCAGCTGTGGCTTATTAAACTGATAGTTCGGTAATTTTCACATCTGTCAACACCTACTTTCTTTGGAATTGGAATTATTATATTATTCTTGAAGTCTGAGGGTATTTCGCCTGTCTCGTACATCTTGCTCACCGGATGGAAGAGTTTTGTCAGGACTGGCTCTCCCAAGGCCGTCAGTAGTTCTAATGGAATGTTGTCTACTCCCGGTGCCTTGTTTCGACTCAGGTCTTTCAGTGCTCTGTCAATCTCTTCACGCAGTATCGTATCTCCCATTTCATCTTCATCTACATCCTCTTCCATTTCGATAATATTGCCCTCAAGTACATCGCCCTTGTATAGACCCTCTATATGCTCCTTCCACCTTTCTGCTTTCCCTTCTTTGCTTAGAACTGGGTTTCCATCTGAGTTCTTGATATTCATACAAGTGGTTCTCTTCTCTCCAAAGGTCTCTTTAATTTTCCTGTAGGCAGTATCTATCTTACCCCTAGTGAGATATGCCTCTACATCCTTACATTTGTCCTCAAGCCATCCCTGCTTAGCCATTTTGCACTTCCTGTCGATATCATTTTTGAGACGTTTGTATTCCTTTTTGCCTTCTTCATTTACTGAACTTTTATATTTTCTCCTTTCATCTATTAAATTCAATATTTCTTCTGTTACCCAGGGATTTCTACTAGCCCTCGTCTTTTTACCTACATGATGCTCTGCTGCCTTCACTACTTCATCCCTGAAAGCTACCCATTCTTCTTCTACTGTATTTCTTTCCCCCATTCCTGTCAATTGTTCCCTTATGCTCTCCCTGAAACTCTGTACAAACTCAGGTTCTTTCAGTTTATCCAGGTCCCATCTCCTTAAATTCCCACCTTTTTGCAATTTCTTCAGTTTTAATCTACAGTTCATAACCAATAGATTGTGGTCAGTGTCCACATCTGCCCCTGGAAATGTTCTACAGTTTAAAACCTGGTTCCTAAATCTCTGTCTTACCATTATATAATCTGATACCTTTTAGTATCTCCAGGATTCTTCCATGTATACAGCCTTCTTTTATGATTCTTGAACCAAGTGTTAGCTATGATTAAGTTATGCTCTGTGCAAAAATCTAACAGACGGCTTCCTCTTTCATTTCTTAGCCCCAATCCATATTCACCTACTATGTTTCCTTCTCCCCCTTTTCCTACTGTCGAATTCGAGTCACCCATGACTATTAAATTTTCGTCTCCCTTCACTACCTGAATAATTTCTTTTATCTCATAATACATTTCATCAATTTCTTCGTCATCTGCAGAGCTAGTTGGCATATAAACTTGTACTATTGTAGTAGGCATGGGCTTCGTGTCTATCTTGGCCACTATAATACGTTCACTATGCTGTTTGTAGTAGCTTACCCGCACTCCTATTTTTTTATTCATTATTAAACCTACTCCTGCATTACCCCTATTTGATTTTGTATCTATAACCCTGTATTCACCTGACCAAAAGTCTTGTTCCTCCTGCCACCAAACTTCACTAATTCCCACTATATCTAACTTTAACCTATCCATTTCCCTTTTTAAATTTTCTAACCTACCTGCCCGATTAAGGGATCTGACATTCCACGCTCCGATCCGTAGAATGCCAGTTTTCTTTCTCCTGATAACGACGTCCTCTTGAGTAGTCCCCGCCCGGAGATCCGAATGGAGGACTATTTTACCTCCGGAACATTTTACCCAAGAGGACGCCATCATCATTTAACTATACAGTAAAGCTGCATGCCCTCGGGAAAAATTACGGCCGTAGTTTCCCCTTGCTTTCAGCCGTTCGCAGTACCAGCACAGCAAGGCCGTTTTGGTTATTGTTACAGGGCCAGATCAGTCAATCACCCAGACTGTTGCCCCTGCAACTACTGAAAAGGCTGCTGCCCGTCTTCAGGAACCACACATTTGTCTGGCCTCTCAACAGATACCCCTCCATTGTGGTTGCACCTACGGTATGGCTATCTGTATCATTGAGGCACGCAAGCCTCCCCACCAACGACAAGGTCCATGGTTCATGGGGGGAGGACTGATTGATGCGTCTGACATAATTTACAGTTAGAAAGCATTGTTTCAATATCTTTATCAATGACCTTCCAGTAGCAATGTCCTCTGGCCATGCGTTTCGTGCGTACTATGCCCCAATGACATTGGCGTAACATTTTAGCACTTGAGTCCTGAGAGTTTTGGGTATAACTACTCTCGTTTTTCCCGTTTCACTGTGAACTAGTATGACGCCTTTGTGCACTGTGAGAGCATGTCTCATGTTCCAATAAGATTTCACTTCTGGCTGAGCGAAGATGTTCTTATCGGTTGGCCATTCCGTAAGAATATACTGCTTTATCTTTGATAACACTGGATCTTTGGTCACTAACTTAGCTATTAAGGTGGCTTTGGCGGGGAAATTTGCCACGACGTCCTCACTGATTACGTCTATCTGAAAACATACGTCCTCTGATTTGTCAAAATGTTCATGTTGACCCGCCGGTAGACGTGAAAGTACATCGGTGTTGGCATGATTTGCCGTCGATCTATATAAGATCTCGTAGTTGTAATTAGACAGTAGCAATGCCCAACGTCGTAAACGCTGTGCTGTCTTAGTGGATACACTATTATGTGGTCCGAATATTGTCACCAATGCCTTATGGTCTGTGAGCAGAATTAATTTTCTTCCGTATATGTAGTCCTGAAACTACTTCACCGCAAAGATAATTGCTAGTGCCTCTTTTTCTACTTGGCTATAGTTTCGTTGACTTGAGTTTAAAGTTTTCGACGCGTATGCAATCGGTCGTTCAATTCCTTGATGTTTATGGGACATGACTGCACCGATCCCGTAATCTGACGAGTCCGCCGCAATAGTGATCAACTTTTGCGGGTCATATGTCGTAAGACATTTTGCGTCTACTAAACTTTGTTTCAGTTTGTCGAATGCGCGCTGGCATTCTTTGGACCAATTCCACGCGACTCCTTTGCGAAGCAATCTGTGTAACGGTTCGGAAATTTCAGCTGCTTGCGCTATGAATTTCCGGTAATAATTAATTTGGCCTAATAAAGCTCTAAGTTGCTTCAAGTCTTTCGGAGCTGGCAATTTCTGAATTGCTTCTATAGGCTGTAGTGTCCGACTGATTCCGTTATTTGACAATATATGTCCTAAATACTGAATTTTCTTGACAAAAAAATATACATTTCTTCTTGTTGCACCTGAGATTGGCCTTTCTGAGAACCTTGAACAGTTCTTCCAGGTTATCTAGTAAATCTTGTGGAGATTTTCCCGAGACGATTATGTCATCGAGATAGTTAACTGCGTTAGGACAGTTTCTAATTAACTGTTCCAAGTAACGTTGAAAGAGGCTTGGTGCGCTAGCGATACCAAATGGTAAGCGCTTGTATCTGTACAATCCAAATGGAGTATTTATGACCATAAACTTTTGAGTATCTTTGTCTAAAGGGATCTGCAGATATGCTTCCTTTAAATCCAGTTTGGCGAAATACACACCCCCTGCTACTTGATACGTCAGTTCTTCCGGTTTCGGTATCGGGTATGTATCTATAATGCACTGTGAGTTGACAGTAGTCTCGAAATCTCTACAGATACGTAATGATCCATTTGGCTTTTCTATTACAACGATTGGTGTTGCCCAGGCGCTAGATGTGACTGGTTCGATAATACCATTGACTTCTAAACGGTCAAGTTCTTGTTTTACGCGTTCTTTCAGTGCGTAAGGGACAGTTCTAGCTTTGCAAAACTTCGGCACTGCCTTCGGTGTCAGCGTAATGTGTGCCTGGTAATCTGTTACACTGCCTGTCGCGGAGGAAAAAATATCGTCGTACTTCTGCAACACTGTTAGTAATTTACCTTTCGGAACGTGATGTGTGACCTGTTTCGCTTCATGGATTGTGAAGCCTAATTCGTTAAAGAGATCCAGACCTAGCAAGTTTGATGCCTTATGGGTGTTAACTACTGCTAAAGTAGCTGTCTTGGTAAACTGTTTGTAAGTTACTTCCGTCGTCAGTGCATCTTTGACTGAAATTTGTTCCGTACTGTAGCTGTACAGTGAGCTGTCAAAATGCTGCAATTTAGGAGAACCTAGCCGTTTATGCACGTGCAGATTTATGAAAGAGATCGACTATCCTGTGTCAATCTAGAATTTGATAGGTATGTTGTTCACCAGTAATGTGACATACAAAGACTTGTTCCTGTTTTGTACAATATTTATTTACTTATTTATTTATGCATTTATTTTACCTGGCAAGATTAGGGCCTTCAGGCCCTCTCTTGCACCTAACCAGGCATACTGAGATTGTGCGAATTTCAGTTTGTATCGAACATTATGGACATATAACGTGTTATACAGTATTAATGTTAAAGAAAAAAATAGAGATTATAACAGTAATATAATGATAATTATAACAATCAAAAAAATTAATTATAACAATCAAGAATAATAATAATAGTAATGACTATGTATATGAAAGTAAACATTTTTCTTTTGTGAATTTCAATCCTATTGCTAGTTGGGAATTTTCTCGTTATGTTCTTGCAGCTTGTGAGTTATTCTCATCGAGCAGAGACATAAGACGATAGAATGGGGTCAAAGAGATATAGAAGAAGTAGCTAGGTTAGAGGAAGAGAAATAGAATGGTAAAATTCGAAGCTATGATGGAAAGGAGAAAGAAAGAGATGAGAGGGGCACAACAATGGTGGCTATACCGTCCCTAATATGTAAGTTTTGAGTACCCTCTTGAATGTTGAGTGGTTCTGGATAAGACGTAGATCACAGGGGAGCCCGTTCCATAGTCGTATGGCTGAGATGGAGAATGACACGGAGAAAGATTTTGTGTTATGTAAAGGTACAGCCAAGATGCTAGACGTATCCGATCTGGTATTGCGGTTGTGGAATGATGATAGGTGTTTAATGTGAGAAGATAAGTATTGGGGGCACCAGTGGCTAAGAAATCGATGAAGTAAGCACATCGTGTGGAGATCGCGAGCCTTATGTGGGCGTATCCAACCTAGCTGAGAGTATGAAGGACTGATATGATCATACAACCGTATATTGCACACGTATCTAACGCAAGCTTTCATCACTAGCTCGAAGCATCTCGGATTTTCACTATTTGTGCCGTGTTCAACTACATCACAGTAGTAAAGATTAGGCAAGACTAGTGTTTGGACTAATTTTTGTTTAACGTGGGTTGGAAATATTTTACTATATTTTTGAATAGCATGTAGGATGAGAGCGATTTCCGGCAAGCTGTGACTGTTTGGTCTTCCCAGTTTAGATGTTCATCCAAGATTATTTCAAGGATTTTTACTGTTTTTTTGGTATGGTAGTTGGGTACCATTGAGGAGTATTTGAGGGACTGTTTCGCGAAAGTACCGGCTGATTAACTTTGGATGAGATATAAGTATGACCTGGGATTTCTTGGGGTTTAGTTTCAGACCTAGGTTCTGTGCCCATCGAGAAACAGAGCAAAGATCTGCGTTCATACTCGCTACTGCGTCAGCAATGTTCTTGGGGCTTGCACTTATGTACAGTTGGATGTCGTTGGCATATAGATGGTAGTTGCAGGAGTGAATCACTGAAGAAATATCATTAATGTACAGTGAGAAGAGTAATGGACCAAGGACGGAGCCATGGGGAACTCCAGAGCGCACGGTTTTCCATGATGACTTTTCCGACCCACAAATGACTTGTTGACTTCTGTTTTTGAGGTAGCTGTCGAACCAGTATATTGCGCTGTTTGAGAAATTCAGCTGTTTCATTTTAATTAGTAATATATCAAAGTCAGCTGAATCAGAAGCCTTGCTAAAGTCAAGCAGTGTTAGGATGGTAGCTTCACGTCTGTCCATAGCATGTTTAATATCATCAGTTACTTTGATTAATGCAGTTGCTGTACTATGGTGCTTTCGAAAGGCTGACTGATATTTGTCATGGATGTTATGAGTTTTGAGGTAATCCGTCAGCTGTTCATGGACGATGTATTCTAGGGCTTTAGATATTGCAGGTAGTATGCTGATCGGACTGTAGTCACCTGGCGACTTTCGGTTGTCAGTCTTGGGTATGGGTTGAATTAAACTTTGCTTCCACTCAGTAGGATATGTGCTACTGACAAGAGACAGGTTGAAGATGTCTGTGATAACTGGAATAATAGTGTCTACGACGTTCTTAATCATGCCAATGCTCACTCCATCATTTCCTACTGCCTCGGAAGAGATTCTCATAATTGCCTTGTGTACTGTGCCGGTAGTGACATGTTTTAGGAAGAACTTGTCTCTCGAGAGATTGATATCTTGGGGCTGGTAATTTGTCGCTGCGTGGCAGTTTACAGCTGTTGAGAAGAAATCGTTTAATTCTTCTGCAGACGCTTGATAAACAGCGTCAGATCTTAGCTTCCCTATACCAAAACTGCGCAACTTTTTCCACAGTGCAGCAGGTTTCGATATGCCGCATACGACAGAGCGGGCACGTCTGATTTTGGCATTCCTCACGCTTTGCTTGGTTCTGTTTCAGAGTTTCCGATAAACTTCGTACGCCTCGGGAGTTGGGTTACGTTTGAAGGCCCTATGTGCAGCATCACGTTTATTCATTAAGTGGCGTAATGCAGTGGTGAGCCACGGATCGGGAGCTCTCTTTACCTTGACAGTGCGTTGAGGAGCATGTTTATCATACAGTGCAATAATTTTGCGACATAATTCCCGAATTTTTCCGTCTAAAGTCGGTTTATTGCTTATATCATGCCAAGGGATGTCTGACCAATCCTTTTGAAGAGCGTCATGGTTAACATTTTTTAGATTTCTGTAGGTTACCAGGTGAGATTTTTCTTTGGCAGTATGCATTGAGTAATTTAAGAATATCACGTCATGAGCAGAGAGTCCCGGAGCCGATGTCTGATTGGCGCGAATTATTTTAGCTGGTCGCTTTGTTGCTATTATATCTATGAGTGTAGGGCTGTGTGGCGTGTGATGAGTTGGGTCCAGCGGTGTTAAACTCATATCATTGGAGTGGAACGGTCTCCTTAGTTTTTCTGCAGAGGGAGATTTTAACTGTAAGTCGATGTTTGTGTCGCCCATAACGATTATGTGTTCATACTGTGACTCGAGCGAGGATAGAGCAGACTGAAAGGAGGACATGGCACCGACGTTTGGAGGTTTGTAGATTACTCCAATTAGCAGTTTCTGATTTGATGTATTTATTTCGAAAAACAAGAACTCTGCTTCTCCTTCGCCCTTTGCATCCGATGTGCATTGTATAGTAGGTGTCAGATCAGAGCGAACATAGGCACCCACACCACCCCCGCGTCGTGTTTCACAAACTGCCCTTAGCAGAGAGTAACCAGTGATTCGGATAGCGTCGGAAGAAATGTTTGGTTTCAACCAAGTTTCACAGACGAGGATAATATGGAACAGCGATTGGCAGAACAGGTCACAGAACTCGTCGAAGTGAGCCGTTAGCGACTGCGCGTTCGCGTGGGCCACAAAGAGCCCGCCGCCGGAACCGGTCCGTCCCATTGTGGCCGCCTGTAGGACCGAGCGCGCTCCGTTTACCTGCTGGCCGGAAGAGGGACAAGAGCTGGAATTCGCGGGGGAAGACATATTTATAGGTGTGCCCAAGATCGTGGCTGACTCAAGCGTCTGTGGACTAAAGGTGAAAGACAGACTGGAGGTATCGGAGAAGGGAGCGAAAAGAAAGATGGAAAGTGGCAGTAGTGGTTACGAAAAAGATAATAGTAGTAGTAGTGGTAGTGACCAGGATGAAAATAACAGATATAGAAAGGCGGTTTTAGGGAGATTCCTGTTAATGGAGAATGTTAATTCCCGTTTGACAGACAATATGAATATACATGAGCACTTACGATAGACAAATAAAATGGTTCAAATGGCTCTGACCACTATGGTACTTAACATCTGAGGTCATCAGTCCCCTAGAACTTAGAACTACTTAAACCTAACTAACCTAAGGACATTACACACATCCATGCCCGAGGCAGGATTCGAACCTGCGACCGTAGCGGTGGCGCGGTTCCAGACTGAAGCGCCTAGAATCGCTTGGCCACTCTGGCCGGCTAGATAAATAAGGAAGCAATATTTATGTGAAACAATTGACTGATTTTAAATATACTTATGGTACTTATAGAAATAACGAAGCAATATTTACGTGAAAAAAATAAAAAAGAATAAAAATTAACTTATATTAGACAGAGTACAATATGAGACTTTGTGTCTCACGAGATTTCGCTTAGTCTTTCAGTTCGAACATGTTCGTCACCGTTTTCCTCCCTCCTTCCGTCTTGACTACGATCCTGCCATCCTGGGTCCATACATTTTGAAGGCCGAACTGTGTGATCGCAGCGTTCAAAACTTTGTGTCTTTCGCGCGTCAGATCTTCCCTCAGGGTAACCCCATTCTTGGCAAGTTTTCTTTTCTGAGCAAACACTTCAGCTCTTTTCCGGTATGACACAAATTTAATTATGATGGGCCCGGGTTTCACGGCACCTGGTAGCCTGCGCCCACCACGGTGGCTTCTGTCAATATCGGCCACGTCGACCTGCACGCCAAGTTTCTCACGCTCGAGGCTAAGGGCCAACTCGTCGGTGTTTTCACGATCGTTTTCAGCTACCCCGAACAAGCGCAAGCTGTTCCTTCGCTGATACAGCTCAATGTCATCGGTGGCAGCAGACAGTTTAGCATCTACGTCGGCGGCTTTTGCCTCTTGGCGGCCAGGGACTTTGTAAGAGACTGGATTTCGGAGCTACTGCACGACTACGCCCAGCGTGCCTTTCTGTGCACCTGGGACCGGACGAGCCCCCCGATGCCGGGCGGCGAGTCCCCACCTGCCGCCGGAGCGCGGCCGCCCGCGCCGCCTGCGCCCCTGTGGCCTCGCCTGCTGCAGCTCACTCGTGCCCTTCCCATTCTTCACTCCCGAGAACAACACACCACGGCGAGCAACACTTGTTTAGTCGGATGCACACGTTGTGGACTGCCGCACCTCCCTGTAACACCTTCAATGAGCGGAAAAACTCGCGAGCCGAAGAAACGCGCGTCACTCAGTGGCCGCCATCTTACTAACAACTAGCATTACCTTCGTGTTTAACTTTTGAAACCTGAATACAGTCTTGCCTATGCATATCGTCACACGCATTGGAGGTATACTTCTTAAAATTAAGCACTTTCTTATTGTTAAACTTATTTCTAGACTGTACACTTTTCTTATTACACACTTCTGATTTGTGCCCTTTACGTTTGCAAAAGTCACAATGTGCATTACGATAGTAACAATTGTCCCTGTGATGATTGATTTCACATTTAAGACATAATTTCAACTTTAGTCTTTGAGTTTGGATGTGTGATCCGTTCTTAGATCGCGTGAGCCTAGCCTTGCTGTTCTGTTTACGGCCCCGGGTACGCGGGCCGCGTTGCCCCGTGTCGCGTGCCTGTGTCGCGAACACGTCACAGCCGTCGTCTTGTACTACACTCACAGAAGCTTGGCTTTGTTCGTGTGCTCCAATGATTGGTAAACAATCGTGCAAGGACGCATTGATTAAACTAAGGAGCTCTTTCCTTAATTTCTCGTCTGGTGAATGTATTATGAGCATATCACGTATTAAAGAATCTGCATAGGACTTTTTACACTTTTCGTTTTCACAAATAAATTTGCAGTTCCTAGTTAATCCTTGCAACTGTGTAATCCATTCCGTGTATGTTTGCTGTGCCTTTTTCTTGCATAAGTAAAATTTATGCCTTGCAGCAGCGACATGCGTTTGCTTGTCCAAGTATTTTTCGAGCAAGTCTTTAATAGCTGGGAATGACAAATTTGTCGGTTCAAAAGTCGGATTCAGTTTTAAGATAAGGTTGTAGATAGCTGCGCCGCAATTTGCCAAAAAATAAGATCTTTTTCCTACATCACCTGATATCTGGTGTGTGAGTAAGTGCCGTTCCAGACGTGCTGCATAGTCCGGCCACGCTTCTTCCTTGCTGTTGTTAACTGCGAAAGGTGGTGGCGGAAGTTTAATTTGTAGCGGAGACGCTACGGCAGGCTGCGCCTCCAAACGTTCCACCCTTGTAAGCAACGCCTGTTGCGTCTGTTGTGTTTGTGCCGTGAGATTTACGATCTGCGCCGTGAGGTCCATGGTTACCTGAAAATGCCAAGTGCGACTAGATTACTGCAATAATGATATTTTAGCTGCAAGAGAGCGGGTGAGCAGTCAAGTATGTATCTTCCAGAAGGTTACTGTATTCTATTCTATTTCAGGCTCACACGTGGTCATCCATAAGTGTGCTGAAATCATCTGTTTCCTTAGTACCTCGTCGCCAATGTGGTGCGCGTACCGTAAGACTTTCGTTACACACACCATGAGATTATTTGACTTGTCGCTCTAACGAAGTAGGCGAGTGTCAGCAATATGTCTCGTGGTCTTATCGTGGCGTGTTTATCATCTGCCGTTAGGTCAGACGATAGGAATGCCACTTGCACGCTTAGAGTAGCAGATTGACGGTGACCAACTTTAAACAGAACTTGGTTAATTTTCACACACATTTATTAAAATAGTAACAAGCATAAACCTCACGTAACTTCATTCTGGATGCTCTTTAAAATTGACAATCTGTAGTTCCTTTGGTCTTGGTACGTTAATCTTATTCCCACATATCTCTGATACTTGACAAAGTGTGTATACATTTCTCTTCATGGCTATGTACAGGAATATGATAATCTTATCAGGCACAGACTGAAACTTGACTATAGGCTGGTACAGACTAATGCAGACTGGTACAGACTAATGCAGACTGACTAATCGGAGGTCTGTACACTTGTTATAATACCTCGCGCATTCAGGTATCACTGCGGGAGTGTGATCCACGAGGAGAAAAGGTTCTACGTTAGCAGCAATCTCATTGGCTGCGTTACATATTAATACGCGGATCGGCGGAAGCAGAATTTGGTCCCTCTCTAAGGCAGCGCCATCTCGTAGTCCGGAGAAGCACGAGTGCTGCGCCTGCGCTGTTGTGCTTAGCGGGGCGCGCTCTAATGGGAAAGTTGTGTACGCGCTGACTACGCGGAATTATGTATACAACAATGAGTAATATAAAAGTTGGTACCATCGGTGAAGCAAAACAACTTAGTCTTTTAATTAAGGGAAGTCGGATCCATATCCATACTAATTATATTTCTTTAGGATTATACTGATGAAATAACTCGTTTTTCGTAATAATATAAACTGATTCCTAGACGAAAGTTCCGTGCGTAATGACTGGCAAGTTGCACAGGTCATTCAAACACACCAGAAAGAAAGTACAAGTAATAGGTTGAATTATAGGCCCGTAGGACTGATATTGATTTGTAGTAGGATTTTGGAGCGTATACTGTGCTCCAACGTTACGACAGACAACGAAAAAGCAGAGGAGGGCAGGTTGTTTTGTCCAGTATTATCACAACATAAGGGAAAGAGTGCCACAGATATGATAAGCTAGTTTGGGTGGCAGTCATTAAAATAAAATCGTTTTTCGTTGGGGCGTGATCTTTTAGCGGATCTATCACTACCAACTTTCCACATCAAATAACAGAACGTATAGTTGACTCTCATCTATAAGGAAAGAAGCGAACTTCGTGATAAAAGTAAGAGAAATAAGAGACATCACGGGACTACTTGGGTGTTCAGTCTTACACGTGCTATCTGAGAGTGGAATGGATTATAAATGATATGATTGTGGTTTTATGAACCGTCTGCCAAAACCAAAAGTCTGAATTGCAGAGTAATCATGTAGATGATATAATAATATATTTCTATATCTACTGATAACATTTCATATGTTTAGTGTGCTGACTTTTTAAAATTGACGGAAAATGACTGAAATAATGTTAACGCTTGTGAAGAGGTAGTTGTAATAGCTCTTAATGGCACTGTGTAACTCTTCTACTTCGATTAAATTTTGTTATGGAATATCACAATGCAGATTTCCGCTGACACTCACAAATACTGAAATGATATTACATGTTAATTTAAAAGAAGCAACATTGTGAGACTGCCTTCGAAATATCACATTTTCCTAACTATAAGCAATTACGAGAATAATTCCTTTCTGCGTTTGTAAATTCAGAGTATGTGAAGTTTAATCAATGTTCCAACAATGTATTTCAGTAATTAATGCTTTTCCAAAGATTACAGATTTTAGTGTTCCCTCACTGTATGTTGACAAACTAATGCGGCTGCTGTTATATCTTTGCTTCCTCACTCATTTTGTTAAGAAGGCGTGGTGCCTACGCTGACTTTAGATGATTACTCACCAAAAGTATTATTGATCCTAGGGGACAAATTTGCTCGAACCCAATAGCTTTTCTGGAAAGTGCAAATGAATTCGGAGCAGTATGTTTAGAAATATCCAGGGGGGACAAATATTTTCATTTTAATCACAGTTATCGATTTTCAGTTACATTTGATCGTAATACGTATTTGTACGGAGGGACGTTTATCAAACAAAAGAGAAAGAGGGAGAAACACAAATTAGCACGATATTCTGCGCTCTTACAAAAGTTTAAAATGTAAAATACTCTTCATATTTATTAATCGCCACGAAGCACTTTCCATCTGTAACTTCATACAGCTCATGTTCAGAAATCGTTACCAAGACCTCAGTAAACTTTCACTGCCTGAAATAATACACCATGTGCTCCTCTTTTGTACACGGTTAGCACTAACTGTCGTACAATGAGTCGTTCGGATCCACATTTTCATGCATTCAGTCTTCAATCTAGCCAGTATGGACTACGATCCTGCAGTAACCCTTCTTTGCTCCTAGCAGTTGTCTTACTCCCATGATTGCTCCCTTCCATCGATTTTACTTAATACGCTAATTTCTCTGGGCATTGTTTATCAAGAGTTATTACATATAACAGTACATACAGAAGTTTACATATGTCGTGTGAAAATATAATCTATTCAACACAACATGTAATACTTAATTATAGTTTGTAATAACAGCAAAGAACATTTTTATGAGTTACCATCGATTTCTTTCAATTCAAGATAATATCAATAATGAAAGAGACTATACCTCATATAAAACATAACAATTTACCCATGTGTATACATGGAAGAGGCCTGGAGATACTGGAAAGTTTCAGATACATTATATAATGGTAAGACAGGGATTTAGGGACCAGGTTTTAAATTGTAGGATATTTCCAGGCGCAGATGTGGACTCTGACCACAATCTGTTGGTTATGACTGTAGATTAAAACTGAAGAAACTGCAAGAATGTGGGAATTTCAGAAGATGATATCTGGATAAAGTGACAGAACCAGAGATTGTAGAGAGTTTCAGGGAGAGCATTACAGTACGATTGACAGACGTGGGGAAAATAAATACAGTAGAAGAAGAACGGGTAGCTTTGAGGGATGAAATAGTGAAGGCAGCAGAGGATCAACTAAGTAAAAAGACGAGGGCTAGTAGAAATCCTTGGTTAACAGAAGACATAATGAATTTAATTGATGAAAGGGGAAAATATAAAAATGCAGTAAATGAAACAGGCAAAAAGGAATACAAACGTCTCAAAGATGAAATCGACAGGAAGTGCAAAATGGCTAAACAGGGATAGCTTGAGGACAAATGTAAGGATGTAGAGGCATATTTCAGTAGGGGTAAGATAGATACTGCCTACAGGAAAATTAAAGAGACCTTTGGAGAAAAGAGAGCCACTTGTATGAACATCAAGAGCACAGATGGAAACCCAGTTCTAAGCAAAGAAGGGAAAGCAGAAAGGTGGAAGGAGTATATAGAGGGTCCATATAAGGACAATGTACTTGAGGACGGTGGATGCAGATGAAGATGAAATTGGAGATATGATACTGTGTGAAGAGTTTGACAGTGCACCGAAAGACCTAAGTCGAAACAAGGCCCCGGGAGTAGACAACATTCCATTAGAACTACTGACAGCCTTAGGAGAGCCAGCCCTGACAAAACTCTACCGTCTGGTGAGCAAGATGTATGTGGCAGGCGAAATACCCTCAGAATTCAAGAAGAATTATAATAATTCCAGTTTGAAAAAAAGCATATGTGAAAATTACCGGACTATCAGTTTAATAAGTCACGGCTGCAAAATACTAACATGAATTATTTACACACGTATGGAAAAACTGGAAGAAGCCGACCTCGGAGAAGATCAGTTTGGATTCCGTAGAAATGTTGGAACACGTGTGGCAATACTGACCCTACGACTTATCTTAGAAGAAAGATTAAGGAAAGGCAAACCTAAGTTTCTAGCATTTGTAGACTTAGAGAAAGCTTTTGACAATGTTGACTGGAATAGTCTCTTTCAAATTCTGAAGATGGCAGGCGTAAAATATAGGGAGCGAAAGGTTATTTACAATTTGTACAGAAACCAGATGGCAGTTATAAGAGTCGAGGGACGCGAAAGGGAAGCAGTGGTTGCGAAGGGAGTGAGATAGGGTTGTAGCCTATTCCTGATGTTATTCAATCTGTATATTGAGCAAGCAGTAAAGAAAAATTCGGAGCAGGAGAAGAAATAAAAACTTTGAGGCTTACCGATGAGATTGTAATTCTGTCAGAGACAGGAAAAGACCTGTAAGAGCAGTTGAACGGAATGGACAGTGTCTTGAAAGGAAGATATAAGATGAACATCAACAAAAACAAAACGACGATAATGGAATGTAGTCGAATTAATTCGGGTGATGCTGAGGGAATTAGTTTAGGAAATGAGACACTTTAAGTAGTAGATGAGTTTTGCTATTCGGGGAGCAGAATAACTGATGATGGTCGAAGTAGAGAGGATATAAAATGTAGACTGGCAATGGCAAGAAAAGCGTTTCTGAAGAAGAGAAATTTGTTAACATCGAGTATAGATTTAAGTGTCAGGAAGCCGTTTCTGAAAGTATTTGTTTGGATTGTAGCTATGTATGGAAGTGAAACGTGGACTATAAATAGTATGGACAAGAAGAGAATAGAAGCTTTCGAAATGCGTTGCTACATAAGAATGCTGAAGATTAGATGGGTAGATCACGTGACGAATGCGGAGGTACTGAATAAAATTGGGGAGAAGAGGAATTTGTGGCACAACTTGACTAATAGAAGGCATCGGTTGGTAGGATATGTTCTGAGGCATCAAGGGATCACCAATTTAGTATTTGAGGGCAGAGTGGAGGGTAAAAGTCGTAGAGGGAGACCAAGAGATGAATACGGTAAGCAGATTCAGAAGGATGTAGGTTGCAGTAGGTACTGGGAGATGAAGAAGCTTGCACAGGATAAAGTAGCGTGGAGAGCTCCATCGAACCAGTCTCCGGACTGAAGACCACAACAACAACAATGTGTACGATATTTGTGGCGCCTGGTACCAGTGGTGACTGATGGTGTGTGTCGACGGATATCGTGACGTGACAGGTCAACATCGAATTTTCTGTCGTGCTCTACGGTGGGCCTGATGGGACCTACGGAGGCCAGTTCCTCGGAAAATCCCAAGAAAAGTTTTTTTTACTACATTTTCGCCGTAACCAGCGGACCAAATGACAGCCAAGGATTTCAAGTGGTTATGCACAGCAAATTCCCTTCCCCAGATCCTGATCTCGAACAACCTTGAAAACTGTCTTTACCCGTTTCCAAGACTAAGAGGTGCAAAGTTACCGTACCTGTAAACATAAAATCCGGTATGAGGCCAAATATAAGTTTTAAGTAACTATAGTAATTTGCTGAAATTTTAATGGTATATTCTCTAGACGTTTATCTAGAAGAGCCATCTCCTCGTTTTAAAAATTCTTTATCAGTTTCCGAGAAACACTCCAAAAACTTGGTTTTTAGGTAACAAACCCCAGACATGGAGGCGGCTATACACAGCATATGGGCATAATTTTTACTATTTACTCCTAAGACCCTGATCTCGGAAGCCTAGAAACTTTTTTATCTATCTTTATCCGATTCCGAGATACAGATATGCAAATTTGCACTTCTTGTACACACAAAATACGCACGTGAAAACCGGTATGAGACGAAAACGTAGTTTATAAAGGTTATCATCTGGGAACCCCATGTTGTAGTCTAAAAATTTCCTGCCGGGGAAATCCAGTCTGAGATATAAAATTAGTTTTGCATTATTTGAGTTTCGCATATGGAAATTATCTACAGTTTACTGACCAATAAATTTGCTTTCATATGAATTACATGGTTGCTTGCACCAAGGAAAAGAGAGGACCCAGCCGAAAAACGCTCCTATCGAAGCAGAAAAATACGAAATGCGAATATGTTCCTGTTTATTTAAAACATTCTGACTGAAAGTGGGATACCAGCTGCCTCATTCTACCTTCCCCAGCAGCTTTGAAACTTTTCTCAAAAATTTTGACATGCGAACGTACACGAGCTTTTTTTATGGTAAGAGAGAAGGGGACAGAGGAAGTAGCAAAGAGACGGAAAGGTAACAAATACTGGAAGAGAGTAGAGAATGTTTGTGTTACAGAAAGAGTGAAGGAGATAACGGCAGTGTGAGAGAAAGCGAGAGACAGTGACAGAACAGTGCTAGGAAAAGAGTAAAGGAGACAGTGCCAGGAGGGAGAAATTAAGAGAAATAGAAAATGGAAGTGTCTGAGGGCCAGTGACAATGGGAGGCAGAGCATATGACAATGACAAATAAGAGAGAAATAGTGTCAGTGAGAAGAGATAGCAGCAGCAGCAGCAACAGGAAGGGATGGGATGGCAGCAGTAAGGGAGAGCAAGAGGGAAGCAGTGAGAGGAAGAGGAGAATATAGCTGTGAGGCAGAGCGGAGAGGTTTGTGACTGTGACAGAGGAAACAGTGGCAGAAAAACAGGAAGAGATAATGATAATGAGTTGGACTAAATGAGTGAGTGGGAAAGGGCAACTGGGAGTGATTCGGTATCAGTGATTTACATCACTGGACTAGTTACAGTTAGGAGAGCTTGTGGGAGTTTGAGGTGAATTGCATGTTTGGAAGAACGCGAATTTGTTCGCATGCCAAAATTTTGAAGACAATTTTTAATGGCGCTGAGAGAAGTAGAATGAGGCAGCTGGTACCGCACTTTTGAGTCAGGTTCTTTTAAACAGGATCGTATTTGCTTTTTCGTGCTCCAATAGGAGCATTTTTCCTCCGGTTTTACGTATGGGCCACTGCACGATGGTTGAAGAGAGTTTCGGAAGGCACTATGTCGGGTGAAAGCCTGTTTGCATGGCGCAAGCTGTAGAAAATGGCCAGTCCGTGGGTGGTATGTTCTTTTGAAACTACTGAGCGGAACTAGCGGATCTGCGACTGTAGATGTTATACATAGTCTGGTACTTCAGTAGTATCGCTTGATGTGTCAGGCAGTTGCAGCGTTTGTCCTGATATTGATTTAAGCATTGTCTGTTGGGAATTTTAAATATCTTTCGGTGGCCCAGGAGGACAATTTGGAGGCTGTCAGCCCATTGCTCTGCGGCATGACACCTGTGCGAGGCCTTGAACTGATGGTGGAGCCTTTCCCGAGACCATTAGCTGCCTTGGTCACAAGCTGAGATTCGGTTCATGCCAAGCATTGCTGAAAATGAAAATGCTCGAATGAGAAATGATTGGAACTGTTTACCCTCACCAGTGGTGACGCATAAGGCTTTGCCGAAGTTGGCAGTCCACTTGCGAAATGTCATGGCTATAGTTGCTGCTGTTGCATCTTTCACAGGGCAGGTCGCACGCTGACGACAGAAACGGCCGGTCGCCATTAAACAGTACTTGTATACCCCAGGCGGTAGTAAAAGTCCAGTGATGTCGATGCAGACATGCTGAAATCGTTGATTCAGTGGGGTGAAAGTACAGAGCAGAGTTCAAACGGCGAGTTATTTTGTTGCGCTGACAAGCATTGCACTGGTGGACAAACACTGTGCAATTCTTCATATTTCGCCAAACAAATGTCTTTTACACTAGTCGTACAGTAGTCCTTCGTCCTGGATAAGAGAGGTTGTGAATACAGAAAATTGCTTGCCGGCCGAATTCTACGAGTACTGTCGGAAACGGCTGCACTTCGGACTTTCGTAGGTCGCTTTCATAAGTCACAGAATAGCGTTACGTTCAAGGTTGATATTCGAATACATCGGACGGAGATGTAAACCTGACGATACTTCGACAAATATATTTAGTTTGTTGTTTTCTTGATGAGCAAGTGCAATGGCGTCAGTTCGTCTGCAGATCTATCCCGCTTCCCATCAAAATATCAAACATCCGTAGTAATTTCTGCTATGAAGCCCAAATGCAGCAACTGTCACAACGGTGCCTCGTCTGACTTCTGGTGAAAGGCGAATAAGAAAGGTTGTGACAGTTGTTACACCCTCCCGTTGTCTCAAAATGCCGCGCGCAGAATTGCGACTTGGTGCTCGCTTCCTACGTGAGCCAGGAATGTGCGGTAAAAAGTTTTTGCTTGAGCCTGTCCCAGCGGGCATTTGTGTAGCTGTTTTAATGTAACAGTATATACTGGGTGGTTTTTGAAGAGCCCCACTTCTACACTTTAAACTTGTACGAATCGGTTCAAAGTGCACACAAAGTAGGTAAATTGATAAAGTAAAAATGTTTTTTGTTCAATAATCTTTATCCGTTGTCGAGATACTGTGGTTTAAATTCGAGCTAAATGTGGCCGGTAAAATTTGTTCTTATGAGAACTGAATGCGCAGAAATGGTTTAAAGTGAATCAGAAAAATAAAAAATGCATTCTTACGATTAAACTGAAAATTCACTTTCAAAAATCTAGCTTCGTTCTGATTTTACGTGCGAAAACCACATTTTTTATGAGGTATTTTTCTTTTCGCGCGCTACTTCTGTGTTTCAAACTTGTGCTAGTGGGTTCAAATTTTGGAGGAAGGTAGATAAATGTATGTAAATAATGGTCGTCCCGTTGTTTTGTGAAAACTTCGCCTGTTGCAATGATATAAGCAACTTGGTTCGAAAGACAATAAAAAGGCCTGTGTCGTATCAGTCGCTGCCCCAGTCAACAAAAATCTATTTCGATTGCCGAGCTATGGTTATCTAATGTCAAAATTTTGGTAGAATAGCGGTTGGGAACGAGAGTGAAAAATGCTCCTATCATAGCACAAAAAGACGAATATGTTTTGGGCAGAGTTGGGGATGTAAAAGAAGGAAAGATCTACATCGGTTGCGGAGCTATCGTGGTCTAACATCAAAACAGTAGTAGAGTAAAAGTTGGGAACCAGAACAAAAAATCCTCCTATCACAGCACAAAAAAGAGAGTATGTTCTGGGCACAGTTAGGGATGTGAAAGAAGGGAACCAGATTTCGACTTACACGACTTACACGACGTCGTGTATCATGTTACTTTACATGACACGATTCATTATATTACATGACATGTGTACTAATACTAACAAGTAAAAGAGCGCGAATATGTCAAGATAGAAGTATTTGAAGCTGCCACATAGATCAGATAGCTAGTTTCCGTCTTTTACATCCCTAACTCTGCCCAGGACGTATTTGGTTTTTTGTTCTGTGATAGGGGCGCTTTTCATTCTGGTGGGTGAATGTCTACCTTGTAGTAAAATTATAATTGATAGAGGAGTTGCAATGCAAATGGCACCTCGCTAGGAGCCGGAAATATAGTAAATTGAATTTGATTGATAAATTGAATTGCTAACGGAGTCAAAAATGAGGGAGATTTATGTATTATTATTATTATTATTATTATTATTATTACAGTTATTCGCAGATGAGCGATACAAATAGTCTCAGGGCCAATTTGACTGGGCATAGACAAGACTCAGCGATTGGACAAACAAACCGGCGTCGGGAGGTTCACGAGCTGACCTCAGCGCTTGCTGGCGCCTGTGTGACGCGCGCCTTTGCTCTGGTCGCGTGCGTGGCTGCGGGTTGACCGCCGCCCCGGCGGCTTAACTCGCCACCCCTCCCAACTTCTGGCTTCACCCCTTCGCACGCACAGCGCTGTCCAGCAACCGATGCAGTATTCTTGTCCTCACAGACGGCATCTGGTGCCTGCAGAGGCAATATCAGCGTAACATTTGGAAGCTAGGGTCAGACAAGGAAATCGCAGTCGGATGTTTAAAGATTGAAGTGTCGGACCGCAAGAAAGTCAGTTCGATGTGAAATGGAAAATGAGTATGTCACGGAATGACCATTAACATCGGAATGAATTTAAGGATCAGACTCAGTCTGAAAACTGCGTCGACAATGGCTGACGTGAGTTCAGAAGGCGAAGTTAGAACCATTTGTGCGAAGCAACACACGATATCACTTGCTCACTTACTGACGGAACATTATCTTCTCTCACTGCCCGCCTGAGCACCTCCCTGTTTGATCCTTCTTCACTCGGTGTCTCCTGGCTCTACTGCTTGGCAATCCCTGCTCCTCCCATTTTGCACTCCAGGGCACTGAATTGTATTACCTATGTCACTGGTGGGCCCAATTTACAATCTCACCGAATTAGCGGTCGACGGAGTATGGCCACACCTTCATTATTCATACTTTCACGTGTGGGAAAGTCCCTCGACAGATGCTGGTGTGTAACGTGGGAACTCTGGCCTTGTTCTCACGCTGACAGCGTGACTCCTTGTCGTGACAACATCTCGGTGTTTGCTGTCAGCTCCCCGACGGATTGCTTTAAGTGTTTATCTGCATTTCTGAGTTGCAAGATAGCAACGATTTGGAGTCGTCAGGTGTTTGGGACTCAGCGGGGTCCTTCTGCTGTCAGGCTTGAAATGGGACAACCCTGCAGACCAAAGCAAACATTTCACCTAAACTGTATCTGTCTGTCTATGCCTCACTAAGAGCGGATACCCGTGGTCTGGCATGGTAACTCAGCGCGTTCGGTCGGAGGGCTGGCTGTCCTCTGTAACAAGAAATAAAATAAAGTAAAATAAAAAAGAGTGAAATATTCAACGATGAACTTGAAGATGTGTCATGTGACGTCCGCCCAGACCAAATGACGAACAAAAAGAAAAAGAGGGGAGGGGGGGGGGGGACAGCGTGCTTGACTAGTAATCAAAACGGACTCGATCCACGGCATAAACTTTGAATTAAAATCATCAGCAATCGCGGCCGAAGACTTCCTGCATAAGAAGTCTCCCAATGGCATTGTCAAAGAAGACTCGAGACATGGGATCAGGGCACTCTCTTGCCCTTGGGATAGGAAACTGCCCCTGAAAGGCGGAATAATCATCAATGATCAACGGTGTGAGGGTGCAGAAGGCAGCGGAAACCATTTCATTAAAGACATACGCACTGAACGGGCGAAAGTCGTGCGGTAGCGCTATGCACAATACAAAATGGCTCTGAGCACTATGGGACTCAACTGCTGTGGTCATAAGTCCCCTAGAACTTAGAACTACTTAAACCTAACTAACCTAAGGACAGCACACAGCCATCACGAGGCAGAGAAGATCCCTGACCCCGCCGGGAATCGAACCCGGGAACCCGGGCGTGGGAAGCGAGAACGCTACCGCACGACCACGAGATGCGGGCTATGCACAATACAAATGGCGGTGGCATCGCCTACTCGAGGTACAGAAGGGCAGCGCACTGGCGGAGCTGTCATTTATACCCAAGTTAGCAGATACGTTCGCCGTAAGTCCCACGTCGTTAAGTGAACGCCGTCGTCCATTGCGTTTTCCTTGCCGAGAGATAATGCCTGAAATTTGGCATTCTCGTCACGCTTTTGACACTGTGGCTCTCGAAATACTGAATCCGCTAACGATTTCCGAAATGAAATGTCCCATGCTTGTAGCTCCAACTACCATCCCACGTCGGAGTATGGCTGCACGACGGCAATTAACAGACTCTGAACGTGGGATGGTAGTTGGAGCTACAAGCATGGGACATTTCATTTCGGAAATCGTTAGCGGATTCAGTATTTCGAGAGCCACAGTGTCAAAAGCGTGCCGGGAATGCCAAATTTCAGGCATTATCTCTCGGCAAGGAAAACGCAATGGACGACGGCGTTCACTTAACGACGTAGAGTTGTCAGTGCTAACAGACAAGTAACAGTGCATGAAATAAGCACAGAAATCAGTGTGGGACGTACGACGAAGGTATCTGTTAGCACAGTGCGTCGGAATTTGACGTGTATGGGTTACGGCAGCAGTGCCTTTCCTGACAGCACGGCGTCGCTTGCAGCACCACTCCTGGGCTCGTTGGTGCTGTAATAGTCACAAATGTATAAGTACGCGGTATCACGTAACATTCCGCCACTGCGGACGGTATTTGCTTCGTGATACATTACCCGCGTTTACCAACTGCAGAAAAGGTCGATATCGTGTTGATGTATGGCTATTGTGATAAAAATGCCCAACGGACGTGTGCTATGTATGCTGCTCGGTATTCTGGACATCATCCGAGTGTCCGTAGCGTTCGCCGGATAGTTACGTTATTTGAGGAAACAGTAAGTGTTCAGCCACATGTGAAACGTCAACCACGACCTGGAACAAATGATGATGCCCAAGTAGGTGGTTTAGCTGCTGTCGCGGATAATCCGCTCGTCAGTAGCAGACAAATTGCGTGACATTCGGGAATCTCAAAAACGTCGGTGTTGAGAATGCTACATCAACATCGATTGCACCTGTACCATATTTCTATGCACCAGGAATTGCATGGCGACGACTTTGAACGTCGTGTACAGTTCTGCCACTGGGCACAAGAGAAATTACTGGACGATGACAGATTTTTTGTACGCGTTCTATTTAGCGACGAAGCGTCATTCACCAACAGCGGTAACGTAAACCGGTGTAATATGCACTATTGGGCAACGTAAAATCCACGATGGCTGCGACAAGTGGAACATCAGCGACCTCGGCGGGTTAATGTATGGTGCGGCATTATGGGAGGAAGGATAATTACCCCCCATTTTATCGATGGCAATCTAAATGGTGCAATGTATGCTGATTTGCTACGTAATGTTCTACCGATGTTACTACAAGATGTTTCACTGCATGACAGAATGGCGATGTACTTCCAACATAATGGATATTCGGCACATAGCTCTCGTGCGGTTGAAGCATATTTCATGAGGTGGATTGGTCGTCGATGCACTACACCATGGCCCGCACCTTCACTGGAGCTGACGTCCCCGGATTTCTTTCTGTGGGGACAGTTGAAGGATATTTGCTATCGTGATCCACCGACAACGCCTGACAACATGCGTCAGCGCGTTCTCAATGCATGTGCGAACATTACGGAAGGCGAACTACGCGCTGTTGAGAGGAATCTCGTTACACGTATTGCCAAATGCATTGAGGTTGACGGACATCATTTTGAGCATTTATTGCATTAATGTGGTATTTACAGGTAATCACGCTGTAACAGCATGCGTTCTCAGAAATGATAAGTTCACAAAAGTACATGTATCACATTGGAACAACCGAAATAAAATGTTCAAACGTACCTACGTTCTGTACTTTAATTTAAAGAACCTACCCGTTACCAACTGTTCGTCTAAAATTGCGAACCATATGTTTGTGACTATTTCAGCGCCATCTATCACAAAGCGGAAAAAGTGGTCCAACTAAAACATTCATATTTCTTTACCTACTACACGAATATGTAATAAAAAATGGGGGTTCCTATTTAAAAAAACGCAGTTGATATCCGTTTGACCAATGGCAGCGCCATCTAGCGGGCCAACCAAGCGCCATCTGGTTTCCCCCTTCAAGCTAGACAAGTTGCGTTCTTTGTAGTTTTTCGGTTGACGTTTATTTCGTGAGATATTTGGCCCAATCGCTATCGATGGGCCACCCTGTATACGTGAACAACTGCTGCACGTTTCTCTTGTGGAATTTTTTGCGGTTGTAAATCTGATCTGTTTTACGGGACTGCATTGGATTTTCATGGTTTAGAGAAGCTGTGTGTTGCTGAAAATTGGACTATTTGGAAGGTCGCAGTAAGAAATTTATTACGTGCTTCAGACGGCGCATACGAAGTGCGTATTGGCGACGTAGAAAAACCCGCGGCTTTGCCAGCGGATGCAACATCGGCACAAATAGATGTTTTTAATGCTGCGCTAAATGGAACAAAGCTGATAGTGCAGCGAGTCAGATTATTGTTAGAACTGTAGAAGCAAAAGCGATGGCGTTGTTGGTTGCATGTGAGAGTGCACGAGATATGTGGGACAAGCTACATGCCATGTTTGAACAGGAAACAAAGCAAGCTGCGCATTCTGTTCAGTCAGAATTCTTCAATTTTTACATAAGTTCAGGCGATGACATGGTGGCACATCTCGCTCGTTTTGAAAACTTGTTTCTTCGAATGCAGCAACTCAGTGTAAAACCTGATGAATCATCGTTAATGATGCGACTACTTGACACACTGCCTGACAGTTGTGAAAGTCTGCAACAGTCGTATTGGGCAAGCTCTGAAGATCAACGAACAGTAAAACATTTAATGGACGTGTTAACTTCCGATGACAGTCATCGGCTTGTCGGAGGGAGAAACGAGACGAGGTAGTTGCACTTTACGGTACCAAAGCAAACATAAAAATACAGACGGCACCACTATGAGGAATGTTACTTCGTCAAAATAATTGTGGAGCGGCGAATCACGCGGCTAAGAAAATTGAGTGGTATACATTTACTAAGTTTGCAACACCACTTCAGATACGCATGGGCAATGATTCGACTGTGAACGCACTAGGAAAAGGGACTATTTAATTTGAAGCTTTTGTCGATGGAAAAAGGAAGTTATGCCACATGGATAATGTTTTGTATACTCCAGAAGGGCGAAGAAATCTCTTTTCTGTATCATCTGCTATGGACAAGGGATTAGAGTTTTATTCATCGAAAGACAAGTGTGAGTTCCAAAACAGTGGCGTTGTAAAAGCGTGTGGCATACGTAGTGGCAACTTACTGAAGATGTTGATTCGAGTGACAGAACAAAGTGAGCCTTGTGCTCCTGAGGTAAATCTTGCGTCGCAGGACACTGCAAATTTGGCATGAACGCTTGGGTCATCAAAACAAACGTCATGTCCAACAATTCTTGGAGCAGCGTGGCGAAGAATTTTGTGAGGCATGTGTTGAGGGGAAGCAGCATCGCAGCAGTTTTCAGTTGCGACAGCAGCGCAGCGTGCCACACAACCTGGAGAAGTGGTTCACGCTCACCTGTGTGGAGGGACCTGTGGGGTGTAAGCCGCTGGGAGGAGCAGACCATTGTCGTTGCCTGACTTGTGACTTTTCAAGATTACGTATGATGTACTTTCTCAAACAGAAGTCTGAGGCTGCAGGCCGGCCGAAGTGGCCGTGCGGTTCTAGGCGCTGCAGTCTGCAACCGCGAGACCGCTACGGTCGCAGGTTCGAATCCTGCCTCGGGCATGGATGAGTGTGATGTCCTTAGGTTAGTTAGGTTTAACTAGTTTTAAGTTATAGGGGACTAATGACCTTAGAAGTTGAGTCCCATAGTGCTCAGAGCCATTTCTTGAGGCTGCAGAGAATATGGTGAGCATTGTGAAGAATTTTTGTGGTCAATTACCAATTTCAATGTTATGGTGGACGAGAGTATGATAATACTGAAGTAAAAGATTTTATTAAATTAAATGGCATACAACTCGTCATCACAAATCCTTATACTCCAGAGCAGCACGGCTGTGCTGAGGGCACTAACAGAACAGTTGTGATACTAGCTCGAACCATGTTGCTAGCTCAGGACCTGCCTAAGTTTTTGTGGGCAGAAGCAGCAAACACAGCTGTTTATGTGTTAAACAGAACTGGTACAAGTCGTGTGGATGGCAAAACACCTTATGAGTTATTCACAGGGAAGACGATACAGCTAAATAAACTTCATAAGTTTCAAACTTCATATTTTTGGGGTCAAGTGTTTTATTCATATTCCGAAGGAAAAGCGACAGAAATGGGATCCAAAAGGAAAACCAGGAATCTTTGTTGGTTATTGTGATGGCATTGATGGCTTTCGAGTGTGTATTGAATCAGAGAAACGGATTATTCGGAGTAAGGATGTTGTTTTTGAACCTGAGAAAACTGGTAGGACAATGGTGTTACTCCCAAGTGAAACATGCAAAGAAGAATTGAAGAATCATGAAGATGCAAGTGTGTTTAAGGAACCGACAAAAGAAAGTTCTAGTGAAAGAGAATTGAGAAATAGGCAACAACTGAAGAAATAAGAACGCCTTATTGAAATTATGCTGACTGAAATAAATGAGCCAAAGAATTATTCTGAAGAGCATGAACACTGGAGAAGAGCAATGGAAGAAGAAATGACTTCATTGAAAGAAAATGCTACGTGGACTTTGGAACCTCTGCCACCAGACCGTAAGCCCATTACAAACCGCTGGGTTTATAGAATTAAGCGTAAGGCTGATGGTAAAATTGATCGTATAAAGCAAGACTAGGGGTTCGTGGATTTTGTCAACAAAAAGGTATTGACTATAATGAAACGTTCAGTTCTGTTGCTAGATACGATACAATTACAACAATTTTGAGTGTTTCTGCTGTGAGGAAATTCAGTTGGCACAATTCGTTGTAAAATCTGCTTTTTTGAATGGCTTCTTAAAAGAAAAGATATGCATAGAGCAGCCTAAGGGATTTAGTGATGAAAGTGATCGATATGCAAACTTCATAGAAGTTTATTTGGACTAAAACAATCTCCAAGGTGCTGGAACCAACGGTTCAAGGACTTACTAATAAATCTTGGTCTTGTAGAAAGTAAGGCAGATCCGTGTTTGTTCTATCGAGAAACCTGCAATAGAAAGTTGGTGGTAGTTCTGTATGTTGATGATGGATTAATGTCTGCAAGTAAGAAGAACGATATTGAAGTTTTCTGTTGAGCCAGTAGGATATTTCTTAAATATTAATATTGTATGTCATGATAATGGATCAACAGAGATTAATTAAGAGGATGTAGATGAAGATGAAATGGGAGATAAGATACTGCGTGAAGAGTTTGACAGAGCACTCAAAGACCTGAGTCGAAACAAGGCCCCGGGAGTAGACAACATTCCATTAGAACTACTGATGGCCTTGGGAGAGCCAGTCCTGACAAAACTCTACCATCTGGTGAGCAAGATGTATGAGACAGGCGAAATACCCACAGACTTCAAGAATAATATAATAATTCCAATACCAAAGAAAGCAGGTGTTGACAGATGTGAAAATTACTGAAATATCAGTTTAATAAGTCACGGCTGCAAAATACTAACGCGGATTCTTTACAGACGAATGGAAAAACTAGTAGAAGCCGACCTCGGGGAAGATCAGCTTGGATTCCATAGAAATGTTGGGACACGTGAGGCAATACCAACCTTACGACTTATCTTAGAAGAAAGATTAAGAAAAGGCAAACCTACATTTCTAGCATTTGTAGACTTAGAGAAAGCTTTTGACAACGTTAACTGGAATACTCTCTTTCAGATTCTGAAGGTGGCAGGGGTAAAATACAGGGAGCGAAAGGCTATTTACAATTTGTACAGAAACCAGATGGCAGTTATAAGAGTCGAGGGGCATGAAAGGGAAGCAGTGGTTGGGAAAGGAGTGAGACAGGGTTGTAGCCTCTCCCCGATGTTATTCAATCTGTATATTGAGCAAGCAGTAAAGGAAACAAAAGAAAAATTCGGAGTAGGTATTAAAATTCATGGAGAAGAAGTAAAAACTTTGAGGTTCGCCGATGACATTGTAATTCTGTCAGAGACAGCAAAGGACTTGGAAGAGCAGTTGAACGGAATGGACAGTGTCTTGAAAGGAGGATATAAGATGAACATCAACAAAAGCAAAACGAGGATAATGGAATGTAGTCAAATTAAATCGGGTGATGCTGAGGGGATTAGATTAGGAAATGAGACACTTAAAGTAGTAAAGGAGTTTTGCTATTTAGGGAGTAAAATAACTGATGATGGTCGAAGTAGAGAGGATATAAAATGTAGACTGGCAATGGCAAGGAAATCATTTCTGAAGAAGAGAAATTTGTTAACATCGAGTATAGATTTAAGTGTCAGGAAGTCGTTTCTGAAAGTATTTGTATGGAGTGTAGCCATGTATGGAAGTGAAACATGGACGATAACCAGTTTGGACAAGAAGAGAATAGAAGCTTTCGAAATGTGGTGCTACAGAAGAATGCTGAAGATAAGGTGGGTAGATCACGTAACTAATGAGGAGGTATTGAATAGGATTGGGGATAAGAGAAGTTTGTGGCACAACTTGACTAGAAGAAGGGATCGGTTGGTAGGACATGTTCTGAGGCATCAAGGGATCACAAATTTAGCATTGGAGGGCAGCGTGGAGGGTAAAAATCGTAGAGGGAGACCAAGAGATGAATACACTAAGCAGATTCAGAAGGATGTAGGCTGCAGTAGGTACTGGGAGATGAAGAAGCTTGCACAGGATAGAGTAGCATGGAGAGCTGCATCAAACCAGTCTCAGGACTGAAGACCACAACAACAACAACAACAACAACATGCTAAAGATATTCTTCGACGGTTTAACATGACAGAGGCAAATCCTGTGTCAACTCCATGAGCAGTATCTGCAGCCAAATGAGTAAATCAGTGATAAACTAAGCAATGCTCCATATCGAGAAGCAGTTGGCTGTCTTATGTATTTAGCTGTTGGTACAAGACCCGGTATAGCATTTGCAGTGAGCTATGTCTCAAAATTTGTATAGAATCCTCGAGAAAATCGCTGGTCCGCAGTAAAAAGAATCCTAAAGTATATAAAAGGTTTAGTGTGATTGGGTATAAAATATGGTGCTAGCCATACAAAGAGAAGACCGGAGATACCTACTGATGCTGATTACGGCAGTGATCCAGCAACGCGACGCTGAGTCAGTGGCGTGGTTGCAAGATTTTGTGGAGGAGCAGTCACCTGGGCTAGCAGGCGGCAACACTGCATATCACTGTCAACAACAGAGTCGGAGTATGTGGCTGCCAGTGAAGGAGCAACAGAAGGAATATGGCTATCTAAGCTCAGCGAAGAAATTTCACCACTCGAGAGTGTTCCTGTTCTTCTTGTTGATAATGCAAGTACTACTACACAGGCCAAAAACCTAAATTTCACAAGAGTTCAAAGCATATTGATGTTCGCATGCGCTACACCCGTGAGAAGATTCGAGAAGGCCAGCTAGCCATTGAGCATGTACCAGGCAATCAACAAGCTGCAGATGCTCTCACCAAACGATTGCCACATGTCCGGCTTAAATATTTAAGATCATTAATGGGAATGTGTTAAGTACTGCATTTAGCAAGATAAACATTTAGGAGAAGTGTCGAAGTGAAATGTTTGTATTAATCTCTCTACTGTGTACTATATCTATGTATTTCGTTGGTGTCTTGTTATGGCGACTACGTCGTGCGTATGCTTTATGTTTTGCCCTTTAGTTCCTCCTTGAAGTTTCTGCAGTCCGTGCCACGTCGAGCTGCTGCACTACGCTGGCCAAAAGGAGGTCCTATACGGTGTTAGGAGGGAGGCGTTCCACGGCTTTTGCACCTCAGTGTGACGCGTATCCACAGGACGTGCGGCCTGCAATTTAAAAAAATGTCGCGACTATCTCTCCACTGGCAAAAGACTCCGGACTGGTCCCTCATTGGGATCTCCGGGAAGGGACTGCAAGGCCGGGGTGAAAAAGACTGAGTAACCAACGAAAGGGTAGGGGGGGGGGGGGGGCGGAATGTCAGAAGTTTGAACGCGCTAGGGAAGCCGGAACACCTGAACAGGGAAATGCTAATGCTCACTCTACAGGTTGACAGTTATTGAACTATATGAAATAAAATCGTCATAACTTCTGAACCGTTTCGTTAGGACAATCAAACTGCACGGGCATGACGGGAATTTTGATGTGAATATGGTTTGTTTCAGCAACGAAACCGACTTTCATTTGGATAGATTCGTCAATAAGCAAACTTGGCGCATTTGGGGTACTGATAATCCGCATTTCGCGATCGAGAAGTCTCTTCTCTCTCTATGGGTGACTGTGTGGTGTACAATGTCCAGTCAAGGAATAATCGGTACGATATTCCTTGATGGCACGGTGACTACCGAACGGTACGTGAAGGTTTTGGAAGATGATTTCATCCCCATTGTCCAAAGTGACTCTGATTTCGACCAAACGTGATTCATGCAAGACGGAGCTCTACCAAATCGAAGCAGCCGGCCGGTTCTAGGCGCTTCAGTCCGGGACCGCGCTGCTGCTGCGGTCGCAGGTTCGAATCCTGCCTCGGGCACTGATTTGTGTGATGTCCTTAGGTTAGTTAGGTTTAAGTAGTTCTAAGTCTAGGGGACTGATGACCTCACATGTGCTTAGAGCCATTTTTTGAAATCGAAGGAGAAGACTGTTCGATGTCCTGGAGGAGCAGTTTGGGGTCCGCAGTCTGGCTCTAGGGTACCGAGAAGCCACTGGCGTGGGCGTCGATTAGCCGCCATGTTCTCTGGACCTCAACACATGTGACTCCTTTTTGTGGGGCAAAAACCATCGCTGAGCTGAAAACAGCCATTCAGGAGGCCATTGACACCATCGATGTTCCGACACTTCAGCGGATCGTGCACAATTTCGCATGAATTCTGCCAAAGATGGCAGCCATATCGAACATGTCATAAACTAAATCAGAATATATGTACTGACGTTTTCGTGTTGAATAAAGTGTGTGCGTGCCGTAGTTTGAAATCAATTTACATTTCATTCGTATAGCTCAACAATTGTCACCCAGTCGAAATAATAGTGGGGATCAGTGAAGCGAAATGAAAAAAGACAAAGATTTCTAGTCAAACGAGTATATGACAATATCAACAGCAACAGAAAACGGTATAACGGGAGAAGGATTCATTATGAATAGGAAGGCAGGGTAGCGAGTAGGTTACCGTGAACAGTTCAGTGTTAGGGTTCTCACGAGAACCAGGCCGCAGCTCGTCGACTAATGGCTAGCGTTTCTGCCTCTGGATCACGGCGTCCCGGGTTCGATTCCCGGCCGGGTCGGAGATTTTCTCTGCCCGAGGACTATGTGTTTGTGTTGTCCTCATCATTTCATCATCATCATCATCATCATCATCATCATCATCGTTTGTGACAGTGGCCAGACTGTACTGTGAAAAAAATGGACTGTGTAAAAAAAGATGGCACTTTGTACGGGCGCTGATGACCGCGCAGTTGAGCGCCCCACAAACCATACGTCATCATCGTCAACAGAATCAACAGCAAACCAATACCGGTAACAATAGTTCATGTTCACTATAGCCGACATATTAATCTTGAGATATTCATCAACCGTACTCATATTTAAGATAAGTGCATTGGTATGTGGTTCCGAGTAGATTAGATGCGCCGCTGACGCAGCTACTTACATCTGGACGTGATCCTCACCGATCGAAACGTGTAATCTAATAAACGAATGTTCAGTTTAGTTGGAACAATAAACCAGAATTGTCTTACATAGTTCATGCATACATTTCGACGTTGCAAAGAGAAAATGAGAAGACAGAGCATTTATGTGAGGATACTGAATGTGTCATTTAATATGTAAAGGATGATGAAAATCTAATAGTCATGACGGATTCAACTGAGGTTGTAGGAAAGAGTAGAAAAAAAGGTTACGTAAGAGCATGGTCTTGATAGTAGGAATGAGAGAGGAGAAAGACTAATGAGTCCTTCACTAAATTTCAGGTAGTAATAGCAAACACTCTGTTCAAGAATTACAAGAGGAAGTATACTTGGAAAAGGCCTGGAGATATGAGATGATTTCAGTTACGCTATTACGTTACAATATGGTCAGGCAGAGATATCGAATTAATTAGATACTGGATTGTAAGGAGTTCCCAGTAGCAGATGAAGATTCAGATCACAATTTAGTCATGACTGAAGTTTAAGACACAGCTCAGGAAGAATCAATGCGCAAAGAAGTGGGATGCGGAAGTACTAAGGCATGAAGAGATACGATTGAAGTTCTCTGAGTCTATATACACGGCAATAATGAATAGCTTAGTAGGCAGTTCAGTTGAAGAGGAATGAAAATCTCCAAATACTGCAATCACAGACGATGGAAAGAAAAACATAGGTATAAGTAAAGCAGCTGCAAAGAAACCGTGTGTAACGGAAGAAATACTCCAGTTAATAGACGACAGAAGGAAGTACAAAGGTGTTCAGGGACATTCGGGAATACAGAAATGCAAGCTAGCAGAAATCAAGTAGAAAAGGAGCAACATATTTACAATGCAATTCAAAGATTGCAATACACACAGTGTCGCAATTAGAAACACAATGAAATGAAATGAGCTTCTCTTTTCTACGAAACAAAAACAAATATGGAAGACATTAAATCGTGGAATAAGAAAACGAAATGATGAATGACTGATAAACTTGCAGCGCACCTAATGGCATGGCAGCGAACTAAGGTCGTGTCAGTGGAAGTACGCCTCCTCCCACAGACGCTCTGCGTGTTGTCAGTGCGAGCCACAAGACGCTTTCGAAGATCGTTCCCACAACCAGAAATCTTTGACGGTATTTATTGTCCAAACTAATGTCCAAACAAAAAACGAAAGTAAAATTTTCCTTTGCAAATGATCTGTACTTCGCACAGTCGGCGTGCCGCGGACTTCGAAAAGCTGCATTTATAAGTGGAAACAACTCGATAGACCATTTTCAGGTCTGCCGATTCACAAATTTTGAGAAAGCTTTTAACTCGGCCTCAACTAAATACGTCATACCAGAGACAAAAAATTTCAACATATGTTAGTAAATCGAAACAAAGTGGCTACATGTTATTGTTGGAACAATCTACTTATCAACACATTTGATTCGACACTAAATAAATTAATTCTCACCAAAACAAGAGCAGAACAGGGGGAAAATGCGAACTGAAAGCAGACTCGGAACAGCCGATTGCATACCATAAAACTTTTCTCAGCCGCGGTAGAGGAAGTTCTCAGACAGGAAAAAATTGTGCTCCTCCACGCACGCACTTGCTTGGTGAGCATCATGGAAGTTCTCCTGTTACCTACGAAAGGGGTCACACGTTCACACTGCGCAGGTCCGCGACGTTATCCATTTATCTTGGTGCAACCAGCCTTAAACATGACGCCAGGAGGGAGTCAGTAGAAACATGGCGGTCGGAACAACAAACGCCGCCGTGCTAGGGCAGAGACATTTAGGCGGCTCTTGCCCCCCCCCCCCTCTCCCCCCTTTCCAACCAACGCCTCTAGTTTTCAAACATTATTGTTTCTCTACAAAATACACATTACATAAATTAAAAAAATTGTTTCGCTTTGAACAGGAAAACTATTTCACGTAGAAGGAAGGAACAAGCTCGATTTGCGTGGTGTTGCGTCTTGTACAGGAACGAGATATGTAGAAGAGGAACTCCTTACTCATATTCAGCTCAGAATAACAACACAACAAATCATGTTGGTTCTTATCACTGAGTATGCCTTGTAGTTTCAGTGGGTACAGAATTCCTCCGTGCAAATACTAATAGTGAAACTGTAGTAACGCAACTTCCTTCCAGCATTATTAACAGATACTACAAACAATACATTTTAGCAGAAATCAATGTACTAGTATCATGCTCCCACTCTGATGTAAATTTAGGATCTCTCACTAAATGTGAGAAAGTACCCAAATGGAAACCAATAAAATTAAGTATAATATGAGCAATATAAAGTCATCAGTTGCTGACAGGTGAGGAAACTAACGAACTATAAGTTTAATAAGTCATGATTGCAAAATATTAACACGAATTCCTTACAGAAGAATGGAAAAACGTAGGAGCCGACCTCGAGGAAGATCAGTTTGGATTTCGGAGAAATGTAGGAACACTCAAGGCAATACTCACCCTACGACTGTAACTTCCACTTTGAATGAAAAAAATGACTGTGCTGGTGAAACTTCTACGTTACTTGATTTTTAAACACCAGAGTGAAACTGAACATACTGAGACTGTTTTCTCTTTACTTATTCTGATCATTTCTAAACTGACAAACAATATCTTAGCGCAACGCAATCTGACTTTTAATAATCCATACAAAAGAATAGCCCTGACTAACAATAACCTATACCCTCCATGAATCACTTACCACACAAAAATCTTCGTTACTCGAACTACTGTAGTACAGCGAGAGCCAATACTGCCAGCTAAATAAAAGATTCTAACTACTGAAGGCACTAACTACTGATAGGCATATAGTTAGCAAATGAAAGATTTTGGTAGAGAACAAACAATGTATTTACCTTAATAGTGTTCAAAAGATATAACATATACACTCCTGGAAATTGAAATAAGAACACCGTGAATTCATTGTCCCAGGAAGGGGAAACTTTATTGACACATTCCTGGGGTCAGATACATCACATGATCACACTGACAGAACCACAGGCACATAGACACAGGCAACAGAGCATGCACAATGTCGGCACTAGTACAGTGTATATCCACCTTTCGCAGCAATGCAGGCTGCTATTCTCCCATGGAGACGATCGTAGAGATGCTGGATGTAGTCCTGTGGAACGGCTTGCCATGCCATTTCCACCTGGCGCCTCAGTTGGACCAGCGTTCGTGCTGGACGTGCAGACCGCGTGAGACGACGCTTCATCCAGTCCCAAACATGCTCAATGGGGGACAGATCCGGAGATCTTGCTGGCCAGGGTAGTTGACTTACACCTTCTAGAGCACGTTGGGTGGCACGGGATACATGCGGACGCGCATTGTCCTGTTGGAACAGCAAGTTCCCTTGCCGGTCTAGGAATGGTAGAACGATGGGTTCGATGACGGTTTGGATGTACCGTGCACTATTCAGTGTCCCCTCGACGATCACCAGTGGTGTACGGCCAGTGTAGGAGATCGCTCCCCACACCATGATGCCGGGTGTTGGCCCTGTGTGCCTCGGTCGTATGCAGTCCTGATTGTGGCGCTCACCTGCACGGCGCCAAACACGCATACGACCATCATTGGCACCAAGGCAGAAGCGACTCTCATCGCTGAAGACGACACGTCTCCATTCGTCCCTCCATTCACGCCTGTCGCGACACCACTGGAGGCGGGCTGCACGATGTTGGGGCGTGAGCGGAAGACGGCCTAACGGTGTGCGGGACCGTAGCCCAGCTTCATGGAGACGGTTGCGAATGGTCCTCGCCGATACCCCAGGAGCAACAGTGTCCCTAATTTGCTGGGAAGTGGCGGTGCGGTCCCCTACGGCACTGCGTAGGATCCTACGGTCTTGGCGTGCATCCGTGCGTCGCTGCGGTCCGGTCCCAGGTCGACGGGCACGTGCACCTTCCGCCGACCACTGGCGACAACATCGATGTACTGTGGAGACCTCACGCCCCACGTGTTGAGCAATTCGGCGGTGCGTCCACCCGGCCTCCCGCATGCCCACTATACGTCCTCGCTCAAAGTCCGTCAACTGCACATACGGTTCACGTCCACGCTGTCGCGGCATGCTACCAGTGTTAAAGACTGCGATGGAGCTCCGTATGCCACGGCAAACTGGCTGACACTGACGGCGGCGGTGCACAAATGCTGCGCAGCTAGCGCCATTCGACGGCCAACACCGCGGTTCCTGGTGTGTCCGCTGTGCCGTGCGTGTGATCATTGCTTGTACAGCCCTCTCGCAGTGTCCGGAGCAAGTATGGTGGGTCTGACACACCGGTGTCAATGTGTTCTTTTTTCCATTTCCAGGAGTGTATATAAATTCGTGACATCCAGTGTAACAAATTTCCTTTTTCTGACGGACACAAGTCCAGATCGTCCGCTCATATTAACATCTCTGAACTCCGGCATCTCTCTCCCCACATCCACCACTGCTGGCAGCTCACCTCCAACTGTCCAACACTACAGGCTGTTCACATCTAACTGCCCAACACTACACTGGCGAAAAACTTCCTCAACGAGTCCAACCAGCCACAGACTGCACACAGTGCAATCATGGATTTTAATAGAGAGCGCTACGTGGCGTTACCAACATAAAAACCTAAACAACCTACTTACAGAGCCCCCATGCTCCCCACAGAAAGTTTTACAAATTGTTTTTGGTAGTGGCGAATACTGATTGGATAAAAATTTTCATATTAACAATAACAAATATATCAAATGCACACACTTATTGATACACTGTTGGTCAAAAGAAAAAATTGTCCTCACAGTCCATAAAGACAGTCCTGATCAATCATCACAGTAGTAATTAGAGTTTTATGCACAAAGCCAGAGCAGTAAAAGAAAATGCACACGGAAGTAGTGGATTTCCATGCAGTCTTGAAGAAGTATTGTTGTCCTTCCGACGGAAAGACAGTGCTCACTCTTGACATGCGGACAGGTAATGGGCCACAACAGAGCAAACACACAGCACTCAGTCGAAGTTTTTAGAATATTGGTAGGTAGGTCATCACAGAGCATACCCACAGTATTTCTCGTAGAGATAATATTGTTAATGGGCCACCACAGGTGCAGACCCACTGTAGCCCTTGTAGAGATGGCCAGCATCCATCTGTTGTGACTGTGCAGGTGCACAATCACCATCAAAGAGTCTTGCAGATAGTATAGCAAGTCCATGAACCACCACTTGTGCACTCTCAAAAAAAAATTTGAAATGCCCTTACAACCAGCAATACTGTTAACCAGTCCCTTGCTCAATTATCAACACATGTGCGAGCACTAACAGTCCTTTTTTTAACTTCTCTCATACTGTGCATACACTATGACCAACAGAAATGTGTGCAGTGAACTTAAACCCTTCTATTAACTTACGTTGAAGAACTGGTCTCAATTACAATTTTATAACATGAGAATACAATTAGAAAGGTACAAAAAGCATCATTAAAAACATAATGATAACATCAGTAGTAAATCAGGTATTACAAAAGAATGGAAATAAGCATATACATGAGTATTACAGGAATTGTGACATAAGTAAATAAATGAAAAAAATGAGAATATTAATTAGAATGTCAAACTGATTCATGAACATAAAAAAGAAAACATAACAGAATAAGTAATATCTAAACATGTTTTCAAAGTAAAGAACAGGTCGTATTTGAGGATCACAGTACTCCTCATCATAGTAAATGCAGCTTAGTATTAGAAAAATTCTACAACATATCTCTTATCAGATAAACACACAAAGACA
This sequence comes from Schistocerca nitens, assembly GCF_023898315.1. Classification (NCBI taxonomy): domain Eukaryota; kingdom Metazoa; phylum Arthropoda; class Insecta; order Orthoptera; family Acrididae; genus Schistocerca; species Schistocerca nitens. The sequence continues at coordinate 18,019,273 of NC_064618.1, read as the reverse complement.
GGAAGAACATAGACACACAAGGGTACACATAAACACACAGCGGAATGACACAAAAGGAAAGGACAGGGTTTGTTTTCAGTATAACATCTGGTACTGCAGTATTTATCATATTTTATTCTCAAACAAAACTTTCTTTACTTCTCAGAGATCTCCTTTAGTTCATCAGTCCTATCTACGCATGCTTTCTGTATTAGTATTTCCACATATTCTTTACCTCCTTGTTTGTTTTCAAGAAAATCCAACCTAACCCTGTTGTCCCTAAGCCCTACTTGTCTATTCATATTCTCTTCAAAATAATTATTTCTCATTGTACAATACTCATTTTGGCCCAAATATTTTTCATATAACTTCTCAATGCATTCTTGCCCTGTTCTTCATAGTTAGTTTCTTATGTAGCGTCCCCCCTCTTAAGCTAACTTAAATCTACTGAGTTCAGATACATAAAGTAAGGGATGAGGCAATGCAGCAGCACGAACATTAACACAAACAGGAATGAGAAAAAATGCAAAGTGGAAAAGCAAGCAGCAATAAATATAAATTACCAAAGCAAATGCAACATTACAACTAATATGAGGCAATGTGCAGCATCAAGAAAAAGAAATCAGTAGTAAAACTGGCTTAGCAGAGTAATACAAAGTGAAATTCAGTAGGACAATGCCTGACAAACAGCAGCAGCAAAAGCAATTAACTGAACCTAAATATGACAAAGCTCAAGCAGAAAAAATATTACAGTTAAGATAGCAATACAGATAAAGGAAATGTCTATTTACACCTTAATACCTATGTCACATCTTAACACTAGAGTGACGCATCACAACAACTTATTCTACCAAACAAGTTACCAAGTCATTGAAAAAAATTATGTATGCAACTCCGGTGAAGGGAAATGTTTATTGACATCTTAACTTCTATATCAGTTCTCCTTACTTTACTTCTTTCGTTTCCTCGTGCTCCCTTATTTTTTAAGAAAGTAGGTCATAAAATTATTATTTGATACGCAGACAGAAAATATTTATGTTAGTACAGCTATTAAATTTTATTTTAACCAATGATGCAGCGCAGCTAGAAACTAGACATCAAACAAAATATGCAAATATATACAAGGCACAGCATAAAGATGTCATTCACTAGCCATATGGCATTTCATAAGGCAGTAGAAAAAAATGTCTCAACTAGAAAGACAGTAGTCATAATGAGGTTTGTAGACGTAAAATATTTCTTATCATTTCATAGGCATTTCAGTAATTATTAGAAAGTACTAGCTCCAAAGCGTAATCACATGTTTTCAAGTATGTACGTGTCGTGTTTGTGATGCTTTCTTCAAATAAATGTCAATAGGTAGGTTAATGGCCTCTTTTTTTCTGCACCTGTGCCTCTGAAAGGCACACACTAATGGTGTTTTTCTTACAGACGACTGTCGCGCAACCAGGCGCCCACAGCGCACCACACCTTCCTTACCAAAACATTTATGACAGCAGTTTCAGCTACAATGACAGTCTCATATAAGTAAAAAAAAAATTTACAGCTTGAAAATTTACGTTAGAAGTGTGTAGAAACAAAAACTCACATATAACAGTGTCCAAAAATATTTTCCATCGGCATTGTGGTACTCACATTCACCCATGCACTCACCCTTCATAACGATCACAACCACACCTTGACGTCACAATACACATCATTGTCGCAACAATAACATCATAACACCTTAATCAAGTCTCAAAAACGTCCTAGCTTTCTTCTAGAATTTCAAAGTCTCTAAAAAAAAATGCTCTCGTAGTATCACAGTGGGTCCTCAAGTAAATATGAACAGTTCCTAAAATGCAGACAAAACACAATTTCATAAGTGTGAAGTTATCCAACTGTGTAATTGCATAAACATATGTCAGTGATGTAGTAAAAAAAAGTTTGTCTCTCTGTTAAATATTTAGATAGCTGTGTAATTCTGTGTTAGGGAAATATGGTACTGATGTGTAAAACTGAATAATCAAATACCATATTAGCTAGGGCTCCTCCCGCTTGCCACATGCATTGTACACAAAGTAAGCATGTACCCCCCTGAAGGTTAATGCAGTTATGCCCTCAGATGATGAAATATATCACTAAAAATCTTTTCTTTATTAATTTAATTAAAGAATCTTTCTAAAAGTGTTTCAAGTACAAAACTTGATCACTCAAATGCGTGTCCTGTAGCGCTAAACTGTGCGTCTTGCTGTAAGATATTTTCTGTCATTACTTAACGGTAAAAAAATGTGCCAAGTGTCGTAGTTATCGTCGTGCACAAGCAAAGTTCTGTAGAAGCCAATGTACTTACCATATCATTTACGAAAGCAAAGTGGTATGCGAATAGATGTTATAGTTATTACGCTCATTGCCGTGATCAAGAAAGTACTGTACTGTAACGTATTATCGTGTTACGAAAAACGGTGTCTCGTTGTAGCTATACCACAAAAGGTCACTACTAAAACATACTTTACTTTCCAGAAGAATGCAGAAAAACTGTTCACATATAAAACAGATACAGTGGAAAATCAATAATATAAATTGTGTCACTCATTAATAGCATCATGATATAATCGTGTAGCTGTCAAATAAACTAACCACTGTGTCATCTGTTATCTCTCAGACAGTACTTTAAATCCAGAATGTCTTTTCAAGTAAACCAAAAAGTTGTATTAAAACCTCATTATCAATATATGTTCCAAGTATGTGGACTTAAGTCATTACGTAATCATACAACTAACAAGCAAGAATGTACACACAATAACATTGTGTCGTCAGTTCCCTATGAAAATGCACTTATAAAATTACAGTCTTAATACGTTCCCTAGGTTCTTGACTGGATAGGTGACTTCAAAACATTGTTGCATGTTAACAGTTTCTAAGTATGACAAAGCGTAATAGTAACATGGAGTAGAAATCTTATAGCAACGACTAAGTCAGAAAGCAAATTATCTCTCAATAAACGGTTTTACATGTGAAATGTGGTGTAATCCTTTGTTTTATTAGTACGTAGAGTGTCAACTTCAATGCAATTATAATGTGGTATATGTCGGTAAAGAACACTGAAATTTTTCCAAAAATTAGCTTCTTCACTATTTTTCTCATGGCCTGCCGGCGCACGTGGCTGCCTGCAGTGCAAGGCATTATCTAATATCTCTTTGTTGTCGCCCGTAGTTACTGGGATTTGACGGTATAACATCTACAACATCCTGTCCTGTTTGAATCACGCCAATTCTGATTAAATTCTGGTCTGTTGTTAAGATTACATCGTCTGTCGTCTTGTCGGTAGTTCCATAGTTTCTTTCTTGTCTGTCACGTGGTGGAGAATGTCTCCCGGAATCGTAACTGCGGGGCTGACCGTTCCGTCTGAAGTTTTTCTGCCTCCCTTGACAATAATTGTTCTGGTTCCCGTATTGTCTGTTTTTACGGTTGTTTCTATCATAGTAATTACTGCGGAGAGGTGATCTTTCCTTGTAATTATTGTTATTCTGCCAATGGTTGTCATACGGATGGTGTCTGTTTTGATCACGATTTGCGTTATGAAAGTAGTCTTGTCGTGTCCAGTTATTATTTCTGTCGTCATGAAATTGTGACAGATATGATCTGTAATTGTTGTGTTCCTGTTTTCGCATTCCACGACTGTCAGTGTCTATTTCCAATTCTTGCCGCAGTCCCTGAAAAGCTTCAATGTCATGTTTGCAACATCTTGCCAAAATAATTTGTATTCAATGTTCAGGCAACTTAGTTAAGCAAATATGGATGAGTTCTGATGGTCTGTATGGGTTTGACAAATACCGATTTTTGTGCAAAATATTTTATCAGACTGGAAAATTAAGTCTGTTCAAAATGATTCATCATTATAATGCTATGTTTTACTCGATCTTGAGTAGCTTGAGACCAATATGCTGAGAGGAAGGCATGATAAAATTCTCCTTCACTGTGACAATCCCAAATGACTGATGGCATTCTTACAGCTGGTTCATTCTCTAAGTAGCCACACATAAATTCTAATCTGTGCTCTAATGACCAGTTGGGAGGAAAACAATTTGAGAATTGATGAAGCCACGCTTGTGGATGAATCTCGTTGCCGGAATTCTTAAATGTTTTGAATTTACGTGTAATAATGAAGAGCATATAGTCAAAATCATGACGGCGTGTCGCATATCGGTCATTATTACGTGGTGTTGGCGGTTCCATCTCAAAATTCGATGCACCTTGCCAATTTCTTTAAAAATTTCCGAAATGCCCTGTGTTATTATTTTGTGGCTTTTCCATATTTCTAAATCCTTCTTCCCGTGTCCAAGGGTGAGTGTCCTCTGTAATATGTAATTCTTGCATTACGTGTGTCAACTGATCTTGTACATTCCGCATTTCTCTTATGAACTGTATATTAATCTGATTCTGATTTTGTTTAAACATCTTAATTTGTTAATACTTCTCTGTGTCAGTGAAGGCTACCGGTTTTGTGTGATTCAGATCATCATCTACCTTTGTAGATAAGTTAGTGAACTGATCCGAAAGTTTGGCTACTTTCACCGATAATGAACTAATTTCCCGCGTGCGTTTTTCTGAACCACGTTTCAGCGTGTCCATTTGTGTCTAAAGCGTATCTACTGTGTCCCTTAAGTTTCCTTGATTCTGTACAAGTTGTGTAACCGTATAGTTAGACGCAACTGAGGCAAGATTAGCCTGCAAGGTGACGTGATTTTCATGAACAATATTTTGCAGTTCTTTTATGGCTGCTTCGTGATTCTGTAATTCATTTTCATGACGCGAAAAAATAGGTTCAAAATGCTCACAAATTTGTGTTTTTACGTCATTATAGACTTTTTGACATTTGGATTCGATTTTAAGTAACTCAGCAGTTAAATCTTCACGTGTTTGTTCAAGCGTTTGTTCTATTGAGTCTCACTTTTGAAGCTGTTGCTGTGTTTGTCTCTGATTTTGTTCCATTGTGTCTAACTTTTTAAGCTGTTGTCTTATTTTTTGCGTTAATTGTGTAATAACAATGCACTGGTGTCTGAAACATGTTTCTCCGTTCTTGTCGGCAGTGCATTTGCACCGGCAACATTCGCATTTTGAAAAGCAAAACCCGAATCTACAGTATTTGAAAGATTTTGTCCTGTCATTTCGTATTCCTGGGGCGAGCTATATCTGACCGATCGAGCGACAATACTACCCTATTCACTAGCTGTTTCACTGTCTACACCATTACTTATTGCCTGGTCTATTTCCCAAAGCACAATTACCAAATTACTATTTTGAATATCTGTTAATTCGTTACACGGTGGTGCTGATAAGTTACGTTCGTCGTCACTATCATTTCTCAATTTACTTTGGAGCCTAGTTGAGCCGTGGTTGGCTTGTGCTATGCGCTGGATTCTGTATTTAGTCTCCCGCGGTTATCGCGATTATGCTTTTATCCTCTCTGTCCGCGGTGTGTATCGATATCCGCACCTCGGTCTACGTTTGGCCTGGCACCTATAGTTTCCGGCTGGCCGGTGTGCGGCCAGTAGGTCGGTTGGCGTGGAGCAGCGAGGAATTCTCCGCGGGACGTAGTTTGGCCGGGGCCTCTGGCGGTCTCTACGCGGTGCCGGAGTGTGTGGGGCTGTGCCCATTGCTACGAGGTCCGTGGCTCACCGACGCTGGACACGAAAGTTGGGTTTTGATTTAATCTACCAGCAAGTCAAGACTGTTCACAATGTGTCGTTTGGAGTTCGTTGTCGGCTGTTGGGATATTACCGCGAACAACTACGTGGTTTTAAAGTTGGAAAATTCCAGCCACCCTCCTGTGGAGCTTCACTGTATTTCGTTATTTGAATTGAAGTGCACCAGCGGAATCTTCTGCCTTGTGGCCGTTAACGTTCCGGTTACCTGCCCTGGCCCTTGACGTAAATCTCAGGCAGTGTATTTTCCTCAACATGTTGTCGCTGTCCAGCACGATGTGTAGTTTGACAGCTTCATATATAGCTGGTTGTGGGCGTCGATATCTTCTACGTTGTTCCGTTGATCAACCTGTTGTGCCCTGGTCGGGTGAAGTGGAAGTTATCTGGTCGGTGGATCCGTTGACTGTCGGTCGGTTGAGCGGTTGGGCTGTCGTCGGATCCTGAATGGTTGGCCTGACTGCCTAAGGAAGCGTTAGTGTTTGAATTGCAGGCTGACTCTCGAACATCTGAGCACCCTTGGGTGTACTGCCTTTTTTTAATTCGTTCTTGTTGTTTGTACTTACATGGCTTCCAGCCAATTTTTTAAAATTAAGGTTGATTTGCCCTTAAGGCGTAAAATTCTTTAGGAGTTCATCCTAATTTAAAGAACTGTTTTACGTAAGACCTTTGGCATTTTATAGGTTTTAATGTTGAATTTTAAGTGTTGGGCCTTCAGCCAATTTTGAGTTTGAGTTGTTTTGCTCTTAAGGCCTTTAGCCTAATTTAAAGAACTGTTTCACGTAAGACATTTGGCATTTTGTAGGTTTTAATGTTGTTGAATTTTAAGTGTTGGGCCTTCATCCGATTTTGAGTTTGAGTTGTTTTGCTCACTTTACTTTGGAGCCTAGTGTTACGTTTTTCACACGCCATAATTATCACGTATTTCACACAATAACACAGAAAAACACAATTTGAAGAGCAGAAATAAGAAGACACATTAAAATAGCACTGAAGATAATATCTAAATAATTGCAAGCACGGCTGCGAAATATTTGATGCAAATCTACATGCATGCCACAACTTTTTTACTGTACAAGAATGAAAAACTACAACCACAAAGGAAATTCTCTCTACAATTACGCGCTAGCAATAAACAATAACTACATTAATTATTCAAACTACCAGAAAAAATCAGAAGATTCCAGTGACGTATCCTCGGCTAAAGGTCGATATATAGACTTCCCCTTTGAATGTAAAGAATGACTGTGCTGGTAAAACATCTACGTTGCTTGATTTTCAAACACCAGAATGAAACCGAACGTACTGAGACTGTTTTCTCTTTACTTATTCTTATCATTTCTAAACCGACAAACAATATTTTAGCGCAACGCAATCTGACTTTTAATAATCCCTACAAAAGAATAGACCTGACTAACAACAACCTCTACCCTCCATCATAAATCACTTACCACACAAAACTCTTCGTTACTCGAACTACTCCAGTACAGCGAGAGCCAATACTGCCAGCAAAAATAAAAGATTCTAACTACTGAATGAACTAACTAGTAATAGGCATATAGTTAGCAAATGAAAGATTTTGGTAGAGAACAAACAATGTATTTACTTTAATAGTGTTCAAAAGTCATAATATACACTAGTGGCCATTAAAATTTCTGCACCAAGAAGAAATGCAGATGATAAACGGGTATTCATTGAACACATATATTATACTAGAACTGACATGTGATTACATTTTCTCGCAATTTCGGTGCATAGATCTTGAGAAATCAGTACCCAGAACAACCACCTCTGGCCGTAATAACGGCCTTGATGTGCCTGGGCATTTGCGTCAAACAGAGCTTGGATGGCGTGTACAGGTACAGCTGCCCATGCAGCTTCAACACGATACCGCAGTTCATCAAGAGTAGTGACTGGCGTATTGTGATGAGCCAGTTGTCCAGCCACCATTGACCAGACGTTTTCAGTTGGTGAGAGATCTGGAGAATGTGCTGGCGAGGGCAGCAGTCGAACATTTTCTGTACCCAGAAAGGCCCGTACAGGACCTGCAACATGTGGTCGTGCATTATCCTGCTGAAATGTAGGGTTTCGGAGGGATCGAATGAAGGGTAGAGCCACGAGTCGTAACACATCTGAAATGTAACGTCCACCATTCAAAGTGTCGTCAATGCGAACAAGAGGTGGCTGAGACATGTAACCAACCCCATACCATCACGCCAAACACGAATGCGACCATCATGATGCTGTAAACAGATCCTGGAATCATCCGAAAAAATTCGAGAGCCACAGCCGTCAGCAGGGTGTATTTCCGATATTTCGCTCATTGTCGAATGTCGTTCAACTGAGACTGCAATCGTAACATTTAGTTGTAAGTACAGGGATAAAATGTATATGAGGACGGTTTTCTCCCAGGACGATTCTGTTTGTATGTACTTGGTGTGCAGCGCCAGTGACCCGTAACGGAAATGATTCACGTTTTCCGTTAACTATAGGAGCCGTCCGAATGCAGAGGCCTGTTGGAGTGTAGGAATGTAGCTGACTTAACTGTGTTGTCCTCCAGACGGCAGAATATCGAACTAATCCTTAGTATGTGTTGGATAGCTTTCGTGTTCGCGTGGAAATTTCTGAGAATATTCAATATGGACGTGTGTTTGCTCTGGACTGTTATTTCCTTCCATGTAAACTGTCCGGTTGAGTGCTTCTGCGCATTTCGCGCCTTTATTTAGTTGAGGGAACAACGATTGTGGTGTGTGCCTCTAGCAGGCGAAAGACGGGTGGAAGACACGTTTGCTGATTCTCTCTAGACATGAGAAACACCTTAGTCGTCTTGCATATTATAGGGATGATTTGGAATCTGTTACATCACCGACATCGGTATTCGCGAGTGGAAATATCAATTTCAGCTATGTTTTTCGAGTTCTCACGTATAGGTCTTCGCAGAGGGGATAAGTTTCTGGTTACTCAGTGGTTTACAGCTCGCTCCATCTCACTTTAGTATATTGATTGTAGAGAAATAATTTTGGGTCTATATCTTCGGAATTACGTTGCGCGGACGATCAGTAGGATACTGGTGTGTGCTTGATATCGAGAAGTACCGCGGAAATGGGATAATATTATGGCAAACCATGTGAATATAAATGTGTTCTTCTAATCCCAGAGTCTGGAGATGGGTGTAAGAAAGCAAGCAACCAAGCAGGTCTGGACCAGAAATAGTAACATGTTTGTGCCAAGGGAAGAACGAGCTGAATTTGTAGAGCAGTTCTGAGACTGACTTTGGTCTGCTGAGGGCGCTCTCATCACGTGTTGGCAGTGGGTGACTTCTGACCGTCAGCTATGGCAAAATATCTAGTGCTGCGAGGAGTATATACGGTGCTGTCTGGTTTCGAGGTATATGTATGAGTGTCTGGTGGTTGATAGCTATATGAATGATGTAAAAGGGGCGAATTTGTATGGTGTAGGTTACAAATTGTATGTTTACTACATCGATACGGTACACGGTGATATACTGCTGTGTTGGTGATCGGTTTCACCCTCTAATATTCAAGCTCCTGTCCTCAGTTGGACAGCAGTGTCTTTCCATATTTGACAATATGTAGGGCACTTTGCAAGGTTTAATTGTGGGTGCAATGTGGCTATCTGTATAAAATAGTTTTTTGCGGCTGAAAGTCTCGTCTGCACAAAGAATAAGAAAAGGCGGACAGTGCATCCACACCGGCGGCATCAGTAATGCGACGGGTAAATTCTATAAGATCCAATCATAATGCACGATCCATTCACAAGACATCTTTTGAGCTGGGAGTCACTACATAGCGGTGAGAACATTTGTGTATGTTGAAAGCAGGAAGGGTATGACGCGATAGATGGGTTGCCACATTAGGACCATCAGGAGCAATTCATTCGGCGTTTTTCCGCGTTATTTTTGTAAACAGGTTTCTGTTAGGACAAGAATTTCCTTGCAGACAAGCTGAGACATCATGAAAGCTCCTACAAACGCGACCATTAACTATTTCTGGGACACTATCTAATATCGGAGAGGTCGACTTGGCTCTTACTTTACATAGCCATGTGACGTCAGTATAACACTGAGAACCTTTGAGATAGTGTTCCCGGCGGGGTCAGGGATATTCTCTGCCTCGTGATGACTGGGTGTTGTGTGATGTCTTTCGGTTAGTTAGGTTTAAGTAGCTCTAAGTTCTAGGGGACTGACGACCGTCGATGTTAAGTCTCATAGTGCTCAGAGCCATTTTTTTTTTAGATAGTGAGTCGCCAAACGGACGTTTCTCGGCGATGCCTTATTCACGCTGGGGTAGGTAAGCACAGCTGGACGCAGCACGTAAGGATTGCTAGGGAGAAAGCAGAACGTGCTGTTCTGGAACAGATTTCTATAGCGCGATCTGTGACGTCAGTATCCGTAATACAGCATCAGCAATGGTAAACACACGTGCTGCCCAGAGGCGTTTCGCATAAGCGATCGGTGTGAGCGCGCCTTGGAGTTCAGTGGCGTGGTGGACAGGGGTGTGTGCTGGACCTCACGTGATCGGCGGGGACGTGACGGCAGAGGAGGTGACGCTGCGGAATCGGACCTCTGCGAGCAGCCTGGTTGCTGCAGCCGTACCCTCCTGGTCTGAAGGAGGGCGGCCCATGGACGCCAGAGCGATGCTGGGGAGGCCGCGGCCAGGGCAGGTTCGGGGCCGGAGCTGGAAGGCGTCGCCATGGGTAGTCCTCTCAGTCCAGTGGTGGCCAACTTCTTCATGGAACAATTCGAAGCACAGGCACTGGACTCGGCGACTTGCAAACCTAAGGTGTGGTACAGGTACGTCGATGATACTTTCGTGGTGTGGAGCCATGGTGAAGAACAGCTCGGTGACTTCCTAAGACACTTGAACAGCCTCCATGCCAACATAACATTTACCATGGAAGTAGAAAAGGACAAGAAACTGCCATTTCTAGATGTGCTGGTCACAAGGGACGGCGAAAATCTGGGACACAGCGTGTATCGAAAACCGACTCACACGGACCGATACCTGCACAAACTGTCAAACCACCACCCGAGCCAGAAAAGAGGCATGATTAGTACGCTCGTAACGAGAGCAGGACGAATATGTGAGCCGCAACACCTCAAACGAGAAATGCAACACCTGGAAACTGTCCTGAGGAGCAATGGGTACTCCACAAATTATATTAGAAGTGTAACTGAGCCAAACACTCGGCGAAGTAAGGAACCAGGAAAAGAAATGTCGGGTACGGTCTTTCTGCCATACATTCCCAGAGTGACGGACAGAATCGGCCGTATATTGCGTAAACATGGCGTAAAGACGATTTTCAAACCGACAAGGAAGATCAAAGAGTGTCTTAGATCGGCGAAGGAGAAAAGAGACCCACTTGCAATGTCGGGAATATACCGCATACCATGCACATGCGGAAAAGTTTATGTCGGGATGACTGGACGATCCATTAACACCAGGATCAAGGAGCATAAGCGACATTGCAGGTTGGGGCAGGTGGAGAAATCGGCCGTGGCAGAACACGCACTGAATGAGACCGACCACGTAATAAAATTCGCCGACACGGAAGTTCTGGCTGTAGAGAACCACTATCACACGCGCTTGTTCAGAGAAGCTGTAGAAATACAAAAACACGCGAACAGTTTGAACAAGAAAGAGGAAAGCCTTAAGGTAAACGGATCCTGGCTTCCCGTACTGCAGCGAACGACCGTCGCAGGTAGCAAGAGGAGAACCGCACCGGAAATGACCGCGGAGAAGCCCTCGGACGTTGGCGCGCCAGGTACATATAGTCTGCGGCCGCGAGCTCGGCTCCAGTTCACCACCGGCAATGGAGGGTGAAGCTTTGACAATGCCAGCCACTCCTGCTGGCGAAACGTTAGAAAAATCATTAGATGAACGTCGGCCGAAGAACCCGAGACAGAAGCCAATAGGCAGTTTGTCAAATGTAGATTTAATAAAATTTGCATACATTTTTTATATCAACTGGGTTTAGCGGTACAATTGTAAAGGGGAGGGTTTGTGTGTCTGTGTGTGTGTGTGGGGGGGGGGGGGGTCGGTGACATGGAGCAAGACAGCAGGTTAAGTGCTGAACACTACATTAATTTGCATAATTTTTTTGTAAAACGCACTACAATAGTTTAAGGAGGTGGCTGACAAAGAAGAATGCGCCAGAAATGGCGTCCAAAAGCATGTGAAAACGGAATAGTGTACCAAATTATCGTGGGAGGACTTACCTAATTACTTAATTTGGTATCAAAGGCAGTACAATAGTTCAAGGAAATGTGGGTGACATGAAAAACCACTTAACAGAACCATAGCTCAGGTGCCGACAAAGGCCCAAACACTGGGTTAAGACACCCAGAGTGCAGAACATTAGGTTATGCAACATGTTTGCTCCACGTAATTACTTCTTACTAGACCCACATGTTTCCAGACAGCAGAGAATGATGAGCAAGACAAATCCAACTCCCACAAACTGATTTTTTTTATAAATAAACAATGTATCCTTGAATCTCCTGTTACGAGACCCTTTCCCCCCATGAACCATGGACCTTGCCGTTGGTGGGGAGGCTTGCGTGCCTCAGCAATACACACAGCCTTACCGTAGGTGCAACCACAATGGAGAGGTATCTGTGGAGAGGCCTGACAGACGTGTGGTTCCTGAAGAGGGGCAGCAGCCTTTTCACTAACTGCAGGAGCAACAGTCTGGATGACTGGCTGACATGGCCTTGTAACACTAACCAAAACTGCCTTGCTGTGCTGGTACTGCGAACGGCTGAAAGCAAGGGGAAACTACAGCCGTAATTTTTCCCGAGGACATGCAGCTTTACTGTATGATTAAATGATGATGGCGTCCTCTTGGGTAAAATGTTCCGGAAGTAAAACAGTTCCCCATTCGGATCTCCAGGCGGGGACTACTCAAGAGGACGTCGTTATCAGGAGAAAGAAAATTGGCTTTCTACGGATCGGAGCGTGGAATGTCAGATCCCTTAATCGGGCAGGTAGGTTAGAAAATTTAAAAAGGGAAATGGATAGGTTAAAGTTAGATATAGTGGGAATTAGTGAAGTTCGGTGGCAGGAGGAACAAGACTTTTGGTCAGGTGAATACTGGGTTATGAATACAAAATCAAATAGGGGTAATGCAGGGGTAGGTTTAATAATGAATAAAAAATAGGAGTACGGGTAAGCTACTACAAACAGCATAGTGAACGCATTATTGTGGCCAAGATAGACACGAAGCGCACGCCTACTACAGTAGTACAAGTGTATATGCCAACTAGCTCTGCAGATGACGAAGAAATTGAAGAAATGTATGATGAGATAAAAGAAATTATTCAGGTAGTGAAGGGAAACGAAAATTTAATGGTGAATGGAATTCAAGAGTAGGACAAGGGAGAGAAGCAAACATTGTAGGTGAATATGGATTGGGGGGAAGAAATGAAAGAGGAGGCTGCCTCGTAGAATTTTGCGCGGAGCATAACTTAATCATAGCTAACACTTGGTTTAAGAACCATAAAAGAAGGTTGTATACATGGATGAACCCTAGAGATACTAAAAGGTATCAGATAGATTATATAATGGTAAGACAGAGATTCAGGAACCAGGTTTTAACTTGTAAGACATTTCCAGGGGCAGATGTGGACTCTGATGACCACAATCTATTGGTTATGAACTGTAGATTAAAACTGAAGAAACTGCAAAGAAGGTGGGAATATAAGGAGATGGTACCTGCATAAACTGAAAGAACCTGAGGTTGTATAGAGTTTCAGAGAGAGCATAATGGAACAATTGACAGGAATGTAGGAAAGAAACACAGTAGAAGACGAGTGGGTAGCTTTGAGGGATGAAATAGTGAAGGCAGCAGAGGCTCAAATAGGTAAAAAGACAAGGGTTAGTAGAAACCCTTGGGTAACAGAGGAAATATTGAATTTAATTGATGAAAGGAGAAAATATAAAAATGCAGTAAATGAAGCAGGCAAAAAGGAATACAAACGTCTCAAAAATGATATCGACAGGAAGTGCAAAATGGCTAAGCAGTGATGGCTATAGGACAAATGTAAGGATGTAGGGGCATATCTCACTAGGGGTAAGATAGATACTGCCTACAGGAAAATTAGAGAGACCTTTGGAGAAAGGAGAACCACTTCCATGAATATCAAGAGCTTTGATGGAAACTCAGTTCTAAGCAAAGAAGGGAAAGCAGAAAGGTGGAAGGAGTATATAAAGCGTCTATACAAGGGCGATGTACTTGAGGACAATATTATGGAAATGGAAGAGGATGTAGATGAAGATGAAATGGGAGATATGATACTGCGTGAAGAGTTTGACAGAGCACTGAAAGACCTGAGTAGAAACAAGGCCCCGGGAGTAGACAACATTCCATTAGAACTACTGACGGCCTTGGGAGAGCCAGTCCTGACAAAACTCTACCATCTAGTGAGCGAAATGTATGAGACAGGCGAAATACCCTCAGACTTCAAGAAGAATATAATAATTCCAATCCCAAAGAAAATAGGTGTTGACAGATGTGACAATTACCGAACTATCAGCCTAATAAGTCACAGCTGCAAAATACTAATGCGAATTATTTACAGACGAATGGAAAAACTGATAGAGGCGACCTCGGGGAAGATGAGTTTTGACCCCTGCCACCTTCAGAATTTGAAAGAGAGTATCCTAGTCAGCATTGTCATAAGCTTTCTCTAAGTCCACAAATTCTAGAAACGTAGGTTTGCCGTTTTTTAATCTATCTTCTAAGATACGTCGTAGGGTCAGTATTGCCTCACGTGTTCCAACATTTCTACGGAATCCAAACTGATCTACCCCGAAGTCGACTTCAACCAGTTTTTGAATCTGTCTGTATTTTGCAGCCGTGGCTTATTAAACTGATAGTCCGTTAATTTTCACTCCTGTCAACACTTGCTCTCTTTAGTATTGGAATTACTATATTCTTCTCGAAGTCTCATGGTATTTCACCTTGCTCACCAGATGGTACAGTTTTGTTAGGCCTGGCTCTCCCAAGGCTGCCAGTAGTTCTAATGGAATGTTGTCTACTCCTGGGGCCTTGTTTCGACTAGGACTTTCAGTGCTCTGTGAAATTCTTCACGCAGTATCAAATCGCCTATTTCATCTTCATCTACATTCCTCTTTCATTTCCATAATATTGCCCTCAAGTACATCGCCCTTGTATAGACCCTCTATGTACTCTTTCCACCTTCCTGCTTCCCCTTCTTTGCTTAAAACTGGGTTTCTATCTGGGCTCTTGATATTCATACATGTGGTTCTCTTTTCTCCAAAGGTCTCTCTAATTTTCCTGTAGGCAGTATCTATCTAACCCTTAGTGACACATGCCTCTACATCATTACATTTGTCCTCTAGCCATCCCTGCTTAGCCGTCTTTCACTTCCTGTCGATCTAATTTTTGAGATGTTTGTACTCCTTTCGTCTACTTCATTTACTGCATTTTTATATTTTCTCCTTTCCTCAGTTAAATTAAATATCTCTTCTGTTAGCCAAGGATTTCTACTAGCCACCGTATTTTTACCAACTTGCTTCTCTGCTGTGTTCACTATTTCATGTCTCAAAGGGGCCCATTACGATTGGATTTCTTTCCCCTGTTCTTGTCAATGGATCCCTAATGTTCTCTCTTAAGCCCTCTGTAACCTCAGGTTCTTTCAGTTTATCCAGGTTCCATGTCCTTAAATTCCTATCCTTTCGCACTTTCTTCCATTTTAATCTACGTTCGTAACGAATAAATTGTTTTCAGAGTCCAGATATGCCCCTGGATATGTCTTACAATTTAAAACCTGGTTCCTAAATTTCTGTCTTACTATTATATTATTTATCTAATACCTTCCAGTGTCTCCAGGCTTGTTCCACGTATACAACCTTCTTTCATGATTCTTAAACGAAGTGTTAGCTATGATTAAGTTGCGCTCTGTGCAAAATTCTACCAGGCGGCTTCCTCTTTCATTCCTTACCCCTAGTTCATATTCACCTACTACGTTTCCTTCTCTTCCTTTCCCTACTATCGAAATCCAGTCCCCAATGACAATTAAATTTTCGTCTCCCTTAACTGTCTATATAATTTCCTTTATCGTATCATTCATTTCTACAACCTCTTCATCACTGCGGACCTAGTTGGCATATAAACTTGTACTACTGTGGTAGTCGTGGGCTTCGTGTCTATCTTGGCTACAATGCTGCATTCACTATGCTGTTCGTAGTAGTATATCCGCGCTCCTATTTTTTATTAGTTATTACATCTATTCCTGCATTACTCTTATTTGATTTTGTATTTATAACGCTGTACTCACTTGACCAGACGTCTTGTTCCTCCTGCCGCCGAACTTTAATATTTCCCACTATATCTAACTTTAACCTATCCATTTCCCTTTTTATATTTTCTAACCTACCTGCCCGATTAAGGGATCTGACATTCCACGCTCTGATCCGTAGAACGCCAGTTTTCTTTCTCCTGATAACAACGTCCTCTTGAGTAGTCCCCGCCCGGAGATCCGAATGGGGGACTATTTTACCTCCGGAATATTTTACCCAAGAGGGCGCTGTCATCATTTAACCATACAATAAAGCTGCATGCCCTCGAGAAAAATTACGGCTGTAGTTTCCCCTTGCTTTCAGCCTTTCACAGTACCAACAAAAAATGGTTCAAATGGCTCTGATCACTAGATCACTATGGGACTCAACTGCTGATGTCATTAGTCCCCTAGAACGTAGAACTAGTTAAACCTAACTAACCTAAGGACATTACACACATCCATGCCCGAAGCAGGATTCGAACCTGCGACCGTAGCCAGTACCAACACGGCAAGGCTATTTTGGTTAGTGTTACAAAGCGAGATTAGTCACTCATTCAGACTGTTGTCCCTGCAAGTACTGAAAAGGCTGCTGCCCCTCTTCAGGAACCACATGTTTGTCTGGCCTCTCAACGGATACCCCAACGTTGTGGCTGCACCTACGGTAAGGCTGTCTGTATCGCTATGGCACGCAAGCCTCCTCACCAGCGACAAGGTGCGTGGTTTATTCTGGAGATTCTTGTGGTTACCATAATTAATTGGCTGGATTAAAAGCAGTTAAAAAAGTTTTCATAGAAACAGAGGAGAATAGCCAAAGGCGTGTAGGTGTTAGGTATGATAAAAACCAATTCAAACAAATAGAAGAGAATGATATAGGTGATTGACATGGCCAAGGCTTCAGAACGAAGGATTCACCATTTACAGTTTTCAAGTGAAAGTTTGATGCCGGCCGAAGTGGCCGTGCGGTTAAAGGCGCTGCAGTCTGGAATCGCAAGACCGCTACGGTCGCAGGTTCGAATCCTGCCTCGGGCATGGATGTTTGTGATGTCCTTAGGTTAGTTAGGTTTAACTAGTTCTAAGTTCTAGCGGACTAATGACCTCAGCAGTTGAGTCCCATAGTGCTCAGAGCAATTTTTTTGAAAGTTTGATATTTACAAGGAACTTGTTCATTTTCTTGTTGGGTTGTTCTACTGTGGTGGTAAGGTGACAGTAGAATAGACCAGCGTTTGTGTAGTGTGTGTGTGTGTGTGTGTGTGTGTGTGTGTGTGTGTGTCAAGTAGCAATGGTTGTGCTTGTTTAGTTACGTTGTGTTGTTGTGTCTTGTATTCGTGTTTTACTGACTGATGTCGTGGTGTGGTGGTGTGATTTTATCATTAGTGAGGGGTTCCGTCTTTAGGGCTTGGCCCGGGAATGTTCTGGACGTGTTTTGGGCTACTGTATGCGCTGGACTGATGAATTTGAACTTGGGCATCTGATTTTGTGTAGACTGGTCGTTAGTAGGGCATCCATGTCTGGTTGTTTTGTCAGGATGTGGCTTCCATTATTCGCGCCTAATTTCGTGAGTCGTGATGTTTGCAGTGATTCTGCGTTCACTAAGTCGTTAAGTTCGTTGCTTGGTGTTTTTCGTGGGAGTTACGCGAAATTACGGAGCAGTCGTCTTTGTGTCTGACACAGTCATACAGTCACTTCCTCCTATGGGGGCACTGGCGTATTCTAGAACAGGTCTGATAAAGGTCTGGTATGCGTGAGGTGTTGTTTCACAGCCGTGAAAGCATCGCTCTGCGTGTCTTACTAGTCCCTGTCGTTCCCTTGTCTTGTCTACAAGGCAGTTCAGATGCGTGTATCAGTTCGTATATTTGTCAACACACCGAGGTAGCCGGCAGTGTTAGCAATCCTCAGCGACGTGTTCCATAGCGGCAGTCTTATGTCTGCGTCAGTTTGCAGTCTCTTTTATGTGTCGCAAGACTCATTTGCGTTTTTGTCGGGTTGAGCCTGATTCTCCATTCCTGCATCCAGCCCCCCAGTCGTCTTAGGTATGTCTCCGTCCCACTGTATTACAGCCGTTCATAGAGAGATGCACCAGTATGCATGGTGGTCCACGTACAGCGCAACTGTCTCCTCTGGGGTAACTGTAGGAGGGGGGGGGGGGGGTGCCTACCGTGTACAGCGGGTACACTAGCAGTGACAGCAGGATGTCTGCTTGCAATACTGCAGTGGATACATGGACTCTGCACACAGTATCTGTTAAGTACGTTTTCATCAGGCGGACCATTTGGGTAGTACTCGTTTCACAACACCTCCTGCAAACGTGACGTTATTTTGACGTCACGCGCAATATCGATGACTGCAGGAACTGTTATCCACTTTCGTTAGCTTTTGATGTGGGCCTCTTTCGCACGGGTAACAGCTCACTCACGTCCTTAGCGGCAGAAATAACCAAATGGAAGTGCCATTGGTGTGCAGGAGCACTTATGAGGTGAAGTATGAATATTATTGCTTATGGATTCACTCGCAGCATTTTAAACTGCCGTCTTAGGCTCCCGCCTAGGAATCACCATATGCTCTGAAATAAACATCTAAATATTGATTTGATCTTTCGTTCCCTAATCAGGCAGAAATGTTAAATAACATCGATAAATCAGAGTTACTGGTGTTGCATTAAATTCCCAGAATACGCTACAGTCTACTCATGTGACAGCTGCCTCTCATAGTATCTCTCGAAGCCTTATATCGTTTATGTGTTATTAACTGACATTTAATGGTAAGAGTGACGTGTTCGTGATACATTTTCAATGCACCGTTACGTTGAAACGACGTACTGAAAGCTATAATACAGAAAAAGATAAATATGCCAAAATAAGTATGTCGCCTGCCGAATCGATTGTCGATTGTGGAGATTTGCAATATTGCCTGTGACATAAAAATGACGTCACGTCGTGTGACGAAAATGTTAGCTGGACTGTTTTTGTTGCAGTCGACTGCTGCTGCAGCTTGTGGTGGGCGCCATTGTGCCACGGCTTGTCGACATCTGGAGAAACCGCAGCCGTGCATTGTCCGGTGACTCCGTGGATTGTGGCCGGAGGTCTCACTTCGGAAACCAGCCTTTGTCACTGGGAGGAAGTGTTAGTGTTGTTACGTAGGTCCGTATGTCCTTTGTACGTCTGTTACTATTCTGCCTAAGGTTTCCCCTAACTCGTGTAGAAGAGAAATCGGTCTGTAAGACGGCGGATCAGTTCGTGACCTGTCGGACTTGGGAGTCGTAATGGTTTTGCTCGTCGGGAGGGTCTCGGTGTCAAGGCAGTCGTTAAACAGTAAGGAGAGGATTGGAACAAAGGCATTCTTCGTTTTATGTCATCCTGTCTAGGCTAAGAGTTTCGTCATGTTAAGATGGTGTCTATTACGTAGTCATTAGTTACTGGTTTGGTAAGTGACTGGCCGCTTTCCGCCTCCGCTGTAGCTGTTGTGAACATTTGTGGCAGTTGAAGGTCTACAGTTCGCCGAAGATGTTATCCTCCGGAATTGAGAAAAGATCCTGCAAGACCTCTTTAAAAATGTCTGCCTGTTGCTGTTTGTCCGTTGTAGGCTCTCGGTTTGCTGTTAGTGTAGTGGTGGTGGTCTGTTTTTCTCCTGTCAGTGTTTTAAACCGTTTCCACAACTTGCCTCCGTTTGTGTAGTTGAGCCGAGAGCAAGTTTCGTCCCGCTGTGTTTGCTGATGGCTCAGATGACACGTTTTACGGGGTTGTTCAGTCTTCCATGTTCGTCTTAATTCACCGTCGTTGGTTCGTCTCGTCTCTCTTTCCAGTCGTCTTTTCTGTTGTATCGTGGGGGATTATCGGATTTGTTATCTGTAGTAATGTCACGTTTATCGTTCGTCTGATGGCCGTTTGCCACTAGCTCTGAGTCGTGCAAGTCAGAGTTGTCGGTTCCTCTGTTACTATGTCTTTGCACCGGCTCCAGTCGGCGTTCCAGTCCATCAGTAGAGGAAAGGATAAGTAGGTGACCACTCGACGCTTGAGTCGGTCACAGTCACTCAGCGCCGAGCTATGTAGGACACGAAATCCGTCTGTGGCCTATAAATGTTGGTTAGTATATGGGCAAATGGTTCAGCCGTGAGAAAGTCGAAAATGACCTGACCATTTTGGTTCTCGTGCCAATCTCCAAGTCTGGGTTGTCGAGCGTCCAACTCTGCTAGGAGTATTAACCTGTCTCTGGATATTAGAGACCGCATTTCTTGGACAGGGAGAGGTTTGCCTGGTGGACTGTAAAGGCACGCTACAGTTATCGCACGCGCATTATGGCCCTTTAGTTTTATCGTGAGCAATGCAGAGTAATGTTGATGTGGTCTCGTCGAATTACTTGCCACCCAGGTTGTCCACCGTGCGAGAGTCCCCACTCAGCTGCTCCTGGTTGTTGATGTGATCAGACCTAGCTCGTTGACAGCTCGTTGGTTTCATCCTGGTACACTCTGATAGTGACGACGAGGCAACAACAGCCCGGTCCCAGTCTTCACTGGTTAAGGAAGTTGCTATAGAAAGCTGTAGAAGCAATTACTCCCTCGACGTCACATCCAGTCGGCGGCGCACGCCGTACACTCTCTCACATACCAAACAGAGGCTCGCTCGGTGTTTGATTTTGTTTGCTGCCCTGGGACTGACCTGGTGCTTGATCCTGGAGAACCATCGTACTTCGTCGCCCTCAGATCATGTCAGGAAGAAACTGAGAATATCCTTTCTTCCAGGAGCGCTACCCCCCGTCGGAGGTTCGAGTCCTCCCTCGGGCATGGGTGTGTGTGTGTTGTCCTTAGCGTAAGTTACTTTAAGTTAGATTAAGTAGTGTGTAAGCTTAGGGACCGATGACCTCAGCAGTTTGGTCACATAAGACCTTACCACAAATTTGCAATTTCTAGGAGCGCTAATCTTGCAAGTTACACGGGAGAGCTTCTGTGAAGTTTTGAAGGTAGGACGCGAGGTAAACCTGTGACGATGGGCGGTGTGTCGTGCTTGGGTAGCTCAACTGGAGTTCGAGTCTCGGTCCGACAGACAGCTCTAATCTGCCAGGAAGTTTCGTGTCAGCGCACACTCGGCTGCAGAGTGAAAATTTCATTCTCAGAGGAGTCAGCATTCTATCTTTCCTTCGGCGAAGCTTATCCAGCTTCTTGACATTAGGGTACATCTACTCCCCGTAGAGTGTTCTCATGTAGTTCCTTAGGATTTCCAGACGATATGTTCACATACTGAAAATGGGATCTTCTGCCGGTCATTCTCGCACGATATTTGGACATCGCGACTCTCACGGAGCACCTGAACAAACGGAGAGTCGCACCGTCGACATATCGTGCGACAACGACGCGAACAGATTAAAAAAAATGGTTCAAATGGCTCTGAGCACTATAGGACTTAACTGCTGAGGTCATCAGTCCCCTAGAACGTAGAACTACTTGAACCTAACTAACGTAAGGACATCAAACACATCCATGCCCGAGGCAGGATTCGAACCTGCGATCGTAGCGGTCGCGCGGTTCCAGACTGTAGCGCCTAGAACCGCTCGGCTACCACGGGCGGCGGGACCCGATTATTCAGCATGTCAACATATCGCCGGGAAACCCTGAAGTATTATTGCATAATGAAAAGTTTTTCTGTCTGAAGCATCTGAGTGCACAGATAAGTAAAAGGCTTTATGAAGCTAGCTTATGACTACATATCGACTGTATGGGCCAAGAATATTTTCCAAGAGAACAGTTGCCTTAGTTCTTCCACACGAAATTTTACACGCAATATTACTGTCTGGAAATAAGGACTGTTGCAATTTCATTTGGCAACGCATTGAGTTGTAGCTGAGGCCGTGTTTTACACTATGATAAACAGATGCAATTTCAGCACGTATCACAGAATCTTCTCCAGACGTTAGTTTCTGACAAAGAAACGTGTAACTGTTTTATTTTTACGATAATGGTATTGGCTCTGAATGTATTGTTGTGTGTCTGATGATCCAATACAGTTTCTCTTCCTTCAATTTTTATCCAAAAGGTGGCGAGGCAAATCACACACTTTGCTATGACGCGGTATCCTTTCATGAACCGTGTGAAAAAAATATTTGTTTTCTAGCCAGTCTTTGTTGAAAACCTTACATCATTTAACTTCCTTCTTCGGACAGACGAACTTGAACCACTGTCTTCATCATTAGAGGAAGGGCGAAGCCTCGGGCACGGATGTGTGTGATGTCCTTAGGTTAGTTAGGTTTAAGTAGTTCTAAGTTCCAGGGCACTAATGACCTCATGTGTTAAGTCCCATAGCGCTCAGAACCATTTGAACCATTTTGAAGGGCGAAAATTATTTTCTCAACACCGATCCTTTGTGAAACACGCTGGAAACATAACTATCGAATAACGCCTAACTTAACAGACAAATGTGTATTTTGAATAATGTGTAGTGACTGGAAGAGGAAATTCACACATCATTCGTTCTCGTCTTTCGAATGATTCGAAAATTCGGCACATGGCGGGACGAAAGTATTTTCCTGGATCTCGGACAGTAAATTCCGGGACAATTGCTTGAAATGTATTCATCAGATACTACGCCTGAGGTTCAGGCAGGATTTCCCCAGTACGTACAAAGCTGGAGTGCTATTGCAGTGTCGGAGAGCCTCGGCAGTAGTGACGATACGAGAAGGGGAAATTAGCTGAAGGTCGGAATTGAAGTTTGTGTCAGACAGGGCAATGGACTCGGGTTAGTGCGTGCAGCTGCGGTAGCCACAACACTGCAGTCGTGTAACGGCTTGCACATCTGCCCGTAAGCAGGAGACTTGGCCACAAGTCCCGGCTGTGGCTAAAATTTTAATTCATTTCTTGAGCTCCTGTCGTTATCGAAGATATAGTTAAGAATCATTTGTCTCAAGGAAAATTTAGTTCCATCAGATCAATATTCAAAAGTGTATAAATATTAAAGGTGAGAATTTTGAGACAAAATGTATGTTTTTTTCGTCGTTTTTGTAATAACTCGCACTGACACTCCGGTGTTGGCAGCGGAGGCGGCGCCGGGGCGCGGAGCGGTGCTGGAGGTGCGCGCCGTGCACGTGGGGGCGGTGGCGGCGGCCAGCGCGCTGGCGGCGGCCGAGGAGGCGGCGGCCGGGGGCGGCGGCGGGGGCGGCGGCCCGGCGGGCTTCGTGGGCGCCATGCAGCAGCTGTCGGTGAACGGCCGGCGCTACTTCGAGGTGGCGCGCGCGGCGGGCGGCGCCGTCGCCGCCCCCGGCTCGCACAGCCCCCGCATTCGCGTGACCGCCGCCTTCGGCAAGCGCGACCCGCAGCTCGTGCACAACCCCGTCACCTTCCGCTCCAAGCACACCTTCGTCGGCCTGCCCGTGCTCAAGGCCTACTCCGCCACCAACATCTACTTCCAGGTAAGTGGCGCACCCACCTTTTTTTTTCTATATTGTTATTTTAAGCACCTTATACAAAGGTGGGCTGTCAGCAGCATAGTACGCTGCTCTTCGGCCGCTAGTGGTACAATGAAGATGACAGAAAGGTGGTACAGATAAGACAATAAAAATGGCGGGCAAAAACTGTAGACACGAAAAACAATAAACATGAAGCCGTTCACGCTGGACGAGAAAAAACACTAAAACCCGATGACACGGCGCACAAAACACGGACGACTGCGACGGCACAGGTGAACAGTGGTGGCGTGACGGCGAAAGAACACTAAACACAAAACGAAGGCACACACACTAGACACTGATGGCGACGATCTCCGGCTCGCGAATGTCCACTGAGCGTGTACGAGTCCGGGGACATGCCAAAAGAGGAGGAGGGGGGTGGAGGACGGAGAGGGGAGCGCAGAGATGCCACGGACAGGGGAGATAGGGGGAGGAAGGAAGGGAGGAAGGGGCAGGGGAAGCCCAGGGGAAGAGGGGTGGAGGAAGGGGGGATGGGGGGAAAAGGAGAGTGAAGGGAGGGTGGGTGCCCAGAGGAAAAGACAAAGGAAGTGGGAGGGGAGGATCAAAGTTGATAGGAGGGGTAGATGGAGGGGAGGAGGACATCATCAGGGAGGGGGAGCTGGCGGAAGCCACCTTGGGAGAGGGTAAGGAGGGTGGAGAGATGGAGACCGGGTGGGACGTGGGAATACAGGCGCGGCAGCGGGTGGGGTTGGGAGAGGATGGGTGAGACAAGTGGGTGAGGAGGATCGAGTTTACGGGAGGTGTACAGGATCCGTATCCTTTCGAGGAAACGAAGGAGGTGGGGGAACGGAATGAGGTCGTACAGGATCCGCGTGGGGGAGGGGAGACGGATGCGATAGGCAAGGCGGAGAGCATGGCGTTCAAGGATCAGAAGGGATTTATAAAAGGTAGGGGGGGGCGGAGATCCAGGCCGGATGGGCGTAGCAAAAGAATAGGGCGGATGAGGGATTTATAGGTGTGGAGTATGGTGTAGGGGTCCAGACCCCACGTACAGCAGGAAAGGAGCTTGAGGAGACGGAGTCGGGAGCGTGCCTTGGCTTGGATTGTCCGGAGATGGGGGTCCATGAGAGGCGACAGTCGAGGGTGCCGCCAAGGTACTGAAGGGTGGGGGTGAGGGCGATAGGATGGCCATAGATGGATGGTTAGATAGAAATCGAGGAAGCGGAAGGAAGGGGTGGTTTTGCCTACAATGATCGCCTGGGTTTTGGAGGGACTGACCTTGAGCAACCACTGGTTGCACCAAGCAGTGAACTGGTCAAGATGGGATTGGAGAAGGTGTTGGGAGCGCTGCAGGGTGGGGGCAAGGGCAAGGAAGGCGGTGTCATCAGCAAACTGGAGAAGTTGGACGGGGGTGACGGCGGCGGCATGTCTGCTGTATACAAAAGGTACAGAAGGGGGGAGAGGACGGAGCCTTGGGGTACACTGGCAGAGGGAAAAAAGGTGTAGGAATCCGTGTTATGGATGGTGACGTAGGAAGGACGGTGGGAGAGAAAGGAGCCGATCAGACGGATGTAGTTAATGGGAAGGGCGAAGGTATGCAGCTTTAAGAGGAGACCGGAATGCCATACGTGGTCATAGGCACATTCGAGGTCCAGGAAGGGGGATTGTGGAGCGACGGGAATTAAGCTGTTCGGTGAGGTGAAGGAGAAGGTCGTCAGAAGAGAAGGATGGCCGAAAGCCACACTGGGTAATGGGAAGGAGGCGGTGCTGGCGGAGATGCTGGTGGATGCGTCGGGTGAGGATGGATTCCAGTACCTTGCTGAAGACCGAGGTAAGGCTGATGGGACGGTAGGAGGAGACAGCGGACGGCGGTTTACCAGGTTTAAGGAACATCAGGATACAGGAGGATTTCCACAGGCCGGGGTAGTAGCCGGTGGACAGGACTACATTGTAGAGCCTGGCCAGGGTGGAGAGGAAAGAGACAGGAGCTTCACGAAGGTGGCGGTAGGTGACACAATCGTGACCAGGAGCGGTGTTGCGTTTTGTGCGGAATGTAGCAATGAGATCCTGTGTAGTGATAGGGGCATTGAGTTCCGTGTGTGCAATGTTGTCCAAGTACTGGAAACCAGGTGCGAGGGGATGGACAGAAGTGTCAGTTCGATCGCGGACATCCGGGAAGTGGGAGTAATCGAACTGGGGATCATCGGGGATGGAAAAAATGTCGGAGAGGTAGGAGGCAAAGTGATTGGCCTTACTAAGGGTGTCAGGGTAGGGGTGATCATCATGGAGAAGAGGATAGTAGGGGGAGGTTTTAGTTCCAGTAAGGCGATGGAAGACTGACCAGAACTTGGACAAGTTTATAGGTAGGGTAGCATTTAAACAGGTGCATGTCTGTCGCCAGTCCCGGCGTTTCTTAGCCGCGAGCAAATTTCTAATGTGTTGCTGGAGTTGCCGGTGGCGTCGTAGTGTGTCCAGGTAACACGTGTGGAGGAAGCCATGGTAGAGATGGTGGGATTCATAGAGGAGGAGGACGGCCTGTGGGGGTAAGGTAGGACAGTGTGGGTGGATGGCGGCAGTAGGGACATGGGCCTCCATGGCCTCAGACAATGTCTGCTGGAGAAAGGAAGCGGCATGGGTAACATCGTCAGGGTGGTGGTAGGTGAAGGGGTGCAGAGGGTATCCCGGTAGGCATTCCAGTTGGCACGGGAATAGTCATGGACATACTTTGGGGGAGGGTCATTACGAGGGTCGGGGCGGGTGCGACGACCGTCTGAAATGGTGAGGAGGACAGGGAGATGGTCGCTACCAATAGGCTCCAGGACATCCACCGTTATGCGGCCAAGGTGGTTACGGGAGGAAAGGATAACATCGGGAGTTGAGTTGGATTCGGGACGGGTGTGCTGGGGAATGGGGATGAGGTCGCCTTGAAGGGAGGAGAGGAATGTAGGAGAGGAAGGTACGGTCAATGTGGCAGAGGAAGTCGAAGGGAATAGGGGCGTTAGGGCGGACATAGATGGTGGTGCAGGTGACGGTAAGGCCGGGGAAGAAGAGACTAAGGATCAGTTCTTCAGGGTATCAGACCGCATCGTCATAATTTAAAATGCGCCAACGTTTCGGCCAGCGTTGCAGCTAGCCTTCATCAGGGCCTTACGTTAAACTGATGAAGGCTAGCTGCAACGCTGGCCGAAACGTTGGCGCATTTTAAATTATGACGATGCGGTCTGATACCCTGAAGAATTTTATTGAAGATGACAACGGCCGCGGAAGCCTTCGGTTACATTTAAGGATCAGGTGTTCGGTGGGGTCGGGAAGGAGAGGTTGGAGCCGAACTGGGATCTGGCGGTGGTGACCAATGGCAACTCCGCCACGCGCAATCAGGAGGGGATTATCGGAGCGGTGAAGAAGGTAGGGTGAAGTGTGGACGGTTTGGTGGGGTTGGAGGAAGGTTTCATTGAGGAGGAAGGCATCCATGCGGTGGGTGGCAAGGGTGTGCAGGAAGAGGTGCTTGTTGGCAGGAAGGGAGTGGATGTTGTTGAAAAGGATACGGTGCTGTCGCACCATGACAGGGATTTTGACGAGGGTGTCAAGACGGGAGAAGGTGAAATGGGCCTGGTTGTTGGAGTAGGTGGTATACATTTTTAGGTGGAAAACGGAACAGGTGGCGAGGAATATCTGTTGGAGGCTGTGGGGGCGCTGGAAAGGGTGAACATTTTGGAGGACGATGGTGAGGAATCTGATGATGTCCTCAGTGGTAGGTGTTGGGCAAAGGGAATTGCCAGGAGGGGTGGGGGCGTCCAGAGGGCGGACAGGAACGGCGAGTTCAGGAGTGGTAGGAGGGGGTCGGGCCTTACATTTCTGGGAGTAAGTAGGATGAGGGAGGTTACAGGTGTTACAGGGGGGGAGGGGGGGGTACTGGATATTGGGGCACTGCCGTAAGAAGTGGGCTTGCTTACAGTGCGGGCAGGTGAGGGCCTCGCGGCACTCAGATGTTGGGTGTGCATTATACCGCAAGCACCTCTGCCAGCAGAGGGATTGAGGAGGGGAACGGGAGGGTCAACTTGGTAGCGTTGATGAAAGAGAAAGGCACCCTCCTTCAGGAGACGGTCTATGGAGGGGGCTTGTTCGGAAAAGACCGCATAAGGCAGGTGGGGCCGGCTGAGTTGTGGATGCGGCGAACAGCACGCACCTCCAGATGGGGATGCGCCTTGAGCTCCGCTAACACCTCCTCCTCTGTGATTGTCGGACTAAGCCAAGTGATCATGGCGGTGAGGGTCGGCGGGCGATGCGGGGGTTGGGGTTGGCGGGAGGGAGGCGGGGCATGGGCAGGGGTGAGGGTGGCATTAGGACCGAAGCGGGTGACAGGGATGCGGGAAAGGAGATCTCTGTGAAGGGTAGGGCTGGTGGAGGAGATGATGACCGAATCACGGCGAGGAGTGAGGAGGGAGATGGGAGCACCGGGAAAATGCTGGCGCAGGAAGTGGGTGAGGTTCTGGGCCTCAAGAAGGGAGGGATCAGGACGGGAGAGGAGGTAGCGGTAGGAGGAGGGCGGGAGGAGGAGGAGAGGGCAGGGACAGGCGGGGAGACATCCATGGCATCCATGGCATCCTGGGCAGGGGAAGGGGGACGAGGCAGAGCCTTTTTAGATGCAGAGGAGGCAGGGGTGGCACTGGGGCGTTTGACGGCGGCAGAGGAGGTGTGGGGGCTGGGAGCAACTGGAAGGTGGCGTGGAGTGGCAGGTCCTGGTGCTGGAGTCGGCGCCGGAGATGGCGAAGGCGATGGCGACGGTGATGATGAAGACGATGAAGAGGGCGGAGGGGAAAGTTGAGCGTGGTCCGTGGCCACCCTAGCGGGGGCTGCGGAATTGGAAGAAGCAGAGGGAGGGAGTGGAGGGAAGGGATCAGAGGAGGTGCAGCAGGGAGGAGCCGGGGATGGGGCGACAAAAAGGGAGGGAGATGGGAGAGTAAGGAGTGGGGGGATGGAGTGAGGGGGGGCGTGATTGGGCACACCACGTGGTGGTGGCGGCGGCAGAGGGAGATGTGTATATGATGGCAGTGGTGGTGGCTGTAGTAGTGGTGGTTGGGATTGACATGGTGATAAGGGGAAGAACACTGGACAGGACAAAGAAGCAAACGAGTGACGGGCAAGCCAACGAGAAACACAGAGTAAAAGGGACGGAGAATGATGAAGGAGACTGGGGCGGAAGCCACACTCTGCTGCTGCTGGCGGGGGGGGACCCAACTGGCTGGACGGTGGGAATGCTGCTGCTGGTGGTGGCTGGCTGGCTTGCTGGCTGGGACTGCTGCTGGCTGGGACCGCTGCTGGCTGCTGGCTGCTGGCTGCTGGCTGGAACCGCTGCTGGCTGATGGCTGGAACCGCTGCTGGCTGGAACCGCTGCTGGCTGGAACCGCTGCTGGCTGCTGGTTGCTGGCTGCTGGCTGGAATTGCAGCTGGCTGCTGGCTGGGACCGCTGCTTGCTGCTGGCTGCTGATTGGACCGCTGCAGGGTGGCTGGCACCTGCAATAGACCTATCGCTTCGATTAGAGCCGGAAAGGCACAATAGAAGGGAGGTATCCTTTCATGTTACCTCCGGAGATGTATCGCACCCACCAGTCCGCACCGCTTTATATATGGCCCAGTCACATTAACGTGACCACCGACCGCGTTCGACTTCGACGTGAAGTAACCGTCACAAACGGCAGATGGCAGCACTGGTAGTCGATGGCACGTATAGCGTATCGGGGAACGCGGACGATGTCGAAATGTGGAAAAGGTACGATGTCTCTGCGTCCCTAAGGGCCGAGGGTGGAAGCATTTCCGAAACGGTGGTAGCTGTGGTGCATCGTGGGCCGTAGATGACAGAAATGAACGATGGCTGCGGAGATGCTTACGAGCGAATAGCCGTGCAACTGTTTATGGCACGGATCCTTAAACGAGAAACCTAGCACAGCTGGCAGTAGCGAGCCTCCACCTTCCGGAACCTCAGTGACCTCCTTCGTGCACATCTCGGGCTGCAGAAGGTTACTCGAGCTTCTTACAGGTGGTCACAGTAAAGTGTCTGGGTAATGTATTTATTAGGTTCACCGTATTTAGAAAGTGCTATTGCTCTGCAACTGCGTATTGAATAAACTCAATTCAGTTGACAATGTGTTCTTCATTTCTGTCCACGATCGGTCTGAGCATTTATAACGCACCCATTTTCTACTTGACATGTATATTGTGCCGTGGCGAAGCGTCGTCAGATCTTTCTATTTATCTTGCAAGGCCTTCTCCTACATCTTGCCAGGCATTCAACTGATCCTACATCACATTCATTACCACTAATATGTTATAAGAAACGTTATATCTAATACACAAATTATTTACAGAAGATTGGAAAGGTTGATGAAACACGAACTCGGAGAGTATTTTGGCATCCGGAGCAATGTACGAACACACGAGGCAATACTAAACCTACGACTAAGAGCGGATGACTGATTGAGAATGGCTAGGTTTACACCTTCTGTAAGAGATATTCGAGAACGGAATCAGGCAGAGTGGTTGCCTCTCCCTCATTTCATTTAATCTGTGCGCTGAATAAGAAGGAAAGAGAAATTTGGGTAATGAATAAAAATCACGCTGGAGGAATTGGCGACTTTCTTAACACGTGTCCCACCATCGTAGATGGTTCTTCGTATTGCCTTTTAGTAGGCAACAATTGGCCAGTCGGAGAGTCCTGTGGCGTAACCCGTGAGTGGCGTTTATCTTTAATTAAAATATCGGGAGCAAAAATAAAAACTTTGCGGTTTCCCGATAATATTGTTATTCTGTCAGAGACGGCAAAGGACTTGGAAGATAGGCTGAATGGCACACAGTCTTCAAAGCAAGTAATAACATGAACGCCTATAAAACTAAACCAGGGGTAATGGGGCCTAGTACGCTATTTCGCGAGTGAGTGACTGACTCACTGACTCATCACCCCCCCCCCCCCCTCCCCAGCCCCAAACCGCTGTGGACAGTAACTTGAAATTTGGAGACGGTGTTGATCTGGTACTGCAGGCGTCGTTGAAGAACGAATTTTTCGAAATTCGACTCCTAAGGGGACGAAATGATTTTTAAGGTAATTTTGAAGCCAGGCCTACGAAACTTGGCATTTGGTTTCTCGTTCAGAAATAAAGAACACATGTTTCAGCATTTTTAGAAATTTAACCTCTTTTGGGAGTGAAATTTTTTTGAAAATAAATCGTTATTAAAGAATTGCTAAAGTATTTTTAAAGCATCAACTATGAAAATTGATATTTGACTTCTCGGTTAAAATTTAAAAAATACGTCCTTCGGTGTTTTTGGAAATTCATTCTTTATGGGGGTGAAATAGGGGATGAACTTCTTTGTGGAAATATTTCATTATGCAAACATTTTTGAATGTAAATCTATGGAAATTTCTATTTGACTTCATTGCTAGAAATAAAAAAAATACGCATGTGACTGCTTTGGAAATTCAACCCTAATGTTGGGAAATAGTGGATGAAATGTTTTATGAAAATATTCATTGAGAAACCATTTTTAAAGCTAAATCTATAAGAATTGGTATCTGACTTTTTGGTTATAAATTAAAGAAATACGTGTTTCATTGGTCTTTCAACCCCAAAGGCATTAAAATGGGGCTAGACTGATTCACTTATCATCGCCCAGCCGAAACCACTAAGGACAGAAATTTGAAATTTGGAGAGGCTGTGGGTCTTATACTGTGAGTATTGTTTAAGAAGAGATTGTTCGGTGTTCCACTCCTACAGGGAGCGAATGGTGGATGAAAGGCTTTTGAAAATGTGTCATTATGAAGGGGATTTTGAACACAGAACTATGAAAATTGGTATTTTGTTTCCGGACAGTAATACGTGGTTCAGTATTTCTAAAAATTCATGTTTTTTTAATTCAGCCCCTTAGGTGGTGAAATAGAGGGTGAAAATTATTAACAAACTATTTCGTTACATTAAAAAGTTGGTATTCTACTTTACGGTTAAATATAAAGAAATATGTGCTATGGGATGTAATTCCTATGGAAATATCATCATAGGAACACAGAAGGCACGATTAACAAAAACCTTGGGCTCCAGCTACCAGAATCACTTTTTGGTGAGAAAGTCCTACGGAAAAGATCATGCTTCTATGGCTTTATTAGCCTGAAAAGTCTAGAAGGTGTTGCAATTTGTCAACAACATAAAAATTTGATCACAGAAAAACAAGAAAAATCTGTGCAGGCCGTAGAGACTACATGAGTGAAACAGCGGACGCCAGGCCAGTAGTGTGTGACGTGTATCTGCAACTCTGGTTCAAGATTAAAAACACGTCGTGTCACGCACATTACAATCTTTAAACAGGAATGATGGAGGGACTTTCTAAATTTCATAAAAAAAGCACACTGGAGTCGCCTTCGGGAGGACGACTGTTGAAACCCGCGTTCGGCCATCCTGATTTTGTATTTCCGTGATTTCCCTAAATTTCTTCGTGCAGATACCACGTCGGTTCCTCTAAAAGAGCACGGCCAACGTCCTAGCCCATCCTTTCCTAATCCGATGGAACTGATGGCCTTGCTGTTTGGTCCCCTCCCCCCAATCCGCACACATATGTTTAACCAGATTTATGGATCTGTCCGTGCAGTCGAGGGTATGGCTCTTGGTGTAACATTTCATAAGATTCTTGTAAATTCCTGTGTTGGACTAACAGATCATTGAGAGAAGGGTCCCACAAATAAACCGAAATAATTTTTCAACGTGCAAAGTCTTGAAGTCTCTCTCACAAGTCATGACGAAATTTCCCAACTACTGAAACGAAGGTAGTCATACCCGGTTGGGAAATAAGTGCCTTGTGTTGTGAGAAATGTTCTATGTCAAGAACTTTAAGCTGATTTTTCCGAAGGATTAACTATTTTACAGCATCAGTCTTCTCCGCCATATCTGTCAGTAATTCATTCCCTCCTTGCAATGAAAGGCTTGATGAAATCAAATAATTGGCGATGAACAACCACAAAACATTTAGTCACAGCTCTGTTTTCCCTGGAGTCAGTTTTTTCCCAGATCACATCGTCTGTGTGTCTGGTGTTGTAACGAAGTTCCAGTGAACGTTCTTAGAGCTCTTAACAGTGCGGTGGTCTAAGAAGCTCTCTGTATGGCGTTCAAAAAACAATTCCCATTCAGCGCTGAATGGTGTGGCTTCTTCATTGTTTGAACCAGTGCGTGGAAGTAATGGTGTTCCTAATTCAGAAAGTAAATCTAATGTAACACAACTGATGTTCTTCAAGAGATGCAGAGACACGAGTGTTGTGCCGTATGCGGTCTGATACCCTGAAGAATTTTATTGAAGAAGACAACGGCCGCGGAAGCCTACGCTTACAACTGATGTTGGCAAACTGTGACAAGCCGAACGGCTCGCTGTGTCGGCGGCCGGCCGCAGCCTTGCTCTTCGGTTTCCTTCTCGTCGTGGCTCTCGGAGGGCTAGGCAGGAGGTCTCTGATCTAAATAGTGCCAACTCACTTTTCTTAAAACGTATACAATTCAGTTTTGTGCCAAAATTACTTCTCAAAGTGATGTTAACATTTTCATCGTTACACAAAGAATTATGGTAACAGTGCTCAAACATAGTTTTGAACATAGGCCGTTAACACGCATACGAGGTTTCAAGGATTTTCCCCGCCCCTCCTACGTTACCATCCATAACGGCGATTCCCGCACCTTCTGCCCCTCCGCGGGTGTGTCCCAGGGCTCTGTCCTCTCCCCTCTCCTCTACCTCCTGTACACGGCAATATGCCCCAACCCCCCCCCCCCCTCCTGCAGTATACCTCTTGCAGTATGCCGATGACACCGCCTCCTTGCCCTCGCTCCTACCCTTCAACGGTCACACTGTCTTCTCCAAAATCAGATTGACATTTTTGCCCCTTGGTGTAGCCAGTGGATCCTGAAAATCAATTCTTCCAAGACCCAGGCAATCATCGTAGGTCGTACCACTCGCTCCTTCCGGCTTCTCTATGCTTCCCTTACCATCTGCGCCCATCCTGTCCGCCTCTCCCCCATCCTCACCTACCTCGAATTCACCATTGACCGTCACCTCACTGGGATCCCTCATCTCTGCTCTATCTGATCCAAAGCCCACAACTGCCTCTGACTCCTTAAACTCCTCTCTGGCTGGACGTGGGGCTTGAAGCCCTCTACCATCCTACACACCTATGAATCAATTCGTCCAATCCTCTGTTATGCCAGTCCCACCTGGATATCCATCCCCCCCCCCGCCCCCCCCCCCAATTTCTATAAGTCCCTCCAGATCCTCGAGCACCGTGCACTCGGCCTCGCCTTCTGTATGCGCCTCCCGACACCACATACTCTATGATCTGATTCCTTTCCCCCATCTGCTCCTTCTCCAAGAACGTATCCTCGTCTACGCCTCCCACCGTCACGATCCCCCTCATCCCATTGTTGCTCCTCTCCTCCCCGACCCCCGCCCACTGCCGTGCCTTCACCGTTGTGTTCACCCTACCCTCCACCTTTACACCCTTCATCTCCTTTCCACCAACTGCCCCTCCCAGATGATGCAGTCGCTCCCTCCATTTATCCCTCCAATGCCACTCTGATCCTCTCCTCCCATTTCCTCCCTCTTCCTGGGCTCTCCCCCCCCCCCCCCTCTTCCATCCAGATCTTTCCGCCGGCCGCGGTGGCCGAGTGAATCTAGGCGCTTCGGTCTGGAACCACAAGGCTGCTGCGGTCGCTGGTTCGAATCCTGCCTCGGGCATGTATGTGTGGGATGTCCTTAGGTTAGTTAGTTTTAAGAAGTTTTAAGTCTAGGGGACTGATGACCTCAGATGTTAAGTCCCGTAGTGCTTAGAGCCATTTGATCCATCTGTTCTTTACTTTCCTATACTCTCTTTGACTCCTTTCTCTGCCCCGAGTCCTTTTGCTTTCTCCTCCACTTACTTCCCTACTCCTTCTCGCGTCCGCTCTGCCCCCTTTTACTATGTCCTCTTCCTCCATCGGCTCCCCCCATTTTCTTTTCCTCCTCCCCTTTTTTCCCCCCTCATCGTTCCAGATCCTCCCCCCAGTCCCCATTTGCCGCCTTGTCGCGTATAGTGCTGTATTCAGTGAATGTTCAGTGTTGTGCGTCCCCTGTCAGTGTTGCGAACAGCCACTATACTGTCGCTAGTTGTGTTTCTTTATCTCGTGCGAACAGACATCACAATTTCGCCGTGTTTTTTTTTTTTTTAAATTGTGCCTATCTTCTTCGTTTTATATTGTTTGTTATCTTACCATTGTGTTGGTTAACTCTTCTCTCCGAGAGGGGGGGGGGGGGGGGGGAGGGGGGAATCGAAAATCAATAAAGAAAAAAAAACAAAGTTGTTCCCAGCACCAAACGCTGATGAGAAGTATCTCGCGTGATGAGGGGCTCCATAGCCAGCAGATTGGCACAAACTGTTCCGTTACTGGAGGCGTCACTATTTAGTTAAACAACATCAGCATCCTCGCCTCCGTATCAATTATCGCCTGCCTCGGGCGGATTTTACACCTGTCCTAGAGCAAGGAGGCGCGCTTCAATCCAAATCGATGGAGCGCTCTTTCATTTTAGAGACAGGTGTCCAGCACGCGCTGACGTTCCGGAGAAATGAGATTTAAGTATTGCGCTGTTGCAAGAACTGCCAGTGTGATACGATTTTCGAAAAGTTACTTCTGCATCCTAGTTGTTTTGAACTGCTGAAATCATCAGCCTAATGCTGAATTTTCGTGAGAGCCTTTTTTGGTTTTTCATGTTCATCATTACCGGATTGAGCTGAGTGCATAACTTTTCTGTTTTTACTTGAGAAACTCGTAGTTTGAATTTTCGTGACAGTCTTTTGGTCATTCTACAGATCTGATGTTTTCATGTTCATTGGTACAGGATTGTGCTGAGTGTATAACCTTTATACTTTCATGTTTCTACTTGAGGAACTCGTAGTTTTCTTAAGAAAATGTATGGTTATTGTTTCCAGAATTTTTGTGCTCTTATGCAGCATGTCGTGGGCTCTTTTTTGTGAACTTTAAAACGTTTTTCTTTGTTCATTCTACTTGCAGATAATTAAAAACAACTGGATATTTTAGAGTCGAAATTAAGCCATAATGCAACTCGTTCTGATTTTACTCTTCAGAAACCACTGGACTAATGTTACGGAACCAGCAAAACGATCGAGATAATGAAACAATGTGCGATAAGCGATAACTGATTAAGCTGCTAAGTCTTGTGTTCTGATTACTAGATGTACTTATCTATAACGCTAATCAGCTAAAACCTTTTGCAGGTTGTCCTTCTAACGGCTGCTAGGGTCCAGAAAAATTTCATTATCAGTATTTAACGTTTATATTATTGATCGACTTTAAAATTTTAAAATGTTGCAATAGTCTACTGATTAAGAGGTACGATCTTACATTACAGGTTAGGAATAAAAAAACGCCTGTTTCCCTTTTTTTGGGAATTTAACCTCTAAGGGTTCAGAAATAGAGGCTCCAAATTTTTAAGAAAATATTTCAATGTATTAAAAACTTTTTAAGCTAAATCTATGAAAACTGATATTTCACTTCTCGGTTGGATATAAATAAATATTCGTTGGGGAATTAAAATTTCTATGGAAATATCTCAACAAGAACGCAGAATCTGTACAGACCGTACACTCTATGCGACCGAAGCAGCGGGCACTAACTAGCTAGATTAATAAATGAAATACTGACAGTAGTAGATGAGTTTTACTATTCTTGGCAGAAAAATTACACAAGAAGTAAAGAAGATTTAAAATTCAGACTGTTGAACACAGGGTTGTTGTAACCCCCAAATCCTCCAAAAATAAACGAAAAATACACCTATTCAGAAAATCCACTTGACGCCTTCCGGAGAAACAATCTCCACTCCTTCCAAATTAACCATGTAAGGGTAGACCAGATGTGGCTTCAATTTAAAGAAACACTAACGGCAACGATTGAGAGATTTATACCAAATAAAATAACAAACGACGGAGCTGATCCTTCTTGGTTCACAAAAGGGCCAGAACACTGTTGCAGAAAAGCTCGAAAATTAGCGCGAGCTTCAGTGCGAGATGCTTATAATGGTTTCCACAACGAAACTTTGTCTCGAAACCTGGCCGAAAATCCAAAGAGATTCTGGTCATAGGTGAAGTATACTAGCGGTATGACATAATCAATGCCTTCTCTGCGCGATAGCAATGGAGATACTATCGAAGACAATGCTGCCAAAGCAGAGTTACTAAATACAGCCTTCCAAAATTCCTTCACCAAAGGAGACGAAGTAAATATTCCAGAATTCGAATCAAGAACAGCTGCCAACATGTGTGACGTAGGAGTAGATATCCTCGGAGTAGTGAGGCAGCTTAAATCACTCAACAAAAGCAAGTCTTCCTCTCCAGTTAGGTTCGTTTCAGAGTACGCTGATGCAATAGCTCCATACTTAAGCCACGCGGGATAGCCGTGCGAACTTAGGCGTCTTGTCACGGTTCGCGCGGCATCCCCCGCCAGAGGTTCGAGTCCTCCCTCGGGCATGGATGTGTGTGATGTTCTTAGGGAAAGTTAGTTTAAGTTAGATTAAATAGTGCGTAATCCTAGGGACCGATGACCCTAGCATTTGGTCCCATAGTCCTTACCACAAATTTCCAAAGAACAATCATATACAATTGTTCGCTCGACGAAAGATCCGTACCCAAATACTGGAGAGTTTCACAGGTCACACCAATATTCAAGAAAGGCAGTAGGAGTAATCCACGAAATTATAGGCCCATATCATTAACGTCTATATGCAGCAGGATTTTGCAACATATATTGTGTTCGACATTATCAGTTACCTCGAAGAAAACGGTCTATTGATACACGGTCAACACGGATTTAGAAAACATAGTTCTTGTGAAACCCAACTAGCTCTTTACTCGCACGAATTGTTGTGTGCTATTGACAAGAGATTTCAAATTCATTCCGTATTTCTGTATTTCCAGAAGGCTTTTGACACCGTAACGCGCAAGCGCCTTGCAGTGAAATGTCGTGCTTATGGAATATCATCTCAGTTATGTGACTGGATTCGTGATTTCCTATCAGAGAGATCCGAGTTCGTAGTAAGTGACGGAAAGTCATCGAGTAAAACCGAAGAGATTTCTGGCGTTCCGCAAGGTAGAGTTATAGAGCTTTCACTGTTCCTTATCTATATAAACGATTTGGGAGACAACCTGAACAGACGTCTTAGGTTGTTTGCAGATGACGCTCTCGTTTATCGACTAATAAAGTCATCAGAAGACCAAACAAATTACAAAACGATTTAGAAAGGATACCTGAATGGTGCGAAAATTGGCAGTTGACCCTAAATAATGAAAAATGTGAAGTCATCCACATGAGTGCTAAAAGGAATTCGTTAAACACGATATATTAGTCAAATTTAAAGGCCTCAAATTCAACTAAATACCTAGGAATTACGATTACGAACAACTTAAATTGGAAGGAACACACAGAAAATGTTGTGGGGAAGGTTACCCAAAGACTGCGTTCTATTGGCAGGAGACATAGAAAATGAAATAAATCTACTAAAGAGAATGCCTACAGTACGCTAGTCCGTCCTCCTTTAGAATACTGCTGCGCGGTGTGGGATCCTTAGCAGGTAGGACTGACGGAATACATCGAAAAAGTTCAAAGAAGGGCAACACGTTTCGTATTATCGCGAAATAGGGGAGAGAGTGTCACTGTCATGATACAGGAATTTGTGGTGGACATCATTAAAACAAAAGCGTCTTTCGTGGCGGCGGAATCTTCTCACGAAATTTCAGTCACGAACTTTCTCCTCCGAATGCGAAAATACACTCCTGGAAATGGAAAAAAGAACACATTGACACCGGTGTGTCAGACCCACCATACTTGCTCCGGACACTGCGAGAGGGCTGTACAAGCAATGATCACACGCACGGCACAGCGGACACACCAGGAACCGCGGTGTTGGCCGTCGAATGGCGCTAGCTGCGCAGCATTTGTGCACCGCCGCCGTCAGTGTCAGCCAGTTTGCCGTGGCATACGGAGCTCCATCGCAGTCTTTAACACTGGTAGCATGCCGCGACAGCGTGGACGTGCACCGTATGTGCAGTTGACGGACTTTGAGCGAGGGCGTATAGTGGGCATGCGGGAGGCCGGGTGGACGTACCGCCGAATTGCTCAACACGTGGGGCGTGAGGTCTCCACAGTACATCGATGTTGTCGCCAGTGGTCGGCGGAAGGTGCACGTGCCCGTCGACCTGGGACCGGACCGCAGCGACGCACGGATGCACGCCAAGACCGTAGGATCCTACGCAGTGCCGTAGGGGACCGCACCGCCACTTCCCAGCAAATTAGGGACACTGTTGCTCCTGGGGTATCGGCGAGGACCATTCGCAACCGTCTCCATGAAGCTGGGCTACGGTCCCGCACACCGTTAGGCCGTCTTCCGCTCACGCCCCAACATCGTGCAGCCCGCCTCCAGTGGTGTCGCGACAGGCGTGAATGGAGGGACGAATGGAGACGTGTCGTCTTCAGCGATGAGAGTCGCTTCTGCCTTGGTGCCAATGATGGTCGTATCCGTGTTTGGCGCCGTGCAGGTGAGCGTCACAATGAAGACTGCATACGACCGAGGCACACAGGGCCAACACCCGGCATCATGGTGTGGGGAGCGATCTCCTACACTGGCCGTACACCACTGGTGATCGTCGAGGGGACACTGAATAGTGCACGGTACATCCAAACCGTCATCGAACCCATCGTTCTACCATTCCTAGACCGGCAAGGGAACTTGCTGTTCCAACAGGACAATGCGCGTCCGCATGTATCCCGTGCCACCCAACGTGCTCTAGAAGGTGTAAGTCAACTACCCTGGCCAGCAAGATCTCCGGATCTGTTCCCCATTGAGCATGTTTGGGACTGGATGAAGCGTCGTCTCACGCGGTCTGCACGTCCAGCACGAACGCTGGTCCAACTGAGGCGCCAGGTGGAAATGGCATGGCAAGCCGTTCCACAGGACTACATCCAGCATCTCTACGATCGTCTCCATGGGAGAATAGCAGCCTGCATTGCTGCGAAAGGTGGATATACACTGTACTAGTGCCGACATTGTGCATGCTCTGTTGCCTGTGTCTATGTGCCTGTGGTTCTGTCAGTGTGATCATGTGATGTATCTGACCCCAGGAATGTGTCAATAAAGTTTCCCCTTCCTGGGACAATGAATTCACGGTGTTCTTATTTCAATTTCCAGGAGTGTATTTTGTTGACGCCGACCTACATAGGAAGAAACGATCACCACAATAAAATAAGGAAAATCAGATCTCGCACGGAAAGATATAGCTGTTCGTTCTTTCCGCGCGCTATACGAGATTGGAATAATAGAGAATTGTGAAGGTTGTTCGATGAACCCTTTGCCAGGCACTTGAAATATGATTTGCATAGTATCTATGTAGATGTAGATGTACATGTACATGTAATAATAAAAAAATTGCTTTCTCGGAAAAGCTAATATGTAATGGAGAGTTACTGAACCGAATCGGGTAGATAAGACACCCTCTGAGGCAGCAAGGAATCGACAGTCGGTTGCCGTTTAGTGCCATTTATTCAGTAACGGTCACATCATCGAATGATTGTCCAAAACCTAACACAGTGAGACAGTTACAGCTCTTAAAAACATTTTAATTTTTGCCTCGCAGTCCCTATGTATCCCGGCCGAACGCAACACAAAGCCTACGAGAAATTAAACTTCACTGGGTTGTAAGTGCTGTTTGCGGCCAGAACGCAGCGCGCGAGTCACGTGCAGAGCGTCAGCTGCCGACGATGGCTCTCTCTCTCTCCGCCTTGGAAGTCCACAAGAGAAATATCTTATGCGCAGTGCGACAAGATGGTGAGTTTATATTACATCATAACAATGAACTGCACAAGCACGTGGGTAGGTCACTGATCCTGTGTCCTATTGTTGTTGTTGTTGTTGTTGTGGTCTTCAGTCCAGAGTCTGATTTGATGCAGCTCTCCATGCTACTATCCTGTGCAAGCTTCTTCATCTCCCAGTGCTTACTGAAACCTACATCCATCTGAATCTGGGTTAGTGTATTCATCTCTTGTTCTCCCTCTACGATTTTTACCCCCCACGCTGCCCTCCAATGCTAAATTTGTGATCCCTTGATGCCTCAGTCCGCAGCTCGTGGTCGTGCGGTAGCGTTCTCGCTTCCCACGCCCGGGTTCCCGGGTTCGATTCCCGGCGGGGTCAGGGATTTTCTCTGCCTCGTGATGACTGGGTGTTGCGTGATGTCCTTAGGTTAGTTAGGTTTAAGTAGTTCTACGTTCTAGGGGACTGATGACCAAAGATGTTAAGTCCCATAGTGCTCAGAGCCATTTGAACCATTTGAACCTTGATGCCTCAGAATATGCCCTACCAACCGATCCCTTCTTCTTGTCAAGTTGTGCCACAAACTCCTCTACCCAATACTATTCAATACCTCCTCATTAGTTATGTGAACTACCCACCTAATCTTCAGCATTCTTCTGTAGCACCACATTTCGAAAGCTTCTATTCTCTTCTTGTCCAAACTATTTATCGTCCATGTTTCACTTCCATACATGGCTACACTCCATACAAATACTTTCAGAAACGACTTCCTGACATTTAAATCTAAACTCGATGCTAACAAATTTCTCTTCTTCAGAAACGCTTTCTACTTCGACCATCATCAGTTATTTTGCTCCCCAAATAGCAAACCTCCTTTACTACTTTAAGTGTAACATTTTCTAATCTAATTCCCTCAGCATCACCCGGCCTAATTCGACTACATTCCATTATCCTCGTTTTGCTTTCGTTGATGTTCATCTTATATCCACCTTTCAAGACACAGTCCATTCCATTCAACTGCTCTTCCAAGTCCTTTGCTGTCTCTGACAGAATTACAATGTCATCGGCGAACCTCAAAGTTTTTATTTCTTCTCCATGGATTTTAATACATACTCCAAATTTTTCTTTTGTTTCCTTTACTGCTTGCTCAATATACAGATTAAATAACATCGGGGAGAGGCTACAACCCTGTCTCACTCCCTTCCCAACCACTGCTTCCCTTTTGTGCCCATCGACTCTTATAACTGCCATCTGGTTTCTGTACAAATTGTAAATAGCCTTTCGCTCCCTGTATTTTACCCCTGCCACCTTTAGAAGTTGAAAGAGTGTATATCCGTCAACATTGTCGAAAGCTTCCACTAAGTCTACAAATGCTAGAAACGTAGGTTTGCCTTTCCTCAATCTTTCTTCTAACATAAGTCGTAAGGTCAGTATTGCCTAACGTGTTCCAACATTTCTACGGAGTCCAAACTGATCTTCCTCGAGGTCGGCTTCTACCAGTTTTTCCATTCGTCTGTAAAGAATTCGCATTAGTATTTTGCAGCTGTGACTTATTAGACTGATAGTTCGGTAATTTTCACATCTGTCAACACCTACTTTCTTTGGGATTGGAATTATTATATTTTTCTTGAAGTCTGAGGATATTTCGCCTGTCTCATACATCTTGCTCACCAGATGGTAGAGTCTTGTCAGTACTGGCACTCCCAAGACCGTCAATAGTTCTAATGGAATGTTGTCTACTCCCGGGGGCCTTGTTTCTACTCAGGTCTTTCAGTGCTCTGTCAAACTCTTCACGCAGTATCGTATCTCCCATTTCATCTTCATCTACATCCTCTTCCATTTCCATAATATTGTCCTCAAGTACATCGCCCTTGTTTAGACCCTCTATATACTCCTAGACCCTCTATATACTCCTTCTACCTTTCTGCTTTCCCTACTTTGCTTAGAACTGGGTTTCCATACGAGCTCTTGATATTCATACAAGTGGCTCTCTTTTCTCCAAAGATCTCTTTAATTTTCCTGTAGGCAGTATCTATCTTGCCCCTTGTGAGATAAGCTTCTTCATCCTTACATTTGTCGATCTCATTTTTGAGACGTTTGTGTGCCTTTTTACCTGCTTTACTTACTGCATTGTTATATTTTCTCCTTTCAGGAATTTAATTCAATATTTCGTCTGGTACCAAAGGATTTCTACTAGCCCACGTCTTTTTACCTACTTCATCCTCCGCTGCCTTTACTTCTTCATCCCTCAGAGCTACCCATTCTTCTTCTACTGTATTTCTTTCCCCCATTCCTGTCAATTGTTCCCTTATGCTCTCCCTGAAACTCTCTACAACCTCTGGTTCTTTCAGTTTATCCAGGTCCCATCTCCTTAAATTCCCACCTTCTTTGCAGTTTCTTCAGTTTTAATCTACAGTTCATAATCAATGGATTGTGGTCAGAGTCCACATCTGCCCCTGGAAATGTCTTACAATTTAAAAACCTGGTTCCTAAATCTCTGTCTTACCATTATATAATCTATCTGATACCTTCTAGTATCCCCAGGATTCTTCCATGTATACAGCCTTCTTTTATTATTCTTGAACCAAGTGTTAGCTATGGTCTGTGCAAAATTCTACAAGGCGGCTTCCTCTTTCATTTCTTCCCCCCAATCCATATTCACCTACTATGTTTCCTTCTCTCCCTTTTCGCCCGCATCACGTGGTCGTGCGGTAGCGTTCTCGCTTCCCACGCCCGGGTTCCCGGGTTCGATTCCCGGCGGGGTCAGGGATTTTCTCTGCCTCGTGATGCCTGGGTGTTGTGTGCTGTCCTTAGGTTAGTTAGGTTTAAATAGTTCTAAGTTCTAGGGGACTTATGACCACAGCAGTTGAGTCCCATAGTGCTCAGAGCCATTTGAACCATTTTCTCTCCCTTTTCCTACTGACGAATTCCAGTCGCCCATGACTATTAAATTTTCGTCTCCCTTCACTACCTGAATAATTTCTTTTATTTCATCATACATTTCATCAATTTCTTCGCCATCTGCAGAGCTAGTTGGCATATAAACTTGTACTACTGTAGTAGGCGTGGGCTTCGTGTCTATCTTGGCCACAATAATGCGTTCACTATGCTGTTTGTAGTAGCTTACCCGCACTCCTATTGTTTTATTTATTATTAAACTTACTCCTGCATTACCCCTATTTCATTTTGTATTTATAACCCTGTATTCACCTGACCAAAAGTCTTGTTCCTCCTGCCACCGAACTTCACTAATTCCCACTATATCTAACTTTAACCTATCCATTTCTCTTTTTAAATTTTTCTAACCTACCTGCCCGATTAAGGGATCTGACGTTCCACGCTCCGATCCGTAGAAAGCCAATTTTCTTTCTCCTGATAGCGACGTCCTCTTGAGTAGTCACCGCCCGGAGATGCGAATGGGGGACTATTTTACCTCCGGAATATTTTACCCAAGAGGACGCCATCATCATGTAAGCATACAATAAAGCTGCATGCTTTCGGGAAAAATTACGGCTGTAGTTTCCCTTTGATTTCAGCCGTTTGCAGTACCAGAACAGCAAGGCTATTTTTGTTAGTGTTACAAAGCCAGATCAGTCAATCATCTAGACTGTTGCCCCTGCAACTACTGAAAAGGCTGCTGCCCCTCTTCAGGAACCACATGTTTGTTTGGCCTCTCAACAGATACCCCTCCGTTGTGGCTGCACCTACGGTACGGCCATCTGTATCGCTGAGGCACGCAAGCCTCCCCACAAACGGCAAGGTCCATGGTTCGTGGTGGAGGGGTCCTATTGTTAGATAACGATAAAGAGTTGTAATTTAAAGACCTCTCAGTTTTTTACTTTCTGTTTGGAAATAAAAGTGGGCGCTGGTTGAATGACGTTCAGCGAATGTGGGTCACAAATGAAGACGCTCACGAGGGTGACCTTTCCAAGAAAAAACTGGAACATACCAATGTTTCCCAGAAAAGTCAAATTTTAAATCTGGCAAACCACGAACTGAATAAAGGCCCATAGAAAATTAATGAAGAATATTGGGTGTAGGTTAAAGCTTAAGGAATGATGCAGTTGAAATAACATTGTACGTAGTTGGTAGAAACAGATGAAGAAGAAAAAAGTCAAATTTTGTATTATATGATTTAATGGATGTCCAGGAACTTTCGGCTACACGGTTTATCTTAATGCCATAGCAGTCACGTCTCTGTTAATACACGGCACGCTGCTTGCGTCTACAAAACATTGTAACACATTTTCACGTGCGAACCGAGGCTGCTATTTGTTTTGTGGGTTAACTTGTTTCGGGCATAACCTACTTACAAGCCACGTAATCTGCGTATGAGACTACGTGTTACCAATTGTACTTCCGACATCACATTTCACCTTGACTGTCCAGCTATATATTATTTCGTACACTTGGCATGCGTATCGGATATACAGAGTGAACGAGACCTCCCCCGACAAACTTTGGTGGGTTGTTGGGGGACACCTTGTGAGTACTCAGCCAGCCTCGGTGCCCGGCGGCGCCGTGCAGTCAGCGCACTTGGCGGCTCCACGGCCGGCTCGGCCACCACACGCGACGCCGGGGGACTCGTCGTTCTGGGGGCACGCGAACAGCCTGGTCTA
This sequence comes from Schistocerca nitens, assembly GCF_023898315.1. NCBI lineage: Eukaryota > Metazoa > Arthropoda > Insecta > Orthoptera > Acrididae > Schistocerca > Schistocerca nitens. The sequence continues at coordinate 17,974,409 of NC_064618.1, read as the reverse complement.
CGAGATTACGGCCGACACGTGCACGGGCCTGGTCCCAAACTCCTGTACTTCTGGAGCGTGCAAGCCGTCGATGGTGCTGCGCCGCTGTACACTCTGCTGCGGCCGTGGTGGTCGGCGTTCTGCATTTGTTATGTGCTCTACAGTACACAGACGGAACACACCGAACACACTGTGGGAACAGTGTACGTGCATCGTCTGAGGGTTGCGAGTCGTACGTTTTACTTATTTCGTGTTGCGGGCTCCTCCACTGTTTCGAAGGTATTGACACAGAAACGTGGATGTTCGCGGTAGCAAACCGAATAAATCGTAATTAACAAGCCACCGGAGACCCCGGTTCCCTTATATCAAAAGATACAGAAAGTATCCCTGAAGAAACCCTCAAAGTTAGTCGATGGACTTGTGGCTCACGTTGCATTACGGGGGATATACACCGATCGATCAGAATGTTATGAGCGACGCTCTGCTGTACGTATAAACCCGTCCAGGCGATAGCAGCGTCACCTGACGCGGAATGTCTACTAGTCAGACATGCGCACGGCGCGTGTAGTACCAGAGAGCGTCCTGTCCTCGTGTAGATTTTGGAAGGTGCGCAATCTATCTGAGTTTGACCGAGGGCAGAACGTGAAGGTCCGGAGGTCCGGCACGAGCATTTCGGAAACTGCACGACCTGTGCTGTGGTGAGTGTCTTCAACACGTGGCGAAACCGAGATGGAACCACGTCCAGACGTCGTTACAGATGTCGCACGACGTAGGCCGGGCAGACTGGTGAAACAGGACTGGCGGCGAGCTGTGGCGGGACTAACGTCAGACTCTAACACTGGGCACAGTACAAGTGTGTCTGAACACGGTGCACAGAACACTCCTAACGATGTGCTTCCGCAGCCAACGACCCGTGCGTGTGCAAACACCGTGGCATCGGCAACTACCACTGAAATGGACAAGTGACTAACGGCACGGAGCGTTACGTGGTTTGACGAATCCCGGTACCTTCTTCATCGTGCTAATGGGAGGGTGCGAATCCGTCGTTTTCCGGGAGAACAGCTCCTCGACTCCTGTAGACAAGACAGGCTTGCCGCGGCTCCATTATGCTGTGAGGAACATTGACGTGGGTCCAGTGGAGCTCGTGCAAAGCACCGAGCACTATCGTCGTACACTAGCTGCAGGTCACGTACACTCTTTCGTGACAATCACGTTTCCCAGCAGCAGCCGCATTTTTCAACAAGATAATGGGCCTTCATGGATTAACGTTACGTTGTGGTTAAAAAGGGAACGCCGTAAGCGGTACTATTTTCTACAATGTGCACATTGTTCCCGCCTCTTTCGTGAAATGTCTGCTTTGAGGAGACGTAGAAACTATTTTTCTGTGGTTATTTTTTTAAGTCACCAACGGTGTTTAGTTATTTTCCGGTTAGCTCTTTATTCGTGGTAATGGCAGATGTAGAACGGTGGCAATCGGCGTGTGCTGAAACATACGAGTAAGTCGAAAAGTGGAAATGAAAGCACCGCGTGCCACTCTTCAGTCTTATATAGCTGCACTAGACACTAATAACTCGTGTTTCATTCTTTGTTTCCTGCGTTTCTTCGTGTATAAGTGTACAGATACGAAGTATTTATTAAATGAAATAGTTTTTCCTGCAGGGCTGTGTTTGTTGAACAAAATAAAAACACATTTCGCTGCTGGACAAATCCGATATTGTCATTTTGAAACGTGCTCACTGCATTCGTAGGCTGTTTTGCAACATTTATATTTCTTTGGACACACTTGTCAGTGACGAGTGATCCGCTAGTCTTATTTCTTAAAAAAAATTTAAAAAACTGGCCATCGGTAATTATTTTTTCAATATTCTCAGTTCTTCATATGTGTCGAATGACCATAAAAGCAAGTAACACCTGCAGACGTACACTGACGTCACTGAAGTCACGGGGTGGCGGTATGCGCACATACAGGCGGCGGAAGTAGCGCACTGGCCCGGCTGTCGCCTGTACTCGGGTGATTCGTGTGAAAACGTTTCCGACGTCATTATGGCTTCACGACGGAAATTAATATTTTTAACAAGGAATGGAAATTGGGGCTAGACACATGGGACATTCCATTTCGATAATCGTTAAAGAGTTAAGTATTCTCAGATCCAGTGTCAACAGTGTGCCGAAAATATCAAACTTCAAGCGCTACCTCTCACTGTGGACAACGCAGTAGCTGACAGCCTTCACTTAACGACCGAGAGGAGCGGCGTTGGCGTAGAGTTTTCAGTGTTAACAGACAAGCAACACTGCGTGAAATAACCGCAGATATTGATGTGGGGCGAATGACGAACGTATCTGTTAGGACGATGCAACGGAATTTGGCGTTACCTGCAGACGACCGACGCGAGTACTTCTGCGCCTCTCTTGGGCTTCTGACCGCATCGGATGCACCGTAGTCGACTGGAAAACCGTGGCCCGGTCAGCTGAGTCTCGATTTCAGTCGGTACGAGCTGACGGTAGCATCTGAGCCTGGCGAAGGCCTCACGAAGCCGCGGACCCGAGTTATCAACAACACTGTCCACGAGCTGGTAGTGACTCCATAACGCCTTGGGCTGTGGCTGTGTTCACATGGAATGGACTCGGTCCTGTGGTCCAACTGAAACGATTATTGCCTCGGAATGCTAAAAATTTGTATCTGATTACAACAGGGAGTCTTGTATGATATACCGTTTTCTTAGTTTCGTAATTACCCACGGGGAATGTTTAAAAATCGGGCTTCGATCCTCAGATGTCAGTTGTTTTTTCAACACATCGAAGTTGGGCGACAGCGTCTGAAATTGGTAATCTTCATTGACCAAACAACAATGGAAAGACTGAAAAAAATGGCTCTGAGCACTATGGGACTTAACATCTCAGGTCATCAGTTCCCTAGAATTTAGAACTACTTAAACCTAACTAACCTAAGGGCATCACACACATCCGTGCCCGCGGCGGATTCGAACCTGCGACCGTAACGGTCGCGCGGTTGCAGACTGAAGCGCCTAGAACCGCTCGGCAACTCCTGCCAGCAAAAGACTGAAAAAACTGTGATTTCTCTTTACGTCCAAGTCTACAGCTATGAAGAAATAGTTTTTCTCGCATAGTCGAAATTGCCCATTCGTGGAGTACTAAGAAAATTTCGTTGAGTGCAATACAGATTAGCAGAAAAAATTATTTGATTTTATTATTAGTTCTAGCGACGAGTTTTCCACTCGAAGGGAAGGACTGATAGCAATGAAACAGAGAAGAGATAGGAGTCTGCTGCTAAGGCGGCACAGCGAGAGTAGCGCACGTGTGACGCCAGGCAGCAGCAGCCGACAGAGACAGAGCAGCAGCAGGGAAGTAGCCGCTCTTGTGACATTTACGAGTTCCTAACAAAGAGCGAATTTCAATATTTCATCTGTGTGCTTTAGTAGTTTAGTTTGTCGAGTTTCTGCGTGTAATTTAATATCTAATAGCCACAGTTCTTGCGTTTTCGTTTGCGTCGGAAAGTAAACCCATTTTGTGACGTATTACACGTTCCTAATCAGGGACGAATTATTTAGTTTCACCTGAGTGCTTCGGTAGTTAGAGTTTTGAATATCTGCGTATTATTAGACACAGTTCCTGCGATTTCGTCAGGGTCTACAGTAGAGTTGCGCAGCACGTGCAGATAGTCTGTTTATCTGCATAGTTTAGTTTTCGACGGTCTGTACAGGGATTGCGATTGATGTGTGCGGATGGGAGCCGAGTTGGTGACACTTCGCTCTCAGCTGGCTGTGATGGCTTCGGTTACGCAGCTTGAGGCTGCAGTGGATGGACACCACTGTTGTGGGCCGGCCGTGGGGATCCAACGGACGTCCAGCACTTCCGAGTCCTCCTATCGGTCCTCACCGGTGGCCAACCCAGTTACTGCTCACACTGAGGTTGACCCCTCACCTCTGGTCGAGTGGGAGGTCGCCCCGGGGCGAAGCACGCGGCGAAAGACTTACCTGCCGGCCGCACGTAAGGCCTTCCCGGCTTGTCTGACGAACAGGTTCCAGGTGCTGTCTGTGGCAGACACTGTCGCTGAGCTAGATGCTGTCGGCTGTCCTCTTTCAGAGCAAACCACTCAGCCTGCACGATCGGGGCAATCACAGAGGGTGGGATTATTCGTAGTTGGGATCTCCAGCGTTAGGCACGTTATGCGGCCTTTTAGGGACTTTGCTGACAAGAAGGGAAAGAAAACCAATGTGCACTCCGTGTGCACACCGGGTGGAGTCATTCCAGATGTGCAAAGGGTCCTCCCGGATGCCATGAAGAGTACAGGCTGCAGCCAACTGCACGCGGTTGCTCACGTCGGTACCAATGATATATGTCACTTTGGATCAGAAGAGATTCTCTCTGGTTTTGAGCTGATAACACAAGTGGTAAAGGCTGCCAGTCTTTCTTTCAAAATGAAAGCACAGCTGACCATTTGCAGCATAGTCGACAGGACCAATTGCGGACCTCTGGTACAGATCTGAGTGGAGGGCCTGAATCAGAGGCTCAGACGGTTCTGCGAGCGTGAAGGCTGCAGACTCCTCGACTTGCGCCAACGGATGGTTGGGTTTCGGGTTCCGCTGGAATAGGTCAGATGTCCACTACACGCAGGAGGTGGCTACACCGGTAGCAGAGGCTGTGTGGCGTGGACTGGGCGGTTTTTAGGTTAGAGGGTCTCGGGAAAACACAAGAAGGGCTTCAGTCACAAAGGGTGCAAGCTGAGCACAGGAAGAAGGTAGATACAGCAAGATACAGCGACCATCGGTATAACAGGTGTAAATTGTCGTAGCTGTGTTGAGAAAGTACCAGAGCACCAAGTGCTAATACACTACTGGCCATTAAAATTGCTACACCACGAAGATGACGTGCTACAGACGCGAAATTTAACCGACAAGAAGAAGATGCTGTGATATGCAAATGATTAGCTTCTCAGAGCATTCACACAAGGTTGCCGCCGGTGGCGACACCTACAACGTGCTGACATGAGGAAAGTTTTCAACCGATTTCTCATACACAAAAAGCAGTTGACAGGCGTTGCCTGGTGAAACGTTGTTGTCATGCCTCGTGTGAGGTGGAGAAATGCGTACCATCACGTTTGCGACTTTGATAAAGGTCGAATTGCAGCCTATCGCGATTGGGGTTTATCGTATAGCGACACTGCTGCTCGCGTTGGTCGAGATCCAATGACTGTTAGCAGAATATGGAATCGCTGGGTTCAGGAGGGTAATACGGAACGCCGTGCTGGATCTCAACGGCCTCGTATCACTAGCACTCGAGATGACAGGCATCTTATCCGCATGGCTGTAACGGATCGTGCAGCCACGTCTCGATCCGTGAGTCAACAGATAGGGACGTTTGCAAGACAACAACCACCTGCACGAACAGTTCGACGACGTTTGCAGCATCCTGGACTATCAGCTCGGAGACCATGGCTGCGGTTACCCTTGACGCTGCATCACAGACAGGAGCGCCTGTGATGGTGTACTCAACGACGAACCAGGGTGCACGAATGGTAAAACGTCATTTTTTCGGATGAATCCAGGTTCTGTTTACAGCATCATGATGGTCGCATCCTTGTTTGAGACATCGCAGTGAACGCACATTGGAAGAGTGTACTCGTCATCGCCATACTGGCGTATCACCCGGCGTGATGGTATGGGGTGCCATTGGTTACACGTCTCAGTTGCCTCTTGTTCGCATTGACGGCACTTTGAACAGTGGACGTTACATTTCAGATGTGTTACGACCCGTGGCTCTACCCTTCATTCGATCCCTGCGAAACCCTACATTTCGGCAACGGCCTTGCCGCAGTGGATACACCGGTTCCCGTGAGATCACCGAAGTTAAGCGCTGTTGGGCGTGGCCGGCAGTTGGATGGGTGACCATCCAGCCGCCATGGGCTGTTGCCATTTTTCGGCGTGCACTCAGCCTCGTGATGCCAATTGAGCTACTCGACCGAGTAGTAGCTTCTTCGGTCAAAGAATACCATCATAACGACCTGGAAAGCGGTGTGCTGACCCCACGCCCCTCCTATCCGCATCCTCCTCGGAGGATGACACATCGGTCGGATGGTTCCGGTACGCCACTCGTGGCCTGAAGACGGAGTGAAATCCTAAATTTCAGCAGGATAAGGCACGACCACATGTTGCAAGTCCTTTATGGGCCTTTCTGGATACAGAAAGTATTCGACTGCTGCCCTGCCCAGCACGTTCTCCAGATCTCTCACCAACTGAAAACTTCTGGTCGATGATGGCCGAGAAACTGGCTCGTCACAATACGCCAGTCACTACTCTTGATGAACTGTGTTATCGTGTTGAAGGTGCATGGGCAGCTGTACCTGTACACGCCATCCAATCTCTGTTTGAATCAATGTCCAGGCGTATCACGGCCGTTATTACGGCCAGAAGGTGGTTGGTCTGGGTACTGATTTCTCAGGATTTATGCACCCAAACTGCATGAAAATGTAATCACATGTCAGTTCTAGTATACTATATCTGTCCAATGAATACCCGTTTATCATCTGCGTTTCTTCTTGGTGTAGCAATTTTAATGGCCAGTAGTGTCGAAAGCACTGATGCTCAAATCGTTATAGGCACTGAAAGCTGGCTAAAGCCGGATATAAGCTCAGCCGAAATTTTTGCGAACAGCCTAACGGTGTTCCGAAAGGATAGACTAAACACGATTGGCAGTGGCGTGTTTGTTGCTGTTAGAAGTCATTTAACTCGTCGCGAAATTGAAGTACATACTACCTGTGAGTTATGATGCGCAGAGGTTATTGTTGGCAACCGGGATAAAATAATAATAGGATCCTTTTAGCGACCTCCCAATTCAGATAATACAGTTGCTGAAAGGTTCAAAGAAAACTTGAGTTTGATTTCAAACTTGTAACCGACTCATACGATAATAGATGGTGGTGACTTTAATTTAGCCTCGATTTGTTGGCGAAAGTACATGTTTAATTCCGGAGGTACGCAAAAAAAATCATCTGAAAATTATTTCGAGCAGTTAGTTCACGAGCCCACGCGAATAGTAAACGGTTGGGAAAACACACTTGACCTCTTAGCAACAAATAATCCTGGATTAATAAAAAGTATCAAAACCGACACAGGGATTAGTGAACACAGGATTGCCGTAGCGAAATTGAATATTGTAATCCTCGAAAAATAAGCGAAAAATATACCTATTCAAAAAAGCAGATAGAATTCCACTTGACGCCTTCCTGAGAGACAATCACCACTCATTCCAAATTAATAGTATAAGGGTAGATCAGATGTGGCTTGAATTCAAAGAAATAGTATCGGCAGCAATTGAGAGATTTATACCAAATAAATTAACAAACGACGGAGCTGATCCTCCTTGATACACAAAACGGGTTAGAATACTGTTGCAGAAACAACGAAACAAACATGCCAAATGTAAACAGACGCAAAATCCCCAAGATTGGCGATCTTTTACAGAAGCTCGAAATTTAGCGCGGACTTCAATGCGAAATGTTTATAACAGTTTCCACAACGAAACTTTGTCTGGAAATCTGGCAGAAAATCCAAAGAGATTCTGGTCGTATGAGAAGTATATTAGCGGCAAGAAACAATCAAGGTCTTCTCTGCGCGATAGCAATGGAGATGCTATCGTGGACAGTGCTGCCAAAGCAGAGTTACTAAACACAGCCTTCCGAAATGCCTTCACAAAAGAAGACGAAGTAAATATTCCAGAATTCGAATCGAGAAATCCAACATGAGTAACGTAGAAGTAAATATCCTCGGAGTAGTGAAGCAACTTAAATCAATAAAAGCAAACGTTCTGGTCCAGACTGTATACCAATTAGGTTCCTTTCGGAGTATGCTGATGCATTAGCTGCATACTTAACAATAATATACAATCGTTCGCTCGACGAAAGATCCGTACCCGAAAACTGGAAAGTTGCACAGGTGACACCAACATTAAAGAAAGCTAGTAGGAGTAATCCACGAAATTACAGGCCCATATCGTTAACGTCGATATGCAGGAGGATTTTGGAACATATATTGTGTTCAAACACTATGAATTACCTCGAAGAAAATTGTCTATTGACACACAGTCAACATGGGTTTAGAAAACATCGTTCCTGTGAAACACAACTAGCTCTTTATTCAGATGAAGTTTTGAGTGCTACTGACGAGAGATTTCAGATCGAGTCCGTATTTCTGGATTTCCAGAAGGCTGTTGACACTGTACCACACAAGCGGCTTGTAGTGAAATTGCTTTCTTCCATAAGAACGCATTTTCAAACCAGTCGCGTATTTGTGGAATTCTGTCGAAATCCGCGTACGATCGTCTCAGTTACGTGACTGGATTTGTAATTTCCTGTCAGAGAGGTCACAGTTCGTAGTAACTGACGGAAAGTCATCGAGTAAAACGGAAGTGATTTCTGGTGGTCCCCAAGGTAGTGTTATAGGCCCTTTGCTGTTCCTTATCTATATAAACGATTTGGGAGACAATCTGAGCAGCTGCCTTCGGTTGTTTGCAGATGACGCTGTCGTTTATCGACTAATAAGGTCATCAGAAGATCAAAACAAATTGCAAACCGATTTAGAAAAGATATCTGAATGGTGCGAAAATTGTCAGTTCACCCTAAATAACTAAAAGTGTGAGGTCATCCACATGAGTGCTAAAAGGAATTCGTTAAACTTCGGTTACACGATAAATCAGTCTAATTTAAAAGCCTTAAATTCAGGTAAATACCTAGGCATTACAATTGTGAACAACTTAAATTGGCAGTACACCTAAAAAGTGTAACAGATCTGCTAAAGAGAATGCCTACACTACGCTTGTCCATCCTCTTTCAGAATACTGCTGCGCGGTGTGGGACCCTAACCAGACGGGACTGCGGAGTACATCGAAAAAGTTCAAGGAAGGGCAGCACGTTTTGTATTATCGCGAAATATTGGAGGGAATGCTGTCGAAAGCCGCATAGGATGGATGCTACACGAGAATGATTGTGGATAGCAAGCTGTGTGAATAGTATTTCCCTCCACAACGATTCAAACACGTTGTGGAGTCCATGCCTCGGCATGTTACTGCAGTTTTGGGAACTAACGGATGAATGACTCACTCCTATACACTCTGTAGTTAAATAACTCTTTGGAGTGTTTGTGGACAAGGGTTTTTTCGAGTTACATTTTGTGATTGTGGATAGCAAGGTGTGTGAACAGTATTTTCCTCCACAACGATTCAAACACGTCGTGGAGTTCATGCCTCGACAAGTTACTGCAGTTTTGGGAACTAACGGATGAATTACTCACTCCTATGCACTCTGTAGTTAAATAACTCTTTGGAGTGTTTGTGGACAAGGGTTTTTTCGAGTTACTTTTTGCCGACCAAGCAAAGTCTCTGGCTGTGTAGAGACAGCACTTCCAGAATAATGGACCTGTACGGCACTGGAAATAACAGCCTCAAACTATTAAAATCATATCTACAAAACTGCTAGAAAGTTGTGTGTAGTAGCGAAGAAATGTCCAGTACAGAACAAGTGGAGATACTTATTCTACAGGAATCTGTACTGGGCCCTTTTTCGTTCCTAATAATGGTTAAAGGCATGCCATCATTTATTAAATCCAGTACAGTACTACATGCACACGATACACCTTTTCTTCACGGTAGTAACGTTTTCAGTAGCCTTAGAACTTGTGGTGCAAAGACGATTCCTCAAGCATCCAGTTCGTTCAAACCAAATGGTTCTTGCTGAATGGAAACAAAAGCTCAGAAGATGATTTTCAATCCAAAAGGCAAGTTTCTGTCAGATGATGTAAGAAGCTATGTTAAGTTTTGGTGGTGTATTTAGATGATAAATTATATTTGGGGTCAATATGTAAAATACACTCTAATACAAAAAAAAAAAAGACACATCACGAAAGAAATATCCGAATCGGATGGAACTCGGCAGATGTGATGTACACGCCTCCACTGGTCACTGTGGCTCAATTAGAGGTGGGACTCAGCACTGAACAACTTTATTCCAGTCAATGAGTTTCCAACCAGAAGACATGTCTGGAAACGTCCCAGAGAACACTGTGACACCAACGTGACTGTTGTCCGCCATACTGCCCCATAACGACGAGTGACGGTCTGGGATATTATTTCTTTTCATTGCGAGACCCCTTTGGTTGTCTTCCGCGGCACCCTTACAGCACAGCAATAACCCCCCCCCCCCCCATTCTGTTGCTCGTTATGGCACGACGTCGTCTGTTTACATTTCAGCAAGATAACATCCGCCCGCACACAGCGACAGTTTCTATTGCTTGTCTTCCTGCTTGCCAGGCCCTATCTTGACCGGCAAGTTCGTCGGATCTCACCCCAGTTGAGCACGTTTGGAACAGGGCCGTAGACCAACTCGGAATTTTGACGAAGTAAGGTACCAGTTTGACAGAATTTAGTACGATAACACTTAGTAGGACATCCAGGAACTCTGTCAATCAGTACCAAGCCGAATAACTGCTTGCGAAAGAGTCAGAGGTTGACCAACGCGTTATTGTCATGATCAGTTTGTGAAGTTCTTTCTTTTGCATAAATCATTCATTTTTTCTGGAATTGTAATAATTTTTTGTCTGTACATATACAGCTACACGATTACCCTGCAATTCACAAATAAGTGCCTGACAGAGGGTTCATCGAACCACCTTCAAGCTACTTCTCTACCGTTGCATTCTCGAACAGCGCGCGGGAAAGACGGACACTGCAGCCGTCGTGTGCGTGCGTGCTCTGGTTCCTCTCGTTTCATCACGAACACCTTTCCTCCCTATGTAGGTGGGCGCCAACGAAACATTTTCACACTCTGATGATTGAAATTTCACGAGAAGGTCCTGCCGCAACAAAGAGAGCCTTTGTTTAATGATTACCTACCCCACTTCGGTTATCATATCCTTGGCACTCGCTACCATATTTCACGATAAATGCATAACGACTTGCCCTTCTTTGGAGTTTTTCGATATACTCCGGCAATCCTATCTAATGCGGATCTAAGTGTCACAGTCTTTGGTTTGGTTTCCCCACAACATAATCTGTGTGATCATTCCCGTTTAAGTCATTCGTAATTGGAAGCACAAAGTAGTTCATTGAGTTGACAGAGCTGAGACCGATGTGGTTCCTTTCAGCACTCGTGTGGACGACTTAACAATTTCAATTATTGTCAACAGTCACTTTCTCCAATTTGCAATTCGTTTCCATGATTTAATTACTTTACAAGACGGTAAATCACAGCATCATCTGCAAACAATCTGAGAGGGCTGCTCACATTACGTTCTAAATCGTTTATATAGATCAGTAACAGCAGAGGGTCTTTAATACTTCTTGGGACAAAGCCAGTTACTATTTCTCTTTTCTCGATTCGCTTTCCGTCACTTACTACGAACTGTGACATTTCTGGCAGGAAATCACGAATCCAGCCCCACAACTGAGACGATACTTCACAGGCACGCAATTTGATTTTAAGTACTTTGTGAGGAAGGATGGCCTTCTGGAAATCTAAAAATATGGAATCAATTTGACGTCCCTTGTCGACAGCACTCATTACTTCGCGGGAGTACGGGACTAGTTGTGTTTCACAAGAGCGATATTTTCTGAAACCGTGTTGGCTACTTGTCAATAAATTCTTCTCGGTAATTCATAATGCTCGAACATAGTATAAGTTCCAAAATCCTAGTAGTGCAAATCGATGTTAGTATGTGGGTCTGTAATTCAGCAGAGTGTTACTATTTCCTTTCTTGTGGAACTTTCTAGACTTTGGGTACTGATCTTAGGGTTTCATTGTGGAAACTATTGAAAGCACCTCACATGGAAGTTCGTTTTAATTTCGAGCCGCTGAAAAACTTCGCCAATTTTGGAGATTGTGCTTTCTTTTACATTTAAATTGCTTTTTTCGTTGCTTCTGCAACACTGTTCTGACCAGTTTTGTGTACCATCTCCTACTGATTTCTCTCATATATATGTCTCTGAATTGCCGTCGATATTACTTCTTTGAAATTAAACAACAGGTGTGCGCCTACATAGTCAAATTGGAAGGAGTGGAGACTGCCTCTTAGGAAGGTTTCTCTTTAAATAGATGTATTATGCGTATGTTCTGGATGCGCTTGTACGTCACAGTATACAACCTAGGTACAACAACCTTGTGGTCACTAATCCCTGTATGTCACGATGCACTAGACTTGGTCAGGATTTTTTGTTGCTAAGATCATGACTGTTTCCGCAACCACTTATACTTCGAGTGGGCTCCTGAACTAGTTGTTCTGATACAGCCTTCGGTACCATTATGGACGACGATTTATGCCTACTACAGAAGTTAAACATGTATTTTCGCCAACTTATAGAGGGTAGATTGAAATCACCACCACCTGTAATTGTATGAGTGGTGTGCCTGTTTGAAATGAACTCAGTTTCCTTTGAATTCTTCAGTAATTGTATCATCAGAGTAGGGGATGTCGGTAAAAGAAACCAATTACTAATTTATTCCGGTTGCCAAATATAGCATCTACTCATACAAGTCACAGGAAAGATTTGCGAGGGCTATCCAGAAAGCAGGGAACGTTTCCGCCTGACGCCGATCGCGTATATTGTGGTATGTGCGTGCTGGGCAGCTCAGTCGGAATCCATCCGTGACAGTGGGAAAGTCTCTGCGAGTCTGGTTTTTTCGATATTCGAATTTGAAATGTGTGCTGCAATCGAAAATCCCGCCAATTGTGAGGTGCGGTCTGTGATAGGGTTTTTGTTGGCAAAAAACCTAAAACCCGTAGAAACTTACCGTGAACTGTGCGAAGTGTGCGGGGACAACGTAATGAGTGAATGTTCCGTCCGGAAATGGTGCATTCGGTTTAAAAATGGCCGAACCAAAGTTCATGATGAAGAGAAGAGTGGACGCCCGAGCATTGTGACTGACGATCATGTCGCTAAAGTTCAAACGATTCGTGAAAACTGTCGCTTCACAATAACGGAGCTTTAACTTTCTTTTCCAGAAGTGTCATGGATTTTCTTGTTTGAAATTGTCACTCAAAAACTAGGCTACCACAAGTTTTGTGCGGGATGGGTGCTTACAAAGCACCATAAAGAACAGCGAATGGGGGCAACGTTGACTTTTCTGGAGGCCTACCACAAACCTGGTGGTTCATTACTGTACCGAATTGTAACCGGTGACGAGACTTGGCTGAAACACGTCAATTGCCAGACAAAATTACAGTCCATGGAGTGGGGGTACACAAGGTCGCCCAAAAACCAAGAAAATGTTTGCAAACCTTGCTAGAAAGGACCTTGATGGCGACAGTGTTTTGAGATAGCAAAGTGTGCTTCTTATTGATTTTCTCGAACGTGGAGCAACCATAAATTATGTCCGGTACTGTCAAACTTTGCACAGCCTTAGAAGAGCAGTTCAAAACAAACGCCGAGGAAAGCTGACGTCCAAAATTTTGTTTTTGCACGACAATGCCCGATCTCACACGGCAAACCGCACTAAAGAACTCCTTAATTCATTCAAATGGGAAATTTTCTTTCATCTTACTCCAAGCGACTTCCACTTGTTTCCCAAGATGAAGAACTGGCTCGCAACGCAGCACTTTGATGGCGACGCGGAACTCCAGCCGGGCGTGACCCACTGGCTGAAGTGTCAGACGGCATAATTTTATGACAAAGGTCTTCCAAAGCTTGTCCACCGCCTCGATGTGTTTGGTGACTATGTGGAAAAATAGTTTGTCAGTCGCTCTTTCAGACGTATATAATAAAATTTATTTCTTGTAGATAGTTTTTTTAATGCCAAAACGTTCCCTATTTTCTGAATAGCCGTCGTAGTTCAGTTCACTATAAGTAAACTACTACTGACAGCAATTAATACTCCAGCACCAATTGTATTTCATCTATCCTTTCTGAAGCGGTTAGATCCTTTGTAAAAATTTCGGCAGGACTCATTTCTGCCTTTAGCCTGCTCCCCGCCGGTATAACTATTTGAGATTCAGCGTGTGGAATAAGTTCTTTCCCAACGCAGCTATGGCAGTTTGCAATTGCAATATCGATTGTTGCTATGTGCACCATTTCCTGTATTTATTCTGCCCTCTTTGAAACTGAAACCTTTTCAGTTCTTTTCCGAGCCGCTCTAAGCTAAAAAACCGCCCAGACAGCCCCAGTTACCTGTGTAATCCCTTTCTTTGTGTAGTGGATCACTGACCTATTTCACGGAACCCGGAAACCAACCACCCAATGACGCATGTCGAGGAATCTGCAGCCCCCAGCTCTGTACAGAAGGACCACAGTAAGTTCTGTTGACAATGCTGCAAATGGTCAGTCTTTACCACTGCACCTAGCCAGCCGAAACCAGAAATGATTTCTTCTGATCCCAAGAGACACACGTCAGTAGTACCAACACGAGCTACCATCTGCAATTGGCTACACCCTGTGCTCTTTATGGCATCTGGAAGCATCGATTACACATCTGGAACGACTCCATATACAGATTGCACACTGTAGTACCCCCCCCCCCCCCCCCCCCCCGTTGTTGGCAGCTATATCCCTAAGGGGACCCATTATGCGCCTAACGTTGGAGCTCCCAACTACAAGTAAAACCACACTCTGTGAATGCCCAGATCTTGTGGCCCGAGAGGCTTCCTCTATAATGGGGCGAGCGACTTGATCTGTCTTGGTGACTTTGTGAGCCCAAAACCTGTTCCTCAGACGAACTGGGGAGGCCCTTCTATTGGACCCCTGGAAAGTCGCTGCTGCAAAACATTGGAAAGGCCTCCCAGTCGACTGCAAGTGAGGGGCCAACCTGAGTGTGGGCAGTACCCAGAAGCTAGACCAATCGGGGGACTCGGGGGACGTGCCAGGCGTCGCTCGGATCTCCTTGTGCGGCCCCCACAAGCTGCGTGAGTGAAGCCAATGGCGGCTGAAGCTGTGAGCTAGGGGTCGCCAACTGAGCTCTCAGCTAAACACAGCAGTCACAGTTCCTACCCGTGCTAAAGACAGCCTGATAAATAAATAAACATGCACGAAATATTGGAGCTGCAGCTAAAGACCACTGATGAAATTTAAGTTATGTCGCTTCTTAGGAGAGGCTGTCTCAACACACACTACATGTACATTACATCTGTCGATTTTCGATTAGTGATAAATTGCATACAATAATTTATTTGTTAAGGTATCTTATGGATTGTGTACCTGAAATATATTTCAAAAAATTCTATTTTTCATTTTTTGAAATTATAATATTCGAGAACGCCCATACGATAGTTTGTAGGGGTAGGGGCGAACAGGGGGAGGGGAGTATGAAGTACTTTTAATAATTTGGAAAACGAATGGCGACCATAAAAAAGTTCCAGTTCTGACACTATTAGAAACCGGCGTAATACCGATTTTTAAATCATTGTCCTGAAAGAAAAACGCCTGACTACACTGTTTGTCTTCCTTTCCTAGAGAGCTAAGGGGAGGGCTGGGGGCGCGTACGCCCAGAAGAAAGCTACTAGGGAAATCATATGAGGCGCTCTGTACACTTGCTGGTCAGTGTTCAGGTCGTGGTCATAGTCTTTTGTCTTTCAATCGATATTTTTTCGGTGTATCTGATAATATTCTGATAAACATAATACTTTTGTTTTCCCTTTTTTGAAGCAAACCATCATCATCATTGGGTTGTCTGCCTTGCGGCAAGTTTTGACTGCATAGCCCTCCATGCTTCTCTGTCTTCTGCGTTCCTCTTCATTCTTTGGTAGCCTCCTTACGGCCTGCTGACATCATCCAGTATCTGGAACGTTCTTCTGCCCTTCTCCCTCTTTCCCGGAACGAAACAATCAGTTGCCTCTACTAGAAGGCAATCTCTCCTTAGATTGTGGCCTGCTCAGCTTAGTTTCCTGTACTTCACCATCAGCAGCCTCCTCCGTTCTTCTCCATCTCTCCTCAGTACTTCTTCATTCCTGACTTTATCAGTCCAGCTGATCTTCTCCATTCTACGCCATGTCCACATTTCACAAGCTTCAATTCTCTTCTCATTCTGCTTTCTCAAAGTCGACGTTTCTGTTCCAGACAAGGCCACGCTCCATATTAAGCACTTAACCAGTCGCTTTCTTAATTCCTTGTTTAAACAACTGGCTAGGAGTCTTCTCTGCTTTTGGAGTGCCTCGTTCGCCAGAGCCATTCTCACTTTGATATCTTGTTGGCAACCCGTGACAAAACGTCGGAAGATGTAATTAATAAGCAGATAAGTATATATAATATATTGACAGTTATTTTCATCATGGTACAATGTACAAAAATACACCTAAAGTATATTATTGCGTAATCCTAACTGAACGTCTGTTCGTGAGTGTTCTCAGTCAGTGGAGTGAAACTAATTATAGAAACAGGCAAAACTTGAATATTTCTTGCGGCCTGTGCAACAGGCGAACGAAATCTCGCCGCGTTGTGCATATTTTCCGTACATTGTCAGTGGAAAACATATACCCTATGTCATCAAAAGTATCCGTACACCCCCAAAAACATACGTTTCTCATATTAGGTGCATTGTGGTGCCAGCTACTGCCAGGTACTCCATGTCAGCGACCTCAGTAGTCATTAGACATCATGAGAGAGCAGAATGGGGCGCTCCGCGGAACTCACGGACTTGGAACGTGGTCAGGTGATTGGGTGTCACTTGTGTCATACATCTGTACTCTTAAACATCCCTAAGTCCACTGTTTCCGATGTCATAGTGAAGTGGAAAGGTGAAGGGACACGTACAGCACAAAAGCGTACAGGCGCCGACCTCGTCTGTTGACTTAAAGACACGGTACACAATGTGGCGATCTGATGGCAGGGTGTGAGTGTGGCGAATGCCTGGTGAACGTCATCTGCGAGCGAGTGTAGTGCCAACAGTAAAGTACGGAAGCGGTGGTGTTACGGTGTGGTCGTGGTTTTCATGGAGGGGGCTTGCACCCCTTGTTGGTTTGCGTGGCATTACCACAGCAGAGGCCTACATTGTGTTTTAAGCATGTTTTAAGCTCCTTCTTGCTTCTCACTGTTAAAGATCACTTCGGGGATGGCGATTGCATCTTTAAACACGATCGAGCACCTGTTCATAACGCACAGCCTGTAATGGACTGGCCTGCACTGATTCCTGACCTGAATCCTATAGAACACCTCTGGGATGTTTTGGAACGCCGACTTCGTGCCAGACCTCACCGACCGACATCGATACCACTCCTCAGTGCAGCACTCCGTGAAGAATGGGCTGCCATTTCCCAAGAAACGTTCCAGCACCTGATTCAACGTATGCCTGCGAGAGTGGAAGCTGTCATCGAGGCTAAGCGTGGGCCAACATCATATTGAATTCCGGCATTACCGATGGAGGGCGCCACGAACTTGTAAGTCATTTTCAGCCAGGTGTCCGGATACTTTTGTTCACGCAGTGTTCGATTCGTGTTGTTAAAATCAGATATCAATTCGGATGCGTACAGAGGGAATAAAAGCGTATCTCGAAACACAGGTGTCGAGAACTTGTTATGGAGGAACACATAATTTTCTAGTGTGTAGTACGATTTTGAAAACGCGGAATGTAATTCTGTATCGAGAATGAGATTTTCACTCTGCAGCGGAGTGTGCGCTGATAGTATCCTTCGGAAAAAGTAAACATGACACGGTTGACAAAGAGAGGTATATTTCGATGGTGTCACCATCACGGTGCAGTTCGGTTGAGCGCCATAATCTACGAAAGCCCCGTCGTACCGCGTCACGTATTACGATCAAAATACCTGTCAGTAGGTGAAGAAAAAAATGCTGCACTCGGAGGTCGGCATGCGATTGCTCATCCAGATTCGCGATAAAAATTTGTGTAGCAAAACCTAGTCCCGCCCGCAGGTTTAACAGAAGTACCCCCTTACTGCGTGCAGCGTGGCCGGAGCGCCCTCCCCCCCCCCCCCCCCCAGCTCACTGGGGAGTCCTGTGCTGCGCGCCTAGCGAGCGGCTCGTCCTTCCTTCCCGCCGTGTCTGTCGACCTTCGGCCGTGTGTGCGCGCTCAGTCGTCTGCGTGTGTCGGCCGGTGTCGCATTGTCCTCGCCTAGCAGAGTTTGCTGTCGGTTTGTTCTCTGACCGCGCTGCGCTGTCTGTCGAGTATGCCGAGAATATTCTTCGTCGGGGTACGGTTCGTTTCAGTTTTGACAAGGGTGAGCGTCATGTGCAACTGAATTCACGATTCGCGTTACACTTGACCAACTAGATACTGTTGATTCTGATTTTACTTTTGTATGCTTTTTTGGTCAAGTTTCAAGATCTCTTGCAAGTAGACCGGCTTCTTTATCGGGTTTGTTCTGTAGTGATGTTTCCGCACTGCGACGGTTCCGTTAATCCAGTCATTGGAAATGCGTAGCTCGAGTACATTCCGGTTATAGTTTACAGTCTCCCACCTGAAGTGGACGATTCATTTCTTAAGGCGGCGTTGCTCCCTTCTGGAGTCGTTCGACATATTCGGCGGTAACGCTGGTCTGCTTACATCGCATGCAGTGATACAGTGGTATCCGAACCGTAGAAATGTGTGTTCAAACAAATATTCCTTCACACCTGAATGTCCGTGGTTGCCGGATTCGTGCTACGTGTGGAGGGCAAGAAGGAACCTGCTTCCTTTGTAATGAAGGTGGCCATCTCAGATCCCGTTACCGGTGTCGTGTTACGATTTTAAAGCCGTCGCCCGTTGACATTAGCTGAATTAATGTCTTCGCAGTTGTGCTGTCAGTACCCCTCCCAGTTTAGAGGATGTTGGGAAATCCCCACTCCGCACGATTTTCCGCCGTTACCGGCACGTTCAGAAAATAGCTCAAATGACTATGAGCAGTATGGGACTTAACATCTGAGGTCATCGGTCCCCTATAACTTAGAACTACTTAAACCTAACTAACCTGAGGACATCACACACATCCATGCCCGAGGCAGGATTCGAACCTGCGACCGTAGCTGTCGCGCGGCTCCGGACGGAAGCGCCTAGAACCGCTTTTTTTTAAATCTCATTTTGTTCGTTTTTGTTCGTTGTATCTGCTCGGGGCGGACGTCGAAAGACACCCACTTCAGTTCGTTGTTGATGCATTAACTGAGTTTTTTTTATTACAGAGGGCGGCTAGCCCTCTGAGCTAGAGTGCCGGCTGCTCTGCCACCGGCGCGTCCAGATGCGGCCCCTGCTGCGGTTAAGGCGCCGTCAGAGTTAGCACAACCGACTCAGGATTGTGGAGAGTCTGAAGTCACCCCTTCCCAGCTAGCTTCTTTGAAAGGTGATGGTGGAGGGTACTTCTTTGAATATCGACGTTAGCTGCCGTTCTTGTTTCAATAGGCTTGACGCGGCCCTTTCTGCTGATGTTGAAATGAATGTTCCATCCGCATCCTCTTGTCCACGTCTGTTCCAGTGGATTCCGTTATTTAACAGACACATAGTCTGCTATTCTGCCCTTACTGTGGTCTAGTGCGGCCGGCCGCTCTGGCCGAGCGGTTCTAAGCGCTTCAGTCTGCAACCGCGCGACTCCTACGGTCGCAGCTTCGAATCCTGCCTCGGGCATGTCCTTACGTTAGTTAGGTTTAAGTTCTAGGGGACTGATGGCCTCAGATGTTAAGTCCTCAGAGCCATTTGAGTGTTCTAGTGCAGTACCACCTCTTCATCATTCTGATACAGTGGAGCAACACGTTACTACGGATTCTCTCCTGGGTAGTCAGATGATGCAGACAATTCCAAACGCTACACCACCTACACCAGCCGGCGAAGTACGCAACCAATACTCTGTAACTGTGTTTTAAATGTAGACCTGTAAATAATGATTTTTTTGTATTAATCTCTATATATTGTTAGTAGATCTTACTTTTAAAAATATTATGGACCTTTGTAATTAAAGCTGTAACGAGTCACGGCTTTACAGTTCTGTCTATCTAAAGGGACAATGCCGCGGATAGGTAAGGAGGCTGGAGAAATGTTCCGACAAAAATTTGCAGAACAGTCTTCTTTGTGAGTCGGAAAGGTTGTGAAGTAGTGTGCAGTGGTGATTAAAAGGAGCACAATCATTGTTAAACGGCCTCGGATGGACGGGAAATTATAGCTATTCATAATATAGCCAACCAAGCAGAAGTGGCAATATTTTTATGAGTGCCAGTGGGAAGTCTTTGTTTGTTGTGAAGGATGCGCGCATTGTGTTGTAGCATTACCCACTGTACTGGCCAAATATTACGATGGGAATTACGACTTGGAATCCGCTGCTAAACCATCTATTAGTAGCAAAATCTCGTCAGAGGGTGCAATACGTTGCTCAACACCACGAAAGGAAATGGTTCAAATGGCTCTAAGCACTATGGGACTTAACATCTGAGGTCATCACTCCCCTAGACTTAGAACAACTTAAACTTAACTAACCTAAGGACATCACACACATCCATGCACGAGGCAGGATTCGAACCTGCGACCGTAGCAGCAGCGCAGTTCCGGACTGAAGCGCGTAGAACCGCTCGGTCACAGAGGCCGACCCACGAAAGGACTAAAGTATTTATATCTGTGGTGAAGTTTAGTATATTCTATTTTTCATAGTGACGGACATTCTGAAAGTCATGATTTGTCTCCCTCTTGTACAATTTGATACAAGATAAGTGTTTAAAAACAACAGAATTTATCACAGTCTTATTATTTCAATAAATGTTTAGTGTGTCCTTTTCACATACTGTGATATTTAATCAGCAACGTTTACAGATCGTAAGCTGCTTGTACATAGGCTAAGTTCTTAAAATTGTTATTGCTACATTAAGCAAAGCATCAGATTGTGTACAAGTGCCAGCTATTTTATTACATTGACAAACACAATAAAAAAAGCAGTTGCGGAATATGACAACAAAAGGTATTGTGCACATTTTTATTACTGTTAAAAAGATTATTGCTGTAGTGTTCAGAATATACGATTTTAGTGATCCATGGCGTGTGACAAACTAAATTTATGTTTCAAAAAAGTGCAGGAAAGTGTCTTTGCTACGTTGCATCGAAGCACTATCAGTTAAAAAATTATTCACACTGAAAATTATCAGGCAATACCGGTGTAAAAATTCATTTTCAGTCAGTGGTCAATTCTTTGTAAAGATAATGTTAAAGAAAGATGTTTATTAGTTACAATAATTACAAATAACACCACCTCAGTAGCTGTGCATCTTCAATGCTTTGCAGGATCTTTTCACTCATCACTTCAGTGTTATTTTACATAAAAGTGTCTGAAATTTAAAATAGATTTATTCTGTACTGATAAAAGTGTCTTTTGCTGCGATAACGAAAGAAATACATGTGTGGGATCCATATTGTCCATATGCACTGTATGTCGCGATTTCAAAGTGGCTGTGACATACGGTGTGCTCTCCTATCCCTTGTTTGCTTGTCAAGTTACTGTTTCGGTTCCAATCATTCAAAATTTTAAAAAAAAAATCGCTCTGACCACTATGCGACTTAACTTCTGAGGTTATCAGTCGCCTAGAACTTAGAACTAATTAAACCTAACTAACCTAAGGACATCACACACATCCATGCCCGAGGCAGGATTCGAACCTGCGACCGTAGCGGTCGCTCGGTTCCAGACTGGAGCGCCTAGAACCGCACGGCCACTCCGGCCGGCTTCAAAATTAAAGATTGTGTGGCAAGAGCTTAGTTCTGCAGTGCTTAGAGCGGTTAGTGAAATCAGAACTGAGGTCTTACTGCACGCAAGTGTCTGCCCATTATAGTTACGAGCCCGATCGACAACCACGGTCATTTATAGGTAAAAATTGATCCATATGTGGTGTCGACAAGTACAAACGACATATTTCCGCCATCGCAAGTTCTTTGACTCAGAACCGAACGGCCCACTCCATCTTGCTTGTTTAGTTCAGTTCGCTGCATGACTTGTAATGTGGAGGTCTGTTTTAAATATACAACCCAACTAGAATCCCACAATGGTGACCCCGAGTACGAATTCGCGCGCCATTTCCTCGTAGTACAAGTATTTTGTTTACACCTTCGTTCGTTCCACTTGACCATGTATCTTGCCGCACAGCACGTGGATATCGAAGCTCCTGCACCTGCTATGGGACATTTCGTCACTTCACCACCACCTGGATTCTACAGCACGCTTCCCGCGGTTACGTCGGCTCAACACTTTCGTCACTCGACAGTGCAACGTGTGACTGCAGACTCGGGCTTTGCCTCTCCAGCGAGTGTGCATCGACATGTGCATTTCGAATACGATAACGAGGAGGGCAAAGTTCCTGCATGTCATCATGCTGTCATGGATTCTGCATTTCGTGCACAAACTATGTATCAGACGCCGGCCGGCCGGGCGACCGTTACAACAGTGCCGTGTGCAACCTCACCTTTGTTAGGACAGACCACGGGTACCGATCGTGCTCCTGCGATGCCCGAGTGCTTTACCGTTTCATCGGTTTACAAAGTGGACAACGGCGAGTGTATATCACGAACACTTGCAGGCCATTTCCCGCCCGCAGTGTCCGTTTGGCCCCTCAGTGCGCTGATGTTGAACAATGTGCCGCGTAGTGATACTACGGTTTCCGCCCCAGCGAACATGCCCCGGCTCGTCATGTGGACTGCCCGGTCCGCTATTCCAGCCCCCGCCCCCGCAAGTAATCTTGCAGGAGGTTTCAGCTGCAGCCGTTCACCCCCTTGCTTTTCACATGGCGCCGGCCATACCTTCCGCGTCGGACTTCCGCACCACGAACGTTGCATCGTTTCCTTGTGCTTCGGTGCCAGTCTTATCCGCTCCGACAGACTGCTTGCTCGCAACCTATGCAGTGCCGTCTGCGTCGACCGCACTGGTCCGGCGTGCACATCGTACGAGCAATACGAGGAACTCGTGTACGGAACTAGCTGCGCCTTTGTCGCCACCACCAGGCCACCTACCAGTGCTGCCCCCACTATCTGAGGCGGCCGAAGTGGCCGTGCGGTTAAAGGCGCTGCAGTCTGGAACCGCAAGACCGCTACGGTCGCAGGTTCGAATCCTGCCTCGGGCATGGATGTTTGTGATGTCCTTAGGTTAGTTAGGTTTAACTAGTTCTAAGTTCTAGGGGACTGATGACCTCAGCAGTTGAGCCCCATAGTGCTCAGAGCCATTTGAACCATTTTTGAACCCACTATCTTAGGACAACACAGCAATGTGGTTTGCACTGGTGGAGAACTTGTTCGAACTGTACCGCATTCCTGGCGACAATTCAAAATTCCTGTGCCTCGTGACTCAACTGCACAGGCACACAGACCTGATCTGCGATCTAATTCTGATGCCACCACTAACTTCGAAGTACGATTTCGCAAAACAGACTGTCATTGGGCACCTCTCGCATTCCCACAAGAGGTTTATTTGCGAATGCTGTAAGCGAAACATCTCGGTGACTGCACCCCGTCCCAGTTTTGGCGCTGGCTATACCTCCTGGTCAGCTAGCATACGATGACGAACGAAACCTTGTGGTTGGTGTGTTTATCAAAACTACCTATGGATCTCCAGGTTCATCTCCTCACCCACACCCTGGAATCCATCGCTTCGTGTCTGCTCACACACCAGAGCCACCAGCAAGAGCTCACGAAGCAGGCTGGCCGTAGGCGGGGTAGGTGGCGTCCGGCCCCCCTAGACCGCTGCACCACCTGGCACCCAGCACACACGCTGTCTGCCCACCGAGCCGCTGCATATCGCGTCTGCGCCGACCACCCTGGTGCACCAACCCGAACACATAAAGGACGATCAGCCGCCACCTCTCACAATATGCCCTCGCTGTTGTTACTACAAAAAAGTGCCGCCCCCGTGCAACTATCCGAAAAGCCAGTTTTCCAATAAGTACATTTGGTCCACGCCTCTGTCCCGTCAAACAGCCGCCTTTACGTCAAAGACAATTCTTCGAGTCGCAACTTCCTAGTGGACACTGCTGCTGATGTCTCAGTCGCATCTAAATCGATGGCCACATGCACATGCTCTCTCCTGCGAGCCACGAACTCGTCTGCACTCCAGACTTGCGGCTCTGTCGAGCTTCAACTCCAGCCTCTCTAACAGCCTCTTCCTCTCCCGGGTCCCCCACATGGCGGACATCGCAGAACTGATCCTGGGAATTG
Source organism: Schistocerca nitens (assembly GCF_023898315.1). Lineage (NCBI taxonomy): Eukaryota > Metazoa > Arthropoda > Insecta > Orthoptera > Acrididae > Schistocerca > Schistocerca nitens. The sequence goes on along the minus strand of NC_064618.1, from coordinate 17,950,339 downwards.
ACTTCTTATCATACCACCACCTGTCTCCAAACGTCGTTCGAGGTTCTCCGTTTCACCACGCCTCTAACATCCCGTGTGACCGTGCTCCGCCACCTGCTCCAACTCCATTAACTGTGACTTTTTCACTGCCTTTCCCCTCTCAAGCAGACAACTACGCTGTTTGCAAGCCATGCACCCCTAATAAATCAACCGACACCACGCCCCGCCTGCGAGGAGTCATCGAATATTGTTTCCACTCTCGCGAAACGAGCTGTTCATCGCATCATCACGTCCGAGAGACCACCAATTCGCCACAAAGCTCGCTGCCTTAACCTATTCGAGTTACTCTTTGCTCGTCTGCAAATACAGGAACTTCTTGAGGTGGGAATTTTACAGCCCTCTGATGGTAACTCGTCATCACCCATAAAACTCAACCCTAAACAGGACGGCTCCTTTCATATGTGTGGCGATTACAAACGCTTGAACACTAGAACTGTGATGGACAGTTGTCCCATACCGAACATTTCCAATTTCACTCACCTTCTCGTAGGTGCTACAATTTTCAGCGTACTGGATTGCAAACATGCTTCTCACTAAATCCCACTCTCACACAATGATATTACGAAAACGCCGATTATCACCCTCATCAGGTTGTACGAGTACCATTTCATGCCATTTGGGTTAAAAAGCACCACCCAGACGTGTCAACGCTTTGACTCTCTCGTGCTCCATGTCGACTTTTGTTTCATATTTCTCGACTGTATCCTGATATTCAGCAAATCCGCGCAAGATCATAAACACCACATCGCGATAGTAAAGGACGCTCTCCCATCAAATGGAGTCGAGATCAACACTGACAAACTGCGATTGTGCCAACTATCTGTCCAATTCTTGGGGTAAACAGTCTCAGCCGCTGGTATACACCCCCTAAATTGAAGGTTCAGTCAGTCTTATCCATGCCACTCCCTACCACGTACAAAGAGCTCCGTCAGTTCCTGGGAATGATAAACTACTACCGTCGTCATTTTCTTGCAGCAGCCGACACCCAGGCCACCCTCACACTAACTCCTCACCAGCTAGCAAACTTCAGGGATGTGCCCTGTTCCGTGGACGGAACCAATGCACGCAGCCTTACAGGCCCTGAAAGACTCTCTCATACAAGCCATCATCCTTGCTCATCCAAAGTCGGATGCTGAACTCTTCATCGCCCTGGATTCCAGTGACACCGCGGTTGGCGTGGTCCTACAATAACACCATAACGATGTGGTCACGCCACTTCAGTTCTTTTCGAAGAAAGTTTCACGCACCTGACAAATATACTCAGCCTTCGACCGCGAACTCCTAGCAGTTTATGAGACGGTGGAACACTTCTGCCGCAACGTCGAGGGCTGACCTTTCCACATCCTGACCAACCGTAAACTAGTAGCACATGCCATATGCAACCCACCTCTCGTCCCCCGCCCCCCCCCCCCTCCCGTCACTTTCGGCATTTCGATTTCATCTCTCAGATCTCTACTGACGTCCGCTATATCAGAAGCACCGACAACATTGTTCCCGATTTCCCTTCCCGCATTAGTACCATCTCAATGGTCGTCCACCTTTCCGACCTAGCATCCCTACAGAACCAGGACGAGGACACACAGCAACATCTCAACAACACCTCCACTTTGCTGTCTTTCACCAAAGCGAAATTCATTGGCGTCCGAGTGGAAGTCTGGTGCGACTCCTCCACTGGTACCCCCTGACCCCTCAGCCCCACCTCCCTCCGCCATTCAGTGTCTGACACATTACATTCTCTAGCCCAGCCCGGAAATAAGTCATCGACACGCCTCATGTCGAAGCACGATTCTCAGACCTGGGCCCGGAACTGCACCACCTGCCGTCGCAACAAAGTCGCCAGGCACACTGTTCCGCCTCTCCGCAAATTCGACATTCCATGTGGCTTCTTCCGCCAGATAGAGGCCGTACCTCTCACCTACATAACCGCCAAAACCGTGGCTAAGGCTTTCGTTTCTTCTTGGATTTCCCACTTCGGTTGTCCCTGCTACTGTAACCACCAACCAGGGCCGGCAGTTTGAATCAGCACTCTTTGCCCAACTCTGCCAGTTGTGTGGTATCAATAAATGATGCAGGAGTGCCTAAAACTCCAAGCAAACGGACTAGCAGAACAGTGGCGTCGCACTGGTGGTGTCACGACAGTCTTTTGACCGAGGCCCACACGTGAGTACTTCTCGGCCTACGGTCATCGTGCAAACAGATGTCGAGGGCACCGTGAGTGAGTTCATCTGTAATGAAAACCCTGTCCTCCCTGGGGAGCTGTTATAACCTACCTCCCCCGACAATCCCACCCCCCTTCCCGACTTCATAAGCTAGAGCTGAACGCATTTTTCAAACATTTTCCTGACCCCCCATCCAGCCATACTCCCTCCGGTCCTATGTACCCTCTGATCTCCTTCTGTGCGAGTTAGTTTTTCTCCACGACGACACTGTCTGGGCCCCACTCGCCACACCATATTCTGCTCTGTACGAGGTCATAAACTGCACTGCTAACACGATGGACATGCAGTTAAAGATTCGCCACTCACTGTTTCTCTCCACTGCATGAAGCTGACACACCTCAACCCAGCGTCTTCGAAGCCCGAGGACATCGTGCAGCCTCCTAGCACCGGGGAGTCGCGTTCCAGCTGTGACCCCTCAGAGCTGCCGCCGCAGCCCTCTCCCGAACGTGTGTCTGTGTTACCATCGATGCTCTTCCTCAGGTTCTCGCCCTCTCTATCTACCTCCTCTCCCCTACCCCCTCTAGTGGTTCTGCAAACCGACGTCCCACCCGAACATGTGGAGGACATTAGCATCTTCATCGACGACAACCACATGTTCATCTTGCTGGGAGACAACTTGCCCTACCCAACCGGGGATCCGGTTCGTCATTCGATCGCCAGGTCCCGCCTGCTCCCACACGGGGTCGACCACATACTCTTCCGAGCTACAGTAACCCCTCTGTGGAGCGTTACAGTCCCGATGTTGCCATGTTGCCAGTCGATCACGTGGGAGACACAGCCCCCCCTCCCCCCCCCCCCCTTACACCGCTCCATTCTCACGCCTAGGCCGACGCATCTTTCGCCGACACCATCTACAGGAGTTCGACATCGACTTCGGAGCGTGGCTCCTGCCGCAACAGACGGAGACAAACATGCACGTCACATCACTGCCGCCTCCCTCACCAACTTCACCGCCGGACAAGCCCCCCTTCCACTGCACTCGCTCAAACCGTGCGCCACACTTTGTGTGTGTGTGTGCGTGTGTGTGTGTGTGTGTGTGTGTGTGGAGAGGGATAGGGAGCTGTGTGGCGTCGACAAGTACTAAGGCATATCTTCGCCATCTTAAGTTCTTTGACTCTAGACCAAACGTCCCATTCCATCTTCTTGTTCAGTTGAGTTCGCTGTATGATTTGTTGTAATTTGGACGTTTGTATTAAATATAAAATATATCGAGTCTTACAGAAATGAGTGTGTTTCCTTGGGCTAAAACCCAACCGAAATCCCACACATATAGGGACAGAACTGGGTGGGGCATCGCATGTCAAGTGTGGTTTATGTATTTTACAGTTACTTCTAGTAGTCGACAGGACCGTTATTCTTATTTGCCTGCGTCCCTATGCAGCTTTGACCACTGTGGTATTTCAATGACTCATCCCGCAGCTGATACATCTTTCTCGCCCTGTTTGGAAGCTAATTATTTTACGTCTGACGGATCCCTCTTTGCACAATATTATCGCTACCGTGCGGGGGCGGGCAAGATGTTCCCAAGTGCGTTATGTCTCACTTATCTAATAGTGGGTTGCCATTGCCAGACCTCGGCTTTGCATTGCGCTCGTGTACTTTAGCGCTGGCAAATCGGCTGGAATGAGAAGACCTCGGGAATTTTATTACGCTCTCCTTCACGATCTTTATGCTAGTGCTAGAGAGTTATGCGTGTTCATCACGTGAAGGCGAAATAACTGTAACTCAACAGAAGGGACCTTTACTTTTTATCGATTTCAATCACGTGTTTGACCAAATTAGTCATGATTTTCTGTTGCGATTGTTGACGACTGTTGTTTTTAATGATAAAATGTTCAAATGTGAATTCCTAAGGGACCGAACTGATGAGGTCATCGGCCCCTAGACTTACACAGTACTTAAACTAAGTTGTGCTAAGAACAACACACAGACCTATGCCCGAGGGACGACTCGAACCTTCGGCGGGAGGGGCCGCACAGTCCGTGACGTGGCGCCCTCAAGCCAGCCGCGCGGCCACTCCGCACGGCGCTTTAATGAAACCACACACGACAAATGTTCACCTAACTTGTTCTTCTCTCGCTGCTCTACAACCTATGATGAGTCTTGGCGTCTTCAACTACCCCCTTTCATTTACCCCAGTCCCTTGCTAGCATTTTGCAGTTCCTGTAGCGCTTCTTCCGAAGATCTTTTATGACTCAGTCCCCCCATCTAGTTTTCGATCTACCACGTTCTCTCTGACCTTGTAAAATCTTTTTTGGTATTTGTGTACATTCATCCACGCCACGTGTCCAGCTCACCTCAGCCTAGATGCCTTTGCAGTTCTTCTAACAGACCGGTGTTTGTAGATTCCGTACAACATGGTTGTATCTCCTGCTCCATCTTTCCCTTTCACAAACTGGACCGACGATGCTCCTGAGTAGCCTCCTCTCGAACGCATCCAGCGACTCGGCATCCTTTGCTCTCAGAGCCCAGGCTTCAGACGCGTATCTAAGCAAGCACTGGCCTGGCCAGTGCTTTGTGAATGCTTAGTTTTGTGGTCCTAGTCAGGAGCCTTCAACATAGAACCTTTGTTAAGGTGAAATCAGCTTCATTGGCTGCAATTTCTCTCTGCTTTATTTTTTATGAGGTATCATTTAGGCTGGTTACAATCAAACCCAGGTCTTGAAATGATCGACTGTTTCTCGGTATAACTATCTATCGTTATTTAGTCTGACATGTTCCCACTGTGCACATCCCCAGCGTGCACATTCCCAGCAGGTAGGTATTTTGTTTTCTGCTCACTGATATTTAGTCATATATTTCTGCTGGTCTGTTCAAATGCAGTGAATGTCTCTTCCATTGCCGTCAGAGTTCTTGCTACTATGTCGATGGTGTCCGCATAGGCCAGTATCTGCACGGATTTATGAAAAATCGTTTCCTATTCGGCGGCATTGAATAGGAGGTATACCAGTGCACCACCTTGCCATACTCCATTTTTAATTTACAAAGTATTGGACAACATTCCTTCAATTTTAAGTAACCTTGCGTTTCTCTCATTATGATTCTTACTACCGTTATCAGCTTTTTGGAATACCCAATTCACCTAGAGCTTAATGTAGTTGCTCCCGATCTATACCCCGTACGCTGGTTTGAAATCAGTAAAAAGATTCCGACCCCATACTCCTTTGCCTCTTCCAGAATTTGTCTCAGGATTGTGCAAAAGGACAATTAAGTCTATCTAGATGTGATGTAAACAAAAACATTGCGCAGGTGAAACGATATGAGAAGTGTATTCAAGATGAAAACAATCATCTCAAACGACCATATGGACGTGAAACGCATGGTAATAGAAATCAATTAACGCAAAATATTGTGGGGAATAAAACAAGAGATGTTGTCTTATATTCAGATAGTAATGGAAGAGGGTTAGCAGAAAAAATACGATATCAGAATGGACTCAGAGCTACAGGTTTCATCAAACCAGGTGCCTGTATGAAAGAAATTTTAAAAGACTGTAATTATAGCAATCACACATGACAAAATCAGTGCATAGTAATATTCGGTTATGCAAATGATATCTATAAAAACGAGCTAAGAGAAGCTACTCGAACATTAAAGACAGTCCTAAGCAGAATAAATAATCAAAATGTTATTGTTATAGGGTTAACTCACAGGCATGATCTACCAGAATGGTTCTGTGTAAATAAAGAGATTCAGAAAGCCAACAGGATCAACCAAAAAATCTGCAGATCCATGGACAATGTTTTCACTCTTCGTACAGCTGATTTGGAAAGAATGTGCTTCACCAAACATGGAATGCACTTAAACAAGAAAGGCAAGTCCTATTTATGTAAAAAGCTTGGGGAGTTAATGAAAACTGTTTCCACAAACAGTGAAATACATGACCTAATTCCACTGGAGGCAACAGAACATCCAGGCCAAAGACATCCCTCTCAAACATTCAAACAGCAACTGTCCATTGAAGATATTGAGGATTTAGATGCCACAGAAGAAACAGTTGCAAATGGAGCAGCTTTGATAACATTGGCAGCAGAGGAATCAGTGTCAGCATCAACAGCTACTACAACAGCAGTAACAACAAGGAATGCAAAACCAGTAGTAACAGAAGATCCAGGATGCAGTGAAGTGAATACAAGAACAACAGTGGTGATGGGAGCAATGTCATTACCACAAACAGGTCAGCAAGGAACAGCTACAGCAGTGGCAACACTAGAAGTCTATCATGTAGCAGTGTGAACAAAAGAAGATCTGCGCTTCCTTCCCATCTAAAGGGTTTTTTTAATAGAAGGAAGGAAGAAGAAGCGCCCAAGATAAGTAACTATAATTATTTAACAATATTTCACCAGAATGTTCAGTCAATAAGGAACAAAGTGCAAGATTTAGAAATTGAAGAAGAAGCCATAGATAGCTTGATAGTCTGCATTGCTGAACACTGGTGCAAAGAATCTGAAATTGAATACATAGTTTTACCTTCTTATGAATTAGCATGTTATTATAGCAGAACATTAAATAGGGGTTGGGGCTCATGTATGTATGTGAAAAAAGGACTACAGTTCATAGTTAGGAGTGATATGATTTCTTTGAGTGAAGAAAAACATTTTGAGTTTGAAGTAGTAGAGTTAAAAGAACAAAATACCCTTAAAAATTGTATATACTGTGCTTATATAGGTCTCCTAATGGTGATGTCGAAACCTTTTTCACGAAATTAATTCAAGTGTTGGACAAAATATGTAATCCTAAGGTACATATTATTATTTGTGGAGATTTAAATATCAATATGCTGGAAATGGGTGAAGTCAGCACCAGGTTCTTCAATATCTTGTACAGTTATGGTATCTCACAACAGGTAACAAATGCCACAAGTTATTGAAGATGAGTGTTTGGTTAAACACTCATCTTCAATAACTGACCATATTCTAACAGATATTAACCATAAATGCTGTGAAGTAACTGTTAAAAACCTTGGGAAATCAGACCACTTTGGTCAAAGTGCAAAATTTAAAATATCTACAAAGTTACAAGCAAAAGTGCTTAGCTACGGAACGTTTTTTTCTAAATCAAAAAGGTGTGAATTTACAACACAGATGACTGGCCAGACATGGTCAGAAGTATACTCAGGAACACATGTTGTTGTTGTGGTCTTCAGTCCTGAGACTGGTTTGATGCAGCTCTCCATGCTACTCTATCCTGTGCAAGCATCTTCATCTCCCAGTACCTACTGCAACCTACATCCTTCTGAATCTGCTTAGTGTATTCATCTCTTGGTCTCCCCCTACGATTTTTACCCTCCACGCTGCCCTCCAATACTAAATTGGTGATCCCTTGATGCCTCAGAACATGTCCTACCAACCGATCCCTTCTTCTGGTCAAGTTGTGCCACAAACTTCTCTTCTCCCCAATCCTATTCAATACTTCCTCATTAGTTATGTGATCTACCCATCTAATCTTCAGCATTCTTCTGTAGCACCACATTTCGAAAGCTTCTATTCTCTTCTTGTCCAAACTATTTACCGTCCATGTTTCACTTCCATACATAGCTACACTCCATACAAATACTTTCAGAAATGACTTCCTGACACTTAAATCTATACTCGATGTTAACAAATTTCTCTTCTTCAGAAACGCTTTCCTTCCCATTGCCAGTCTACATTTTATATCCTCTCTACTTCGACCATCATCAGTTATTTTACTCCCCAAATAGCAAAACTCCTTTACTACTTTAAGCGTCTCATTTCCTAATCTAACTCCCTCAGCATCACCCGACTTAATTTGACTACATTCCATTATCCTCGTTTTGCTTTTGTTGATGTTCATCTTATATCCTCCCTTCAAGACACCATCCATTCCGTTCAACTTCTCTTCCAAGTCCTTTGCTGTCTCTGACAGAATTACAATGTCGTCGGCGAACCTCAAAGTTTTTATTTCTTCTCCATGGATTTTAATACTTACTCCGAATTTTTCTTTTGTTTCCTTTACTGCTTGCTCAATATACAGATTGAATAACATCGGGGAGAGGCTACAACCCTGTCTTACTCCCTTCCCAACCACTGCTTCCCTTTCATGTCCCTCGACTCTTATAACTGCCATCTGGTTTCTGTACAAATTGTAAATAGCCTTTCGCTCCCTGTATTTTACCCCTGCCACCTTTAGAATTTGAAAGAGAGTATTCCAGTCAACATTGTCAAAAGCTTTCTCTAAGTCTACAAATGCTAGAAACGTAGGTTTGCCTTTCCTTAATCTTTCTTCTAAGATAAGTCGTAAGGTCAGTATCGCCTCACGTGTACCAGTATTTCTACGGAATCCAAACTGATCTTCCCCGAGGTCGGCCTCTACTAGTTTTTCCATTCGTCTGTAAAGAATTCGTGTTATTATTTTGCTGATGTGGCTTATTAAACTGATTGTTCGGTAATTTTCACATCTGTCAACACCTGCTTTCTTTGCGATGGGAACTATTATATTCTTCTTGAAGTCTGAGGGTATTTCGTCTGTTTCATTCATCTTGCTCACCGGATGGTAGAGGTCTGTCAGTACTGGCTCTCCCAAGGCCGTCAGTAGTTCCAATGGAATGTTGTCTACTCCGGGAACACATGTAAATGAAAAATTCAACAAATTCATGAATATATTCACGTTAAAATTTGAGGAAACATTTCCTAAAGTAGTACATTCTGTTGGGGGACTTAGTAGGAAGACTTGGGTAACAAAAGGTATCAGAAAATCCTCTGAAACACTCAAATATCTGAGATCTATCAAAAATCGTGAGTGACCCAGCCTTCCTACAGTTTTTTCTCTGGTACAAGAGGGCATACAGAAAACTATTGCGGGAAGCAAAGAGAATCCAAAATGAAAAGACCATACAGAACTCAAATAATAAAAGCAGAGCCATTTGGAATATAGTAAAACAAGAAACTGGTAACTCAAAATCAAAGCAGATGAACATAAGAATTAGAAATACAGGTAGTTTAATAGAGAATCCTAAGGGCCTGCAAACTTTATAAACAACTACTTTAGTAATATAACAACAAACCTGTAAGAAAAGCATCCTAAAACACAACACACAATGGCAAATAACTATGTATCTCACACAATGCTACTGCTACCCACCAATAGAGAGAAAATCAGTAGCATTGTACATAAATTCAAGATTAAATCATCCACAGGTTTACATGAAGTTCCAATGTGTATACTAAAAGACTGCATTAGCAGCATAAAAGAACCCTTAGCAGACATTATAAATGAGTCGTTCTCATCAGGTTGCTTGCCTAATTATCTAAAACGCGCAAAAATTCTTCCCGAACACAAAAAAAGGTGATACAGAAAATATATAGAATAACAGACCATTGTTGTCTTCTTTTTCAAAAATAATGGAAACTATTATGAAAAGGAGACTTGTTGACTACTTAAATAAATACCAACTCCCATGCAAAGAATAGTTTGGTTTCAGGACTGGAAAGGGAACAGAAGCAGCTATAGAAAAATTTACAAGAGTAGTTCTAGAAGCCCTAGATAAAGGAGAACAAGTAACAGGCGTTTTCCTAGATCTCAGTAAAGCATTTGATACAGTTGACCATGAAATACTACTAGGTAAACTTGAAGCACTAGGAATCAGGGGGGTTGTAAATAAATGGTTTAGATCTTACCTTACAGACAGAGTGCAGAGAGTGGAGATATCTCAAATTTCAAGTAGCTCAAATTGTTTAGTGAAACATCTTTTAGATGAAGAATATTTGAACATTTGAGTACCTCAAGGGACTGTGTTAGGCCCAGTACTATTTCTTATTTATATTAATTACTTCCCACAGTGGGTAACGCAAGGTGAAACAGTGTTATTTGCTTATGACAGCAATATAATAATTACAGATAGGACACCAGAAATGTTAAATGTAAAATGTAAATAATATAAACTTCTATATAAAGAAAAAACCGAATATGACAAAACTTGAAGTTCAAAATGAAACCAGAGTGTGTAGCCAGCACAAAATTTTTGGGTGTGTATGTTGATCAACAATTAAAATGGGATGAACATGTTAGGATGCTTGGGAAAAAAATTAGCACAGCATGCTATGCCTTACGAATATTACGCACTGTGTGCAATAGTTCATGCCAGAGGATGACATACTTTGCACACATACATTCTATAATAAGTTACAGCATAACATTCTGGGGTGCAAATGCCCAAAATGTGTTCAGATAGCAAACACGGGCTATCAGAATAATGAGCAAGAGTCACAAAAGAGCACACTGCAGTGAGCTATTTAAAAAATGGGCTATTCTGACAATCCCAAGTGAATATATCTTGCAGACTACAGTTTTTATTCATAAAAATATTGAGCAATATTTAGCAAACAGCTGCATACATGATCACCAAACCAGAAACAGTAATTGCTTGTACCTAGACAGAATGAATAAAACTAAAACCCAATCCACTATGTTTTACCAAGGTGTCAAGATATACAATAAATTGCCAAAAGGAATCAAAAACATAAATGAATTCTGTAAATTTAAAGCATTCCTTAAAGAATATTTATTAAAAAATAGTTTTTACTGGATTAGAGAATTCATGCAGCATATAATTGGCATAAATAAATAATCAGGTTAACCAATTATAAAGTGGACATTCTAGATTGTTATGTACCCATACAAGTATTAGAGGAGTCTTGTGACCTATTTCTTTTGATTGAAGCAGGTTCTTCTGCATTATGTAATTCAATGATAAATTGTGTATATATATTTTATTATATATAACTTGTATTTCATTATCTCATGTGACAAAATAATGTACATATGTATTTATAGTGACGACATCCATACAAAGAAATTTGTTTACGGATGAATAAATAAATAGATAAATAAAAACAAAAAACTTCTCTCCTAACATCGTCCAGTGACACGACAAAGTAAGGGCTCCAGACAAAACAGGACAACCAGTGGCACGGAGAGGAGCACGGTGATGTCGGGGGGGGGGGGGGGTGAGGGACGGGGCTGGGTGGGTGGACCGGCCGTTCTCTGCCACGGGCGCTCGGATGCCACTAAAAAGAAATGAGTAACACTCGACGAGAGCTTCCAGTACCTGCAACGAGAAACTCCGACTTACTCGATCAAACACGGCCTGAGGCCCCAGGAACAGACGTTAACGGCAGACAGTGACACAGCGTTCTGTCATTCTGCGACAGGGGTCACGGTGGTGCTACCAGGAACACAACTTCGGTGAACTGCAAGGATTTTCGCAAACGAGTCTGACAGGTGGCTATTTATTGCTCTCGCAGTAGTTTTGTAATCAGAAGTAAGGAGCGTTATCGGGCGGAATTTGTCAATGTCTGAACGTTCACATGTTTTCGTTGTGCGACGGTGAATGGACAATAAAATCGTAAATGTCATCTCGGTGAAAGGCATCTAAAAATTCATCATTTAGTGCAAGAGTGACTACATAATCCCGAGAAGAGAGAGAACCATCGGGCAACACAGTGTCCGAAGTAGGCGCTGCATTCAGATCGGAAAAGTATCGGTGTATCGTACACGATATGTCTAGCTGTGACATCATCTCGTGCTCATCTTTGTTTGCAATAGTCGTGATACACACATGTTTATAGTGCACTCGAAACCGAATTATAAGGGCTGTACGTCCATCTTTTTTAGGGTTGCGGGAGTCGGCTCTTCAGTACAGGATGTCAAATGAAACACCTTTCCGCCGTCTAACTTCCAAACTATTGTTTTATTTGGCTCCCTTTCATCAGGATAGAATCCTGATGAAAGCTAACTCACGTATGCTAGTAACAATGAGCCTACAGTAAATTCTCCAAGAATATCAAATACTCTTTTGCCAGTGGTGGGGCCTGAAGATAGCGGTAATGTGCCGCCGAAACTAGTTGTGTGATAGATAAAGACATTATCGAGATACAGCTGTGAGGGTACTTTTTCTCATACCTTCTCATATAATATGAAGCTGTTTCGAATCTTTACAGAGTCGGAGGTGAAGCATTACTGGTTTTGGAAGAAAATTTATTCGATTTCCACGATAACTAGACATAAATTTAGGCCTTCCAAAGAGCCCGAGGAAAGGCAACTAATATTCCCCGGAAACGGCGCCGGGTTTGTTGCAGTTCAAGACGCGCGAGGCGAACGGGCTGATCCTGTACAACGGCGGGCGCGGGCACGACTTCGTGGCGGTGGAGCTGGTGAGCGGCCACCTGCACTACGTGTTCAACCTGGGCGACGGGGCGGTGCGCGTGCGCGACAACGCGCGCGCCCCGCTCAACGACAACCAGTGGCACGCGGCCACCATCGGCAGGCCGAGCGCGCGCCAGCACACGCTCATGGTCGACGACAGCTTCGCCATCGTCACCAGCCTCGGCACCAACGAGAACCTCGACCTCGCCGGCATCCTCTACCTCGGTGAAAATCACTCTCTCGTATCTGCTCCGCTGCACAGCGAGATCGTTTACGAAACTCTGCGTTTGTGTGCAGTCAGTGTTACACTGGTAACGAACCCCGAGACTGCGGTAGCAGAAAACACAGAAGAAACAGAACCGTTCGACAGATAATTATGACCACCAAAGGAGAGTCATAAATAAGGGGTTACTTACCAAAAAGCTAAACATCTGTTTCAAAAAAATATGTGTTCTTTCTTTATTCGTGTCATATGTACACTAAAATGAACGCATATACAATACATACAAAGAAAACTATACAGTATTCACCCAGAATTGGGCAACCTCGATAGCATCGGGTGCTGCAGACGTCAAGTCCTTCGTGCTACAGCTGGTCGGGCATAAGTTACATTTGAAGAGATGCCGGGTCGTCTACAATTCGCCGCATTCGCACAGTGTCGTGTCGGCATTTGGCAGTCGGAAGTTCCATTTAGGGAGATCGTGCCTCGATCTCGCGACTTCGGTCCGTAGTCTTTTTGGGGACTTCCGGACGACCAACTTCTCCGTGTGTCGGGGTGGCAGGAATTCTTGTGGTGTCATCCGGTTTGACAGGTGTTGGCATCTTTCTTTCGACTCGGTGAGTCGGGTAGGCGCAGCTGATCCTTCTAGGGGCTGTGAAGTTGTTAGGAAACACTTCCTGGACTTCAGTCTCGGCTTGGCAGGTCGATGTTCAAAGAGTGGATGTGAGGTCACTGTATTCGATTTACGCCTCTCGATGTTAGTGGCGACCTCTCTTCTGATGTCACACGGAGCAATCCCGGCGAGGCATTGAACTTTGTCCGTGGGAGTTGGCCTCAGGCAGCCTGTAACAATCCTACAGCTGTCATTTAAGGCTACATCAAACTGCCTTGCATGTACTGAATTGTACCACACTGGGCTAGCATACTCTCCTGCAGAATAGCATAAGGCAAGAGGTGTTGTTCTTAATGTTTGTGGATGTGTGTATCCCAGTTCGATCCCGCCAGTTTCCGAAGAAGGCAGTTTCTCGAGGATACTTTCTGTTTCAGCTTCAGACAATGTTCCTTGTAGGTTACTGTAGGGTCGAGAGTGACACCCAAATACCCGGAGTGGGATCAATATTCTAGTTCAACTCCATTCCAGAATATTTCAAGTTTCCTGTCAGCTTGTTTATGTTCTACATTGAATGAACACACTTGCGTTTTCTAAGAATTGGGTGCGAGTTGATTCTTTTCGTAGTAAGTACCAAGTTGTTGCAGACCGTGTGTAAGCATTATCTCTACATCTTCAAACCGACTGCCCTGGGCAGCAAGAGCAAGATCATCAGCATATACGAAACTGTTGCATCCTCGAGGCTGTGGCTAATCGTTGGTGTACACATTAAATAGAATACGTGACACTACGCTTCCTTGAGGGACACCGTTCTTTTGAGTTCTTCATCGGCTGTGTTTTCCTTGGAAGTCCCCGAGAAAACGTCGATTCTGTAGGAGTGTTGCAATTATCCTTGTCAGCGCTTAGTCGTTAGTCAGGTTATAGATTTTGTGCACTAACACTCTCTGGTTTGCGGTGCCTAAGGCCGCCGAAAGGTCAACAAAAGCTACACCTGTTATCTTTCTCTGCTCAAAGCCATCTTCTATGAACTGAGAAAAATAAAGGATTTGTGAGGTGCAATTCTTGCCTGGTCTAAAGCCAGCTTACTTCGAGATAAGAAATGGTTCAACTACAGCAGTTAAGCAGTGAAGAATGATTCTCTCTAGATTCTTATAGGGATGGCAAAGGCGAGATATTGGCCTGTAGTTCTTCGGATCCGTTGGGTACTTTCCAGGTTTTAGTACCGCAATCACGCGTGCCTTGTGCCATAATTTCGGGAACTTGAAAAAAGCCAGACAGTATTCATACAGGTTTAAGAGCCAGTCTTTAGTTGCGGTGCCAAAATGTTTAATTTGCTCTACACAAATGTCGGCTAATCCTGCTGCCTAGCCATTTTTGCATTTTTGAGTGGCACCTTCTGATTCACTCAGGTTGAATGGTCTAGTCACGTTGTTATTCTGAGATTGTTCCCTAAATTCTAATTTCAAGTCCGATTTTTTGTTAGGAGGTCTTGGTTTAGCATTCTCAAGAATCTGTGTAGCAATTTAATTTGGAGTGATGTTAATATGATTGGCATGTTTGGTTGGATCGTTATTTAGTTTTCTCAGCACTTTCCAGACCTTCTGGCTACTAATTGAAAGATCTGTTTCCTCCATAAGTTTAATCCATGTTTCTCTGTTCTTTTCTGTTATGGAAGACATTACTTCTTGACCAGCCAAGATGGTTTGCTCATTGAATGGATCTTGTTCAAACAGCGACAGGTATTTATTCATTAGGGCTGCGGACTGGGTTGTTAATCCATAGAGGTGTTGTGTTCTACAGTCCAGTGGCATAGATGTCCATGATACCTTCTTCACTTCATCCACAAACTTATCATAGTTTTCTGGTGTTGCCTGGAGATCAGTTACAATTTTATCCATGTTGGTACTAAAAAGCTCCCAGTTGGCCTCACGGAAGTTGTATCTTCTGCGGAATGGAATGGTTCTCGGTTGGGATACTGCAGTAACTTGGCATATCACAGGGCAGTATTGAGAATTGGGTACAGGGTGGCAAACTGTCTTAACACACTGTTGTCCCACGTGCTCACTTGCGAATATTAGATCTGGATTATATACACATTTCCAATGTCCACTGTTGAAAGATGTGGGGAGTTTACCATCGTGGATGAGAGTTAGTTGGAATGTGTCAGATCAATTCAGCACTTCTTTCTCGTTATCATCATCTTGTGAGTAGCCTCAAAGTGTACTGTGGCTGTTGAAGTCTCCAGCTACAAACTTGGTTTGGTGTTTGTTGAAGTTCTCAGGGGTTACAAAAGAGAACTTCGTATTAGGTGGTTTGTAAATGGAAGATACAATGCAGTTATCAAGTTCTACTGCGAGTATTTCAATATTATAGTGTTCAGATATGAAGGTAGACATAATGTGGAGGTCGGGACATACAAATAAGGCACTTCCATATTGTTTATGAGGTCTTTCAGCAACAACTCTCATTCCAGGTATTTTGGGGCGACACATTTGATCATCTCTGTGGGTTTCTTGAACATCACAGCAGTTAGTTTGGCAGAGTCCACACAAAAGCTCTTGTTTGGGAGATGACAGTCCCTCTACATTAAATGTGAGTATAGTTAACTTTGGCCTTAAGAAAGGCCTATGTAACAACAGATGACATCATTTGCTTGTACCTCTGGAATGCTGATGCTCGGTTCAGTACTGGAAAATCTATTTCAAGTACTTATGCAGGGGCACCACGAATATGTTTTAATACATGCAGTACTGACACTCCTATTTCCCAAAACAGAAGTCAAGTCCTTCCGTCATTTATCATCAAAGTGCAAATGTCTGTTTTCAATAAAGTGATTGAAAAACGGAGGGATGGAACACTAAAAGTAAGAGGATAAGAGAGAGTTTTAACGTAGTTAAGTATAAGTCACTGCCGAAAAAAGACCATGTAAATGATCAGCATGGTGCCATATTTTTCACTGAGAAAGTGTACTCTGCATTGCAGTACTGGAAACTATGAAAAGCAACAGTGAACACATTATCTAGATCATTGCCATGAACTGCTTCGTTCCGCCACACTTCGATTAATTCATCAAAACTCCGTGTTTGCACTCAGATCGCGAATAAAGAAAGAACACGTGACGGCACGAGAAATTCTGTTTCAGGAAATACGACTCTGTAGGTACTGCACGTGTTGACATTGTTCATAGCGAAGGTTTAGCTTTTTATCAAATAAGTCCTCATTTATGTCTCACCGGAATCCAGTTAAAAAATGGTTCAAATGGCTCTGAGCACTATGGGACTTAACATCTGCGGTCATCAGTCCCCTAGAACTTAGAACTACTTAAACCTTACTAACCTAAGGATATCACACACATCCATGCCCGAGGCAGGATTCGAACCTGCGTCCGTAGCGGTCACACGGTTCCAGACTGAAGCGCCTAGAACCGCTCGACCACACCAGCCGGCGAAATCCGGTTATAATCGTCAGTTACACAGTACTGTTTCTTTGACAGCATCTGGTTCTGCAGTCTTTAGATTTGCTACCTTCTGACAGTGGTCGTACACGAATGCAGAATTTTACAGATAAGTGATTGTCTTTTGCCAATACCGACCTTGCTGACAGTTGTGGCTGTTAGTGAAACGGTGTTTATCGGTGACATTCGCAGGAGTGGAAAGTCCACCTGTAACTTCGATTTGCTTGACTGACAGTTACAGCATAACACGACAGTGGGACTAGCTGCACTTTTATGCAGAGGTACAGCAGTCACCTTGTAAATCGGTATCGATATTCGACAAAAGTTTTTCAGAGTCGTGACGTGCAAGGAAAAGACCAAAGTAAATATGACTCACTGATGATTGATGAAGATGAGTTATCACTGTAACTAGTTTGGAGGTATAAAAAAAGCATAGTGTTTACATGAAGACAGACCTACACCTCCCATATTGTCATTCTTTGGGTAAAAATCGATCAGGAGAAGAGCCTGAGGGTACAATGCTGTTTATGTTACTCCTGTCATTCTTTCAGTTCTCTAACTGTATCATCTCCTCACTCAGGCCCCCAGTGAAATATTTGTAAAAAAATGGCTCTGCGCACTATGGGACTTAACATCTGAGGTCATCAGTCCCCTAGAACTTAGAACTACTTAAATCTAACTAACCTAAGGACATCACACACATCCATGCCCGAGGCAGGATTCGAACCTGCGACCGTAGCGGGAAATATTTGTACTTCAGTCCTCCATACTTATGTCAGTGCTTTATATTACCAATAAAACACCTTCAGTCTACTTTGCTTCAGTGGCTAAGTGTCAGATTACAAATTCAAAGTCTCAGGTTTTTATTCTCAGTCAGACCTGAGATTGCTTCTTTCTGCTTGTGCAATGACTCACATTTGTGAAAACTGAAAATGGCTCTGAGCCTCAGTGTCCAATTAAATTGTCGATTTCCATGTCAGCTGGCGAAGTAGGTCAGTTCAAAGGCTGGAGGAAGGTAAGGGTATACACCTCCAACATAGCCATGCTGAATTTGCTGTTCAAACCGAACTTTAGGTCAAGGGCAACTTATCCTTAGGCTCGTACTCAAAATTTCACATCATTTCTACTCAATCTTTTAATGATTGTGTCATGCTAGGCATTATTTCTCTGCACATTTTATTGCATTTCTTTTGCAACACACAATAAGAAGCTCTTTTTTATTATTTTTTTAATTGAATGGTACGGTTTCCTCCAAAAGGCTTTAGACAGAAAATATAGATGACTCTGACAAAAATTTCTTCCATTATTATCAGTTAAAGATTGGATGCAATAACATATTATACAAGAATAGCTCAGCTGACTCTTTCTCCCAAGTTTTCAGAATGTCTAATGTACATCGCTATTGAAGGTGATAACTTAAGAATGTATTTATTTCCACATATGAAATATTACTTACACTCCATCTCCCCTACACTTCTGTGTTATAAATTCCCCAAACTTTTTCAATCACATGCACCATTATTTATAGAGCAAGACATTGAGAAACAGTACTTGAAGGCACACCAGGATAAAAAAATTACTAAAATTGCATTAGATAATAAATATAAATTATAATATGTAAGACTAAAATAAAATGTAATTAAGATCTAATCATTAACTATAGAAATACTTTACCAACAGCCTCCATATAGATTTTAAAAAAATCATAGTATGTTCTAGATTACATATTATAGAATAGAAACTTTTTCACAGGTGGTGTCAGAAAGGATATGTATGCGAGTCTTCCAAAGCAAGTAACATCAAAACAAGGCTTCCAAGGATGCCTGGCTAGTTTGGACCTAAATGGAGAGTCACCAAGTCTCCTGCTTGATGCTGTAGTGCCAAGTACTCAAGTTGCATTAGGCTGTGAAGGTAAGGAATGTATATATACAGAGCCTCAAAAAAAATTGCGCATCAAGAACTGAATGGATTTGTAAAACACAGAATTGAGGTAAAAAGATTGTTAAATAATAGCTTTGTGTCATGAGTTTAATGTCAAGATATATGCGTACATTGCAAAATTACATCTGCAAAAAAAGGAAATCGTAAAAAAATGTGGTCACAAACCCATTCTAAAAATTCCATTATCTCATTGAGGATAGGAAATGCTAGTATCTGCTGCAGTGTGCAACTTGGATCGTTCAATAAAACAAAATGCTTCTTGAATGAGATTTTCACTCTGCAGTGGAGTCTCGGTCGGGCACACAGTTTTAATCTGCCAGGAAGTTTCAAAATGCTTCTTGTTGTGTGTTAGAAATGTAAGCACTTCTGCGCAGACTGAAGAGATTTTGACATCACTGTACATGCTGCAGCAACATGAGGTTTTCAATTATCTTGGATCATTGGAATTTGCACACAGACTTCATAATTCCATGCATCTTCTGCAATACTGCTGATTAATCTGGTGGCAAAGTGACATCGATATGAATAGAAGCAAAAAATGCTAGTCTTATTTATTTTAATAGGCGCTCACAGTTTCGCTGGAACTAAAAGCTGCTCGAACACATCTTCATTTCAGTTATTGCAGACTCACTCCTTACCTTCTGTGGATTTCCAGTGCCTTCCCAATAACAATTTTTTGTACATTTGCTGAAATGTTATTCTTGTCAGACACTACCTGTTGAGATACCTTTGTGCAAACAACTGGCTGTTCTCTTCAAATTTCTTCTGTGTTCTCCGTAAGGAAGTAGAGTGTCTAGTTTCTCTTGGTTTGCAAAAGATATTTCATTTCTAAACTAT
This sequence comes from Schistocerca nitens, assembly GCF_023898315.1. Taxonomy (NCBI): domain Eukaryota; kingdom Metazoa; phylum Arthropoda; class Insecta; order Orthoptera; family Acrididae; genus Schistocerca; species Schistocerca nitens. Next base: position 17,930,855 of record NC_064618.1, on the reverse strand, counting down.
CCAGCACTTGATACAAATGAATGATACAAATGAATGATAATTACATATCCTCTGCGCCACTTTTATAATGGCAGAAGAGAATTTGTTAACATTCAATAGGTATAAATTTAAGTAATAGATAGTCTTTTCGGAAGGTATTTGTCTGGAGTGTAGCCATGCAAGAAAGACAAACATGGACGAGAAACGGTTTACATAAAAAGAGAATGTTGTTGTTGTTGTGGTCTTCAGTCCTGAGACTGGTTTGATGCAGCTCTCCATGCTACTCTATCCTGTGCAAGCTTCTTCATCTCCCAGTACCTACTGCAACCTACATCCTTCTGAATCTGCTTAGTGTATTCATCTCTTGGTCTCGCTCTACGATTTTTACCGTCCACGCTGCCCTCCAATGCTAAATTTGTGATCCCTTGATGCCTCAAAACATGTCCTACCAACCGATCCCTTCTTCTAGTCAAGTTGTGCCACAAACTTCTCTTCTCCCCAATCCTATTCAATACCTCCTCATTAGTTACGTGATCTACCCACCTTATCTTCAGCATTCTTCTGTAGCACCACATATCGAAAGCTTCTATTCTCTTCTTGTCCAAACTGGTTATCGTCCATGTTTCACTTCCATACATGGCTACACTCCATACAAATACATTCAGAAACGACTTCCTGACACTTAAATCTATACTCGATGTTAACAAATTTCTCTTCTTCAGAAACGATTTCCTTGCCATTGCCAGTCTACATTTTATATCCTCTCTACTTCGACCATCATCAGTTATTTTACTCCCTAAATAGCAAAACTCCTTTACTACTTTAAGTGTCTCATTTCCTAATCTAATCCCCTCAGCTTCACCCGACTTAATTTGACTACATTCCATTATCCACGTTTTGCTTTTGTTGACGTTCATCTTATATCCTCCCTTCAAGACACTGTCCATTCCGTTCAACTTCTCTTCCAAGTCCTTTGCTGTCTCTGACAGAATTACAATGTCATCGGCGAACCTCAAAGTTTTTACTTCTTCTCCATGAATTTTAATACCTACTCCGAATTTTTCTTTTGTTTCCTTTACTGCTTGCTCAATATACAGATTGAATAACATCGGGGAGAGGCTACAACCCTGTCGCACTCCTTTCCCAAACACTGCATCCCTTTCATGCCCCTCGACTCATAACTGCCATCTGGTTTCTGTACAAATTGTAAATAGCCTTTCGCTCCCTGTATTTTACCCCTGCCACCTTCAGAATTTGAAAGAGAGTATTCCAGTTAACGTTGTCAAAAGCTTTCTCTAAGTCTACAAATCCTAGAAACGTAGGTTTGCCTTTCCTTAATCTTTCTTCTAAGATAAGTCGTAAGGTTAGTATTGCTTCACGTGTTCCAACATTTCTACGGAATCCAAACTGATCTTCCCCGAGGTCCACTTCTACCAGTTTTTCCATTCGTCTGTAAAGAATTCGTGTTAGTATTTTGCAGCTGTGGCTTATTAAACTGATTGTTCGGTAATTTTCACATCTGTCAACACCTGCTTTCTTTGGGATTGGAATTATTATATTCTTCTTGAAGTCTGTGGGTATTTCGCCTGTCTCATACATCTTGCTCACCAGATGGTAGAGTTTTGTCATGACTGGCTCTCCCAAGGCCTTCAGTAGTTCTAATGGAATGTTGTCTACTCCCGGGGCCTTGTTTCGACTCAGGTCTTTCAGTGCTCTGTCAAACTCTTCACGCAGTATCTTATCTCCCATTGCATCTTCATCTACATCCTCTTCCATTTCCATAATATTGTCCTCAAGTACATCGCCCTTGTATAAACCCTCTATATACTCCTTCCACCTTTCTGCCTTCCCTTCTTTGCTTAGAACTGGGTTGCCGTCTGAGCTCTTGATATTCATACAAGTGGTTCTCTTCTCTCCAAAGGTCACTTTAATTTTCCTGTAGGCAGTATCTATCTTACCCCTAGTGAGATAAGCCTCTACATCCTTACATTTGTCCTCTAGCCATCCCTGCTTAGCCATTTTGCACTTCCTGTCGATCTCATTTTTGAGACGTTTGTATTCCTTTTTGCCTGCTTCATTTACTGCATTTTTATATTTTCTCCTTTCATCAATTAAATTCAATATTTCTTCTGTTACCCAAGGATTTCTATTAGCCCTCGTCTTTTTACCTACTTGATCCTCTGCTGCCTTCACTACTTCATCCCTCAGAGCTACCCATTCTTCTTCTACTGTATTTCTTTCCCCCATTCCTGTCAATTGTCCCCTTATGCTCTCCCTGAAACTCTCTACAACCTCTGGTTCTTTCAGTTTATCCAGGTCCCATCTCCTTAAAATCCCACCTTTTTGCAGTTTCTTCAGTTTCAATCTGCAGGTCATAACCAATAGATTGTGGTCAGAATCCACATCTGCCCCTGGAAATGTCTTACAATTTAAAACCTGGTTCCTAAATCTCTGTATTACCATTATATAATCTATCTGATACCTTTTAGTATCTCCAGGATTCTTCCAGGTACCTTCTTTTATGATTCTTGAACCAAGTGTTAGCTAGGATTAAGTTATGCTCTGTGCAAAATTCTACAAGGCGGCTTCCTCTTTCATTTCTTCCCCCCAATCCATATTCACCTACTATGTTTCCTTCTCTCCCTTTTCCTACTGACGAATTCCAATCACCCATGACTATTAAATTTTCGTCTCCCTTCATACCTGAATAATTTCTTTTATCTCGTCATACATTTCATCTATTTCTTCATCATCTGCAGAGCTAGTTAGCATATAAACTTGTACTACTGTAGTAGACATGGGCTTTGTGTCTATCTTGGCCACAATATTGCGTTCACTATGTTGTTTGTAGTAGTTAACCCACACTCCTATTTTTTTATTCATTATTAAACCTACTCCTGCGTTACCCCTATTTGATTTTGTATTTATAACCCAGTATTCACCTAACCAAAAGTCTTGTTCCTCCTGCCACCGAACTTCACTAATTCCCACTATATCTAACTTTAACCTATCCATTTCCCTTTTTAAATTTTCTAACCTACCTGCCCGATTAAGGGATCCGACATTCCACGCTCCGATCCGTAGAACGCCAGTTTTCTTTCTCCTGATAACGACGTCCTCTTGAGTAGTCCCCGCCCGGAGATCCGAATGGGGGACTATTTTACCTCCGGAATATTTTACCCAAGAGGACGCCATCATCATTTAATCGTACAGTAAAGCTGCATGTATTCGGGAAAAATTACGGCTGTAGTTTCCCCTTGCTTTCAGCCGTTCGCAGTACCAGCACAGCAAGGCAGTTTTGGTTAATGTTACAAGGCCAGATCAGTCAATCATCCAGACTGTTGCTCCTGCAACTACTGAAAAGGCTGCTGCCCCTCCTCAGGAACCACATGTTTGTCTGGCCTCTCAACAGATACCCCTCCGTTGTGGTTGCACCTATGGTACAGCCATTTGTATCGCTGAGGCACGCAAGCCTCTCCACCAACGGCAAGGTCCATGGTTCATGGGTGGGGAAAAGAGAATAGTCTCTTTCAAAATGTGGTGCTACAGAAGAATGCTGAAGATTAGATGGATAGATCACTTTACTAATGAGGAAGTACTGAATAGAATTGGGGTGACAAGGAATTTGTGGCACAACTTGACCAAAAGAAGGGATCAGTTGATAGGACACATTCTGAGACATCAAAGGGCCACCACCTTAATATTGGAGGGAAGTGTGGGTGGTAAAAATCATAGAGCGAGACCAAAAGATGAATACAGTAAGCAGGTTCAAAAGTATGTAAGTTGCAGTACTTCTTCGGAGATGAAGAAACCCACAAAAGATAATAACTCAAAAAATAATAAAGTGGAGGGTGGCATCAAACCAGTTTTTGAACTGAAGACCACAACAACAACAACAACAACAACAACAACAACGTCAGTATGCAACACGAGTTTCTACCTTATAGAATGTGTTGTATTTTCTTATTAGGATGGGAAATTGTGAGCTTCCACATAAGACAGAATTGTATTCCTGTTCGAAACAAATAAATCCTAAGTAGTAAATACTGTAATTTCTCCAAAACCGTTAACTGGATTTTGAAAAGTGAAATACTGTTGAAGTCATCTCTATTACAAATATGACTCTATCAGCAGAAATATGTGTAGTTCCATTTGAATGAACTAGCTGATATATATTTTTGTGTAAGTAATATAGTTAAAAGAGACTCTTTGTGCTTAGTAAGGATTTTTTCACAGTTAATTTAAGTGTACACAGGATTACTGTGTATTACATAGTTAAGGAAATATGTGAGGTGAACAGCTTAGTTGAATTATCCTTTATATACAGCAGTGTTCACTTTACAGCATCACTGGGCTTTCAACTGTGACCCATCGACTATTTGTCTATACGAGTATCTTCTGACAGTTGCCTTTCCTGGATAGCCTGTGCAATGTCTGCATTCCAGTCCTCTGTAGATTACAACTCCTTTCTGCCTTCCTGCAAGTACACTACATCTACATCTACATGATTACTCTGCAATTCACATTTAAGTGCTTGGCAGAGGGTTCATCGAATCACAATCATACTATCTCTCTACCATTCCACTCCCAAACACCGCGCGGGAAAAATGAACACCTAAACGTTTCTGTTCCAGCTCTGATTTCTCTTATTTTATTTTGATGATCATTCCTACATATGTAGGCTGGGCTCAACAAAATATTTTCGCATTCGGAAGAAAAAGTTGGTGACTGAAATTTCGTAAATAGATCTCGCCGCGACGAAAAACGTCTTTGCTTTAATGACTTCCATCCCAACTCGCATATCATATCTACCACACTCTCTCCCCTATTAGTGCCCTTTTTTGCACCCTTTCGATGTCCTCCATGAATCTCACCTGGTAAGGATCCCACACCGTGCAGCAATATTCTAACAGGGGATGAACGAGCGTAGTGTAAGCTGTCTCTTTAGTGGACTTGTTGCATCTTCTTCTAAGTGTCCTGCCAATGAAACGCAACCTTTGGCTCGCCTTCCGCACAATATTATCTATGTGGTTGTTCGTAATTTTAACACCCAGGTACTTAGTTGAATTGACAGCCTTGAGAATTGTACTATTTATCGAGTAATCGAATTCCAACGGATTTCTTTTCGAACTCATGTGGATCACCTCACACTTTTCGTTATTTAGCGTCAACTGCCACCTGCCACACCATACAGCAATCTTTTCTAAATCGCTTTGCAACTGATACTGGTCTTCGGATGACCTTACTAGACGGTAAATTACAGCATCATCAGCGAGCAACCTAAGAGAACTGCTCAGATTGTCACCCAGGTCATATATACAGATCAGGAACAGCAGAGGTCCCAGGACGCTTCCCTGGGGAACACCTGATATCACTTCAGTTTTATTCGATGATTTGCTGTCTATTACTACGAACTGCGACCTTCCTGACAGGAAATCACGAATTCAATCGCACAACTGAGACGATACCCCATAGGCCCGCAGCTTTATTAGAAGTCGCTTGTGAGGAACGGTGTCAAAAGCTTTCCGGTAATCTAGAAATACGGAATCAACTTGAGATCCCCTGTCGATAGCGGCCATTACTTCGTGCGAATAAAGCGCTAGCTGCGTTGCACAAGAACGATGTTTTCTGAAACCATGCTGATTACGTATCAATAGATCGTTCCCTTCGAGGTGATTCATAATGTTTGAATACAATATATGCTCCAAAACCCTACTGCAAACCGACGTCAATGATATAGGTCTGTAGTTCGATGGATTACTCCTACTACCCTTCTTAAACACTAGTGCGACCTGCGCAATTTTCCAATCTGTAGGTACAGATCTATCGGTGAGCGAGCGGTTGTATATGATTGCTAAGTAGGGAGCTATTGTATCTGCGTAATCTGAAAGGAACCTAATCGTTATACAATCTGGACCTGAAGACTTGCCCGTATAAAGCGATTTGAGTTGCTTCGCAACCCCTAAGGTTCTAAGAAACTCATGCTAGCAGCTGTTCGTGTTTCAAATTCTGGAATATTCCATTCGTCTTCCCTGGTGAAGGAATTTCGGAAAACTGCGTTTAATAACTCCGCTTTAGCGGCTCAGTCATCGGTAACAGTACCATCGGCACTGCGCAGCGAAGGTATTGATTGCGTCTTGCCGCTTGTGTACTTTACATACGACTAGAATTTCTTCGGATTTTCTACCAAATTTCGAGACAATGTTTCGTTGTGGAACCTATTAAAGCCATCTCGCATGAAGTCCGTGCCAAATTTCGCACGTCTGTAAATTTTAGCCAATCTTCGGGACTTCGCGTTCTTCTGAACTTCGCATGCTTTTTCCTTTGCCTCTGCAACAGCGTTCGGACCTGTTTTGTGTACCATGGGGGATCAGTTCCATCACTTACCAATTTATGAGGTATGAATCTCTCAAATGCTGTTGCTACTATATCTCTGAATTTGAGCCACATCTCGTCTACATTTGCATAGTCAGTTCGGAAGGAATGGAGATTGTCTCTTAGGAAGGCTTCTAGTGACACTTTATCCGTTTTTTTAAATAAAATTATTTTGCGTTTGTTTCTGGTGGATTTGGAAGAAACGGTATTGAGCCTAGCTACAATCCACGTATCAGTCATGATGCTCTCTATTAGCTCTGGATTATTTGTGGCTAAGAGGTCAAGTGTGTTTTCGCAACCATTTACAAATCGCGTAGGTTCGTGGACTAACTGCTCGAAATAATTTTCGGAGAAAGCATTTAGGACAATCTCGGAAGATGTTTTCTGCCTACCACCGGTTTTGTACAAGTATTTTTGCCAACATATCGAGGGAAGGTTGAAGTCCCCACCAACTGTAACCGTATGAGTGAGGTATTTATTTGTTACGAGACTCAAATTTTCTCTGAACTGTTCAGCAACTAAATTATCGGAGTCTGGGGGTCAGTAGAAGAAGCCAATTATTAACTTAGTTCGGCTGTTAAGTATAACCTCCACCCATATCAATTCGCACGGACTTCACTACAAGATAAACCACTACTGACAGACACAAACACTGCACCACCAATTCTGCCTAATCTATCTTTCCTGAATACCGTCTGAGACTTCGTAAAAATTTCTGCAGAACTTATTTCAGGCTTTCGCCATCTTTCTGTACCTATAACGATTTCAGCTTCTGTGTTTTCTATTAGCGCTTGAAGCTCAGGGACTTTCCCAGCACAACTACAACAATTTACAACTACAATTCCGACTGTTACTTGATCCAAGCACGTCCTGAATTTGCCATGCACGCTTTGAGATTGCAGCCCACCCTGTACTTTCCCGAGGCCTTCTAACCTAAGAAACCGCCCAGTCCACGCCACACAGCCTCCGCTACCAGTGTAGCGGCCAGCTGAGTGTAGTGAACTCCTGACCTATTCATCGGAACCCGAAACCCCACCACCCTATGGCGCAAGTCAAGGAATCTGCAGCCAACACGGTCGCAAAACCGTCTAAGCCTCTGATTCAGACCCTCCACCCGGCTCTGCACCAAAGGTCCGCAGTCGGTTCTGTCAACGATGCTGCAGATGGTGAGCTCTGCCTTCATCTCGTAAGCAAGACCGGTAGCCTTCACGAAATAAGATAGCCGCTGGAATCCAGAGAGAATTTCCTCAGATCCAAAGCGACACACGTCATTAGTGCCGACATGTGACACCACCTGCAGCTGGCTGCACCCTGCGCTCTTCAAGGCATCTGGAAGGACCCTTTCCACATCAGGAATGACTTGACCCGGAATGCACACGGAGTGCACCACTGGCCATTAAAATTGATACACCACGAGGATGACGTGCTACAGACGCAAAATTTAACTGAGAGGAAGAAGATGCTGTGATATGCAAATGATTAGCTTCTCAGAGCATTCACACAAGGTTGGCGCCTGTTGCGACACCTAAAATGTGCTGGCATGAGGAAATTTTCCAACCGATTTCTCATACACAAACATCAGTTGACCAACATTACCTGGTGAAACGTTGTTGTGATGCCTCGTGTAAGGAGGAGAAATGCGTACCATTACGCTTCCAACTTTGATAATGGTCGGATTGTAGCCTATCGCAATTGCGGTTTATCGTTTCGCGACTATGCTGCTCGCGTTGGTCGAGATCCAATGACTGTTAGCAGAATATGGAATCGCTGCGTTCAGGAGGGTAGTACAGAATGTCGTACTGGATCTCAATGGCCTCATATCACTAGCAGTCAAGATGACAGGCACCTTATCTGCATGGCTGTAATGGATCGTGCTGCCACGTCTCGATCCCTGAGTCAACAGATTGGGACGTTTGCAAGACAACAACCATCTGCATGAACAGTTCGACGACGTTTGCAGCAGCAGGGACTATCAGCTTGGAGACCATGGCCTTGACGCTGCATCACAGACAGGAGCGCCTGCGATGGTGTACTCAACAACGAACCTGGGTGCACGAACGGCAAAACGTCATGTCTTCGAATGAATCCATGTTCTGCTTACAGCATCATGATGGTCGCATCCGTGTTTGGCGTCATCACGGTGAACACACATTGGAAGCGTGTATTCGTCATTGCCATACTGGCATGATGGTATGGGGTGCCATTGGTTACACGTCTCGGTCACCTCTTGTTTGCATTGACGGCATTTTTAACAGTGGACGTTACATTTCAGATGTGTTATAACCCGTGGCTCTACCATTCATTTGGTGCCTGCAAAACCCTACATTTCAGGAGGATAATGCACGACCACATGTTGCAGGTCCTGTACGGGCCTTTCTGGATACAGAAAATGTTCGACTGCTGCCCTGGCCAGCACATTCTCCAGATCTCTCATCAATTGTCTGGTCAATGGTGGCCGAACAACTGGCTCGTCACAATACGCCAGTCACTACTCTTGATGAACTGTGGTATCGTGTTGAAGCTGTACGTGTACACGCCATCCAAGCTCTGTTTGACTCAATGCCCAGGTGTATCAAGGCCGTTATTACACCCAGAGGTCGTTGTTCTGGGTACTGATTTCTCAGGATCTATGCACCCAAATTGCATGAAAATGTAATCACATGTCAGTTCTAGCCATCCAAGCTCTGTTTGACTCAATGCCCAGGTGTATCAAGGCCGTTATTACACCCAGAGGTCGTTGTTCTGGGTACTGATTTCTCAGGATCTATGCACCCAAATTGCATGAAAATGTAATCACATGTCAGTTCTAGTATAATATATTTGTCCAATGAATACCCGATTATCATCTGCATTTCTTCTTGCTGTAGCAATTTTAATGGCCAGTAGTGTATTTGTGTCCACGCTTTCTGAGGTATTCTGTTGACACAGTCTGTCTCATATAGCCATGTGTTTTGTTTCCTTTCTATGTTTTGTTTCCTTTCTAACCACAGCAGCAATGCTGAATCTAATCCAATCATTCAGTTGGTGTCTTACTTTCTTAACATTTTCATTTTGCAAACTCACCACCCATACCTCATTTTCACTATGTGGAGTGTTTCATTCATTGTCTTTGTCAGTGTCAACTTTTTGGCCACATTTGATGTGGCTCTTCCCAGTAAACACTTGGACAGTCTCTTCATTGCAACTCTGCAACATAGTACTTCGTTAATGAGTGTTAGTTAGGCCCATAAATATATGTATGCACTTTGTTCACTGCTATTTTGATGGACATTTTACTTGGCAAACATTGGCTAGTTTGGGAAAGGACATAGCCCAAAACCCAACTAGGTAAACGGCCATTTTAGTTGCAACTCTGGCTGCCTCTTTTTGCATCACAATCTGAAAATGAGTTGTTGTCTCACTATACTCAGCACACTGGAGTTATGCAAATAAAAATTGTATACAACTATTATTGTTATTTTGTACTCTGTAGAACAATCTCCATCATGATCAAAGGCAAGAGTTTGTGTTATTATTGATAAGTGTGAAAGCTACTGCCTGTGAGCCATACGAATAAATAAATAAATAATGTGAAAGCTATTTATGAATCACAGCAACATGTTTTATATAACTTCAATGAAGTATTAAGGTGATGTTTAATATGTTCTTGTTCTGCATATTTTTTAATTTTACCTTCTTTTTTAGGAAAGTGTTTTTTCTAGTAATATCTGTATTTTTGAATTAATTTTTCTACAACATTCCTCTGATTCACATTACAAATCAACAATTTTTGAATAAACATTGAAAATTTCCCATTTTGCTTTAAATACTGTTTATGTTCAAGTAAGGAAGGCACCTATGTGCAACAAAAATGTTACATAGGTTATGTGGCTCTTATATATCCTCACTCAGTTTCAAGGCAGATCACAGCTTCTGGTTTCTAAGGCAAACTAATAAGATACTGGTCACATATGTAAACAAAACCATCAACATGTAACACCCAATAGGTATGCAACACATCTAGTGTACAGGTAATCTTAACTGACGAAAGATATTAGGAAAACTATTGTAGTCGATGCTTACCTGTGATAGAGTATGGCAGCCTACTGTAATTTTTCAGCTCTACCCAGCATTAATGAAGAATGTTTCAAAATCATTTTGTGTGAATTATTTTTGCTAATATTGGTAACTCTACCCAGATGAGTCTTGACAACAGTCCATCCTGCAACCAGCTCTGCATTTATTTTGTGACATGTTAACATAATCATCATTTGCCTTGCACTTGTTTAATATGACTTCTGCATTGTGTTTGTTCTTTAGCCTTATTTACTTTGCTCTTTCTGCTTTTTTATTCTTTGATTTGTCATAGGAAATCATTAAGAGTGTTCTAAGCCTTTCTAGATCACATGTGAGCTAATTATCCACAGATGTGAGGCCATGTTTCCTGGTAGTTCCCTTATTTTTTCTCACTACTTTAGGGCAAAAAGTTTTGAATGTATCTAATAGCACACTGATGAATAACGTATATGCATTTTCAATATGAGAACTTTCAAGCAGAATGCCATTCCAGTATGTCATCTTTAATCGCAGTCTGCAGATACAGGCCTTTTATTTTTAATTTTAAAATGATATCTTTACGGTCTAATACAAAATGTGTTTTGAAAAATCCTAATTGAGACTGATTCATCTCAGCATCAGTAATCACATTATCAAGGCAGCAATTTGTCTTGTTGAGTTACCATTAATACAGTACAGGTCATGTGATCTTATTATATTGAGAAAATTAACTTGATTAGATGTTATTAGCATTATGTCAATATTTAAGTATGTCACCAAAAATTAGAATCCTATATTTAGGCCATTTCTCAAAGTGTAGCATCACTTTCTGTAAGCCCTCCACACTTCGAAATCATTATCTGGTGAGCAGCATAAGACACAGTTATGAGTTTTGACATGGGCAGTAGCATTGTTACTTTTTCCAGTACATTTTCTATATCATACGGTAAGGGCAATGTAATGCAAGTCCATGCACCCCTCCTCCCATAGTTTTATGTTCATTACTTAGTCAAAACCTGTAGTACATATAACTGCAGTTGACCTTCTCTTAGCCAAGGATTATTAATAGATAATATAATATTCTTGACAAAATTGTGGAAATGATACATTGTTACTCACTGTGTAGGGGAGAAGTTAAATCGCAGATGGGCATATCAAAAATACTGCTATACATGTGAGCTTTTGGCCAAAAGGCCTTCTTCTAAAGTAGAAAATACACAAAAACACACACACATTCGTCCAAGCACAACTCACACACACATGGCCACTGTCTGTGTCACAGAGGCTCAGTGTGCTGAGACCTTGTCCAGAAACAGTGTATGTGTGAACTGTGCTTGCATTCTACATTAAATGAAGGCCTGTGGGTCGACAGCTCAGATGTATAACAGTCATTTTGTGTGCCTGTCTGTGACCCAATGTCTCCTCTATGTGGTGACTGGCAATCTATCCTTTCCATAATATTGTCATTATTTCATCCTGGATTTTCCATTATTTCATATGAGACTCTTGTTCATTCCTCACAAAATACAAGACCATCAGTTTTATTTTTTGAAGGCCTGATATTATGTGGGCAAATATTAAACAGTCTTCCTCATAAAGAGTTAGGTCTGGATTCTTCTGTAGCAGCACATTTGCTGACTTTGCTTGTACATTCTTCTGCCACTTGCAGATTGTGTACTTACATCTAAGCCTAGTTTCCAGATTACACTGGATCGAGACAGTGATGATGAAGTGGTTTCCCATAAAATATCACTGCTCCTCTCTAGAACTTTTTGTGCTCTAGTAAACAAACGTACAGTAGCTTGTTTGCTTTCACACACTTGTTCTTTTTTTCCACTTTTACAGCTTGATTGTTTTCACATACTGACTGAGCACTGCCTTTGAAGCTTGACATGTTAACGATTAATGAAAGTGACCTCAGCTTATTGTAACACAACACATGTGTAACAATACAGCTGAGATGGTTTTCATTAATCATTAAAACTTGCCATTTATATGGGTGGGTGGTGTTCTGACAGTTTCTGATGACTTTCTTCTTTTCTGAGGAGAAGTGGACTGGGTAATGGTTTCACTTCTCATTATCATCTGAACAGCATGTCCCAAAGAAGGTTCCATTACATGACTGCTGTTTATTGAACAGACAGCTAGTTTTGTCAGTGTTGGCTTTAGCCATGTGCACCTAAGACAAGCAGCAATACCTCTGCATATTTTCTATTGTTCCTCTTGTGTTATCACACATCCCGTGGTTTGTGTTTCTTTGTAAAAGTTTGTTCATGTCAGTTACAGTGATGTTGGCACATGCATGTGCTAGATCCATTATAAAAATAGATTGTACACAGTAGTAGCATTCTTGCAACTAATCTCTGTATACTCATCTTGAAATCTTTTTTGCTTCTGTTACTGTCATTAAAATCTGCAATAACTTTAAAATGATAGAGCACAGCAATCAGTCATCCTTTTCTCGCAGTATTTATTCAGCAAATCTGGATTTTGGGTAGTGCTTAGTCATTATTGATGCACCATTTTATCGTATCGAAGCATGTTCTAATACATCACTCCCCTGTTCTTCAGGCTTCTGTCACACTTTTTTCAAGACTACCACTAACTCATGCAAAGTGAAGTCCCTAGAGAGTTTGACTGCTTCTCACATCCTGCTGATGTGCACTAGTCAGATGATGTACAATGCAAGAATGATGCACATCCATGCCCACAAGTATCGGGTAATAGCAGTACCCAGTACCTTGTTTTTATTCTTATCTTCAATCATTTCACTACCAGTAACCATTTTTTTTAGTCTAGCTGAAGATCTTACCTGTATATTTTGTTGTGCCTTTTTTAGTAGTAGTATTATTTCTACGATAAGCACTCAGTTTCAGCCCTCTGTGACAAGGCTCCTGTCTCTGACCCCTGAAGAAAGTGTATGTCATTCTACTGCAGCTTAGAATTGAGGCAATCATATGTTTGTATCCTGTAAAGCATGTAGGAGGTGTTACCCATGGTAAAGTTTGTGTAATGTTGTGTAACTAACATAACTGGTGAACATAAACAATGTTTGTACACCAGAAGTAAGCCAGTGTAGTCAAACAACTCTACACAGTTATCTCCCAAATGCTGTAAATGATTGCCAAGAGGTGTCCATCTCGTGTAAATTCCTAGGTTCCTTAAAACCAATAATTATTCTACCATCACAATAGGTTTTCTTTACCACAGCTGCAGTGTTCCACATTGGTAACAGATAAAAGTACAAGAATGTAGCCAGGATTTTGTCAAAATGGGGATCCAATTTGTTAAAAGGAACCTTAAATAGACTCATGTTTGTTTTTTTTCTTTTTTTTCATTTTATTCTGGATACACATTTATTTATTTATTATGTGTACATAAATTGTAATTTGCTTTTGTGGGCCCTCATACAAATAAGAATTTGGTTCAAAGAATTAAGCAATAAAAGCTTTTCTTAAAATAGTATAATGTATATCCTCAACAGTATTATATGTACCCAAATGTACAATTAAATATTTCTTTATTTTTCAACACGACAACTTTGCTCTACTGCCAAAAGAATTAAAATATGACTATAATGTATTGCCTACATGCTAACAAAACATAGCTTAGGCTTCTGACATAAATTTCACTATAGCAGAACAGAAAACACACATTGTTGTTTATGTGACATTTATTTACAAATACATCAGAGTTGTGATGGTTGGACTTACAAGAATATTATGAATAAGACATTTCACAGTAGACCACTGTTCTTGTAGTAAAACTTGAAGACACCATATCTCGCTATTCCACAAGAAAGTCATCTTTATGCGCAGGTATGTGGTACAAAATGATGATCAGTAGCCACCTTTCAATGTATGTCTTTTAGAGCAGGGAGTCTCCAAAGTCTTCAGTGCAGCTATTTTCGTTTAAGCAAGGAGGATGCATCTTAAAAGGAAATCGAATCTGCCAAGAAAGAAAATAATTCAGAAGGATTTGCGTGTGACCTATAAAAGTATGGGACCAAACTCAGCATTTGTCTAAACTGAAAATGAGAAACTACGTAAAACAATTTCCAAGATTGCAGGCTTATTGTTTTGAACCACCTCACCTCCTGAATCCATGGTTTGTTAGCTCAGCACCTCAAGGCACAGAGCTACATCAGTCAGTGGAGAATTCAGAGAAACTGGTTGTTGTACATTGTTTTCAAATAAAATAAAATGTATCACAACAAAATATGGAACTCTGATATTGCGTGTTTTTCCTTTAACTGTGCATGTTTCATCATTTGATAGTGCACGAAGGCACACACATCTTAAGATTTAATTGTGCAGATAATTTGTGGTTCCCACTGTTATAGTGTTACAAGTGAGTTGGTCCAAAGGGGCATGTTGATGCAGGATGCTGTTGGTTCAAACAAATTCAGACAGCCCACTGAAAAAATCTTGAAACAAACAAACTATAGTGTGCACTGTTGTCACATCCCCCTTGTACAGGATGGATTTCATAATTGAACACTGTCCTGTTAACCAGATTGGGTGATATTTTGCCATTTGGACTACCAATGATACAATTTTGAGCAAATTTTTTAAAGAAAGCAACCATTGCTGTATGGGCAATGTTTTTGTTGATCAATACATGTTTTGGGTGACACAGGCAAATACAAGTGTATTTTTATTCACTAACTGTAATTTAATGATAATTGTAATGATATTCACCACTCTGCAGTCTTGCAAAATATTGATGTATTTCAAAGTTCTACCAGTCTCCAAATAATGACTTCAGTGCTAACATTAAACACCTGGAGATAGGTAATTAGGTTATTATAGTTATTTATTTATTTATTTAGTCCTTCATATCCTACATGTATAGAAGATATACAAGGATATTGGACATTGTTAGGTATTTAGAAGATAAAAAAGCAGTTTGTATTGCATTCCTAAGCTCTAGATATTGAAGTAATTTAGTAAAGTATCATACATACAACAAACATTAGAGGTGACATACAAAGTATAATATTCATAATGCATCTTTATTTATGTTGCTTTGCTTCTAGGTACTCTTGCCAGACTGTAAAAGCAATGGTAATTAAATGTGCCTTTAGTTCAGCCTTAAAACTAATGAGTTTACCTACTGATTTCATATGGTTAGGCAGATTATTGCAAATCTTTATCCCAGTATGTAGTGTGCCTTTTTGGCACGATGATGTTCTCACCTGTTTCATATGAAGGTCAGATTTTTGCCTTGTATTGTATGCATGTATATCTTCATTTTTAATAAGATATCTGGGTGTCTATGAATATATTGTTTGATGAAAACTGATGTTTCATTGATAAAAATGCAAGGAAGAGGAGCCAGAGTCTCAGAAATTTTGTGCTGTCAACACCTTCAAGAACACTGTCACTAAGTTCTATTTGTATGTTTGGGTGGTGTCTTCCTTTTAGATTATAGAAGTTCACTGCTACTGTCATTTCTTTGTTTATAATTAGCTTGTTATAGCTGAACCACTGTTCTACACTTTTCACTGTTTGGATAGTGGTGTCTTTTAGTATTTCTTCTGTTTCACCACTAATAAGGAAGCTTGTATTGTCTGCAAATTGGACGGTAGTTTGGCAATACTTGTTGTACATAAGATCATTGACAAAGAGGTGTACTTGTATTTAATTCAACTGCAAATAAGAACTGAACTGATAAACAAAACAACTGACCTGAAGTAATGATAACAGGGTACAATAGTTGGTCTTGTCTAAAGTAGGGAGAGGAAATAGCCTATAATCTTGTTGATATATTAATAGCTTAAATCTATTGATGGCCTTGTTGACTATCAATAGTGAATGTCAGTTTTTCATTGTATGATTGAAAATCAGAAAGTAAGGGCTGTACAGTCCAGAACTGGCATGCCGCTCATGCAAAATTGCTGTGGGCATTGAGGCAATCATCCCACCAACACACCATGTTGAAGATACCCATTTGGTAAAACTCTGTGTCCTGCTGCATGAAGAAGTCCTCAACATGTCCTTGTCTGACAGGAATCATTGATCCTTAAAGACTTTTTTAAGGAATCAGAGGCCTCAGGATTATAGGGCTTGTGCTCAAGTGTCTCCACTTGAGTCGGTGTAACATATGCGACACTTGCGATACGGAGACATGCGTTGTTATGAAGCAGCAGCAGCAGCCCTTGTCACACCACACCACAGTGGCAGTTTTGGACAGATGTGCTGCCTCATACTCATTCTTTGTTCTGTGATGCATATCTACCAGTGTTTGCCCTTTGGCAGCTAAGAAAAGAATAACAACACGTTGGTCCTGTTTGGACCATTTGGTAATAACGTGACCAGAGTTCATGTTTCCGCATTTAGTGCACACGTGTCAAAAATACACAAATGCCACACTAATTGCTCGCCAACATGTTGGTACTTATAAACTCACATCAGAGTTGCGTTATGTTTCATGTATGCAGCAGTGCCCTCAAATGGAAACTTTCAATCACCCCTCACATCTTTCAGTTTTACTACACAGCAACTAGGTAGTGTGTAATTTCATTTAGGTGATAGGGGACCTCCAACCTGGTTATGTCCTTGCTTTATATCTTTTACATACTGAGACAGAGAAACACCCAGTGGCAGTAGAACTTCATTATATAAACCAGCGAAAAATGAATAGTCAATGAACTGATACAATTTCAATTAAATTAGTGATTAGTCCTAAAGTAAACAATTCTTGAAACATTTTCATTCATGTTTATATTTTCCAACTTTTTCAGGTTCCAGCAAGTGCAGTCACAATGTATGTGCCAACAGAGGAGTATGCGTGCAGCAGTGGAACTTTTATGCATGTGACTGTGATATGACATCCTATACAGGACCCACATGTTCAGATGGTATGAAACTTGTCATGCTTTATTCCTATCTTCATTTGAAATAATAATATCACTTAATCACATTTTACCCTTCTAACAAAACAATATAATACTGTCACAATGCACTGTAAGATAACAGATAGAAATCATAAAACTGATGTTGTTCTATCTCACACACAAGTGACTACTGAAAGATATTGTTTTTCCAGGGCCAAAAATTACATAAAAATAAAATGAAAGAGAAAATAGTCATGAGGTTCTCACCTTCTCTTCACTCCCTCCCTTTTCACTGCCTCTGTTTGTTTGCACATACTCAGATTCCATACATTGCATAAAAATATAGTTATGGGATCACTACAGTGCTGGTCTTGGTGATCTCAATTTTTATTTCATGTCACTTATTTAGATCTTAAGTGCACACACATTTTGCAAGAAAAGAGGTTTTGAGTAAGTTGCCATAGGATAGAGTCATACTTTCCCATTGCATCAGATGCCTAACATTCTTCTATATTTTTCTAGCCCTATTACAAATAAATCTATACTAAAAACAATTGCTGAAAAACAGAGAAGTACTTGATACCCATTTGATATTCACTGCTTTCTATTAAGTCATCATCTCATTCTTTTCTTATCTTTTGGAATCCAGCAAAGGACTTCTTCAGTCCATCCATTCATCCCAGTGGTGGCCCTAGTATGTGTCAGATGAGTAGACCATGTCTGGACCAGATCATTAAATTGGTGGGCCTAACATTGAGTTCACATAATAAATATGGAGGACAAAATAAAGTTTAAAACATTGATCTATTGCCCTTATGTAATTCCATCAATAAATTCATTATAACAGACATAAAATACCTTATTCTGTTTGTTCTGGAGATTAAATTTAGATCTGTATACGGTGTATTTATAGTCACTGTATACTTGTAGTTATTGTGTGCATTTATGTATCTGCATCAACAAGATAAAATTACATTGACTGGCTCTATGTATTTGCAGTGTTGTTTGCCTTTTTTTTTAGCCAAGATTATCATCTGGTTTGCCATGCCCCTTCGAAAATCCTATCTTGTTGCCTTTTACTAACTTGAGAAATAGTGAACAATGTTGATTTCTGTGTACAGTGCAATAACAAGCAAAGTTTTAGTAAAAACCAGTGGAAGAATAAAACTCCCATGTATAAAACAGCTTCAAACATCTGAATATTTGACTTTAAGCATATAAAAGAGATAAAGTTTAGGTAAGATTTTTTTATGCTTAAAATTTATTGTAAATCAGTAAATGCCCTCATTATGAAATACTGGATGAATATAATCTGCATAATTGTGAGGAGATGGTGAGGATACCCATATTTTGAAATAATTACCTCCAAGAGTGTCAGCAATGGACATCACTCATTATTCTGATAACCGTTTTCTGTACAGTGAACTTTTTTGTGAGAGATTGATTCCTCAGAATATAACAGCATTCAACATTAATGAACGAAAGTAGTGAAAGTAGGAAGCTTTAATAGTATCTACTTCAGCCACAGAAGCAATAATTTGTAGTACAAACAAAAAAGGTGAAGAATATGGGTTGTCCAGTTACATTTATCATCTATACAGTGTGAATCACCTAAAACTTGCATTGCAGATATTGCAGAAACATGAAGTGCTATTGATGTGTGGTTCTGACAGAATGGATTGGTAGTCAGGGGCTCATTTACTTCTGGTACGATGGACATGGAGGAATTATGGGCAAATTTTAAACACATTGTAAATCACGTATTGGAGAAGTATGTGCCGAAAAAGTGGGTTATGGATGGAAAAGACCCAACGTGGTTTAACAGCACAATTCGGAGAATGCTCAGGAAGCAAAGACAGCTGCACTCGCGGTACGAGATAGATCGGGAGAATGAGGACAGGCAAAAGTTAGTAGAGATTCATGCTGCTGTAAAAAGAGTGATGTGCGAAGCATACAACCACTACCACTGTCATACCTTAGCAAAAGATCTTGCTGAAAACCCAAGGAAATTCTGGTTCTACATAAAACTGGTAAGCAGGTCAAAGGCTTCCAACCAGTCACTCACTGATCAGTCTGGCCAGGCAATGGAAGAGCAAAACAAAAGCTGAAATTTTAAATTTAGCATTTGAGAAATCTTTCATGCAGGAGGATCGTACAAACATACCGCCGTTTTGTCTTGTACAGATTCCAGTATGGAGGACATAGTGATAGACATCTCTGGGATTCTTAAGCAGCTGTATGGGTTGAAAATAAATAAATTGCCAGGTCCTGATGGGATTCCAATTTGGTTTTACAGAGAGTACTCTACTGCATTGTCTCCTTACTTAGCTTGCATTTATCATGAATCTCTTGCCCAACATAAAGTCCCGAGTAACTGGAAAAAAGCACAGGTGATGCCTGTATATAAGAACGGTAGAAGGATGGATCCTCAAAATTACAGACCAATATCCTTAACATCAGTTTGTTGCAGGATTCTCGAACATATTCTCAGTTCGAATCTAATGAATTTCCTTGAGACAGAGAAGTTGCTGTCCATGCATCAGCAAGGCTTTAGAAAGCATCGCGCCTGTGAAATGTAACTTGCTCTTTTTTCACATGATATCTTGCGAACCATGGATGAAGGGTATCAGGTGGATGCCATATTCCTTGACTTCCGGAAAGTGTTTGACTCAGTGCCCCACTGCAGGCTCCTAACTTAGGTACGAGCATATGAGATTGGTTCCCAAATATGTGAGTGGCTCGAAGACTTCTTAAGTAATAGAACCCAGGATGTTGTCCTCGATGGTGAGTGTTCATCGGAGGTGAGGGTATCATCTGGAGTGCCCCAGGGAAGTGTGGTAGGTCCGCTGTTGTTTTCTATCTACATAAATGATCTTTCGGATAGGGTGGATAGCAATGTGCGGCTGTTTGCTGATGATGCTGTGGTGTACGGGAAGGTGTCATCGTTGAGTGACTGTAGGAGGATACAAGATGACTTGGACAGGATTTGTGATTGATCTAAAGAATGGCAGCTAACTCTAAATATAAATAAATGTAAATTAATGCAGATGAATAGGAAAAAGAATCCCGTAATGTCTGAATACTCCATTAGTAGTGTAGTGCTAACATAGTCACATTGACTAAATATTTGTGCGTAACATTGCAGAGCGATATGAAATGGGACAAGCATGTAATGGCAGTTGTGGGGAAGGCAGATAGTCATCTTCGGTTCATTGGTAGAATTTTGGGAAAATGTGGTTCATCTGTAAAGGAGATCGCTTATAAAACACTAATACAACCTATTCTTGAGTACTGCTTGAGCATTTGGGATCCCTATCAGGTCGGATTGAGGGAGGACATAGAAGCAATTCAGAGGCAGGCTGCTAGATTTGTTACTGGTAGGTTTGATCATCATGTGAGTGTTACGGAAATGCTTCAGGAACTCTGGTGGGAGTCTCTGGAGGAAAGGAGGCATTCTTTTCGTGAATCGCTACTGAGGAAATTTAGAGAACCATCATTTGAGGCTGACTGCAATACAATTTTACTGCCGCCAACTTATATTTGACGGAAAGACCACAAAGATAAGATAAGAGAGATTAAGACTCATACAGAGGCATATAGGCAGTCATTTTCCCTTTTGGGAGTGGAACAGGTAGAGAGGATGATAGTTGTGGTACGAGGTACCCTCCGCCATGCACCGTATGGTGGATTGCAGAGTATGTATGTAGATGTAGATGTAAATATTGTTAACCAATCAACAGATTGTAATAATACTTAGAAATTGTATTTTTGTGCAAACATACACTTTTTTTAAATGGAGCAGTGCCTATTAACATTAAGAAACCTTAAGTAGGATAAACTAGAGTGTCAGTGGCATTTGTTGCAGGATTCTAGTTCAAGTCATTTATGAGATATCATATTTTGAAAAGTTCCTACCCCAACACTTGTATAGCTGTACTGTAGCACACACTGAAGAACAAAACAAGTACATACACTTATCATATGGATTACTGTCAGTAACAAGACAATTGGCCATCACAGATTGTGATCAAAATTACCACTGGCAGCTGAAATACACACTTCCAGTCTGGTACAGAACAACTGCTGCACACTTCATAGCATTTCAATGGAGGCTGTAGTAATACTTCATTGCATATCATTGGGTGTAGTTGGAATGTCCTTGCAGATAGTGTCTTTCAGATTTTCCCACATAAAAAAGGCTACAGGCATCAAATCCCAGGAACAGGCCAGCTGAGGTACAGGTCTTCTGCGTCGAATTCAATGATCTGGAAATAATTTGAACCACAGCTTCCTCTTAGTCTACAAAGGAATGTTTTCTAGCATCTGTGGAAGATGGTCTGTTAGGAGTCTGCGATATTTTTGTGTGTTCAGTGTTCCATCTGCTAAAATGGGCCTATGAACTGATGGTTCACTATCCCATACCACACATTAACACTCCATGGATGCTGACGTTCCATCTGATCGAGCCAACAGGATTGTCAATGGACCAGTGGTGCATGTTTCAGTGGTTTACCTGATGGTGATTGGTAAATGTGGCTTCATAAACATGATGCATCTGGAGTACCCTGTCTTAATGACCATGTACAGGAGTTAACACAATTCTCATAATCATTTCCATGCAAAACTTGATGAAGAGAGGTGTGGTAGGAATGGAACCTATGTTGATGCTGGATGCGTAGGGCACTTATCTGACTCATGCCACTTCCAAGTGCAATTGCGCATGAGCTAACATGTGGATCAACTCCAACAGCAGCAAGAACATAAATTTCCCTCTCTCCTGTCACCACTTCTTTCCTTCCATTACATTGTCTATGCATGATGCTACAACTTTCACGTAACTGATTGAAGAATTTGATAAATAATTCACAAGACGGTTGATGTCTATTGGGATATCTTGTCGCATACACCAAACGAGAAAAACTGTAATCTTCCTATAGTCTCCATGCACCATGAGTATATCAGCTTTTTCTGCATTGGTAAATCCCATCATCCACTCACAACCTACTGCTTGGACTGTCACACATTGATGGACTAACATGTCACAATGCACTTGAGGAACACACAAGCACATTGTAAGCAAACATAACAAAACTTTACCTAGCTACTATGCAGGTTGAATGACACAAACAAGTGTCAGCATGGAAACTTTGCAGAATATAATATATAGTACATGACTCACACTTGGCTAAGCAACAAACACTGTTATAATTTACCCTACTTTTAGTTTGTTAATGTCAATAGGTACCATAACATTTAAAAAAAAGTGTAATTTCACTCAAAAAATACATTTTCTAAGTAATATTACAATCAGTTTATTGGCTAACAGTATGAGCCCCTGACTGTCAATCCATTCTGCAAAAACTGCACATCAGTAGCAATTTCCATTTGCATCATATTTGCAGTGAAAGTTTTAGGTGACTCACCCTGTATATGCAGCCAGGAATTTTGTATCCTCAATTTTTTGAATTGGTTGATCCCTACACTTAACATTATTTCTTCAAGATTTCTTTGTGGTGTATGGGACTTCATGTAATAAGTTTTATCTGCATTTAGTGAGAGACCACTTGAAGAAAACAAATTTAAAATTTCAGTGAAAACTTTGTTTGTAGTTTGTTCAAGATTGTTGCTGGACAATTCATCAGTGATAATGGTAGTATCATGCTTCAGGAACTCTTGTGGAATTTCAGTGAAAACTTTGTTTATAGTTTGTTCAAGATTGTTGCTGGACAGTTCATCAGTGAGAATGGTAGTATCATCTGTAAAGAGGGTAAATTTACTCTTTGTATAGGTACAAAGAGGAAGAGCACTAATGGAAATAAGAAATAGCAGCAAACTTAAAACAGAGCCTTTTGGCACACCACAATTTAAGGTCTCCCACTCAGATGAGGCAGGTTCTCTGGATGAACCAGTCTGCTTTCAGTCATTTAGGTATGACTGAAACCATGAACCAACAGTACCACCTAAACCATAATATTCTGCTTTCTTCAAAAGAATTTGATGATTTACACAATCACAAACTTTCGAAAAATCGCAGAAAATACCTACATGAGACATTTTTTGTTAGCAGCTTCTGGTACTTAATTTTTAAAAGAAAATATTGCTTGTTCAGTAAGAAAAGCTGCCCAAAACTAAAACTGACTACTGTTGAAGATATTGTGAAAATTGAGGTGATCAACAGTCAATGTGTGTATGAGTTTTTAAGAATCTTGGAAAGGTAGTTGAAGTGGAAATTTGGTGATAGTTTGTGACATTATGTTTATCGTCTACTTTAAAGAGAGATATCACTACAGCTAGTTTTAGTCTATCAGGGACAATTCCTTCTTAGAGAGATGTACTGAATATGTTGCCTAAGACTGGACTTATATATTTATAACAATATTTCGGTACATAAAAAATCTAATCACTAGACGGTGGCAGGAGAATACACACACAAATAAGTTTAACTTGTACAATCTTTTGGATACAGTGGCTCCTTCTTCTGGAAGAAGAGTTGAAGAGGAAGGAAGAGGGGTGAAGAAAAAGGACTAGAGAAGTTTAGGAACAGGGGTACAAGTCAGAAAACTCACCCAGAACCTCACATCAGGGGAGACTTATCAGATGTGATGAGAAGGAAATAAGAAATGCTGGAGACTGCACCTGACAAGATTTGAAAATCTGAGAGCTTAACGTTGGAAGACTAGGCAGCATGCAAGACAGAGATTAATACTAAAACATCATGCATTAGTTAATAAGAGTGTAAAGCTAAGTGCATTGTATGTAACAGAGGTGGGAGGGCATGGAGGGTGTTGGTATAGAGGGATATGGCATCAGTGGTGACAAGCAATGTGTGTGGTGAGAGTTGGATGGGTATGGAATCAAATGATCAGGAAATAGTTGGTATCCTTAACATAGGAGGAAAGTCTTTGTATTATGGCTTGTATGCAGATATATGTTCGTTGGGTGCTTGGAAGCCAGCAACTGTAGGATAGCCAGGATGATTAGGTTTGTGTATCTTAGGAAGAAGATAAAAAGTGAGGATGCACAGTTTTGGTGGGGTAAGAAGCTCTATTGATTGGGGCAAAAGTTCATGTGAAGGGCCTGAGGTTTTTAGGAGGAACTGCAGGTCGGTTTGAATCACAGAGATGGTATCTTGATGGCAGATGCTGTACATATAGGTGTCAGACAGGTGGCGTAGACCTTCAGTAACATACTACTATCAGTCAAGTATCACAATGATAGATCCTTTCACTGCTAGGAGGGTAGTGATGGCTCCGTCAGCAGGGACCTGAGGAAGGGTTGTGAAGCAATGCTGGATGTGAGGAATTCTTGGAAGGCTTTTAAGGGATGATTTTGAGGTAGTGGTGGTGGATCAAGTTGGGATTGTGGTCAGAACTGTTCAAGGCAGGGTTCAATGTCAGGTTGCTGTTGGAAAGGTTTCAAGATTGGGCTGAAAAGTGATATTTCCAGTTGATGTTACATGTAAAGGAAGGTAGGTTCTTCACCAAAACAGCATGATTAAATGCAGTTTTAGGGCTGAAAATGAGACACTAGAACAATATAGATAATTCAGGAAGGGAGACTGATCCACAGCCCGTGGTTGTGCGGTAGCGTTCTCGCTTCCCGCGCCCGGGTTCCCGGGTTCGATTCCCGGCGGGATCAGGGATTTTCTCTGCCTCGTGATGACTGGGTGTTGTGTGATGTCCTTAGGTTTGTTAGGTTTCAGTAGTTCTAAGTTCTAGGGGACTGATGACCATAGATGTTAAGTCCCATAGTGCTCAGAGCCATTTGAACCAAGGGAGACTGCTTCAGACGGAAGTTTGAGAAAACTGTACTGTAGTGACTGGTTCTTGTAATTTTGAGTTATCACTTGTCTGGGAGGCAGTGATGAAGGCTGTGGGATGTTACAAGAGGTTGAGCTAGCTCAGTTTGTTGGAGAGGAGTGATGACTGATGGTGAGGCTGTTTGGGGAGCTGCAGAGGGACAGGAGGGAGAACAACATTGTTGAGATAGTTTAGGAGAAGGTGGGAAAGTGACATTACTTTATTTGCCAAGTAAAGTAGTTTTCATTTTTTCCTGTGAGCTCCTCTTTTGTCTGCCCAATTTTTAAAATTTTGTCTCTTTTCACAACTTTCCCTATTGGTTTTTTCAATCATTTTTTTGAATCATATAGACCACTCTTTTAGCAAGATATTCTCAACCACCCCCCTCTTGTTAACCATTGTCTGTTCTCATGATTTTTGTGCAAATTTTTCTGATATTTATGAATTTTTTCCCTACTTTTCTTCCATTTTTCTATCTTTTTCCACCCTCTTCTCTCATTTTTGCCACTCCCAACATTCCAACCTGTACTCTCTTGCTGTGATGAATCCCATCACATGTTACATCTGTTCTCTTCAGAAACATGCTTTTGCACTGTCAAAATTAAAGTCCCACATTCCTTTCTTGAAACCTGCTTGTCCCTTGGAGTTAATAACAGAGGCCTAACACTGAAAGTTTCTGTTTCTGGATGCAATCCTACTCTACACCAGGCTCTTTTACAGTTTCAAATATGGTAATCTCTTCCACTTAGCTGAATAATATGTGACCAATATGCCTCATCTGCCAGTATGCACTCCACCAGACTTCTCTCCTTCTTCAAAATCCTGCAGTTATCTGCCCCTCATGTCTCCTTGGATGGTATCATACACAAAGCCAAATTCAGACAGCAACAACATGCTAGATTTCACCTAAGAAAGCCATCCCACCTTCTCCTAAGCTACCTCAACAGTGGTGTTTCCCTTCCTGTCACTCTGCAGCTTCCCAAACAGTCACACCATCAATCATCACTCCTCTCCAACAAACTGAGCTAGAATAAACCTTTTGTAACATACCCCAGCCTTCACCTTTGCCTCCCAGAACAGTAATAACCAATAATAATAAGAACCAGTCACTACAATACAGTGTTCTCAACCTCTCTAACCTTGTCTAAAGCACTCTCCCCTCTTGAATTATTTATATTATCCAAGTTATTCAAGAGTCTCACTTTCAGCTCTAAACTTGCATTTAATCATGCTATGTTGGTGAAGAACCTATTTTCCTTTACACATAATGTCAACTGGAAATATCACTTTGCAGCCCAATCCCAAAATATTTCCAACAGCAAACCTGACATTGAACCCTGTCTTGAACAGTTCCAACCATGATCCCAACTTCATCCACCACCACTACCTCAAAATCATCCCTTACAAGCCTTCCAAGAATTCCTCATACCCAGCATTGCTTTACAACTCTTCCTCAGATCCCTACAACATGACCCTAACCTGTCTTTGCAGAACTCCTGGAACTACATCCCCTGAAAGCAAATGACTCCATCATTATCCTCCCAACAGATAAAGGATCTACCAATGTGGCACTTTACTGACAGAAGTGTTAGTGAAGGTCTACTCCAGCTGTCTGACACCTATGCATACAGCATCTGCATTCAAAATCCCATCCCTATGATTCAAAATGACCTGCAGTCCCTCCTAAACACCTCAGGCCCTTCACAAGAACTTTTACCCCATTTAACAGAACTTCTTACCCCACCAAAACCATGCCTCCTCACTTTTTACCTTCTTCCGAAGATCCACAAACCCAATCATCTGGGCTCTCATACAGTTGCTGGCTTCCAAGCACCCAACGAACATGTATCTGCCTGAGTTGATTAACACCTGCAACCCATAACGCAAATACTCCCCTGCTATATTACAGATACCAACCATTTCCTAATCATCTGAATCCATGTCCATTCCACTCCCACCACACACATTGCTTGTCACCATTGATGCCATCTCCCTCTAGACGAACATCCCCCAAGTACACGGTCAGTCTCCTGTTTAACATTTCCTCAATCAACACCCAGCTGATTCAAAACCTATGACATCTTTCTTGCTCACCTTAATCAACTTTACACTTACCATCAATTACTTCACCTTTGAGGGGCAGACATACAAACAGATCAGTGGTATGGCCATGGAAACCAGAATTGCTCCTTCCTCTGCCAGCCTTTTAATGGGTTACTTTGAAGGGACTTTCCTGGGATCCATACAGCTGCACATGTGGTTTGATTTAGAAACATTGATGACATCTTTGTGAATGTACTTGTGGTAAGGTTTACCTGTTAAAATTTCTGGAATCTCTAAACATCTTCTGCCAATTAAATTTCAGATGGTCCTATTTCAAATACCATGCCACTTTCCTTGATGTTGATCTCAGCCTCACTGAAGGCCACCTACACACTTCTGTCCATATTAAACCTACTAACAAACAACAAATAACTTTGGAGCATACCACTTGGCACTCAGTATTGACCTGGTCTTGAATGTATTAATCAGCTACTTTGACAAAGCCATGATTACCTAAAATCATGCCCTGAAATGAGAGCCAATCTGTCTGAGATTTTGCCCACCATACCTAGAATAGCTTTCTTTTGCCCTCCCGATCTCCACAATATCCTTGTTAGATCCTATGCTCCTTCTGCATCCATCTCCATGCCCTATGGCTCCTGCCCCTGTGACTGTCCCTGCTGCAACACTTGCCTATGTACCCTTCTACCATCATCTATTTCAGCCTTGTAACTGGCAAAACATATACTATCAAAGAAAGAACCTCCTGTGAAATGACACATGCTCTAATGTAAACACTGTATGGCCTTTCACATTGGTATGACAACCACCCTTTTATCAGCCAGGATGAATGGGCATAAGCAGAGGGTGTAGACGCAACACTCAATATCCTGTTGCAGAGCATACTCTACAACCTGACAGTCATTACTTCACCACACATGCCATCTGGATTCTTCCCCCACACATCAGTTTCTCAGAACTCAGCAGGTGGGAACTATCACTATAACATGTCCTTGGTACTCATCACCCACCTGGTCTTAATTTACGTTAATTCCTTCCATCCACAGATCCTTCACGCCATTTTAGTTTTCTGCATGTGCTATTTCTTGACCTGTCTATTGTTCACCGCAGCCACTCCCATCTCTGTTATACACAATGCACTTCGCTTTTCACTCATATTAACTCAAGCACTATGTTTTAGTAGTTATCTCTGTCTTGCGTACTAACCTGTCTTCCACCGTTAAACTCTCAGATTTTCAAATCTCATCCAGAGCAGTCCCCAACAATCAGTCTTTCCTTCTCATGGCGCCGATAGGAAAGTGTAGTGACGCTTCTCTCTCGTTAAAAAGGCAAAAAATGAACAGTTCTTCGTGTAGAGAATGTAAAAAGCGTGTGATGAAGGGTATTCTGTGTATCAAATGCAACTTCTGGTTACACGAAAAGTGCGCGAAAGTAAATCTAAAGTTCGTCAGCGATGATTTTCCGTGGACATGTCACGGTTGTTTACGTGACGAAACGGCCGATCTTGTAAGTGCAGTTGATACAAAAAACGAAATTATAAAGTTACTACGAAGTGACATTGAGGCATTAAAAACCGAACTTTCAACCATCAAGAAAGAAAACGATACATTAATACAAGAAAAGAAGTCCTATGTGTGTAAAAGCCATCAACCGGAAAAGTAAGAAGATCGCGAAAATACGAATGACCGATCGTACTTTAAAAACAACATTTCAAGTGTTCCCGTTGATGTCTCGGTAAACTCAGTAAGCCAAAAACCGGAAGATAAATATAAATGGAAGGTGGTGACATACAGCAAAAGGAAAAACAAAGCACCAGATACGCAACAAAAGGAAAATGACTTTTTAACAATTGGCGATTCGCTGCTGAAGAATATCGCTGTCCCCAATTGCAAGATCGACGTACGACCTGGTATTAGAACGCATCAACTCGGTAAACATTTTAAAAATATGGTAAATGCAAGACAAGATACTACAGAACCAGATTCTGAAACCAGACATAACTATGATGGGGTATACATGTTGGGACGAATTCGTTAAGGAGCAGTAGTGAGGAAGAAATGGCAAGCGAAACAAGAAACATGATTCGTTCTGCAAGAAATATGTATGCAGGATCTCGTCTGATACTTAGCGGAATCATAAACAGAAGGTCGGTGAGTGAAAAATATATCACCAAAATAAACTGTGCTCTTAAAGAACAATGTGATCGTCTTGGGGCAATTTTTATAGACCCAAACAAATTCCTATGTGAAAACTCACTAGCAAAGGAAGGCTTGCATTTAAATAGACT
This sequence comes from Schistocerca nitens, assembly GCF_023898315.1. Classification (NCBI taxonomy): domain Eukaryota; kingdom Metazoa; phylum Arthropoda; class Insecta; order Orthoptera; family Acrididae; genus Schistocerca; species Schistocerca nitens. The sequence goes on along the minus strand of NC_064618.1, from coordinate 17,901,478 downwards.
GGGGTCTGTAACGTTCAGCAGAATGTTTGCAGATGTCTGCAAAATCATTAGATGCAAGGGAAACTAATATGGCCTGAAGGGGATGAAAAATCATACACTCCAGCTGGAAAAGAAAAATATAAGCACCATACAAAAAAAGATGATACTAAAGAATTTGCCCCAGAATACAGCTCACAACATGTAAATCAACAAAAGAAAAATTACATAAAAGTATTTCATCAAAATATTCAATACTTTGCTAACAAAAAATTAGAAGCAGAAGTACTCCTGAGTGAAGTAAGACCAGACATATTATGCATAAGTGAACATGGACTAACTGAAAGTAAAATACATAATGTGGCAATAAAGGACTACAAACTAGCTAGTTACTTCTGCAGATCTAAATATAAGGGTGGTGGCGTTTGTATATATATTAAAACAGGTACTCTATCAAAGAATGTAAACAGTGAAGCTGCTACATTTCCCATAGCTAGAGAAAAAGACTTTGGAGTTACTGGTATAGTGGCAGAGGATTTTAGAGTGTTTTGTGTGTACAGGTCACCATGTGGCAATATTAGCATCTTTCTAAAAAAAGTTGCTAGCTTATTGAGAATGAATATGAAGAGAAATCTTATTATATGTGGAGACTTCAACATTGACATGGGAAAAGACACAAAAATAAGACAGGATTTTGAAGAATTGTTAATACAGCATAACATGAAAGTGACAATAACTGCACCAACAAGAGTGACTTCACACAGTGAGACAATTATTGACAACATAATTACTAATATGTGTAACTATGAGTCACATGTAGTTCAGACAGAAATATCTGATCATCATGGACAACTAATCAGCTTTTGCAGAAGTAATGACACAGTATCAGAACCAAAACAAACAACCAAAGAAATTAGGATCATCAGTGAACAAAATATCAACATCTTTAGAACAATGTTAAGTAAGGAAACCTGGAATGAAACCCTACAGGCCCAGAGTGTAAATGAAAAATATGATGCATTTATTTCAACAATTAAGTACCATTTTAATGTAGCATTTCCCAAAGTAAAGAGACAAGAAAGGCATCAAGATCAAGCACAGTGGATTACGAGTGAAATACTAGAACAGCAAAGGAAGCTTCAGGACGTGAGACGGATGGGCGAAGCTGAAAACTATAAAATGTTAAAAAAGAAGTATAGAAAAACAATAAGAGAAGCGAAAGCAAGAGCAAATGACACCACTATAGCAAACTCAAAAAACAAGGCAAAGGCAGCTTGGAATGAAATCAATGCTGAAAGAAAGGAAAAAGATGGGTCAAACAAAGAAGAAGGTATTAGGTCAATTAAAGTAGACAACACAGTGGTCACAGATGGTATGGAAATAGCAAACATACTGAATAATAACTATATCAGTGTAGTAGAAAACCTAAAATTGGAAAGAAATAGTCAAAAACAGAAGGGTATTAAGGAACCAAAAAGATCATGCAGTACTATGTTCTTAAGACCAGTCACGGAAGATGAATTGCGGAAAACTATACAGAAACTGAAGTCCAAGAAATCAGCTGGTGATGATGAAATATCAAATCATGTAATAAAGCTGGTATGTGAGGAGATAATAACACCACTGCTGAACATAGCAAACTGTTCTTTCAGAGATGCAATTTTTCCAGAAAAACTAAAGATAACGAAGGTAGTGCCAGTGTACAAGAAAGGGTGTAAGGATGATCCCAACAACTACAGACCAGTTTCAGTGATATCAGGTTTCTCAAAAATCCTAGAAATGCTTATGTATACCAGATTAGTTAACTATTTGGACAAACATAACATTCTCATGACCTCACAACATGGTTTCAGAAAGGGTAAATCTACAGAATCAGCAATTGTCAGTCTAACAGAATACATTTTACAGTCCTTAGATGAGAAAAAGGTTGTCTCTGCAATGTTTCTGGATCTTTCAAAGGCATTTGACACCATTGACCACGAAATGCTGATACAAAAATTAAGCAACTATGGCATTCGGGGGCAACCAGGTGAATGGATAAAATCATACTTGTGCAACCACAAGCAGTATGTATCATTAGGAAACTCGTACCAATCAGAAACCAAATCCATCAAATATGGAGTGCCGCAGGGTTCGGTAATGGGGCCATTGTTATTTAATGTATTTGTTAATGATATAGGTGTTGAGGAGGAAGAAAAGAAAATATTGTATGCTGATGACATGACAATACTAAATAGTGACCAAAATATGGAACAGCTTGAGAGAAGAGCATACATATCTGCAAATGTCACAGCTCAATGGCTGTTGGAAAATGAACTGGTTATAAATCTAAAAAAGATTATGTATGCAGTGTTTAAAAACAAGGAAAAGGCTGTAGACATGGATTTAGAGGTTGATGGAACAAGGCTGGAAGAAGTAGAATCTGCTAGATTCTTAGGTATTCTTGTGGATAATGAACTGAAATGGAAAAACATATTAATAATGTCTGTAAGAAACTGATCTCTGTCATATTCTTAATGATGCAACTATCACAGTATTCAGACAAGAACCTTCTGTGTACAGTGTATCATGGACTTTTCGAACCATACTTACAGTATGGAGTGACTGTGTGGGGAAACTCAAACAAAGAAGAGACAAAACGAGTGTTCACATTACAAAAAAAAGCAATTAGGACCATTTTAAGAAGAAAGACCTCTGAAACATGCAGAAACTGTTTCAAGAATTTAGGTATCTTAACTTTTTCATCATTGTATATATACAAAACAATAATGTACATCACAAAAAGTAGTGAGGACTGGATTACAAATGCTAGTGTACACACCCACAATACAAGAAAGAAGAATGAAGTACAGAGCATACCCCACCGACTGGCAATGCTAGAAAAAGGACCCCAGTACTCTGGTATAAGACTACTAAGAAGTCTGCCCAAAACCCTGCAAGATAGTGTACTTCACAATGACTTTGCAAATAAACTTAAAGACTATCTCATTGAAAAAGAGTTTTACAGTGTTGCAGAATACTTATGCCATTAAATTTGTATATATTGTTACTCATTATCAGTGATGTAAAAATGTAAGCTAAAGGTGTAGGAAAATAAGTGATAAAGAATTTTAATACTTTGACATGTCCTATATTACACGTACATTTACTGTACACAATGTAATCTTACAGGATCAAATAAAATTCAATTCAATTCAATTCAATTCAATTCAATCTGGTTAGTCTCCCCAGATATGGGGTTCTGGGTGATTTTCTGGCCTGTATGCCTGTTACTAAACGTCTCTAGTCCTTTTCCTTCTCCTCCGCTCCAAATCTTCTGCCAGAAGAAGAAGCTACTGTCTCTGAAAGCTTGTAAAATTTAAGCCTTTGTGTGTGTGTGTGTGTGTATACTCCTGCCACCGCATGGTGAGTGTTTTTTTATTTATTCATTTACATTATCTTATCAATAATTGATTATTTTCATTGTTGTATTTCAATAGTTTATTAGAAATATTGTCCACATCTACAGACTTTTTATTTTTTGGTGACTTAATTATTCTTTCAATTTAATGTAACAGAATGTAAGGATACCTGTAGGGCTCTGTTTCTGATAGCTATCTGTAGAAGAACCATTTCTTTGTCCACAGATCCTTTACAGGCTGCCTTCTCTGCTGCTGTCAAAAAATGTGTATTTAGTATTTCTGCAACCATTTCAGGTTTATTTTTATAATATTGTCACTTTGTTTAATTTATGTCTGTATCATGTTTCCTGTTTTTCTGCCAGTTCCTCTCCTTATCACATTCCAAATTGTTTATATTTTTTTCTTTTTTATCAATTTCAGTTTTTATGCACATTCTCTATGACTTGTATATCAACTTCTTTACAGTACTGCAGTAAAGTTTGTGGTGCTGCTGTTTGTTTGGATCATTACAAGTTCTGAGAGAACTATATAGCATCCCCTTTGTTATGCAGGATGTTTTTATTTCTGCAGTGAGCCATTCCTTCCTGACAATTGTTGCATGGCTGTGTCTAATTATTATTTGGGAAATGTAGCTTCAAAGAGAGAAATGAGTTCATTTAAAAATGTATTATACTTTTTATTTACATCTGTTTCACTTTAAACTGAACACCAATCTTTCCCTTGCAGGCTGTAGTTGAAATTTTTAAGGGTCTCATCATTCATCATCCTAAAAGACTTCCAAGAATGCTCAGAACTGTTGCATACATTGGTGTCAGTGAGTGAAAGTAATTGACCAGCATGGTTAGAAATGCCATTTACAATTGGACATACACTGATACTGCTGATTTTTGACTTATCTATAAATATATTGTCAGTCAGACTGCGACAGTTACTGGTAACCCTGGTTGGAAATTCTACTACTGGCATCAAGTTAAAAGACTCAAATAAATGTTTTAAATCTACTTTACTATTGCTCTCATTTACAAAATTTATTTTAAAAACACCTGCAATTATTAAATTCTTGTACTCTGAATACAGCTGGTATAAAAGAGAATGTAGTTTCCTCAGGAACATATTCTACGTCTACATGCAGAGGGTACATCCCACTGTACCAGTTATTAGGTTTTCTTCATGTTCTATTCACATATGGAGAGTGGGAAGAATGATTGTTTGAATGCCTCTGTGTATGCAGTAATTATTCTGATCTTACTCTCATGATCCCTGTGTGAGCAATAGGTAGGGGATTGCAGTATATCCCTAGTCACCATTTAAAGCTAGTTCCTGAAATCTTGCTAATAGACTTTCTTGGAATAGTTTACATCTATCTATAGTCTTCCAGCTCAGTTCCTTCGGTATCCCTGTGATGAAGCAAGTTGGGATCCCTTTACTTCCTCTCTTGTTTTGCCATATGCCTCCTTAAATTCATTTTTTTTTTTCAATTTTTGACTAATTACCATTAACATACATGAGCACAATTTACATTTTCATAAAAGAGAAAGGTTGGCCCTTAGTCTTAAGAAATATAGCACCAGGTCTAATTTTGTGCTTAGTTTTGTGTATCTAATTAATTTCCTAATTTATTTTGGTTATTCCTAGTTAATATCTTTCTTATAGGGTGAAATCAGTAATTGTTTCGTGACTTAAATTCTATTGTTGACTTATAAACAAATATAAATTCTGTACTAATTACAAACATTTGGAACGAGAACTACTAGGATTCTCAAAGTATTTATTTGGCTCTATTCGAAAACATATTAGCAAAGCCAGCCCTTAATTAGCTCCAAAATAATTACCAGGTTTATCAAAAGCATTGCTTGCATAACTATAGCTGCTAATTTCATTATTTAAACAAATAATTCAGCCTAACCTTTGTGGTAGAAGAAACTACTAAAAAGAAGAAATTTTTAATGGATTCAGCTAATTGAATGAGTAATGTTTTAATTGTAATTTCTGTAACCTAAACATTGAACAATGTATAGTTTCAGTGTCTATTATTGTGAGGATATATAAAGGCCTAATTTTTGGTCCTGAGCCACTCAGTCCATGGCAGATTTTCAGATGGAAAGTCTGTATCAGTTAGAGTAACAACAATGCATTAGCTTAGTGGAATTAGTGTAACACAAATAGGCCATGTGTTAAAACAATTGCAGTGTCTGTTCAATTTATTTGAAAGATAGTGCCACATGTACCGTATTATTCTGCAAGAACTGTGAACTGTGTGATTAGGTATTTACTGCTCATAGACGTTCAACAGCAAACTACTGTAGCAGTATGCTGATGTTTGCCTGCAACCTTTACCAATAGTGAACAGGTAATATAACTGTGTAATATTGGGAGGGGGGGGGGGTTGGTTGTGAACAGTGAAAGTAAAGAACTGTGGAACGCAACTGTGCAGCTGTCGGCTACGTCATTTACAGTAACCAGTGTTGAACTTCCATACCCCAATTTTTCAGCCAATACATTGACACCAAGGACTATCAATGAAGAAATAAAGCAGGCAAACATCACACACTCTTCCATGGGTTAAACAAACCTTTGACCAACTGTGCTGCCCTTCTCTGTTCAATTCCACTATTAATCGTATTTGGTATTGGTCCCACGTACTTGAGCAATATTCTAGAACCGGTTGCCCAAGTTATTTGTAAGTGATCTCCTTTGTATACTGACTGCTTTTCCCCAGTATTCTACTAATAAATCGAAGTCTACCATCTGCTTTACCCACAACTGAGCCTATGTGATCATTCCATTTCACATCCCTATACAGTGTTACACCCAGGTATTTGTATGAGTTGGCTGATTCCAACAGTGACTCATTGATATTATAGTCATAGGATACTACGGTTATTTTTATTTTTTATTTTATTTTATTTTATTTCATTTTATTTTTATTTATTTATTTATTTATTTATTTTCTTCTTTTTGTGAAGTGCACAGTTTTACATTTCTGAACATTTAAAGCTAGTTGCCAATCTTTGCACCACTTTGAAATCTTATCAAGATCTGACAGAATATTTATGCAGCTTGTTCCAGATAGTACTTCATTATAGATGCCAGCATCATCTGCAAAAAGCACGATGGTACTATCAATATTGTCTGTAAAGTCATTGATATACAACATGAACAGCAAGGGTCCCAAAACACTTCCCTGGGATACACCCGAAGTTACTTCTACATCTGAAGATGACTCTCCATCTAATATAACATACTGTGCCCTCCCTACCAAAAAGTTCTCAATGTAGACACAAAACTTCAATTGATACCCTATATGAATGAACTTTTGACAATTGGAAATCAAGAAATATTGCACCTACCTAATAGCCTTGATCCAGAGCTTTCAGTATGTCATGTGAGAAAAGTGCTAGGTGGGTTTCACATGATCGATATTTTCACAATGTGGTTGGCATTGAGGAAGTCATTCTGTTCAAAATACCTTATTCTGTTTGAGCTCAGAATATGTTCCAAGATTCTACAACAAATTGATGTAAAGGATATCGGATGGTAGTTTTGTGGATCACTTCTGCTACTCTTCTTGTAGACAGGTGTGACTTGTGCATTTTTCAATAACTGGGCATGGTTTTTGTTCAAGGGATCTATGTTAGACTATAGTTAGAAGAGGGGCTAACTCAGCCACAAACTGAGTATAGAATCTGATACAGATTCCATCGGGACCAGGAGCCTTGTTCAATTTTAATGATTTCATCTATTTCCCAACACCACTGGCACTAATACTTATTTCGTTCATCTTTTCAGTGGTATGAGGATTAAGTTGGGGCAATTCTTGTGAGTTTTACTCTGTAAAGGAACATTTGAAAATGGATTAGATTAGATTAGATTAGTACTTGTTCCATAGATCAAGAATACAACACTTCGTAATGATGTGGAACATGTCAGGTTAATAAAAGGTGTCTGCACAAGATGTTACATTACTACATTACACAAAATATTAGAAGACACTTAATACTTTTTATTTATTTATTTTAGGTGGGGGCAATTAACCACTTACTATATCCAAAAATTCATCTAATGAGTTGAAGGAGTTGCCATTCAGGAATTCTTTTAATTTCCTTTTAAATGCTGTATGGCTATCTGTCAGACTTTTGATGCTATTAGGTAAGTGACCAAAGACTTTTGTGGCAGCATCATTTACCCCTTTCTGAGTCAAAGTTAGATGTAACCTTGAGTAGTGAAGATCATCCTTTCTCCTAATGTTGTAGCCATGTGCACTGCTATTACTTTTGAATTCGTTCGGATTGTTAATAACAAATTTCGTAAGTGAATATACAGGGTTATTACAAATGATTGAAGCGATTTCACAGCTCTACAATAACTTTATTATTTGAGATATTTTCACAATGCTTTGCACACACATACAAAAACTCAAAAAGTTATTTTAGGCACTCACAAATGTTCGATATGTGCCCCTTTAGTGATTCGGCAGACATCAAGCCGATAATCAAGTTCCTCCCACACTCGGTGCAGCATGTCCCCATCAATGAGTTCGAAATCATCGTTGATGAGAGCTCGCAGTTCTGGCACGTTTCTTGGTAGAGGAGGTTTAAACACTGAATCTTTCACATAACCCCACAGAAAGAAATTGCATGGGGTTAAGTCAGGAGAGCGTGGAGGCCATGACATGAATTGCTGATCATGATCTCCACCACGACCGATCCATCGGTTTTCCAATCTCCTGTTTAAGAAATGCCGAACATCATGATGGAAGTGCGGTGGAGCATCATCCTGTTGAAAGATGAAGTCGGCGCTGTCGGTCTCCAGTTGTGGCATGAGCCAATTTTCCAGCATGTCCAGATACACGTGTCCTGTAATGTTTTTTTCGCAGAAGAAAAAGGGGCCATAAACTTTAAACCATGAGATTGCACAAAACATGTTAACTTTTGGTGAATTGCGAATTTGCTGCACGAATGCGTGAAGATGCTCTACCACCCAGATTCGCACATTGTGTCTGTTCACTTCACCATTAAGAAAAAATGTTGCTTCATCACTGAAAACAAGTTCTGCACTGAACGCATCCTCTTCCATGAGCTGTTGCAACCATGCCGAAAATTCAAAGCATTTGACTTTGTCATCGGGTGTCAGGGCTTGTAGCAATTGTAAACAGTAAGGCTTCTGCTTTAGCCTTTTCCGTAAGATTTTCCAAACTGTTGGCTGTGGTACGTTTAGCTCCCTGCTTGCTTTATTCGTCAACTTCCGAGGGCTACGCATGAAACCTGCCCACACGCATTCAACCGTTTCTTCACTCACTGCAGGCCGACCCGTTGATTTCCCCTTACAGAGGCATCCAGAAGCTTTAAACAGCGCATACCGTCACCAAATGGAGTTAGCAGTTGGTGGATCTTTGTTGAACTTCATCCTGAAGTGTCGTTGCACTGACGTGAGTGCATTTCAAACATGACATATGCTTTCTCGGCTCCTGTCGCCATTTTGTCTCACTGCGCTCTCGAGAGCTGTGGCGGCAGAAACCTGAAGTATGGCTTCAGCCGAACAAAACTTTATGAGTTTTTCTACGTATTTGTAGTGTGTCGTGACCATATGTCAATGAATGGAGCTACAGTGAATTTATGAAATCGCTTCAATCATTTGTAATAGCCCTGTATATATATTGTCAGGCTACAGTGAAGATCCCTAGCTCTTTAAATAAGTGTCTGCAGGATGATCTTGGATGAACTCCAGCAATTATTCTGATTACATGCTCTCATGCAATGAACACTCTTTTACTCAGTGAAGAGTTACCCCAGAATATGATGCCATACAATAGCAGAGATTGAAAATAGATGTGGTAAGCTAATTTACTGGAAAGTATATCGCCAAAATTTGCAATGACCCTAATAGCATAAGTAGCTGAACTCAAACGTTTCATCAGATCTTCAGTTTTTTTTCCCCCTTCCCCCACCCCCCCACCCACCGCCACCCCCACCCCCACCCCCATCCCCTCTGCCCCAGTGCAACCCCTCATCAATGCATACATCTAGAAATTTTGATTTCTGATTGAAGTCTATATTTATTAATGGTGTCATTCCATTTACCGTGTGGAACTGTATATACAGTTTTTTGTAAAAGTTTAATGAGAGCCCATTTGCAGAGAACCACTTAATGATTTTCTGAAAAACATCGTTTACAATTTAATCAGTTAATTCTTGTCTGTTGGATGTTATAGCTATACTTGTATCATCAGCATACAGTACCAGCTTTGCATCTTCATGAATATAGAATGGCAACTCATTAATTTATATTAAGAACAGCAGAGAACCCAAGACCGAACCTTGCGGCACCCCATTCTTGATTGTTCCCCAGTTTGAGAAATCACCAGTTTTTTGCATATTATGTGAACTGCTTATTTCAACTTTCTGCACTCTTCCAGTTAGGTATGATTTAAATCATTTGAGCACTGTCCCATTCACACCACAGTACTTGAGCTTATCTAGAAGTATTCCATGATTTACACAATCAAAAGCCTTTGAGAGATCACAAAAAATCCCAACGGGTGACTTCCAGTTACTCATAGCATTTAATATTTCATTAGTGAAAGTATATATAGCATTTTCAATTGAAAAACCTTTCTGGAAACCAAACTGACATTTTGTTAAAACTTTATTTTTACAAAGGAGTGAAGTTACTGTACAATACATTACTTTTTCAAGAATTTTGGATAGGGCAGTCAGAAGAGAGATTCGGCGGTAGTTGTTGACATCAGATGTATCCTCTTTTTTATGCAGTGGTTTAACAATAGCATACTTCAGTCTATCTGGGAAAATACCCTGCTTCAAAGAGCTAAGGCAGTGGCTAAGAATCCCACTTATCTCTTGGGAACAACCTTTTATTATCCTGCTGGAAATGCCATCAATTCCATGTGAGCTTTTATTCTTGAGAGAGTTTATTATCTTCCTAATGTCACAAGGAGAAGTGGGTGGAATTTCAACTGTATCAAATTGTGTGGGTAAGGCCTCTTCCATTAACTGCCTTGCTTCTTCTACTGAACATTTAGATCCTATTTTCTCTACAATATTTAAAAAATGATTATTCAAAATGTTTTCAACTTCTGGCTTGTTGTTTGTCAAGTTTCCATGGTAATGCTGTCATCCTGTACTCTTGGTTGCCCTGTCTCCCTTGTAATAATATTCCAAATTCTTTTGATTTTGTTTGAACGCACAACATTGGAGGGAAGTTTTGAATTATTGAATGGAGCTATGTCATATACTGTAACTAGCTGAGCACCATGATCAGAAAGGCCAAGAATTTATCAGAAAGGACAAGAATTTATGTTTTTAAACTTATCTTGGTCTATAAAAGTGTTATCTATTAATGTGCTGTTGTCCTTTACTACCCAAGTAGGAAAATCAATGACAGATGTCAAATTGAAAGAACCAAACAAGATTTCCAGATCATTCTTGCTATTACACTCTTTCAGTGAGTCAACACTGAAGTCCCCAGAAATAATAATTTGCTTTCCCCTATCTGACAAATAGCACACCAAGGCATCCAAGTTTTTCCAGGAATAAATGAAAGTTTCCTGAAGGGGACCTGTATACTGTTGCAATTATAAAAGAGCCCTCCTTCAGTTTAAGTTGACAGGCACATGCATCTATATATTGATCTAGACAAAACTTTTTTGTATCTAAGCTATTTACACTGTGCTAACTTTTGACATATATGGCAACTCCTCATCTTATTCTCTCTACTCATATGTGGAGCTAGTTTATAACCACTGTTATTCACCTTTTCCATATCAGACACAATGTGATGCTCAGACAGGCACAGTATATCTATTACATTATCAGCTTCAGTGTCATCTAAACAAACCAGGAGCTCATCTAATTTATTCTACAGTCCCAGAGTATTTTGGTGAAAAATGGTAACATTATTTTTTACTTTACTATTGTGAGCATCTACTTTTTTCTTTAATCCACCAATATTTTGGTTAAATATGGTAACATTATTATTTACTGTTGTGAGAATCTCATGAGTTTTGGACCTCTTTAGCACCTGCCTGCCTGAACTTCTCATTGGACACTGATATTAGTCTAAAAAAGGGGTACATCCAAGAATATTAGTGTCCCCGCTCATGGAGTTAAGCATTTCAGCTTTTGCTTTGCTACCTTCGATTTCAGTTCCTGTCTCATTCGCTAGGGACTGGACACTAAATTAGGTGCCACTAACAGCCTTTACATATGACCAGAATTTCTTTGGGTTCTGTGAAAGATCATTTGACAATATTCTGCTATGGTAGTCGCTGAAGGCATCAAGCATTGTGCTCTTGACAGCCAAACATGTTCCATTTAGCATCTCTCTATTTATAGCCCTACACTTTGTTTTACACCTACTATGTAGTAATACCTGTTTCTACAGAAGTTTCTTTACAGTGCCTATATGCCATGGAGGTTCTCTCCCATTATGGACTTTTGTACTGGGTACATATCTACCCAGTGCGTGATCAACTGTTCTTTTAAACTTGAGCCACAGTTCCTCTACATGCTCGTACCCTGTGCTGGAAGTTTCAAGTTCTTCATTGAGATATGTCACTACTGCTTTTGAATCATTTATCACAAGACTATCTCCAATTGTAATAATAGTTACAGAACACAAAAACAGTGGACAACATTCAATATTGCAAATCAGAAGGCTATGACTTAACTACGTTCTACTGCAGAACACAGATGGGTCAGATGACGTTGCCATCTACTCAAGAAAATGTAAGTGGTGTGGGGGAACAATTTCTGTGTTGACAAAGATTTCAAAATTGCAATTCTTACAATCATGTTTTGCACTGTTCCTTTCTGTTCCTTTCTATGTCATAGGTGTATATAGATCCCCCTGTGGAAATTTTGATGTTTTTATGAAATCACTTGAAGGAGTTTTAAGTAAATTAATGTCAGGCTGTAGAAGTGTAAATCTTGTCATACTGGGAGATCTGAACATCAACACATTACATGATGGTCAGGAAAGCAAACGTTTTGCAGATTGTATCCTGTCTTATGGGGCTAAAGATCTTCTTGTACTCGTACACACCAGAATAGCTAACACACATAGTAGTTCAATTGATCATGTTATCAAAAATTATGACCGCATCATCTCAACAGATGTAATTAATGGTCACCTCTCAGATCATTCAGGCCAAACACTAGTGCTAAAATGTAATACCAAATTCAAAACAATAAAAATATACAAGCATAGGCAAGTATTATCTGCAAACAACATAGCTGCACTAAGACATAGTTTAAGCCAGGAATCATGGGAATCAGTTATTACTAGCATTGGGGTCAATGATAAAAGGAAAATGTTCACAGAAATTATTCACAGGCACTCCATCTTTAGTACACAAGTGGCCCATCAGGACCATCCAATCGCCATGTCATCTTCAGCCGAGGATGTGGATAGGAGGGTCAGCACACCGCTCTCTGGGTCATTAAGATTGTTTTCTTTGACTGGAGCCGCTACTACTCCATCGAGTAGTTCCTCAATTGGCATCATGAGGCTGAGTGCACCACAAAAAATGGCAACAGCACATGGCAGCCCGGATGGTCACCCATCCAAGTGCTGGCCACGCCCAACAATACTTAACTTCAGTGATCTGATGGGAACCAGTGTATCCATGCGGCAAAATTGTTGCCTACAGAAATAATAACTGAGTACTTAAACAGAGTCATTCCATTAAAAACAAGTGAGTATCCAGAAAAACGAACCTTCAAAATCAAAGCCTGTGCCATTAGATTTTAAAACAAAAGATCTGAAAGAAAAAATGGAAAACTTGTAACTTACACAGAGTGACTAACTCAGAGTTACAAAAATGACTCTACAAGCAGTACAAATATAAGTACTGCAAAGAAGTCAGTAGATTAAAATCATAAAGATTCAGCCAACAGAAATGAGGTTTAGATAACATTTCAAAGACTAACTGGTCAATTGTAAATAAAATCAGAAACAATAAAACAGAAACTAAAATTAATAATGTTCAATTAATTGTGAATAATAAAGATATCTCTGATCATCTTCTAATCAGCAATATTTTTAATAATTACTTCATAAATACTGTTGAAAATGAAACAGGACATACAGCACTCATTACAGTCAAAGAAAGGCAGCACGTTTTGTATTATTGCAAAATATGGGAAAAAGTGTCACAGAAATGATACAGGATTTGGGCTAGACATCATTAAAAGAAAGGCATTTTTTGTTGCGATGGAATCTTCTCACAAAATTCCAATCACCAACTTTCTCCTCCGAATGTGAAAATATTTTGTTGACACTGTCCTACACAGGGAGGAACAATAACCATCATAAAATAAGGGAAATCAGAGCTCGTACGGAAAGATATAGGTGTTCATTCTTTCCGCACACTATACAAGATTGGAATAATAGAGATTTGTGAAGGTGGTTCAATGAACCTTCTGCAGGCACTTAAATGTGATTTGCGGAGTATTCATGTAGATGTAGATGCAACAAACGGAACTGCAGAACACTACCTGCAGTAAGCACAAATGACATTCGGCAGCTTATTGACAACCTCGGAAATAAAAAATCAGCAGGATTAGATGAAATTGAAGAAAAGCAAACATGAACTAATGAAACCACTAATTCATCTAATAAAATGTTTTCTCGAAGATGGTGTGTTCCCTGACCAGTTGAAACTGTCTGTAGTGAAACCAATGCACAAAAACGGGAAAATACAGCATGTACAGAACTACAGACCCATTGCCCTAATCTCAACTTTCAGCAAACTGATAGAGAAAATAATATTTCAAAAAATCATGGAACATTACAATATGTTGTTGTTGTGGTCTTCAGTCCTGAGACTGGTTTGATGCAGCTCTCCATGCTACTCTATCCTGTGCAAGCTTCTTCATCTCCCAGTACCTACTGCAACCTACATCCTTCTGATCTGCTTAGTGTATTCATCTCTTGGTCTCCCTCTACGATTTTTACCCTCCACGCTGCCCTCCAATACTAAATTGGTGATCACTCGATGTCTCACAACATGTCCTACCAACCGATCCCTTCTTCTAGTCAAGTTGTGCCACAAGCTCCTCTTCTCCCAATTCTATTCAATACCTCCTCATTAGTTATGTGATCTACCCATCTAATCTTCAGCATTCTTCTGTAGCACCACATTTCAAAAGCTTCTATTCTCTTCTTCTCTAAACTATTTTTCGTCCACGTTTCACTTCCATACGTGGCTACACACCAAATACTTTCAGAAACGATTTCCTGACACTTAAATCTACACTCGATGTTAACAAATTTTTCTTCTTCAGAAACGATTTCCTTGCCATTGCCAGTCTACATTTTATATCCTCTCTACTTCGACCATCATCACTTATTTTGCTCCCCAAATAGCAAAACTCCTTTACTACTTTAAGTGTCTCATTTCCTAATCTAATTCCCTCAGCATCTCCCGACTTAATTAGACTACATTCCATTATCCTAGTTATGCTTTTGTTGATGTTCATCTTATACCCTCCTTTCAAGACACTGTCCATTCCGTTCAACTGCTCTTCCAAGTCCTTTGCTGTCTCTGACAGAATTACTATGTCATCAGCGAACCCCAAGGTTTTTATTTCTTCTCCATGGATTTTAATTCCCACTCCATACTTTCCTTTTGTTTCCTTTATTGCTTGCTCAATATTCAGATTCAATAACATTGGGGATAGGCTACAACCCTGTCTCACTCCCTTCCCAACCACTGATTCCCTTTCATGTCCCTCGACTCTTATAACTGCCATCGGCTTTCTGTACAAATTGTAAATAGCCTTTCACTCCCTGTAGTTTACCCCTGCCACCTTCAGAATTTGAAAGAGAGTATTCCAATCAACATTGTCAAAAACTTTCTCTAAGTCTACAAATGCTAGAAACATAGGTTTGCCTTTTCTTAATCTTTCTTCTAAAATAAGTCGTAGGGTCAGTATTGCCTCACGTGTTCCAACATTTCTACGGAATCCAAACTGATCTTCCCCGAGGTCGGCTTCTACCAGTTTTTCCATTCGTCTGTAAAGAATTTGTGTTTGTATTTTGCAGCTGTGACTTATTAAACTGATAGTTCGGTAATTTTCACATCTGTCAACACCTGCTTTCTTTCTGGATTGGAATTATTATATTCTTCTTGAAGTCTGAGGGTATTTCACCTGTCTCATGCATCTTGCTCACCAGATGGTAGAGTTTTGTCAGGGCTGGCTCTCCCAAGGCTGTCAGTAGTTCTAATGGAATGTTGTCTACTCCGGGGTCCTTGTTTCGACTCAGGTCTTTCAGTGCTGTGTCAAACTCTTCACGCAGTATCGTATCTCCCATTTCATCTTCATCTACATCCTGTTCTATTTCCATAATATTGTCCTCAAGTACCTCGCCCTTGTACAGACCCTCTATATACTCCTTCCACGTTTCTGCTTTTCCTTCTTTGCTTAGAACTGGGTTTCCATCTGAGCTCTTGATATTCATACAAGTCATTCTCTTTTCTCCAAAGGTCTCTTTAATTTTCATATACGCAGTATCTATCTTACCCCTAGTGAGACAAGCCTCTACATCATTACATTTGTCCTCTAGCCATCTCTGCTTACCCATTTTGCACTTCCTGTCAATCTCATTTTTGAGACGTTTGTATTCCGTTTTGCCTGCTTCATTTACTGCATTTTTATATTTTCTCTTTTCATCAGTTAAATTCAATATATCTTCTGTTACCCAGGGATTTCTAGTTGCCCTCGTCTTTTTACCTACTTGTTCCTCTGCTGCCTTCACTACTTCATCCCTGAAAGCTACCCATTCTTCTTCTACTGTATTTCTTTCCCCCAATCCTGTCAACAGTTCCCTTATGCTGTCCCTGAAACTCTGTACAACCTCTGGTTTAGTCAGTTTATCCACGTCCCATCTCCTTAAATTCCCACCTTTTTGCAGTTTCTTCAGTCTTAATCTACAGGTCATAACCAATAGATTGTGGTCAGAGTCCACATCTGCCCCTGGAAATGTCTTACAATTTAAAACCTGGTTCCTAAATCTCTGTCTTACCATTATATAATCTATCTGATACCTTCTAGTATCTCCAGGGTTCTTCCATGTATACAACCTTCTTTCATGATTCTTAAACCAAGTGTTAGCTATGATTAAGTTATGCTCTTCGCAAAATTCTACCAGACGGCTTCCTCTTTCATTTCTTAGCCCCAATCCATATTCACCTACCATGTTTCCTTCTCTCCCTTTTCCTACACTTGAATTCCAGTCACCCATGACTATTAAATTTTCGTCTCCCTTCACTATTTGAATAATTTCTTTTATCTCCTCATACATTTCATCAATTTTTTCGTCATCTGCAGAGCTAGTTGGCATATAAACTTGTACTACTGTAGTAGGCATAGGCTTTGTGTCTATCTTGGCCACAATAATGCGTTCACTATGCTGTTTGTAGTAGCTTACCCGTACTCTTATTTTTTTATTCATTATTAAACCTACTCCTGCATTACCTCTATTTGATTTTGTATTTATAACCCTGTATCCACCTGACCAAAAGTCTTGTTCCTCCTGCCACCAAACTTCACTAATTCCCACTATATCTAACTTTAACCTATCCATTTCCCTTTTTAAATTTTCTAGCCTACCTGCCCGATTAAGGGATCTGACATTCCACGCTCCGATCCGTAGAACACCAGTTTTCTTTCTCCTGATAACAACGTCCTCCTGAGTAGTCCCCGCCTGGAGATCCGAATGGGGGACTATTTTACCTCTGGAATATTTTACCCAAGAGGACGCCATCATCATTTAATCATACAGTAAAGCTGCATGCCCTCAGGAAAAATTATGGCTGTAGTTTCCCCTTGCTTTCAGCTGTTTGCAGTACCAGAACAGCAAGGCTATTTTTATTAGTGTTACAAAGCCAGATCAGTCAATCATCTAGACTGTTGCCCCTGCAACTACTGAAAAGGCTGCTGCCCCTCTTCAGGAACCACATGTTTGTCTGGCCTCTCAACAGATACCCCTCCATTGTGGTTGCACCTACGGTACGGCCATCTGTGTCGCTGAGGCACACAAGCCTCCCCACCAATGCCAAGGTCCGTGGTTCGTGGGGGGGACGTTACAATAATGCTGGCATATTAAGTGATTTCGAGCACGGTTTCAGAAGAGGTCGAACTACCACATTTGCAGCTGTATAATTTGTCCATTATGTACTTGAAAAGATAAATGAAAAATCCAAAGTAGCAGGAGTATTCCTGGACTTCTCAAGGGCTTTTGATAGAGTACATCACAATGTGCTCTTATCAAAAATTATGAAGAGTGGTGTCACTGGAAAACTCATGCAGTTCATAGAAACATATTTAAGGGGTAGACAACAGTGCATGGACATTATCCACTCTAATGGAGAAATACTGGAGAGGAGAAAGTCAAGTATAAGAAATATACATTTTGGTGCTCCTCAGGTCCAATCCTATTCATATGCCATGTAAATGAATTCCCAAGTACTCTTGACAATATTCCATTGATCATATAGAAAAACGAATATTATTCATTTTAATCCAAGTGTTCCATAGAGACAAAATACCTAGATTGATGAAATTCTACCAAAAATCTGTACAGATTGTAAATTCTTGGGTTTATGCATAGATGATCAAGTTTCATGGAAGCAGCAAGCTGATTATGTCTGTAAAACAATAATACCAAGTCTAGATGTATTAAGAATATTACCATCATATCTTAATTCTGAAACCCTAAGGACTGTAAATTATGGATTAGTTTATCCTTTATTGTCTTATGGAATAGTACTATCGGGTGGGATATGCCAAACTAATATGAAAAATTATTTGGATTAACTGAGTTATGTAAATGTTTGCAAAAACGACTAGGATACTTCACTCCATGTTAATGTAATACTGCCGTCTTCTGAATAAGATAGATTTATATCTATTGAAACCTAGGTAAAGATTACTTTATCCTTTGCAACTGGTCGGCTGTTTTTTAAATTTTTGAATATGAAAAATGTTTTCATACTGTAGAAGTGAGCCTTGAGAATCATAGCAAAATAAAACCAGGAACTTCTTGCAAACCTCTATTCATTAGACACAATTTTCTCACAGTTTATGCCATGTGTGTACTAGAAAATATAATGCTAGTGAAAGAGGACATAAGACCACAAAAAGAAACATGGACATTCACAATTATGAAACAAGGCATAGAAAAGATTTTCATATGGTTAACAGAAGATTAACTTTAATAGCAAAAAGAACCTATGTCAAAGGAGCCATTTTTAATAACTTGTTACCAAATGAAGTTAGGATATTGACAGGGGATACTTCCAAAAAACGAGTCAAGCAGTGGCTTATCCAAAAATGCCTTATAACTTGAATTTATCATGAATTACAATGTAATAAGAAATAATGTAAACTAAAAAAACTGTAATTCTAAAAACTTTATACTTATTTGAAAATGCACATGCATGTAAAATTGTGATGAGCAACAAAATGAAATGAATCGAATTGGCTTTTTATCTAGTTTATTGACAATATATTTCTGCTTGGTTTAGTTGTTCTTTGTACTTTGGTAATTATTTTTTCCACAACTACATCACGGTTACTGATAGCAGTTTTGATGTGGACATCCTCAAAGAGATCAGGTTTGTTTGTTGCCATTATACCCACTTTGTTTCCATCATGAGTGGTGTTCCTAACTACCTGTTCTATGTAGCTTTCATCCTAAGTATTTATATTATGTCTTATCACACCCACCACTAGCAAAACTGTAATTTTCCCAATTAATTGTTGGAGGAGCCTGTAACCCCTAGAAGGCATGTTCCTAGTTGCCAGATAGGGGATGCCTCCCAGATATGGGTGGTAAGAGGGAAATGAAATACCTCTCGTGAACCGACAGAGAACTGCCATCCTGCAGTCGGATGTCGCTTGTCGAGGACTAGGCACACAGCTTAAAACTGTGGATCGCTGACAGACCCTCGTGACAGACCAGCCGATACACTTCCTTCACATCGTCGTGGCTCGATGTCAAAATATAAAGGAATTGAAAAGGCTAGAGCATCCCCCCGCAGGGGGAAGGGCTGTGGAATGACAAATGCTAGCCGTGCAGCTTGCCTGCTTATCAAAAAGTGCCGTGAGAAGTCAAAACATCTACACTTTGCCTTTTTTGACCTCAAAAAGGCCTTTGACTGAGTACCACTCGAGTTAATATGGCTCGCCTTGTGAGAGCACGGAGTACCTGAGGAGCACGTTAGGTGGGTCAGACTGTTCTACCAGAACCCAAAGAGACAGTCAGCAGCTGGACTATCTGATGACTTTCCTATTTCCATGGGAGTTCGTCAGTGATCTGCTCTCTCACCGTTCCTATTTATCACTGTCGTGGATCCCATCACAAGAAACCTGATGTGTTACTGGCCAGTGAAGATAAGAATGGTCTACAACTTCAAGTCCAAGCCTGGAATGTCCGCATTTCAGATGTAGGACTATGGCTCAATGTGTTGAAAACATATAATGGCAAGGAATTTTAAGTAGCTGGGCTCGACAATCGCTGCCGATGGAAATCTCGGTGCAGAAATCTCCAACTGCCTTAACAGTGAATGGTTCAAATGGCATTCCTTTACTGGAGTACTATGTTGTTGTTGTGGTCTTCAGTCCTGAGACTGGTTTGATGCAGCTCTCCATGCTACTCTATTCTGTGCAAGCTCCTTCATCTCCCAGTACCTACTGCAACCTACATCCTTCTGAATCTGCTTAGTGTATTCATCTCTTGGTCTCCCTCTACGATTTCCTGACACTTAAGTCTATACTCGACATTAACAAATTTCTCTTCTTCAGAAACGATTTCCTTGCCATTGCCAGTCTACATTTTATATCCTCTCTACTTCAACCATCATCAGTTATTTTACTCCCCAAATAGCAAAACTCCTTTACTACTTTAAGTGTCTCATTTCCTAATCTAATTCCCTCAGCATCACCCGATTTAATTTGATTACATTCCATTATCCTAGTTTTGCTTTTGTTGATGTTCATCTTATATCCTCCTTTCAAGACACTGTCCATTCCGTTCAACTGCTCTTCCAAGTCCTTTGCTGTCTCTGACATAATTACAATGTCATCGGCGAACCTCAAAGTTTTTACTTCTTCTCCATGAATTTTAATACCTACTCCGAAATTTTCTTTTGCTTCCTTTACTGCTTGCTCAATATACAGATTGAATAACATCGGGGAGAGGCTACAACCCTGTCTCACTCCTTTCCCAACCACTGCTTCCCTTTCATGCCCCTCGACTCTTTTAACTGCCATCTGGTTTCTGTACAAATTGTAAATAGCCTTTCGCTCCCTGTATTTTACTCCTACCACCTTCAGAATTTGAAAGAGGGTATTCCAGTTAACATTGTCAAAAGCTTTCTCTAAGTCTACAAATGCTAGAAACGTAGGTTTGCCTTTCCTTAACGTTTCTTCTAAGATAAGTCGTAAGGTTAGTATTGCCTCAAGTGTTCCAACATTTCTGCGGAAACCAAACTGATCTTCCCCAAGGTCCGCTTCTACCAGTTTTTCCATTCGTCTGTAAAGAATTCATGTTAGTATTTTGCAGCTGTGACTTATTAAACTGATAGTTCGGTAATTTTCACATCTGTCAACACCTGCTTTCTTTGGGATTGGAATTAGTATATTCTTCTTGAAGTCTGTGGGTATTTCGCCTGTCTCATACATCTTGCTCACCAGATGGTAGAGTTTTGTCTCCCAAGGCCATCAGTAGTTCTAATGGAATGTTGTCTACTCCCGGGGCCTTGTTTCGACTCAGGACTTTCAGTGCTCTGTCAAACTCTTCACGCAGTACCTTATCTCCCATTTCATCTTCATCTACATCCTCTTCCATTTCCATAATATTGTCCTCAAGCACATCGCCCTTGTATAGACCCTCTATATACTCCTTCTACCTTTCTGCCTTCCCTTCTTTGCTTAGAACTGGGTTTCCATCTGAGTTCTTGATATTCATACAAGTGGTTCTCTTCTCTCCAAAGGTCTCTTTAATTTTCCTGTAGGCAGTATCTATCTTACCCCTAGTGAGACAAGCCTCTACATCCTTACATTTGTCCTCTAGCCATCCCTGCTTAGCCATTTTGCACTTCCTGTCAATCTCATTTTTGAGACGTTTGTATTCATTTTTGCCCGCTTCATTTACTGCATTTTTATATTTTCTCTTTTCATCAATTAAATTCAATATTTCTTTTGTTACCCAAGGATTTCTATTAGCCCTCGTCTTTTTACCTACTTGATCCTCTGCTGCCTTCACTACTTCATCCCTCAGAGCTACCCATTCTTCTTCTACTGTATTTCTTTCCCCCATTCCTGTCAATTGTTCCCTTATGCTCTCCCTGAAACTCTCTACAACCTCTGGTTCTTTCAGTTTATCCAGGTCCCAACTCCTTAAAATCCCACCTTTTTGCAGTTTCTTCAGTTTCAATCTGCAGGTCATAACCAATAGATTGTGGTCAGAATCCACATCTGCCCCTGGAAATGTCTTACAATTTAAAACCTGGTTCCTAAATCTCTGTATTACCATTATATAATCTATCTGATACCTTTTAGTATCTCCAGGATTCTTCCAGGTATACAACCTTCTTTTATGAATCTTGAACCAAGTGTTAGCAATGATTAAGTTATGCTCTGTGCATAATTCTACAAGGCGGCTGCCTCTTTCATTTCTTCCCCCTAATCCATATTCTCCTACTATGTTTCCTTCTCTCCCTTTTCCTACTGACGAATTCCAATCACCCATGACTATTAAATTTTCGTCTCCCTTCACTACCTGAATAATTTCTTTTATCTCGTCATACATTTCATCTATTTCTTCATCATCTGCAGAGCTAGTTGGCATATAAACTTGTACTACTGTAGTAGACATGGGCTTTGTGTCTATCTTGGCCACAATATTGCGTTCACTATGTTGTTTGTAGTAGTTAACCCACACTCCTATTTTTTTATTCATTATTGAACCTACTCCTGGGTTACCCCTATTTGATTTTGTATTTATAACCCAGTATTCACCTAACCAAAAGTCTTGTTCCGCCTGCCACCGAACTTCACTAATTTCCACTATATCTAACTTTAACCTATCCATTTCCCTTTTTAAATTTTCTAACCTACCTGCCCGATTAAGGGATCTGACATTCCACGCTCCGATCCGTAGAACGCCAGTTTTCTTTCTCCTGATAACTACGTCCTCTTGAGTAGTCCCCACCCGGAGATCCGAATGGGGGACTATTTTACCTCCGGAATATTTTACCCAAGAGGACGCCATCATCATTTAATCATACAGTAAAGCTGCATTTCCTCGGGAAAAATTACGGCTGTAGTTTCCCCTTGCTTTCAGCCGTTCGCAGTACCAGCACAGCAAGGCCGTTTTGGTTAATGTTACAAGGCCAGATCAGTCCATCATCCAGACTGTTGCCCCTGCAACTACTGAAAAGGCTGCTGCCCCTCTTCAGGAACCACATGTTTGTCTGGCCTCTTAACAAATACCCCTCCGTTGTGGTTGCACCTACGGTACGGCCATCTGTATCGCTGAGGCACGCAAGCCTCCCCACCAACGGCAAGGTCCATGGTTCATGGGGGGGTGGAGTACTATGTGACAAGAAAATTCCAAACAGGCTCAAATCAACAGTATACCAATCAGTAACCTGGGGCTGAATGCTGGCCTTCAACAAAGGAAGTAGAGCAAAGACTTGCTGTTTTGGAGATAAAAATGCTTAGGTGGACATCAGGATTAACACTGCATGGCCATGTCACAAATAATGAAGTTTGCAGGCTATACAGTGTTGCACCAACAATAGACAAAATGAGAGAAAGCCACCTACATTGACGCTTACATTGGTACAGGCATATCCTTAGAGCAGACGAGTCAACAGTGCCAAAGACTAGTTTCAACCGAAATGTAAATTGGAAATGGCCAGCAGGACGACCAAGGCAGTGATGGCTTGATACCCTGCATGAAGACCTCAAGATCTTAGGCCTTCACCCTGATCAGGCAAAAAACTGCAAGATGTGGTGACAACGAGCCAAAACAGTGGACTCTGCCAGCATGTGGGAGAATGCTAAGGAAGAAGAAGAAGAAGAAGAAGAAGAAGAAGAAGTAGAAGAAGAAGAATTGTTGAATGATTAAAGTCTTCACCAATGATTACAGTATGATTGGGGAAACTTACTCAGAAGTGAACTAAGGGTTTTTCTAAAGTTTCTCAGTTACTTCAGGAGATGAGTGGTGTACAATAGAAGGATCCTATGCCTCCCCTGATATTGAGCCTTGCCTGAGAACATCAGACACGTAGCTTCGATTTCTGTGTCAGAGGATTTGAGTTTTTTGTCTCCTGTGACAGATACATCATCTGCATTTCCCATTTGCTATCCTTTTGATATGTATTTAAATTTTCCCCAAAAATCTCAGTGCTGTCAATTTCAGGTTTCAACCAGCTATCTGTTTTATGTGAGCTTCACTGCTTTTCATCAACACTTAAAACACTGGCATTTCATTGTGAAAGCTTCGGCAGTTTGCCATTAGAATTTTAATACTCTCCCCTGTGGAAGGCATTTATTTTATTGTTACACTGATACTTCTGGGTTTCCTGCAGCTAAAGTCATCTGAATTGGATGGAGAGCCACCTAATCTAAACAAACCTTGTGTGCACCCCGCATACAGTCAGCTCCCTGAGTAACGGCCTGTAATGTGTAGTGTACAACTGACCCATTTAGAGGCACACTACAGTTCTCAACCCTATGGTGCAAGTCCAGGAAGTCACAGCCTAGCTTGTCACAGAACCTTCAAAGTCTCTGGTTCAGTCATTCCTTCTGACACAGAACCAAAGGGTCATGATCAGTTCTACCAACAATGCTGCAAATTGTGAGCTTTGTTGAATCTCCATGCACAAGGCTGGTTTTCTCAACCTTCTCTGGCAGTTGCTTGAATGACCCAAGTTTGACTAGGAACCCAGATGACTGGCATCATTTCTTTCAACATGTGCCATAATCTACAGTTGGCTGCACCCTGTTCCCTCAATGGCTGCTGCAGTAGCCTCTTCAACACACTGAACGAGTCCCCCAGGCATACACACTGAGTGCACCTAGTGTCCTTTCTTGACCCTTGCTGCCATTTCCCTAAGGGGTACCATCACGCACCATATGTTTGAACTGCTGATGATTAATGTACCACTACCCTTTTGTATTGCCTCCTCTTGACACCAGACCAAACAGGTTTCTGAAAAACAGGTGAACTGAGACCCACTGTCTCAGTTTCAGTTTCAGTGAGAGAGAGAGAGAGAGAGAGAGAGAGAGCACCTTAAACTTGGTTAGAGGGATCAGTACAACACCCTGGTACCCATCCACCCTGTACAGGATGCCTAGACCTACTATTGACATACCACTCACTGTCAAGTGGACAAATAATGGCAGATCCTGTACTTTCTGCAGAAGAGACAGTATCCAAGGAGAGGATAGTACATGAGGTAGCTCTGGTACTGCTGGCACAGGCACACAGCTCTCGGGAGATCTTCCAACACACCGATCCGTAGCAGCTGCTAATCATTTGACAGCAGTCAGAGTGACTTCCAGCTGCTTACAAATGTCTACCAATTCATCCCCTATTTGAGAACAGCATTCACAGTGGGGCTGCATTTTAGCTGGTACCATGAATTACAAGGCAGTGAAAAAATAACTTTAAATTAAGCCGACTAATTATCTTCTCATCTGTTGAACTTCAAAGTTGCTAATTCCCTATAATAATTGAAGAAAATACACAAAATAAGATTTCTATCAAGGTAAAACAAAAACCTGTGATCAAAATGACTAGTTTTCTAAAATGTTTTAAGGCTAATTATAATTGTTTGCAAACTTGACTACAGAGCTGTTTATGACAGATGCAGATAATAACTGCAAAAAGGTGGGAATTTAAGGAGGTGGGAGGTTGATAAACTGAAAGAACCAGAGGTTGTACAGAGTTTCAGGGAGAGCATAAGGGAACAATTGACAGGAATGGGGGAAAGAAATACAGTAGAAGAAGAATGGGTAGCTTTGAGGGATGAAGTAGTGAAGGCAGCAGAGGATCAAGTAGGTAAAAAGACGAGGGCAACTAGAAATCCCTGGGTAACAGAAGATATATTGAATTTAATTGATGAAAGGAGAAAATATAAAAATGCAGTAAATGAAGCAGGCAAAAAGGAATACAAACGTCTCAAAAATGAGATTGACGGGAAGTGCAAAATGGCTAAGCAGGGATGGCTAGAGGACAAATGTAAGGATGTAGAGACTTATCTCACTAGGGGTAAGATAGATACTGCCTACAGGAAAATTAAAGAGACCTTTGGAGAGAAGAGAACCACTTGTATGAACATCAAGAGCCCAAATGAAAACCCAGTTCTAAGCAAAGAAGGGAAAGCAGAAAGGTGGAAGGAGTATATAGAGGTTCTATACAAGGGCGATGTACTTGAGGACAATATTATGGAAATGGAAGAGGATGTAGATGAAATGGGAGATACGATACTGCGTGAAGAGTTTCACAGAGCACTGAAAGACCTGAGTTGAAACAAGGCCCCGGAGTAGACAACATTCCATTGGAACTACTGACAGCCTTGGGAGAGCCAGTCATGACAAAACTCTACCATCTGGTGAGCAAGATGTATGAGACAGGTGAAATACCCACAGACTTCAAGAAGAATATAATAATTCCAATCCCAAAGAACGCAGGTGTTGACAGATGTGAAAATTACCGAACTATCAGTTTAATAAGCCACAGCTGCAAAATACTAACACGAATTCTTTACAGACGAATGGAAAAACTAGTAGAAGCTGATCTCGGGGAAGATCAGTTTGGATTCCGTAGAAATATGGGAACACATGAGGCAATACTGACCTTACGACTTATTTTAGAAGAAAGATTAAGGAAAGGCAAACCTACGTTTCTAGCATTTGTAGACTTGGAGAAAGCTTTTGACAATGTTGACTGGAATGCTCTCTTTCAAATTCTAAAGGTGGCAGGGGTAAAACACAGGGAGCGAAAGGCTATTTACAATTTGTACAGAAACCAGATGGCAGTTATAAGAGTCGAGGGACATGAAAGGGAAGCAGTTGTTAGGAAGGGAGTAAGACAGAGTTATAGCCTCTCCCTGATGTTATTCAATCTGTATATTGAGCAAGCAGTAAAGGAAACAAAAGAAAATTTCGGAGTAGGTATTAAAATCCATGGAGAAGAAATAAAAACTTTGAGGTTCGCCGATGACATTGTAATTCTGTCAGAGACAGCAAAGGACTTGGAAGAGCTGTTGAACGGAATGGATAGTGTCTTGAAAGGAGGATATAAGATGAACATCAACAAAAGCAAAACGAGGATAATGGAATGTAGTCGAATTAAGTCGTGCGATGCTGAGGGAATTAGATTAGGAAATGAGACACTTAAAGTAGTAAAGGAGCTTTGCTATTTGGGGAGCAAAATAACTGATGATGGTTGAAGTAGAGAGGATATAAAATGTAGACTGGCAATGGCAAGGAACGTGTTTCTGAAGAAGAGAAATTTGTTAACATCGAGTATAGATTTAAGTGGCAGGAAGTCATTTCTGAAAGTATTTGTATGGAGCGTAGCTATGTATGGAAGTGAAACAGGGACGATAAATAGTTTGGACAAGAATAGAATAGAAGCTTTTGAAATGTGGTGCTACAGAAGAATGCTGAAGATTAGATGGGTAGATCACATAACTAATGAGGAAGTATTGAATAGGATTGGGGAGAAGAGAAGTTTGTGGCACAACTTGACTAGAAGAAGGGATCGGTTGGTAGGACATGTTCTGAGGCATCAAGGGATCACCAATTTAGTATTGGAGGGTAGTGTGGAGGGTAAAAATCGTAGAGTGAGACCAAGAGATGAATACACTAAGCAGATTCAGAAGGATGTAGGCAGCAGTAGGTACTGGGAGATGAAGAAGCTTGCACAGGGTAGAGTAGCATGGAGAGCTGCATCAAACCAGTCTCAGGACTGAAGACCACAACAACAACAACAACAACAACAGATAATAAATGGGGCTGCACTTCTTTAAGGAAAAACTAGTTGTAACTCAATATGATAGTGAAAGTATTTGCTACATTAACTAAATCACAAATGCTGATTTACTATACATTGCTCACAGATTATGCAAGAAACAATGGTAGCTTATGAAAATTCTAAAAAGCACACACTTATTTGCATTGATATACAATTAAATTCAGCAGTGATATATTCTTTGGCAGTAATTTTGAACCACAAATGAAATAAATTACAAATTCAAAACATCGTACTGGTAAATTATGAAAGCATAGTTTTATATGCACCCAAAAACTCTCAAAAATAACCTGTTTCTCATGTAATCGATTGTTTTGAATGACAGGCCCACTGTTCTCAAAAAAAAAAAAAAAAACCTAATTTTAGTTAAGCCTATAATTTACAATAACTATACAAGTTTATTGTGGCACTCACAAATATTCAGAATTTCACATATATCACAATACAAACAAGTATTGGTACAGTCAATGAAATATTATGCAGCACATCTTCTGCCTGTTGCAGCTAGCACCACAATGATGTTTCCTGTACGAGTTCTGTAGAATGCTAATACTACAGCTGGCAAGTCATTTATAATAATTTATACTCCACATATTTCAATATATTTTTCCATACAATGAATCTTTAAATCTAATGCTCTGTAAGATACATTTTTTTTACATAAATTACAATACCATTTTTCTCCAAGATGGTCATACAGTAATGTATTGCTAGGTAGTAACCACTCAACTGCAACATTTCAACATCTCTCATATGATGTTCACTAAAACATAATACATCAGCATCTTTTATCTCTTGTGAATCCTCTAACAGAACAGAAATTTCATTTACTTTACTTGTAAGTCTCCTTATACTTTGGTGAAAAACTATTATTGCTTTGTTATTTGCTGAACATGGATTCTTTTGCCTAAAAAGATATCTCAAGGCTTTGAAGCAATGGACTCAATGCTGACCGTTTCATGGGTATTTTTAGCTTGAAAATTGGTCTAATGAGGTTGCTGGAGCCATTTGAGGGGAACAGGTTCCAAGTGTGGAGATATTTTATCATCTGCTCCCATAATTCCTTCAGTTATAAGAGTACCTAGACAGTTGATAGTGGTCTGTGTAAAGTCATGTAGATCCTTTGTTTGAAGTATCACATGGAAACAGCAGATGAGTAGTACAGGAGGAGGAACAAATTGTGTTTGATTCCAAACTCCCACGTTTATAGACCTGTACTGAAGTTCTGCTAGCAAGTCACCAACTGATAGAATTTCAGAAATGTTCAGTGGGTGAGGTGGCAGAGGAAGAGAGCTATATCATTCATGTTGTGACTAGTTCTTCCATTATGTGGATGAGTACTACTCTACTGGCAAACAACTCCACAGACATGTTGGATGAAGAGAATGGCTGCAGGTTCCACAACATCTTTGATGTAGCAGTCACTGTGTGAATTACTCTCAGAGCAGCAGGGACCACCTCTGATACCAGGTGGAACCCCAGACAATAAGGTCAGAGGTCTGTTCTGCATAATGCTATATTATGAGCACTTTAGACTAAACTGCAACGTGATTCATCAGAAACAGCTGTGTCACCACCTATTACATACCTGCTTAGTGACTTGTGTAAAGACCTCAGATGTAACATTCACCACTGGCAGATAATAGTATGAATGTTTAAAGGTAATCTACCACCGTTACGTACATGCCTAATTCAGTTCTTGAGATGGTGACATTCATTCACCCTGTGCAGTTCCCACTTCTCTGCAAGTTTCCTACCACTTACTCACTTATTTGATGTTGTTGCAAATTTCCCAAACTGTGCAAGCTTACAAGGGTGGTAAACAACAGCTCCACACAGTTTCCTTGATAACACATGAAAACATTATATCTCATTGGGACTAAGTGAAAGTCTCCTCTCGTTCTGTGTTGCTAGCATTTTTTATCTCCACAGTGTTTTGTATTCACTTTAAAGTAATGGTATTGCCATTAAATATTAATGCACATTTTACCAAACTTTACATGAAAAAAGAAAAAAACTGGAAATCTGAGTGGTTGTTAGATACCTAACCTTCATCACTTCATCTTCCTCAAACATTTGGAATTTGTTCAAAGATTTTGCTACATGTGTAACAAAGATAATAAATAGTTCAGAGTAAGATGTATTCAGTTTTAAATTTACTGTAAAAGTGCACAATAGTTCTGACAAGACTCACTTTCAGTATCTACCTAGATCCATTTTTATGATGCCTGTGTTCTATAATAATGGCAAGAAAATATTGTTCCTGTAAAACACAACTGGCTCTTTATTCACAAGAAGTAATGAGTGGTATTGTCAGGGGATCTCAAACTGATTCCACATTTCTAGATTTCCAGAAGGCTTTTGACAACATTCCTCACTAGCGGCTTCTAATCAAATTGTTTGCCTATGGAGTACCATCTCAGTTGTGTAACTGTATTCATGATTTCCTGTCATAAAGGACACTGTTCATAGTGACTGATGGAGACTCATTGACTAATATTTGATGGTCCCTGACAAAGGCCTTCTCCTGTTATTAAGCTATAGAATGAATTAGAACACAATCCTAGCAGTCATCAGACTGTTTCCAGATGATGTGGCCATTTACCATCTATTAAACCATCAGAAGATTAAAACCAATTGAAAAATGATTTAAACATTATGTCTGTAAGGTGTGAGTGAGAAGTGGCAATTGACTCTAAATGATTAAAAGTGTGAAGTCATCCATGTGACTACTAAAAGGAATATGTTAAAGTTTGGTTATTAGATAAATCAGACAAATTACAAACAACTTAAATTGAAACAATCATCTAGATAATTTTGTAGGAAAGTGAACCAAAGACTGTGTTTTATTGGTAGAACACTTGGAAGATGCAATAGATCTATGAAAGAGACTGCCTACACTGCACTTTTACATCCTCTTCCACATTGTTGCTGCATGGCATGGAATCTTCATCAGATAGTATTGACAAAGGACATTGAAAAAATTCAAAAGAGAGGAGCTCATTTTCTATTAAAGAGAAATAGGGGAGGGAGCGTCAGGGGTATGATGTGTGAGTTGGGGTGACAATCATTAAAACAATTTCTTCTCCAAGTACAAAATTATTTTGTTGATGCCCATCTACACAGGGGAAAATCATATGTGTGATAAAATAAAGAAATCAGAGATCACACAAAAAGATTTAAGTGTTCATTTTCCCTGTGTGCTGTTTGTTTTTCCTGATCTCTATTTCATAGTGGAACGGTACAGAAATAGTCCAAAGGTTGTTTCACGAACCCCTTACCAAACACTTTAGTGTGAATTGCAGAGCAATGACGTAGATGTAAGAAGAAACCTTTTGACACTTTCATGATAACACTCTTTTTCAGGAAAAAATGTTTCCATTTAATTAAGCAATGGAAAATCCAGGATGAAATGAAACAATATTACTAAAAGTAAAGTTGCTGCTCAACATATAGCAGGGGTGCTGAGTTGCAGATAGGCACAACAAAAAGACTAGCGCAAATAAAGCTTTCTGCCAGTAAGGCCTTTGTCAAAAATAGATGACGAAACCACACTGGCCCGAGACTGCAGTCATGTGTGTGAGTTGTATTTGCATGTGTGTGTGTGTGTGTGTGTGTGTGTGTGTGTGTGTGTGTGTGTGTGTGTGTCCGTTGTCTGTTGTTGACAAAGGTCTTACAGCCAAAAGCTTTATTTGTGACAGTCTTTTTGTTGTGCCTATCTGCGACAGCACCTCTGCTATATGTTGAGCATCAAATTCGCTTTTCATAATATTGTTCCATTTAATTACACTACATTAAACTGATTTTCTTCATTGCAGAATCTGTAGCCTTTGAGTGGGGACCAGATCGAGGACTTCTGACATTCCAATACCCTGAAGGCCACAGACCCGAAATGAAGAGTGATGTGTTAGCTCTGGGGTTTATCACGGGCCAGGAGGATGCAGTGCTACTACGTGTGGATAGTGGAACATCCAATGACTACATGGAGCTCGAAATTGTAAGTTTTGTCAAGGGTTTACATTGTTTTATCTGAAATTCAAATATTGCAGGATATTCTAGAGACTAATCTAATACTGGGCAACACACATAATTAAACACTGTTACTGAGCTTACAATTTTTATTAATTTTTGCAAAATCAACATTTGACATGTAGTGATTTAACTCTCAAGAAGACAAAACATCCTTCTAATTTCTACTTTCCCAAGTGAGTTGCCCTTTTGATACAGTGATTTAACTCATTGATTCTCACACACATACTACATAATGATCACTCATGAACTGAAACAGTGAGGAGGAAAGTAATATCAGTAATCACATACCCCTCTCTCCATGAACTGTGGACCTTGCCGAAGTATGGTCCAATTGCAACAGAAGAGAAGCAAGATAGACCTGTGGTTCCTGAAGAGGGGCAGCAGCCTTTTCAGTAGCTGCAGGAACAACGGTTAGTATGATTGACATGGCCTCAAAGCATTAACCGACACAACCTCGCTATGTTGGTACTGCAAACAGCTGAAAGCAAGAGGCAGCTCAGTGTTAAAATATCCCAGAAGTAAAATAGTCTGTCATTCATATTACCAGTTGGGGACTACTCAGGAGGATATCATCTGAAAATACAATACTGGCATTCTACAGGCCAGAGTGTGGAAGTTTTTTTTTTTTTTTTTTTTTTTTTTTTTTTTTTTTTTTTTTAAATTGGGTGTGTAGATTAGAGAATTTAAAAATGGAAATGTAGGAAAAAGGCTTGTACTTTGAGCCACCTTATACCTAGAGTCAATCTTATATCTTTGGTCTTTACTCTCTGACTTCATCCTTTTTCACACCAAAGGTTGTCTACACTGATGTGAGTATAGCCAACAGTTGTTACAGTAGCAAGGAGGAACAGTTTCAGTTTCCTAGAAAAATCGTCATTCTGACACCTAAAAGTAAGTTTTTCTGTTCTTAATTCAATGTTGGTACAGCTATGCATCTAGCAATAAATGGAAACTTAAGTGGTTAGTACTTATGATAGATATATATTGTAATAACAACGCTGAGATATTCCTGCCCTGTTGTTATTGTAGGTTAATTAAACCATTTATTAAAGTGGGAAGAAAATTGTACCTTGTGCCAGTCAGTTGAATTGTACCTTGAGCATGGCCCTAAGTACAGTGCATTGTTAGGTAGATAACAGAATGTTTTACAATGACTGCACTATTAATTCTGACAACTGCCAAGGAGCAAGATGGGTAACACAAGACCACCACTGTCTCTGAAAGCTCTGAAAGGAGCTGCAGCTGTTGTGGAGGCTGGACTATCAATCAGAAAAGCAGCAAAAGATTTTCACGTTTCAAGAGCCACTCTACAGAGAAATCCTGAAAATGCTCCCTACAGAAATTGTGCAATCCAACTGGAATTTAGTCCTGTGGAAGGAAATGAGTCAATTGATTACCTCATAACTGCCTGCAAAATGTACTATGGATTGATTTAGGAAAATTTGCTTTCAAGTTTGGTACATCACAGAACAAAAGCACACCTCCATCTTGGGACAAAAACAAAGAAGCAGATAAACAATGGCACATTGACTTCATGAAAAACCATGATTGACTAAGCCTAAGAAAGCCTGAAGCAATGACTGTAGCTCATTCAACAAGTTTAAATAGGCACAATGTTGCAGCATTTTTCAACAATTTACAGTCAATAATGGACAAAGTAAAATTAACATCAGAAAGAATATATAATGTTGATAAGATTGGTAACTCCACTGTGCATGTGCCAGGAAAATATTTGCAACTAAAGGATGGAACAATGACATCAGCTAAGAATGGCAGTAATATTACAATGATTTTATTCATTGATGCATTATGCAACAGTGTGCACCCATGTTCATATTTCCAAAGGTCAACTTTAAGAAATATCTGTTGAAGGGTGCACCATATGGATCTATAGGTTGAGCACATCTAAGTGGCTGATCAAACAGCAGTATTTTTTGGAAATATTTGGGACTTCTCATTTCCCATGTGAAGCCAAATGAAAAGCAGAAAGTGCTGTTAATATTTGACAACCACAAGTCATATCACTGTGGACAGTATCACACTAGCAAAGGACAGTGGTATAATCTTACTTACATTGTGCCCCCACATAGGTGGCTGGTTGCTGCAATCTTCTGAGTAAGACTCAACCTATATTTTTTACACAGCCATGGGCTCAAAATGTCAGTTTTTGAGAAAACAGCATAGTAGCCACAAGCTGCAATCTCAAGATAAAATTGTCTTTGGTCCATCCAAAACTTCCTACAACACTGAATGTGCAGAATGACTACAGAAAACATCCTGGAAAGCCTATAACCATTTATGATGTTGTGGAAATTGCAAATTGAGGTTATCTGTCAGCATTCACACCTGTGAATATTCAATCAGGATTTTGAGCAACTGCCAATTGGCCTGTAAATGGGCCATATTCCAAGATGATGAATTCTTCACACTGTATGCGCACTTTCGCGGGCAAGTGCTCTACCATCTGAGCTACCGAAGCACGACTCACGCCCGGTCCTCACAGCTTTACTTCTGCCAGTATCTCGTCTCCTACCTTCCAAACTTTACAGAAACTCTCCTGCGAACCTTGCAGAACTAGCACTCCTGAAAGAAAGGATACTGCGGAGACACGGCTTAGCCACAGCCTGGGGGCTGTTTCCAGAATGAGATTTTCACTCTGCAGTGGAGTGTGCACTGATATGAAACTTCCTGGCAGATTAAAACTGTGTGCCCGACCGAGACTCGAACTCGGGACCTTTGCCTTTCACAGGCAAGTGCTCTACCATCTGAGCTACCGAAGCACGACTCATGCCCGGTCCTCACAGCTTTACTTCTGCCAGTATCTCGTCTCCTACCTTCCTGTAAAGTTTGGAAGGTAGGAGACGAGATACTGGCAGAAGTAAAGCTGTGAGGACCGGGCATGAGTCGTGCTTCGGTAGCTCAGATGGTAGAGCACTTGCCTGCGAAAGGCAAAGGTCCCGAGTTTGAGTCTTGGTCGGGCACACAGTTTTAATCTGCCAGGAAGTTTCACAACCTACTTTGGATACAGAGAGTGCATCTAGGAATGATGAACTGGCAGCAAGATAAAGTGGTATCTCTACTCAGCCACCAACAAAACTGCAGTCACCCCTATAGAGTCACAATAGCCATTACCAAGAGCTCTTCCACTAACAGTAGGCATACAGAAGGGAAAGGGAAGTGTGCTACATCAAGAGTGTTGATTGACATGAAAAGAAAAAAAATGGGTCATGAACTAGCAAAAGGAAACTATTTAAGTGAAATGCAATAGGTAGGAAAAGTAAGAAGAAAATTATAGACAACTCAACATCAGATAGTGACTCCAGTCCAAATGATTTGCATAAGGATAGTGACTGTGACATGGGTTTGAATAAATTCTCATTGCAAAGGCAGTTGAAAAGGAAAGTTGCTACTCACCATATAGCAGAGATTCTGAGTTGCTGATAGGCACAATAAAAAGACTGTCACAAATAAAGCTTTCGGCTGTAAGACCTGCGTCAACAATAGACAATGGAGACACACACACACACACACACACACACACACACACACACACTCATACAAACGCAACTTCACACACATTTGTATAAGAGAGAGAGAGAGAGTTTTCTATTGTTGACAAAGGCCATACTGCCCGAAAGCTTTATTTGTGACAGTCTTTTTATTGTGCCTATCTGCGACTCAGCATCTCCGCTATATGGTGAGTAGCAACTTTCCTTTTCCTAATACAGGGTTATTACAAATGATTGAAGCGATTTCACAGCTCTACAATAACTTTATTATTTGAGATATTTTCACAATGCTTTGCACACACATACAAAAACTCAAAAAGTTTTTTTTAGGCATTCACAAATGTTCGATATGTGCCCCTTTAGTGATTCGGCAGACATCAAGCCGATAATCAAGTTCCTCCCACACTCGGCGCAGCATGTCCCCATCAATGAGTTCGAAAGCATCGTTGATGTGAGCTCGCAGTTGGGGCACGTTTCTTGGTAGAGGAGGTTTAAACACTGATCTTTCACATAACCCCACAGAAAGAAATCGCATGGGGTTAAGTCGGGAGAGCGTGGAGGCCATGACATGAATTGCTGATCATGATCTCCACCACGACCGATCCATCGGTTTTCCAATCTCCTGTTTAAGAAATGCCGAACATCATGATGGAAGTGCTGTGGAGCACCATCCTATGGTACGTTTAGCTCCCTGCTTGCTTTATTCGTCGACTTCCGCGGGCTACGCGTGAAACTTGCCCGCACGCGTTCAACCGTTTCTTCGCTCACTGCAGACCGACCCGTTGATTTCCCTTTACAGAGGCATCCAGAAGCTTTAAACTGCGCATACCATCACCAAATGGAGTTAGCAGTTGGTGGATCTTTGTTGAACTTCATCCTGAAGTGTCGTTGCACTGTTATGACTGACTGATGTGAGTGCATTTCAAGCACGACATACGCTTTCCCGGCTCCTGTCGCCATTTTGGCTCACTGCGCTCTCGAGCGCTCTGGCGGCAGAAACCTGAAGTGCGGCTTCAGCCGAACAAAACTTTATGAGTTTTTCTACGTATCTGTAGTGTGTCGTGACCATATGTCAATGAATGGAGCTACAGTGAATTTATGAAATCGCTTCAATCATTTGTAATAGCCCTGTACTCTTATGTTCCATCATGGATTTTCCATTGTCACATATGATATTTCATTTGATGTAAGTACAGATGTAGAGGAAGTACATCATTCTGGATGATGGATTTTGGTGAAATTTGGAGGGGAGAAAACATTCTGTAGGAAGTATTGTTTCTGTAACATATGGAGACCTTACTGTGAAAGTTCTATGAGAGGGAAAAGCATGTGGAACATTTGTATGGTTTTTAGTAGATGATGTAGGCAAAATTTTGCAAGAACATGCTTTCAGAATACTTACCAGTATTAGGAAGGCATTGGGAACTAAGATTCCATCTTCACTCTCATGGCTACAACATAAATTAATCAGATATAGATTAAAGTTTCTAACAGACATTAACTGTATGCCAATAAAGATTAACAATATAGAAATGCTACAGAGGCTTCAAACACTGAAAGTAACTTTTGCTTCTTAACTGTTAATTAACATACTCTTTGAACCCTAAATGTTTACAACAGACATTTTGTGTGTTTATTTGGATGCTCTGTTTAGTAGCCCTGTGTTTCTGTTACATAAATTCTGTTCATAATAAATAACTCATCACTTTATTTTCAACTGTGGCTCATGGTACATGACCACATTGTACCTAGAGCCAAATACTACATTTTGTGTTGTGATTTGTTTGATAGGAAATAAACCTAGAAATTGAGTGGGTAAATAAGCATATCACAAAGGTTATTATTGCATCCTCTAAGACAATCCATAAAAAACATGTCCCTATAGATTGATGTTAAATATCACGGAAACTGATGAAGTGTAGCAGCAGGAAGAATAGGATATTTGGTCAGTGAGTAAAGGATTTTCAACACAAAATCAAGCAGGGTTATGTGGGAGTAGCTCTAATAATAATATAGGGTGTCCACTGGTAATGAAAATCAAGAAAAAGTAATTTAAATGAACAGATACTCATGAAAGTAATGAAAAAGTAATGAAATTGAGTAAAAGACCATGAATTTTGTTTTCTACAGATTTGGCTGTAGAATGGAGTAGCAAGTTAGCATTACTCCCAAAAATGTTATATCCAGCTCTTAAAACATCTCGATCATCTGTAGGGGACTTGTTTGCTCATCTGTGCAAGCCACACTAGCACAGTTATTTTTAGCAACTGTGATTTGGACCCTTGAAGGGAAAGTGTGGAGGGAGAAATTTGGAGATGTGGCTTCATTAACACAGAGCTAAATAAGTTGTATAGACATATTGGAAATGACATGTAAACTGTAGCTTCACCCAAGACAATGCTGTCATATAATGTGTTGCTGGAAGGGTATCAATTAGAACAACTATTTCTTTTATTCTGTTCACTTCCTTTTCTATTTAAACCTCCTTAAGCTGCGTCTTTTTCTGGAATGGTAACTTTCAAAAAATTAAATGTCATTTAGACAGTAACTTTCTTTGTGCAAAACTTGAGTTTCTTATATCAGTAAACTTGAGAAATTTTTAACAAACCATCAGTCAAATGAATCTTTCTTCCACTTTTTGCACAAAGATTTTTTTAGTTTAGCTTCACAGTTCATAAAGAAAATTTTTGTGGGAATGATGACAAATTACTTGCTATTGATGTTACAAAAGCAAGTAATCATAAAACAGTACGAGAGAAGGAAAGTTGCTACTCACCATATAGTGGAGATGCTGAGCTGCGATAGACACAGTAAAAAGATTCACACAAACATAGCTTTCGGCCATTAAGGCCTTTGTCAGCAGTAGACACACATACACACACGCACACACACACACTCACGGAAGCACAACTTGCACACACATCTGCAGTCTCAGAGAGCTGAAACTACACTGCGAGCAGCAGCACCAGTGCATGATGGGAGTGACGACTGGGTGGGGGTAAGGAGGAGGCTGGGGCAGGGAGGGGGAGGAATAGTACGGTGGGAGTGGTGGACAGTGAAATATTGCAGTTTAGACAGAGGGTAGGAGAGAAGGTGCAGAGGGGGAAGGGGGTAAGTAGTGGAAAGGAGAGAAATAATAATAAAAATAAGACAAATTAAAAGCTCAGCATCTCCACTATATGGTGAGTAGCAACTTTCCATCTCTCATATTGTTACATTCCATCCTGGATTTTCCATTGTTTGATTAATCATAAAACAGGTCATAATGCAGATACTGGATTTGGTGCCACTGTTTCTAGTGCACAGATATTTTGCAAATGTCTGGACACAAAAACTGTTGACAAGAGTCCTTTGAAACTAAAGATTGTCAAAGGCAGCTCATGTTTATTCCTCGAAGCTATGCAGAGCTCCATTTAGGCTGCACTGACAGCTGATGTAGTGGAGAATGAATATTTAAAAATTTTGTGAATACTCTGAAAAACAACTGAAACAATTCAATCCTGAGAAGAACAAATTTGATCACCAAACTGTGACTTCATCAAGTTTGTACAGAAGCTGTAATGCTTGTTTCCTTGCTTCATGGAAATGCTATATTTGAAAGGGGCTTTCCTGCTAACAAAGAAGTTATAATTGAAGACTTACACTGTCCACTCAGATTACTGTGACCACCTGTCAAAAGCCTGAATAAAAACCTTTGCAGTGTGGATCACTGCAAGACATACAGGATGATACTCAATGAGTTTCTGGAAGATACCAACAGGGATGTGGGGCCATGCCGACTTCAGTGTTGTAAGCAGCTGTGCTAGATTTCTTGGTTGAGGATCCATAGTGTGAACAGTCTGATTGAGGTTGTCCTACAGTTTCTCGATTGTGTATGTTGTATTGTCCTGCTGGTAGACGCCAACATGCTGAGGAAAAGCAAACTACATATCGGAATGAAAATAATCAATTATTGACAATATAATGTAAATGTATCGATAAAAACATCTACTCCCAAGCGGTGGCAGGAAAAAACACACACAGAAAGGTTTAACTTTTACAAGCTTTCAGAGCTAGTGGCTCCTCCATCTGATGAGAGTTTAAGGTGTAGAAAGAGGGATGAAGGAGGAGGACTGGAGATTACGAAAAGGGATGCAGTTCAGAAAAGTCACTCAGAACCCCAGGTCATGGGAGACCAACTGGATGGGATGAGAGCAGAGGTCAAACATAAAGTTTGACCTCTGCTTAAGACAGTATTACTACTCAGGGCACATATTGGTTGAAAGCACTGATGATGGCTGTTAATCAATTGAAATCGATTTGCAAAAGTTAATAAATAAAACATGATTTTGTGACTGGTTGCTGCATATTTGGTAATTTTTTGTTGACACATTTATCCTATTGCAACACTAGCCGGTCAATTCCATCCTTGAAGAAGCTAGGAGGCTGCTGTTGTATCGAGGCCTGGATCCATTCACACACTTTGCCATCTGTTGCAAATCAATGTCTGTGAATAGCTTGTTTTAGAGGTCCAAACACATGAAAGTCACATCGTGAAAGGTCAGGACTGTACAGTGAATATTCCAGAATTTCCCACCGAAACAACCATTTCCAGTGAGATGACATGATGAGCCTATTTGGGATGAGCATCATCTTCCAGTGACTCACACCCCTCAAGAAATCATTTGCACCATTCCACAACATTTGAATGACTCATACTGTGCTCACCGTGCACAGCCTTAATCCGTTGATACATTTCTTGGCCTCCAACTCCCTCTGCCGCCGAAAATCAAATCACTCCTCTTTGTTCCTGCTTACTTGCCTGCATATTTGGTAGAGGATGATAACTTGTGTGACCACCTTCTCTTCAGTGTGGAATCATTCTGGTACTATGCAACATCAAATGGTGTGCGTGCATCAGTCTCTCTACTAATAGATGGCGTCACCATACCCACAGTTACGTGGTGCCACCTTATGTGCATGGCAAAGGTAGACGCATTGACCAGGTTTCATTTGAATGAATCTCATACATTAACACTAGAGTCCAGTAGCTTGTAAATACTTGTTGAGCAAACGTGCAGGCTACATACATAGTCCAACAAGAAATTATGTTATTTACAAATTAGGACATAATTTAAAGAAAACACCTTGTATAAATACCACACATCTTTATTTTTATTGTCTTTACACATAAAAGTAATGAAATTTAAAGTTTCAACTATCATAAACAAAGAAATAAAAAACTCTTTAAAAATCAATGTTCAATCATCGATTTTGATGATGTTCATATAATTTTAATTTCAAAAATAATACCCATTAGTTTCCTGATTTCTGATGTACTAATTGAACCAATAAACAATTTTTCACGACCATCTTCATTCAGTTGGCATACATTCAGGGCACAAGATGATCACTACAAATGCATCCCATACATCTGCCACATTGTTTACGTGTGCTGTGATTGCGAGACCTGCTACAAAAAGAGCAACGGCCAACTCCTCCATGAGTAAGTATAACAGGGTGCATGAGTTGTTCTGAAAGTTCCAGAAGTAGTCTGCATTTTAGTTTGACAGCTCTGGGAATGTTTTGTTGAGATATTTGACACTCAATAGAAGGTCTTTCTAGTGGGAATCGTAATTCTTGTAGGTAGTGATGGTGGATGACTTACATTTCAGAGTTGTTCATCTGATATATCACAAGACCATTTATGCCTGGCATACTGACAAAACTGTAAAACAGAGTGAGAGGCCATCAGCAACTGTTTCAAGTAACATCATATTGTCCACACATTTTATCAAAAAGATCAATGCCACACTTTGTTTGATTATAAAATGTGATGATTTCTGGTTTTCTAGCATCACCACTAGCAGCATCAATTTTGTCATCATTGTGAAGTGTAGATAAAAACAAAACTACTTTATTTCACATAACTGACTAGAATGCAATCAGGTTGAAACCCAAAAATGGTTTCGTTTCTTTCTCAGTTTTGTGCTGTTTTGAACAATTCAGGTATCTCTGGTTTATTCTTTCTTAGTGTTCCTATGACTGTAATCTTGTGAGTCAACAGTTATTTGTGTGTAGGCACACTGGTAAACCAGTTTTTCATAGTGATATTGCATCCCGGGCAATATAATGGACTCAGAATTCAATGGACCATATCAGGCACTTTATTTGATTCCCTAAATGGTCCCTCTGTTTGCATGCCTGCATAAATCTCAAAATTATAGGCATATGTATACTTGAAGCCACTGCTGTAATGATCTTTGTACTGAACTTATCTGGTTTGTTTGACACGTACATCGCAGAACCGCAGCAACCCTCGAAACCGATTAACTGATCATCAGTCATAAGATATTCGCTTGGAGTGTAATAGTTCTTACAGTTCTGAATCATTATGCTAGTAATGTGGTGTATTGCAGCTAATTAGTCATTTGCTTGATCATCCTGCCTCTCTCTTACATCATCAAAGCAGAGAACTCGCAGTAGGATTCGGAATCTACTCTCTGACATAGTTGTATATACTAATTCAGTGCCAGTACCTTCTGAATTGTCTCAAAAGTCTTTCAGATTTGTTCACCCTGCACGGTAGGTTCCAATTACTAATAAAATTCCTATAATTGCCTTGATTTCTATCAGATCAGTATGAACTGCATCTCTGTCTCTCTGATATTTGCTTCATACGGTGTCAATACAAATGTCGAATCAACGAGAATGTTACAACAATCACAATAAAAAAATAGCAGAAATGATAGAAGAGCTGTTTTAGCATTTTTAACCAAACCTATTGGGCCTGATGAATGAGTCAAAATGTTGTGAGGTCTGATTCTTGAAATGGGTGGCAGGAACGTGCCCCATTTCATGCCATTACTTATTGAAATGTTGCCAAAGCTGACAAAGGGATATCTTCATCAGCAT
The DNA here is from genome assembly GCF_023898315.1 of Schistocerca nitens. Taxonomy (NCBI): domain Eukaryota; kingdom Metazoa; phylum Arthropoda; class Insecta; order Orthoptera; family Acrididae; genus Schistocerca; species Schistocerca nitens. The sequence goes on along the minus strand of NC_064618.1, from coordinate 17,859,594 downwards.
CATCTTCTTCACCCTCCTGTTCTAGACCAGAGTTGTGAGGAGACACACAGGGGATGTTTTGTTCCACAACCCCTCCTTCCTCCCGACTTTCGCTCAAAACATCACCATCTTCATCGTCCTCCAGTAGCCATCTCTGAATCTGTTCATCCATCTGATTTATATAACCCGCCATTTAAAAATACAATATAAAGAATAAGAAATGACTCTTAACTGCAAAAATGTATACAAATGACAATACTATAAAATATGTAATGCTTTTTTAGTATTTATTACAGTAATTGTATCATATTTACCTCAGTTTCACAACTCGTGCAATCAGAAATTTAACTTCCACGAATGGCTGTGTGGGCTAAAGACTAGCCCACAGACTTCAACGACAATTTATTTACACGTCTTTGTGCCACAGGAGTTGGCACACTAGTAGCAAGAATTGGGATTCATACCAGAGGAATACACAAAAATTGTTGAAAATAAATGACTGTTTTACTCACTGGGCTACACATATTGCCCAAGTGGGCACTCAAGTGTGGATATAGGGGTGGACATGGTACCCAAGGATAGATGTACACTTACATTGATCCTCTGTGCTTTCCAGAATAATGAGATCACCCAGGAAATGCCATGAAAACATTCCCAAGAATATAACATTCCCTCCTCCAGCCTAGAAGCTTCTGACAATTATTGGAGGGTGCATGCTTTTCAGTGTGTTGCACCTTACATGCCAGTGGCCATCTGTCTGTGGACCATAAACGTGGTTCATCTGAAAAGGTCACATGTCACCCCTCAGTGGGTGTCCAGTTCTGGTGCTGGCATGCAGAATTCCACCTTTCACCCAAATGCATTTCAACAGCCACTATTCAGTCTTGTCAGCTACAGCCCACGGTGTACCACAGTTGCCTCGGTGCCAGTTTTATATACCCTCACTTGCCAGTGCTCCCACCTGACATCTCTGTGGGATTATCTTGTGTTTACTTTGTAATTAGTTGGCAGTCACATTAATATGACTGATCGTGTAGAAGAAGATACAGTTGCAGAAAGAAGAGTTACCAGTGCAGTGCAATGCAATCACCAGGAGGTTTACTAAATAATGAGAAACAAATGAATGTGGACATTACAAAATCAGTTATACAGCAGTAGAGAATGCTTCATCAAAAAGAGTGCAAGTCTTAATAAATAAGAAGCCTGCTGAAAATAAAATGGCCAATCTTAAACAGAGAACAGTTCAAGAAATAACAAAGCTCAAAGATAAAAAAAATTATTCTGCAAAATGGAAAGAAAGACGTTTATCTAAGAAAGTTAAACACTGAATATTTTACTTGAAATTTAACATTTGACATAAATTTTATACTTTCATAGTTGTTATACTGTCTTCTGAAGAAGCTTGCACAAGATAGAGTAGCACGGAGAGCTGCATCGAACCAGTCTCGAGACTGAAGACCACAACAACAATGTACTGTCTCAAGAAAAATTGTAAGTTTTGACTGCATTAATATGTTTAAACAATTTATGTTTTAATTGATGTGATGATAAATATATCTGAAAATAGTCATGATATATCCAAGGTGAGAGAGGAATGTTTTTATAGCATCTGATGATTAGCGTATTATAAGTCGTATGTAGTTACATTATTCGTGCTGACATTTACTTAAAGTGATACACGAATTATTACATTTAGCTTTTATTATACTGGCTTTTATGTTCAGGTCCACTGAAAAAGTTTTTGCAATTGTACCGTGCACTTTTTTGAAAGGAATGATGGAAAAGTCATGAAAAAGTCATAAATTTGATCTTTTGAAAGTCAGTAGACACCCTGTAATATGAAACTACAAACAGCTTACTAAACAGTTTATTGTAGCCCAGATAACCAGCTCCTCAGATGAAGAAGATATTGTCAAAATTTATGATGAAATAAAATAAATTTCTCTACATGTAAGTTAAAGTTGCCTTCTTGTGTCCATCGGTATGTGTAGGCCAATCTCAGAAACAGCTGTAGAGATTTTGATCTGGTTTTGACTAACAATTGCACTGATTTACAAGGAAGGTGTAGTTGTAGTTTACAAGTATTTCATATAAATTGTATGAATTATGATGAATTAAATTTAAGTTGTGGGAACGTCATCATTATCACCCAGTGAACAGCTGCTATAACTCTAGAGAGTGGCAGTGACTCACAATTGGTGTGGTAGTCTACTGGTAAAGCATTTGACTGAAGACCAAAAGATTGTAAGAATTACTCCTGCTGAGGTCTCATGTTTATTTACTCTATCTTTTAAACTAGCATTCACCTATCAAAGATGGGTAGACTCACCAGAAATAAAATGTGGCTTGGATCAATGTTCCACTGTAGCTCCCTTTTCCCAGTTGGATAACTGGTTAGGGACATGCAAATAATCTAAGGGACATCCAGTTGATTGCAATCATTATGCTCATTATGCTCATTGCAATCATTATGCTCATTATGCTCATTATGCTCAGCTTTGTTTATATAAAGGAAGGTTTTACAGTAGCACAGCATATGACTCCACTTTCAGTTTTTAGGTTTCGGCTTACCTTGAGTCAAACATAGATAACCACAATTCTCTGCATGGTGGAGGGAAAGATGTTATTTGTGTGAACACTTTCGAATTATGCAAAAAACCTGTAAAAAATTTTCTACTGGCACGATAGAGGTTTAGGTCTTTTAAAAATCATAAAGACATGGGCAATATGTTCTTGAATGGGATTCAGACATTTCTTCAGCAGAATATACAAGATTTTGAAATACTACTATGGAGCACATTTTGAAATATGGTAAGACTGTCAATTTCTGATTCCCACACATTAGCAATCACGGATCACCCTCTTAATTCACTGCAGTTTCTTCGAACAATGGGCAGTGACTTACTCAAACTTGAAGTATTCTGATAAATATGACCAATAACAGAAATATAACCATATTATTATGTGATGTGAGATTTACAGTTTCAAATAATCAACTGTTTTTAACCCTGCAATTGTCTGTGAACAATGACTTAGTGAAAAAAATATTCAAATTCAAAATGCTTTATTTTTATTCAAGTAAAATGTATTCTGAACAACTATTTCAACAACTTTGTTTATATACAGTATGTTCTTTCAGCAACACAACAGGTAACTCAATGTTCAGCTTTCTGCCTCCTTTGAATCAAACTGAGATGTGGAGCCCATGATAAAGAATGTGGTAATAAGTCTCAACAATGCATCATAGTGCATACTAAGCTCCTCATGATGTGTTCTGTAACATGTGCTAAACACGTAGATCATGCCTGTTTTTTCATATTTTCTGCAATTCAATGACCACAGTGGTTGTAACAACTCAAAATGACAACAACAAGTTGCACAACACAAACAGTGAGGAGGACCATCATTATAATGCCCAGAGAGAACCTCAGTGGGCAAAAATACATGTTTGAAGAAGCATAAGGAATACCATTCAAGTAAAATCCATCAATGGGACAGGAGCAGATGCAAACAATGACCTCGATCTGGCAGGAAAAATGCCTGGCTTTATCTAGGCAACCTAAAAGAAAGTAAAACTTCAGAAAAGGTTAGAAGTTACCTAGAGAGAAAAGGGATCAAATATTGCATAGCATATGGAGAACTACGCACACAAGGAGACAAAAAGGTCTTCAAAATAGAGTCTCCATTTGTATTTATTGAGCATCCAGAATGACCAGAAATTTGGCCATAAGGAGTAAGAGCATTTTCAGACAATATGCCACAGTGAAGGGGCAGAACTGCAATACACACACAAAAATTCTCTTATGGAACATCAAAGGGTTAAAAAATGTGACATTGTTCATACTGACAGAGACTCTAGCAAGATACAGCACCATCATCCACACAGAAATGTTTTTAATAGAAGAGTATACCATAAAAGGCTACAACACATTTCACTCTTTTTCATGCCAATCCACAGGCAGACAGAAGAGGAGTTTCCATTCTCCTCAAACTGTGCCTAGGATTAACTAAACGAACAATAATAAATGAAAACACAGTTATTGTTCCAAAAAATTGCGTCACAATAGAGGTGTATATGCTCAACCACAAACGACAGTAGAAGATGAAATTGTAGAATAACAGAAGTACTAACACAAATGAAGGTAAACAAAGGAGTAATCCCGGCAGGCAATATCAAAATAAGGATAGGCAAACCAACCACTGAAACAGGACTGATCCTAGAACGCTGGGAGGAGGAGGAGGAGGATATCGTGTCATCGACTGACCCAACCTGAAAACCTACACAGCACCTTATGGGACCAGTGCAATAGACCTCATATTATTTAGAGGCAATGGCATAAAGTCAATTAACCTGAAAGCACTCTGGACATCAGTGGTAGCACTGATAAGAAAACATATTCCAGTCACAACAACTTTTTTATTATTTCAGCCATTACCAACAACCAATCCTGAGATATACAGGAAATTACACACAGACAAGTTAAAAGAAATCATAGAGAAAATAGAAAAAGCAACATGTCTAATATACATGGGTGGCAAAAGAATTTGAACAATGGTAGTAATGGTATGGTTGTGTTCAACATTCAACAATGCAGGTAAGGCACGTTTCACACTGGACTGTGCACTTTCACTACGGACCAGGCATCAATGCAGGTTTTTTACAAGTAATGCACACTTCATATTTGCATTCAGAGGCTGAGGCAATGAAAGACCTAACAGAGTTCCAAAGTGGCCAATTGTGGGGGCCTGATTAGCTGGAGCATCAGCAACCAAGGCAGCCAACTTATTGAATGTTTCAAGAGCAACTGTTTCAACAATCATGACAGCCTACACCACACACAAAAAGACATCATTGTGTAAATGTAATAGTGGTGCAAATCAAAACTAAATTACAGAGATCGTCATAGCTAACATGAATTGTGTCAAAGCAACACAAAACTATGGCAGCTAATGTGACTTCAGAGCCCAATAGCCATCTTCAAGACCCCATGTGTATCACCACTGTCCACTGAGAACACCATAAAGCAAATATTCACGGACGAGCTGCTACACCGAAACCATTAGTGACAACAACCAATGCAAATAAGTGTAAAACATGGAGTCCAAAGCAAAAATCCTGGATGGCTGATCAGTGGAAACATGTCATAAGGTCCGACAAGTCAACATTTTTGTTATTTCCGATATCAGATAGGGTTTACATCTGAAGAACTCCAAAAGAAGCCTACAATACTGATTGCTCGATTCCAATGGTTAAGCACAGAGGTGGAAGTGTGATGGTGTGTGCAGCGATATCATGTTATCCTGCTACTCCCATCATTACTCTCAAAGGACATGTTACAGCCAATGATTATGTGAACATTTTAGGTGATCAGGTGCAGCTCATGATTCAAATGTTGTTCCCCAACAATAATGCCATATTTCAGGATGGTAATGCACCCATTCACACAGCCAGGACAGTACAATCACAGTATGAGAAACATGCAACTTAACTGCAGTGTCTTCCCTGGCCAGCACAGTCACTGGACTCGAACATTATCAAACCCTCGTGGGAGTATTGGAGTGCAGACTCCAGAGCAGAGTCTGCCTCCCTCATCACTACAGGTGTTAGAAGAGGTTCCAATCAAAGAGTGGCATAGCATTCCACTGGAGACTATAAAATCATTATATGCCAGTATTCCAAGAAGAATTGCAGCTGCATTACAGGCAAATGGTGGCCCAACCGCTTATTAATAAACCATTCCCAAATAAGTACATGTGTTCACATTATTTTGCCTATTGCCTACAGTTACATCAGGAAATGGAAGCAGTGAAACTATGCACAGCATCTCTGCAATCCTGTCACACAAAAGTACGAAATTGACACCATGGTTCAACAAGGAGGGTCATGATGAATGGCTGAAGACACTATCAGCACTACACTAAGTCAAACCCGCAATGCACCAATATTATCTATCACTATATGCCTGGTAGAGGAGGTATACAAAACACTAATCAAGAAGATGATGGTTGACCAAATAGAAGAAGATGCTAGATGATGAGCAGAACATGCTCAATGAGACCCATTCATAGTGCTGGGAAAACCAAGACCACCAGCAATAAGGGAAACCCATTTTGAAGCTGTCCTAAACCACCTCCAACACAAGGACAAAGCCTGCACTGTATAGCAGAAACCATATAAAGTCACTCCCCTATAACAAGACAAGAATACACCAAGCAAAGGCAAATGGCAAAAAGGCTTCAGGGCCAGATGGCATATATGCAGAACACCTCAAAGAATACTATCATATGATGGAAGACTACTGGATGGGACTGTTCAACATGAGCAAATATCAGAATAATGGAGACCATCAAGGATGAGAAACCTTTTCAAAGGGAAAGGAGAAATCTGCAACCTGAACTCATACAGAGGTATAGCCTTCGAAAATACATCATTCAAAATTTTCATGGAAATATTAACCAGCAGGTTTACCATTGAATAGATGCCCGAATACCAGAAAACCAATTCAGTTTCAGGAAAGGAAGAAGCACCCTACTTAACAGAGCAAGCTTAAGACAAATTACTTATTTTTTAGTCTTTACAGCAAAGCCTTTGACACCATTAACCATCTGAAAAGTCAGCCTGTTAGTTGGTGATGCACACCAAATAACGAAAGTACTTTCAGACATTCTAAACTACAACCACATCCAAATATCTGATGATAATGCCATATCCAAGAATTTATCACAAATAAATGGAGTACCACAAGGACACCCAAGTAGACCAAAACTGTTCAACATCTGGCAACAGATGTCACAAAGATCATTATGGACAGCTCATCAACTGGTGACGTGTAAGCGTTGACTTGTACCTGATGCAGATGACATGGTAGTATGTTCAGAAGACAGAAAAGAGCTACAAAATGTGCTGACAAGACTCATATCATGATCTCTGGAAACTGACCTACAAATCAACAACAGCAAAACCAAACAGGTGATTTTCAGAAGAGGTGGTAAACTGTCACCGGAAGACAAAATAGGCTATTAAAAGTGCCACCAAAATAAATATCTCAGAGTTACTCTGTAAACAGTATTGATGTAATTCAATGCCCACGTGAAAAAAAGCAGTAATAAAAGCCATTTACAACCCCCAACAGCCTGAAAAACTTTCAACGAAAATGGCATTGGCATCATTTAAAATGAGCATAGCACCAATAGCAATGTATGGAATCCATATAATCTGGTACAAACTGAAAATCAGCGATCTCATAACATTAGAGAAAATCAAAACCTGCTGTATGTAACAGATCCTGGTCATTTGGGAGGAAAGTGGGTACAAGACTGGCTTGCGCTCCTTGAAAGAAACCTTCTTCATAGAATACTTCATAATGCAGATGTTCTCGCCAAACACTAAGGCCTTTGATAGCAAACACACCAACAACTCATACAAAAATCCAACTTCATCTGGAATGACTTCTACTCAATCATTGCCATAATGACAAAAGAATGCAAACAGTTAGACTACAAACACGGACATGTAGTAACATGTTATGCAACACATGGTTTTCACGACAAGTTCTTCCAGAATAAGAGATTCCACCAGCCAAATGAAGAATACTTGTATGAACTGTGCAGTGAACACTGTGAAAGATATCGTGCAAAAAACTGCAGAACAAGAACGTCAATAATAAAACTAGGATTAAAGTAACATAACTCAATTTTGATTTGAATTTTGTACTTGTTTTTTATTTGCACGTTGCACATTTTTAATTAACAATAGTAAATAATTTTAAAAAGTTCAGTCTGTGCACAGAGCAACCAGTAAACGGAATGAAACAAAAATTTGATGTTCACTGATTATAAATAAAAACTCTGAGATTTGCCAATGACGCTGTAATTTTATCAGACATAGCAAAAGACATGGAAGAGCAGTTGAACAGAATGGACAATGTCATGAAGAGAGAGTATAAGATGAGCATCAATGAAAACAAAACAAGGGTAATGGAATGTAGTTGAATTAAATCAGGAGATGCTGAGGGAATTAGATAAGGAAATGATACACTAAAAGTAGTATATGCAATTTTTTTTTTTTTTTTTTTTTTTTTTTTTTTTTTTTTTTTTTTTTTTGTATGAGCAGTAAACTAACTGATGATCACTGAAGTAGAGAGAGTATAAAATGTAGACTGGCAATGGCAAGAAAAGCATTTCCAAAGAAAACAAATTTGTTAATGTAAGATTGAAGTATTTGTCTGCAATGTAGCCTTCTATGGAAGTGAAACATGGGTGATAAACAGTTCAGACAAGAAGAAAATTGAAGCTTTTGAAATGTGTTGCTACAGAAGAATGCTGAAGAATGGGTAGATCATGTAACTAATGAGAAAGTACTGAATAGAACTGTGTAGAAAAGAAATTTGTGCCACAACTTGACTGAAATATGGGATCAGTTGCTGGGACACATTCTGAGATGTCAAGCAATCACCTATTTAGTACTGGAGGGAAGAGTGGCGAATAAAATTTGTAGAGGGAGACCAAGAGATGAATACAGTATGCAGATTCTGGAGGATGTTGGTTACAGTAGTTATTCAGAGATGAAGAGGCTTGCACAGGACAGAGTAGTTTCAAGAGCAGCAACTTCAGACTGAAGATCACAACAACAACAACAACAACAACAGTAATATGAGAGAAGAGCTAAACTAACTACACAGGGGAATGTGAATGGTTGACCACATAAAAAACATGGATAAATTCATTAAACTCATTAAAAACTTAGTTAACAGGCCAGACAGTTCACAAAAGCTTAAAAGTCATTCTACATTCACCTGACTGTTAATTAAAATAGAGTGTAAATCTGTCAACAGATGAGCTGCTGTCCTCTGTTCTCTCACCAGAGCAAGAAGCCATGCATCATAGAACTGTGGTCCCTATGAAGACAATTGGGAAAGAGCTCATCCCATCTGTGTGACTGGAAGGAGATATCCCTGGCCATGTTGTGGACTTTGCTACACACAGCTTATTGTCTGTCACTTCCAGTCTCTCTTCTTCCATCAATGTATGACTCTGCACTTTAACAGCGAGGTGAGGGAGATGGCACATGGAACTATCTGATGGTCATTTATGGCTGCTACATCTGCCATTTCATTACCCCTGTACACCAATACCCAGCAGACAGACACCTGCTTCTCCAGCCTTTGTAAGTGGAGAAGAGCATCCTGGATATTCTGCAGGGTACAGATGTCATACAGAAGTAAGAGCACTTAGAGAGACAGAACACATTAGGAATTTAGCATTTGTGACACATCTAGTCTGCTCCAGCACACTTAGGTTTGTGTATGATTCAGCACCGAAGACAATGGATTCTTGAGGTAACCAGATCTTGAGGTCATGATCAGTGAAAACAACAGAGCAGTCAACAAAGTCCCCAAGTTTAGACCCATCCGTGAATACAGCTATATAGGTGTGGTGCACATTTAAAATGCAATAAACTGATGAATTAAAAACAGATGCAGGAGTGCAGCATCCTGTGAATTGCAATAAATATAAAATCCTTTGAGACTTTAGTGCAACCGGAGAGACAATGAGTTAAAACCCTGGATTTGGAGTTGTAGTTTCCCACACCTAGTGGCAACTAGACACGCTTCACAAAGACCATGAATGACGTTGTTATTCATAGGCAATTGGACAAAAGGTATTCCATAGCTGGAAGAGCAACAGTATGGTATGCTGGTAAATTGAGAACAGCATGGATTTTATATGCATGAAGCGTCACAGGGGAGTTGCTGTAAATGGTGGCTTTCTACTTGTGCAGCTGGTCCTATAAATACCAGTGGCCTGCCTGATCTGCTCTGGTGGATAGCATCAATGACCTTCTGGTAAGAATGTCTTGCTGATCCATATACCAACCATAGTCTAGTCACAGACTCACAAAAGCCATATAAAAATGGAGCAGACGTGCCCTGTCTGCTCCCCAAGACCTGTGGCTAAGGCGATGTTCAGTGCTTTCTGGTTCCTCGTCTACAAGTCCTTTAGATGTGGTAACTGTGGCAGTATGGAATCAAAATGAGTCCCAGAAACCTCAGCAAGTCTTTAAAATGTAGGATGGTGTCCCTCATAAGCAATTCAAATAAATTAAAAATATACAAGAACAATTAAAATTAACACACACACTTATCTGCAGAAAATACAAAACCTGTCTTTGTAACACACTCATTAAACCTCTTCACTGTAAGTTGTAACTGTGAGTCACTGTTATACTGCTGGCACAGGAACAGAAAACCGCAAAATCATCCACAAATACGCAGAATTAGACAGGGCTCCATACCGTAGAAGTTATATTGATAATGGCTGTGACAAAGAGGGTGCCAAATGATGATGGACAGACAGTCACAAAAGCCCCACTGATGAAGCTGACAGAATATTGTGCCTCTGAGCAGTGACAAAATCCTCACTCATGTCGAAAAATGTACTTATACAGTGCTGTTTACATAGGAAAGCCTCTTGCAGGCTCAATCAAACAATGGAAAATCCAGGACGGAATGTAACAATATTGTGAAAACGATAGTCATTTCTCACCATATAGCAGAGATGCTGAGTCACAGACAGGCACAACAAACAGGACTTGGTTGGAAATAGGCAACATACACTCTTGGACACACACACACACACACACACACACACACACACACACACACACACACACACACACACACACACACACGCGCGCGCGCGCGCGCACATGACCACAATCTCTGGCTGCTGGGGCCAGACTGCAAGCAGTAGGTCATGATAGGAGAAGCATCCGGGTGGTGAATATAATGAGGAGGCTGGGATGGGGAGGAGAAGGAATAGCAGGTTAGGGGTGGGGAATTGTGAAGTGTTACTGGTAGGAGCATACAGGTATTAGGTGGAGAGAAGGAATATACAGGTCTTGCATCTGGGTCTATTACAATGATATGGGACATCAGGCAAGGAGTTGGTTGAAGAGGTTGTGTATGGTTGTGTATGTTTTTTCTTCTAGTACACAATACAAATGGCATGCTTGGAACAAGAGTACCATAAGGAACTTTAGCCAGAAGACCAGTTGTTTCAGATATACTCCAAGTTTTCCATGCCAAAATATTAGCATATGATTAAAACTGTGTGCCGGACCGAGACTCGAACTTGGGACCTTTGCCTTTCGCGGGCAAGTGCTCTACCGACTGAGCTACCCAAGCAGAGCTAAGCTTTCGCACTCCTCGACGTTTGCAGAGCGAATGACGCTCCGTGCTGCGGCACAGCTGGACCCCAGCACAGCTTATTGCACCACAACTTCCGGTCGCCACGCGCTCGCAGCGTGCCTTATCAGTCCCAACTGCCGTGACCGGAAGCCAATGGCATGCAAGGAGTGCGGAAGCTTAGCTCTGGGCGTTCACTGGGTGTTGGCTTGCTACGTTCACTTGTGTTAACGTGCCACATCATCACTGGTGGCGCAGTGTACCTGTGTATCGCGGTTTGAAGGTGATTGATATTGACCTTCAAGAGCAGTTTTCCAAACAGCAGTTGATCGGAGGCCCGAATGTTTTTCGTGGTTTGCACCTGAACTTTACCTGTGATGTACAGGCTGTGTTTGGTGGTTTGACATGGCTGACCTTGGCTGTTGTTTGGGGCAATCATGCTGATTATGGTGGCCTTGAAGCTTTTCCAGATGCTAATATTTTGGCATGGAAAACTTGGAGTATATCTGAAACAACTGGTCTTCTGGCTAAAGTTCCTTATGGTAGGAAGGAGAGGCACACAGCAGTCATTTGCAATCCCATTAGTTTTTATTATTCTTGCAAATCTGGATTTCAGGTATAATTAGCCATCTTCAGTGCTAAAACACATGGAAAAATTACAGAATCAAATTTTTGCTGTAAACAACCACCTCAGTGTTCTTCTGCATATACACTTGTAAGAAGATATGGTGACTTGAACTGCCACAACTATGTTGAATTGTAACAAAAATGGTATGTTGACCAAAGTGGATTGCTGTTATCGGATAACATGGTGTTTACTTATTGTTCTATGTAAAGTAAATTAATTTTGATTCTGTAATTTTTCCTTATATTTTAGCACTGAAGATGGCTATCTATAGCCAAAATCTAGATTTGCAAGGATAATAAAAACTAATGGGCTTGCAACTGTGCATCTCTGTTTCCTTATAGTCTATGGTTGCTGTGCACAACAGTTCCTGATGGAATCAAAGTTGGATATAGTGTAGGTTCAGTGGTCAGTGTAATACCACTCTGGGAGGGGCGGGAAGGATTCCTCATTTCAGGGCATGACAAGAAGTAATCAAAACCGTGGCAGAGAATTTGATTCAGTTGTTCTAGTCCTGGGTGGTACTGAGTCACTAGTGGAATGCTTGTCTGTGGCTGAACAGTGGGACTTTGGAATATGGTGGGTGACTGGAGAGATAAGGCACAGGGTATCTGATTTTGTATCAGGTTGGGAGGGTAATCGTGGTCTGTAAAGTCTCAGTGAGACCCATGGTATATTTTGAGAGGGACAGCTCATCACTACAGATGTGACAGGCACAGGTGGCTAGGCTCTATGGAAGGCACTTCACGGTATGGAAGGGGTGGCAGTTGTCGATATGGAGGTATTGCTGGTGGTTTGTAGTTCTGATATCGACAGAGGTACCGACTTTGCCATCTTTGGGGTGGAGGTCAACTTTGAGGAAGGTGGCTTGTTGGGTTGAGTAGGACAATGTGAAGTGAATTGGGGCAGAAGGTGGTGAGGTTCTGGGGGAATGTGGGTAGGATGTCCTCACCCTCAATCGAGATCACGAAGATGTCATCAGCGTATCTAAACCAGGTGATGGTTTTGGGATTCTATGTCTTTAGAAAGGATTCTTCTAGATGGCACATGAATAGGTTGGCATAGGATTGTGCCATTTTGGAGCCCGTAGGTGTACCCTGGAAGCAATTTTGGGTGAGTATCCAGGTGGTCATGGTGACTACGAAGGAGGTTGTAGGTTCGGAATCCATCAAGCATTGGGAAAAGTAGTTTTCAATAGCAGTAAGGCCATGGGCATTAGGGATGTTACTGAAAGGGAGGTGGCATCAATAATTGTTCGCAGGGTGCCATGTGGTAAAGGAACTCCTGTTCCTTTACCACATGGTGCCCTGCTCATCGCTATTGATGCCACTGAACCATTATCAATCAGGCACAAATGTCCTTGCAATACCTCCTCTCCATCTGTAAAATTCTTTACCCTATAAATGAATACCTAGAACAGTAATCTTGCTACTTATGTTAAACTGAAAACATTGAGCAATGGAGTGAAGTAAACTTAACCAATCTTTGCAATATAATACATTAGGATACTATATGTTAATATATGTTTACAATGTTAACTGATAATTTCCAGTATCTGTAACACACTGTGTACCATCAGATCACATGGAATAAATAAATAAATAAATTCCTGGATTCCATATCACATATTGCAACTCTTGCCCAGCAGGAACTAGATCAGCATGCACAACGCCATCTCGAAAAATGCTCCACCCTGTTCATTTCCTACTCCCACCTTGAACTACCACTACCACACCTCTACAACAATCCCCAAACTTCCTGCACATCCCCACATGGCTGACAAAACATGTGTTGTAGACTTACTACATTCATCCCAACCTCAAAAACTCCCTCCCGTCACCATGCAGAATCCAGAACCTAAACAAACCCAAATCAAAGCCATGAACCTTTCCCCCAAAAGACTTGTGGTTGTTGTTGTGGTATTCAGTCCTGAGAATGGTTTGATGCAGCTCTCCATGCTACTCTATCCTGTGCAAGCTTCTTCATCTCCCAGTACCTACTGCAACCTACATCCTTCTGAATCTGCTTAGTGTATTGATCTCTTGGTCTCCCTCTACGATTTACGACTTACAATCTACGACTTAGCCACCCAGAAGTATCAGTCCTTTCCAAAGGCCTCACCTTTCACCTTACTCCCTAATTCAATCATGCAGGACTCATTAAAGACCTTCTCACCTTCTCCCAGTCCCTACAGTGAAAACAATTTTTTGTCACCAACCCTACAAATCACACTCAAGCAAAGAGCAATGTTGAATCCAGCCTGACTCAGTTCACTCCTCTATCCAACCGTGATGCACTCGCACTGCCCCCATATCACCCCCTGTTACTTTCCAAAATTTCATACCTTGAATCTTGCTTATGTCAGTTTCCCAATCCCTCAACATGAAAATTAGCTTCACATAGGCAGAAAGAAGTGCAATCCACCGCCTAAAAACTGATCCTGGCCTTATAATCCTACCTGCTGAGAAAGGCTCCACCACTGTTGTTTTGAACCTCAAGGATTACCTGGCCGAAGGACTCCACCACCTACACACCACCTACACACCCTGCCACAGTAACCCCATTCCAGAAATCCAGCAGGATCTTCAGTCTCTCCTAAAATATGTAGGCCAATCCCAGAACCTCACCCTGTGATCCATCTCTCTCCTCACACGTATCATTCCCAGCACTCCACTTTTACATGCTTCCTAGAGTCCAGAAACCCAACCACTCAGGACAGCCCATAGTGACCATTTACTGTGCCAAACTGAGAGAATCTCTGCTCTTGTATCCCAACACTTTTAGCCTATTATCCACAGCCTACCACCATATATAAAAATTACTAACCATTTCCTCCATCAATTCTCCACAGTTCCAGTTCCTTTACCGCATGGTGCCCTGCTCATCACTGTTGGTGCCACGTACATTTATTCTAATAACCCTAATGCCCAGGACCATCTGCTATTGAACACTACCTTTCCCAGTGCCTGACAGATTCCAAACCTACAGACTACTTCCTAGTCAACATGGTCAGCTATATCCTTACCTACAATTACTTCTCCTTTGCAGGTATTACCTACAAATAAATCCAGTTTAGCTATGGGCACTTGCATGGCATCACCTGTCATGGGTCATCAACAGGAATCCTTCCTAAACACCCAGAATCCCAAACCCCTAACCTGCTTCAGATTCAATCATGACATCATCTTGATCTGGAATGAGGGTAAAGTCACCTTATTCACACATTCCTCCAGAACCTCAACACCTCCTCCCCCCATTTGCTTCACCTAATCCTCCTCAACCTCAGAAGCCACCTTCCTTGATGTTGACCTGCACCTCAAAGAGGGCCAAGTCAGTAGCTCTGTCCTAAACAAACCTACCAACCTCCAGCAGTACCTCCACTTCGAGAACTACCACTCATTCCGTACCAAGAAGCCCCTTCTGTGCAACCACATCATCATCAGCTTTCTACAATATTAGCAGGTCCTTTGCCTCTCCATTTTCTGTGATCCATTGCTTCCTTCTTAAGGCTGCTGTATGATATACTGTCCATCACATCATCCAGTATCTGAAATCTTTTCCTACCTCACTTCCTTTTCCCTTCTACATGTTTTCGTTGTGGTCTTCAGTCCTGAGACTGGTTTGGTGCAGCTCTCCATGCTACTCTATCCTGTGCAAGCTTCTTCATCTCCCAATACGTACTGCAGCCTACATTCTTCTGAATCTGTTTAGTGTATTCATCTCTTGGTCTCCCTCTACGATTCTTTACCCTCCACGCTGCCCTCCAATACTAAATTGGTGATCCCTTGATGCCTCAGAACATGTCCTACCAACTGATCCCTTCTTCTTGAAAAGTTGTGCCACAAACTCCTCTTCTCCCCAATCCTATTCAATACTTCCTCATTAGTTATGTGATCTACCCATATAATCTTCATCATTCTTCTGTAGCACCACATTTCAAAGGTTTCTATTCTCTTCTTGTCCAAACTATTTATCGTCCATGTTTCAGTTCCATACATGGCTACACTCCATACAAATACTTTCAGAAACGACTTCCTGACACTTAAATCTATACTCGATGTTAACAAATTTCTCTTCTTCAGAAATACTTTCCTTGCCATTGCCAGTCTACATTTTATATCCTCTCTACTTTGACCATCATCAGTTACTTTACTCCCCAAATAGCAAAACTCCTTTACTACTTTAAGTGTCTCATTTCCTAATCTAACTCCCTCAGCATCGCCCGACTTAATTCGACTACATTCCATTATCCTTGTTTTGCTTTTGTTGATGTTCATCTTATATCCTGCCTTCAAGACACTGTCCATTCCATTCCACTGCTCTTCCAAGTCCCCTGCTGTCTCTGATAGAATTACAATGACATCTGCGAACCTTAAAGTTTTTATTTCTTCTCCATGGATTTTAATACCTGCTCCGAATTTTTCTTTTGTTTCCTTTACTGCTTGCTCAATATACAGATTGAATAACATTTGGGAGACGCTACAACCCTGTCTCACTCCCTTCCCAACCACTGCTTCCCTTTCATGCCCCTCGACTCTTATAACTGCCATCTGCTTTCTGTACAAATTGTAAATAGCCTTTCGCTCCCTGTATTTTACCCCTACCACCTTCAGAATTTGAAAGAGATTATTCCAGTCAACATTGTCAAAAGCTTTCTCTAAGTCTACAAATGCTAGAAACGTAGGTTTGCCTTTTCTTAATCTAGCTTCTAAGATAAGTCGTAGGGTCAGTATTGCCTCACGTGTTCCCATATTTCTACGGAATCCAAACTAATCTTCCCCGACATCGGCTTCTACCAGTTTTTCCATTCATCTGTACAGAATTCGCATTAGTATTTTGCAGCTGTGACTTATTAAACTGACAGTTTGGTAATTTTTCACATCTGTCAACACCTGCTTTCTTTGGGATTGGAATTATTATATTCTTCTTGAAGTCTGAGGGTATTTCGCCTGTCTCATACATTTTGCTCACCAGATGGTAGAGTTTTGTCAGGACTGGCTCTCCCAAGGCCGTCAGTAGTTCTAATGGATTGTTGTCTACTCCCGGGGCCTTGTTTCGACTCAGGTCTTTCAGTGCTCTGTCAAACTCTTCACGCAGTATCATATCTCCCATTTCATCTTCATCTACATCCTCTTCCATTTCCATAATACTGTCCTCGAGTACATTGCCCTTGTATAGTCCCTCTATATACTCCTTCCACCTCTCTGCTTTCCCTTCTTTGCTTAGAACTGGGTTTCCATCTGAGCCCTTGATATTCATACAAATGGTTCTCTTTTCTCCAAAGGTCTCTTTAATTTTCCTGTAGGCAGTATCTATCTTACCCCTAGTGAGACAAGCCTCTACATCCTTACATTTGTCCTCTAGCCATCCCTGCTTAGCCATTTTGCACTTCCTGTCAATCTCATTTTTGAGACGTTTGTATTCCTTTTTGCCTGCTTCATTTACTGCATTTTTATATTTTCTCCTTTCATCAATTAAATTTAGTATTTCTTCTGTCACCCAAGGATTTCTACTAGCCCTCGTCTTTTTACCTACTTGATCCTCTGCTGCCTTCACCACTTCATCCCTCAAAGCTATACATTCTTCTTCTACTGTATTTCTTTCCCCCATTCTTGTCAATTGTTCCTTTATGCTCTTCCTGAAACTCTCTACAACCTCTGGTTCTTTCAGTTTATCCAGGTCCCATCTCCTCAAATTCCCACCTTTTTGCAGTTTCTTCAGTTTTAATCTACAGTTCATAACCAATAGATTGTGGTCAGAGTCCACATTTGCCCCTGGAAATGCCTTACAATTTAAAACCTGGTTCCTAAATCTCTGTCTTACCATTATATAATCTATCTGATATCTTCTAGTATCTCCAGGGTTCTTCCTTGTATACAACCTTCTTTCATGATTCTTGAACCAAGTGTTAGCTATGATTAAGTTATGCTCTGCGCAAAATTCTACCAGGCGGCTTCCTCTTTCATTTCTTAGCCGCAATCCATATTCACCTACTATGTTTCCTTCTCTGCCTTTTCCTACTCTCGAATTCCAATCACCCATGACTATCAAATTTTCGTCTCCCTTCACTACCTGAGTAATTTCTTTTATCTCATCATACATTTCATCAATTTCTTCGTCATCTGCAGAGCTTGTTGGCATATAAACTTGTACTACTGTTGTAGGCGTTGGCCTTGTGTCTATCTTGGCCACAATAATGCGTTCACTATGTTGTTTGTAGTAGCTTACCCGAACTCCTATTTTTTTATTCATCATTAAACCTACTCCTGCATTACCCCTATTTGATTTTGTATTTATAACCCTGTATTCACCTGACCAAAAGTCTTGTTCCTCCTGCCACCGAACTTCGCTAATTCCCACTACCCTTCTACATAACCTTCTAAAACTGTTTTTATCAGTCCATCCTTCTTTCTTAAAATATGCCCACTCCAATTTCTTTTTCTTGTTTTATTACACTTAGTAACAGTCTTTTCTCTCCCACTCTTCTCAGTACCTCTTCATTTTTTACTCTGTCCATCCAACTTATTTTTTCCATCCTCCACCATACCCACATCTCAAAAGCCTCCAGCCTTTCTCTGTCTTTCTTCCTCAAAGTCCATGTTTCAGCGCAATATCTGCTCCTGATAATTTGTGCACCTTCTTGATTCAATTTCTGTATCTTTCTTCTACCAGTACAAAATCAATTTGGTTTCTGTGTTTATCCCCTGGTGATTTCCTCTTGCGGTTCTTGAACTATGTGTTTGCCACTATCAGCTGCCTTTGCCTGCAGAAGTCAATTAGCCATTCATCTCTATCATTTCTCTTTCCAAGACCATGACTGCGTACTATGTTTCCCTCTTTCCCTTTTCCCACAATGGCGTTCCAGTCTCACATTCTTCTTTTGCAGCATTTTTATTTTTTTCGTCCATTATTCTCTCTATTACATTGTATGTTTCCTCTACAATTTGGTCATTATGTTCTGAAGTTGGCATATACACCTGGACAATCAGTAAATCTTTTTGTTCTCCTTTCGGCCTTACACCAATATTCTGATCGTTTTCATAGTCCACATATTTCACACATTTAGCCAATTCCTTTATCATAATCATTCCTACTCCATTCATTCCTTTTACTTCTCCTCCTGAGTAGTACAATACACATTCATCTGACTGTAACTCTCCACATCCATTCCATTTTACCTCAGCAACTCCTAAGAGGTCCATATGATTCTTTTCCACCTCCCTTTTAAGGAACCAATTCTTGTTTTCATTTATTGCCTCCTTTCAAGTTGCCCCCCCCCCCCCCCCCCCCCTTCCTCGCCCCGGAGATTTGATTGGGGGACTATTTTACCTCCAGATACTGATTTAACATGAGAGGAACCCATTTTTGTGCATAAAATGGAGACCGCATTATGCAGGGAAGATAATCTGTTGTGGTAGTCTGTTGCCTTCCACAGTTCTGAAAGCCACCCCTAATGTGGGATACAGACGCCTTTCACAGCCGCCTGCTCCAGGTCAGACACTGCATGAGAAGTATAGGTTGGATAATGAAAGACCCCTAGCACTCGAAACCTAATAGCATCAGGGTCAGAAAAGAAGAAGAGCTGGCCGAGGGTGGCCAGATAGCAAAGATAAAAGTGAGGAGCCTGGCATAAGTAAGTGGAAGCAATGCCAGGACAGCTCGGGGCCCCATGGTCGCCAGCCACATGTACACTAGGTGTGAGCCCCTGCAACCTAGCCAACCAAATTCATCACATCTCTAGTGAGTAGTAGTCCCTCTTGAAATATACTGAGGGTCTAGCAGACTGTAACTGGCCTCCCAACTATGTACACAAACAGATCTACTGCACCTTATCTCTCCAGCCACCCACCAACTCCCCAAGCCCCATCATCTGGACACAGAGTAGCATTCCCCCTGTGACTCAGTACCACCCAGGGCTGGAGCTAAAGTATGACATTCACTGCCAGGGCTTCAACTACCTCTCATCATGCCCTGAAAGGAGGAATGTCCTTCCCACTATCCTTCCCAGCCCTACACAACTCATGTTCCCAATCCCTTGACTCATGCTCATGTCCCTGTAACAGACCTAGATGCGAGACCCCTTCTATACAATCTCCCACCACCACCACCTACTCCAGTCTGGTCACAAGCATCACCTACCCCATCAAAGGCAGGGCTACCCGTGAAACCATTCATGCGATGTACAAGCTAAGCTGCAACCACTGTGCTGCATTCTATATGGGCATGACAGCCAACAAGCTGTCTGTCCACATGAATGGCTGCTGACAAACTCTGGCCAGGAAGCAGCTGGACCACCTGATTGCTGAGCATGCCACCCAACATGATGTTCTTCATTTCAATGACTTCTTCACAGCCTGTGCCTTCTGAATCCTTCCTACCAACACCAGCTTTTCTGAATTGTGCTGGTGTGAACTCTCCCTGTACATTCCTGTAACCCTCCTGACAACAGTCTTCATAAATCATTGTGGAGGTATCTGCAAGTGAAGGATCTGCTTGGGGATCAGTGCTCGTGATGAAGGTGTCCATAAAAATGAGGTATCCTTTAACATGGATGGTAGGAAGATGGTAAATGGATGTATATGGTAGAAAAACCTTTGATGTTTAAATGAACTGGGTTGCTGTATCTCCACATTTATAATACTTGAACAAATATTAAATAAATAACTTGGTCATAAATATCAGTTGCATAGCAGACAGCTGTAGGATGTAAAAATCAAAATTTCTGAGGGAATACATAAGCCTGTCCTGTGGTAAAAATATCATGTTTATTGAAGATACAACTGAACAGACTAATAAATTAAACAACTAATAAATGAGGGATGATTGCTGTTCTTTACAGTACTCTCAGCTGAGTTCCAAAATTATGCTGTCTTGCTGACCCCAGCACAATTTATCATTAATTATTAATTATGGAAGGGTCAGAGAAATGGCAACATTCATGCACATATACACATTTAATAGAGATTAAGGACAAATATAAGAATAAAAAATACTTCACTAGTATGTAAGTGATTGGCAAATGGTGGTTCCCTTGGCTTGAGTGCACATAGCAAGTGAGCAAGAATTCATCAATAAGAATAAACTGTTAATAGTTGCACCATAGAAGAGACACTGAAACTAATTTGGAAGTTTTACCCTGAGAATCAGTAACTGTGACATGTGATGATTCTCACAATCCACGAACACATGGTCATCACAAACAAAAATTCTGCATAAAATGAGTGGTAAATTCAGAATAGCAGACCAAACTGAACAGCGTTCATTACTGTGAGACATGATCTGTGAACATAGGGCTCTCAGAACCGTACTTAACATGTGCTGAGACAACAAATACATGTGGAAACTAAACTGTGAACTGAAATCGAAATTAGAGAAGTTTCAGAAATCTGTTCAATTATACTATACTCGTGAGATGACCAATGAACTAAATCAGACAGAACTGATATGATACCTCATGAGTGCACATGTTTGAACAGAGGTAGAGCAGAACAATGAGGTGCTTGTGTAGCTAAGTGGAATTGGCTACAATGTTCCGAAATTAACAAGAATAATTCCAAATACCGCTCAACAAGCAATGAGCAGTGAGAGCGAGATGTTAATTTTTACTGGAGCTGAAATCTAGAAAAATAAGATAATGAATTAACTATGAACAGGCACATCCACACATGGTCGGTGTCACCCATCTCGCATCTCCTGGAACACTGCCAAGTGAAGTCTTTTGGAATCCATGCATCCCATTTCTCCAGAGAGCTCCCTGTTGTGTCATGCCAACCTGTACAAGAGCTTCAACCGAAGCAAACAGGAATCTCTTTCCTACATGTGCTTTACAGGGTTGGCTATTCTGCCACATTAGCAGACTATTTTTATTCCTGCAGATCTAGATATGGAAATTTATCTTGTACATCCTCATACGTGTTTTTCATTCATCAGGAGGAGGTTAAGGATGTACGTACTGACATATTGCACATTTATATATTGTATATGCATGTGAGGCTCCAATAATTACCAAAAATCTTAGTAAAATATGAAGTGAAATAAAGATAATGTACCTTGTGGCCACTATAGGCACTCAGCTGTGCTGTCTTTTTTATGTAGTTTACAGTTTGCACCAAGAATTGAGGTACCTGAGGTGGTTAAGCACAATGATGAAGAGGCTCATGTAGAGGCCCTTCAGCACATACATACCCTGGGGAAAGGCTGTGCAGGGAGTGGTTTTGCCATGCAAGAATACACCCAAGCAAGCTTTTACTTGACAATCATGATGGAATAAACAAGACACTAGTAAACAACAAAATTGATCTTTGTCCAACTCATATCAGTGAGTTCATGTCAAAGAAAAGAAAAAAAAACACATTACTGAATTATGAATGTCCACTGGAGAGCAATCCACAGCAAAACTGACATATGCTTTTTTTTAAAAAAAAAAAAAAAGAAAAGAAAAACACACACACACACACACACACACACACACACACATATTATTGAAATCTAATTTATGGTGGCTGGCTCAGTGACATGATGTTCCACTAATAGGAAGCCTCGAATGTCGCTTTCATGGCACATGAGATTGACATTTATCGCAGCACATACACAGCAGGTGTAGAAGTAGCACTTTGTTGTGAGTCCTTCATCAGGGGTAAAAAAAGGGGAAGGAAGAGTTCATCCTCACAGCTGTTAGTCTGCAAGATCGATTATGTACAAGAAGCGACCCATCTCTGATCCAGTCCCATAGTCCTCTCGATGATGGGTTGGCGAGGCCTCTTCTGCTGCTGGCAGGATACCAATTGATGTCCTCATTGTAGTAATTATAAGTTGCTGTGCAAGGGTGGCACTTAATAACCTCTTCTGCATACCCCTCTTGGCAGCAGAGAACCTTGCTTAGTTTCCGTGACATTTTGTGTCATCTGCTGATTCGGGATGGCATCACTCGTGCATGGTGCATCCTCTAGGTGCACTGAATCTCGTGCAGTGACACACATCTTGTTCAGTGCAAAGGTGAGTCTAGGTGACCCACGAGCTCTCCTCAGTTGATATAGTGGATGGACGGGTGGTGCAGTAGTACTGCCTGCACTGCTGCCGGTATGTGTCAGACACACGTACCTAAAGGTGTTGCTGGCGCTCCAGCCCACACACTGTGTCTGTTATTCTCTCTGGTATAAGACATTCAGTACCTCAGTACTGTAAAAGAAACTTAATTAGCTTTACAAATGAGAAAAATTAAATTCAAGCTATGTACTGTGATGTGGTATGAAATAAGGAATTACTACAATAAATTTACAATGAACTCTAAATTGTGTATTTAATTAATTAGATATTTATATAGCAATTGAGTGAGGCAGAAGGTCTCTTTATTTCTATAAAGGAACGTGTCCTTGGAATCGTGAAGAAAGGAACAAGGATGCTGTTTGCATTCAGGGCATCAGCAACTCAGCATTTGTTCAGACTACATACTGCTAACTGTACATGAAACACAACACATACTGGTTAGCACTAACTACTTCTGTACATACACATACATAACACAGCTATGGTACAACATAAAACAAATATTATCTAATCCCAAGTACTTTATGATGTGTACATATACACAACACATCTGTAATATCGCACGTAACACATACTACTGTGCTTTCTGGCCAGAACTAAACCACCTGTTACTATCATTCTTTCACCACGGATTCGTGGTACACTAAGTCACAAAAAACTACATACTTGGTGATTACACTGTACAAAGATTGAAATATGAGAAAAAATGCAATGATTAAATTTAATGTGATGCCAACATCTGGCAACTTTTTCCTTTGCAGCATCTTTTCATTCGAGGAATGTCGGAGATGTGGTGAAGTCCTTTTGATCGTTTGGATCGAAGTGTCTCTACCTCCAGTGCATCAGGATGTGGAATGCGCCTCACCTGATACGGTCCATTAAAGACAATAAAAAAACTTCTTGGAGAGGGCAGAATGTTTATTTGAGAGCTTACGGTTCCCGATGACGACCTTCTGTCCTATTTGAAATTTAACTTTCATAACTCCCTTCTTTCAGCCTCGGTAGCCTGTGTATTGTTCTCCAGTGCTAAGTCTATGATTACTTGGTGCAGGAATCTCCATTCTTTCAGCCAGGAAACTGCCTCTTTGATCTTACTGAGCAGTTCCTCATGTTTCAGTACCGAGATAGTTGGTAGCACGCTCAATGAATGTGGCAGTCCATCGAGTATGTCCCAAAGCGATTTCAGGTGCGTGTCCCATGTTCTGTGGTTACTGTGACAGTACATCTTGCATGCCTCAGCATTGTCTGAAATTACCCACTTCGACGGGCCTACTTCTTGCGAGAAGTTGTTAGTGAAAGCCTTCATCACAGTGTTGCTGGTTGCTCTCCTCAGTGGTGTAAAGGAAACAAACTTGGATGTTAGTTCCACAGCCACCAGTACATAAGCAAAGTGTGACTGGTATGGGTTATTGGCCTGAACACGTCGACAGTGGTGATGTCACACAGTGTTTTGGAGAGTACCGAGTGGAGAAATCACTGCGGCTAGTTTCGCATGCTGGCATGGCCCACATACTCTAATAATATGGTGTATTTTTTGAGCATTTCATTAAAGTATCGTGCCTCGTGTAGTTTTTCGAAGCACTTTTTTGCACCGGAATACCCGTAACTTAGGTGTATGTACCATACTAATTTGTCTATGAATACATCTGAAATTGCAGGTAGCCAGCGTGTATCATCTGCACCTCATCTTTTAAAGAGAATCTCGTCTTTTACTAAGTAGAAATGACAAATAGCTGCATTGTCGGAATCGTCCCATTTTTCTTTAACATCTCTAACCACCTTATCCCTGTCCTGCTCATGTGTAATGTTCCTGATGGATGTTGTAACAGCATTTTCTCCAGCCACCCCTTTTAGATATAAGATGCTGAAGTCATTATCTCTAGAATCACCACCTCCTGAACATACTAATCCTACAGGTACACATGAGAGGGCATCTTTAATGATGTTTTTGTCCCAGGGAATGTACTCCAATGCAAACTGGAATTCTTGAAGGTAGAATGCCCACCATACCAGTCTCTTGGGGATATAGCTTAGCGGTCATCAAAAATTGCAGAGCTCAGTGGTCAGTAAAAGCCCTTGCCATTCAACCATAAAGGTAGTATCAGAATTTGGTAAACACACACACAATTTCGAGCACCTCTAATTCTGAGTCCACGTAATTTCTTTCACAAGGAATGAGCAGCAGCTTGGAAAAGAAATTGCTTTCCAAGAGGATGGATTGGTGATATCCTCTGCTCAGAAAATATCATCCAAACCTGACAGTGAGCTGTTAGTCTGACACAGAAATCTTTAGATAGGCCGGGGTGTGCAAGGATCGTTGCCTCGACTAATATTTCTTTTAAGTTTCATGAATTTGTCTTGTACCTGCTGATCCCAGATCCACGAAGCATTTTTTTTTAGCCAGGGCACAATGACACAGTGTGGAGGTCAAGTTTAGAGTCACAAAGCACTTGTAGAAATTACATAGCTTGAGAAAACAGTGTATTTGATTTTTACTGCAATCACACTAATATTTATCCAGATTGGGTCATATCCCATCTGCAGATATGAAGTATCCCAGGAATCTTATTTATTTTCTGCCGAATTGTGACTTGTCTAAGTTTACAGTTGCTCCCGCCTGTTCAAAGGCTTCCAAAAAGTGACACACCACTTCATTGTGGTCAGCCCACGATTTCTCTGCCACGATAATGTTATCCACATAGAGTGTTACACATGATCGCAAGTCTGCAGGATTGATACTGTTCAGGACTTTAATAAAATCAGCTGATGATATATTTAGCCCAAACAGAAGGCATTCTAAACAGTAATAGTTCCCATAACAGAGAAATGCTGTGTACAGCCTGCAGGGTGAAGAATTATCTACCAGAAGCTTGCGTGTAAATCAATTGATGACAAAACTTTTACACCTGGGAAACGTAAAAGCTCATCTAGCTCTGAGGTCTGTCTGCTTAATAATAATGTCTGTTTCATAATAATGGTGTTCTGCTGTCTTGAGTCCAACACTAACCATGCAGACCCATCACATTTATGAACTACCAGTAGTGGTGAATTGTACGAGCTCACCGTCCATTCATCTACATCTACATCTACATCTACATCTACATCCATACTCCACAAGCCACCTAACGGTGTGTGGCGGAGGGTACCTCTATCAGTTCTCCCTTCTATTCCAGTCTCGTATTTTTTGTGGAAAGAAAGATTGTAGTTATGCTTCTTTGTGGGCTCTGATGTCTCTGATTTTATCCTCATGGTCTCTTCGCGAGATATACGTAGGAGGGAACAATATACTGCTTGACTCCTTGGTGAAGGTATGTTCTCGAAACTTCGACAAAAGCCATTACCGAGCTACTGAGCATCTCTCTTGCAGAGTCTTCCACTGGAGTTTATCTATCATCTCCATAACACTTTTGCGATTACTAAATGATCCTGTAATGAAGCGCACTGCTCTCCGTTGGATCTTCTCTATCTCTTCTATCAACCCTATCTGGTACGGATCCCACACTTCTGAGCAGTATTCAAGAAGTGGGTGAACAAGCATATTGTAACCTACTTCCTTTGTTTTCAGATTGCATTTCCTTAGGATTCTTCCAATGAATCTCAATCTGGTATCTGCATTACCGACAATTAATTTTATATGGTCATTCCATTTTAAATTGCGCCTAACGCCTACTCCCAGATAATTTATGGAATTAACTGCTTCCAGTTGCTGACCTGCTATATTGTAGCTAAATGATAAAGGATATTTCTTTCTATGTATTTGCAGCACATTACACTGGTCTACATTGAGATTCAATTGCCATTCCCTGCACCATGCGTCAATTCGTTGCAGATCCTCCTGCGTTTCAATACAATCTTCCATTGTTACAACCTCTTGATGTACTACAGCAACATCTGCAAAAAGCTTCAGTGAACTTCTGATGTTATCCACAAAGTCATTTATGTACATTGTGAATAGCAACGGTCCTACGACACTCCCCTGCGGCACACCTGAAATCGCTCTTTCTTTGGAAGACTTCTCTCCATTGAGAATGACATACTGCGTTCTGTTAACTAGGAACTCTTCAATCCAATCACACAATTGGTCCGACAGTCGATATGCTGTTACTTTGTTCACTAAATGACTGTGGGGAACTGTATCAAACACCTTGTGGAAGTCAAGAAACACAGCATCTACCTAGGAACCCATGTCTATGGCCCTCTGGGTCTCGTGGATGAATATTGTGAGTTGGGTTTGACATAATTGTCTTTTTTGAAACCCATGCTCATTCCTACAGAGTAGATTTCTAGTCTCCAGAAAAGTCATTATACTCCAAGATAATACGTGTTCAAAATTCTACAACTGATCAACGTTAGAGATATAGGTATATAGTTCTGCACATCTGTTTGATGTCCCTTCTTGAAACTGGGGATGACCTGTGCCCTTCTCCAATCTTTTGGAATGCTACACTCTTCTTGAGACCTATGGTACACTGCTGCAAGAAGAAGGGGAGGGGGAGAAGGGGAGAGGGGCAGGGGGGGGGGGGAAGTTCCTTCACATACTCTGTGTAAAATCGAACTGTACCATTTTGGTCACAGAGTGTGCAGATTTTTTTTTTTTTTTTTTTTTTTTTTTTTTTTTTTTTTTTTTTTTTGATCCATCTACCGCTTTGACATAAGACCAAAATTTCTTACGATTTTCTGCCAAGTCAGTACATAGAACTTTACTTTCAAAGTCGTTGAATGCCTCTTGCATAGCCCTCCTCACACTACATTTCGCTTCACATAATTTGTTGTTTGTCTGCAAGACTTTGGCTATGTTTACATTTGCTGTGAAGTTCCCTTTGCTTCTGCAGCAGTTTTCTAACTTGGTTGTTGTACCACAGTGGCTCTTTTCCATCTCTTACTATCTTGCTTGGCACATACTCATCTAATGCATATTGTATGATGGTTTTGAACTTTGTCCACTGATCCTCAAACTATCTGTACTTGAGATAACACTTTTGTGTTGAGCCGTCAAGTACTCTGAAATCTGCTTTTTGTCACTTTTTTTAAACAGAAAAATCTTCCTACCTTTTCTAATATTTCTCTTTACGGCTGAAATCACCGATGCTGTAACCACTTTATGATCACTGATTCCCTGTTCTGCGTTAACTGTTTCAAATAGTTCAGGTCTGTTTGTCACCAGAAGGTCTAATATGTTATCACCACAAGTTGGTTCTCTGTTTAATTGCTCATGCTAGTTTTCAGATAGTGCAGTTAAAAACATTTCACTGGATTCTTTGTCCCTGCCCCCAGTCTATATCTGGTAAATTAAAATCTCCACCCAAAACTATAACATTGTACTCAAAATATTTTCCAAATTTTCCTTCAGGTGTTCTGCTGCAACAGCTGCTGAGCCAGTGGGCCTATAGGGTCATCCAATTACTATGTCTGAGCCTGCTTTAACTGTGACCTTCAGCCAAATTATTTCACATTTGGCTCTCAGTCAATTTCTTTTGATACTATTGCACTTTTTATTGCTATAAACACGCCTCCCCTTCACTGTCCAGCCTGTCTCTGTGGAATACATTCCAATCTGAGTTTAGAATTTTATTACTGTTTACATCTAGTTTCAGCCAACTTTCCGTCCCTCGTACTATGTGGGCATTGTGACCATTTATTAATGAGAGCAGTTCTGGCACCTTTCTATAGATGCTCGTGCAGTTAACTATTACCACATTAATATTGTCATTCCCTGTTGCGTTTTGCCTACTGCTAACTTGCCGCATCAGAGGAGGCATCTTGTCAGGCTCAGGGAGTGAATTCTCTTACCTAAAAAACCCACTTGTGCACTCCACATGTACTCCGTGACCCATGTAGCCACTTCTTGCATGTAGTGCATGCCTGACCTATTCAGGGGGACCCTACATTTCTTCACCCGATAGTGGAGGTAGAGAAATTTGCACCCCAGATCTCCGCAGAATCATCTGAGCCTCTGGTTTAAGCCTTCCACTCAGCTCCAAACCAGAGGACCATGATTGGTTCTGGGAATGACACTACAAATAGTTAGCTCAGATTCCACCCTGCGAAAGAGGCTTTCCGCCTTAACCAACTCCACCAGCCGCCCATATGAACTGAGGATGACCTCTGAACCCAGACGGCAGGAGTCATTGGTGCCGACATGAGCAACAATTTGCAGTCGGGTGCACCCAGTGCTCTCTGTCGCTACTGGCAGGGCCTCCTCCACATCTCGGATGAGATCCCCCAGTAAGCAGACTGAGTGAGCACTGGCCTTCTTCCCTGAACTTTCAGCTATTTCCCTAAGGGGCTCCATCACCCGCCTAACATTGGAGCTCACAATCGCTAATAAACCCCTCCCCCGTGTGCCTGCTCAGACCTTGCTAAAGGAGCAGTCACATGTCCACTCACAGGCAGAGCAGGCAATGCCACATGGCCAGCCTCCACGTTGACCCTCCGCCTCATGCGACATGAACGCCATTGAACCCGCCACTCCCCTTGGGGAGAGGGTGGCCCAGCCACGCCCTGTACCAGCAAAGATGTCTCAACAGAAGGGACTGTGGATTAAGCATGTAACACCTGGGGTGTTCCATGCAACGCACCAGACTCCCCACTGCTGCAACACTCCGAGGCAGCAGCCTGGAGACAGCTGACCACAGCCATCAGCACATTCAGCTGTTCGCAAACAGTGGCCAGTTCCTCCTGTGTCCATACACAGCAGTCACACATCCTATCCATCCTAAGAAATCAACAATTTACCATGGAAAGTTAAGTAATCAACTTTTAACTAGACTGCTAATTCACTAAAGGCGGCTGATAGCTGACTAAACTGTGGTTACTAGTCACTTCTTGTTGGAAATAATGCAAATAAGGACTAACTGTCTCGGGACTGTATTCAAAACAAACATGAAATCCATGGAACACTATTACTAGTGCCTTGATCCAGCATGTCATTGATTTCTTCTTCAACTCATGTTTTATATGTGAGTGGAATTGGGATTGTGCTCATGCATTCTAAATTGACAGATGAAACCTTGGATCGCACTGGGTGCATCCAAACATATGCATGAATGCCACCCCAAAGTATGGTACAGCCTCTGTCAGTCAGCTTCCAGTGTTCCAACGCTGACAGTACACATTTCCACAGTCTTTGCGAGAATGGCATATTTCTGATGCTGGCCAGACAGACAGCTCATCTCACAAATGTAGTTCACAAGGAACTCCAGATCAGTTCATGATCCAGATTGAGTATGATATTTTAAGCAGCTCACCTCTGACTCATCACACAGGATGTACCCAGTAAAAACAAGTACAGTGGGACCTTCCCCAATTTTAACCATCACGGTTGCAGAAAATTGGTCCCCAGAATTGCTTCTACATTTTGTATGGGCATGATTAGGAAATTCCATTTGAATTCTCACCCTTGACACATAAATATTTTGTGAGTCTGCTTCCTGATTTCAGTACAATTTCCACAGATTTCTCTCCTCACCTTTGTTCCATGCAACAGAAGAGTAGGCCAAGCCCCTGTCTCCTCACGTCTTTGAAATGCCGTTTCATTCAGAATGCTGAAGGGATTCCCAGTGTTGATTACACACATAAGAGATGGTTTAATTGAGATGGTAACTACTGAGTTAATGGCTTGGACCATCATACTGGTTGTTTCATGCAATAATTCTTCCCTTATATCCTCCTTAGCAATAAGCCATACATTGCAGATTTCTGATATGCTTTGGCTAGTGACAATATGCTCCACATTTGACAAGCATCATTGTTGCATGTGTGGTCTGTCATTTGAACATTTGTGACAGAGATTGGCTGACACTTCAGTGTAACATCCTGGAGCCATGGTGCAGTTTTGCTCCTCGCCACGGTCATTGGGGAAATGGTCTTGATTACTGTAACTGGTTCTGTTGCTGTTTGGTGTGCTACATTCACCGCACCTATTGTTCCTTATGTCAGCATTCTGATCATTGCCACCATTGCAATGCCAGTTGTTTTGGTATGACTGTTGTTGGTTGTTATGCTGGTCATCCCACTGCAAGTGTCTCTCCTCTTTCTACTATGTCCGCTACTGTTATCGTATGGGCATGGCCCATAATTATTATGTGGTGCTTTCCACTGTTTGTTCCACAGTCACTCACATCATATTCTAGCTCTTGTAGTATGTTTCTGAATGATTCTACATCATCTTTGCATCTACTGGCTAGGAGTATGTGACAAAGATGTAGTGGCACCTTTGTGATACAGCTGCGGATGAGCTCCACTGCTCCATATGGGTGGTACAGGGACTGGTTTCTCTGCAGCATGTTGTCAAAAAAGTGCATGGGACTTGTGAAGGCAGACTGGTTCAAGGGTGGTGGCATTATTATGCCGTGTTTGACTTGTTCCTGGACCTTTCTGACCTATAGGCTGAGATGAGTGCCATAAGAAATTCATAAACTGTGTTCTGTGCAAGTGGTCACATTCAGAATGCAAGTCCTGGTTCTAGATAGCCACACATAAATTGGATCTACTGTGCATGGGGCCTCGAGGGAGGTAATGAAAACCAAAACTGGTCAGCCCAGGTTTGATGGTTAATTCCATTCTTTCCATCTCTGAAGAGCTCAAATCGCCTGACTGTTAGGAAATTTTTGTAGTCAGAGTCATTTGATTCTCAATGACCTGAGTCTCTATCTTCGTTGTATCACCTACCTTTATCGTTGCATGTATCTCTCATATCATTGCATTTGAGGTGGTCCTCCAATAAAGATACACACTCATTTAGGTCCTCTGTGGCACCTCTCTGTCTCCTGTTAACTTTGCATTGTCCTTCTTGGAATCTTAAAAGGGACCATGTATCCTCAGTTTCATGCACAGTTATTGGTGCAATGTGTACACTAAGCACATGTGCGTTTTAAGTTACCCAAACTCTCTTCAAGCTTTAGTAGGTCATGCTTCACTTTAAAACTTTCCTCCTCACAATTTAGTTTAAGTTACTGGAAATGTTCTTCGAGCAAGGAAATGGCCATAGCATTGTTTCCTATTTTGGTATCTGCAGACCTATTGTCTGCTGCCCTTGAGCTTTCCACTAATTCTAAGACTAACTCATGTTCCTGTAGGTACTGTTCTCTGAGAGCCTGGAAATCCCACTCTATACTGTCTCTGCTTTCTTCTGTTGCTTTGGTCTCTTGTACCTGCCCCTGCTTCCATTGTGTTGAGTCGCACATCCTACAGAATCAAACACTTTCACAGAAAATTCCTATGAAGAGTGTACTCAAAGGTCAGGGTTATCATATGGATGGTATCTGTATGTGAAGGATCTGGTTAGGAATCAGTGATTGTGATGAAGGTGTCCATAAAAATGAGGTACCTTTTAACATGTTAGGTGGGTAGATGGTTTCTGGATATAAATGACTGAAAAACCTTTGGTCTTTAAATGAACTGGGTTGCTGGATCTGCACATTCATGATACTTGAATAAATATTAAATAAATAACTTGGCCATATGTATCAGTTGCACAGCAGATAGCAGTGGGATGTAAAAATCAAAGTTTGCTAGGAAATATGTAAGCACGTACACTGGTAAAAATAACACATTTATTGAAGATACAATTGAACAAACTAATGAACTAAGCAACTAATAAATGGGGGATGATTGCTGTTCTTCATAACACTCCTCGCTGAGTTACAAAATTACACTTATAATTGCATCTTGGTGACCCCAGCACAATTTATCATTAATTATTAATATGGAAGGATCAGAGGAATCTTTTCATAGTGACTTCACACACATATACACATTTAATAGATATTCAGGACAAATATAATAACAAAGAAAAACTTCACCAGTATGCATGTGCTTGACAAAAGGTCATTCCCTTGGTTTGAGTGCATTGATAATAATAAACTCTTAATAGTTGCACCACAGAAGAGATTGTGAAACTAATTTGGAAGTTCTACCCTGAGAATCAGTAACTGTGACATGTAACAATTCTCACAATCTCTGGACATGTGTTGTCTCAAACAAAAATTCTGCATAAAATGAGTGGTAAAATTCTGAATAGCAAACCAAATTGGACAGTGTACGTTACTGTGAGACATGATCTGTGAACATAGGGCTCTCAGATTCACACTTAACATGTGCTGAGACAGCAAAGACATGTGGAAACTAGATTGCGAACTGAAATTGAAAGTAGCAAAGTTTCAGAAATCTGTTCAATTCTACTGTACTTGTAAGATCACCAATGAACTAAATTGGACTGAACTGAGAAGATGCAGCACGAGTCCACAAGTCTGAACATAGGTAGAGCAGAACAACAGCTTTCATGCATGGCTAAGTGTGACTGGTTATAATGTTGTGAAGTTAACAAGAAAAATTTTGTATACTGCTCAATGAGCAATGAGCGATGAGAGCAAGACATTAATTTTTACTGGAGCTAAAATCTAGAAAAATAAGATAATGAATTAACTACGAATAGGCACATTCACACATGGTCAGTGTCACCCGTCTCGAATCTTCCAGAACACTGCCAAGTGAAGTCTTTTGGAATCCATGCATCCCATTTCTCCAGAAGTGCTCAGAGAGCTCCCTGTTGTGTCATGCCAACCTGTACAAGAGCTTCAACCAAAGCAAACAGGAATCTCTTTCCAACTTGGTATGTGCTTTACAGGGTTGGCTATTCTGCCACAGTAGCAGACTACTTTTACTCCCACAGATCTAGATATTGAAATGTATCTTGTACATTCCCATTCATGTTTTTCATTCATCAGGTAAGAGGAGGTAAGGATGTACATACTGACATATTGCACATTGATGTATTGAATATGCGTGAGGGGCTCTGATAATTACCAAAAATCTTAGTAAGTGAAATAAAGATAACACTCAGATGCTCAGTCATTTTTTTATGTAGTTTACAGTTTGCACCCAGAATTGAGGTACTAGACATGGGTACATTAAGTTAAATGTTAATCAAAAATGATGAAGAT
This sequence comes from Schistocerca nitens, assembly GCF_023898315.1. Classification (NCBI taxonomy): domain Eukaryota; kingdom Metazoa; phylum Arthropoda; class Insecta; order Orthoptera; family Acrididae; genus Schistocerca; species Schistocerca nitens. Next base: position 17,825,815 of record NC_064618.1, on the reverse strand, counting down.
GCTCGTGTAGAGACCCTTCAATTGTTCTTACCCATCTAGCCCCATCCCTGTTCCCATTCCAGCACTACACACCCTGTATTCCACCAATCCACAGGCTTTTTACTTCTCTCCTTCCACCCGCCCACCCTCCTCCCTCAATCTGCACCCTCTGTAGTCTAACCTCCTAATTCCATCTAGCTGCCCTTCTCTCTCCACCTCTTTCCTGTATGCTCCCACCAGCAGCAATTTACCATTCCCTGCCCCTATCCCTCCCCACCCCAGCTCCCTCCTTAGCCCCACCAACCAGTTGCTTCTCCCATTATGTTCTGCTGCTTGCAGACTAGCCTCAGTAACCAGAGGCTGTTGCCGTGTGTGTGTGTGTGTGTGTGTGTGTGTGTTTCCCACGAAGGCCTTGTTGGCCAAAAGCTCATTGGATCAACGTCTACTGAATCCAGATTGACAGTGGCTTAGGAGCTGCCTGTCTCTAACACCAGACCAGGTGACATGACCATTTGCTCCAATGTCTTCCTACAAAGTTCATTAATGTGACATCCCAGTAACTAATGGAACATGTTTGGTCCTTTTCTGGTTTGGAGGATGTTTCAAAATTGCCTCTCTCCATGAGTTGGGAAATGTCTTGCTTGCTATATCAAATGGAAATATTCAAGAAGGATTTCCTTTGATGCTATTTGCAAGTGTCACAGCATGCTGTACTGGATTTGATCATGACCAGGTGCAGTATTACAAGCTTCAGAAGTGCCGTATCCAGCTCCCACATCGAGAAAGGGAAGTTGTGACACACAGAATTGTTGGATTTGAAGTCCAGCACACCCCTTTTCATGTTCCACCGTAGTGGTGGGATACTGGATCCTGGCTGGCAGTGACAGTAGTTGTTGCAAACTGCTCTGCCATTGTCTTAGTGTTGCTTCCTGGCAGTGTTTGGACACTCACCTGCTTCAGCACCACTACTGTTAGTAAAGACTGCATTTACCAGAAATCCTCCTGTTGGCTTCTTATACTTTTGTGAAACAAGTGGATGATTGCTGCAGTCCAGGAATGCATGCCATGGCCTATTCTTGGTCTCCTAGATTACGTGTTGAGCTTTGGCTCCCACAACTAGAAAGGCTGTGAGCTTTTCTAGTGTTGGGTGGCAGTTAAATGACTGCAGAGCTGCATCCCTGACCCAGATTGCTGAGCGGCATGAATCACTCCTCAAAAGTACTGGCTGCCTCCAAAGATGACCTGACAACTTCAGAATGGATAAGTTGGTGCATGATAGATCTTAGATTTGATATGGTCCACCCATTCCTGAATGCTACCTCAATACTCAAATGTAGCCAGCTGCCTGAGAAGCATCCATTTACATCTGCTGATCATTCATTTTGGCAGCTTCCTTTCAAGTGTTGCTCTATCTGGTGGGATGTGGTCAATGGAATGAAGGATTGCATGTCTTGTAGAGCAGAAAGAGAGATCAGTAGCAGATGACAGTCCAGTAGCAACATATAAGTGGGAGGGATTCCTGTCTTCTGATATGATATGTGGTGAATTCACTGATGTTCCACTATAGGACGGGAGCCATATTATCAGTAAGGCTTTTCTTTCACCCTGTCTCTCCACAAGAGTGGGGATCCTGCAACGGATGGAGACTTAGTCTTGGGGCTAAATGGTTGCCCCCAGCAGACTTTGTATTTCATTGGCTCTGAAGCAGAACCATTAGATCCACCAGATGGAATAACATTCTCATGGTCTGATGGTTCAAGAGTTATGGTTCGACCTACCCCAAGATACAACTAAATCAGTCAGTGGAGAAAGGAATTATGTCACTTTTCTTACTTTTCAGGAGAGACAAGAAACTGTCTTATTGTTAAACTATTTGACAGATTGCATTGAAAATTTTGGCATTTGTTGTACACTAATAATATATACTGTCAATGAAAATGATTTTCATGTATTCTGAAAAGTATCTTTTCAAAAAAAAAAATTGAAAATTTATAACATAGTTTCTTTCTCCAGTCAACAAGCAAATTTAGCACTTTTGTGAGTATAACACATTCAAAATTATACATTTCTAGTCTAAAACTCAAATTTATTGATTAACTAATGGAAAATTATCTTCAACTGAACCTGAAACCAACTACTTCATAGAATTCGAAGTTCTGGATAGTTCAAAATTTATCATAGTGAGTTATCATTTGTAGTTGTCCAATATCTCCTCATAAAAAATTTCAGCATTTTCTCCATGGATGTACTTAACAGGTTCTAAATATCTTAAATTTTCTTTTTGTTGATTGTAACCTTTTTCCCATCATGTAGCCTTTGCAACCCCATGAAGCAAGTTTAATTTTTGCCACATTAAAGGGGTGACTGATAAAGCTGCGTATAAAAGGGTAGGCAGTCATGACTCCCAGTTTTGTTGCTTCATAATGAAATTCTTTGAACATTGCTGCAGAAAAAAATTGTTTTTCTTGATGAAGCTTCTTGAGATATGCCATTTCCCTAGATTGTACATTTTTTTGTTGGTGAGGCCACCCTGTGTCAAAGTCCATTATGTCTTCACTTTCCACCATAATGACTGTAACTTCAGAAATAATGTTTGCTGTTATTTACACATGCTCTTTAGGGGTGTAAACTTGGTCACATTTCTGTATTTGTCTCTTTAGTGTTTGAAACACATGGTCATAAGGGAGAAATGTGTGACCTCTTTCAGGAAATCTGTGAGTGATTTTTTTTTTTTTTTTTAATTTTTCTCTCAATGCAATACTGGAGTAAGGACTACAGCATTATTTTTATTTTGGCCAGGTGCTCCATCTGAGAACAGGTGTACTTCTGTAACATAATTCAATACATAGTTTTCAATGTAGTGGTACAGTAATGAACACACCTCATTCTCTTTTTCACTTCACCTTCATGATACAAGTGCACTGTGGAATGCGTGGACTTTACATCATAAATACAGAAACAGTTAACCCACAGCTGATGTCAATAGAATATTTCCTGCACAGGGATGTTTGGCAGAGGCAAGTTTTGCATTAAGTTAGTCCAACAATGTCATCCCTGCCTGTACATTCTTGCTGAGTTGTTTTAATGAATTAATAAAATGTTCTGCTAATGAATATCCAACTCAAGTTGTGCAGCTGTCTTACTACTGTCAGAGATACAGGGTGTTTCAAAAATGACCGGTATATTTGAAACGACAATAAAAACTAAATGAGCAGCGATAGAAATACACCGTTTGTTGCAATATGCTTGGGACAACAGTACATTTTCAGGCAGACAAACTTTCGAAATTACAGTAGTTACAATTTTCAACAACAGATGGCGCTGTGGTCTGGGAAACTCTATAGTACGATATTTTCCACATATCCACCATGCGTAGCAATAATATGGCGTAGTCTCTGAATGAAATTACCCGAAACCTTTGACAATGTGTCTGGCGGAATGGCTTCACATGCAGATGAGATGTACTGCTTCAGCTGTTCAATTGTTTCTGGATTCTGGCGGTACACCTGGTCTTTCAAGTGTCCCCACAGAAAGAAGTCACAGGGGTTCATGTCTGGCGAATAGGGAGGCCAATCCACGCTGCCTCCTGTATGTTTCGGATAGCCCAAAGCAATCACACAATCATCGAAATATTCATTCAGGAAATTAAAGACGTCGGCCGTGCGATGTGGCCGGGCACCATCTTGCATAAACCACGAGGTGTTCGCAGTGTCATCTAAGGCAGTTTGTACCACGACAAATTCACGAAGAATGTCCAGATAGCGTGATGCAGTAATCGTTTCGGATCTGAAAGATGGGCCAATGATTCCTTTGGAAGAAATGGCGGCCCAGACCAGTACTTTTTGAGGATGCAGGGACGATGGGACTGCAACATGGGGCTTTTCGGTTCCCCATATGCGCCAGTTCTGTTTATTGACGAAGCCGTCCAGGTAAAAATAAGCTTCGTCAGTAAACCAAATGCTGCCCACATGCATATCGCCGTCATCAATCCTGTGCACTATATCGTTAGCAAATGTCCCTCGCAGCAATGGTAGCGGTGCTGAGGGGTTGCCGCGTTTGAATTTTGTATGGATAGAGGTGTACACTCTGGCGCATGAGACGATATGTGGACGTTGGCGTCATTTGGACCGCAGCTGCAACATGGCGAACGGAAACCCGAGGCCGCTGTTGGATCACCTGCTGCACTAGCTGTGCGTTGCCCTCTGTGGTTGCCGTACGCGGTCGCCCTACCTTTCCAGCATGTTCATCCGTCACGTTCCCAGTCCGTTGAAATTTTTCAAACAGATCCTTTATTGTATCGCTTTTCGGTCCTTTGGTTACATTAAACCTCCGTTGAAAACTTCGTCTTGTTGCAGCAACACTGTGTTCTAGGCGGTGGAATTCCAACACCAGAAAAATCCTCTGTTCTAAGGAATAAACCAAGTTGTCTACAGCACACTTGCACGTTGTGAACAACACACGCTTACAGCAGAAAGACGACGTACAGAATGGCGCACCCACAGACTGCGTTGTCTTCTATATCTTTCACATCACTTGCAGCGCCATCTGTTGTTGAAAATTGTAACTACTGTAATTTCGAAAGTCTGTCCGCCTGAAAATGTACTGTTGTCCCAAGCATATTGCAACAAACGGTGTATTTCTATCGCTGCTCGTTTAGTTTTTATTGCCGTTTCAAATATACCGGTCATTTTTGAAACACCCTGTATGTGGACTTTTTAACTTAGCCTGAAGTTCCTCACATTTGCCACATACATCAATTTGGAGATTCACATTTGGTTCTTTGTAAGGAACATTTTGTGCATGGTTTTCAGATCCAAGGGTGTGTCTAGGTATTTCATTTCCTTCCCACGATAGTGATGTGGGTATCTATCAAATTTATTACATTTTCCAAAAATTTGGTTGTGTATGGCTTTGTTCCACAAAAGTCCTTTGGAATTTGGCCTTTAACTGGTAAATTCCAAATACAAAAAGACGTTTCTGTGATACAGCATGAAGACTGAGAAAAGCACATTTGCAGATGCGGACTCTTCCACCACAGACAATGGCATGGTAAACACATGAATGCCTTTTCTTGATGCTACTGATATCTTTTCTTGGCCAACAATTCGTAATGTCACTTGCCACAACTGACCTTTGTAGATAAATATCTCGATTTTTTTCCATATTTAAAAAGTTTGAAAGTATCTTGATGTGATCACCCTCATTGATATGTTGGAAACATTCCATTCAGCATCTGGAATTTATTAAGTAATGCTGTGGAATTCATGTTATACTGAACTTGTTGAATGGGTAAATGTCAGTACTGATACCTTATCTGCAATCAGCACTGATAGATTTTCCAGGAACTGCTTTCCCACTGCAGTCATTATATGGCAACCTGTGAACTCTAGTTTCCTAGATTCACTTCCTCTTGTGCTCACTTTCATTTCGCTTTTGTTTGGGAGACATTTCAAATGGTGATATTCAATAACTTACAACAATCAACAATAACCATGACACCTCAGGACATTGGACCCAAGTTAGTGTTTCATTACGCACTCTATGCCTGTGTGCTACAAGCCATCACAATCTAGTTTGAAGATGGTGTAGTACAAGCTCACAGACATAGTCTCCTGGTAGCACGCAACATGCAGCGGAGAAAGGAACTAAGTAAATGACTAGATTCCTTTCTTCTCAGGACATAACAAGTCAACCTCATGTTATTGCCACAGGAACAAGTCAAACATAGTTCATTTCATGACACTAAGGTGTGTCATGGTCTGTTTAATACATTTATGTAAAAAAAGTGAAAATTATCAAAAAGTAACTTAATTCCTTTCTCCATTGACTGATTCAATTTTGTTCCTCATTACTGATTCAGAGTACCTACGACATACTACTTTCCTGAAGTTCATGCTAGTAGCATTGCATGCATCATAACCATGAATGCCATGCTATTTAATTTATTTGTGAGATACTGTTTATGGGAGGCCCATGAAAAACTTTTACCCAGTTGCATTCCTAAGAATTTCACAGACCTGCAGAACCTAGTTTTTGTGATGGATATGATTGTCACTTATCTTTGCTGTTTTTGTTTTAAACTGCATTAAATTAGATTTAACATGTTTAATTTTAACCCATTTAGTCTAAAATAGTTATCTAGTTTTCCTAAGGTATTTAAGACAGTTTGAGGAATCTGGTCAGTACATTCATAGTTTCAATGATTACAGATGTGTTATCTCCAAATAAAACGGAGTTGTAGCCATTATTAAGCAGATGATCTGTTATATGAAACGGAAATAGAATGGGACCTAACACTGAACCTTGAAGTACTCAACGTGAATTTTTCTGTCAATGCAAGTCACATCCTTACTGCAGTATTATTTTTATTCTCTGATGTTATAAACTCTATGTCTTTTAACTATATATGATGGTAATATCTGTTCCCGAAAGAACAGTTACTGTAGATGACCATGCAGCTTTGCTAGAAATGAAATGATAATTAAATAGACACCCTAGCTGCAAACAGGCGTTGATGTACTCCATTGGGGACATGTTGAAAATGTTTGCCCCGACCGGGACTCGAACCCGGGATCTCCTGCTTATATGGCAGACACTCTATCCATCTGAGCCACCGCGGGCACAGAGGATAGTGCGTCTGCAGGGACTTACCCCTTGCACGCTCCCCGTGAGATCCACATTCCCAACATGTCCACACCACTACATTCGTAGTGCACCTAATAGATGTTTGCCCATCATACTCAATACTCATGGCAGATTAATCTACCAAGTCCCGTACGAGTTCGGGCATAGCGTGTGCGTTCGCACAATCAGGTCAATGGCCGGGAAGCCATATTTTTATCTATATATGACAGTAATATCTGTTCCCGAAAGAACAGTTACCGTGGATGACCATGCAGCTTTGCTAGAAATGAAATGATAATTAAATAGACACCCTAGCTGCAAACAGGCGTTGATGTACTTCATTGGGGACATGTTGAAAATGTGTGCCCCGACCGGGACTCGAACCCAGGATCTCCTGCTTACATGGCAGACACTCTATCCATCTGAGCCACCGCGGGCACAGAGGATAGTGCGTCTGCAGGGACTTATCCCTTGCACGCTCCCCATGAGATCCACATTCCCAACATGTCCACACCACTACATTCGTAGTGCGCATAATAGATGTTTGCCCATCATACTCATTACTCGTGGCAGATTAATCTACCAAGTCCCGTACGAGTTCGGGCATAGCGTGTGCGTTCGCACAAGAAGGTCAATGGCCGGGAAGCCATATTTTTAACTATATATGATGGTAATATCTGTTCCCGAAAGAACAATTACCGTGGATGACCATGCAGCTTTGCTAGAAATGAAATGATAATTAAATAGACACCCTAGCTGCAAACAGGCGTTGATGTACTTCATTGGGGACATGTTGAAAATGTGTGCCCCGACCGGGGAGCGTGCAAGGGATAAGTCCCTGCAGACGCACTATCCTCTGTGCCCGCGGTGGCTCAGATGGATAGAGTGTCTGCCATGTAAGCAGGAGATCCCGGGTTCGAGTCCTGGTCGGGGCACACATTTTCAACATGTCCCCAATGAAGTACATCAACGCCTGTTTGCAGCTAGGGTGTCTATTTAATTATCATTTCATTTCTAGCAAAGCTGCATGGTCATCCACGGTAACTGTTCTTTCGGGAACAGATATTACCGTCATATATAGTTAAAAATATGGCTTCCCAGCCATTGACCTTCTTGTGTGAACGCACACGCTATGCCCGAACTCGTACGGGACTTGGTAGATTAATCTGCCACGAGTAATGAGTATGATGGGCAAACATCTATTAGGTGCACTACGAATGTAGTGGTGTGGACATGTTGGGAATGTGGATCTCACGGGGAGCGTGCAAGGGATAAGTCCCTGCAGACGCACTATCCTCTGTGCCCGCGGTGGCTCAGATGGATAGAGTGTCTGACATGTAAGCAGGAGATCCTGGGTTCGAGTCCCGGTCGGGGCACACATTTTCAACATGTCCCCAATGAACTACATCAACGCCTGTTTGCAGCTAGGGTGTCTATTTAATTATCATTTCTATGTCTTTTGTTGGTTATGTAGGACCTAAACCATTCTGGTACAGTGCCCCTGATTCCATATTTTTCCAGTTTAGAGAGTAGCAATGGTTCACACTATCAAAGGCCTTTGACAGGTCAAAAAAAATTCCTGTGGAATACAGAAAGTTGTCTAGATAGGAGCTAATTTTGTTTGCAGATTGGTTGACAGCAGATACGTTGCTTTGGTATTTTTGAAGCCCAATTTTTGAAACTGTATTATTTTTTTGGACAAAATTGTGAATGTTTATAATGATATTTTTTCACATATATTTGAAAGTGAAGAAGAAGAAGAAAGTTTGCAGAAATAGTTTCTCATATGTTCTTTCATGCCGTTTTTGAATTGTGGTACTTAAGAGTAACCTGCAAACAACCTTCTTCAGAAGATTGATTAACTGTTGTGGATAGTGCCTGCACAATTATTTTAGACACTTGATTTAGACACTTGGTATTCCATCCCACCTTGCTGATGTTTTACCTTTCAGTGATAGTGTTACATTTTTTATTTCTTTTCCTGTAGTTTTCACAAATTTATTGAAAGGGTAACCTTCAAATTGCTCAATGCCACAGAAATTTAAGTTACCATGTAATTTTTGACATTAATGTTTGATTTTTTTACATTTATAAAGATTGTGAATCATTTGTGAATTATTTGTAAGAATTTATGAGGAACATAATGTAGCTCACATTTTTGTTATTGTTGCTAACTCATACTCAATTCTTATGTCATTGCTTATTAACTTACCTTTTCTGCTTCTACATGTCATAAGCATCCTGGTTTCTTTATAAAACTGTAAGTTTGCTGAGATTCACATCTTTCACACCAGCATTAAAAATTAAAACAAAACACTTTTTAGTGCCATATGTATGCATCAGCAGAACTGTACTGATTTTAAATACATTTCCATGACAATGCATATTTTTGTATTCTTATTCTTGGTTCAATCCCTGCAGTGTGATCCAAGGAGGGCTGTTTGACCATTTTGAAATATTTTGATTTTTTCACACGATTACCATATAATTGAGAAGTTCAAAACAGTTTTTTTTTTTAATTACCTTGCACCATTAGTGATTGGTGGCTATTTTTATTTGTAAATGCATGACAGTCTTTCAATTTGGAGACATTGGCATTAATTTGAATATTGCTGGACTGGGTTAGGTTATAACACTACAATTGACATGATTGCTTTTAGAAAAGTCTCCTCATTGTTAATTACCAAAAATACCCTAAAATCAAAGATAACCAGTCAAAATTTCAGTATCCATTGTGGATGATGAACTGTGACTGTGATTTAAATTGGTGTTTATCTGGCAATATATACGCAACCAGTCACTTTTTTATAATTTTTTATTCTCTGTAAAAACATTGAATGTTTACATGCTGTGAATCAGTGTAAAACCAAGTGTAGCTAACTACTGTGTTTATTTGTGTGCATACTTTAATAATGTATGTTATATGAAGCAGTCTGAAATGAATACCACTAGGTAGTGCACTCACCTGCACTGCATCTAGCTACACTTGGTCCACAACATCTCCATCTGATGATGAGCCTGCAGTGGCTCAAAAACATGTTCATAGTTGAATAAATCATAAAAAAGTGACTGGCTGCATATTTATTACCAGATAAATGCCAACCAGTCAAAATGACCTCAAAAGTTTGGTGTTGAAAATTTAGAAAATCTCCTTCTTAGACCCAAAAATAACAACTGGAGTCTGATTTATCAGAGCATATTTTTTCTCAACTAGATACCATAAACTGCCTGACTTATATAGAGCAAGAGCACTGCAAGAGTTTCCTTAATTCTGTATACATTTTTGAAATTTGAAAATAAAATTTTTTTAAGTTTTGGGCAGGACTGAATGCAAAAATTTGATTTTTGCACATTTTGAACACCTATCTGACAGAAATGTACTGTAAAAATTTGAACTTGATATTTGACTGTGAACAAAATATGAAGTTTTGAAAATAATGAAATAATTCACATTATGCTACAATTGATCCTATGGATGTTGCCTATTTACATGGTTTGCTGTTTGATTGTAGTAAAATTTAGTTGTAACCTATATTTAGTTTACACTGTCACCTTATGTTTATTTAGTATTATTTATTTTAATAATAAAATGATAGACAATAGAAGCTTTTGCTCTAGTGCTGAGTTTAAAAAATTTACCATTTTCATAGGTTTATTCTCGATTAAGTAGCACATTATTACAAGTTCAAAATCATAAAAGTAAAATAATAAACATGCGAAATTTCTCAGTTTTGTGCATGTGTTTATTCCTCAAGACAATTGTGTACAAGAGCTTAGTGGACAGAGTAACAAGCCTGCACAGGAGCCCAGTAGTCAGTGACAAGTGAACTATGTACACCTCTACAGTTGTTGGGTGTGGCATTATTGTACTCTGTTCAGAAACCTCTGTTTGAATGGATGTTCCTACTTTATTGAGAGAGTAGAATATTTTATGTGCTTTTGTAATGAGTGGTGATTTTTAATTAACTATAAGGAAATTTGAAAGACTAGTTGGAATAGAACAAAATGGATGAATAGTGCCCTAACGGACAGATAGTAAGTGAAGTGTGTCATAAAACAGTTTATGGTTCAGTTTCAGAAAATGTTAATGACTTTGATGAAGAAAGACAAACTTTGTTTGGTTATGATTAAGTTCTTCTGTATCATCAGTTTATGAGTATCATGAGAAAAAAATGTATTCTTAAGTACAATCACATTTTTTGAAAAATAAACTGATCTGATCCACTCAAAGTTCATAAAAAGCCACTTATTAAATGTTTGAGGGGAATAAAACTTGAACATTTTTCCTGTTAAGTGTGAGTAAAACAGCTTCTCGAGTGAAACTTAATGTGATTCCTGGAAATTTCCTGTGCCCAAATTGTCACTCAAAAATATTTATCATGAATCTAGAAACAGAATCATATAACCTTGTTAATGACATTTTTATTCCTAATGAGGAAGCTATTAGCAAATTGGACTTTGCTTATTCTAATTTAGAGGTATCTCCTGCTTTGAAAATAAGAAAATTGAGTAGTAGAAAAACAAAATTAGCTGCTGAAAGCAAGGTACAATGAATTTTAGACAAAATTTAAAAAATTTTAGAATCATGTTTTAATAATGCACATATCAACAGTATTTCTAAAAAAGAAGAAAACCTTCCTCCAGAATCATCTGCCACTGTATATTTGAGCTTAATCAAGAAATTGAAAATCAAGTGTTCAGTGACACCTAAAGAGGAAAAAGTTAAAATTTTAAGTTTGCTCTCATGGTCAAGAGAAAAAATAGTTCATGATTTCATATCTGATCATTTGGTCATCAGAGTAACCCAAAAATTAGTGAAAGAGTAAGGCATTCCACCAGTTTTAGGATAGAAGAAAGGAGTAAATATAAGTGAAGAAACAACTGAAAACATCCAGCAGTTTTTTGAAGAAGATGAAACTAGTAGAATGTTCTCAGGTAGCAAAGATAGCAAAAGAGTTTTGCAAATGGAGTTAAAGTAACAAGGCAGAAATTACTAGCACTAGGCTCATCCTGAATGCAAAATTCAAAGGTCAAAATTTTGTGATCTTCACTCTAAATGATGTATTTTGGATGGCTCCTCATGAACACACTCTGTATATGTTTGTTTATATCATCAGAATGTCAAACTGACAACTGTGGGTGCAGAACTCAATGATTTTAACTACAAAGAGTTACTAGAGTTAATGGTCTGTGACACTAGCAATTATGACTGCATAATGCCCTGGTAAAGAAACCACTCTTGAATTGTTTAATGAAATCTGAGAAGGAAATGCCAGACAGTGTTGGCTTCAAACAGTGGGTCACAACTGACAGGACTGAAATGATAAGCAGTTAAATCTCAGGAAGAGTACTTTGAATCTTTAATTGATATCTTAGAAAATCTCAAAAGTCACCACTATTTTCATAAAATCCAAAGTAAGTTTTTGAAGGACAAAAAACTACCAACTTTATGAAACTGAATACCCAGTCCTAGCTAATTCTGCAGAAAACTTTTGGGGTTCGGGATGAAACACAAGTGTACCACTGGGTCAATGACTAGGCAATACTGCAACCATTTCTTCTGTACTTCAAAAATAAGAAAGATGAATTCTGCAGTTATTCAATTTGCATTCTAAGTGACTACTAGGAGCACAACACTTCAGTTGTCCATATATTTCAGAAGTATGTAACAAACTACATAAAAGAAAAGTTTCCCAAGGTTGAAAAGCTCACATACTTTTTGAATGGAAGTGGTACTCAACACAAGAACAAAAAGATTTTTCAAATCTTTGCAAAAACAAAGTAGATTTTGGATTGGAGGCGAAATGGCGGTTTTTGGCTTCTTTCCATGGTAAGAATGCATGTGATGGAACAGGAAGTACAACAAAACATCTAGTGAGTTATCGTAAGTCAGCCTACAAAGTACATCTCTGTCATTCAGTGGAATGACATAGTGGCATGTGTGTATGATAGACAGTGGTGGGTTGGAAAGGCTAAAAAGAATAATTTTGGAAAACAATGATGTTTTTGTGCATTTTTACCACCCTGATGGCCCAAGAACTTCATTCAAGAAATCTACTAGTGACAAATTTTGGATATGAATGAAAAACATGTTAAGGAAACTGTCAGTGCTTGAACTTGCCACAACAACTGCGAGGTCTTATTCTATGTCAGAAAAACTGTCTGAAGAAATAAGTATTCTTAACAACCACCACTAGGATTAGGAAGCACCACATCTCGAAAGAGTGTTAACTGAAAATATTTATTTTAAATTTGTCAAGCTAATGTAAATGTTTAGTTCAGTAATTTTTCAAGTCTTTGCCTATAATTCAGTACCTTAACTTCAATAATAATTGATTACACCCTGCCAATACAGCACATGAATTAGGCAACAGCCATAAGATCAGTTGTAGTGTAATGTGAATTATTTCCTCATTTTCAAAGGTTAATATCTTTGTTCACAGTCAAATATCAGTGTTAAAAATGTTACAGTTCTGTGCTATCATATAGGAGTAGAGAAAGAGCAAAAATCAAAATTTTATATTCAGTCCTACAAGAGATAACTAGCCCCAGACATTTTGTAAAAAAATAAAGATTTTCAAATTTCAAAAACTTATAAAAAATTAAGGAAACCTATGTCAGTGTTCTTGCTCTATATAAGCTATTAGTTTATGATATCTAACTACAAAACAATATATGCTCTGATGAATCACTCCCTAGTTGTTATTTTTGGGTCTTAAAAGTGGATTCCCTAAATTTCCAATACCAAACTTCTGAGGTCATTTTGACTGGTTATTTTAGAATTTCATATACTTTGGGTAATAAACACTATGGTAGATGAGACGTTTCTAAAAACAATCATGTCAATTACAATGGTGTAACAACCCTATGCAGAGATATTCAGATTAATGCTAATGTCTCCAAAATGAAAAACTGTAGTGTGCTTACAAATAAAAATGGTCACCATTCAGTAATGGTACAAGGTAATTAAAATAAAAACTGTTTTGAACTTCTCAATCATAGGGTAATCACATATTTTAAAAAATCAAAATATTTAAAAGTGATCGAGCAACCAACTTAATTTTTATTGGATCACTTTGCTTGGATTGATCTTGTTGCTGATTGCTAATAAAAAAGAAATAGGCAGTATATTAAATTCATATTTCAGAGAAACCGATTCTCATTCTTGTCATTAAATAACACACTCAGCTCAACTGTCACCTAAAAACCTATGGTTTGTCTCCTGGGCTAGGGTCTGTTCATTGAGACTTGTTATTCAGACATAAGGTCATCATCAAATAACTGTGCACTCAATCTAATGACAAACCATTTTAATGTGTCTATCAGGTTGAGGGAAACATATTTATGGTCTACAACATGGGGACAAATGATCATCCCATTGGTGAAATTGGAGTGAAAGTGAATGACAATCAGTACCATGTGGTCCGATTCACAAGGTCAGGAGCTAACTCAACAATTCAAGTTGATGATTACAACATTCAGACTAACCATCCAGCCGGTAAGCATTTATTATTTATATTATTTGATAGTTTTCACATACGGTGTTCTGCTTTGACATCATAATTGCTCGAAAAACATTTTACAGTATATGCAACCAAATGCAATTTAAAATATGTATACATCACAGAAGTAAGTGAATTGAATTATTGTAATTACAAATCCTTATAAATTGTAAAACATAAATCACAGATCAGAAATGAAAGCAGAAATCTCAGCAATGACAGATAAAGTAACATTCTCACTAACCCAACAGGTTTTCTCAGTGCAGACTGGCCCACACATCTTCATCAGGTGCTGTGTTTGGGCTATTATGTGTACCCACTGCCTGGACCGCAACCAGATTGTGAACTATTATTGATCTCATGCTGTTATTTATAGCTGAGTTTGATTCCCAACACCCACTATGCCCAGTGATGCTCTATTGTTGTTTGGAGCTTGCACCGATATTCCATGAAATGCAAATTCTCTCAGAATTTCCAACTTGGTGTATGTGATGGCCAGCAATATTTTAATAAATTGAGTGCCTGACCACAAGCATTAATGAAATTGAAACTGATATCCCTGTTTATTACTTATTTGGATAGACTTCTTAATTACACGGTCCCAGAAACTTGGCATTTGCATCAAGATACTTATCTCATTGTATTTCATCTCACAATTACATTCAAGGCAGTGCTCAGGACAGCTGTTTTCATAGTTGTTTTAGTTGGGTATGTTGCTGATGTTCCTTGCATCTCTCCTTATCTATCCTAATAGCCTGCCTCATGTAAGACATGCTTCATTCACATGGAATGCAATATACACCCCGATTTTGGAGAGCTTGATTATCTTTAATATTACAAAGAATACTTTTTACCTTAGTTGAAAGGAGAAAAATACACTGGATGCCATGTTTCCATAAGAACCTACCAATCATCCTGGATATTGGACAAGCATAAGGTAGATAAGCAATTTGTGGCTTCTCTCCCTCGGTCTCAGTCTCAGCTTCTTTGTCAAGTATTCTTTATTTTGATTACATTGTCCATTCAATTTGATGAGTCGAGTATCCAATCTATTAGAAAACTATTCATAGGTGTTGTAATTCTTTGGCAAGGCTCTTCTTGCATGAAAGTGAGCTCTACTGACCAGAATCATTAGCACAATGTCTTTAAATGACAGATGGAGATGGCACAAGGTGCAAACAGGACCAGATCTAGGGGGTGGCAATTGAAAGGGGTGCCCAATTCATATTCTTAAAGAAAAAAAAAACTTATTTCATGAAGTGCCTAGCATCCAGCACATGTTGATCTAATAATTTGATTTTGAAATGCATCCCTGTTTATTTTTGAACACATTCTAAGTTGATTTCTGAACAAGTCATGAGTTGAATTTTGAATGAGTGCTTAGTGTACATGATGTCTCTGCCAGAAGAATCCTCATCATATTGAGAAATAAAAAACTTTCCCACAGACCAAAGGGAATGGGGCTATATGAGCTGATCCAAATAAACCCGAACGGATCGATGCCAGTTGCTGTTCATTTATGTGATTGATTTGGTGTGTGAATTATAAGTATTGTTATAATTATTAGAGAAGTCCATACATTCAGACTATTGGATTAGAAATAAATCACTAATAGGAATAACAGGTAAGAAAGATCACATATTATCTTCTCATTGATTAATGGAAAATCTCATTTAAAGATGTGAAACAAATACTAACAAAGAGATAGAGAGGCTGGCCAGTACTTACCTCAGCTCAGTACAGCCAATAGATACACAAAAAACAGAACCAAAAATTTTACGTTCCTAGCTTTCGGAACAACTGTTCCTTCATCAGGGAGGAGAGAGGGGAAAGAAAGGGAAGAAGGGAAAGTAGATTCACTTACTCACAACCCAGGTTATGAAGCAACAGGGAAAGGAAAACAGGGAGGGTAGCAAGGATGGAGGCATGGTTGTCAGAGGGAAGCCAAAGATAGTCTACTTTAAGTACTGTGCCAGCTTCAAACCAAAGAGGATGCATACAGAAGTAAAGAGGTATATAGTATAAAGATAAACACAACTATGTAGGATGAAAAGATGCATGAATGGCTAAAGAGGAAAGGGAAAGAGGAGAAGATTGAAGAGTAAATGGGAGTGAGGTTGTTTAACATAGGTTCAGTCCAGGGGGATGGCTGGATGAAAAGATGTGTAGGAGTGCATGTTCCCATCTCCGCAGTTCAGAGGGACTGGTGTTTGGTGGGAGAAGCCAAATGGCATATACAGTGTAGCAGGTTCCTAGGTCCCTAGAATTATGCTGGAGGGCATGCTCCGCTACTGGGTATTGGACATCTCCTAGGTGGACAGTTCGTCTGTGTCCCTTCATGCGCTCAGCCAGTTTAGTTGTTGTCATACCGATGTAAAAGGCTGTGCAGTGCAGGCATGTCAGTTGATAAATGACATGTGTAGTTTCACACGTGGCCCTGCCTTGAATTGTGTATGTTTTAGCAGTAGCGGGGCTGGAGTAGGTGGTTGTGGGGGGATGCATGGGGCAGGTTTTGCTCCGGGTTCAGTTACAGGGGTAGGAACCGCTGGGTAGAGAAGGTAGTCTGGGAATATTGTAGGGTTTAACAAGGATGTTACGGAGGTTAGGGGGTGACGAAAGGCAACTCTGGGTGGTGTGGGGAGAATTTTGTCAAGGGATGATCTCATTTCAGGGGTTGACTTGAGAAAGTCATATCCCTGGCGGAGTAATTTGTTGATGTTTTCGAGGCCAGGATAATATTGGGTGACAAGGGGGATGCTTCTGTATGGTCTGGGGATAGGAACATTGTTGTTGGATGGGGAGGAATGTATTGCTCGGGAGATCTGTTTGTGGACAAGGTCTGCAGGATAGTTGCGGGAGAGGAAAGCACTGGTTAGGTTATCGGTGTAATTGTTGAGGGATTCGTCACTGGAGCAGATACGTTTGCCACGAATACCTAGGCTGTAGGGAAGAGAGCGTTTGATGTGGAATGGATGGAAGCTATCAAAGTGAAGGTACTGTTGTTTGTTTGTGGGTTTGATATGGACACAGGTGTGGATGTGAGCTTCAACAAGATGAAGGTCAACATCCAGGAAGGTGGCTTGGGTTTTTGAGAAGGAATAAAATAAGGAATAAAACCAGAGGGAAGGATGAGAAAGAAAGAAATTGTGTTGGTAATGTTCAATACCAAAGAATAAATAAGAAAAATACGGAAAAAGATGACCAGACCAAGTAAGCATGTCCAGATCAGGGGAAAAGAACACACGTTGCTCAAAAACGTGTTTTATTCCTTGTTTTATTCCTTCTTATGATTACTATTTTAACTTTAGTTATTTAATTTCCCTACCCACCAGTTACCCACTATGTTTCCTAATCCTATACCACATTATTTACATTCATTCCGGAAACATGAATTCACCGTAGCCAAACTGCAATCCCATATACTTTTCCTCCGGTCCTGCTTAACCTTTGGAATTACCCCTAAAGGACTTACCTTAAAAGTTCCCATCTCTGGGTGCAATTCCTCCTTCCACCAGTCTCTCCTGGACTTCCAGAACCTTCAATCCTTAGCCCTTACCCAACTTGTCCTGAATCTCTACACTACTTCATGTAACCACCACTCCCAAAAGCTCCTATCTCTCTTCAAAGTCCTCCACCTCTCATACCCTTGCTTGGAGAACACACTCAGGAACATCATCCTAGAAGCCAGCTGCAAACTTGAGTTCCATGCCACACACCACCTGAGAAAACCATCCACAGTGCTAGTGCAACACCTAAGAATTGGGGTCCCTCTCCCTATCCCGCACGAACACCAATCACAACAGAACCTTCAACAAATCCCCCTCATAGCCAACAATCCTAGCCTAGCCACCCTACTCAATCTCCCCATCCCAGCACATACCCCACACAGACCAAATCTCAACAATAACCACAGTCAAAAGCCACATATCACCAATCCCAATTCAGTTCTAAGCCTCCCATCCAGATTCCTCTCTTCTCCAGAGACATCTGCTCTATCAAAAGGCTTAACCTTTAGCCCCACACCTAAATTCAACCACACTGCCCTGGTTAAAGATCTCCTCTCATTGACCCGGAACCTCAACTGGAAATATCACTTCACTACCCAAACACAGCCCCCAAATACTAGACCCAGTGTTGAACCCTGTCTAGAACAGTTCCGACCGCCTTCTCAAAGGGATCCTCCTCCCCTCCCCCAAAACCATCCCTTGCAGACATTTCAGGAATTCCTCACATCCAGTGTTGCCTCCCAGTCCTTCTTGAAGAACATCCCGACAACCCCCAACATCACCCCAGCTGAATCCCGTGCCATTAAGGAGCTGAAAATAGACCGCTCTATTGTCATCCTCCCGGCGGATAAAGGCTCCACAACTGTCGTACTTGACCGTGTGGAGTATGTGGCAGAAGGACTGCGTCAACTCTCCGACACCTCAACCTACAAAGCTGTTACCCAGGATCCCATTCCCTCCATCCAGACTGAGCTGCAGAAAATCCTAAAAATCCAAGGTCCCTCACAAGGCCTCACAACGGCTTCCATAGACTTACTCACTCCACCTGAGCCACGTACCCCTACCTTCTACCTATTACCCAAAATCCACAAAGAGAACCATCCTGGCCGTGGCAGGCTTCAAAGCCCCAACAGAACGTATCTCAGCTCTGGTAGACCAACACCTCCAACCTATCACCCGCAGGCTCCCATCCTACATCAAAGACACAAACCACTTCCTAGAACGCCTCAAATCCATTCCCACTCCTCTCCCACCTGAAACCTTTCTTGTCACCATAGATGCTACATCCCTTTACACAAACATCCCGCATACCCATGGTCTCTCTGCCCTTGAGCACTACCTCTCCCAACGCCCACCCGAAGATCTTCCAAAAACCTCGTTCCTTATCACACTTACCAACTTCATCCTCACCCATAATTACTTCACTTTTGAAGGCCAGACCTACAAACAAATCAGGGGAACGGCCATGGGAACCAGGATGGCTCCGTCCTATGCCAACCTCTTCATGGGCCGCATGGAGGAGGCTTTCCTGAAGACCCAACAGCTGCTTCCCCTGGCCTGGTATAGGTTTATAGATGACATCTTTGTGGTCTGGAATCATGGTGAAGAAACACTCCTTAATTTCCTCCATAACCTCAACTCCTTTTCAAATCTGAATTTCACCTGGTCCTTCTCCAAACCCCAAGCCACCTTCCTGGATGTTGACCTTCATCTTGTTGAAGCTCACATCCACACCTGTGTCCATATCAAACCCACAAACAAACAACAGTACCTTCACTTTGATAGCTGCCATCCATTCCACATCAAACGCTCCCTTCCCTACAGCCTAGGTATTCGTGGCAAACGTATCTGCTCCAGTGACGAATCCCTCAACAATTACACCAATAACCTAACCAGTGCTTTCCTCTCCCGCAACTATCCTGCAGACCTTGTCCACAAACAGATCTCCCGAGCAATACATTCCTCCCCATCCAACAACAATGTTCCTATCCCCAGACCACACAAAAGCATCCCCCTTGTCACCCAATATTATCCTGGCCTCGAAAACATCAACAAATTACTCTGCCAGGGACATGACTTTCTCAAGTCAATCCCTGAAATGAGATCATCCCTTGACAAAAATCTCCCCACACCACCCAGAGTTGCCTTTCGTCGCCCCCCTAACCTCCGTAACATCCTTGTTAAACCCTACAATATTCCCAGACTACCTTCTCTACCCAGCGGTTCCTACCCCTGTAACTGACCCCGGAGCAAAACCTGCCCCATGCATCCCCCCACAACCACCTATTCCAGCCCCGCTACTGCTAAAACATACACAATTCAAGTCAGGGCCACGTGTGAAACTACATATGTCATTTATCAACTGACATGCCTGCACTGCACAGCCTTTTACATCGGTATGACAACAACTAAACTGGTTGAGCGCATGAAGGGACACAGACGAACTGTCCGCCTAGGAGATGTCCAATACCCAGTAGCGGAGCATGCCCTCCAGCATAATTCTAGGGACCTAGGAACCTGCTACACTGTATGTGCCATTTGGCTTCTCCCACCAAACACCAGTCCCTCTGAACTGCGGAGATGGGAACATGCACTCCTACACATCCTTTCATCCAGCCATCCCCCTGGACTGAATCTATGTTAAACAACCTCACTCCCATTTACTCTTCAATCTTCTCCTCTTTCCCTTTCCTCTTTAGCCATTCATGCATCTTTTCATCCTACATAGTTGTGTTTATCTTTATACTATATACCTCTTTACTTCTGTATGCATCCTCTTTGGTTTGAAGCTGGCACAGTACTTAAAGTAGACTATCTTTGGCTCCCTCTGACAACCATGCCTCCATCCTTGCTACCCTCCCTGTTTTCCTTTCCCTGTTGCTTCATAACCTGGGTTGTGAGTAAGTGAATCTACTTTCCCTTCTTCCCTTTCTTTCCTCTCTCTCCTCCCTGATGAAGGAACATTTGTTCCGAAAGCTAGGAACGTAAAATTTTTGGTTCTGTTTTTTGTGTATCTATCGGCTGTACTGAGCTGAGGTAAGTACTGGCCAGCCCCTCTATTTCTTTGTTAGTATTTGTTTCACATATTATCTTCTCAGTGTATCAAGAAAATGAAATTTTGACAGAAATTTTTTGCCAGGTTGCTGTACTACTAAGGGCCCATTGTACAGTCCCCATTTAGCAGCCACTTATGTTCTGTTCTCAGAATAACATGGAAAACACTTTATATGAACATGTAATAATGTATTACTGGGGAATAAATACGGGACAACTAAACTGGTGATTCTGGTAAGGTTAGTGAAGTTAACCGAAGGGCAGGAAATTACAGAATTAATTATGACAAGATTGTTTGTTAGAATGAGTAAGGAGAAGGAACAGGGACATCACACAAATTACATGGAAGAATATGACGATTCCAAATTTATATAAAAATTTTCTACTATTACTGTCTTTCAATCTCATGCTTGGTAAACTGGAGCATATGAATGAAATGTGAAACTATTTCCTAACATAGAACTTTTTGCTTGTAGTAGGTCTAGTAGCCGTTAGTACATTGTCAATTATATTCTGTCATGTTATTTATGTCAACAAGGTAGATAAAAATGACCACATGTGCCAAAACAGTTGCACTTATTTGGTGCGTGTTACAGTTACTGCCATATAAGGAAGGCCTATTTTGTGTTATCTAGCAGAGAGCAACAAAATAGATGTAATCAAATTGAGAAACCACACCAGTATTGAGTACTATTCATATTAACAGCTTCTTCAGTATTAGACAGCGACATTTTGATTTGTCATATAGCAAAACATTTGACAAACTTTAATAAGAGAATAGATTCTTTCGCACAAAGGAAAGCGCACTCTGTAAATCTGTAGCAAGACTAGACAGAAAAAAATGCTGGGATCTAAGGACTGAAGAAATGTATACTGTCTTTCTTGTCTCTTGTCTTTACTGGTTTTATGTTTCTTATATTTAACTTTGTCACACAAAAGAGAAAGTTATTAACTAACAGGCACTAGAGAGTGCAAATTTTCTGAAGATGGGGGTAGGATGTCAACCTGGCCAACTGGGAGCAGGAGAGTCACCAAAGGACATTTTAATTTTCACTGTCTTGAATATAGGTTTGATGGCTTCATTACAAAATATAAACATTTGAACTCCACAGAGCGAAATACAGTGATGTGTGATAGAAAGATGCTGTGTGAAGAGGTGTGGCACTGCATTTTATCACACTGAAGACCAAATAACATGTCTTATATTTCTCGAACATATATTTTTTATATATCAAACATCTTCAGAAAGATGTGGGCTACATAATGAATGCATTTTTGAAAAATCGATTTTTTAAAATTTTTGGTGTCCTGTCTCAAATGCTCGAGGGGGAGAGGGAGTGCCACTATCAAGTTTTTGCCCTGGTTTGGAAATGTAGTAGATCTGGGGCTGGGTGCGGTGATAAGGGTCAGTGTCAGTAGATATTTTTCTGTAAACTCTAATCCAGTGATCCATCCTTTCTTCTCTAAACTAACGTTTCAAGAAAAGACAGGTCCTGTTTTTCAAGTACCATCTCAAATTTTTTATTACAGTGGATCGAGCTTAATAGTTGCAGGAACTCTTGAAGCAATGTGGCCACACTACAAATGTGTCATCCGTCTACCAATACAGACACATAGGTTTTAACTTGGCAGATTCTAGTGCCTTTGCAGCAAAATGTTCCACATACTGGTTTACCACAACAGGTGATAACTACCCATCGTCATGCCATCCGTTTTTTTTTTTTTTTTTTTTTTTACAATATTTTCCATCAAATAGGAAACAAGTAGATGTCAGAATGTTCCTAAAAAGTTCTGCAAAGCAACTGTCAAACTTTTCTGTGATATGTTCGAAGGCATCAGTAAGTGGAAATCTCATAAAGAGGGATACCACATTGAGGCTGACCATAATATTCATACTCTGGAGCCACAGTTGATGGAGACAGTGCACAAAGACAGTGCAGCTGCAGATGTGGTGTTTTCACTACCCCATATATTTGTTGAGAATGCATTTCAGGCAGGCCCTATAGTCATGGTGGCACTGCTGTTCATGTTTTAAGGCCCTTAATGATGTTTTGGAGCAAGTCTGACTCATTTGGAAGACTCATCACCTTCCTCTCACTTTATCCATAGGACTGACATTTATCTGTCTGAATGCAATGTCATTCAAAAGATTGAAAATCTTTTTATTTTAGTCCACAAAGGACCATAACATTGCTCTTATCAGCTGGCAGATCTACATGTACTTTTTCTCCCACAGACTTCTGCTCATCAGCTCTACCTCAGCGCCAGCACCTTAGTAAATGATCGACAGATTTTGTGGGAAACCTCCCTGACTGCTGCTGGCAGGAGAGAAAAATTAAAGACAGCTTGCAAGTGCAAAAGTCTTCAAGAAGAATAATATTATTACACCATTACATAATTACACTGAGGCATTACAAAATAAAATAAAGACTGTGAAGAAAGAAAATGAGAGATTAATATAAGAAAAAGTGTCAGAATCAATGAAACCGCAGAAATTCATGCGTACTTATGAATGCTGAAAACAGTAACACAGCTATGCAGTGCCATAAAAAAGAATATATATTAATCGGTGGTTCACTGTTAAAAAATGTCATCACAAAATCAATGTACAACCTGTAATTAGAAGCAACAGCTCAGCAAACATTTTTAAAAAAAGACAGAGAAACTGCAAAACAAGTTACCGCAAGAGCTGATTCTGAGCTCAGTCATAAATACAAGGGAGTCTTCATACATGCTGGGACAAGTTAGGTAAAAATCAATAGTGAAACAAAAATTATTAATGAGACAAGAAGCAAGATCTGTTCTGGCAAGAAGTGTTTGTGTAGAACCTAGGCTCTTAATTAATGGTGTTACAAAAATTAGGTTGATGGCTGATCAATATATTTGCAAGATAAACTATGCCATCTGAGAACTGTGTGATCAGCTCAGAGTACTGTTCCTATACCCAAACAAGTTTGTAACTGAAAACTGCCTAGACAGAATGGTGTGCATTTAAAGAGGCTGGGAGGGGTTGTGGGTTAGCAGAGATTGAGACCAGGATGATAACGGGAATGAAGTACATATTGCAAGGTTAACTCCCATCTGTGTAATTCAAGAAAGCTGATGCTGGCTGGAAGGATCTAGATGGCATGGGTCGTAAAGCAGCCACTGAACTCGAGCGTGCCGAGTTTAGCAGCGTGTTCCATCAGTGGGTGGTCAGTTCAGCTCTCAGCCACAGTTCGACAGTAGCAATTCATTCTGGTGGACAGCTGGTCAGTTATCGTGCTGACATACATAACTGTGCAGTGATTGCAGCAGAGTTGCTGTATGACACGGCTGCTTTCACAAGTGGCCCTGCCTCTGGCACGACAGGATAAGCTGGTGATAGAACTGAAGTAGTTTGTGCTGGATGGGAGAATCAGAGGTCTAGCAGCTGAGTTTTCCACAGGTTTTTGGAAAGGGAGTGCAACAGGTGTGGAGCAGGGTAGCAGAGTATCACTTTAGGATGGGTGGGAAGGACTTTGAGTGGGATGTCCCTTATTTACAGGCGTAATTATTGATAGTCGAAGCCTCAGTGAAGCCCACGTCTTTCACGATGTCCTTCACCATTGGAAATTTCTTATACAAATTCCGCTACAGATCACACAGTAATATGGCCATCAGAAGGAAAAATACTTCAGACAGGAACAGGGGGACGGAAGGAAGATTACAGTTTAACATTCTGCGACAATGAGGTTATTACAGAAAGAACACGAGCTCAGATTATGGAAGAATGAGGAAGAAACTCAGCTGTGCCCTTTTCGAAGAAACTGACGTGGCATTTGTACCTTAAGCAATTTAGAGAAATCGCGGAACACCTAAATCTGGATGGCTGGACGGGGACTGCAACCGTTATCCTCCCAAAATGGAGCCCATTGTGCTAACCCCTGTGCCACCTCACTCAGTTTATGACAGGAATAGGAGACCACTATAATCACATTAGAAGTCTCCATTTTTAAAGTAATAACTAGCAGAAAAGCAAGCCAACAATGTAAGAAAGTAGTTTTTACAGTGATCAGGAAGTCAAAGCATTTAGGCACTATCTAAAAGAGAAGACATGGGAGCAAAGATATAGTCCTGGGAGCATATCTGGTAAATTTAATATTTTTCAAGGAAAACAATTTTTGAAAATATATAATATGAAAAATAAAACAATGTTATGAAAAATATAGGCCCCCAGTCTCTCCCTTACCCCCACCTGGTTGCCTCTCCCATCGTGCTTGCTTTTCGTAGTCTGGCTTCAGCTGCCAGAGACTGTGGTCATGTGTGTGTGAGAGTTGCATTTGGTCTGTGGTCACATGTGTGTGTGTGTTGTCTATTTTTGCCAAAGGTCTTGTTGGCCGAAAGCTTACTGTGTAACAGTCTTTTTGATGTGCCTATGCTCAAACTATGGAAAGTGTTCAATTCTAGATATAGGAAAGTTGGATAAAGGTCAACACACTAACCACGGATTTCCTTTGAATTATGCAGGTAAACATTACTTGTGTGAAAAATTAAATCAAATAATAAAAGAAAGGCTCGAACTGAAAAGGCTTAAATATAAAAACAGTTCATTCAGAAGTGAAAGTAGTCCTACAGAAACTTTTTTAGAGTAAAACAGCCTTCACCATGTATATGTGAAGGTGAAGTACTTGACAACAACATCATAGATAACAGTAAACTCAAAATAATATCACAAAACATCCAATATATTACCAACAAAATAGAATGAATTGACGAATTTTTAATTGTTAGTAGTCCACATATTTATCTTGTGAATGAACTAGGGTGCAAAACTGAAGAAATGTGTAGCATTAATTTAAGTAATTATAAAGCCAACAGTGTCTATTGTAGGAAATAACAAAAAGATGGTTGGGTGTTGGTCAAAAATAATGTCCAGTGCAAAAAAATTGATTGGGTAGATAAACTTGCATGTGAGATGGGTTTTTGAAATAGCTGTAACCAGACTAAAGCTTAGAAATAGCAGTTTAATAATAGCTAGCCTGTACAGATCCCCCAACAGTAACATGGAAGAATATTTCTGCCATTTAGAGGAAATTATTTACAGACTCTCACCTCTTAAAAAACAGACTATAATAGTAGGGGATATCAACATAGACTTCTTAACTAACAGTATAAATTATCTTAGATATATTGATATTTTACAGCCCTATAATTACACCAAAGTGAATTCAATGCCAGCAAGAAATACATGTCACTCTCAGACTCCTATTTACCATGTTATTACAAACTTAAGAAAAGAAGACCTTGCAGTTAGAACTGTTGAGAACCAGATTTCAGATCTTAGTGTATTAGTCCTAAAACTTCATACAGACAAAGAAATAGTATCTGATGGGAACCTATTTACCTATAAAAGAAAGCCTGACTATCGTACATTAAAGGAAACCCTGACATACATAAATTGGCACCAGGTAAGCCTATATAAAATAGAAGATATGAATGAAAAGTGGGACAAATTTTATACAACATTAATGCATTGTCTTAATCAAGTGTGCCCATTGGTCAAAATACTAAAGAAAACTGACGGTTCCAGGAGTCTTAAACTTCCCCCTGCCATGATTAAATTAAAGGAAGATATGAGGGATCTATATATTCTTTTTGGACACCAAACTGCAGTACTTCCAATCTAAATACAAAGCCTGTAGAAAAACCTACAGGGAAGCACATAAGACATTAAAAGCACAGATGTATGCTGAACAGATGAGGCAATCTAATAATGTTACCAAAACAGTGTGGAGTATAATAAATAAGGAAAGAGAAGGGAGCATCAATGCAGTATGCGTTAACATGATAATAAGTGACAATGGAAAATTGCTAAGTGACCCAAAGGAAATATGTGAGAGATTCATAGAGCAGTTCAGTAAGGTGAATAGGGAGGGTGTGATCAACCCACAAAAGGTGCTAAATCCCAGTAATGTCAATTCTTCTTGAAGTGTGTTACAGAATTGGAAATCCTGAAAACCATTTCTAACTTAAAAGCAAATACTCCCAGTGGCTGTGATGACACCTCAGCAAAATTTCTGAAAGAATGCAGTAATGAATTAATAAAGCCACTACAACATTTATTAAACAGCTCTTTCTGTCAGGGGTCACTCCTGACGTGTTAAAAGTCACTGAAATAAGACCAGTGTATAAAAAGGTAATAACTACAGATATACAAAGTTATAGTCATATTTCATTGACATCAATACTTTATAAGCTGTTGGAAAGGCTACTTCTTGATCAACTTGAAACATTTTTCTATAAGTACAATCTACTAAAAAACTCTCAGCATGGTTTCAGGAAGAGCCAGTCTACAATAACAGCTGTAGCTACATTTTTGCAAGTGGTATTGAATACACTTGATGACTGAAACAAAGTTATTGGCACCTTTTTAGACCTATCGAAGGCTTTTGAATCTATAAATCATTCTGTTCTACATAAATTAGAAACTTATGGGCTTAATATACTTGCATGATAAAAGGAAATATATCCTTAACATTTTTTAAAAAATGTTGAAGTGACCTCGTATGTCTCTTCACACATAAGAATAAGAATTAGAATAAGAAGAAGAATCTTTATTAGCCAGTCAGTATTTTCTCATACAATGGGCTTCATCAATAAGTTCAATTACAGTATAAAGATGGTTATATTCTCATAACAATGTATATATAAATCATATGAATGTTAGTGTAGTACAATAGCACACATTTGTGATTTTATATATTGTTAATATGACATTACTCATAAGCTTATAAAGTAGGAACATAGCACGTGCAAGTTTAGAACAGACGTATGTGATATGTTTATCCCAGCTAAGTTTCTGGTCAATCATTATTCCTAACAGTTTAACAGACTTATTTTCTTTGTTTGATACCTTCAAATTAAAGAATATTTCCTCAGTTTTTGTTTCATTTGTGAATAGGGAGTCTGCACTAAACCAATGAACCGATTTTTCAAATATTATATTATTTTTTTCTCGTACAGATTCAAGAGTCTGTCCTGAATTGATAAAAGTTGTATCGTCTGCATAGAGGACTGTTTTACAGGGTAAATACTGTGGCATATCATTAACATACACTACAAACAGGAAGGGCCCAAGTGTGGAGCCCTGTGGCACACCTCTTTTTATTGTTTGTGGGTTTGACAGCTGCCCATTTACACTAACAAATTGTACTCTGTTGCTCAAGTAGGATTCTAATAATTTCAGGGTGTCCTCTTCCATGCCGTAGTGTCTTAATTTCATGATCAAAGTACTATGAGATACAGTGTCAAATGCTTTACTTAGGTTTAGGAGAGTAGCACAAGAGATTAATTTATTTTCAAAGCCATCATATATATCACTAACAATATTTTCAACTGCTTTAACTGTGGATAGTTTAGACCTGAATCCATACTGTGAGTTACTTAACAAGTTATTCCTCTCAAAATAGTGATTCATTTATTCGTGAACACAGTCTTCGATTATTTTAGGTATTATTGGGATTAATGAGGTAGGGCGATAGTTACTTGGATTTGATTTATCTCCTTTCTTAAATATGGGAATAGTTACTGCTATTTTCAAACAGTTGGGGAAAATCCCTTGCTGTAATATACGGTTAATGAGAGTGGTTAGAGGGGACAGAAGACCACTTGATATCTTCTTTATGACAAAGTTTGACAGGCCATAGAAGTCCTCTGCTCTGGAACTACTTAGTTTGCCTATTGCTTTGCTAACATCATTTTCAGTTACTGTTGCCCAGCAGAATTTATGGACTACATACTTATTTGAACCTATAAGAGTTTTAGCATAAAGCATGGCATTGGGGGGAGACAAATCTTGTTGTAAACTGAAGTTAACAAAGTGTGAGTTTAAGATATCTGGGGCTATGGGTATAGCTAGTTAAGTTGTTGGTCTATTTATTTCACTTTTAATTACTTCCCAAGCAGCTTTACAGATGTTTCTGGATTTAATAATATAGTTACCATTCGCCCTACGTTTTGCCAAGCTTATTTCAGATCTATAAATTTTTCTTATTCTAATGTACATCTCTTTGTACTCGCTGCTGTTATGAGATCTGTCCTTAAACATAAGAAGCATAATCCTGATGCTGTTGAGGTATGGTGTAAACCAATTATTTAGTCTCTGTGGTTTATGAGCTTGGTTATTATTCTGTCTTTTTACTAATCTGGGACAACACTCATCAAATATTCTTGTAATTTCCTCTATAAATAATTTACTTGTGTTATTCACACACATATCTTTGTATAAGATGTCATTCCAGTTAACTGACCTTAATTTAGTTCTAAACTCTCTGATGTTGCATTTATTCACAGGTCTAACAGTTTTATGTTGTTCATCTGGAATTCTGACTGGAACTGTAATCCATAGGTCATCATGGTCAGCTAGGCCTAACTTGACTACTCCAATTTCAACATTATTTTCATGGATATTACTTATTATATTGTCTAAGCATGCATTATATCTTGTAGGCTTATCATTTAGACAATAGCAATCAAAAGCTCTTAGGCTATCCAAGAATTCCAATACGATATGACTCTGTACCCTGATATCCCTATTAATATCACCATAAATTAAGATTCTTTGGTATTTATATTTAGGCTCAGTTAGTAAGACTAACAGTTTTTTTTAAATTTACTATAAATTCATATTCACTAGAAGATGGTGTGCGATATACAGATGCAACAATAATATTATGGTGTCTATACACAGGTCTGTGACATCAATAGTAAAGTATTGTAGATTTAGTCCATTCTTAATATACACTCCTGGAAATGGAAAAAAGAACACATTGACACCGGTGTGTCAGACCCACCATACTTGCTCCGGACACTGCGAGAGGGCTGTACAAGCAATGATCACACGCACGGTACAGCGGACACACCAGGAACCGCGGTGTTGGCCGTCGAATGGCGCTAGCTGCGCAGCATTTGTGCACCGCCGCCGTCAGTGTCAGCCAGTTTGCCGTGGCATACGGAGCTCCATCGCAGTCTTTAACACTGGTAGCATGCCGCGACAGCGTGGACGTGAACCGTATGTGCAGTTGACGGACTTTGAGCGAGGGCGTATAGTGGGCATGCGGGAGGCCGGGTGGACGTACCGCCGAATTGATCAACACGTGGGGCGTGAGGTCTCCACAGTACTTCGATGTTGTCGCCAGTGGTCGGCGGAAGGTGCACATGCCCGTCGACCTGGGACCGGACCGCAGCGATGCACGGATGCACGCCAAGACCGTAGTATCCTACGCAGTGCCGTAGGGGACTGCACCGCCACTTCCCAGCAAATTAGGGACACTGTTGCTCCTGGGGTATCGGCGAGGACCATTCGCAACCGTCTCCATGAAGCTGGGCTACGGTCCCGCACACCGTTAGGCCGTCTTCCGCTCACGCCCCAACATCGTGCAGCCCGCCTCCAGTGGTGTCGCGACAGGCTTGTAGGGAGGGACGAATGGAGACGTGTCGTCTTCAGCGATGAGAGTCGCTTCTGCCTTGGTGCCAATGATGGTCGTATGCGTGTTTGGCGCCGTGCAGGTGAGCGCCACAATCAGGACTGCATACGGCCGAGGCACACAGGGCCAACACCCGGCATCATGGTGTGGGGAGCGATCTCCTACACTGGCCGTACACGACTGGTGATCGTCAGGGGACACTGAATAGTGCACGGTACATCCAAACCGTCATCGAACCCATCGTTCTACCATTCCTAGACCGGCAAGGGAACTTGCTGTTCCAACAGGACAATGCACGTCCGCATGTATCCCGTGCCACCCAACGTGCTCTAGAAGGTGTAAGTCAACTACCCTGGCCAGCACGATCTTCGGATCTGTCCCCCATTGAGCATGTTTGGGACTGGATGAAGCGTCGTCTCACGCGGTCTGCACGTCCAGCACGAACGCTGGTCCAACTTTGGCGCCAGGTGGAAATGGCATGGCAAGCCGTTCCACAGGACTACATCCAGCATCTCTACGATCGTCTCCATGAGAGAATAGCAGCCTGCATTGCTGCGAAAGGTGGATATACACTGTACTAGTGCCGACATTGTGCATGCTCTGTTGCCTGTGTCTATGTGCCTGTGGTTCTGTCAGTGTTATCATGTGATGTATCTGACCCCAGGAATGTGTCAATAAAGTTTCCCCTTCCTGGGACAATGAATTCACGGTGTTCTTATTTCAATTTCCAGGAGTGTATATTGCAACACCCCCATGTCCAATTGTTGATCTGCAGTAACTACTAGCTAAGGAGTAACCAAATGGAATATTGAGGTCAATTTCTGATGAATATAGCCAGTGCTCATTTACACTAAGTATACCACAGTTGGAAGTTTCTAACCAGTACTGCAATTCTTCCAACTTCTTTCTTAAAGACTGTATATTAATACGTAAGAACAGAAGACTATTTTTGCTAACCCTGGGCAGTAAAGAAGACGGTTCAGATTGTCTCCTTAAGGGCACTTCTATACAGCTGATATCATAAGTTGTTTGTAAGTCTACTGCTGGTAGCCAGGCCCCATTTTGACAATGTTCGGATACATCTAGTTTACTGGGCTCAGAGTGAATGGTTTGAAGATTATTTTGATCCTGCTGGAGCATATCTGTTAATATTTTGCCAGACAGACCAGCAGGCTTTACAGGTTTCCCTGGTCCAGCGGTATTACTGTAAAGGTGGCCATTTCTTTACACATCTTTGCATACCATTTTGGTAACACCTGATAGCACTAATCACTTTGATGTCTGTCGGTCAATATATAATATGGGTGATGAAAGTGACATTGTATGTCCTATCAGGCATGTATATTAAGCCTGTTACATTATTTGACCTTTCACATCAACAGCTATTAAAACCTAAAGTTAGTTTGTCTGTTCCACGCTATATGCATTCGCTGGCCTCACTTGATTAAGCTTCATGGTTCAGTACCTCAAGTACCTGATTTAAGAAACTAGTTTAGCTTTAGATTCTTTTTATATATCCGATAGCACTATTCAAAATGACCTCTGTCGGTCATCAGATATTAAGGGCAATGAAGGCGTTGTTGTACGTCCTTTCACACAATTACAATTGGCCTGTCATACTAATTTGACATTATTAGTATGACAGGCCAATTGTAATTGTGTGAAAGGACGTACAACAACGCCTTCATTGCCCTTATATCATACTAATTTGACCCTCCCCCCATGAACCATGGACCTTGCCGTTGGTGGGGAGGCTTGCGTGCCTCATCGATACAGATAGCCGTACCGTAGGTACAACCATAACGGAGGGGTATCTGTTGAGAGGCCAGACAAACGTGTGGTTCCTGAAGAGGGGCAGCAGCCTTTTCAGTAGCTGCAAGGGCAACAGTCTGGATGATTGACTGATCTGGCCTTGTAACAATAACCAAAACGGCCTTGCTGTGCTGGTACTGCGAACGGCTGAAAGCAAGGGGAAACTACGGCCGTAATTTTTCCCGAGGGCATGCAGCTTTACTGTATGATTAAATGATGATGGCGTCCTCTTGGGTAAAATATTCCGGAGGTAAAATAGTCCCCCATTCGGATCTCCGGGCGGGGACTACTCAAGAGGATGTCGTTATCAGGAGAAAGAAAACTGGCGTTCTACGGATCGGAGCGTGGAATGTCAGGTCCCTTAATCGGGCAGGTAGGTTAGAAAATTTGAAAAGGGAAATGGATAGGTTAAAGTTAGATATAGTGGGAATTAGTGAAGTTCGGTGGCAGGAGGAACAAGACTTCTGGTCAGGTGACTACAGGGTTATAAACACAAAGTCAAATAGGGGTAATGCAGGAGTAGGTTTAATAATGAATAGGAAAATAGGAACGCGGGTAAGCTACTACAAACAGCTTAGTGAACGCATTATTGTGGCCAAGATAGATACGAAGCCCACACCTACTACAGTAGTACAAGTTTATATGCCAACTAGCTCTGCAGATGACGAAGAAATTGAAGAAATGTATGATGAAATAAAAGAAATTATTCAGATTGTGAAGGGAGATGAAAATTTAATAGTTATGGGTGACTGGAATTCCAGTGTAGGAAAAGGGATAGAAGGAAACATTGTAGGTGAATATGGATTGGGGCTAAGAAATGAAAGAGGAAGCCGCCTGGTAGAATTTTGCACAGAGCACAATTTAATCATAGCTAACACTTGGTTTAAGAATCATGATAGAAGGTTGTATACATGGAAGAACCCTGGAGATACTAAAAGGTATCAGATTGATTATATAATGGTAAGACAGAGATTTAGGAACCAGGTTTTAAATTGTAAGACATTTCCAGGGGCAGATGTGGACTCTGACCACAATCTATTGGTTATGACCTGTAGATTAAAACTGAAGAAACTGCAAAAAGGTGGGAATTTAAGGAGATGGGACCTGGATAAACTGAAAGAACCAGAGGTTGTACAGAGTTTCAGGGAGAGCATAAGGGAACAATTGACAGGAATGGGGGAAAGAAATACAGTAGAAGAAGAATGGGTAGCTTTGAGGGATGAAGTAGTGAAGGCAGCAGAGTATCAAGTAGGTAAAAAGACGAGGGCTAGTAGAAATCCTTGGGTAACAGAAGAAATATTGAATTTAATTGATGAAAGGAGAAAATATAAAAATGCAGTAAATGAAGCAGGCAAAAAGGAATACAAACGTCTCAAAAATGAGATCGACAGGAAGTGCAAAATGGCTAAGCAGGGATGGCTAGAGGACAAATGTAAGGATGTAGAGGCTTATCTTACTAGGGGTAAGATAGATACTGCCTACAGGAAAATTAAAGAGACCTTTGGAGATAAGAGAACCACTTGTATGAACATCAAGAGCTCAGATGGAAATCCAGTTCTAAGCAAAGAAGGGAAAGCAGAAAGGTGGAAGGAGTATATAGAGGGTCTATACAAGGGCGATGTACTTGAGGACAATATTATGGAAATGGAAGAGGATGTAGACGAAGATGAAATGGGAGATACGATACTGCGTGAAGAGTTTGACAGAGCACTGAAAGACCAGAGTCGAAACAAGGCCCCCGGAGTAGACAACATTCCATTGGAACTACTGACGGCCTTGGGAGAGCCAGTCCTGACAAAACTCTACCATCTGGTGAGCAAGATGTATGAAACAGGCGAAATACCCTCAGACTTCAAGAAGAATATAATAATTCCAATCCCAAAGAAAGCAGGTGTTGACAGATGTGAAAATTACCGAACAATCAGTTTAATAAGCCACAGCTGCAAAATACTAACACGAATTCTTTACAGACGAATGGAAAAACTAGTAGAAGCCGACCTCGGGGAAGATCAGTTTGGATTCCGTAGAAATACTGGGACACGTGAGGCAATACTGACATTACGACTTATCTTAGAAGAAAGATTAAGGAAAGGCAAACCTACGTTTCTAGCATTTGTAGACTTAGAGAAAGCTTTTGACAATGTTGACTGGAATACTCTCTTTCAAATTCTAAAGGTGGCAGGGGTAAAATACAGGGAGCGAAAGGCTATTTACAATCTGTACAGAAACCAGATGGCAGTTATAAGAGTCGAGGGACATGAAAGGGAAGCAGTGGTTGGGAAGGGAGTAAGACAGGGTTGTAGCCTCTCCCCGATGTTATTCAATCTGTATATTGAGCAAGCAGTAAAGGAAACAAAAGAAAAATTCGGAGTAGGTATAAAAATCCATGGAGAAGAAATAAAAACTTTGAGGTTCGCCGATGACATTGTAATTCTGTCAGAGACAGCAAAGGACTTGGAAGAGCAGTTGAATGGAATGGATGGTGTCTTGAAGGGAGGATATAAGATGAACATCAACAAAAGCAAAACGAGGATAATGGAATGTAGTCGAACTAAGTCGGGTGATGTTGAGGGTATTAGATTAGGAAATGAGACACTTAAAGTAGTAAAGGAGTTTTGCTATTTGGGGAGCAAAATAACTGATGATGGTCGAAGTAGAGAGGATATAAAATGTAGACTGGCAATGGCAAGGAAAGCGTTTCTGAAGAAGAGAAATTTGTTAACATCGAGTATAGATTTAAGTGTCAGGAAGTCTTTTCTGAAAGTATTTGTATGGAGTGTAGCCATGTATGGAAGTGAAACATGGACGATAAATAGTTTGGACAAGAAGAGAATAGAAGCTTTCGAAATGTGGTGCTACAGAAGAATGCTGAAGATTAGATGGGTAGATCACATAACTAATGAGGAGGTACTGAATAGGATTGGGGAGAAGAGGAGTTTGTGGCACAACTTGACCAGAAGAAGGGATCGGTTGGTAGGACATGTTCTGAGGCATCAAGGGATCACCAATTTAGTATTGGAGGGCAGCGTGGAGGGTAAAAATCGTAGGGGGAGACCAAGAGATGCATACACTAAGCAGATTCAGAAGGATGTAGGTTGCAGTAGGTACTGGGAGATGAAGAAGCTTGCACAGGATAGAGTAGCATGGAGAGCTGCATCAAACCAGTCTCAGGACTGAAGACCACAACAACAACAACTAATTTGACCCTTTTCTGGTCAACAGTGCTTTGAATTTAATATAGTAACTTTACACGCTTATCCAAGCATAGTCATCAACTACTATCGCTGACCCCAAGTAATTGAAAAATGGGTTATTCATCCCCCATATTTTTAGCCTGCTTCTAGCTGACGGTATTTTGTCTGTCCTTCATGCATGCGTTTTGACCACCTGTGGATTTTGCTATCCACATTCTATATTTCTATAAAATTATCCTCGAGCTAGGACATTATACATACACACGCATTAACTTCCTGTGCCTTTCACCCAGTCATCGGATCATTTTCGTAACACATTTTATGCCAATCACATGGAAGAAGACGATTTCTCAATTTGCGCATGCATGTTCTTTTCTGACATTCTCACAGCCTAGCTGCCAGTGCCACCTCAGTTTACCTGAGAGCCCACTGCCCACAGAAAGTTGGCTGGGATGAGGAAGCACACTTCTGACGTTTGAACTAAGTTCAACTACTGACATGGTACACACGTACCGTTTATTTTACATTTTATGCAAGTCTTTTGCCCTTTTGGGCGTTCTGTGTTAATGTTGGACCATGCCTCTTTAGACAGTAGTTTTAGTGTTTTCCGAAGAAGGCGTGGTTATCCATGCCGAAACCTAGGTCAACATCCAGTTTCTATTTGCAATTGAAGAGGATTCTTTATAATCATTATATTTCTGTAATGTTCTTGTGTTTGTACACAGATTATGTCCATGACTGTTAAGTTATTTTGGACAAATAAACCATTTATTTATCTGCGATTCAGCATTTCCGCTATATGGTGTGTAACAACTATCCTTTTCATAATATTGTTACATTCCATTCTGGATTTTCCATTCTCTGAAAAATAAAAAGTTCTACTCACCAAGTGGCAGCAGGAGAAAACATGTATAAAGGTAATAAAATGTGCAAGCTTTTGGAGCCAGGCTACTTCTTCTGGCAGAAGGGTGGAAAAGGAAGGAAGAGGGATGGAGGAAAAGGACTGGCAAGGTTTAGGAAATGGGGAGGGCTATGGAAAAGTTACCTAGAACCCTGGATCAGAGGAAACTTACCAGATGGGATGAGAAGAAAAGACTAATTCATTGGGACTGCACAGGATGAGAGTTGAAAACTTAAGAGCCTAAAGGTGGAAGATAGGGTAATAAGCAAGACAGAGATTACTGGCGACAAAGCATTGTGTAAAAGTGAATAAGAATAGAAAGCTAATTGTGTTTAACATGATGGTAGAGTTCTGGAGGGGTGGGGGCAAGGGGGGGGGGGGGGGCATTTGGGGAAAGACAGACAGGTCAGATTTATTTTGCGTATGGCATTTAAGTACATTTCAGTATTGGATCAAGTAATTCTACATTACACAAAATTACATATATTCACAGACAAACATCTAGTCCTTTTATA
Source organism: Schistocerca nitens (assembly GCF_023898315.1). Classification (NCBI taxonomy): domain Eukaryota; kingdom Metazoa; phylum Arthropoda; class Insecta; order Orthoptera; family Acrididae; genus Schistocerca; species Schistocerca nitens. The sequence continues at coordinate 17,789,282 of NC_064618.1, read as the reverse complement.
TATTCGATGGATCTTTGGGATGCCACAAGGAATTCTTCAAAGTCCCCACTGAATGCTCTAGCACTGCATTCTTCTCTGATGTGTTGGATTGTCTGCTTAGGCACGCTGCAGTCACATGCTGGCGAAAACAGCAGTCCCCATTTGAAGAGTGAATCAGAATATCTTCCATGTCCAGTTCTTAATCGGTTCAGAGCTGAGCAAATCTTGCAGGGCTGATCAAACCCAGGTACTGCCTCGATAATACAAGGCTTTAGGTGGCAAGTTGTTGGGGCATTCTGGAGCCATTCTCTTTTCCAGAGTTGATGTCAGACCCAGTGACGCTGTCGAGAGCAAGAGGAGGATGTCTTGAACGAAGCCTCTTGGTACTCAGATCAGGGATATTGATGTGTACCGGTAGTTCAGGGTTTGCTTTGATCTTGTTGTATTCCCTGACCAAGGCTGCTTCTCGTCATATTTTTGGGGGTAGTATATGTCTCAGGAAAGGTAGCCATATGTTAGGGGTAGACCTAACGGTTCCTGAAATAATGCACATGGTGCTGTTAAGTTCAACATCGATTTTGTTCACATGACTACTGTTTAGCCATACTGGTGCACAGTATTCCACCACAAAGTATATCAGGCTCAGTGCAGTCATCCTCACAGTTGTTGTCATTGATCCCTAGGTGGTTCCGCAGATTTTATGGATGAGGTTGTTTCTTGTTCTCACCTTGGCAGCTGCTTTTGTAAGGTGTGATTTAAATGACAAGGTTCTGTCTAACATGACCCCTAGGTACCTTGGCTCCTTGTTGTGGTTGAGGCACATGTTGTCCAGAGCTCTGTCGGCTTCTCTGTTACTGAGGTGGAAGCAAGTTACTTCTGTCTTTGTGGCATTAGGCCTAAGCCTCCATTTACGGAAGTATGCTGCCAAGGCAGACAGATCAGATGACATTGTATCCAAATTGGTGTGCCTTGTTGCAATAGCCCTGTCATCAGCGTAGTCAAAATTTCATACAAGCTGTTTCTGGCATGTCAGGCTGAAAAGCAGGGGGGCTGATACTGAGCCTTGAGGTAAGCCATTTTGAAGGAATTTCTGGTTACTGACTTTGTTTCCCACGACGACCTGGAATCCTCTGTTACCAATCATGTTACCAATAAGCTTTGTCACTTTTTGACAGGGAATTATTTTCATCAGTTTACAGAGTAGGCCTTGTCTCCAGACAGTATCATAAGCTTCTGACAAGTCAATGAAGGCCACAGGTGTTTTTAATTTCTTTTGAAATCCTGCTTCAATATGTGTTGTAAAGGCCAGGACTTGGTCTGCACAGCATCGGTTGGGATGAAAGCCAGGTTGTTCTACTGGGATGGTCATGAGTATTGTCTGACAGATCCTGTTAAGCAGTACTCATTCCAGAAGTTTGTACACCATGCTAAGTAGTGGTATGGGCCGGTAGTTTTGTGGAATATTTCCTTGTTTATCTGGCTTTAGGAGGGCAATTATCTTGGCACGTTTAAGTTTGTGGGGTACGTTTCCTGTCTGCAGTAGTGATGTGAAGAACTCTGCTAACCATATTTTGGTACATTTGCCACACTTGATAAGAAACTCTGAGAGGATGTCATCTGAGCCAGGGGCTTTACCTGGTTTTGTGTCCTATAATGCTGCCGAGATCTCTTTGGGGGTGATGTCGCATGAATATTTAGTTTCAACACTGTCTGTTGCTTTTAGCTTTGTAAGTTCACGCATAATGCTTATTGTTGTATTTCGGTGGTTTATCCCTTTAGATGTTTTAACAATGTGGAAAGCAATTTTTTTAGGTGTTGTGGGGTTTTCTTCTCGGGTGATATGGCTGGCTCCTCCTAGTTTTTGAAGCAGGGACCATGCTTTTCTGCTGGATACTTTAAAGTCCATAGCCTGAGTAGTTTCCATCCACGTCTGTCGTTGTGCAGTATCGAGGCTGTGTACGAGTTCATCTGCTATTTCTCAGTCACCGCTGCTTTGGTAGTCATTATACAGTTCCTCACATTTCTCATCCCAGCCTGGAATGTATTCTTTGCGGTATTCTCTAGATATGTGCTTTTTGCTGTACTGATGACTGCTCCCACAAATCTTTTATAGCTATCAGCAGATGAACGGATCCATCCCAGGCATTTATCAAGGTCTTCAGAGTAAGGTTTCCAATCCGCTTTTTGTATCTTTCATCTGGGTCGAGGAGTTGAGGTTATCAATGGAATACTTGTGCCGATTTCTACTAGGACTGGATGGTGTTGACTGTGAGGGAAATCTGGCAGCACATTTCGGCTTGTGTTGACCAGCTGGTGATTTTCATCAGCTGTGACAAAGCATAGGTCAGGGTCATACTCTTGTTTCCAAGCTGCTGATCTGAAGGAACCATGACCTTTAGCATCAAAAATGAGGTGGATGTTCGTTTTCTTCTGCCCAGGTTGGTAAGGCTTCACCATTTGTATCGGTTATTCTGTATCGCCATTGTGTGTGGTGGCTATTAAAGTCCCCTACAAAGACCGCGGGATGGTAGTGTGATTGGAGAACACCTGCTGGCCATGTGGATCCTGGTGGTTTGTAAATGTTACTCATGACCAGTTCACCTATTTTGATTATCACAGAGTGGATATTGTCATCTGTGGAAGTGGATAGCACATGAGCATTCTCTGTTTTATTTTTGATGAATGTGGCCACTTCATAGGCATGGTGGAATGTTGCACCAATGATATCATATTTTCCTCTGGAGCGCAGCTCATTTTTGCTATCTGTGTGTGTTTCCTATAGGGCAACCACATCAATGTTGTGCTTAGCCAATAACTTTTGAAGTATTTGGCATTTGGTTTTACTAATGCCCTCAATGTCCAATTGGCATATTTTAATACTTGTTCCAAGTTTCCTATATGCTTGGCCCTGAGAAGGACTTTTGATGTGTTTATGAGTCATTTCCTCTCAGTTATGTACTTCTCGTATAGCCAGGAGATCTAGAAAGATTGTCTGGCTGCCAGTTTTGTTGCCTTCTTAGCACCACCCAGGGCTCATGTGTGGGGCAAATTTCAGGTTTACACCCACAGACATGAAGCAACATCGACCCCTGACAGGTCAGAAAATCAAGGATATAGAAAACTAAAAGGGCATCAAGAAAGGAATAGGTACTGGGAAGAAATACTGAGGCCAAAGAAATTAATGTGAATTAAGGCCAGGTGGATGACAAGGACCAAGAGCATGTTGTAATGTCAGTTCCCACCTGCAGAATTCTAAGAAACTGGTGTCAGGGGTCATGTTGTAGAGAATGCTATGCAACAGAATCTTGGGTGTTGGCCGCATACACCCTCTGTCTATACCCATTCATCCAAAGTGATAAATTGGTGGTAGTCAAACTAATGTAAAACACAAAAGAGTGTTTACACAACAGCTGGTACATGACATGTCATTTCACAGGTGATTGTCCCCTGACAGTGTAAGTTTTGCCAGTTACAGGGCTAGTATAGGTAGTGGTAGGAGGGTGCACAGGTCTTAAAGTGGGAATGGTCACAGGAGTAGGAGCCATATGGTACCATAGGATGGGGAAATGGGTGTAGAAGAAGCATAAGCATATTGTTGAGACTGGGGGGGGGGGGGGGGGGGGCAAAAAAGAATGGATCTCATTTCAAAGCAAGATTTTAGGACGTCATAGTCTTGTTGGTTGGTTGGTTGGTTGTGGGAAGAGACCAAACAGCGAGGTCATCGGTCTCATCGGATTAGGGAAGGATGGGGAAGGAAGTCGGCTGTGCCCTTTCAAAGGAACCATCCCAGCATTTGCCTGGAGCGATTTAGGGAAATCACGGAAAACCTAAATCAGGATGGCTGGACATGGGATTGAACCGTCGTCCTCCCGAATGCGAGTCCAGTGTGCTACCACTGCGCCACCTTGCTCGGTCAAAGTCTTGTCAAAGTTGCTGATTAATACATTCAAGACCAGTATAGTACCAAGTCACAAAAGGTGTATTCGTAAATTGTTTTTGGAGGGATCAGCAGTATTGGAATTGGATATGATGGCTCGAGACATGTGCTGTTGAAGTAGGCCGACTGTCAAAATTTAAGTACTGGTTTTTGTTAGTTGTTTTAATGTGAACAGAAGTGTGTAACTGACACTCAGTGAGAATAAGGTCAACATCAAAGTAAGTGGCATAGGATTCTGAACAGGACCTTGTGAAATTTAATTGGGAGAATGTATTTGGAGATTCCAGGAATTTTAACAGATCAGCCTCACCATGAGTCCATATGCCATCAGTGTATCTAAACTAAATTGGGGGCTGAAGGTTAATGGATCCCAAAAAAGCCTGCTCCAAGTGACCCAGTGAAAAGGTTGACGTTGGGAATAGCCATCCTGGTTGTCATGACTGTGCCACTGATCTGTTTGTATGTCTGCCCCTCAAAGGTAAAGTAGTTGTTTCTAAGCATAAAGTTGATTCAGATGTGTGGGAAGGATGTTATAGGTTTGGGATCAGCTGGGCACCAGTTGAGGTAATGTTTAGCAGCAGATAGACCATGTACATGGAGGATGTTGGTATAGAGGGAGGTAGCATCAACAGCAATGAGCATGGTGTGTGGTGGGAGTGACTACTTCTCAGTAACTATTCCTTTCTTCACTTCCTTTTAGTTTTCTATATCTTTTATCACATACCTGTTTATTCCCCCTCCCCCTTTTCTCTCTGTCCCTCCAGCTCTTTTATGTATAATGCACTTATTTTTCTGCTCTTATTAACTCTTACATGATGTTTGTCAGTAATGTGTGTCTGTTTATTATCCTATCTTCCACCATTTACACTTTCAGGGTTTCAAATCTAACCTGTACAGTCGATAACAATCAGTTCTCCCATCTCATCTCATCCCAGACCCACGTTTCTGGGAGATTTTTCTGTAACTCTCCCATTTTTCTAACTCTTGCTAGTTTTCCACCATCCCTCTTCCTTCCCCTTAAACCCTTCTGCCAGAAGAGGGAGCTACTGGCTCTGAAAGCCTGCACATTTCCTTACCTTTATATGCATTTTCTCCTGCCACCACTTGATGAGTAGATCTTTTATCTATCAGATCTAGAATATTACATCAAAAACAATCAATTATTGGCAAAGTATACTCACCAAGCAGTGGCAGAGTACACACATAAAAGAATGTTAAAATTGGCAAGTTTTCGGAGACATTGAGTCATACTTCAGGCAGAAGGGTTGAAGAGGAAGGAAGAAGGGTAAAGGAAAAGGATTGGAGAGGTCTAAAAGAAGGGGTAGGTTTCGGGAAAGTCACCCAGAACTGCGGGTCAGGGGATACTTACCGTATGGGATGAGAAGGAAAGACTGACTGTTGGGGACTGCATCAGATGAGATTTAAAAACCTGTGAGCTTAAAGGTGGAAGACATGGTAATACACAAGACAGAGATTACTACTAATACATCATGCACAAATAAATAAGAGTGAAAAGCTAAGTCATTGTATGTAACAGTGGTCGGGGGTGGGCGGGGGGGGGGGGGGGGGGTGAAAACTAGGCAGGAAAGACAATGAAATATGTAGAAAACTAAAATGGAGTGAAGCAAAGAGTAGTTACAGTGAAGAAATGCTGGAATGGAAAGAACTTAGGGCATATAGTAGTGCTAGTTCCCACCTGTGGAGTTCTGAGAAACTGGTGTCTGGGGTAGAGTCCATATGGTGCGTGTGGCAAAACAGGCACTGAGGTCTTGAATGTCATGTTGTAAAGCATGCTCTGCAACAGGATATTGCAAGTTGCCAGTATACACCCTCTGCCTATGCCCATTCATCCTGACTGATAATTTAGTGGTAGTTATGCCAATGTAGAAGGCTGAACAGTGTTTATGGCATGTTAGTACAGCTAATCATTAATCATTCTAGTTGCTCATTAAACTACAACATGAACAGCAAAGGTTTGAAGGCAGTTACCTGGGATAAGCCTGAATTTAGTTCTACATCTCTAGATGACTCCCAAACTGAGACAATAAGCTCCCTCCTTCCTACCAATAAATTATCAATCCAGTCACATAGTTCGTTTGGTACTCACAATTAGCATGGTTTCATTAACAAGTGTTGATGTGCTACTAACTCACAAGCTATTTGGAAGGCGATAAATACTGGATCTGCTTGACTGCCTTGATCCGAGGCCTTAAGGATGTCACGTAAGAGAAGTGTGAGTCAGGTTTCGTAAGACCGGTGTTTGTGGAATTTTTGCTGGCTGACACTGAGGGGTTCATTCTATTCGAGATACCTCATAATGTGTGAGTTCATGATGTATTGTTAGATACCAACATTGATGAAGGTCAAAAGTATTGGATGGTAGTTTTGTGGATTACATCTGCTACCCTATCTATAAACGTGTGTCACCTGTACTTTGGTTCAAAGAATCTAAGTATATTATAGTTAAAAGAGAGACTTTCTCACATGTAAATTCTATACAGAATCTCTTGGGGATTCTATTAGTCCCTTTAATTTAGTTCAGCTCACTGCTTTTGCCTTCATACTGTTCAATTCAGTTCCTGCATTGCCCTGAGTCCATGGGCATATTAACTTTGGTGCCAGTTATAGCTTTTACACATGACCAGAATTTCCTCACGTTTTCATGACGTACTTCAATACATTTCTATAGAAGTTTCTTCACAGAGACTGGTAGCAGAGAGGGTACCTCCTATCATGAATTGTCCTACTAGGCAAGTATGTATCCAGTATATGTACCCAACATTCTTTTGAATTTAAGCCACAGTTGCTCCACATGCTCCTGCCCAGAATTAAATATTCCCAGTCTCTTTATCTAATTTACGGAACATGTAAATATTTCTGCTTGTTATATACATCTTTTGTATTCATTGTTGTTGCAAACCTTGGTAACCATTGTTGCTACAAATGGTTCACAGTCACTGATATTAGTTTGTACATCTACATCTATGTCTACATCTACACAAATACTCCGCAAGTCACCATACGGTGTGTGGTGGAGGGTACCCTGTACCACTACTAGTCTTTTCCTTTCCTGTTCCACTCGCAAATAGAGCAAGGGAAAAATGATCATCTATATGAGCCCTAAGCTTTGTGGTCCATACATCAATATCTGTTGGTGGCAGTTGAATTGTAGGGCAATCAGCTCAAATGCCAGTTCTCTAAATTTTCTCAGTAGTGCTTCTCAAAAAGAAAACCCCTCCAGAGATTCCCATTTGAATTCCCAAAGCATCTCTGTAACACTTACATATTGTTCGAACCTACCAGTAAAAAATCTAGCAACCCACCTCTGAACTGCTTCGTTGTCTTCCTTCGAACTGACCTGGTAAGGACCCCAAACACTTGAGCAGTACTCAAGAATAGGTTGCACCAGCACCCTATATGTGGTCCCCTTTCCAGGTGAATCACTTTTTCCTAAAATTCTCACAATAAACCAACCATTCACCTTCCCTACCACTGTTCTCACTTGCTCATTCCATTTATATTGCTTTGCAACGTTGTTGTTGTTGTGGTCTTCAGTCCAGAGACTAGTTTGATGCACCTCTCCATGCTACTCTATCCTGTGCAAGCTTCTTCATCTCCAAGTAACTAATGCAACCTACATCCTTCTGAATCTGCTTAGTGTATACATCTCTTGGTCTCCCTCTGCAATTTTTACCCTCCACGCTAAATTGGTGATCCCTTGATGCCTCAGAACATGTCCCACCAACTGATCCCTTCTTCTAGTCAATTTGTGACACAAATTCCTCTTCTCCCCAATTCTGTTCAGTACTTCCTCATTAATTATATGATCTACCCATCTAATCTTCAGCATTCTTCAGTAGCGCTACATTTTGAAAGCTTCTATTCTCTTCTTGTCTAAACTATTTATCATCCATGTTTCACTTCCATACATGGCTACACTCCAGATAAATACTTTCAGAAAAGACTTACTGACACTTAAATCTATACTCAATGCTAACAAATTTCTCTATTTCACAAACACATTCCTTGCCTTTGACAGTCTACAGTTTATATCCTCTCTATTTTGACCATTATCAGTTATTTTGCTTCCCAAATAGCAAAACTCATTTACTACTTTAAGTGTCTCATTTCTTAATCTAATTCCCTCAGCATCACCTGATTGAATTTGACGTCATTCCATTATCCTTGTTTTGCTTTTGCTGATATTCATCTTATAGCCTCCTTTCAAGACACTGTTCATTCCATTCAATGGCTCTTCCAGGTCCTTCCAGAATTACAATGTCATCAGCAAATCTCAAAGTTTTTATTTCTTCTTCATATATTTTAATACCTACTCTAATTTTTTTTCTTTCTTTCATTTACTGTTTGCTCAATATACAGTTTGAATAACATCAGGGATAGGCTACAACCCTGTCTTACTCCATTCCCAACCACTGTTTCCCTTTCATGCCCCTCGACTCTTATAACTGCCATCTGATTTTTGTACAAATCATAAATGGCCGTTTGCTCCCTGTATTTTACCCCTGCCACCTTCAGAATTTGAAAGAGAGTATTCCTGTCAATATTGTCAAAAACTTTCTCTAAGTCTAAAAATGCTAGAAATGTAGGTTTTCCTTTCCTTAATCTATCTTCTAAGATAATTCATGGGGTCAGTTTTGCCTCACATGTTCCAGCATTTCTATGGAATCTAAACTAATCTTCGCCGGGATCGGCTTCTACCAGTTTTTCCATTCATTTGTAAAGAATTTGTGTTAGTATTTAGCAGCCCTGGCTTATTAAACTGATGGTTCAGTAGATATTCTTCACGGGTTTGCAGCCTCATCATGTCACCATCCAGACACAATATCTCAGTGGGCCATCTGGCCGCCATCCTCAGGTGAGTTAATGCTTGTGCACTGCCTCGCTGGAACTGAATTCCCTCCACAATGACGGAAACCTTTATACACCACGCTCAGAGCACCCTGCGTGCGTGAGATGATGGGCAGCACCTCCTGGCGGCAGGTAGACACGCATCACGCCAGAGGGAGAAGACGGCAGAAATGATAAATCACAACAGCACTAGTTGGAAGAATCCAATGATCAAAAAGAAGACCGTTCTTGTTTAATGTCGGGCAAATAGGATTGTGTATCTTGCTTAGAGGAAAACCTTTATCCCTGTTAATAATATTACTTGATAATCTAATTTCAATGGATTCTTTAAAAACACATTCTCAATAGCGAGAAGCAGGAGAGATCTATTGTGTCTTGTCGTACATCATCCTGTGTCCTTCGTTAAGGCAGTGTTCCTCCACTGCCGACTTCTCTGGCTGGAACTACCGAGTGTGCCGATGATGATCCACACACTGGTCCTGAATAGTTCAAATAGTTTGACCAATATACTTCTTTCCACAGTGACACGGAATTTCATAAACCCTGGACTTTTTCAAGTCCAAATTATCTTTAACTGAGCCAAGAAGGGCTCTAGTCTTGGCCACTAGTGTAAAAACACTTTTAATATCATATTTTCTTAAAATTCTTGAAATTTTGGATGATATACTTCCCGCAAAGGGTAAATAAGCAACAGCTTCAAAACAATCCTCTATTGGCTTGTGTGATGGACCAAACTGAAGAGCACAGCATACTTGTTGTTCCATATATCCACTCTGTTTAAAAACAATCTTCAAATGATCAAGTTCTTCTTTCAAATGTTCCTTGTCAGAAATGGCATAGCTCTTATCACCAGAGTCCACAAAACTCCACTAAGTTGGTGTGGTGGATGACAGCTGGTCACATGAAGATAGCAGTCAGTATGAGTAGGTTTCTGATACACAGTGTCCAAAAGTATCATCATCTTTTCTTTGAACTAAAACATCAAGAAATTGAAGTTTACCATCACTTTCAATTTCCATAGTAAATTGAATACTTGGATGTAGACAATTAAAATGATCTAAAAAGTGATTCAAAGCATCAATTCCATGTGGCCAAACCATAAAAATGTCAGCAACATATCTCAGAAAACACTTTGGTTTAAGAAATGAAGTTTTGAGTGTCACGTCCTCAAAGTCTTCCATAAAAAGATTGGCGACTATGGGGGAGAGTGAACTCCCCATAGCCACTCCATCAGTTTGCTCAAAATAAACATCATTAAAAAGAAAATACGTTGAAGTCAACACATGACAACATAACTTGGTGGTTTCTTCATCTAATTTCTCACAGATTAGTAACAGGGACTCTTCAATAGGAACCCAAGTAAAGGGAGAAATAACATCAAAGCTGATGAGCTAGTCAGAAGGACCACAGTACAAAGATATTAATTGTCAAGTAAAGTCGGATGAATTTGATATGTGATGTTCACATTTTTCCACATATGGCCTGAGGACTGAAGCTAAATATTTGGCCAAATTATAGGTAAGGGCACAAAAGTTGCTGACAATGGACGCAGAGGGATACCACTCTTATGAATCTTGGGTAAACCATACAATCTCGGAGGAACTGCCGCACCAGGATGAAGTTTCTTGATGACATCACTAGGTAAGGAGCTATTCTTTAAAATTCAGATAGTCTTCCATTTTATACAATCCGTGGGATCATTTTTTATTTTCTGATAGACCGATTCCTCTAACAAAAGATCCATTTTGGAGATATAATCCTCATATGAGAGAATAACAGTGGCATTACCTTATCAGCCGGAAGAATTATTACATCCTGATTTTCTCTCAGAGACCGAATAGCAAGCCAATGGAGAATACTTTTGAAGCTGTTGCTTATTTACCCTTTGCAGGAAGTATATCATCCAAAATGTCAAGAATTTTAAGAAAATGTGATATTAAAAGTGTTTTTAGCCGGTGGCCAAGACTAGAGCCCTTCTTGGCTTGATGAAGCCCTTTATGAAATTCCGTGTCACTGTGGATAGAAGCATATTGGTCAAACTATTTGAACTATTCAGGACCAGTGTGTGGAACATCATTGGCACACTCGATTGTTCCAGCCTGAGAAGTCGGCAGTGGAGGAACACTGCCTTAACGAAGGACACAGGATGATGTACGACAAGACACAATTGATCTCTCCTGCTTCTCACTATTGGGAATGTGTTCTTAAAGAATCCACTCAAATTAGATTATCAAGTAATATTATTAACAGGGATAAAGGCTTTCCTCTAAGTAAGATTTGGAATCTGATTTTGTCCAACATTAAACAACAATGGTCTTTTTGATCATTGGATTCTTCCAACTAGTGCTGTTGTGATTTATCGTTTCTGCCGTCTTCTCCCTCTGGTGCGCTGCATGTCTACTTGCCACCAGGAGGCGCTGCCCATCATCTCGCGCACGTGTGTTGCTTTGTCCGTGGTGTATAAAGGTTTCCGTCGTTGTGGCAGGAATTCAGTTCTGGCGAGGCAGTGCGTGAGCATTAACTCACCTGGATGACGACATGATCCAGCTGCAAACCTGTGAAGAATATCAGCAGTTATTATGCCGGGAAAGTCTACAAAATGATAGGTCAGTAATTTTCACACCTGTCAACTCCTACTTTCTTTGGAATTGGAATTATTACATTCTTGTTGAAGTCTGATGGTATTTCACCTGTCTCATACATCTTGCTCACCAGATGGTAGAGTTTTGTCAGGACTGGCTCTCCAAAGGCTATCAGTAGTTCTAATGGAATGTTGTCTACTCCAGGGGCTTGTTTCAACTTAGGTCTTTCAGTGCTCTGTCCAACTCTTCATGCAGTATCATAGCTCCCATTTCATCTGCATCTACGTCCTCTTCCATTTCCATAATATAGCCCTCAAGTACATCGCCCTTGTATAGATCCTCTATATACTCGTTCCATCTTTCTGCTTTCCCTTCCTTGCTTAGAACTGGTTTCCCAAGTGAGCTCTTGATATTCATAAAAGTGGTTCTCTTTTCTCCAAAGGTCTCTTTAATTTTCCTGTAGACAGTATCTTTCTTACCCATAGTGATATACTCCTCTACATCCTTAAATTTGTCCTCGAGTCATCCCTGTTTAGCCATTTTGCACTACCTGTTGATCTCATTTTTGAAATGTTTGTATTCCTTTTTGCCTACTTCATTTACTGTTTGTTTTCTCCTTTCATCAATTAAATTCAATATCTCTTCTGTTATCCAAGGATTTCTATCAGCCCTCATCTTTTTACCTACTTGACCCTCTGCTGCACTTCAGTTTCATCTCTCAAAGCTACCCATTCTTCTTCTACTGTATTTCTTTCCCCTGTTCTTTTCAGTCATTCTCGAAGGCTCTCTCTGAAACTGTCTATAACCTCTGGTTCTTTCAGCTTATCCAGGTCCCATTTCCTTAAATTCCCACCTTTTTGCAGTTTCTTCAGTTTTAATCTACAGTTCAGAACCAATAGATTGTGGTCAGAATCCACATCTGCCCCTGGAAATGTCTTACAATTTAAAATTTGGTTTCTAAATCTCTGTCTTTCCACTATATAATCTATCTGAAACCTTCCAGTGTCTCTAGGCATCTTCCACGTATACAGCCTTCTTTCATTATTCTTAAACCAAGTGTTAGCTCTGATTTAGTTATTCTCTGTGCAAAATTCTACCAGGTGGCTTCCTCATTCATTCCTTACCCCCATTCCATATTCACCTACTACTTTTCCTTCTCTTCCTTTTCCTGCAATGTTACACTCACATATTTAAACAACTTGACTGTGAAACTTCCTGGCAGATTAAAACTGTGTGCCCGACCGAGACTCGAACTCGGGACCTTTGCCTTTCGCGGGCAAGTGCTCTACTAACTGAGCTACCGAAGCACGACTCACGCCCGGTACTCACAGCTTTACTTCTGCCAGTACCTCGTCTCCTACCTTCCAAACTTTACAGAAGCTCTCCTGCGAATCTTGCAGAACTAGCACTCCTGAAAGAAAGGATATTGCGGAGACATGGCTTAGCCACAGCCTGGGGGATGTTTCCAGAATGAGATTTTCACTCTGCAGCAGAGTGTGCGCTGATATGAAACTTCCTGGCAGATTAAAACTTTGTGCCTGATCGAGACTCGAACTCGGGACCTTCGCCTTTCGCGGGCAAGTGCTCTACCAACTGCCCGCACTTGCCCACGAAAGGCAAAGGTCCCGAGTTCGAGTCTCGGTCGGGCACACAGTTTTAATCTGCCAGGAAGTTTCATATCAGCGCACAGTCCGCTGCAGAGTGAAAATCTCACTCTGGGAACTTGACTGTGAATAAAAATCTCTCGGTGTACATGTCGCATCAATTCAGGATAAAATTCCAAGCTCTCGACCACTACCTCCATGGTCATCGTTAGGGCTAAAACTGACTGTCATAAACTAGCGAGGCTGCCACTTTTATTTTCAAAGGATGGCTTTTGACTGGAATACGTGATAGCAAAAGCGATATGGTGCGTAGTGAAGTGGTGCACTCTACTTCCATAGATGTAATTTCTATCCCGCATTGCTTGCAGCGCCATCCCTTGAATCAGGAGGTAAGGTGTGGGAAGTTTTCCTCTGTGAGTTTTCTTTACCCATTAACGCTCGCCTGTTATTTAGTTACCATTTATTTCTGGCTGGAGTCCTCTCACCATTGGACTGGGAATGAGTGGATATGACTTTGGCTGCCCACCAACGAGACAATTTAAGCAGGACTACGGCGAAACAGGCCGATAAATTTGAGCAGCTCAACCGTGATCAAGGACCTACTGGGTACAACAGCATTCACCGCACTGTTATCAACTTCTCTGACAAGGAACTTGATGAAGCTACCATCTCGGCTCCCAGTAAAGGATTGAACTTTGCCCCAGCTCCACGTATGTTACCTGTGGTTGAGATTATTAGAGGAGTGGAACAAGCAGTTCATCATTTTCCTCAAGAAGCAGCAGATGATGTAAGTCTTGCTACTAGCCAGATCTTAGCAACATCCAAGCCGCCTAAGTCAAACATCAGCAGAGAGGAGAGACAAGGACTGAAACTGTTGCAAAAGGATGTAGATCTAGTTGTTTTACCTGCTGACAAGGGGGATGCCACGGTAATCCTCAATGCTACAGATTACCACAAGAAAGTTGGATTGTTACTGGAGGATAGCACATATCGGATTCTCAGACAGGATCCCACATCGGCGCTCAGCAGGAAGACGAGGGAGCTACTAAAAAACTCTGGCCTCTCCGACAAACTAGTGAAGAACTTACGGCCGAGAGCACCTAGGCCACCAAGATTGTACAGTTTGCCAAAGGTTCATAAGGAGAACATCCCATTGAGACCGATTGTTACCGCTCTCCTGCATACAGGCTTGCAAAACATTTAACTAAATTGTTGGCGCCTATAGTTGGTCACTGCCCACATCATATTAAGAATTCAAGAATGTTTGTTGATATCATAAAACAGATGAAGATAGGTCCAAATGATATCACGGTCAGCCTCGACGTGGTTTCTCTGTTCACCAAAGTACCTGCAGATGACACATTACAACTGTTGGCTGCTCATTTTTCCTCAGAAATTTTGAAGTTGTTTTGGCATACCTTGATGACCACTTGCCTAAAAGAAACCAGCATGTGCACTCCACAAATACTCTGTTACCCGAGTTGTTGCTTCCTTTGTGTAGTCCACAAGTCAATGAACACTTTTTTTGAGATCCTCCACTCAGCTCTGAACCAAAGGACCCTGATAAACTCTGGGAACAATGCTACAAATTGCAAACTCTGCTTGCAACCCATTCATGAGGCCAGTAGTCTTCACTGCCTCAGCTACCCACCTGAATAAACTGAGGACGGCCTCAGTGCCTAAGCGACACGAGACGTCAGTGCCGACACGAGCCACAACTTACAGATGACTGTACCTCACGTGCTCGATAGCCATAGGTAAGGCTGCCTTCACATCTCGGATAGGGCCCCCTGGCGACATACTGAGTGCACACTGGCTTCCTTTATACCCTTAATGCCATCTGCCTATGGGGCATCATAACGTGCATAACATTGGTATGCCAGATAACCAGTAAGCCCATCCCCCTTGCTGCCTGCTCAGACTTTGCTGAGGGAGCAGGCCCCTAGCCACTCTCAGGTCGAATGGCTTACACCAGGCGTGGCCCTCCACCTTGAGCGATCTGAACGTGTTACCACCCGCCACTCGCCCTACTGTGAGAGCAGATCCACCACATCGGGTACACTATGAGGTTCCTCAGAAGCAGAGCCCTCGGGCAAAATGAGGGACACCCGTGTGATGCGCCAGAATCTCCACCACCGCTACATGTCAAGGCAGCAGCCTGAAGGTAGCGCCGATAGGAAAGTGTAGTGACGCTTCTCTCTCGTTAAAAAGGCAAAAAATGAACAGTTCTTCGCGTAGAGAATGTAAAAAGCGTGTGGTGAAGGGTATTCTGTGTATCAAATGCAACTTCTGGTTACACGAAAAGTGCACGAAAGTAAATCTAAAGTTCGTCAGCGATGATTTTCCGTGGACATGTCACGGTTGTTTACGTGACGAAACGGCCGATCTTGTAAGTGCAGTTGATACAAAAAACGAAATTATAAAGTTACTACGAAGTGACATTGAGGCATTAAAAACCAAACTTTCAACCATCAAGAAAGAAAATGATACATTAATACAAGAAAAGAAGTCCTGTGTATGTAAAAGCCATCAAACGGAAAAGCAAGAAGATAGCGAAAATACGAATGACCGATCGTACTTTAAAAATAACATTTCAAGTGTTCCCGTTGATGTCTCGGTAAACTCAGTAAGCCAAAAACCGGAAGATAAATATAAATGGAAGATGGTGACATACAGCAAAAGGAAAACAAGGCGGCAGATACGCAACAAAAGGAAAATGACTTTTTAATAATTGGCGATTCGCTGCTGAAGAATATTGCTGTCCCCAATTGCAAGATCGACGTACGACCTGGTATTAGAACGCATCAACTCGGTAAACATTTTAAAAATATGGTAAATGCAAGACAAGATACTACAGAACCAGATTCTGAAACCAGACATAACTATAATGGGGTGTTTATACATGTTGGGACGAATTCGTTAAAAAGCAGCAGTGAGGAAGAAATGGCAAGCGAAACAAGAAACATGATTCGTTCTGCAAGAAATATGTATGCAGGACCTCGTCTGATACTTAGCGGAATCATAAAGCAGAAGGTCGGTGAGTGAAAAATATATCACCAAAATAAACTGTGCTCTTAAAGAACAATGTGATCGTCTTGGGGCAATTTTTATGGACCCAAACAAATTCCTATGTGAAAACTCACTAGCGAAGGATGGCTTGCATTTAAATAGACTAGCGTCTGTAACGTTCAGCAGAGTGTTTGCAGATGTCTGCAAAATCATTAGATGCAAGGGAAACTGATATGGCCTGAAGGGGATGAAAAATCATACACTAAAGCTGGAAAAGAAAAATATAAGCACCATACAAAAAAAGACGATACTAAAGAATTTGCCCCAGAATACAGCTCACAACATGTAAACCAACAAAAGAAAAATTACATAAAAGTACTTCATCAAAATATTCAATACTTTGGTAACAAAAAATTAGAAGCAGAAGTACTCCTGAGTGAAGTAAGACCAGACATATTATGCATAAGTGAACATGGACTAACTGAAAGAAAAATACATAATGTGGCAATAAAGGACTACAAACTAGCTAGTTACTTCTGCAGATCTAAATATAAGGGTGGTGGCGTTTGTATATATATTAAAACAGGTACTCTATCAAAGAATGTAAACAGTGAAGCTGCTACATTTCCCATAGCTAGAGAAAAAGACTTTGAAGTTACTGGTATAGTGGCAGAGGATTTTAGAGTGTTTTGTGTGTACAGGTCACCATGTGGCAATATTAGCATCTTTCTAAAAAAAATTGCTAGCTTATTGAGAATGAATATGAAGAGAAATCTTATCATATGTGGAGACTTCAACATTGACATGGGAAAAGACACAAAAATAAGACAGGATTTTGAAGAATTGTTAATACAGCATAACATGAATGTGACAATAACTGCACCAACAAGAGTGACTTCACAAAGTGAGACAATTATTGACAACATAATTACTAATATGTGTAACTATGAGTCACATGTAGTTCAGACAGAAATATCTGATCATCATGGACAACTAATCAGCTTTTGCAGAAGTAATGACACAGTATCAGAACCAAAACAAACAACCAAAGAAATTAGGATCATCAGTAAACAAAATATCAACATCTTTAGAACAATGTTAAGTAAGGAAACCTGGAATGAAACCCTACAGGCCCAGACTGTAAATAAAAAATATGATGCATTTCTTTCAACAATTAAGTACCATTTTAATGTAGCATTTCCCAAAGTAAAGAGACAAGAAAGGCATCAAGATCAAGCACAGTGGATTACGAGTGAAATACTAGAACAGCGAAGGAAGCTTCAGGACATGAGACGGATGGGCAAAGCTGAAAACTATAAAATGTTAAAAAAGAAGTATAGAAAAACAATAAGATTAGATTAGATTAGATTAGATTAGATTAATACTAGTTCCATGGATCATGAATACGATATTTCGTAATGATGTGGAACGAGTCGAATTTTCCAATACATGACATAATTAGGTTAATTTAACAACATACTTAAGTTAATATAACAACTTTATTTTTTGTGTTTTTTGTTTTTCTTTATTTTTTATTTTTATTTTTTTAATATTTTTTTCTTTTTTTTCTTAATTTATATCTAAAAATTCCTCTATGGAGTAGAAGGAGTTGTCATTCAGAAATTCTTTTAATTTCTTCTTAAATACTTGTTGGTTATCTGTCAGACTTTTGATACTATTTGGTAAGTGACCAAAGACTTTAGTGCCAGTATAATTCACCCCTTTCTGTGCCAAAGTTAGATTTAATCTTGAATAGTGAAGATCATCCTTTCTCCTAGTATTGTAGTTATGCACACTGCTATTACTTTTGAATTGGGTTTGGTTGTTAATAACAAATTTCATAAGAGAGTATATATACTGAGAAGCTACTGTGAATATCCCTAGATCCTTAAATAAATGTCTGCAGGATGATCTTGGGTGGACTCCAGCTATTATTCTGATTACACGCTTTTGTGCAATAAATACTTTATTCCTCAGTGATGAATTACCCCAAAATATGATGCCATATGAAAGCAATGAGTGAAAATAGGCGTAGTAAGCTAATTTACTAAGATGTTTATCACCAAAATTTGCAATGACCCTTATTGCATAAGTAGCTGAACTCAAACGTTTCAGCAGATCATCAATGTGTTTCTTCCAATTTAATCTCTCATCAATGGACACACCTAAAAATTTGGAATATTCTACCTTAGCTATATGCTTCTGATTAAGGTCTATATTTATTAATGGCGTCATACCATTCACTGTAAGGAACTGTATGTACTGTGTCTTATCAAAATTCAGTGAGAGTCCGTTTACAAGGAACCACTTAGTAATTTTCTGAAAGACAGTATTGACAATTTCATCAGTTAATTCTTGTTTGTCAGGTGTGATTACTATACTTGTATCATCAGCAAAGAGAACTAACTTTGCCTCTTCATGAATATAGAATGGCAAGTCATTAATATATAATAAGAACAACAAAGGACCCAAGACTGACCCTTGTGGAACCCCATTCTTGATAGTTCCCCAGTTTGAGGAATGTGCTGATCTTTGCATGTTACGAGAACTACTTATTTCAACTTTCTGCACTCTTCCAGTTAGGTACGAATTAAACCATTTGTGCACTGTCCCACTCATGCCACAATACTTGAGCTTGTCTAGCAGAATTTCATGATTTACACAATCAAAAGCCTTTGAGAGATCACAAAAAATCCCAATGGGTGGTGTTCGGTTATTCAGATCATTCAAAATTTTACTGGTGAAAGCATATATGGCATTTTCTGTTGAAAAACCTTTCTGAAAACCAAACTGACATTTTGTTAGTACTTCATTTTTACAGATATGTGAAGCTACTCTTGAATACATTACTTTCTCAAAAATTTTGGATAAAGCTGTTAGAAGGGAGATTGGACGGTAATTGTTGACATCAGATCTATCCCCCTTTTTATGCAAAGGTATAACAATAGCATATTTCAGTCTATCAGGGAAAATGCCCTGTTCCAGAGAGCTATTACACAGGTGGCTGAGAATCTTACTTATCTGTTGAGAACAAGCTTTTAGTATTTTGCTGGAAATGCCATCAATTCCATGTGAGTTTTTGCTTTTAAGCAAGTTTATTATTTTCCTAATTTCAAAGGGAGAAGTGGGTGAGATTTCAATTGTATCAAATTGCATAGGTATGGCCTCTTCCATTAACAGCCTAGCATCTTCTAATGAACACCTGGATCCTACTATATCCACAACATTTAGAAAATGATTATTAAAAATATTTTCAACTTCTGACTTTTTGTTCATAAAGTTTTCATTCAATTTGATGGTAATACTGTCTTCCTCTGCTCTTGGTTGACCTGTTTCTCTTTTAATAATATTCCAAATTGTTTTAATTTTATTATCAGAGTTGCTGATTTCAGACATGATACCCATACTCCTGGATTTTTTAATAACTTTTCTTAATATAACACAGTAGTTTTTATAATTTTTGATAGTTTCTGGGTCACTACTCTTTCTTGCTGTCAGATACATTTCCCTTTTGCGGTTACAAGATATTTTTATACCCTTAGTAAGCCATGGTTTCTTACAAGGTTTCTTACGAGTATATTTAACTATTTTCTTGGGGAAGCAGTTTTCAAATGCATTTACAAAAATGTCATGAAATAAATTATATTTTAAATTGGCATCAGGTTCACGGTACACCTCATCCCAGTCTAACTGCTGTAGGCTTTCCCTGAAATTTGCAATTGTTAAATCGTTGACTGAACGTACCACTTTGGAGGACTGTTTAGTATTGCTGAATGGAGCTATGTCATATATTGTAACTAGCTGTGCACCATGATCAGAAAGACCATTCTCAACAGGCTGAGCATTTATCTGGTTAAACTTATCTTGGTCTATAAAGAAGTTATCTATCAGTGAGCTGCTATCCTTTACCACCCGAGTAGGAAAATCAATAATGGGTGTCAAATTGAAAGAACTGAGTAATACTTCAAGGTCATTTTTCCTATTACCCTCTTTCAGAGAATCTACATTGAAGTCCCCACAAATAATAATTTGCTTCCCCCTGTCTGACAGATAGCACAACAAGGAGTCCAAATTTTTCAGAAATAGATGAAAATTTCCTGATGGGGACCTATATACAGTTACAATTATAAATGTGCCTTTATTTAATTTAAGCTCACAGGCACATGCTTCTATATGTTTCTCTACACAAAACTTTTTTGTTTCTATACTTTTTGCACAATGATAACTTTTGACATATATGGCAACTCCTCCTTTCTCCATATTTTCTCTCATTACATGTGCAGAGAGCTTATATCCACTTACATTTACCTTATCCATATCAGTAACAATGTGATGCTCAGACAGGCATAGTATATCTATTTCATTCTCAGCTTCTAAATCTTCTAAACAAACCAGAAGCTCATCTACTTTATTCTTTAAACTCCCAATATTTTGATGAAATATACTTACATTATTTTTAATTATACCTTTATGAGAACCTTTCCTTATTCTAACATTTGCAGTACTCTCCTGTCTGAGTTTCTCATTGTGCTTAGGCCTAGTTCCTATACCAGTGGTCACACGGTGTTCAGAGAGGCAGATTATGTCAACTGGGTTGGGTGACTTTAATTCATCAATGCAATTACCTAGGACTGAGCTACAACTTGGTGGAAATAAAATTTCTGGTGATTGGTGAAAATTTATAATTGATAGCTGTGATTGGTGATCCAATGTGCTAGAATTGTGCTGTTTAATTTCTTTCCTAAACTGAAGATTTGTTTCAATCCTGACCTCTCGTAGAACTTGACATCTTTCTGTCTTACCTATCCTAAAAAAGGTGCTGCTCCAACACCTGTAACCACTGGTATTTTACCATTCATGGCAGTGCCTCCCCCCCTTAAATTTCCTGCTATTACCCCAGCCAGTTTCCCCTTCCCTTTCCTGTTGAGATGTAGGCCGTGCCTGGTATAGTCCCACCTACTGAGATAATCAACAGGAACCACACCAATATGAGCCCCCGCACCCGACCCAAGCAGCCGTTCCAACTCCAAATTAACTCTCCCAACAGAAGAGTCCAAATGAGGCCGGTCATGACGTCTCAGGACAGATACAAATTCAACATTGGTGTGTTTCGATGCCGACGCAATCTTTACCAGGTCACACTCTATACTGTACCCAGGATCTCTGTCAATGCTGTTCCCTGGCCCTCCCACAATAACCACGGTGTCTTCCCTGGTAAATCCTTTACAGAGTGAACCTAAATCCTCTGTCACCTGATCCAGACTAGCACTTGGTTTGAAAAAATTTGTGACCTGGTATTCTGGTCCTAATTCCTCCTGCAGAAGTTGGCCTACACCTCTGGCATGAGAACTGCCTAACAACAAAACTTTCTTCCTTTTCGATAACTTTCCTACATTCTTTTTCAATTTCCTATTGAAAGTTTGTTGTGTCCTGTCTACACCTACCTCTGCTTGAGGCTCATCAGTTTCTAACTGAAGCAACAGGTCAAACTTATTTTTGACATTCACCACAAAACTGTCAGACTTAGTTCTAGGCCTGTTCCTTCTGCTACCTGTTGCCACTTCCCACCTCTCTTTGCCCTTCTCCCTCCTTAACCTGTCCAGATCTTCCCTAGCCTGATCTAGCTCAGCCTGAAGGGCAGCAATTTTCCCCTCCTGTTCCACTATCTTCCTATCTCTGCTGCAAATCCTACATAACCACTGATGAGCCTGATCCACTTTCCCAACACCCACGCCACTGCAGTCCCCCCAGTGAAAAAAACTACTACATCCATCACACCAAACCCCGGAACTAACAATTCTACGGCAAGTCAGGCACTTCTCACTCATGGCAAAAATAATACTTTAGCTAGAATAAATCAATTAAATTACCGAAAATCAAAAAAGACGTTACAAGAATTAAGCCTATTCACAAATGTATATAAGCAAGTTTCCGATTTAAAATTCCGCTGTTTTTCTGAGATCTGTATTAAAACAATGAAGGTATACGCTATTTATTATATATTTCACTCGATGGAATGAAAAAAAGGACAATTAAACGAGATACTTTAACTTTGATTCTCCAAAAACGTTACGAGAATTAGGCCTATAAACAAATGTATATAGGCAAGTTTCTGATATAAAGTTACGCTGTTTTTCTGAAATCTGTATTAAAACAATGAAGTTATACGCTATTTGCGGTAGTTTACTTATTTGTTACCGAGAAACTAGTTAAATTACCGTGAAACAAGAAACAAACACGTTTACAAAATTTAAGCCTAAGCGCGACTTCGCGAAGTTACGATCTTTTTGTGTTTTCTGAAAAAATACGCAAAGAAAAGTGAAACCTTTAATGGCAAGACTAAACGATACACTAATGCACGTATTTAATTTGTTGTCGGCGTTAAACTAAATTATATTACTGTCTAAATCACTTATCTTTCTGGAAATGGTTTCTGGCGTCACTTACTCGGCGGCCATCTTGGAACCATGGCGAAAGCAAGAGCAATTGACACCACTATAGCGAACTCAAAACACAAGGCAAAGGCAGATTGGAATGCAATCAATGCTGAAAGAAAGGAAAAAGATGGGTCAAACAAAGAAGAAGGTATTAGGTCAATTAAAGTAGACAACACAGTGGTCACAGATGGTATGGAAATAGCAAACATACTGAATAACAACTATATCAGTGTAGTAGAAAACCTAAAATTGGAAAGAAATAGTCAAAAACAGAAGGGTATTAAGGTACCAAAAAGATCATGCAGTACTATGTTCTTAAGACCAGTCACGGAAGATGAATTGCAGAAAACTATACAGAACTGAAGTCCAAGAAATCAGCTGGTGATGATGAAATATCAAATCATGTAATAAAGCTAGTATGTGAGGAGATAATAACACCACTGCTGAACATAGCAAACTGTTCTTTCAGAGATGCAATTTTTCCAGAAAAACTGAAGATAACGAAGGTAGTGCAAGTGTACAAGAAAGGGTGTAAGGATGATCCCAACAACTACAGACCAGTTTCAGTGATATCAGGTTTCTCAAAAATCCTAGAAATGCTTATGTATACCAGATTAGTTAACTATTTGGACAAACATAACATTCTCATGACCTCACAACATGGTTTCAGAAAGGGTAAATCTACAGAATCAGCAATTGTCAGTCTAACAGAATACATTTTACAGTCCTTAGATGAGAAAAAGGTTGTCTCTGCAATGTTTCTGGATCTTTCAAAGGCATTTGACACCATTGACCATGAAATGCTGATACAAAAATTAAGCAACTATGGCATTCGGGGGCAACCAGGTGAATGGATAAAATCATACTTGTGCAACCGCAAGCAGTATGTATCATTAGGAAACTCGTACCAATCAGAAACCAAATCCATCAAATATGGAGTGCCGCAGGGTTCGGTAATGGGGCCATTGTTATTTAATGTATTTGTTAATGATATAGGTGTTGAGGAGGAAGAAAAGAAAATATTGTATGCTGATGACATGACAATACTAAATAGTGACCAAAATATGGAACAGCTTGGCTGTTGGAAAATGAACTGGTTATAAATCTAAAAAAAGACTATGTATGCAGTGTTTAAAAACAAAGAAAAGGCTGTAGACATGGATTTAGAGGTTGATGGAACAAGGCTGGAAGAAGTAGAATCTGCTAGATTCTTAGGTATTCTTGTGGATAATGAACTGAAATGGAAAAAACATATTAATAATGTCTGTAAGAAACTGAGCTCTGTCATATTCTTAATGATGCAGATATCACAGTATTCAGACAAGAACCTTCTGTGTACAGTGTATCATGGACTTTTCGAACCATACTTACAGTATGGAGTGACTGTGTGGGGAAACTCAAACAAACGAGAGACAAAACGAGTGTTCACATTACAAAAAAAAGCAATTAGGACCATTTTAAGAAGAAAGACCTCTAAAACATGCAGAAACTGTTTCAAGAATTTAGGTATCTTAACTTTTTCATCATTGTATATATACAAAACAATAATGTACATCACGAAAGGTAGTGAGGACTGGATTACAAATGCTAGTGTACACACCCACAATACAAGAAAGAAGAATGAAGTACGGAGCATACCCCACCGGCTGGCAATGCTAGAAAAAGGACCCCAGTACTCTGGTATCAGACTACTAAGAAGTCTGCCCAAAACCCTGCAAGATAGTGTACTTCACAATGACTTTGCAAAGAAACTTAAAGACTATCTCATTGAAAAAGAGTTTTACAGTGTTGCAGAATACTTATGCCATTAAATTTGTATATATTGTTACTCATTATCAGTGATGTAAAAATGTCAGCTAAAGATGTAGAAAAATAAGTGATAAAGAATTTTAATACTTTGACATGTCCTATATTACATGTACATTTACTGTACACAATGTAATCTTACAGGATCAAATAAAATTCAATTCAATTCAATTCAACCATAGCCAAAAGCACATACAGCTTGTGCACTGCAGCCAGCTCCTCCTGCATCTGTACACAGCATGCACACATTCTAACCATCCTACTAACACTAACTGAAGAAGTAAGCTGTAAAAATAGACAGAATCCTAAACACACAACTTGCTACCCTCCTGATGTGTCACCAATGGATGCCGATGGGTTAATGAGTTATGAAGCTGGCTGTTCAGTGAGCAAGTGTTGCACTACAAACTGAATGAATTCACCTTCTTCAGTAAAAACAAACACATGAAATTTAATAACTACACTATGAGGAAAATACAGAAAAACATAAACACTTAATTTGCTGCTCTACACGTGTACATAAGCCAAGAGCTGTGGCCTGACTAACTCTTTTACTAAACGAATGGATTACTGCCTTCAAAAGAAAACAAGTGGGCAACTACTGTGCAACAGACTGAATGAATTTACATTTAGAAAAATACAAGATTAAACCTCTTAAATAGAAAAACATACATGGAATTTAATAAATGTGAGGAAAACACAGAAAAAAAGAACATTCTCAATAAAGTCTAATCCATTTGTTGGCATGAGATATAACATATTTTCACCATTAGTTGGCTTCTGAGCTATCTGTTCTAGTTGGTTTTCTAAGAAACCATTTAGCATTGTCCACTGTTTATCCCAATCTACTGTCAGAGGATTAAAGTCTCCTCCAACAATGAGAGTATGATTGGGGAACATTTGTACTAGTGAGCTGCTTTTCTCAAATATTTTTTTGATACATCTGGAAGTGAGTCCAGTGCTTGACAGAAGGAATGAATCATAAATCTGACCAGTCTTGATACTGAATATCACCCCAACAACCTCACATGCAGCTTGAATTTCGAAACTTCCTGGCAGATTAAAACTGTGTGCCCGACCGAGACTCGAACTCGGGACCTTTGCCTTTCGCGGGCAAGTGCTCTACCATCTGAGCTACCGAAGCACGACTCATACCCGGTACTCACAGCTTTACTTCTGCCAGTATCTCGTCTCCTACCTTCCAAACTTTACAGAAGCTCTCCTGCGAACCTTGCAGAACTAACACTCCTGAAAGAAAGGATACTGCGGAGACATGGCTTGGCCACAGCCTGGGGGATGTTTCCAGAATGAGATTTCACTCTGCAAAGGCAAAGGTCCCGAGTTCGAGTCTCGGTCGGGCACACAGTTTTAATCTGCCAGGAAGTTTCATATCACCGCACACTCCGCTGCAGAGTGAAAATCTCATTCTAGCTTGAATTTCATTTCCCATTAGGCTATTCTTTGATATTCACTTAGATTCATCCCAAAAATCTCACTGCTGTCAATTCTGGGATTTAAATAGCTTTCAGTACATAGTATTAAGTGAGCACCACTGTCAGGGCTGGTTTAAGTTCCAAGTGAATCAAGCAGCCACTTGGAGTGCCGAGCAGAGAGGGGCACCCTTAGTGCAAAGTTTGTACACAAGATGTGTCAATAATTAGTAGGTAAAACAACCCGTTTCCACTATTAGTAGATTTATATTTTATTTAAATGCCTAACCAAGAGACAATGAATGTCAGCATTAATGTGTGAAGGAAGGAGGGAAGGGGGGGGGGGGCGGCGCTAAATGATGTGTCACTCAGTACTGGTTGGTTGTAAATAAAGTGCAGCTTCTCACAGAGGCTTAGTGTTGGCTGTAATTATCATATGGCAGCAAAATTTGATAGATATTCCAATGCGTTAATGCTGAATATATTTACACTGGAAAAAATTAGTTCCACTTTTGCTCACCAGGTACGAATCTGGTGCTGTGAAGGCAAGAAGAGAATACAGAAATGCTCCAATGTGTTATGGATTAGGAAGGGGACATGGGCAGGGAAGGTCAAAATGTGAGAAAGGCATAACGGTAATACACAATTTATTCAATATGACCAATGGAAATCACAACTAGAAGCTGTACAATTCCAGAATTGCATCTGGTGGCCACAATCGGAACTAATTTTTTTATACCGTGAATCGGTTCCAACTACCATGTTTTGCTGCCATACAATTATTACACCCCACACTAGACCTCTGTGATTAGATGCAATTTTGATTTCATTTGTGTGGAAAAATGTTCTCAGACCAGCCCTGACTACTGCTTTTTATCAGGACCTTAAATTTTCGCTCTTTGTTGCAAATGGTTTGGCAGTATAAAGTAGAAATATCTCTGGAGTGAGCATTCAGATGTGCAGAACAGATTTTGTGTTGTCAGCATACATTGCCACTTTGGTCACTCAGTTTGTCCACAAAGCACCCTATAGGTTTATAATGTCATTAAATCCCTAGTATGGGCAGATTTTCTTGTAGGTCCCATGGATTTGCTGTAGACATTTCATAGACATTATAACAATTTGCATTTGGTACCTGGAATAAAGTAGGCTTAAATGAAAGGACATTTTGTTTCTTTGAAGAAAATGTATCAGCTCAAATGTACCTTTATCTTAATTTCTGTGACACCCACCACTATTTTTCAGTTTTATATGGCATTTTATTGCATTGCCAAGTCTGTTCTAGTCAATGTTTCTTTGATAACTTTAAAAAAAGTTTATAGTAGCCTACTGTCTTTGAAACTGTCCTGAAAACCCCGAATTTGCCAAACATTAGCAATTGTATCACCTGGTTCCTCATTATTAACTTTTTGTGTATATATATCTTTGACATATTTATGTAGCATTTTTTATTTGCAAGATCCTAAATCATTACCCAATAAGTAACAAGTAAAAAATCAAATAGCTACGTAAATATTTTTAAAAAATGTATGTAACATATTTCGCTCTCCTGCTCACACAAGAGACAATACGCCAAAGGCAAACTCCACAAAATCAGCTACATTTGTACTAAAATGTTGCTGCCCTGTTCCATAATTATGATCTGTTGCTATTATGTGAAATGAGTTGCTATGTAATTGTAACACACTTAGTGAAAAATGCAGCAACATGCTGACTATTTACATGGCTGACTTTTACATAAAGTCACTTTATTTTATTTATTTATTTAATGGTCCAACAAGTCTAGTGTTGTAGTATGGACAATAGACATTAGGCCAGACCTTAAGTACTACAAACACATCTCCATGGTTCCAGAATGAGATTTTCACTCTGCAGTGGAGTGTGGCTTTCAGGATGTCACGTGAGAAAGCTACGAGTTGGGTTTCACATGATCTGTTTTCGAAAACCATGTTGATTGGCATTGAGGAGGCTGTTCTGTTCAAGATACCTCATTATGTTTGAGCTCAAAATATGTTCTGTTATCTTATTAGCCATACATTCTACAGTTCATCAGAATATTGGGACACTAAGTTGTAAATTCTGTTTCCCTCTAATTACTTTGCCAATATATAGACAACTGATAGTATTCTGTATAAAGTTATAAAAATGCTTTGTTTAAAGTGTCAGATGGAACAAAAACTAAATAGTTTAAGCCACAGTGCAATTGTTTTTTCAGAGTAAAATATGCATATAAAGAAGTAAACTAGAAGTATCTCTGACATTCACCAGTGTGAGCAAATCAGCTCTAATGACAATCTGTAGTTAGTGTGTACCTTATAGAAGTGATCTGCAGTTGCTGATCCTGCCTGTTAACGTGTAACTTGATGTGCCCCACAATCCTGTGGATTGTTCTTTACAGTGGAGTTTACGGAATAGTGTCTGAATAAATCAAAGAGAGGGAAGCAAAAGAGATAAATACATAATCTTTGACAATTAAAACCTCCAATATGATGCAAGAAAGATGAATATAGCAATATTGTAGGTGGTACGAGCTGCTGTGATGGAAAAACTAATATGGTGACATCCTAAAAATAATGTGACAGCAGCATATTACATAGGTATTTCAAAATACATGAAGTTATCTTAGTATCACTGTTTTCATGATGGCACAACCTAACACCAACTGCAGTTTCTTCTGTCGTTGACATTTAACATTCCACTTTGAAGACTCCATGTCTCCCTCTGCTCACCTCCAGAACTACTTACCAACCTCTCATAACACCTCCAATATTTCTTAAGTGGTAGCGTCACCCTGATTGTGTTTGTGACAAGAATTCTTACTAAATATTCTGACTTTTACATTTTTGTCCAAAGTTCTCCTGTAGTTCTGTTTACTTTTCTGCTATATTCTGAATCATTTTGTCCTATATCATAACTGAACCTGTGGTCTTTTCAGCTGCATAGCTATCTCATTGTAGGACTGAGGAAAAATAAAAATGAAATTTAAAAACCCAAAACCCGTGCATACGATACTACACTCTTTATTTAAATTTCCTTTAAATATAAGAAATTTAAGTGTAATGTTTACTGCTTCTCCTGTTAACCATTGAAAATGAATTTCCAACTATGTTCCATGTTAGTACATATAATTTTTTCCTTTATCCTTATCTTATGCTAGTACAGCCTCATCCCATCTGACCAAAGCAGTATGCACCCTATTCAAGTCGTATGTAATGAGTTCACCTGAAAGGCAGAGCTGCAGAATACATAGTTACAGTTCAGATCAGACTGTTCAGACAGCTACAACAAAATCCTTCAGCTTGAGAAAGCCAAGGATAATAAATGAAATACATTTAGTGCCTTCCATTAAAACATTAGAAGCCTTGTAAATAAAAAAAGACAAACTTCACATATCCATCCAGCAAAATGAAAAATTAGATGGAATTTCAGCAGATTTGTTGTGCCTATCAGAACATTATATGGAAATCATTGAAACTGAAAGGACTCATCTTGATTGAGAGATTGAGACAAGCTAATATGATACCACTGTAGAACCAATGAAAAGAAAGGGGGAGTGATTGTACAGAGCATAAATGATAATTGATTGTAACATATTACAGGGGTGCAGAAGAAGTCAAGATGAACAATTTGATATGGGATTTTTGTGGCCCATCATGCCAGAACACTACCAAAAATTGGCTCAGAAAAGCCAAGTAAGCTACAGCAGATGAGCAGTGCACAAGACTTTCAGTATTCTCTTGCTCACTGTGCACAAACTGTTGGTCCTATAGAAAAAATGGATAGGAGATTTTTGTAGGAAATTTAATCTACTGGGATACATTTTTGCTAGAGTGCACAATTTTAGAGATATTCAAGAAAACCATACAAGAGTGATTTTCAAATGCAGTCACTCCCACAGACACATCCCTGCCTACCTCTGTAGTCATGATAGTATACTGCTCATTGCACCTCCTTCTACCACTGTACAAAAATATTTCACCATATAAATTATTTCTTATATTTGACCTCTTTTGGTCTTCACTGGCTGAGCTACTAAGCCACTGGTTCCGTTGGCTGTTTCATTAACATTATTAATTTAAACCCTCCCAGGAGGGTATTGACAGAAATAAAGAAAATGTCACTGTCATGCATAAACTAATTACATTTACAATCCAATCTCAATGTAACCCCTAAAAGCAGACTAATTTTTTATTAAGATGGTTGTACAAACAAAACAATTTAATTTCTAATTTTATTCTGTTAAAATACACAACACTGTGAGGCAAAATTTGCACAAATGTCAATTTCACAATTTGTGGCTGCACGACTAAGCTGGTGATGGACAAAACGAAAACCAAAAAATGATCCAATATGGGAAATAATTCATGTAGTCACAAGTTTGCGTACAGTGGTAGGAGGAGGTGAAATGAACAACATACTAAAAATCCTTACTAGGGAGTGGAGGTGTATTTGAAAGTCACTTTTGTACTTCTTTTTTTAATAGCTGTAAAACCATAGACTCTTGGAAGAATGTACCCAGTACAAAATTAAATTTCCTGCAAAAAAGGTCCTATCTATTTTTCTCCAGAACCAACAGTTCATGCACAGAGAGCAAGAGAATATTGGAAGTCTTGTGCATTGCACATTTGCCATAGCTTACCGGTAGGTGTTTTGTAGGCCAGTTTGTGGTAGTTTCTTGACTTAATAGATCACAAGTGTCCCATATCAAATTGTTCATCCTGACTTTCTCTACACCACTGTGAAAGGTCTTAAACAATTATCATTCATTCCCTATGTATGCAGAAAGTGGAGTTATGTCCCAGGCACCTGAGATTACTGAATATTATGTTGAACAGGTCTTTGAATGCTGTGCACAAAAGTAGGTCAGGATGCACACAGGCTTATAGTACTGGAAGTTTACAGACCTCTAGCAGAAAGCATTCAATACTCCACAGAGCAGCTGGAAACATATTTAATAAGATTATGCAGAGTTAACTGGAAAAATGTTGTTCATGGAGAGTTTAACATTGATTTCCTGTCAGATAATACTGAATGACAGCACCTAGACCTTTGGATTATTTTCCACAGTACAATCATCTATGAGGATTGAAGGACATAATGCAACAGCTTATTAACATTCTGTTTTTAGATCCAACAACCTGCGTTGATTTAGCTGTTAAACCAATAGCCAACAATTTACCTGACCTTAGTGAAATGTTAACAATAAAATTCACTAGCCAGTTAGGTACACATCATAGAAGAAACATATAAACTGCAGAATCATACACAATGATCTGACCACAGTGTTTAGAGCAAAATTATTAAATGACACTTGGGTCAAATTCATAAAGAAGACAGTGTTAATGGAATTTTTTTACAACACTTTTGGGTGTTTTAGCTCTAAAACAAATAAGTGTAAAATTGAACAAAAGCAAGGATAAGGGATGGATGACTCTTGGGATTAAAGTATGTTGAGCTAGGAAGAGAGCTCAATTCAGAGAACAGGCAGTAATCAAGATTTTAAACTCTACTTCACCAGTACTGTAGAATCCTCCACTCTTTCATTAAAGCAGAAAAACCTTTGTACAACACTCAAAAAATAAAATACTCCAAGAATATGGAAAAAATATCTGAAATGCTATTAAACATGAATCATACAAAACAAGTTATCCAAATGAAATTGATCCCCCGGAAAATAGCTGTGGCAGAAAAAGCGGAACTTTCAAATCACTGGCCACCAAATCTGATGATTGCTTGCATAAACCACCACTAATTACAAGCTTGTATCACTCCTTCCAGTCTTTTCAGAAGTGTTTGAGAAAGTGGCCTATAATAGAGTATGGACTCATGTTAACTAAGCAGAACTTGTTACCTAACCCTCGGTTTGGCTTTTGTAAAGGATTCTCCATACAGAAAGCAATAGAAGATCTCAAAAATTAAGTGCTTGCAGAGCTTAACAAGAAATAAATACCTTGCTGGTATATTCAGTGACCATGCCATAGTCTTTGATTGTGTAGATCACAAAATTCTACTTAGCAAACTGAAATGTTACAGTGTTAGTGGCATCCCTGTTGCATTGCTGGACTCTTACCTCAATAAAAGAAATCAGAGTGTCACATTAAAAGACTATTCTGGCATAAAAATAACCTCAGTTTGAGGGAACATGCCGTGTCTAGTGCCACAGGTATGGGTACTGTGCTTAGTTATGTTTTTAACCTACACAAATCATGTTCTAGTGTCTTTAAAGGGCAGCAAACATTTTGCTGATGACACAAGCGGACCAGTCAGAGGCCCAAATTCAACACTAGCAGACAAAGCTCAGATGACAGCTGAAAATGGCAAAGAGCGGTTCACAGTGAACAGTTTAAATCTTAACCTCATACTTGTATTTTCAGTTTCAAACAAACATCAGAAGTATAATCAGTTGTTACACACTGAATGGAGTGCAGAGTGTAAAATTCCCTGAAGTCCAGCTGGATAACTAGTTAAAATGAAGCCAACACATCTACGTGATGACTCTGCTATTTACAAGAAAGTGCCTGGCTGAGGGTTCAATGAATCACCTTCATGCTGTCTCTCTACTATTCCACTCTCGAACGGCAAGCAGGAAAAACGAGCATTTAAATTTTTCTGTGCAAGCCCTGTTTTCTCTTATTTTATCATGATCATCATTTCTCCCTATGTAGGTGGGTGCCAACAGAATGTTTTCGCAATCAAAGGAGAAAACTGGTGATTGAAATTTCATGAGAAGATCCCGTTGCATCGAAAAATGCCTTTGTTTTAATGATTGCCACTCCAATTCATGTATCATGTCTGTGACACTATCTCCCCTATTTTGTGATAATACAAAATGAGCTGCCCTTCTTTGTATTTTTTCAATGCCATCCGTCAGTCCCACCTGATGCGGATCCCACACTGCACAGCAATACTCCAGAATAGGGTGGACAAGCGTAGTATAAGCAGTCTCTTTGGTAGACCTGTTGCACCTTCTAATTGTTCCGCCAATGAATTGCAGTCTTTGGTTTGCTCTATTATCTATGTGATCGTTTCAATTTAGGTATTTGTAATTGTAATCCTTACGTATTTCGTTGAATTTACAGCCCTCAGATTTGTGTGACGTATCGCGTAATCGAAATTTAGCACATTTCTTTTAGTACTCGTGT
Organism: Schistocerca nitens; assembly: GCF_023898315.1. Taxonomy (NCBI): domain Eukaryota; kingdom Metazoa; phylum Arthropoda; class Insecta; order Orthoptera; family Acrididae; genus Schistocerca; species Schistocerca nitens. The sequence goes on along the minus strand of NC_064618.1, from coordinate 17,756,487 downwards.
GAATAATTTCGCACTTTTCTTTATTCAGGGTCAATTGCTACTTTTCACACCATACAGATATCGTATCTAAATCATTTTGCAAGTCGTTTTGATTATCTGATGACTTTACGAGACGGTAAATGACAGCATCATCTGCAAACAATCTAAGATCAGGAACAATAGAGGGCCTAAAACACTTCCTTGGGGAACGCTGGATATTACTTCTGTTTCACCCGATGACTTTCTGTCTATTACTACGAACTGTGACTTCTCTGACAGGAAATCACGAATCCAGTCACACAACTGAGGCGATATTCCATAGGCATGCAGTTTGATTAGAAGATGCTTGTGAGGAATGGTGTCAAAAGCCTTCTGTAAATCTAAAAATATGGAATCAATTTGACATCCCCTGGCGATAGCACTTATTACTTCATGAGTATAAAGAGCTAGTTGTGTTTCACAAGCACAATATTTTCTGAATCCGTGCTCAGTACCATGCTTTACACCCTTAGAAACATCTCTCATTGTGTTAACCTAAAGACAATGGTGTTGGCATGTTTTGCATCTTTTCACCACTTGTTGTTATGCAGAATTTTATTCTGGGGCAGCACAACCAAAGTAAATAAAATGTTTATTCATCAGAAGTGAGCAGTAGGAATATTATGTAAAGTAAAGAATTGTACATCTTGCAGAAGCCTTTTTAAGGATACACTTACTTCCCTATATATTTATTTACTCCATAAAGCTTTTCATTGTTGATAACAAAAGTCTGTTTAAACTGAACTGTGATATACACAATCACAATAGACAAGATAAAAATAATTTTCACATAGACTTTGCTTTCCTGTCCAGGACTCAGACTCAGGTTACATGATAAGTAAGAAACTGGGATTCCCCACCAATACACTAAAAATTAAAACTTACATCACTAGAAACTGTTTCTGCAAGATATTATACAGAGTCTGAAATGTTCTGTTAGCTATAATATAACTGGCAATGTCTGCGATAAAGCTGAATGATGGTAATAATGTACTGTAAATAGGATTCAATATTAACAGATATGTTGTTTAATGTATACCACTGCCATCAATGAAAGTTGTTGTTCCTGATGGAAGCTACAGAACTTGATGACTGGATGAATGAATTGTGCAGGAGACATACCTTTACCTCCCCAGTTTTACTAGAAATTCTGAATCGCACCTACATGGTAAACTGATAACATTTTTTCTCCTGTAATTTTATGCTTTTGAACCCACAACTATCTTATCAGGATGCCTGTATATACTAACTTTATCATTAAAATTAATGTTAATGTAAAATGGATGTGTAAGTATTTTGCATTCTTTCATTTACTGATTTATAGTAAGATACCATGTAGCAGTATGACTAGCTACAGCACATTTTGTAGTAATATGTAACATTACATAAGAAGTTTCAAGTAAAACCATCATCATTGTCAACCATTTAACAACAGTGGATACCGTTTCTAGTCCACAAACAGTTCCTTTCACGTATTAAACAACCATTTCGTCTAGTTCCGATAACTTTCGCTTTATTTCCATTGCCGTTTTTCGCACATCACTGATAATTTTTAGCCACTTCCCACGGGTTTTAACGTCATTATTTCTTCGACAGACAATTGTTAGCCTCATTTTCATAATCTGCCACCACAAAACCACTCCTTTTAATGCATTTACACGCAGTTTTTTCGAAATTTTCCCGAATTTTTCCATCCTTTAACGTGTTTTGGCAGCAACACAACCACCTAACATTTGTGCACATCGTTGTCTACCAACCCAAGTTCACCACAGGATCAACATAGCCCAGCTTTAACCAACACTTTTTCGCCTTTTTTCACAACAGATCTCCAGTTAATTTCTCCAGTTATTTTCATTTTCATTTCAACCTCATATTACACTTTCCACCTTCTAATACCATGTCACCCTCACAACACCCCCACAATGACCCCATTAAGTTTTATTTACATTCCCTCCGCAAACATGCCTTCACCCTAGCCAGATTACTCTCGCATATTTTATTTTCTCAGGCTTGTCTGACATTTGGCATTACCCACAAAGGCCTCACACTTAAAGTTCCCATCTCTGGCTGCAACCCTTCTTTCCATCAGTCCCTATACCAGTTCCAAACTGAACAATCCATTGCCCTCACCCACCTAATCCTTCACCTACACGTCAACTCAGACAATGAACACACCCATCAACTCCTATCCTTAATAAAAGTCCTCAATCTTTCCTCTCCCACATCCACACCGGCTATTCAGAGTATCCTCCTACAGGCCAACCGCAAATTAGAACAGCATGCCACCCTTCACCTCAAAAACCTATCCAATCTCCTGATTTCCCACCTCCGGAAAGGCAACTCACTCACCCTTCACAACCTTTCCAGCAAACCTCAACCTCCTCTCATTGCACACAAACCCAGTCTCTCCCATCTACTCAATCTCCCACTTCCAGCTCCACTCCCTCCAAAACCTCAAAATTCCAATCAGCACAGTCTGGTACCACAACACCCTAATTCGGTAGTTAACCTTTCTTCCAAACCTCTCTCCCAATCCGAAACCTCTGTCCTATCCAAAGGCCTCACCTTCAGCCCCACTCCCAGATTCAACCAAACAGCCCTCGTCAAAGATTTACTGTCCTACACTCGTACTCTCTGCTCGAAGTATCACTTTGCCACGAAGAAAAATGATCCTAATCCTACCCCTAATGATTCAACTCCCCAAGACACTATCCAAATTGAACCCTGCCTGGAACAGTACCATCCTCCGTCACAGCGGGACCCACCTCCCCTTCCTCAAAATCACCCTCTCCAAACCTTCCAGGAATTTCTGACTTCCAGCCTTGCCTCTTAATCCTTCTTAAAAAACCTTAATCCTATTCCCAACATCACCACTGCTGAAGCCCAGGCTATCCGTGATCTGAAGGCTGACCGGTCCATCGTCATTCTTCCGGCAGACAAGGGTTCCACGACCGTGGTACTTGATCGTCGGGAGTATGTGGGTGTGGGACTGCGTCAGCTTTCAGACAACACCACATACAAAGTTTGCCAAGGTAATCCCATTCCTGATGTCCAGGCGGAGCTTCAAGGAATCCTCAGAACCTTAGGCCCCCTACATAACCTTTCACCTGACTCCATCAACCTCCTGACCCCACCGACACCCCGCACCCCTACCTTCTACCTTCTTCCTAAAATTCACAAACCCAATCATCCCGGCTGCCCCATTGTAGCTGGTTACCAAGCCCCCACAGAACGTATCTCTGCCTACGTAGATCAAAACCTTCAACCCATTACGTGCAGTCTCCCATCCTTCATCAAAGACACCAACCACTTTCTCGAACGCCTGGAATCCTTAGCCAATCCGTTACCCCCAGAAACCATCCTTGTAACCATTGATGCCACTTCCTTATACACAAATATCCCGCACGTCCAGGGCCTCGCTGCGATGGAGCACTTCCTTTCACGCCGATCACCTGCCACCCTACCTAAAACCTCTTTCCTCATTACCTTAGCCAGCTTCATCCTGACCCACAGCTTCTTCACTTTCGAAGACCAGACATACCAACAATTAAAGAGGACAGCCATGGGTACCAGGATGGCCCCTTCGTACACCAACCTATTCATGGGTCGCTTAGAGGAAGCCTTCTTGGTTACCCAGGCCTGCCAACCCAAAGTTTGGTACAGATTTATTGATGACATCTTCATGATCTGGACTCACAGTGAAGAAGAACTCCAGAATTTCCTCTCCAACCTCAACTCCTTTGGTTCCATCAGATTCACCTGGTCTCACTCCAAATCCCATGCCACTTTCCTTGATGTTGACCTCCACCTGTTCAATGGCCAGCTTCACACGTCCGTCCACATCAAACCCACCAACAAGCAACAGTACCTCTATTATGACAGCTGCCACCCATTCCACATCAAACGGTCCCTTCCCGACAGCCTAGGTCTTCGTGGCAAACGAATCTGCTCCAGTCCGGAATCCCTGAAGCATTACACCAACAACCTGACAACAGCTTTCGCATCCCGCAACTACCCTCCCGACCTAGTACAGAAGCAAATAACCAGAGCCACGTCCTCATCCTCTCAAACCCAGAACCTCCCACAGAAGAACCACAAAAGTGCCCCACTTGTGACAGGATACTTTCCGGGACTGGATCAGACTCTGAATGTGGCTCTCCAGCAGGAATATGACTTCCTCAAATCCTGCCCTGAAATGAGATTCATCCTACATGAAATCCTCCCCACTTCACCAAGAGTGTCTTTCCGCCGTCCACCTAACCTTCGTAACCTCTTAGTTAATCCCTATGAAATCCCCAAACCACCTTCCCTACCCTCTGGCTCCTACCCTTGTAACCGCCCCCGGTGTAAAACCTGTCCCATGCACCCTCCCACCACCAACTACTCCAGTCCTGTAACCCGGAAGGTGTACACGATCAAAGGCAGAGCCACGTGTGAAAGCACCCACATGATCTACCAACTGACCTGCCTACACTGTGACGCATTCTATGTGGGAATGACCAGCAACAAACTGTCCATTCGCATGAATGGACACAGGCAGACAGTGTTTGTTGGTAATGAGGATCACCCTGTGGCTAAACATGCCTTGGTGCACGGCCAGCACATCTTGGAACAGTGTTACACCGTCTGGGCTATCTGGATACTTCCCACTAACACCAACCTATCCGAACTCTGGAGATGGGAACTTGCTCTTCAATATATCCTCTCTTCCCGTTATCCACCAGGCCTCAATCTCCGCTAATTTCAAGTTGCCGCCACTCATACCACACCTGTCATTCAACAACATCTTGGCCTCTGCACTTCCGCCTCGACTGACATCTCTGCCCAAACTCTTTGCCTCTGTATATGTCTGCTTGTGTCTGTATATGTGTGGATGGAATGACTCCTTACCCTCTCCCTTAAAACCCAAATCCTTTCGTCTTTCCCTCTCCTTCCCTCTTTCCTGATGAGGCAAACGTTGGTTGCGAAAGCTGTGTGTATGTTTGTGTTTGTTTGTGTGTCTATCGACGTACCAGCGCTTTCGTTTGGTAAGTCACATCATCTTTGTTTTTAGATATATTTTTTCCCACGTGGAATGTTATATATATATATATATATATATATATATATATATATATATATATATATATATATATATATATATATATAGTTATAATAGAGGGAAACATTCCACGTAGGAAAAATATATCTAAAATCAAAGATGATGAGACTTACCAAATGAAAGTGCTGGCAGGTCGACAGACACACAAACAAACACAAACATACACACAGAATTCAAGCTTTTGCAACAAACTGTTGCCTCATCAGGAAAGAGGGAAGGAGAGGGAAAGACGAAAGGATGTGGGTTTTAAGGGAGAGGGTAAGGAGTCATTCCAATCCCGGGAGCGGAAAGACTTACCTTAGGGGGAAAAAAGGACGGGTATACACTCGCACACTCACACATATCCATCCACACATATACAGACACAAGCAGACATATTTAAAGACAAAGAGTTTGGGCAGAGATGTCAGTCGAGGCAGAAGTGCAGAGGCAAAGATGTTGTTGAATGACGGGTGAGGTGTGAGTGGCGGCAACTTGAAATTAGCGGAGATTGAGGCCTGGTGGATAACGGGAAGAGAGGATATATTGAAGAGCAAGTTCCCATCTCCGGATTTCGGATAGGTTGGTGTTAGTGGGAAGTATCCAGATAACCCGGACGGTGTAACACTGTGCCAAGATGTGCTGGCCGTGCACCAAGGCATGTTTAGCCACAGGGTGATCCTCATTACCAACAAACACTGTCTGCCTGTGTCCATTCATGCGAATGGACAGTTTGTTGCTGGTCATTCCCACATAGAATGCATCACAGTGTAGGCAGGTCAGTTGGTAGATCATGTGGGTGCTTTCACACGTGGCTCTGCCTTTGATCGTGTACACCTTCCGGGGTTACAGGACTGGAGTAGGTGGTGGTGGGAGGGTGCATGGGACAGGTTTTACACCGGGGGCGGTTACAAGGGTAGGAGCCGGAGGGTAGGGAAGGTGGTTTGGGGATTTCATAGGGATGAACTAAGAGGTTACGAAGGTTGGGTGGACAGCGGAAAGACACTCTTGGTGGAGTGGGGGGATTTCATGAAGGATGGATCTCATTTCAGGGCAGGATTTGAGGAAGTCATATCCCTGTTGGAGGGCCACATTCAGAATCTGATCCAGTCCCGGAAAGTATCCTGTCACAAGTGGGGCACTTTTGTGGTTCTTCTGTGGGAGGTTCTGGGTTTGAGAGGATGAGGAAGTGGCTCTGGTTATTTGTTTCTCTACCTGGTCGGGAGGGTAGTTGCGGGATGCGAAAGCTGTTGTGAGGTTGTTGGTGTAATGCTTCAGGTATTACGGACTGGAGCATATTCGTTTGCCATGAAGACCTAGGCTGTCGGGAAGGGACCTTTTGATGTGGAATGGGTGGCAGCTGTCATAATAGAGGTACTGTTGCTTGTTGGTGGGTTTGATGTGGACGGACGTGTGAAGCTGGCCATTGGACAGGTGGAGGTCAACATCAAGGAAAGTGGCATGGGATTTGGAGTAGGACCAGGTGAATCTGATGGAACCAAAGGAGTTGAGGTTGGAGAGGAAATTCTGGAGTTCTTCTTCACTGTGAGTCCAGATCATGAAGATGTCATCAATAAATCTGTACCAAACTTTGGGTTGGCAGGCCTGGGTAACCAAGAAGGCTTCCTATAAGCGACCCTTGAATAGGTTGGCGTACGAAGGGGCCATCCTGGTACCCATGGCTGTTCTCTTTAATTGTTGGTATGTCTGGCCTTCAAAAGTGAAGAAGCTGTGGGTCAGGATGAAGCTGGCTAAGGTAATGAGGAAAGAGGTTTTAGGTAGGGTGGCAGGTGATCGGCGTGAAAGGAAGTGCTCCATCGCAGCGAGGCCCTGGACGTGCGGGATATTTGTGTATAAGGAAGTGGCATCAATGGTTACAAGGATGGTTTCTGGGGGTAACGGATTGGCTAAGGATTCCAGGCGTTCGAGAAAGTGGTTGGTGTCTTTGATGAAGGATGGGAGACTGCACGTAATGGGTTGAAGGTTTTGATCTACGTAGGCAGAGATACGTTCTGTGGGGGCTTGGTAACCAGCTACAATGGGGCGGCCGGGATGATTGGGTTTGTGAATTTTAGGAAGAAGGTAGAAGGTAGGGGTGCGGGGTGTCGGTGGGGTCAGGAGGTTGATGGAGTCAGGTGAAAGGTTTTGTAGGGGGCCTAAGGTTCTGAGGATTCCTTGAAGCTCCGCCTGGACATCAGGAATGGGATTACCTTGGCAAACTTTGTATGTGGTGTTGTCTGAAAGCTGACGCAGTCCCTCAGCCACATACTCCCGACGATCAAGTACCACGGTCGTGGAACCCTTGTCCGCCGGAAGAATGACGATGGACCGGTCAGCCTTAAGATCACGGATAGCCTGGGCTTCAGCAGTGGTGATGTTGGGAGTAGGATTAAGGTTTTTAAGAAGGATTGAGAGGCAAGGCTGGAAGTCAGAAATTCCTGGAAGGTTTGGAGAGGGTGATTTTGAGGAAGGGGAGGTGGGTCCCACTGTGATGGAGGACGGAACTGTTCCAGGCAGGGTTCAATTTGGATAGTGTCTTGGGGAGTTGGATCATTAGGGGTAGGATTAGGATCATTTTTCTTCGTGGCAAAGTGATACTTCCAGCCGAGAGTACGAGTGTAGGACAGTAAATCTTTGACGAAGGCTGTTTGGTTGAATCTGGGAGTGGGGCTCAAGGTGAGGCCTTTGGATAGGACAGAGGTTTCGGATTGGGAGAGAGGTTTGGAGGAAAGGTTAACTACTGAATTAGGGTGTTGTGGTGAAAGATTGTGTTGATTGGAATTTTGAGGTTTTGGAGGGAGTGGAGCTGGAAGTGGGAGACTGAGCAGATGGGAGAGACTGGGTTTGTGTGCAATGAGAGGAGGTTGAGGTTTGTTGTAAAGGTTGTGGAGGGTGAGTGAGTTGCCTTTCCGGAGGTGGGAAACCAGGAGATTGGATAGTAAGTAAGTAAAGTATAGTAAGTAAGTAAGGTAAGTCTTTCCGCTCCCGGGATTGGAATGACTCCTTACCCTCTCCCTTAAAACCCACATCCTTTTGTCTTTCCCTCTCCTTCCCTCTTTCCTGATGAGGCAACAGTTTGTTGCGAAAGCTTGAATTTTGTGTGTATGTTTGTGTTTGTTTGTGTGTCTGTCGACCTGCCAGGACTTTCATTTGGTAAGTCACATCATCTTTGTTTTTAGATATATTTTTCCTACGTGGAATGTTTCCCTCTACTATAACTATATATATAAACGCTGGCAGGTCGATAGACACACAAACAAACACAAATATACACACAAAATTCAAGCTTTCGCAACAAACTGTTGCCTCATCAGGAAAGAGGGAAGGAGAGGGAAAGACGAAAGGATGTGGGTTTTAAGGGAGAGGGTAAGGAGTCATTCCAATCCCGGGAGCGGAAAGACTTACCTTAGGGGGAAAAAAGGACAGGTATACACTCGCACACACACACATATCCATCCACACATACAGACACAAGCAGACATATTTAAAGACAAAGAGTTTGGGCAGAGATGTCAGTCGAGGTGGAAGAGTAGAGGCAAAGAAGTTGTTGAGAGACAGGTGAGGTATGAGTGGCGGCAACTTGAAATTAGCGGAGATTGAGGCCTGGCGGATAACGAGAAGAGAGGATATACTGAAGGGCAAGTTCCCATCTCCGGAGTTCGGATAGGTTGGTGTTGGTGGGAAGTATCCAGATAACCCGGACGGTGTAACACTGTGCCAAGATGCGCTGGCTGTGCACCAAGGCATGTTTATCCATAGGATGATCCTCATTACCAACAAACACTGTCTGCCTGTGTCCATTCATGCGAATGGACAGTTTGTTGCTGGTCATTCCCACATAGAATGCATCACAGTGTAGGCAGGTCAGTTGGTAAATCACGTGGGTGCTTTCACACGTGGCTCTGCCTTTGATCGTGTACACCTTCCGGGTTACAGGACTGGAGTAGGTGGTGGTGGGAGGGTGCATGGGACAGGTTTTGCACCGGGGGCGGTTACAAGGATAGGAGCCAGAGGGTAGGGAAGGTGGTTTGGGGATTTCATAGGGATGAACTAACAGGTTACGAAGGTTAGGTGGACGGCGGAAAGACACTCTTGGCGGAGTGGGGAGGATTTCATGAAGGATGGATCTCATTTCAGGGCAGGATTTGAGGAAGTCGTATCCCTGCTGGAGAGCCACATTCAGAGTCTGGTCCAGTCCCGGAAAGTATCCTGTCACAAGTGGGGCACTTTTGTGGTTCTTCTGTGGGCGATTCTGGGATTCTGGGATTGAGGGGATGAGGAAGTGGCTCTGGTTATTTGCTTCTGTACCAGGCTGGGAGGGTAGTTGCGGGATGCGAAAGCTGTTGTCAGGTTGTTGGTGTAATGTTTCAGGGATTCCGGACTGGAGCAGATTCGTTTGCCACGAAGACCTAGGCTGTAGGGAAGGGATCGTTTGATGTGGAATGGGTGGCAGCTGTCATAATGGAGGTACTGTTGCTTGTTGGTGGGTTTGATGTGGACGGACGTGTGAAGTTGGCCATTGGACAGGTGGAGGTCAACGTCAAGGAAAGTGGCATGGGATTTGGAGTAGGACCAGGTGAATCTGATGGAACCAAAGGAGTTGAGGTTGGAGAGGAAATTCTGGAGTTCTTCTTCACTGTGAGTCCAGATCATGAAGATGTCATCAATAAATCTGTACCAAACTTTGGGTTGGCAGACCTGGGTAACCAAGAAGGATTCCTCTAAGCGACCCATGAATAGGTTGGCGTACGAGGGGGCCATCCTGGTACCCATGGCTGTTCCCTTTAATTGTTGGTATGTCTGGCCTTCAAAAGTGAAGAAGTTGTGGGTCAGGATGAAGCTGGCTAAGGTAATGAGGAAAGAGGTTTTAGGTAGGGTGGCAGGTGATCGGCGTGAAAGGAAATGCTCCATCGCAGCGAGGCCCTGGACGTGCGGAATATTTGTGTATAAGGAAGTGGCATCAATGGTTACAAGGATGGTTTCCGGGGGTAACAGATTGGGTAAGGATTCCAGGCGTTCAAGGAAGTGGTTGGTGTCTTTGATGAAGGATGGGAGACTGCATGTAATGGGTTGAAGGTGTTGATCTACGTAGGCAGAGATACGTTCTGTGGGGGCTTGGTAACCAGCTACAATGGGGCGGCCGGGATGATTGGGTTTGTGGATTTTAGGAAGAAGGTAGAAGGTTGGGGTGCGGGGTGTCGGTGGGGTCAGGAGGTTGATGGAGTCAGGTGAAAGGTTTTGCAGGGGGCCTAAGGTTCTGAGGATTCCTTGAAGCTCCGCCTGGACATCGGGAATGGGGTTACCTTGGCAAACTTTGTATGTGGTGTTGTCTGAAAGCTGACGCAGTCCCTCAGCCACATACTCCCGACGATCAAGTACCACGGTCGTGGAACCCTTGTCCGCCGGAAGAATGACGATGGATCGGTCAGCCTTCAGATCACGGATAGCCTGGGCTTCAGCAGTGGTGATGTTGGGTGTAGGATTAAGGTTTTTTAAGAAGGATTGAGATGCAAGGCTGGAAGTCAGAAATTCCTGGAAGGTTTGGAGAGGGTGATTTTGAGGAAGAGGAGGTGGGTCCCGCTGTGACGGAGGACGGAACTGTTCCAGGCAGGGTTCAATTTGGATGGTGTCTTGGGGAGTTGGATCATTAGGAGTAGGATTAGGATCATTTTTCTTCGTGGCAAAGTGATATTTCCAGCAGAGAGTACGGGTGTAGGACAGTAAATCTTTGACGAGGGCTGTTTGGTTGAATCTGGGAGTGGGGCTGAAGGTGAGGCCTTTGGATAGGACAGAGGTTTCGGATTGGGAGAGAGGTTTGGAGGAAAGGTTAACTACTGAATTAGGGTGTTGTGGTTCCAGATTGTGTTGAAAGGAATTTTGAGGTTTTGGAGGGAGTGGAGCTGGAAGTGGGAGATTGAGTAGATGGGAGAGACTGGGTTTGTGTGCAATGAGAGGTGGTTGAGGTTTGCTGGAAAGGTTGTGAAGGGTGAGTGAGTTGCCTTTCCGGAGGTGGGAAACCAGGAGATTGGATAGTTTTTTGAGGTGGAGGGTGGCATGCTGTTCTAATTTACGGTTGGCCTGTAGGAGGATGCTCTGAACAGCCGGTGTGGATGTCGAGAGGAAAGATTAAGGACTTTTATTAAGGATAGGAGTTGACGGGTGTGTTCATTGGCTGAGTTGATGTGTAGGTGAAGGATTAGGTGGGTGAGGGCAATGGATTGTTCAGTTTGGAACTGGTATAGGGACTGATGGAAGGAAGGGTTGCAGCCAGAGATGGGAACTTTAAGTGTGAGGCCTTTGGGGGTAATGCCAAATGTCAGACAAGCCTGAGAAAATAGAATATGGGAGCGTAATCTGGCTAGGGCGAAGGCATGTCTGCGGAGGGAATGTAAATAAAACTTAATGGGGTCGTTGTGGGGGTGTTGTGTGGGTGACATGGTACTAGAAGGTCGAAAGTGTAACGTGAGGCTGAAATGAAAATGAATATAAAAATATGTGGGGAGAGATAAAGGTGAAGTAGAAAGCAAATGGAGATCTGGTGTGAAAAGAGGCGAAAAGGGGTTGGTTGGAGCTGGGTTATGTTGATCCTGTGGTGAAATAGTGAAGGTAGAACGATGTGCATAAAGGTTAGGTGGTTGTGTTGCCGCCAAAACACGTTAAAGGGTGGAGAAATTCGGGAAAATTTCGAAAAAACTACGTGAGGATGTATCAAAAGTAGAGGTATGGTGGTGGCAGATTATGGAAATAAGGCTAACAATTGTCTGGTGGAGAAATAATAACGTTAAAACCTGTGGGAAGCGGCTAAAAATGATCGGTGATGTGAAAAAACGGAAATCGAAATAAAGCAAAAGTTATTAAAACTAGCCGAAAAGGTTGTTTAATAGCTGAAAGGAACTGTTTGTGAACTAGAAACGGTGGATTTTATAGCAGTAGCGGAAGAAAAAATTTTTTAGTTATGGTTTGGAAGTGGGTTACGTATTATTACGTATTGTTGAGTATATATCGGCGGGATAAAATTGTATAGTGGATTACGGTAAAAAGGAGGTGAATACAAAGGGAAACTACTGGCAAAAACAGAAGGAGGAAATAAGATGACAGAAAAGACTTCGAAATGTAACAGTGACAATAACAAACGACATTGTTGGGTTCAAATTAATGATATGAATATAACAGAGGGAAACATTCCACGTGGAAAAAAATATATCTAAAAAGAAAGATGATGAGACTTACCAAACAAAAGCGCTGGCAGGTCGATAGACACACAAACAAACACAAATATACACACAAAATTCAAGCTTTCGCAACAAACTGTTGCCTCATCAGGAAAGAGGGCAGGAGAGGGAAAGACGAAAGGATGTGGGTTTTAAGGGAGAGGGTAAGGAGTCATTCCAATCCTGGGAGCGGAAAGACTTACCTTAGGGGGAAAAAAGGACAGGTATACACTCGCACACACACACATATCCATCCACACATACAGACACAAGCAGACATATTTAAAGACAAAGAGTTTTGGCAGAGATGTCAGTCGAGGTGGAAGAGTAGAGGCAAAGAAGTTGTTGAGAGACAGGTGAGGTATGAGTGGCGGCAACTTGAAATTAGCGGAGATTGAGGCCTGGCGGATAACGAGAAGAGAGGATATACTGAAGGGCAAGTTCCCATCTCCGGAGTTCGGATAGGTTGGTGTTGGTGGGAAGTATCCAGATAACCCGGACGGTGTAACACTGTGCCAAGATGTGCTGGCCGTGCACCAAGGCATGTTTAGCCACAGGATGATCCTCATTACCAACAAACACTGTCTGCCTGTGTCCATTCATGCGAATGGACAGTTTGTTGCTGGTCATTCCCACATAGAATGCATCACAGTGTAGGCAGGTCAGTTGGTAAATCACGTGGGTGCTTTCACACGTGGCTCTGCCTTTGATCGTGTACACCTTCCGGGTTACAGGACTGGAGTAGGTGGTAGTGGGAGGGTGCATGGGACAGGTTTTGCACCGGGGGCGGTTACAAGGATAGGAGCCAGAGGGTAGGGAAGGTGGTTTGGGGATTTCATAGGGATGAACTAACAGGTTACGAAGGTTAGGTGGACGGCGGAAAGACACATTCAGAGTCTGGTCCAGTCCCGGAAAGTATCCTGTCACAAGTGGGGCACTTTTGTGGTTCTTCTGTGGGCGATTCTGGGATTCTGGGATTGAGGGGATGAGGAAGTGGCTCTGGTTATTTGCTTCTGTACCAGGCCGGGAGGGTAGTTGCGGGATGCGAAAGCTGTTGTCAGGTTGTTGGTGTAATGTTTCAGGGATTCCGGACTGGAGCAGATTCGTTTGCCACGAAGACCTAGGCTGTAGGGAAGGGATCGTTTGATGTGGAATGGGTGGCAGCTGTCATAATGGAGGTACTGTTGCTTGTTGGTGGGTTTGATGTGGACGGACGTGTGAAGTTGGCCATTGGACAGGTGGAGGTCAACGTCAAGGAAAGTGGCATGGGATTTGGAGTAGGACCAGGTGAATCTGATGGAACCAAAGGAGTTGAGGTTGGAGAGGAAATTCTGGAGTTCTTCTTCACTGTGAGTCCAGATCATGAAGATGTCATCAATAAATCTGTACCAAACTTTGCGTTGGCAGACCTGGGTAACCAAGAAGGATTCCTCTAAGCGACCCATGAATAGGTTGGCGTACGAGGGGGCCATCCTGGTACCCATGGCTGTTCCCTTTAATTGTTGGTATGTCTGGCCTTCAAAAGTGAAGAAGTTGTGGGTCAGGATGAAGCTGGCTAAGGTAATGAGGAAAGAGGTTTTAGGTAGGGTGGCAGGTGATCGGCGTGAAAGGAAATGCTCCATCACAGCGAGGCCCTGGACGTGCGGAATATTTGTGTATAAGGAAGTGGCATCAATGGTTACAAGGATGGTTTCCGGGGGTAACAGATTGGGTAAGAATTCCAGGCGTTCAAGGAAGTGGTTGGTGTCCAGCTCCACTCCCTCCAAAACCTCAAAATTCCAATCAACACAATCTGGAACCACAACACCCTAATTCAGTAGTTAACCTTTCCTCCAAACCTCTCTCCCAATCCGAAACCTCTGTCCTATCCAAAGGCCTCACCTTCAGCCCCACTCCCAGATTCAACCAAACAGCCCTCGTCAAAGATTTACTGTCCTACACCCGTACTCTCTGCTGGAAATATCACTTTGCCACGAAGAAAAATGATCCTAATCCTACTCCTAATGATCCAACTCCCCAAGACACCATCCAAATTGAACCCTTCCTGGAACAGTTCCGTCCTCCGTCACAGCGGGACCCACCTCCTCTTCCTCAAAATCACCCTCTCCAAACCTTCCAGGAATTTCTGACTTCCAGCCTTGCATCTCAATCCTTCTTAAAAAACCTTAATCCTACACCCAACATCACCACTGCTGAAGCCCAGGCTATCCGTGATCTGAAGGCTGACCGATCCATCGTCATTCTTCCGGCGGACAAGGGTTCCACGACTGTGGTACTTGATCGTCGGGAGTATGTGGCTGAGGGACTGCGTCAGCTTTCAGACAACACCACATACAAAGTTTGCCAAGGTAACCCCATTCCCGATGTCCAGGCGGAGCTTCAAGGAATCCTCAGAACCTTAGGCCCCCTGCAAAACCTTTCACCTGACTCCATCAACCTCCTGACCCCACCGACACCCCGCACCCCAACCTTCTACCTTCTTCCTAAAATCCACAAACCCAATCATCCCGGCCGCCCCATTGTAGCTGGTTACCAAGCCCCCACAGAACGTATCTCTGCCTACGTAGATCAACACCTTCAACCCATTACATGCAGTCTCCCATCCTTCATCAAAGACACCAACCACTTCCTTGAACGCCTGGAATCCTTACCCAATCTGTTACCCCCGGAAACCATCCTTGTAACCATTGATGCCACTTCCTTATACACAAATATTCCGCACGTCCAGGGCCTCGCTGCGATGGAGCATTTCCTTTCACGCCGATCACCTGCCACCCTACCTAAAACCTCTTTCCTCATTACCTTAGCCAGCTTCATCCTGACCCACAACTTCTTCACTTTTGAAGGCCAGACATACCAACAATTAAAGGGAACAGCCATGGGTACCAGGATGGCCCCCTCGTACGCCAACCTATTCATGGGTCGCTTAGAGGAATCCTTCTTGGTTACCCAGGTCTGCCAACGCAAAGTTTGGTACAGATTTATTGATGACATCTTCATGATCTGGACTCACAGTGAAGAAGAACTCCAGAATTTCCTCTCCAACCTCAACTCCTTTGGTTCCATCAGATTCACCTGGTCCTACTCCAAATCCCATGCCACTTTCCTTGACGTTGACCTCCACCTGTCCAATGGCCAACTTCACACGTCCGTCCACATCAAACCCACCAACAAGCAACAGTACCTCCATTATGACAGCTGCCACCCATTCCACATCAAACGATCCCTTCCCTACAGCCTAGGTCTTCGTGGCAAACGAATCTGCTCCAGTCCGGAATCCCTGAAACATTACACCAACAACCTGACAACAGCTTTCGCATCCCGCAACTACCCTCCCGGCCTGGTACAGAAGCAAATAACCAGAGCCACTTCCTCATCCCCTCAATCCCAGAATCCCAGAATCGCCCACAGAAGAACCACAAAAGTGCCCCACTTGTGACAGGATACTTTCCGGGACTGGACCAGACTCTGAATGTGGCTCTCCAGCAGGGATACGACTTCCTCAAATCCTGCCCTGAAATGAGATCCATCCTTCATGAAATCCTCCCCACTCCGCCAAGAGTGTCTTTCTGCCATCCACCTAACCTTCGTAACCTGTTAGTTCATCCCTATGAAATCCCCAAACCACCTTCCCTACCCTCTGGCTCCTATCCTTGTAACCGCCCCCGGTGCAAAACCTGTCCCATGCACCCTCCCACCACCACCTACTCCAGTCCTGTAACCCGGAAGGTGTACACGATCAAAGGCAGAGCCACGTGTGAAAGCACCCACGTGCTTTACCAACTGACCTGCCTACACTGTGATGCATTCTATGTGGGAATGACCAGCAACAAACTGTCCATTCGCATGAATGGACACAGGCAGACAGTGTTTGTTGGTAATGAGGATCATCCTGTGGATAAACATGCCTTGGTGCACAGCCAGCGCATCTTGGCACAGTGTTACACCGTCCGGGTTATCTGGATACTTCCCACCAACACCAACCTATCCGAACTCCGGAGATGGGAACTTGCCCTTCAGTATATCCTCTCTTCTCGTTATCCGCCAGGCCTCAATCTCCGCTAATTTCAAGTTGCCGCCACTCATACCTCACCTGTCTCTCAACAACTTCTTTGCCTCTACTCTTCCACCTCGACTGACATCTCTGCCCAAACTCTTTGTCTTTAAATATGTCTGCTTGTGTCTGTATGTGTGGATGGATATGTGTGTGTGTGTGCGAGTGTATACCTGTCCTTTTTTCCCCCTAAGGTAAGTCTTTCCACTCCCGGGATTGGAATGACTCCTTACCCTCTCCCTTAAAACCCACATCCTTTCGTCTTTCCCTCTCCTTCCCTCTTTCCTGATGAGGCAACAGTTTGTTGCGAAAGCTTGAATTTTGTGTGTATATTTGTGTTTGTTTGTGTGTCTATCGACCTGCCAGCGCTTTTGTTTGGTAAGTCTCATCATCTTTCTTTTTAGATATATTTTTTTCCACGTGGAATGTTTCCCTCTGTTTATATATATATATATATATATATATATATATATATATATATATATATATATATATATATATATATACAAGTTGTATTTATATTACATGTGCCCAGTACTTTGCAACCTCCAAGGCGCTTGGAGTGGCTTGCAGGAGAATAATCTTCATGCAGGATGTAGGGCATAAAAGGCATTGGAGCATGTGTCTTGTGGTTTGTTCTTGTCCACAATCACAGGACGTATCTTCTGTTATGAAGCCCCATCTCTTCATGTTGTCTCTGGATCGTCTAACTCCTGATCGTAATATGTTTAAAGATTTCCACACCAGCCAGCTCTCATTGTGTCCAGGTGGTAGTTCTTCAGCTTCTGGCGTGTGCAGGTGAGGCATTTCTGGTGAAATAGTGAGCTTCTCGGATGTGACTGTTATTGAAACCAAATAAGACAATGATTTTACTGCACCAGTCCAGACCACAGGAAGTATTCTTGTTTTTTCTATTTATATTCTTGTTGGTTCTTTGGGTCAAGGACCTCCAAAAACTGATTGCCATGTACTTAAATAGTGGTAATTCTATCTCTCTCTTCTTTTGTTTCCTTTATTACGAGGTGTCATATGTTACTTCCAAGTCATAATACGAGACATACATGCCATATTAATCAATATAAATCTATCTGATGGAGGTTTAAATCTCTGAAAGACATTGTAGAAATAAATAAATAGTGAATGGTAACTGTAAATGTGTTGTTTCATTCAAGTGAGATCATTTGCAACTGTAGGTGGTTTGCATTTGTTTCCAAAGCTAGAGACTGGTAAACCAACCGTAGATCTGTGGAAAAGAGTTTTGAGTGAAATGGAACCTCCTTGCCTGACACTTCTTTCAATCCTTTATTTTTCCACTTTTTCCCTCCCATGCTCTTCCATTAAGTTTGTTGTTAAGTATAGTGCCTGCTCTAAATGAACTACTGCAACATTGTACTGTTTGTTTATTTTCTCAAGGGCGTAACTCTACCTTCCATTGATTTTCATTAAGAAAGTAGTGGAGCATACTGCTACATTTACTTTTAAAAGACAAAGACATGAAATGAAGTAAGGGCTCATAAAAAACTGGAAACTTTAAACTCACAATAAAAATGCTTCTTACCACACACTCCTGTTTTTCACATGTTTAATAAACACAAGGTGTTATGCTTATAAGCTTAGTATCACTAATATGGCTTCTGGTGTAATGAAATGAGCAGAAATTCACAATTCAGTTTCAGCTTCAACTACAGAATAATTTACATCATGTTATGGACAGATTCCAAAACAATTGCTCAAAAAATTAACAAAATGAAAAAGGCATTCCTTATGGTAGTGACAATTTGTATCAGGTAGAGTCTTTCACTGCCAGTTATTAAGATATTAGTAAAAGAGTAACACAGGACTTTGCCTAACACTAATGCACACCTATTTTTAAAAATTCACAAGAGAAATTAATAAATATGAAATTTTTGTACCTGCCATATTACCTTTTAGGACATCAACTAACAGTGTTCAACAGTCAATCAAAAGTGCTCGTTGGGGGGAAATGGAATAATTATACTAAAAGGATTGAGCGGCCATTCTCTGGAGTGATGGCAGGAATAGTTTTCAATGGCTTGCGCATTCTGGACCTGGCAGCAGAAGGAGACGTGCGCACTACACTACGGGGAGACGTACGGCAGCTCACTGGGGGCCTACACGAACGAATGCGAGAAAATCCACTCCTCCAACGTATGCAGCAGGTTTGTAAAATGCTCTTAAAAATGAATCTGACAGCTGAAATTAATATTATTTAATTTACCAACTTGTGCTTTGTATCTTGGTGAAGAATGATGGTATGTCAGGTTTTTTTTATAAATATTTATAGAAAAAATACACTAGCATTAACAGATACTCACTAATGTTAACAAAAATCAGAGCTGTCCTAATGTAATTTATACTATGACTAGACACCAGCATCTGGACATCCTGGAGTGATGGATGACCTTGTGTTCTCTGGTGCTGGGTCCGGATGTAATGCTGACGATGAGGATGAGTGCGAGCAAGTGTTTGATCATGGCTCAGGTAGGTATTCAGTTACGTAATTTGTGGCTATGAAAAGAGAAAAATGGTTGAACTGTGTAATAACACAGAAATTGTATTTGAAAAAGAAAACTACAAGAAATCTGTAATGTGCAAGCTATTTGAGACTCACTGCTTTCTGTAATTACTCTTAAGAGAGATATTATGTAAGTTTGTAGTACTCTTTAAAGCTATATTTGCCCACTAAATGAAAAATGAAAGATATAATCAGTTTCCTTGCCAAATATTATGCAAAAATTCCAAGAACAAAACAACATGTAAGAGAATACTGTACCTAAACTCTAAATTTATTTTTTGGTTTGCTTCTAGAATGAGTTTCTTGGGCTGTAAATGCATGGGTGGCTCTCTTGCCCACACCCTGAACCCCTCCTCCCCACCACTGTTACTATATCAAAAAATACAGTGTGCTTCAGTATTAAAGCTTTGTATTGTTCAATCATTTCCAATGGACAATACATTTTACATGTGGAAACTCCAGATTGGAGTATCAACAACATTAGAAAAAGGACAGATTTCTAAGCACGGTTAAGATGACCCATTGAGTTGCAGACAGGTACAACGAAAAGACTGTTACACATTATATCTTCTGGCCAAAGCCTTTGTCAACAAGAAAATGCACACACATTGACACAAGCAACCAGACCTCACGTACACATGACCACTACCATCAACAGCTTCGATTGCAATGCAAATGTCACACAAATATCAGTCTGGAGTGGGCCAGGAAAGGGCAGGCATAGCAGGGTACAGTTTGGGGGACAGAAGAGCACTGTCTCACGGGTATGAAGGGACTAGATGGCAGCCTGACAAGACTGCCATATGCAGTGTCGAGAGGTAGGATGTAGTGGAAAAAATCAGGGAGTGGTAAATGTGAGGAGCAGAGAAGGGGAAAGGACAGGGGGGTGCACTTGCAGAGGGCAGCACACAATGGGGTGAGGACATGTAAAAGGGGGGAGATAATATGGCAGAGGGGGTGGAAACTGTTGGATGCAGAGAGCGGGGACAGTAGGTTACCGTATGTTAAGGCCAGGATAATTTTTTGAGCGGAGAAGGTGTTGCAAGGATAACTCCCATCTGCACAGTTCAGAAAAGCTGGTGGTGGAGGGGAGGATCCAAATGGCCTGGGTTGTGAAGCAGCAATGAAATAAAGCATGTTATGGTCAGAAGCATGTTGTGCCACAGGGTCATCTACTTTGCTCTTGGCCACAGTTTGGCAGTGGCCATTCATCCTGGTGAATAGCTGGTCGGTAG
Source organism: Schistocerca nitens (assembly GCF_023898315.1). NCBI lineage: Eukaryota > Metazoa > Arthropoda > Insecta > Orthoptera > Acrididae > Schistocerca > Schistocerca nitens. The sequence continues at coordinate 17,736,353 of NC_064618.1, read as the reverse complement.
TCATATCAGTATAGAAAGCTGTGAAATGATTGCGGCAGAGCTGGTATCGTACATGACTGTTTTCATAGGTGGCCCAGGTTCTGATGGGGTAAGATAAGCCCGTGACAGTGCTGAAATAGGAAGGGCTGGGTTTGTGGATTGTGCAAGTCTTCCACCTTGGATTTCCTCAGGAATATTGTCCCTGTGGCAAAGGGTTGGGACTGGAAATGGCGTAGGGGTGGACTACGGTGATGTGGAGGTTGGGTGGTGACAGGACACCACTTTAGGAGGGTTTGGAAGCATCTTGGGTAGGATGTCCCTCAGTTCAGGGCATGATGATAGATAATCATAGCCGTGACAGAGGATGTGGTTTGAAAGAGGAGGGAGGAAAGGAAGTGTGTGGGGATATGACATGGAAAATTGTTTGCACACTAGAGCTGGGGAATAGTGCCTGTCTGTGAAAGCCTTGGTAAGACTTTCAGCATACTGGAAAAGGGAGTTCTTGTCACTGCAGATATGCCATCTCCAGGTGGCCTGTCTGTATGTAGGGGTTTTTTGGTTTCAAAAGGATGTGCAACTATCAAAATGCAGGTACTGTGGGTGGTTGGTGCATTTAACATGAACAGAGGTGAGTATTGAGCCATCAGATGTCAGTGTCCAGGAAAGTGGAATGTTGGGCTGAGGAGGACCAGATGAAGCACATGGGATAGAAGATGATGAGGTTGTGAAGGAATGAGGATAGGGTGTTTGTTAGCCCTGAGTTCACATCATGAAGATACCATCAATTAACCTGAATTAGACCAGGGGTGGGGGTTTTGGGTTTTGGAAGGCTAGGAAGGTTTCCTCTTATCCTTGTAAGTGGTCTATTAGAGCGAAGTGAGAACTTATCTTCTCATAATACATGATATTTGATCTAATCCCTAAATTGTTTTTAATGGTTGACAGTAACAAGCAGGTCTAGCTAGCATTTCCTTTATAGCCAAGAACACAAACCTAGTGGGAATAATCCTCAAAACAGAAGACTGATCTTCTACTCCTAAAACGGAAACTATAAGCGAATAAATACATAAATATTGAATCTCTAAGTGTAGCACCTTACAAATTGTGTCATCCTGCTCCAAAGTTTGGAGTGGCTTGTCTCTTCATCCAGCAAATGTGCACACTAACATTTTTTCTATTGCCCCTAGAAAAATTTGCCATTTCTGTCTCTCTAGGCCATGCCGCAAATAATAAGACATTCCTCATCTGTTTCACGCATTGTGAATATTCTTTTTGAAATTGTTAGAAGCATTTTGGGATAAATGATGAGAGTTATCTCAGTTCTGTTTCATCTAAATATACATGGGATTTACTACTCAAAGTCTCACTGCCCATTACCCAGAACTTTTTATAGCTTACGCTAGTTCTCCTGACTCATTAATATTCATATAATTTGATCATAATTAATTACCATGTGTCATAATAAAGCATTGCATTCAAAAGAATATCCTTGAAATTGAGTTACTCTTCATATAAACAGTTTTGTTCTATGTGAATTTTTATGAGACATTTAAACAGCTCCTTCTTTCCATTTTATAGACTGATTTAGTTGCTGTCTTGCAGTATACAGCACTTACTCTGTGATCTTCCTGTATATGGCTGTACTGGTCATGGTTTCTTGTATCAAATCAAAAATGTACCTAGGTTTTACACAATGTACAATGTTTAATTAGGTATTAATTTCAAAATTAATCTGTTGATAAAATGGAAACGTAATTCACTAAAAACTAGCCATCCACAGGAAATAAACTAAGGGAAGTAATACGACAGTAGCTCAAGTATCATTAAATATTTCTTTTACGCTGATAACTTGAAACCGTATGAGGTACCATATAAGTTGAAGAAAGATGTAATTGACTACTCTGTATTTACAAGCTACAAGGGAACTGCTCAAGCCATGAAGATGAGCTGGTGCATTGTTCGCAGGAGATGACCTCATCACGCCAGTGTATGTGCCGCCCACCCGACCCCCCACCACCGTGACCCCCAAGTCACAGCAGAACGGCCGAGGACTAGCGACGGGTAAGCCCTGTGACGACGAGGACTGCTTCACCGGCTCGGGGTCAGGTGAGGTGTCCACAGAAGATAATACGTCCACTTCTCATGCTGCGAAAGGTAAAGTTGGACAGTGGACACCTGTACAGCACGGAAAAGTCACAGCCTCTGGCCCTCTAGGGATAGACTGCCACATTGCTAGCTTACACATTCTACAAGAGTGTGTGCATCTGCCACTATCTCTTAGTTGATCCACTGGATTATTGCCAACAGTATTGCCTTTGTAAATGCTTAAGTCACACAAGCATTTTCAACGTAATGCAGTATTTTGATAGCCAGTCAAAAGCTAAAATATATTTATATATATAGTCACCTAGATTCAGAGTATGAGTAACAACTGCACCATCTACTTAAATCAGATAGTTAGCGTCTCTAGTTTCACTCTTATTTCCTCTTTGTATCACAGGTAATGCAGACGACTGTAACAAAAGGCTTCTAAATACCAATGGCCATTGTATGAAAAGCAATATAAATTTCATTTCTGATGTCTCAATGGTCTTTCTTTCAATTACCGACACTTATAGTGTTCATATGATGGCTAAAATGGAGTGGAGTGTTCTCTTTCATGTACAGTATTACTTTTTGTCTCATATTTGCTACACTAGTGCACGTTTGTTGAACAGCTGGATACATTCGAGAACCCTGTTGGGAATTACTTCAGTGTGTCTCTTGCTGAGACAGGATGCTGAACTGAGAAAATGTATAAATTTCATATCTAAGAAACAAAAAGATGCATTTCAGGATTCTGCTTCTAATAAAAAAAGGAAATATACAAACCTCCTGCTTTTATTTTGAAATAATCAGGTATGTTTATCCATATCAAATTGCATATGGTGAGTCCTATATTCCAAAAATAGCCGAAACACTTTGTAGATAAAATTCAATGCTTAATTAAATCCACTCCCAATCATATCATGAATTTTAAGCTTCGACAAGCAGAGAAAAATCATTCTGAACAGGTCACTTTCTTATTTACAGGTAGTATTTCTGCCAAACCCTCCCCCCAGCTTTTCTATACAGGCCCTTACAATAATATACTTAAGACCACAATATTTCTTCCACAAATTCATAGATTACTTCTCATAAAAAGAAAGATACAAAGTAGCAATATTTGTGAAACTCCAAAAAAAGCTCTGACAAGGTGAACCAGGTATGTGTAGAAATAATACTTCATGTCTGATACCATTGATTGTAGTTTGGAAGCAGGTACAATTGTACCACAGAGCAAAAACGTGAACTCTTATCACAGAAACGCCGGCAGCAAACGACGTGGACAACCTGACAGGCAGCACGTCCAGCCCTGATCCCCACTCAAAGCCCCAACCTGATGCAGGGTCAGCCATCTCTCGAGCTGCTGAGAATACGATGGTCATCATTGCGTCGATTGTTGGTTTGCTCGTCTTGCTCTGTCTGCTGCTGCTGCTCATCCTCAGAATTAAGGGACACAACAGGCACTCAGATGGAAAATATGTGGTCAGGCAAAGTGACAGTTTCCACAAATCCACAGGACCCAATGCTGCTCTCCTGGCAGCAGCAGAAGTAGGAGAGCAGTATCCAGAAAGTGTTATTAACATAAAAGACAAGGACAAAGATGGGTTTAAGGAGTGGTATGTCTGAAAATATAACAGAGTGCCTCGATTTGTAACCTACATGAAAATTTCTTCCAAAGACGAATGGTTTTGAAGTGAATAAAATTTCAAACTTCATTTTACAATCAATTTGCTATTACATGCTGTGGCAACATATGCTGCAGTCCACAAAAAATATAAATGGTGCTACAAGATATGAACTGTGGTGACAAGACATATATTTTGCATTAATAAGATAAAATAATAAGTTATCATTTATACTTTGTATTTGCAAAGCATGAATATGAAATGTTGCTTATTCATTGTTATATTACATAATAAATAGCTTCTATAATGAACTGTTAGTGCACAAACTGTATAAGAATTAAACACATATATAAACAGCTAAAGCAATATGAAACTGAGCTTACTGATTCGAGGGTGGTTGCCAGATCTTACTACAACAAACACCTTTCTCACAAATATCACTAAATCCACTATGTCATATGTGTTTCTGCAACTGCATGCAACAAAACATTTAACATCAGTACTGTTGTTTTAAATTTAAATACAAAGATTTATTTCACACAAAGTATAAGTTTCAGGAATTGCTTACAAATAACAATGTCTCCTTTGTTCGAATTACACATGACATGTATTACAGTCACTAAATATTATTTTATAACTGTCAATACTGACAGTTAAAAACAATACAGTGTTGATATGCTAAATACAGCTGCAATTTGTGTGTTACATATAAACTCATGAAAGGGTTATAATATTCCCTTCCATCCAAGAACACACTGAAAATTGAGTGTCAGCAGCATAAAAACCTGTGATGCCTGCATGCATTTTTAAGACAAAGAGGAGTACAGAGAATATCACAATACTGAGTGCATGGTCTGTAACAATGCTTGTATTTTCAAACAAACATTTTTAAAAGAATTAATTGAACCAGGAAGAAAAGAGAAACTACAATATTAGAAATACCTTATCGACTAGTAATCATATTCAAACTGCACATTTAAGATTTGTTATAATAGTTACATCAAAAGGAAAGTGCATATTGATTATATGGAGAATTATTTTATCCTAATACTTTTTTTTTATTTTATGTCATTACATCTGATAGAGCGCACTTTCATTGTGCACTAATATCACCACTAATTACTATAAACCTGTACAAGACACTTTTGCAAAATATTTTAATAGTAACTTGAGAGAGACTGTGCATACCTTCTGCATGTACATAAATAACATATGGATGTTGCACAAAGAATGTTTAACTGACATAAGGCTCTCATGTGCTTCCAGTGTTACTTCATTAAACCCAAAGATATTTAGTTCAGTACCATACTACCTTTGTACAAATGTAACAATCTGAAAGTGAATGAAAACTCAAATTGTGTAAAGCACTGCACTGCATGTGGTAAATATTATGTCACTATCCCTTGCACCATTAAGCATGTGCATGGAATTTGTTCCCAAAACTGTTTATTTGTATAGTAAATTGTGGCAGTACTGTAAAGCAATGGTACTTTTGAGTTTTTGTGTTGTTTCCTAATATATCACACATTTATATCTTGCATTTCAACACCAACTGTAAATAGTGGTGATGGTACAAAAGACAAATTGTGTTCAGAATAGCAATACAAACAATTAATTAATTAATGAAGCCTGTTATTACCATCACTACAATGCAGTTAAGTAATACTGCAACACACTTTTTTATAAAGTGTTCCTTACCAAACCAAAAAAATCCACACATCTTGCAAATATAGATGTGAAATACAAATGTATTCTTGTTAGTTAGTGCCTTTCTATTAGTAATATTTTGTGTCTCAGTTCAAGTAACACAATAAATTTCAAGGTGTTATATGTCACAATCCTGGACATTCAACTTTCTTTCTTTCTTTTTTTCAAATCCTTCTTCCTTCTGTAAGTTGAGTCTCCAACATTTCTGACAAAGACATTTTTCCAGTAATAACTTTAATTTAAACAGCTACTCTACAGTGAATACAGGTAAAATACAGTGTTTGTATAATGTTCTACACAGTTATCTTGAATCTTGTTTGCCAATTAGGAAAAACACACAACACCTAATGCCGTGAGTCTGTTTAATTCTAATGCCAGCAGTATCTTGGTTCAAATAAGAAAATTTAAAAAAATATTCATAAAATTCAACACAGTTTGATAAACATAATAAAAATGAAACTATCATACCTGCACTATCAGCAGACAGAACAGTGACACTTCCTTTCAATGAAATATTCAACAAAAAGATATTTCCGAATATACCATGGCTTCATTATTATTTGACATATATTACTGAAGGTGTACAAAAAATGACAAAATAAATGGTTTTCTGAAATGTATGTGGCAGCTATAACGTTTGTTTCACTATTGCATACAAAAGAGAGGTGGCAAAAAGATTTCAAAAGATAATAGAGTTAATTCATGTTACGACTATAAAGCCACTAGACATAACTGTAACGCTGTTGCCTAAAATAATGCAGAGGATGCTTAGAAAGGAAAGTGTGCATTTGCAGTGCTGAATGTCATGGCTAATGAGCTGGGGTTCTTCTCCGTGATTGTTTTTAAAAATGTAATAATTGATGTTCAATAATGAAATAGAAATATTATTCAGAAAATAGTATGACAGGAATGAATCATAAAAAAGAACGAGGTTTCCACTTTCCAACTGCTTCTGAAGTGATGGTAATTATTCTGTCTGAATAGCCTTAATAATTGTATGATAAATACTTACTGCATTGTGCAATTACATGTGTGTCTGATAACCTTAAGAAAATGCCTTATTTGCAGAGTATTTCTCACCAGTGATTTACTTAAGTACTTTCAATTTCAGTTTCTTTCACTCTGAAGAAAACACTAGTGCCAGTTTTTCTTTGAATATTTGAAAATAATATAGAATTAGTTCAGAAAAAATATGTTTACAATGAGTAAAAAACAAATGTGTTACCTTTTCCATTAGAAACAAGCTCTACTTATTATCATTAGTGATCCCATAAATACCTTCTCCCTTAGAAACAATATCAGTACTATTTTGAATATCAGTACTTTCTCCAATCTCAGGGATGTAATGCACTGAGATCTGCTAAATTCTACAATTATGATGAAGTAGGTAGTCGTTAGAGGTGGTGCACAAGTTCAAAGTTATCATAAACAGGGAAGGCATTCGGCCATGCCATTTTTCAGAAGTTCCCATACACTATTTAGAAAAACCATGGAAAACCTAAATCTGAATGGTCAGATAAGTATTTAAGCCCTAATGCATGCCCAGCACCATGCCAAGGTGCCAACTTAATTGGTTGCTGTGGGAGGAAGCCTTGTTCACAATCCAGCTTCCAGGAAATGACTCCTGACAAAACAGACTGATTCTCTGGGACCTGATTTGTATTGCAGTCACAAGGATCACCAGCAAGTGTGCCTTCTTTGGGCCCCTCACACAATGATATTCACTGTATGAAGTGCTTTACTAAGTGCAGAGACTGAAAAAATGTGCAGCTCATTCCTGTTCTCATGAAGAGTCATCAAACAGATGCTTACTATTACAGCCCTATATCACTGATGTTAGTCTGATGCAAAATCTTTTAACACATTGTATACATGCATGTTATGACCTTTCTGCAGACTGAAAATCTCCAATGTAGGAATCAACAAGGATTCTGCAAACAATGACCATGTGAAAACCAGCTCACTCAGTTCGTCCACGAGACCTCAACATCAGTAGATACTGGCACCTGTGAGGGTTTGTGCAATGTTCCTTGACTTTCAGGAAGAGGTGACATTGTTCTACTCTTGTCACCTAAGAAATAAAATATGTACATACATGTGATTTCTCAGGTTCTTTTCGTCATGATTGATTAATAGTGAGCTTCTAGGTGTTCAGAAAAGTTGTTGTTTCCATTTTCTGCACAATATTTTGATGACCCTCCCCCTCCCCCCATGAACCATGGACCTTGCCGTTGGTGGGGAAGCTTGCGTGCCTCAGCAATACAGATAGCCGTACCGTAGGTGCAACCACAACAGAGGGGTATCTGTTGAGAGATCAGACAAATGTGTGGTTCCTGAAGAGGGGCAGCAGCCTTTTCAGTAGTTGCAAGGGCAACAGTCTGGACGATTGACTGACCTGGCCTTGTAACACAAACCAAAACGGCCTTCCTATGCTGGTACTGCGAACGGCTGAAAGCAAGGGGAAACTACGGCCGTAATTTTTTCCCGATGGCATGCAGCTTTACTGTATAGTTAAATGATGATGGCATCCTCTTGGGTAAAATATTCCGGAGGTAAAATAGTCCCCCATTCAGATCTCCGGGCGGGGACTACTCAAGAGGTTGTCGTTATCAGGAGAAAGAAAACTGGCGTTCTACGGATCGGAGTGTGGAATGTCAGATCCCTTAATCGGGCAGGTAGGTTAGAAAATTTAAAAAGGAAAATGGATAGGTTAAAGTTAAATATAGTCGGAATTAGTGAAGTTCGGTGGAAGGAGGAACAAGACTTCTGGTCAGGTGACTACAGGGTTATAAACACAAAATCAAATAGGGGTAATGCAGGAGTAGGTTTAATAATAAATAGGAAAATAGGAATGCGGGTAAGCTAATACAAACAGCATAGTGAATGCATTATTGTGGCCAAGATAGATACAAAGCCCACGCCTACTACAGTAGTACAAGTTTATAAGCCAACTAGCTCTGCAGATGATGGAGAAATTGAAGAAATGTATGATGAAGTAAAAGAAATTATTCAGATTGTGAAGGGAGACGAAAATTTAATAGTCATGGATGACTGGAATTCGAGAGTAGGAAAAGGAAGAGATGGAAACGTAGTCGCTGAATACGGAATGGGGCTACGAAATGAAAGAGGAAGCCGCCTGGTAGAGTTTTGCACAGAGCATAACTTAATCATAGCTAACACCTGGTTCAAGAATCATAAAAGAAGGTTGTATACATGGAAGAAGCCTGGAGATGCTGACAGGTTTCAGATAGATTATATAATGGTAAGACAGAGACTTAGGAACCGGGTTTTAAATTGTAAGACATTTCCAGGGGCAGATGTGGACTCTGACCACAATCTATTGGTTATGAACTGTAGATTAAAACTAAAGATACTGCAAAAAGATGGGAAATCAAGGAGATGAGACCTGCATAAACTGACAACCAGAGGTGGTACAGAGTTTCAGGGAGAGCTTAAGGCCCAATTGACAGGAAGGGGGGAAAGAAATACAGTAGAAGAAGAATGGGTAGTTGAGGTATGAAGTAGTGAAGGCAGCAGAGGATCAAGTAGGTAAAAAGATGAGGGTTAGTAGAAATCCTTGGGTCACAGAAGAAATACTGAATTTAATTGATGAAAGGAGAAAATATAAAAATGCAGTAAATGAAGCAGGCAAACAGCAATACAAACGTCTCAAAAAAGAGATCGACAGGAAGTGCAAAATGGCTAAGCAGGCATGGCTAGAGGACAAATGTAAGGATGTAGAGGCTTATCTCACTAGGGGTAAGATAGATACAGTCTACAGGAAAATTAAAGAGACCTTCAGAGAAAAGAGAACCACTTGTATGAATAACAAAAGCTCAGATGGAAACCCATTTCTAAGCAAAGAAGGGAAGGCAGAAAGGTGGAAGGAGTATATAGAGGGTCTATACAAGGGTGACGTACTCGAGGACAATTTTATGGAAATGGAAGAGGATGTAGATGAAGATGAAATGGGAGATATAATACTGCGTGAAGAGTTTGACAGAGCACTGAAAGACCTGAGTCGAAACAAGGCCCCGGGAGTAGACAACATTCCATTAGAACTACTGACAGCCCTGGGAGAGCCAGTCCTGACGAAACTCTACCATCTGGTGACCAAGACGTATGAAACAGGCGAAATACCCTCAGACTTCAAGAAGAATATAATAATTCCAATCCCAAAGAAAGCAGGTGTTGACAGATGTGAAAATTACTGAAATATCAGTTTAATAAGTCACGGCTGCAAAATACTAACGCGGATTCTTTACAGACGAATGGAAAAACTAGTAGAAGCCGACCTCGGGGAAGATCAGCTTGGATTCCATAGAAATGTTGGGACATGTGAGGCAATACTGACCCTACGTCTTATCTTAGAAGCTAGATTAAGGAAAGGCAAACCTACGTTTCTAGCATTTGTAGACTTAGAGACAGCTTTTGACAATGTTGACTGGAATACGCTCTTTCAAATTCTGAAGGTGGCAGGGGTAAAATACAGGGAGCGAAAGGCTATTTACAATTTGTACACAAACCAGATGGCAGTTATAAGAGTGGAGGGGCAAGAAAGGGAAGCAGTGGTTGGGAAGGGAGTGAGACAGGGTTGTAGTCTCTCCCAAATGTTATTCAATCTGTATATTGAGCAAGCTGTGAAGGAAACAAAAGAAAAATTCGGAGTAGGTATTAAAATCCATGGAGAAGAAATAAAAGCTTTGAGGTTCGCCGATGACATTGTAATTCTGTCAGAGACAGCAAAGGACTTGGAAGAGCAGTTGAATGGAATGGATAGTGTCTTGAAAGGAGGGTATAAGATGAACATCAACAAAAGCAAAACAAGGATAATGGAATGTAGTTGAATTAAGTCGAGTGATGCTGAGGGAATTAGATTAGGAAATGAGACACTTAAAGTAGTTAAGGAATTTTGCTATTTGGGGAGCAAAATAACTAATGATGGTTGAAGTAGAGAAGATATAAAATGTAGACTGGCAATGGCAAGGAAAGCGCTTCTGAAGAAGAGAAATTTGTTAACATCGAGTATAGATTTAAGTGTCAGGAAGTCATTTTTGAAAGTATTTGTATGGAGTGTAGCCATGTATGGAAGTGAAACATGGACGATAAATAGTTTGGACAAGAAGGGAATAGAAGCTTTTGAAATGTGGTGCTACAGAAGATTAGATGGGTAGATCACATAACTAATGAGGAAGTACTGAATAGAATTGGGGAGAAGAGAAGTTTGTGGCACAACTTGACTAGAAGAAGGGGTTGGTTGGTAGGACATGTGTCGAGGCATCAAGGGATCACCAATTTAGTATTGGAGGGCAGCGTTGAGGATAAAAATCATAGAGGGACACCAAGAGATGAATACACTAAGCAGATTCAGAAGGATGTAGGTTGCAGTAGGTACTGGGAGATGAAGAAGCTTGCACAAGATAGAGTAGCATGGAGAGCTGCATCAAACCAGTCTCAGGACTGAAGACCACAACAACAACAACAACATTTTGATGACCAAACCAGATTATACAGATTATCGCATCAGTTGTTTGAATGAATAGAAGAATTCCTAGAAAACAGAACACAGCAAGTCATTCTCAATGGTGACAAGTCATCAGACATAAAAGTAACTTTGAGCATACCTTAAGCAGGTGTTACAATACTATTACTTTTACAGTCACATACATTAAATATGTAGGAGCATGCATAAGGAGTGATTTAAAGCTGAACAATTGCAGAAATGTAGGAGTATGCATAAGGAGTGATTTAAAGCTAAACAACTGCAGAAAAATGATCTCGGGAAATACAACAGGCAGACAGAGCAAAATTCATTTATTTCATTTTGAACTATTTGGGTTGAATAATGTCAATATAGATCAAGTTTCCATCTGTTACACAGGTTTGCAGACTATACACACAGCTGCTCATCCTTACCATAGCCTTAAGATAGAAAATAATGATAAAAGTTGCTCCTCTGATCTAGGTAATTATGAGGGGAATTTTAAAAGTCCGTGCAAAAATAAAAACTACTTACGTGTTTGGCATAAACCTCTTGTATTTTTTGACATAGTCTCCTTTTAGACTTATACACTTTGTCCAACGCTGTTCTAATTTGTCGATCCCTTCCAAATAATAGGAATTTTCCAAGTCTGCAAAATAGCTATTAGTTGCTGCAGTCACCTCCTTGTTTGAATAAAATCTTTGTCACACCAGCCATTTCTTCAAATTGGGGAACAAATAGAAGTCTGAGGGAGCCAAGTCTGGAGAATAGGGGGATGTGAAACGAGCTGGAATCCTATTTCCATTAATTTTGCGATCACAACTGCTGAGGTGTGTGCTGGTGCATTGTCGTGATGAAAAGGACTTTTTTGCAGTCCAATCACCAAATGGTCCAATAACAATGAATAATATGCACCTGTAATAGTTTTACCCTTTTCCAGATAGTTGATGAGGATTATCCCTTGCAAATCCCAAAAGACAGTCGCCATAACCTTTCCGGCCAAAGGAATGGTCTTCGCATTTTTGGTGCAGATTCTCCCTTGGTAACCCATTGTTTAGATTGTTGTTTGGTCTCAGAAGTATAGTAATGTATCCATGTTTCATCCAGAGTGACGAAACAGCACTTAAAGTCCTGCAGATTCTTCCCGAACAGCTGCAAACCATCCTTGCAACACTTTACATGATACCGTTTTTGGTCAAGCGTGAGCATTTGTGGAACCCATCTTGCGGATTGCTTTCTCATGTCCAAATGTTTATGCAAAATATTATGTACCCATTCATTTGAGATGCCCACAGCACTAGCAATCTCACACACCTTAACTCCTCTGTCATCCATCATCATATCATGGATTTTATCAATGATTTCTGGAGTCGTAACCTCCACAGGGCGTCCAGAACATTCAGCATCACTTGTGCCCACATGGCCACTCCCAAAATTTTCAAACCACTTATAAACTGTTCTTATCAAAGGTGCAGAGTCACTGTAATATTTATCAAGCTTCTCTTTAGTCTCCTGAGGTGTTTTGCCTTTCATAATGTAATGTTTAATCACCACACAAAATTCTTTTCCGTCCATTTCTTGACAATCACTTGACTTCCTTGATTCACACGAATGCCAAACACAAAGAAATAGACCAATATGCCTAAAACTTGGTGTGTGTACTCTCCAAAGATATTACTAACTAAACATGACCTCAGTACATGGCGGTGGTGCTATCTCTCGGACTTTGCATGGACTTTTCAAACTCCCCTCGTATATTACTAAATTTCCTGCAAAACAGGAACACACACCCACACACATATATATATGAAAAAACTACAAAGAATGAAACTTGTCTAGCTTGAAGGGGGAAACCAGATGGTGCTATGGTCGGCCCGCTAGATGGCGCTGCCATAGGTCAAATGGATGTCAACTGTGTTTTTTTTAAATAGGAACCCCCATTTTTTATTACATATTCATGTAGTATGTAAAGAAATATGAATGTTTTAGTTGGACCACTTTTTTCGCTTTGTGATATATGGCACTGTAATAGTCACAAACATATGGCTCACAATTTTAGATGAACAGTTGGTAACAGGTAGGTTTTTTAAATGAAAATACATAACATAGGTATGTTTGAACATTTTATTTCGGTTGTTCCAATGTGATACATGTACCTTTGTGAACTTATCATTTCTGAGAATGCATGCTGCTAAAGTGTGATTACCTGTAAATACCACATTAATGCAATAAATGCTCAAAATGATGTCCGTCAACCTCAATGCATTTGGTAATACATGTAACAACATTCCTCTCAACAGCAAGTGGTTTGCCTTCCATAATGTCTGCACATGCACTGACAATGCACTGACACGCATGATGTCAGGCATGAAATATGCTATTCAATACCGCTTCAACCGCACGTGAGCTATGTGCCGGACATCCATCATGTTGGAAGTACATTGCCATTCTGTTGTGAAGTGAAACATCTTGTAGTAACATCGGTAGAACCTTATGTAGGAAATCAGCATACATTGCACCATTTAGATTGCCATCGATAAAATGGGAGCCAATTATACTTCCTCCCATAATGCCGCACCATACATTAACCCGTCTAGGTCGTTGATGTTCCACTTGTCACAGCCATCGTGGATTTTCCGTTGAGCAATAGTGCATATTATGTCAGTTTACATTACCACTGTTGGTGAATGACGCTTCATCGCTAAATATAACACATACAAAAAAATCTGTCATTGTCCCATAATTTCTCTTGTGCCCAGTGGCAGAACTGTCCCAGTGGCAGAACTGTACACAATGTTCAAAGTTGTCACCATGCAATTCCTGGTGCATATAAATATGGTATGGATGCAATTGATGTTGATGTAGCATTCTCAACACTGTCATTTTTGAGATTTCGGATTCTCGCACAATTTGTCTGCTACTGATGTGCGGATTTGCCGCGACAGCAGCTAAAACACCTACTTGGGCAGCATCATTTGTTGCAGGTCATGGTTGATGTTTCACATGTGGCTGAACACCTCCTGTTTCCTTAAATAATGTAACTATCCGGTGAACGGTCTGGACACTTGGACGATGTCATCCAGGATACCGAGTAGCATACATAGCACACGCCGTTGGGCATTTTGATCACAATAGCCACACATCAACACAATATCAACCTTTCCCGCAGTTGGTAAACGGTCCATTTTAACACGGGTAATGCATCACGAAGCAAATACTGTCCATACTGGGGGAATGTTACGTGATACCACGTACTTATACGTTTGTGACTATTACAGCAACATCTATCACAAAGCAAAAAAAGTGGTCCAACTAAAACATTCATATTTCTTTACGTACTAAACGAATATGTTTAAGAAAATGCAGTTGATATCCATTTGACCTATGGCAGCGCCATCTAGAGTGGCCAACCATAGCGACATCTGGTTTCCCCCTTCAAGCTAGAAGAGTTTAATTCTTTGTAGTTTTTTCGTTTGATGCTTATTTTGTGAGATATTTGGCCCGGTCACTATCAATAGGACACACTGTATATATCTTGAAAGAACAGTTTTTTTTATAATGTAAGAGTTTGTTGTGTAGGAGTGACAGATCATCTTGTGAGAATCACCCAAAAGTGGTGTGCAGTAAATAACATATGCTCAGTCCAGTCACTTCAGTTAACCTCTTCATGCTTACTATATACAGGGTGACAATTGTTGAACTATATGAAATAAAATCATCACAACTTCTGAACAGTTTGCATTAGGACATTCGAACTGCATGATTGGCCATAGGGCATGAGAGGAATTAGTATTCACTGTATGCTATGGTTAAGCGACAAAGTCCACTTTCAATTGGATGGGTTCATAAATAAGCAAAATTGGCAAGAAGTCTCTTCACCCTCAACAGGTGACTGTGTGGTGTGCAATGTCCAGTCATGGAATAATTGGTGTGACGTTCCTTGATGGCACGTTGACTACCAAACTGTATGTGAAGGTTTTGAAAGATGATTTCATCCGCATTATCCAAAGTGACCCTGATTTCAACAAGGCATGGTTCATGCAAGATGGAGCTCAACTCTATCGAAGCAGAAGAGTGTCTGATGTCCTGGAGGAGGAGTTTGGGGTTCGCATTCTCGCTCTGGTGTACCCAGAGACCACTGGCCCGGGCCTCGATTTGCCACCATATTCTTCTGATCTGAACACATGTGACTAATTTTCGTGGGGATATATTAAAGACCAGGTGTAAAATAATGCCAACATCATTGCTGAACTGAAAACAGCCATTCAGGAGGACATCGACCGCATCATTGTTCCTACACTTCAGCAGGTCAAGCAGAATTTCGCTATTTATTTGTGCCACATCATTGCCACTTATGGCAGGCACATCAAAGATGTCACAAGTGTGTGCTTGCCGTAATTTGTAACTAATGTACATTTTTTTTTTTTATATAGTTCACTTATTGTTACCCTGTAAATTCATTTTGGGGAAAAAATCTGCTGGAGGTTACTCCAAATAGTGCTTACAAGGGAACCTCCCCATCGCACCCCCCTCAAATTTAGTTATAATTTGGCACAGTGGATAGGCCTTGAAAAACTGAACACAGATCAATCGAGAAAATAGGAAGAAGTTGTGTGGAACTACGAAAAAAATAAGCAAAATATACAAACTGAGTAGTCCATGTGCAAGATAGGCAGCATCAAGGACAGCATCAGCTCAGGAGCGCCGTGGTCCTGCGGTTAGCATGAGCAGCTGCGGAACGAGAGGTCCTTGGTTCAAGTCTTCTGTTGAGTGAAAAGTTTACTTTCTTTATTTTCGCAAAGTTATGATCTCTCCGTTCGTTCATTGACGTCTCTGTTCACTGTAATAAGTTTAGTGTCTGTGTTTTGTGACCGCACTGCAAAACCGTGCGATTAGTAGACGAAAGGACGTGCCTCTCCCCTGGGAACGGAAAACATTTGATCGCAAGGTCATAGGTCAACCGATTCCTTTTTTTTTCTTCAGTTTTCCCTGTGCTCTGTCAAAACATATGTTTTTAACGTTTTCAAATTTTTCCGTGTGTAGACAGTCAAATCCTGCATATGTCCAAGCAAATCTGAACATGTCCTGGAATTTTGGAGAGCGAAGTTGATTATGTGTGAGTGCCTGAACTTTGATAATTGTCTGAAAATAAAAAATTAAAATTTTCGCTCCAGGGAAGATTTGAACCAACGACCTCTTGTTCTGCAGCTGCTCATGCTAACCACAGGACCACGGCGTTCCTGAGTTCACTTTATCCTCGAAGTTGCTTATCATGCCGATGGACTACTCAGTTTGTATATTTTGTTTATTTTTTTCTTAGTTCCACATAACTTCTTCCTGTTTTCTCGATTGATCTGTGTACAGTTTTTCAAGGCCTATCCACTGTGCCAACTTATAACTAAATCTGAGGGGGGTGCGATGGGGAGGTTCCCTGGTTAGATGCCATTTAATTTTTATGACATTTTTAATTTTACTCTTTAACCAAATTCTGAGTTGTTTTTGTTGTGGTCTTCAGTCCTGAGACTGGTTTGATGCAGCTCTCCATGCTACCCTATCCTGTGCAAGTTTCTTCATCTCCCAGTACCTACTGCAACCTACATCCTTCTGAATCTGCTTAGTGTATTCATCTCTTGGACTCCCTCTACGATTTTTACCCTCCACGCTGCCCTCCAATACTAAATCTGTGATCCCGTGATGCCTCAGAACATGTCCTACCAACCGGTCCCTTCTTCTCGTCAAGTTGTGCCGCAAACTCCTCTTCTCCCCAATTCTATTCAATACCTCCTCATTAGTTATGTGATCTACCCATCTAATCTTCAGCATTCTTCTGTAGCACCACATTTCAAAAGCTTCTATTCTCCTCCTGTCCGAACTATTTATCATCCATGTTTCACTTCCATACATGGCTACACTCCATGCAAATACTTTCAGAAACGATTTATACTCAATGTTAACAAATTTCTCTTCTTCAGAAACGCTTTCCTTGCCATTGCCAGTATACATTTTATATCTTCTCACTTAATGCGACTACATTCCATTATCCTCGTTTTGCTTTTGTTGATGTTCATCATATATCCTCCTTTCAAGACACTGTCCATTCCGTTCAATTGCTCTTCCAAATCCTTCGCTGTCTCTGACAGAATTACAATGTCATCAGCGAACCTCAAAGTTTTTATTTCTTTTCCATGGATTTTAATACCTACTCCGAATTTTTCTTTTGTTTCCTTTACTGCTTGCTCAATATACAGATTGAATAACATCAGGGAAAGGCTACAACCCTGTCTCACTCCCTTCCCAACCACTGCTTCCCTTTCATACCCCTCCACTCTTATAACTGCCATCTGGTTTCTGTACAAATTGTAAATAACCTTTCGCTCCCTGTATTTTACCCCTGCCACCTTTAGAATTTGGAAGAGAGTATTCCAGTCAACATTGTCAAAAGCTTTCTCTAAGTCTACAAATGCTAGAAACATAGGTTTGCCTTTCCTTAATCTTTCTTCTAAGATGTGTTCCAATATTCCTACGGAATCCAAACTGATCTTCCCCGATGTCGGCTTCTACCAGTTTTTCCATTCTGAGTACCTGCCAAATTTGACACATTGGGCAATAAGGGAAACTGGACTGCTTTTAAGTAAATGCATGTTAGACAATAGGGAAAATAGCACTAAATTTAAAAGGAAGAGGTTAAAATTAATAGTGCACTTTTTTGAACTGGCAATTTATTTATTGTAATATATCACAAAAAGTTACAAGTAGATATATGGGTGTTTTACAAATGGAAATCCACAAAGCAGTTCTTTCCCTTATTGAGACACAAGTGGACTTTGCATTTCTTGCACATAACAGATGATTTATGCTTCCAGAAGGGATGCTTGCATCTCTCTCTAGTTTCAACAAGAACGGGTGAATGTCCAACAGTATGTCTGCTAACATCTGGTACAGGGATATCGACAGGCCTTCCTCTTTTTAATGGGTCAGCTGCTAAGTTGCAAAGAGACTCAAGAGAAGTCAACCATTGACAATAGCTATGTCGATGAAGTGAAAGAAAAGTCTCAAATGAAACTTCATAGAGCTTAGAGCGATTTGGTAATAGCTGATGAGGGCATCTAGGTCTACTGGCCCCAAGAATTTGTTGTAAGTTGTAACTGTTTTAGGGAAAGTGACATTAATCTGTTAATGAACTTTCTGGTCAAAATGTTGTACAGTGTTGAGAGCGAGGGCAGATTCAAAAGCTGATGCAAGAGATATTCCTCTGTTAACCAACCATTTTACAGCCCCAATATTTACTCCATCAATTGTTGTTTCTTTTTCCTGACAGAAACTACACCCTTTCTTTTTCTTCTCTTCATCGGATGAAAACTGTAACCCCAGGAACTGTCTTAGTTGAATGGTTGCTAGGGACTGCAAATTAAAATTTGATAGTCACTAACAAAGCTAGTGATGTGTACCAATTGTCAAAGTAAACTAAGAGTTGTTTTCATTGTGAGGTAAATGTTCTATCAATTGTAAAGCAACATTAGAGGTAACTCCAGTGAATTAGGCCCTTGTTGTCGCAAAGGACTAACAATTTATATCCCCACTTCTGGGGTTTCATTGGATTGCACTGCTTTAGTGAAAATGAACCTTTGAAGAGCACAATCTGACCTTCAACATACAGCATCAATTCTTCAATAGGAATTTCTTTAAACTTATTTTGAGGCTATCTCTATTGGGGTCATACTGTGGAGGGATGTGATCATTGTTAATGAAGTTTATATCAGACTTCAATTCCTCCAATTGTTATGTGACATAAAATTTGCTACCTTTTCTATTCAGGTGTTACCATTCTGGTACTTCCTACTCCTAGGTAGATCATAAATGCTCATAGAGATACATATGCTGATACACTGCTCTACTTCCTTCTCTGAGGTATTCAAAGGCTTGTTTGGATTCTTTTGGATACTGTACAACAATGACTGTGTGACAATTAAAGTTATAAGGTCATCATAAAAAAAATTCTTTGAAATAATTGATTCGAGACAGAATTACATGATCATTACCTAAATCTTATGTTGATGGTGAAGGTTTCTCATTATTATTGGAGTTCACTTCAAGCCAAATGGGTGGTTTTACTTTGATGATCTTCTTTCCTGTGGCTGGAGTTGTAGATTTTGTAGGGCCACAATCTTCATCTTCATCTGTGTCATCAGTGGGACTTGCTTCATTGTTCTCTGAAACAAAACAAACTCACTGTTATCTTGTTTCATTCAAACATCACAGGTTTACACTGAATACAAAATTGATGATCCCTTGATGTCTCAGAATGTTTCCTCTCAACTGATCCCTTCTTTTGGTCAAGTTGCACCACAAATCTCCTGTCTCCCCCAATTCTATTCAGTACTTCCTCATTAGTTATGTGATAGGTATCTAACTTTCAGCATTCTTCTATAGCCCTACATTTCAAAAGCTTCTATTCTATTTGTATATAAACTGTTTATCATACCTGTTTCACTCCTACAGATAGCTACACTCCAGACAAATACTTTCAGAAAAGACTTCCTAACACTTAAATCTATATTCAATGTTAACAGATTGCTCTTCTTCAGAAATGCTTTTCTAGCCATTGCCAGTCTAAATTTTATATCCTCCCTACTTCAGCCATCATCAGTTATTTTCCTGTCCAAATAGAAAAACTCATCTACTACTTCAAGTATCTCTTTTCCTTATCTGATTCCCTTAGCATCACCTATTTAATTTGACTACATTCCATTATCCTTGCTTTGATTTTCTTGCTGTTCATTTTACATCCTCTTTTCAAAACACTGTTCATTACATTCAACTGTTCTTCCACATCCTTTGCTGATCTTCCCCGAGGTCTGCTTCTACCAGTATTTCCATTCTTCTGTAAGGAAATCACGTTAGCATTTTGCAAACATGATTTATTAAACTGACAGTATGGTAATTTTCACACCTGTCACCAACTGCTTTCTTTGGGATTGGAATTATCACATTCTTTTTGAAGTCAGAGAATATTTCCCCTGTCTCATACATCCTGCACACCAGATGGAGGAGTTGTGTCAAGGCTGACTCTCCCAAGGCTATCAGTAGTTCTGATTGAATGTCACCTACTCCTGGGGCCTTGTGTCGACTTAAATTTTTCAGAGCTTTGTCAAGTTCTTCATCTACATCCGCTTCCCTTTCTATAACATTGCTTTCAAGTTCATTTCCCTTGTTTAGACCCCCTATATATTACAAACAATCCTGTAAGAGGAACATCCGCAACTGAACGTTATACCAGAGGTTGAAAATACCACTACAGTTGTAAGGTTCTTTTGTTTAACACACAACCAGTTTCAGGCTCTTATATGCCCATCTTCACATATCATACCAAAAAGAGCAAGATGAGAGATAATATTTACATGCTGCAATACACATAAAAAATAAAACACGGAATCCATAAATTTAAAAACTACCAGTCGGGCAAGTTGCTGTGAAACCTAAGTCAATGCCAAATTGACACCACACAGTACTACAGAAGACTGCCTGGGTAAAGAAATATGCAAAGAATTTGAGGACACTTACACTTGGTGCTGTGACTCTAAGTGCCGTGGTGGACGAGTACAAGATACAGTGTGCTATCAACAAGTTCAGCAATGAAACTTTTCCCTTTACATGAGTGGCATGCAAATTTTTAAGTTAAGGGGGATATATATGTGGTGACATGGGACAAACACCACAGTCATCAGTTAAAAAAACATACACATGGGCCACTCCTTTTTACAAGCATCTCGCTATTGGCCAAAAAGGGAGAGTAGAGAAATCTTATGTTCCACACTGTCAGAAACTATTATACCAATTAATAGCTAGCAGCAATAGCACTAAAAGGACACCTTAAAAGCATCTGCCGTGATATGTCTGGCATTTTGAATGAGCAATACTGCTGAATAACTTTTCTTTTTTGAAGCAGTGTCCAGCCTCACTTCCCTCTCTTTCTAGTTTTTGATTATTGTATGCCATACATGTATATTTCTTAACTGGATCAGTGTTTCTCACTGCTCTGTTTTACCAGTTTGCTTCCTCCTTTGCATCCACTACTCCATGCTCTGTGCTTGTTGGTAGCACGCCATATCTTGTACTTGTCCACCACAATGCTCAGGCTCACAGCACCAAGTGTAAGTGTCCTGATTTTTATTGCATATCTCTTTACACAGGTAGTCTTTCGTAGTACTGTCTCATGTCATTTTGGCATTGACGTACATTTCGCAGCAACTAGCCCAACTGTCAGTTTTTAAATTTATGGATTTTTTCGTTTTATTTTTGATGTGTATTGCTCCCATCTCTTGCTACTTTCAGTACGGCACCTGATGATAGTCATATAAGAGCCCAAATTTGGTTGTGTGTTAAATAAAAGAACCTCACAACTGTAGCAGTACTTTCAACCTCTGTCCCCTATATACTACTTCCGCCTTTCAACTTTCCCTTCTTTGCTTATGACTGGCTTATCATATGAGCTCTTGATATTCATACAGCTGCTTCTTTTTTCCCCAAAAGCCTCTTTAATTTTCCCGACTACTATATAACATATAGCCCTAGTCATTTTATCTTTGGTAATATTAGGTAGAAAATTATTGTAATTTTATTGTTAATTGCCAATGATTGTAGTTTAATTTAGGTAAGTAACATTTTACAAATAAAGAGAAGAATTCAGTTATCACCATATAAGGCTATCTTGTTCCTTCTTTCACAGTCAGGTGTGTAATCTGGATCCTCATCCAACTCATTCACCAAACTAACTTCATCCTCATTATGAGGTACAAACGATGTTGCAACTGCACATGTTAATCTCAGGCGATGTAATTGCTCACGGTCTGTAGTTCACTACACTGCTGCCAGGTAACAGCAAAATATGGTAGATAGTTAAAAACTGTTCCAGATGTGGCACAATGGGCTAATAAGTTCTAACATTAAAATTTAGCATTAAATACATGCATTAATTGTGTATGTGCCAAATATGGTGCACTGGGCAGTAAGGGATTAATTATTCCCTCTACTATATTACTGTGTGACTTCAACAGAAAATGTTTGCACATTTGCCAAGGTCATAATGACTGTATAATATCCATTGTGATCACATTTCAACAGAGCAATGATCACAGAATGTCAGAGGGTGTAATATGGGAAAAAGCCTTTTGAATGATAAAATAAGAAAACACCCAGAAGTAGTTGTGAAAAATATATACTACTGGGAAGTTGACAGAATCAGATGAAATTGTGGACAAAATTCATATGCAAAAGAAATATGGATAAGTTGAAGAAATGAGATGTACAGACAAATTTGAAGTCTTGCTATGATGATCTGCACAATACATAATTTTCCTATGGACAAAGATCATATTTACTATCTTGTATCTGAACTGAAATTCTCACAAAATTTCTCCTTCTCTAGTGTTGATTATAAAAAAAAAACATTGTAGATTGAATGTTTTCCTTTTGATGAAGTGGCTGTTGAGTGGTATTTTAGCAACAATGGCTTGTCTATCCAGTGCTATATGCAACCAGGCTGACCCGCATGTTCTGTGGTATACATAACAATTATTGTATTGTATTACAGTTTGTTTCACTCTTTTGTTCATATTGCCATAGCAAGGGCTGAATCCAAGATTATGTTATTCATAGCTCATGCCCAATTAGATGTTAACATGCCACTATTTATATGTCCTCTTCTAAGAAATCTAATTTCGGCAAAGTAGGCACAGATAATAGCTGAATGCTTGTATCACTGTCAGTGAGGCTTCGAGCATTCTAAAAGCCACTGGCCTTCTTCATAACACAGCAGCAGTTCTTTTAAATTATATGCTGTGTTCCCCCTAACCATTTTATAGCTGCCCCACATGTTTGTAACATCATTGTCTACTGAATACATTGGCATGGAATTTTTCACTACCTGTTAGCTTAGATTTGATTTATCCTACATTGAGTAAATAAGAAATGAAACTTGATTTTTTCCATGACAAAACTAGTCTTCCTTCATATTTTCCCAAAGGGTCACTTCTTAATTATCATTGTCTGAGACTGCTTAATATACTGTTCACATTAGTGATATATTGTACTTTTGCTGTGTATAACAGGCCTACTACAACTATGGATAGGTAGATTGCTGAGATGTGGATCCTGTCTAAAACATTAAAGCACTGCCTTTTCCCACAGAGTTGATGCCGCTCTGGAAAACAGAAATCTATCTTAAAGTCCAGCATGAATAAGACAATGTAGCAGAGAAAAAGAAATCTACACCAACCACATGTCACGCCAAGTCAGAAGCACTGAACACTGAAAATGTACACACCTGGGTGCAATCATGCATTCACCACCAATACAGGAATCATGAGAAAATTAAAAACCAATGAGGCCCTTCATCATTGCAAATAATCTTGTTAGCAGGGACACAGAGATATCTGACTGCCATAATGCTTGAATCATACTAATTTCAGAGGAAAAATGTGATTAAATCTATTCATATAACACCAAAATGTTCTCAGAATGATAACATTTTGTTACATGTTCTGGCTGAGACAGCACTGAATCAATGGAACATACCAAATTGCATAATAGGAAGTTCATTATTCTGCATGATACATGTGTTATGAGTAATACAATGTGCTACAAGTTTATGAAAATTGCAACTGGTTGTTCGAAAGAAATGTTGTCTCTTTTACATTACTGCAAACAAAGTGATTTCACGAGAACATAGCCAGCTGACACACCAGGAAACCATGTGGAAAACAAAATATCTAAGAACCTCCATCTGAAAACTATGACTAACAGAATGTGCTTTCTTGTTACTTGAGCAATATTTTTTTTTTTTTTTTACACAGTTATTGGTGCTCTTGAGCAGTCTATGTTCTTGGTCCTTTAACAAAGAATTTACATTGTAAAATTCATTTCATTTAGAGTTGTTATAACTTGTTCTTGAAAAACTGCACAACAAATCAACAGATTTTGAAAATGAAGCATTTAATAATGTATACTTCTCATTGCACAAAATGTTTGTTTCCATCTTTAAATGCATAAACAGTTTTGTTTGATGAGAAGAGATCATGCCACTGCTACATACACAATGCCACAGTTCAGCAGGCCAATACAGGTCTCTGAACATTTACCATCAACTGCCTACAAGCAACTTGACTGAGCGTGTGCGACTTTCAAACAAGCCCTTCATAATAAACTGTCACAATGCAGACACCAGCAGTTGCTTCTTCTCAGCAGTAACAAAAAGCCACCAACTGACAGTGTTGAGCAGCTACCGTGAGGAAATATTGTGGGATACATAAAATGTGATACACAGACAGACCCAAGAGCCATATACTGAACATATCTGCCGGGAAATCCTGAAGTCACAAGTGTATTGAATGTTTGAGACCTGACCTCATTTGCCTGGTATAACAGTTTTTGCACACTAAAAATGTGAACTAGAAAGTGTTGTCAATGCACAGGCAAACAAATGTTAAGGACTACAAATACAATGTTAAGGACTACAAATACACACTGGGAAAAAATAAACTATTAAAGCTGACAGCACAATTATGGCTGCAATTGCTGATGTCCCTCAAAGAATGCAAATGCAGAAAAATTCTAGTTGGTTGACAAATTAAAGAAACCAAAACTGCAATTATGATGGGAAATTTATAGAAAGTATAAGTCCCCAACAATTAGCATTCGATTGTGTGAACCACAACATCCTTTTAAATAAATTAGAATTCTATGGTGTCACGGGCAGTGCTGCAAAATAGTTCAAGTCATACCTCGCTAACAGGAAACAAAGGGTGTCAGTGCGAGGGACTAGTAAATTAAGTCATCAGTCATCATCAGAATGGGAAGAAATTACATGTGGTGTCCCACAAGGATCTATCTTAGGGCCATTGCTTTTTCTTGTGTACATTAATGATCTCTCATCAGTTACACTGCCAGAAGCAGAGTTTGTTTAGTTTGCAGATGACACAAGTATTGCAATAAATAGTATGTCAAGTGTAGTTCTAGAAAGATCTGCTAATGATACTTTCATGGGTATTAATAATTGGTTTAAAGCCAACTCACTGTCATTAAACTTCAAAAAGACTCACTATATGCAATTCAGAACCTGTAAGAGGTTTCCACCCAGTATATGCATAAAGTATGAAGAGCAGATAGAAGAGGTTGACAGTCTTAAATTCCTGGGATTACAACTTGATAATAAATTCAGTTGGGAGGAGTACACCACAGAACTGCGGAAACGCCTTAACAAATCTGTATTTGCAATTCGAGTGTTAGCAGACATAGGCAACATAAAAATGAAAAAGCTTGCATACTTTTCCTATTTCATTCCATAATGTCATATGGTATAATATTTTGGGGTAACTCTTCAAGTCAAACAAAAGTTTTCAGAGTCCAAAAGCGTGTAATATGTGTTATTTGTGGAGTAAATTCACAGATGTCCTGTACAAACCTCTCCAAAGAACTGGGTATACTAACTACTGCCTCTCAGTATATTTACTCCTTAATGAAATTTGTCCTAAATAATATATCTCTTTTTCCAACAAACAGCTCAGTTCTTACATACAATACCAGGAACAAAAATGATCTGCACAAGGACTTACAAGCACTTACTTTAGTTCAAAAAGGGGTCCACTACTCAGGAACACTCATCTTCAATAATTTGCGAGCAAACATAAAAAATTTAATTACAAATAAAGATCAGTTTTAAAGGAGCCTGAAAGACCTACTAGTGGCCAACTCCCTTTACTCCATTGACGAATTTTTTAATAGAAACAAATGATGTATTGTATATATTCATACTATTAGTATTGTTATTTCAGCTTTAAGAAAAATTAAAAAAAAAATTGACATGTTCCACATCCACGAAGATCTCCTCAGCATGGATCTATGGGACAAAAAACTAATGTAATGTAATCTATCTGTAGCTGACACAGAACGTGAGACAAGAAAGCACCAAGATGGGGACCCTGTGTTACTAAAAACATGTCCTTGAAAAGTTTGGCTACGGTGAAGCCGAAAAGGAGAGAGAGAGGGGAGAGAAGAAGTAGAGGAGTAATATTATTACAGTATACCTCACTTTATTATACCCCATATTCTCCATCACTTCACTGTCCATGGTATTTTACCATTGTATCCATTTTTTTCTCCCTGTTGTCATCACCACCACCATCATCATCATCATCATCATCATCATCATCATCATCATCATCATCATCATTTCTTCCACTCAACATCACACAGAAATCAGATCAATAACACAGAATATGCAACAGACTCTCTACATCTACAATGAACTCAGGTTTTGAGGAGCAGCTGATTAACTACAAGCAAAATAGGTTCTTGGTTTAATTTAGTACACCCTGTTCAACACTCAGTTGCCTCAGTGGTTGACTTCTCCTTGAGTTGCTTTCAAATGTGTATCCTTTTCTAACTTTTCAGCACACACTCCACTGCAGAGTGAAAATTTCACTCTGGAAACATATGCTAAGATCTTCATTAATGATATGCAACAAACAATTTCTGAAAATCTCTAGGTATATGGAATCTGCTTGCTGCCCTTCATCCACAGTTTGCACGATAGCCTGTGAGAATAGGGTAAGCTCAAATTTTGCACAACCAATGTTTTCTAAATCCATGCTGATTTGTGGACACAAGCTTTAATGTCTCAAGGAAATTTATTATATTCAAACTTAGGAAATACCCAAGAACTCTGCAGGAAACTGAGGTTATAGATATTGGCCTGTAATTTTGTGGATACATTCTTTTGCCCTTCTTTTACAAAAGATTCACTTGCGCTTTCTTCCATTCACTTGGGACTTTGTGCTGGGCAAGAAATTTGTAATAAATGTTGGCAAGTAAGGGGTCAATGCCACAGAGATCTCTCTGTAAAACATGTTGGGAATCTATCTGGACCTAATAACTTTTCAACTCTTTCAGTTGCTTCTCAATGTCAGGGTTTCCTATTTATATATCCTCCATACACAATTCTGAGCAACGATCAAATGATGGCATGTCTGTATGATCCTCACGTGTGAGTGGTTTTTAAACATGGAGTTTAAAAATTGAGATTTCCTTTTGCTGCCTTCTGTTGCCACACCAGACTGGTCAAGAAATGACTTAATAGGAGGCTTCTACTCACCTAATGATTTTTTCAGTAAGTATGACAGTAGAAGTTATATGTTTCATGCATCTATCTTTTTATAGATGCACAAATTTCTACTAATGTTTTCCTGTTAACATTTCTGCATCCACCCCTTTCCTCATGAACTCAGTGAAAAACACACAGTTTCCTCAGTATTTTCTGAATTATATTATTAAACTACAATGGGACGTTTCCATACTTTTGGTACATCATACTTATCCAGTGTGCAATTTACAGTTAGTTTAAACTTTCCCCATAATTGCTCTACGTCCAACATAATGGAACTACATTATGTGCATTCAGTGTCTAAGTGGGATGCTAACACCTGCTTATCTATTATTTCCAGCATAAAAACTCTCCTAACCTTCTTGATGGATTTATTAATTTTAGTTACCATTGTCACTACAGTATCATGATGGCTAATACCTGTCTCTACAGTAACATTGTCTGTAAGGTCAGGCCTGTTTGTAGCTAACAATTTTTCTATTCTGTATGGGCTGTTGAATTACCCGCTCAAGACAGTTTTCAGAAAATGTGTACAAAACCACTTCACAAGACTATCTGTCCATGTCACCTGAGATGAATCCATAGACATCCTACTCTATACTAAGTAGGTTAGAGTTGCTTGCAACTAATATTGCAAGATTGGGGTACTTCCATACTACTGAGTGTAGACTTTCTTTGAATGATTCTATAACTGTTACGGTGGAATTATGTGGCCAGTAAAAACACCCGATGATTAACTCGGGTTCACCTACATCAGTTAGTCATGTCCAGATAACTCCTCAAACTCAATTTCGACCTTGATAGAAACAATATTTTTGTCAACTGCAATGAAGACTACCACTCCTATGGCATGATATATGACCTGTCTTTTTGATATATGTACCCTATCTCATTAAATTTTTTTGAGTTTTCCACTTGCAGGTTTCATCCAGATCTCTATCCTGACCATGAGAGCTTTCCTGCAATGTGGGAATTTCAGAGACTTTATCACAAATACTTAAACAATTTATTCTTAAATTCTGTCATTCAAAGTTGACTGGCGATCATTCGTCAGAAAGAAAAGTGCACTCCGTAAGAAGTCTGCTAGCTGAGAACCTGTTTCTTCTTTGTAGTGCATCCCTGACCTATTGAGTGGAATCCAATAATTTTCTACACAATAATGCAGGTCCAAAAATGTTCAGCCAATACCATCACAAAACTGATGGAGCCTCAGGTAAAGGCCCTCCACTCATCTCCAAAACAAAAGGCTACAATCAATTCTGGCTATGATGCTGCTAATTTTAAGCTCTGCTTGCATTCCAAGAGCAAGGCCAGCAATCTTCACCATTACACCTCAGAACCCAAGCAAAAGACGTCAGTGGTACCAATATGGGCCACAACTTGACAATAAGTACACCCTGCACCCTCGATAGCCACAGGCTACTCTCCTCAGACGAGGTCCACGACCAACCCAACATAACGCACCTAATATTGGAGCTTCTGACAGTGAACCCCCCCCCCCCCTGACCGCCCCACCCCCCACAGTGGTTTGATCCTGCTGAAAAAGCAATGCTAATGCATCACAAACTGCTACTCACTCTGTGGTGAGCACGGTTCCTCCATGTCAAGTACACTGGAAGACGCCTTAGCAGCCAAGCCTGTGGGTGAAAAGGGCAACACTTGAGATGTTCCATGTAATGCACCAGTTCCTCTGCTACCACTACACCCTGAGGCAGCAGCCAGCAGATGGCTGACCAGTGCCAAGCAGCATCTTCGGCTGTACACAAACTGTGGCCAGCTCCTCCTGCGTCTAAACACATGACAACAGATACTTTCTCGGGTAGTTTCACGGATGAAATTTTCTTAGGCTATTAACTCACAAGTACACCCTGCACCCTCGATAGCCACAGGCTACTCTCCTCAGACGAGGTCCACGACCAACCCAACATAACGCACCTAATATTGGAGCTTCTGACAGTGAACCCCCCCCCCCCTGACCGCCCCACCCCCCACAGTGGTTTGATCCTGCTGAAAAAGCAATGCTAATGCATCACAAACTGCTACTCACTCTGTGGTGAGCACGGTTCCTCCATGTCAAGTACACTGGAAGACGCCTTAGCAGCCAAGCCTGTGGGTGAAAAGGGCAACACTTGAGATGTTCCATGTAATGCACCAGTTCCTCTGCTACCACTACACCCTGAGGCAGCAGCCAGCAGATGGCTGACCAGTGCCAAGCAGCATCTTCGGCTGTACACAAACTGTGGCCAGCTCCTCCTGCGTCTAAACACATGACAACAGATACTTTCTCGGGTAGTTTCACGGATGAAATTTTCTTAGGCTATTAACTCACAACAGCATCATTTTGATGAAATATTTTGATAAATCTTCTACTTCTCTTCTTCTAGTGAAGTATTGTATTTTATTGAATCTTCTGTTACAAGCACCCTGTCCCCTACAACTGTCTGATAATCTCATTCCCAGATTCATTTTATTGGCCTGCACCAGACACATTCTCCACACAAATAAGTAGAAGAATATGATGCAACCAGCTAACAGGCATTTATCATTTTATTGTGTATACAGTCATCCACTGTCAGGATTGCCAGACACTGACTGACAATACAAAGAGAATATTATCTTTGAGAACCATGTGGAAGTCACAAGAAGCATTCAACAGTGACTACAGTCAGTCCATAACAATAGGCCAAGCCTTATTGAAGGACACATTGCGAGATATGTGAATGTTGTATAATGTTGCACAGTGTTGTATCATGTGAATAAGTTATTGGACTACAGTTAAGGGTAGATGGAAATGTAGGCAATTTCCTTCCAATTTCTGCAGAGGATGCTGCATTAATGCAGGTTTCACCAGAACATTTCCATCTGCAAGCTGACTCCAGGCAATGACTTTCGTGAACTGGCAGTCCGTGTCCCCTACAACTGTCTGGTAATCTCATTCCCAGATACACTTTATTGGCCTGCCTATTGCTCACTTAGGAGATGTGGTCTAGAACCTATAAAAGATGACATCCTCACTAATTCTAACATATTGGTACATGGTTAAGAATAGGAAACTTGTGAAAATGCTACATCAAGATGAGGCAGCTATCTGGCACTGAGAATATCTTGCTCAGCAGCACTGACTATGCAATGAGGAAATAATTGCCATTCGCATTACTTGTTAACATTTAAAACATGTAACATGTTGGTTTCTTATTGTCTTAGTATATCAAACCATGGAAGTTTGGTGGTAATAAAGCTATAGGGTGGGGGAGATTGCTGCATTCTACTGTGGGATGTCACACTTTGATGCAATCACTACCTGACAGGATATTCCCTCAGCCACTAATATACCAATTACTGTGTAACAGAGGTATGCGATGCAGACAATGATACACAGTAGTTCACTACATTCAAATGTTGGTGACTGGCCTCCTCAAAATAAAGGAAGGAAAAAATTGGAAGTGTAGTGAAAACTTCTAAAATTGTAGCTCTCTAAATGTGGTGATACCACCTACAGTGCACCAGCAGAAATGACATTTCTTATTAGTTGAAAAAGATTTGATAGGTTCAGTACTTATTTGGAATGACACAATACTAGTACAGAATGGCTTAAAATTTGGAAACAAAGGAAATGGGTTTTAAATGATCCAGTGACACACAATATCAAAAATAAAAGGAGAGATTGCTAGCCATATAGATGACATGTTGTGTTGCAGACAGGCACAACAAAAAGACTGTTACATATTTAGCTTTTGGCCAAAGCCTTCTTTAAAAAAGGAAGCACATGCAAGCAAGCACACCAAATGCAAACATGACCACTACCTCCAGCAACTTGGACTGATCTGAGCTGCCGGGGATTGCAGTTGTGTGCATGTGGTGTGCTTGATTGTGTGAATGAATGTGCATGTGTTTCCTTTTCTGAAGAAGGCTTTGGCCAAAAGCTAAATGTGTAACAGTCTTTTCATTGTGCATGTCAGCAACTCAGTGTGTCATTGAGTAGCTATCTATCCTTTTCCTATATTGTTAAAATGAAGAAGAAAATAGTTTATGCAGCGTTTATTTTATTATTGATATTCATTATTGGTGTAACAATGCATACACCATCAAAGGTTATTGCTTAGTTGTATTGCGATGAACTGCATTACCTTTCTAGTAGTAACAATCCAATGACAATAGAAAAGTAAATCAAGAAGTAAACATTCTGTCTCAGAACTAACGTCTGATACACTTTTTAAGTACCTTATTGACAGTTGCTGGGACATGTTCCAAAAGGGTATAAGTGGTATAAGTTTAAGATGTACAAAGAAAACATATGCACATAAAACTTATGTTTCACTATTTTAACAGTAGGCCTGACCATGAAGAGCAAATGATAGTATATTAACACTTTTAGAAATCCTGCTCCTATAAAATTAATTAATTAATGAGGCAGAAAAAAATCCAGAGAGCTTTATTAGCATGTTATGCACATACTTTCAATTTCTCAGGAATGTTCATTTCAGTATAGACTGAGCTGCACTACAGAGTGTAAGTTGAATTCAGTCATTTAAAGCATTTCATCTCAAAAGATAGTTTTCATATTTTCTGTGACATTAGAAGATAGTAAATCCATTTCATTTCAGAAGTCTTTAGGCTACATACAGAAGTACAATCCAGTTAGTTAGTCCAGTCTAGTGCAAAATAATATACACAAGTGTCTCAGCTTGTACTCCAAAATGTGAAAGTTGCTAAGTAAAAGATCTGGATCATAGGATTGATGTCAAATAAAGTAGCTAGAAAATCTTTTAACAACCACAATCAATTTCAGACCTTCTTTTAGTGAATTTCATATTCTTTTATCATGTTTCTATTCACAGCCTTGTCACTTGCAAGACAAAGTCCAACTAATTTGTCCCCTGTCATATGAGTGTCTTAAAAAGACTGCCATTTGAATATGATATCTTCAGTACCACTGTTCCATGCAACTGACTGACCCAGTTCTGACTTCCACCGATACACTGTTGCCACTTCACAAAATTAGTCATATGTGTTGAAGTGAAAGGTGACAATTTAACACTCGTACACTCTCATATCAATAACAAGTTAAACTAACTCTTATTCTACAAAGTCAAAACCTAATGCTTTCATAAATAAAAATACTTTGTAGTGTCCCAATTTCCACTATGAGCAGTGCAAGCAGTGCCTGATAACAATATCCTATATGACTATATTTTCTACATGCCATTTGCACAGAACCAGTTTAACAGCTCCTCAGTCACCATTACATGTTTTGTATGAGTTCCATGTAGAATATAACACGAAATACAGAAAAAAACTTCCTACAGTTAAGTACAAAATATGTAACACATCATTCTAGTAGCATAAAACTGCCAAATTTTTGTTGTTATCGCAAAACTTAAACTTTTTCAGTTTTACAAATTTTAATAAATTTCAGGTTATGAAGACAAAAAATTAAAGGTACCTGTTTTTGGGTACAAATTTTCAGGAAGGTGTTTATTAAAGTATCAATGAATCAAATTTTTGATGTTATAGAAGAGGTATGAAAAATATACATTGCTTTTTTGCCAAAGAGTACTTCATAAATAATAAAGGCAATGTTAGTTACAACTTAGCCCACATTTTGACAATGGCTCTCATCATTTTACTTTATTGAGACCATTAATTTAACTTTTCTGCACTTTAAATGGAGATCATCATCAGGAGGCACACAGTTCTCTGTTTCAGAGATACTTTGTAAGCTTAGTTAAAAATCTGGCAGCTCCTTATATAACAAAAATGAGATTTTCATCTCTCTGAGAAAACTTGGAAATGTTAGTAACTTAGTTACACACAGTTGCGCTAAATTAGCTGGTACACCTAACTGCCAATCTCAACACAAAACAAAAATTTAGAGTAATGTCTGAATAAAATTTTAACAATTACTGGCTTTTTCTTCATAATTTTTTTCCTGGGAAGTATAAATGGATAAATACAAACATCTGTATAAATAATATATTTTATAAATATTAACACCATAGAATTATAAGACAGAATGGCTGGTCAGCAGTTACCTCCAGCAGACAAAATATTTAGTACTGTCAATATAAAAGTATAGAAGGACAGAGCGGTTATAATTTAACTTTAATTTCTTGAGCCAATGTAAATGGAAAACTATTTACCATATGGGTATCCAATTTTATAGGAATGATTTTCAGACTCTGCACTGTGGGATTATCATTGTTAGTAGTGTTAGTGTAATGACTTGCTGTTAGGTGCGGTTCTGGTACAGCGACACAGGGTTGAAGTACAAGCATCAGTGTGCATTACAGCTGCAGATAATGAACATGGGTCTGGGCAAGGTGAACAGGGCTTTATTCCAAAAAGCTGTTTTATCAAAACAATAGCAATAATCTGCAGCTCTTAATGAGTATCAGTGCATTAGAGGAATATGGAGAGATTCTCTTTCCACACTGGCATTGAAT
Source organism: Schistocerca nitens (assembly GCF_023898315.1). NCBI lineage: Eukaryota > Metazoa > Arthropoda > Insecta > Orthoptera > Acrididae > Schistocerca > Schistocerca nitens. The sequence continues at coordinate 17,702,876 of NC_064618.1, read as the reverse complement.
CACATGATTCAGAAGTTCACATTAACTGGCAATTTAGAAACTGCTCCTGGGAGAGGCCAATGGCCAATTATGCCACATATTGGTGAAGAAATTACTGTTGCAACAGCTGAGAATGCTGGACGTAATGTATTATCTTCAAGCACTGCACGAGTTGTGTCACGACAGCTGAATATTTTGTGGTCCACCATTCAAAAAGTGCTGTAAACAATTGTGAAATGGTATCTACATAAACTTAACATGCAGATGGTCATCACATTCAGCAACATTTTTATCTGGAGTGAAAACAAGGTCCACAAGTAACATATGTTACCCTCTCATGTGGAAACTAAAATGTGTTTCTTTCAATGGTTTATTTGTTATTTCTATTCTGTATGTCCTTAAAAATGTTTCCACAAAGTTTCACTGTCCTATGATCACTCACTTTTCATGGGGTCCCTCCCAAGAAGCCCAAGTTTAATTACAACTGCCCTGTACATGACACTAGCTTTTGTCTTTGTCTCCCCTCATCCTCACAATGGGTGGGGACACTCCCACCCAATCCATCCCCCCCTCCCTCTGCTTACCCAAAAAGGAACTAATGGTTTCGAAAGTAAGACAGTGTTAAGTACTTTGGTGTGTGTCTAACAGCAATACTGAATGTTTTACCACAAAAAACTGACTAGTAATTTGGCTCATAATCTTTTGTACATTTCTGAAATGAATTTTCGTTTAGATATTAAAACCATTCTGTTGTACATACACAACAGTGACCTTGCTACTATGATTCAAAGATAACAGTAGCTTAAATACACACACACACACACACACACACACAAACACACACACACACACACACACAAACAAAGAAGAAAAAGAAAACAAGTGTACCGCAGGCTCTTTGCTGAGGAGTACAGTGCCCCCCATGCTGCCCCCCCCCCCCCCCCCCCCCAGCTTCGTAAGAATTGTACTGTTCTTTTGCCATCTCAGTCACACCATACATCCTTCGGGTACCATTGTTATAGCAATGCACTGTAATTTGTCATTCACGCTTTACACCATGGGATGCCACATAAAAGAAAATTTTCTTTCACATGCTAATTTTTTAACACTTGCATGGCCTCTGCACTACATAGCTGCCACCTTTAAACCCACACAGGCGATACTTTTCTGGTTCGTCCCAGTCCAAATTCTGGAGTATTGAACATTTTTTTGTTTGCCCATTACGTTACTACATATTCACACATACAACACTATCTCCTTTGCAACTCTGAATGTTTTCATTTTTTCATCCCTTACTGCACGATGCTGTTGCAAATCACTCAGAATGCATTTTAACAATATTATGGAAAGGAAAGTTGCTATTCACCATATAGCAGAGACGTTGAGTTGCAGATAGGCACAACAAAAACACTGTCACAAATACGCGTCTGGCCAGTAAGACCTTCATCAAAAATAGATGAGACACACACACACACACACACACACACACACACACACACACACACACACGCACACGCACGCACACGCACACACACACACACACACACACATGGCTGCAGTCTCTGCCAACTGAAGCTACACTGCGAGCAGTAGCACCAGTACATTGTGGCACTGATGACTGGGTGGGGGTAAGGAAGAGGCTGGGGCAGGGAGGGGGAGGGATAGTAGGATAGGGGTGGTGGCAATGAAATGCTGCTGGGCAGCACCCAGGGACGAGGTAGAGAGACGGTAGAGCAGCTATGTGCGGTCGGGAGGTTAGACAGATGGCAGGGGAATGATTTGGGGGCGGGGGGTGGGCGGGGTGGGGGGGTGGGGGTGGCAGGAGTAGCAGGAAAGGAGAGAAGTAAAAAGACTGGAAGAATGAGGGCTGTGTAGTGCTGAAATAGGAACAGGGAAGGGGTTGGATGTGTGAGGACAATGAATAATGAATGTTGACACCAGGAGGGTTAAGGGAATGTAGGATATATTGCAGGGAAAATTCCCACCTGTGCGATTCAGAAAAGATGGTGTTGGTGAGAAGGATCCAGATGGCACAGGCTGTGAAGCAGTCATTGAAATGAAGGATATCATGTTGGGCAGCATGTTCAGCAACAGAGTGAGCCACTTGTTTCTTGGCCACAGTTTGCCGGTGGCTGTGCCGTTCATGCGGACAGACAGTTGTTAGTTGTCATGGCCACATAGAATGCTGCATAATGGTTACAGCTTAGCTTGTAGATCACATGACTGGTCTCACAGGTAGCCATGCCGATGATGGGATAGGTGATGTTTGTGACCAGGCTGGAGCAGGTGGTGGTGGGGGGGATGTATGGGACAGGTCTTGCATCTAGGTCTATTACTGGGATATGAACCATGAGGCAAGGTGTTGGGAGCAGTGGTTGTGTAGGTTCAGTGGATGGCGGAATACCACTGTAGGAGTGGTTGGATGGACAGTGTGCACGGCATTTTTAAATTCAGGGCACAGCGAGAGGTAGTTGAAACCCTGGCAGAGATTGTATTTCAGTTGCTCCATTCCTAGGTGGTACTGAGTTACGAGGGGAATGCCCTTCTGTGGCTGGACGGTAAGACTTTGGCAGAAATGTCCTGCCCACTATCCTTCCCGCCTCTCCTAAGTGGTATTCTGTCATCCACCAAACCTACACAATATACTCATCCATCCCTAGATAACCTCCGCTCCCAACCCCTTACCTCATGGCACATATTCCTATAATAGACCCAGATGCAAGACCTATCCTCCCACCATACCTGCACCAGTCCGGTCACAAACATCACCTATCCCATCAAAGACAGGGCTACCTGTGAGACCAGTCATGTGATATACAAGCTAAGCTGCAACCATTGTACAGCATTCTATGTGGCCATGACAACTAACAACTGTCTGTCCGCATGAAGGGCCACTGGCAAACTGTGGCCAAGAAACAAGTGGCTCACCCTGTTGCTGAACATGCTGCCCAACATGATATCCTTCATTTCAATGACTGATTCACAGCTTGTGCCATCTGGATCCTTCCCACCAACACCAGTGTTTCTGAATTGTGCAGTTGGGAACTTTCCCTGCAATGTAACCTACATTCCCATAGCCTCAACCTTTGTTAGTCATTGTTTTCACCCATCCAGCCCCTTCTCCGTTCCCATTCAAGCACTTCACAGCCCTCATTCCACCATTGCACCCAGTCTTTTTACTTCTCTCCTTTCCCGTTACTTCCACCCCCTCCCCACCTCTCCCCTGCCATCCGTCTAACCTCCCGACTGCACATAGCTGCCCTAGCCTCTCTCCTCCTTGTCCCAGCACGCTCCCCAGCAGCAATTCACTCTGTTTCCCACCCCTGCCCTATTATCACTCCCCAGCCCCACCCGAGCCTCCTCCTTATACCCACCCAGTGGGCACACCCTGCTCGCACTGTGGCTTCAGTTGCCAGAGACAAGTCGTGTGTGTGTGTGTGTGTGTGTGTGTGTGTGTATCGTCTATTTTTTATGAAAGCCTTACTGGCCAAAAGCTTATTTGTGACCATTGTGACCGTGTTTTTGTTGTGCCTATCTGTGACTCAGCATCTCCACTATATGGTGAGTGGAAACTTTCCTTTTCATAATATTGTTACACTCCATTCTGGATTTTCCATTGTTTGATTTTAGAATGCTATTTAAGTCATGTATCACCTCCAAACAAGAAAAACATTTTGATCCTTCCTTTTTGCTAAATTGTAATTTTTTTCCAATGCTACTTGACAGTTTCAGTGCAACAAGAACCAAATTAATGTCATCAAAGACTAACTGAATTGATCGGCAGCATTCTGTAACTCCAGAAACATTTATTGCTTTCACTTTTCACATGCTACATTGGCAATTGGACACATTGCCTTCTTCTGCTGCAAGTAAAAATCTCTAATGAGTTTTCCAATTTGCCTGCCGGTTAATTGTGAAGTATTATTGGGTGTGTGCTGAAATTTAAAACCCTCTGTCTCCAAGATTATCAAAGGGATGTTAAATTGAAATATCCTTTCCTGAACGTCCAGCCAGTGTCAGTGTCAGCTGACATCACGCAATGAGATAGGTCACATTAAGGACATGACTGTAGCACCTAACTCTAGAAAGTTCCCTCCTTTGCACTGGAAGACCACACTGCAGGTGATACACTTCAGGATGGACACACAGAATCAAGCTTTACTATAATACCTCACAGTCTGGTTAGACAAGAGACAGCAATGAACATTTAATCCATTTTTTACAGCACCAGGAAAAGGCAACTAAAGTAGTTATCAAATTATTATGTGGAGAATGTGACAGTAATTTGGCAGCACATCCACAAATATACATCTCAACTGTTGTATATGAGAAGTCTAAAAAAGGTTAAAGTTTTTTATGTGAGACTTATTTTAGCAGTTTACAGATTTAAATATGCCACAGTGGCTACAAGATAAAAGAAGCATATGTATACGATACTCACAAAATAGAAGAGGCGATGAGCAACTGAACAGATAGGCAGAAAATTATTTTCATTTTGACAATGGTGTAGGTGTGTGTGTGTGTGTGTGTGTGTGTGTGTGTGTGTGTGTGTGTGTGTGTGTGTGTTTGTGTTTGTGTGTGTGATGGAGGACTTTGCCATATATTTTGATAGTAGCAATCTGATCTTATACACAATATCTAATTAAAAGTATCCAGACATCCCTATTTAATGTGGAACTGACCATTAGATATCACGGGAGGCAGACCCGTCAGTATCAAAGGAGGCAGGAAGAGCTGTGTTGTCAGTACAGAAGCAACAACAGTGGAATGGGTCAGTCAGGAGAACTCAGTGACTTCAAACATTGACCAATCACATATGTAACAAATTCATCAGGAACATTTTATAGATCTTATAATTAAATCAAACCCTGAGACATTCAAGTATCTTCCTTATCTATGGTAATGATCGAAGCAAAAGAAATGAATTAAAATTTGTGCTGTGGCCAGGACTCGAACCCGGGTCTTCTTGCTCGCTAGGCAGAAATGCTAAACATTACACCACCACAAGCACAATGGTCAATATTGCTGTAAGAACTATCTGACTCGCATGCCCTCCCCAACACAAACTTCAATTTGTGTCTTCAGCTTATTTTCCCTTAGACTGTCACTACTGCCAGGGCTCTCCAACATCCATTACATCCAATGCTGGGGTGCTATTCCAATGCCAATGACTGGAAATGAGTGGTGCAGAGTAATGGATCAGTATGTACCCCGTGCCAATTCAGTGAATGAGAATGGGTTTGGCAAATGCCTGGAGAACATTACCAATCATTATGTGTAGTGCTAGCAGTGAGGTACAGAGGAAATGATCTTAAGGAATGGGAGTGTTTTGTGTGGGTACACTGTGGTCCTCTTATTACACTTCAGAAAATGTTAAATGTGAAGGGATCCTTGAGCAGCCGCTGGTGAAGTATCAGTGCAGCAGCAGTGCAGTAGCGAGTCGCATATTTCGCTTTCCGAGTGTTTGTGCGCTTGCATATTTAATTACATAAAATCCCTGCATATTCTCATATTTGAGAGGAGTAATATTGCTTATTGATAGCCGTAGAGTATAAATTCGCAGAATCGTTAGATATTTACAGTATGATGGATAGGGTGTGTGCGTGCTGTGTGCGGGCGCAGGAGGAACTGGCCGCGGTTCGCGAGCAGCTGAGAGAGCTGTTGGCCACGGTCAGTCACCTTCAGGCTGCTGCCTCGAGGTGCAGCGACGGCGGAGGGTCTGGCGCATCACTTGAGACACCCCAGGTGTCGCTTGCTGCATCTGCTGACTCAGCCGCCGAGGCACCTTCTAGTGTACCCGGGGCGTTGGGACCACCCTCACCTCAGGGTGAGTGACGGACTGCAACACGTTCGCGTCGCTCGAGGCGGAGGGCCAATGTGGAGGCTGGCCTCGCCCGTTCATCCTGTCAGTGGGCAGGTGGCCACTCCTTCAGCAGGGCCCGAGCAGGCACACGAGGGTAAAGGCTTGCTGGTTATTGTGATCTCCAACGTTAGGCGGGTGATGGAGCCCATTAGGGAAATAGCATACACGGCTGGAAAGAAATCCAACGTTCAGTCGGTTTGTCTGCCGGGGGGCCTCATCTGAGATGTGGAGGCAGCCTTGCCTGCGGCTATCGAGCTTATGGGGCGCAGTCGTCTGCAAGTAGTTGCTCACATCGGCACCAATGATTCCTGTTGCTTGGGTTCTGAGGCGATCCTCAGTTTGTACAGGCGGCTGGCAGATTTGGTCAAGACCGCTGGCCTCGCATGCGGGGTGCAAGCAGAGCTCCCTATTTGCAGCATCGTTCCCAGAGTGGATCAGGGTCCTTAGGTTTGGAGCTGAGTGGAGGGTCTCAAGCAGAGGCTTCGTCGACTCTGTGACGGTCTTGGCTGCAGATTTCTAGACTTGCGCTATTGGGTGGGGAATTGTAGGACGGCCCTAGATAGGTCAGGGGTGCACTACACAAAGGAAGCAGCTACTCGGGCAGCAGAGTACTTGTGGCATGCACATGGGGGTTTTTTAGGCTAGGCAGTAGTGCGAGATGTCCTGATGAACACTCACCAGTCGACGTGTAGAGTGTGATTGTGAAGTTATCTGGACATGTTTAACAGGGCTAGGGGAAATAAAGTTAATTGTGGGGTGTTATTACCAGCCACCAGGTTCTGCCATGACAGTTCTAGAATCATTCAAAGGGAGTCTACGTTCTGTATCGTAGAAGTACCCGGACCATGCTATATTAGTCGAAGGCGACTTCAACCTACCTCGTATAGACTGGGATGTCTATGGATTAATTTACAGGTGGTACAGACAAGCCGTCGTGTGAATTACTTTTGAACACATTATCCAAAAACTGTATTGAGCAGCTAAATCTACAGATCTGGTAGCCACGAACAGACCAGACCTCATCCACGGTGTCAGTGTTGAGACAGGGATTAGTGATCATGATGTTGTCATTACGACTATGGTTACAAAAGTTAAAAAGTCGGTCAAGAAGGCTAGGAGAGTATTCTTACTAGAAAGAGCAGATAAGCAGTTGTTACCATCGACTTCATTTACTTGCGGTACGATGGACGTGGAAGAATTATGGGCAAATTTTAAACACATTGTAAATCACGCATTGGACAAGTACGTGCCAAAAAAGTGGGTTACGGACGGAGAAGACCCACCGTGGTTTAACAGCACAATTCGGAGAATGCTCAGGAAGCAAAGGCAGTTGCACTCGTGGTACAAGAAAGATCAGGAGAATGATGACAGGCAAAAGTTAGTAGAGATTCGTGCTGCTGTAAAAAGAGCGATGCGCGAAGCATTCAACCACTATCACCGTCATACCTTAGCAAAAGATCTTGCTGAAAACCCAAGGAAATTCTGGTCTTATGTAAAATTGGTAAGCGGGTCGAAGGCTTCCATCCAGTCACTCACTGATCAGTCTGGCCTGGCAACGGAAGACAGCAAAACGAAAGCTGAAATTTTAAATTTAGCATTTGAGAAATCTTTCATGCAGGAGGATCGTACAAACATACCGCTGTTTGAGTCTCGTACAGATTCCCATATGGAGGACATAGTGATTGACATCCCTGGGGTTGTGAAGTAGCTGAATGGGTTGAAAATAAATAAATCGCCAGGTCCTGATGGGATTCCAATTCGGTTTTACAGAGAGTACTCTACTGCATTGGCTCCTTACTTAGCTAGCATTTATCGCGAATCTCTTGCCCAACATAAAGTCCCGAGCGGCTGGAAAAAAGCGCAGGTGACGCATGTACAGAAGAAGGGTAGAAGGACGGATCCTCAAAATTACAGACCGGTTTGTTGCAGGATTCTCGAACATATTCTCAGTTCGAATATAACGAATTTCCTTGAGACAGAGAAGTTGCTGTCCATGCATCAGCACAGCTTTAGAAAGCATCACTCCTGCGAAACACAACTCGCCCTTTTTTCACATGATATCTTATGAACCATGGATGAAAGGTATCAGATGGATGCCATATTCCTTGACTTCCGGAATGCATTTGACTCGGGGCCCCACTGCAGACTCCTAACTAAAGTACATGCATATGGGATTGGTTCCCCAGTATGTGAGTGGCTCGAAGACTTCTTAAGTAATAGAACCCAGTATGTTGTCCTCGATGGTGAGTGTTCATCGGAGGTAAGGGTATCATCTGGAGTGCCCCAGGGAAGTGTGTTAGGTCCGCTGTTGTTTTATATCTACATAAATGATCATAGGGTGGATAGCAATGTGTGGCTGTTTGCTGATGATGCTGTGGTGTACAGGAAGGTGTCGTTGTTGAGTGACTGCACGAGGATACAAGATGACTTGGACAGGATTTGTGATTGGTGATTGGTGTAAAGAATGGCAGCTACCTCTAAATATAGATAAATGTAAATTAATGCAGATGAATAGGAAAAAGAATCCTGTAATGTTTGAATACTCCATTAGTAGTGTAGCGCTTGACACAGTCACGTCGATTAAATATTTGAACGTGACATTGCAGAGCGATATGAAGTGGGACAAGCATGTAATGGCAGTTGTGGGGAAGGGGGATAGTCATCTTCGGTTCATTTGTAGAATTTTGGGAAGATGTGGTTCATCTGTAAAGGAGACCGCTTTTAAAACACTAATATGACCTATTCTTGAGTACTGCTCGAGCGTTTGGGATCCCTATCACGTCAGATTGAGGGAGGATGTAGAAGCAATTCAGAGGCGGGCTGCTAGATTTGTTGCTGGTAGGTTTGATCATCACGTGAGCGTTACAGAAATGCTTCAGGAACTCGGGTGGGAGTCTCTAGAGGAAAGGAGGCATTCTTTTCGTGAATCGCTACTGACGAAATTTAGAGAACCAGCATTTGTGGTTGACTGCAGTACAATTTTACTGCTGCCAACTTACATTTCGTGGAAAGACCACAAAGATAAGATAAGAGAGATTAGGGCTCGTACAGAGGCATATAGGCAGTCATTTTTCCCTCGTTCTGTTTGGGAGTGGAACAGGGAGAGAAGATGCTAGTTGTGGTACGAGGTACCCTCCGCCAAGCACCATATGGTGGATTGCGGAGTATGTATGTAGATGTAGATCTGAACACATTTTACAGCACTGTGTACTGTGCACAGTGGAGGAACAGTTCAGAGATGACGATCGATCGTACCGGCATGACAGTGAACCCTGTCGTAGAGCGGCACCAATGGTTTAGAGCAATAACACTCCTGAAATGGACCGGTCTGCCCAGACTCTTCATCCAAAACTGAGGGAACGTCTTTACAGTAACTCAGAATGCCAACTTCGCTCTGGACCCCAGTGCCCGATATCACTGATTGCTACCTTCTTCGGTTTCAGTTCTTGAGGCAAAATGGGCTTCCGTTCCTCCACGTGCATTCAGACACGTCGTTTGAAATGTCCCTGGCAGAGTTCGAGCTGTCATACGGTGGAGACTGGATGCACCCGATATTCGTGTCCACTAATAGGTGTCTGGATACTTTTGATCGGACGGTGTACATTTCAAATCGTCCACGACATCTTAGGATTGCCATTTTCAATGATAGCACATTATTATTCAAACAGATTATAGAACTATTAATGAGATATTTCACTAATAATCTATGTTTGATGTTCTCTCAGCAAAAGCCCAAGTGCCAACACAAAATGTTCCTCCTTCACTGTGCAGCAAAGTGTACACTACTGTTGGAGATGCCTAACAGGCTGAAGCTGTTGGAGATTCCTGACAGTCCAAAGCTATGCTGGACTCGAACTCGAGCCCGGATCCTCACTTTTGCAAATGATGTCATTGCCAACTGAGCTATGCACAAATGACTCACGACCTCACTGCCCTCTTTCATATGTTAGTATTTCTCTCCCCGTCACGAGTTTGCTCTCGAAAATCTCTCCGACTGCTGGACTAATGTCCCGGGGAGAGAGAACGTAACTGAGAATGACTTAGCAACATCCTACAATTTGTAACCGGTATCAAGCTTTAAATCCTGCAGCTTGTTTTGTCACCTGTGATTAACCTATTCTCCACAACATCCTTCTTCTGGCGATGCTAGTCTATCCGGTGTGCCGGGGAGATCTGGCAGCATTTAAAAAGTGGGTGAGAGCTACAAGTGGATTGAGAGTATGAGGGTGATTGTGAATTGTGCCCAGATAGTTAAATTGGCAAAAGCACTGCCTGTGGAAGTAAAGATTCAAATTTCAAGTATCAATCTGGTACGTAGTCTTAGTCCGTCAACAGGATTCGTGACAGCAAACACACTGCTACGAAGTGAAAGATTCATTCTGAAATAGATTGTGGCTAAGCCAGTCTCCATTACAATTTTCTCTCCGAAGTTCTGTCACAGCTAGTGTGCGAAAGAGCATGAGGAATTTGAAAGTAAGGTGAGAAATACCCTCCCGGTTAGCCGTGCAGTCTAATGCACTGCTTTCAGGGCGGGAAGGCATGCCGGTCTCTGGCACGAATCTGCCTAGTGGATTAGTGTCGAGGTCCACTGTGCCATCCAGTCTGTGGATGGTTTTTAAGGCAGTTTCCCCTTATTCTGCCTCAGTTACACTATGTCGGCGATTGCTGCACGAACACTTTCTCCACGTATGTGTGCACCATAATTACTCTACCACGCAAACATTAGGGTTACACTCATCTGGTGTGAGACATTTCCAGGGGGTCCACTGGGGGTTCAACCACACAATAACCCTGGGTTCGGTGTGGGGCAGCGGTGGGGTGAGTGGACTGCTGTAGCCTGTTGAGGGGTTGTGGACCACTGAGGGCTACGGCGGGGACGCAGCCTTGCCATCGTTTCTAGGTCTCCGGTTCCATACAGAACAATAAAAGGTGAGAAATAATGGCAAAATAGTTGTGGAGTGGTTCATACGCTATGACTGTATAGCTCAATTGATAACGACATTCCCAAGTTCCAAGTCTGAGTTCCAGTTAGACAGAAAATTTTAGTTTTCTCAAAATGTATTTTACAATCACACACAGAGTAAAATATTTCCAATGAAAGGCTCCTTAGTTTACATTTTTGTTGCATAGAAATAAAGTGTGTAGAGCATGAGGAAATGTAAAAGCTGCAAACTGTTCCTTATAGACAGAGCACAAAGCAGTTTATATCGCATCCTCTCTACAACAGGAATGCCAGCTAAACTGGAAAGATTAATAAAGCTAAGAACTAGTGCTATATTGACCTAAGAGCACCATTTCAGTAAAACAATTTCAGTGATAGAACAAATCATGTTCACACTCGTTAAAATTGTGACACAATATGGAAATATCTAAGAATCATCCGCTTGAGGCTTCAGATCTGAAAGAAAAAGAAAACTGAAATAGTGCATCACAATTAAATAGAAGTAACACTGCTAAACTGAAAACTCAAACAGTTGGTGACACTACTAAAAAAATGAATAAATAACACAATTTTTGACTATGATGTACATCCATTATGAAGAAAATTACTGTATACTTAATTTAAACAATGAGAATTCCACACTGGAATATCAACAATATTGTGAAACGGTCAGATCAACAATATAAAGAAAGGTTAGACTGCCAATAAACATAAATATGACATGGTGAGTTGCAGATAGGCACAACGAAAAGACCGTTATTCAGAAAGCTATTGACAAAAGCCTTCTTCATAATAAAAAATGCACACATGTTCACACAAGCAAGCACACCTCATGCACAAATGACCACTATCTCCGGCCAAATGTCATGTTGAACACAAGCAGCAGTCCGGAGTGGGGTGAGGAAGGGCAAAGGTTAGCATGATACAGCTTGGGGGCAGAGAAGTCAGCACTGTCTCGCAGGGTGCGTAGGGACTAGATGGCAGCAACACACAGCAGCCAACAGCTGCCAGGCGGAGCATCAGGAGGCTGTGAGGGAGAGACCAGCAGGGGAAATGGAGAGCAGAAAAGGAGGGGAGCACAGAAAGGGGAAAAGACCAGTGGCTATGTTGGCAGAGAGTGGTATATAATGAGATTGAAGGGACATGAATTGGGAGGGGCTGATAGGACAAAAGGGGCAGAAGGTGTTGAATGGTTGGTGTGGGGGCAGTAGGTTGCCACAGGTTGAGGTCATGGTAATTTCAGGAACAGAGAAAGTGTTGTAAGAATAACTCCCATATGCGCAGTTCAGGAAAGCTGGTGGTGGAAGGGAGGATCCAGATGGTCTGGACTGTGAAGCAGCAGTCCTTTGCGCAGGTGATTCTTGGGAGTGGTGAGAGGAAAGGAGATGTGTGGGAATCATTTGCAGACAATGTCTGGGGGATAGTGCCTGTCTGAAGTCCTTTGTGAGACCTTCAGTACACTAGACAAGGGAGTTCTTGTCACTGCAGATACACCGTCCCCACATGGCTAGCCTGTATGGGAGGGATTTTTATGTATTTTTTTGTGTCTGTACATATTTTTACACTTCTTTTTGTGATCCAGCTTCCCTCATAACCACCTAATGCCTTCATTTGCCCATTTCCTATGTTATTTCCCAGATACCATTCTGCCACAATTTACCCCTGCTCCATTTTTCTGTGCCAGTTAAATGCTTCCAAAGCAATGGCACCTCCCCCCACCTCCCCCCCCCTCCAACGATATAACAATAAAAATTCCTTTCTCTGTATCCCGCTCCTCCTTTCGCAGTGACCTTCACATTTTCAGATTCTGCAAATCCATCCCTCACAGAACTGGCACTGCAAAAATGCATCTCCATGGCATAGGCATCCCAGAACCAATTTTGTTCCTCTGCAAGATACTGCAGCTGTGTAATACCTTCTACATATATAATATCTCTGAAACTGAGCACATGCTCTCCAGCACTTTGAAGAGCTTTCTAGACACCACCTCCAGAAGTTACCCAACCTGCTGACATCTTACTGTCACTTTTGGGCACCACTATCCAACCCCTATCATAACCAGTGTTTCTCCTCATCAACCCTTCATAGCACCTGGACCCAGCCTACCAGAACTTCTCAACTTGCCACATCCCCAGAAACTTTCTACCAACACTCCAAAACCAAAGCCAAAGTTTGAACAATGCTGGAATACTGTTGTTAACCTTTCCACCAAAAACTTGAGCCCCATAGAAGTTTCAGTTCTATCCAAGGTTGCACCTCTAGCCACACACCCAAATTTAACCATGCTGGACTTGTCAAAGCCTTACTCTCCTTCTATCAATCCCTGCAATTACCTCTTTGCCACCAATCCCTCCAACCAAAGCCAACCTAATCCTAACATTGTATCCTACCTCTCCCAGTTCATAGCATTGCCCAACCATGATCCTCCTCTCCCTCCCACCTAACTAAGCCTGGTCACCTTCTGGGAATTTCTTACCTCCAACTTGGCCTCCCCATCCTTCCCAAGGTCCCATCCTGAAAACACCAACCTTTCAGCAGAGGAAGGGAGATCATATACAGCCTCAAAAACAGATTCCGACCCAGTCATCCTGGCTGTGGACAAAGATTCCACCACTGTAATTGTGAATCACAGTGACTTTATAAGTGACAAAGATTCTGTGACTTACCAAACGGGAAAGCGCTGGTAGATGGACACAATAAAAAAAAACACACAAACACACACTCAAAATTTCAAGCTTTCCCATGTGGAATGTTTCTTTATATATATATATATATATATATATATATATATATATATATATATATATATATATTAGAGGGAAACATTCCACGTGGGAAAAATATATCTAAAAACAAAGATGATGTGACTTACCGAACGAAAGTGCTGGCAGGTCGATAGACACACAAACATACACACAAAATTCAAGCTTTCGCAACAAACTGTTGCCTCATCAGGAAAGAGGGAAGGAGAGGGAAAGACGAAAGGATGTGGGTTTTAAGGGAGAGGGTAAGGAGTCATTCCAATCCCAGGAGCGGAAAGACTTACCTTAGGGGGAAAAAAGGAAAAAAGGACAGGTATACACTCGCACACACACACACATATCCATCCGCACATACACAGACACAAGCATGTCTGCTTGTGCGGATGGATATGTGTGTGTTTGTGCGCGAGTGTATACCTGTCCTCTTTTCCCCGTAAAGTAAGTCTTTCCGCTCGCGGGATTGGAATGACTCCTTACCCTCTCTCTTAAAACCCACATCCTGTCGTCTTTCCCTCTCCTTCCCTCTTTCCTGATGAAGCAACCATTGGTTGGTTGTGAAAGCTTGAATTTTGTGTGTATGTTTGTGTTTGTTTGTGTGTCTATCAACATGCCAGCACTTTCGTTTGGTAAGTTACATCATCTTTGTTTTTAGTTATAATTTTCCCACGTGGAATGTTTCCCTCTATTTTATTCAGAAAATTGCAAATTTTATAATGAGATAAAAATCCTTCTTCAGAATATAAAACACACACACACACACACACACACACACACACAAAGGTAAGCACTCCTCATGTACACATGACTGCTATCTCTGTGCATTTCTGCCTGTCACATTCAACAAAAGCTGCACAGGGAAGACGCACTATCTGGTGGAGCACGTAGGTACTACCTGGTGGCAAGACAAGGCTTCCAGACACTGTTTTGGGATGCTGTGGGGCTGGTGGATGACCTCTGCCAACTGTCCGACTCCTCCAATTATAAACCCTATCCCCATTCCACCCCTCAACTCCCCCCACTCTCCCCCACAGAGTCCTCCCTCGTGTGTGTGTGTGTGTGTGTGTGTTGTCCTTACCATGAGTTAGTTTAAGTTAGCTTAAGCAGTGCATAAGCTTAGGGACTGATGACCTCAGCAGTTTGGCCCCATTAGACCTTACCACAAATTTCCAGGCATAAACATTCCATCCCAGCTGCAGTCATGGATATCATAAAACCTATTTACAGATACCTGGCAAATCCTCAATTATTGACAAAGTGTCTGCATGGGCAGACTCAAAATCTCAATGAGTCATTCAATGATCTTATATGGACTCGCTTACCAAAATGTGTTTTTGTTGGAATGAATACACTAAAGTGGGGGTCATTGATGCTGTTATTGCTTTTTATATTGGCAACATTGGTAGGGTCAAAGTGCTACAGCATATGGGAATCAATCCTGGAGCAGACTGCATCAGAGAACTTGAATAGATAGACAAGGTTTGCATTGATAAAGCAGAGTATGCATCATAGTTGGTAAGTAATGAGTCCTAAAAGAAGAAAAAACTTGGAAAAAGATCAAGAGTATGATATACTGTATTGTGCAGGGTGCTTCTAAGTGACTAAAACTGAAAAATTAAGCATATATTGAGTTACAGTCTTTTGAAACTTTAGAAGCCGTTCCTGAAAATTTACATTTTCTGTTGCATTTTTCCCTAAATCTCAGAAACCACTTCGAGTAGAGTATTCAAATTTCCAGGGAGTAATAACATACATATCCTGCACCTACTGAACTAAAAGAAGAACATAATGTTATGTATAATTAAAATTACTTAGGATAATGTGTATAAAATACACAAAATTTTAACCATGTAATTAAAAAATTGTATTTCTGAAAGCAGTGGCTGAAATTCAATTACTGTAGTTCGGTAGACTCAGAACATACAGTTTAATGTACTGTCAAAGTTTTAATGTCAATGGCTACAGTGGTTCCTGAAATACAGGGAAGCCAGGTCACTAAATTTAATATTGTTGGGATAGGACATTCAAACTCCCCTTAATGTGTAACAGTTTTTTCGTTGCACCTACCTGCAGCTCAGTGGGTATACTTCATTTGTCCCCTATAAATACAACTGACAGACCTGTTGACGATGATTATACTAAATTCACATCAGTGTAATGGACAAACAGTGTTAAGTTGTATGGTATTGTGAATGTGAAAAGTTCAGGGAATGGAACATCATTGATTAGGAATGTAAATAAAAAGTCAAAGCACTCTACCAGTGGTCAAAAACAGAGCTTATAAGCAAAACGGAAGAAGAATGTGCCTGTCAGTACTATAAAAGAAATGGAGAGCATGAACTCCAGCATCTGCATATAACCTGGTGATATCATCAAGAACAAGGAGCCAGGCTTATTTTATGTCTAATGCACAATCACTAATGTCCTGGTTTTGTTTGATGATTTAATGATGACTGGTAACCAATTCAGCCTAGGGCAATGGCATACAATATGCTGTTCAGTAACTATAAGCCAGAACCTCTCCTCCCCTTGCTGAATTAATCTCTTTTTTTATGTTCCTTTCCCCTTTAGAAATTCACTTTTATAACAGGACATCAGAAGACCTGATTGGATGGCTTTATGGACAGAAGTATAAGATGGGATTGGGGAGGGAAATGATCCATTTCCTTTCAAAGGAACTACCCTGGCATTAGCCCTAAGCAATTTAGGGAAATCATCAGAAACTCAAATCTGGATGGTCAGATGTGGAATTGGAGCACTGTCCTCTTAAATACGAGCCCAGACTGTGCCACTTTGCTCAATGGTTCACTTGCAATCTGAATAGAATAATCACTTTGCACAAAGAGGGAAGCGAAATAAAGCTTTAAACACATTTTCATGTCCTTCTACAACAACAAAATAGTTTCAATCAGCTGATTATTTTCAGTGAATGCACAAAGCTGTTCTGAAAATTACTTGTAAGACAATAAATAATGAGGAATCTCCAACTTCAGAAATCCTTAATGTTTAATTTACTGCTTTAAGGAATGTTATTAAAGTATTTGACACATTATTTCAGAATATTGGAGTGCTGGAACATCTATAAGTAACTTGGACTGAACCAGTTACTTCACAGATTAGCATAGTGTTACTAACCCACACTTATCTGTTTCCCAATAAAACACAAAATTTACTATTACAAGACAGAGTAGTTTTAACATCATACTGGTTTTCTGTAGCAGAAGAAGATAAACATCAAACAACTCAAAAGTAATGAGATTTATTATTCCATTAAAGGTCCTGCATTGGAGACAGAAACAGACACGGAGACAGCCACTTCAGAATCTGCACCAGCATGGACCGAACCCAGCAGCACACTGGAAGACACATTTGGCAGCAGTGCTGGGGCGGCCAATGCCGCAGGTGTGGGAAGCTACACAAGCGGCAGCTCCCACATGCCCGACGGTTCGCCGCCCGGACCGTTCACGCAGTTCACCACGACAACAACAGAGCTGCCACCGCCACCACCACCACCGCCTCCGAGGGAGCCACCGATTCCATCCCCTCGCCCTCCACCGGGTCGTAACAAGACACGTGTGCGGATTTCTTCTGAAGCTGCAGAGAATACTGCTCTAGTCATCGGCATAATTGCAGGTGCTATGATAGCCATTATACTGCTCATACTGATCATTCTCAAATTCAAGAACAGAGCAGACGGGTCTTACAAAGTGGACGAGAGTAAGAATTACCGTGCCCAACCTGTGCAAGGTGGTGGCAGTGGCGGTGTGAGTGGCAGTGGTGTTGCCATGGGGACCGGACTCCTGGGCTGCAATGGCCAGCCACAACTACAGCAGGGCCTCCTGCACCATCCACAGCAAGTGCAACACCCCACACTTCAGCACATGAACGGGAGCATTAAGAACGGAACGGGGCTCGACAAGGTGGCACCCGGCAAACCCACAAAAAAGCAGAATGTTAAAGATGTCAAAGAATGGTATGTGTAGACTGTGTGCCTATGTGTCCATTTATTGTGCATGTTGTATTTGTTTTGTATGAATTTGGTGATTCGTATATTTTTAAAATGGCTTAAAAAGAGATGAACGACTGAATTTTGAACCTACTTTCTTTCTGTGGCTCATGTAATTGTTTCACAGAGTATTCTTAGAGCCTAAAATGTGCCAGACAAATGAATTTGTCAAAGCTGTTTTACTATTAGATTTTCCTAAAATGAAATTATATATGTTCTACTGAAAAGTATGGCACATGTTGCAGCTACAGTATGAACTTCTAATGATGTTGTTACTGACACTGGGAAGTGCGAACTGTATTCCTACACTGCAACTTCCTCCATGTGGTGAAAACTGTGAATACCCAGTGTTATTCCATGTGTATGTACGAAAAGAAAATAATTCACTAAAGAAGCAAAAAGAATGAACATTTATGACATTGTGAAACATGTAACATTTACATATCAGGCCTGTTTTAATGTTGGTCTGCATCTTGTGTTCTTCCTGACTGAATGATGTGTGTATTGTCTGATTGTGGAATGGTGTCAGATGGAAGAGAGGCCCAGTTCCTATTGTGGTCAAATGCACTTGGGCATGAAGGGATAAACAGTTACAGTTTCTGATGGAATTTTGTACATAATGCACAGCACAAAATAGAAAGGATAAGAATATTTGGATTGATCACAGCAATAGATCAAATTGTTAAAGACCTTGTGTTCTTTTATCAGAAGTGTTGTTGCGTGTAACACTATTTTCAAACTTACAATTCTAACATGTAAACATAGTTGAAAAATAAAGTGGCAATAAAATTGTTCATGTTATGAAAGTGTGCTGATCAAATAAATCGTGGATAGCATAAAAATGTACAAAAAATCATACCTTTCAATCAATTCTGAAGTGATCTTTTACCAAACTTTCATGGCTGCAGGAGAGGTAATAAAAGACACGAGTACTGGTTCAGATGGACAAAAATGAGGAACAAATTCAGTTGTTATTTTGTCATAGGGCCATCCAAGATTAAGTTTAAATGATTTATAGAGTCATTTGAAAACCTAAATTCGGATGGCCGGATAGAAATTTGATCTCTTAAACCTCCCAAATATGAATCCATAGTCTTAATAGCAGACAAATGTATGAAACAGACAATGAATCTCAAATTCAATGTGAGCCAAGCATATTACTGGTAACGCAACGCATTCAATAAAATCCGAATATATGCATTAGTTACTGAAGGAAATTAAAATCTTACATGCATGAAAAAATTACCAAATAATGATGATGAATAAATGGAAAGATGCATCTTCACTGCAAAGATCTCCCACACTCCATCTCCTTTTCTACAATTTCACCACCTTTTAAGTTAGCACTCACCAAGTGACTTCAGGCAATGCAATATACTGGACAGACATTGTGTGGCCACGGAATTTGTTCCATCTCAATGTAATCTTGTGGAGGAACATGATCATATTGCAAACTGATGTGAAGGAACATTTTCTTGAATTGTATTCGCCAGGATTACCATGGGCAATTTAGAATCCTGGACTTGTACAAATGAGGAATACAGAAAAATCCTGACAAACCACAATCAACTTTGAAGCTTATGCTACCATGTGTGCTCAGTGTTTATGGCAACAAATTACAAGTAGTAACCATACTTAGAATTCAACCCTCGGCTTTCGATTTCTTGACTTATATTAATGATCTTACAATTATGTGATTACTAACAATAACATAGTAACTACTGCTGATTGTGCAAGCTATCCATTCACATATACAAATATCTAAAATATTAACACAACTGAGATAATATCAACATAGAACACCCAGTACACAGCAAATAATTCAAATCTTCCAGAAACAATTTGTGTACAGTTTCCGACAGTGACAGTAAGCACATGCCTCTGAAGTGGATTAAAGAAGAAGATATTAATGAAGCCTCGCACACATCATCTCTAGGTATACAATCAATTAAAATCAAAGAAGCAAAACCAATTTCAGAATATTTCACTACATCTCACAATGTTGACAGGCACAGAAAAGAACCATATTTTCTTCATCCCTACTCTTTACTATCTTGCAAAATATACAAATGTGATGCCAATAGAAGGGCCTCGAAAGCACCGAGGTTACAGGGAAACTACTCACACATCTTTTGGTCATGCTGCTGTGTTTATTATTTCCCCCAGTCTTAAACAACCCACCATTGGGATGCTTGTTCTTAGCTCAGCAGCCAGGTGGAATAAAGCTGTCGCTTGCTGTTACTGTCAGAGGTAGCATTCACACAGACATTCAGTTTTTTAACACAAAAGAAATTCAGCCTGTTGAACTCCATTGCCATGATCTTGCATGGATACAGGTCTGGTTTTGGGTCACACAAAGCCCGTGGCACTGATGAACCTGTATTCAGGAGTACATGATTGTTTTAAACGTGTTATTTGACTTCCTTAATATGTGCAAGTACCAAATAAATAAAATTTTATTTAACTAATATAATTATTAACAAGTTATAACTTTAATTTTTGAACCATTATCTGAACAACACAATTAATATTAATCAAAACCCCGTAACTATCTATCAGAGGAGACTTATTAGTTAACTCGCATATCAAGAAAAAATTACTGTTTTGACAAGTGAATAGTAAATATTTTATGTCCCTTCCAAATAAGAAAACTGAGTCTGGTTAGGTAGGTCTGCAATAACATGTCAAGATTGTCAAGTCTTTGTGGCAAGTGTTGCCTCAATTTGACCCTAGAATATTTGGAGGCAGTACTGATAGTCACATTCAATGTGGTTTTCAGGTAATTACCTGTCTTTATCTTGGCACTAGTGACCTGGTAAGCATTTTCATTCACACTTTGCAAGAACAGGAATAATGTGAAATATACATTGGAACGCTAATACCATATGGAGTTACGTTTCAGCACTTGCACAAGCATCTGTAGATTTAACCTGTTTAGATAAAACCAGCACAGGACATTTATATACAAAAAATTTGTAAGGTGGAGTATGCTGGAGTCTGCTTCTCTGCAATTTGCATCATGTTTCAGTGCTCTCATAAGGAATTAACCACACCCTTATATTTTACTGTATTGTACTGTGTTGTATTGTATTCATTGGTCCTGTTGTCTACAAAAGCATCTTTTGCATTGGACAGGTCAACTTACAAGTACCCTTCTGAAAGTGACTTTAGCATACTTATTTGAGGTTTCAATAATAGACATTATTTTCATTAATTTGAATATTCTTCAATGGAGTAAAAGGAGTGATGCTGTAAATACAACTTTACAGATTTTCCAAAGGATTTGACCTCATTATGTTTTCAGGACACTTGTTATAAAGTTTAACTCCCATGAGGAAAGTACAGAGATGTAATGATTTGGGTTACACATATTTTTTTTTATCTGGTAAATTGATCATGTACATCACAGAGTTTTTGCAGTCTGCAATCCTTACCTATTACAATTATTTTAAATAATATAAGGGTTTACATAATGTGTACTCACGGTACTGGAGTAATACCAGATACCTTAAACAGAAGTTTTCAAGAGTCTAGGATTGCATCCAAACAAGATTCTAACAGCCCTTTTTTGTAGTTTGAAAGTGTGATTAGCTGTTTTAGAGTTTCCCAGAAAGAGACACCATATTTAAGGTGAGAATGGAAGTAGGCATGGCATGCATTCATTATTGTTTTCTCACTACAGCATAATTCGAGTGCACAAAGTTAACATGTCTTGCTCAGTTCTGCATTAAGGTATTCAGTGTGCTTATTCTATTTTACATTGCTCTGCAACCAAAGTCTTAGTATTTGGTTTCGGTATTGTCACCAACTATCTTGTTGTTGATAGAGACCAATGGGATAAACGTGACATTGTTTGGAACACTATGGAATTTTAGTACAATGGTTTTTTTACTATTTATTACAACCTAATTATTCTGTACCCAGCTGCTAAGTTGTTTTGTTTCAGCGTTTACTGATTGCTGTAATTGTTCACTGCTGTCTCCTTTTAGTATAATTGTGGTGTCATCTGCAAATATGATTGTTTTATGTGCATCCACATTTATCATTCAAATGGTTCAAATGGCTCTGAGCACTATGGGACTTAACAGCAATGGTCATCAGTCCCCTAGAACTTAGAACTACTTAAACCTAACAAACCTAAGGACAGCACACAACATTTATCATTTATATACGGGACGAATAGAAGGAATCCCATTAGTGATCCTTGGGGTACATCATATTTAATTTGTTTATAGTCTGATAAGTGTTCGAATACAGTTTTAGGTGGATAACTGTGTGCTTGATGCACACTGCCAGCTTACAACTGCTAAGGAACATGCTGATCCAGATGTCGGACAGACCTTGAACAACACGTTTTTCAAGCTTTGACTGCAGAATCTTATGGTCCACCATGTCAACAGCTTTTGACAGATAAATAAATACTGCTATTGATTCGTATTTCTTGTTCATCAGGATTAATATGGAATTGATGCACTCATAAATAGCACTTGTCATTGACCAATACCAGAGAAGGAAAGTTGCTACTCACCATATAGCGAAGATGCTGAGTCGGATTAGGCACAATAAAAAGATTCACACAATTAAAGCTTTTGGCCATTAAGGCCATTGTCAGCATATACAGACACAAGCAGACATATGTCTGCTTGTGTCTGTATATGTGTGGATGGATATATATATGTGTGTGTGTGTGTGTGTGTGTGTGTGTGTGTGTGTGTGTGTGTGTGTGTGTGTGTGTGTGTGTGTGTGTGTGTGTGTGTGTGTGTGTGTGTGTGTGTGTGTACACCTGTCCCTTATCCCCCCTAAGGTAAGTCTTTCCGCTCCCGGGATTGAAATGACTCCTTACCCTCTCCCTTAAAAAGCCACATCTTTTCATCTTTCCCTCTCCTTCCCTCTTTCCTGATGAAGCAACCGTGGGTTGCGAAAGCTTGATATTAGTGTGTGTGTGTTTTATTTTTTATTGTGTCTATCTACCAGCGCTTTCCCGTTTGGTAAGTCACAACAGCTTAGGTCTTCGTGGCAAACGAATCTGCTGCAGTCCTGAATCCCTGAACCATTATACCAATAACCTGAAAACAGCTTTCACATCCCGCAACTACCCTCCCGACCTGGTACAGAAGCAAATAGCTAGAGCCACTTCCTCATCCCCTCAAACCCAGAACCTCCCACAGAAGAACCCCAAAAGTGCCCCACTCGTGACAGGATACTTTCCGGGACTGGATCAGACTCTGAATGTGGCTCTCCAGCAGGGATATGACTTCCTCAAATCCTGCCCTGAAATGAGATCCATCATTCAAGAAATCTTCCCCACTCCACCAAGAGTGTCTTTCCGCCGTCAACCTAACATTCGTAACCCCTTGGTTCGTCCCAATGAAATCCCCAAACCACCTTCCCTACCCTCTGGTTCCTACCCTTGTAACTGCCCCCGGTGTAAGACCTGTCCCATGCACCCTCACACCACCACCTACTCCAGTCCTGTAACTGACATGCCTACACTGTGAAGCCCTCTATGTGGGAATGACCAGCAACAAACTGTCCATTCACATGAACGGACACAGGCAGACAATGTTTGTTGGTATTGAGGACCACCCTGTGGCTAAACATGCCTGGGTGCACGGGCAGCACATCTTGGCACAGTTTTACGCCGTCCGGGTTATCTGGATACTTCCCACTGACACCAACCTATCAGAACTCTGGAGATGGGAACTTGCCCTCCAATATATTCTCACTTCCCGGTACCCACCATGCCTCAACCTCTGCTAATTTCAAGTTGCCGCCACTCGTACCTCACTTGTCATTCAACAACATCTTTGCCTCTGTACTTTCACCTCGACTGACATCTCTGCCCAACCTCTTTGAATTTATGTGTCTGCCTGTGTCTGTATATGTGCAGATGGATGTGTGTGTGTGTGTGTGTGTGTGTGTGGGGGGGGGGGGGGGTGGGGGGGGGGGTGGGTGGGCGCGCGCGCGAGTGTATACCTGTCCTTTTTTCCCCCAAGGTAAGTCTTTCCGCTCCCGGGATTGGAATGACTCCTTACCCTCTCCCTTAAAACCCACCTCCTTTCGTCTTTCCCTCTCCTTCCCTCTTTCCTGTTGAAGCAACCTTGGGTTGGGAAAACTTGAAATTTGTGTGTGTGTTTGTGTGTTTATTGTCTCTATCAACATACCAACGCTTTTGTTTGGTAAGTTACAGCATCTTTGTTTTTAGATATATTTTTCCCACGTGGAATGTTTCCCTCTATTATATTCATATCATATAATTAATTTGAACCCAACAATTACGTTTGTTATTGTCACTGTTGCATTTCGAAATCTTTTCTGTCATCTTACTTTCTCTTTTTGTTTGTGAAAGTAGTTTCAATTTGTATTCCCCTTCCCCTTTTTACTGTAATCTACCATACAATTTTATCCTACCTATATATACTCAATAATACGTAACTTACTTCAAAACCATAACCAAATTTTTTTTTTTCCGCTTTCAACACTACCGTTCCTATAAAATCCACCATTCCCAGTTCTCCAACAGTTCCTTTCACCTATTAAACAACCATTTTGGCTAGTTCTAACAACTTTCGCTTTATGTCCATTTCCATTTTCCCCACATCACCGATCATTTTTTAGCCGCTTCCCACAGGTTTTAACGTCATTATTTCTTCGTCAGACAATTGTTAGCCTCATTTTCATAATCTGCCACCACAAAACCACTCCTTTTAATACATTTACACGCAGTTTTTTCGAAATTTTCCCGAATTTCTCCAACCTTTAACGTGTTTTGGAGAAAACACAACCACCTAACCTTTGTGCACATCGTTGTTTACCAACCTAAGTTCACCACAGGATAAACATAGCTCAGCTTTAACCAACCCTTTTCCGACTTTTTTCACACCATATCTCCAGTTGCTTTCTAGTTCACCTTTATCTCTCCCCATATATTTTTATTTTCATTTCAGCCTCATATTACACTTTCCACCTTCTAATACCTTATCACCCTCACAACATCCCCACAAAGACCCCATTAAGTTTTATTTACATTCCCTCCGCAAACATGCCTTTGCCCTAGCCAGATTACGCTCTGATATTTTATTTACTCAGGCTTGTCTGACATTTGGCATTACCCCCAAAGGCCTCACACTTAAAAAAGTTCCCATCTGTGGCTGTAACCCTTCTTTCCATCAGTCCCTATACCAGTTCCAAACTGAACAACTCATAGCCCTCACCCGCCTAATCCTTCACCTACACATCAACTCAGCCAATGAACACACCCGTCAACTCCTATCCTTAATAAAAGTCCTTAATCTTTCCTCTCGACATCCACACCGGCTGTTCAGAGCATCCTCCTACAGGCCAACCGTAAATTAGAACAGCATGCCACCCTCCACCTCAAAAAACTATCCAATCTCCTGGTTTCCCACCTCCGGAAAGGCAACTCACTCACCCTTCACAACCTTTCCAGCAAACCTCAACCACCTCTCATTGCACACAAACCCAGTCTCTCCCATCTACTCAGTCTCCCACTTCCAGCTCCACTC
The DNA here is from genome assembly GCF_023898315.1 of Schistocerca nitens. Classification (NCBI taxonomy): domain Eukaryota; kingdom Metazoa; phylum Arthropoda; class Insecta; order Orthoptera; family Acrididae; genus Schistocerca; species Schistocerca nitens. Next base: position 17,677,801 of record NC_064618.1, on the reverse strand, counting down.
CCTCCAAAACCTCAAAATTCCAATCAACACAATCTGGCACCACAACACCCTAATTCAGTAGTTAACCTTTCCTCCAAACCTCTCTCCCAATCCGAAACCTCTGTCCTATCCAAAGGCCTCACCTTCAGCCCCACTCTCAGATTCAACCAAACAGCCCTCGTCAAAGATTTACTGTCCTACACTCGTACTCTCTGCTGGAAGTATCACTTTGCCACGAAGAAAAATGATCCTAATCCTACCCCTAATGATCCAACTCCCCAAGAGACAATCCAAATTGAACCCTGCCAGGAACAGTTCCGTCCTCCGTCACAGCGGGACCCACCTCCTCTACCTCAAAATCACCCTTTCCAAACCTTCCAGGAATCTCTCCCTTCCAGCCTTGCCTCTCAATCCTTCTTGAAAAACTTTAATCCTACTCCCAACTTCACCACAGCTGAAGCCCAGGCTATCCGTGATCTGAAGGCTGACCGATCCATCGTCATTCATCCGGCTGACAAGGGTTCCACGACCGTGGTACTTGATCGTTGGGAGTATGTGGCTGAGGGACTGCGTCAGCTTTCAGACAACACTACATACAAAGTTTACCAAGGTAATTCCATCCCTGATGTCCAGGTGGAGCTTCAAGGAATCCTCAGAACCTTAGGCCCCCTACAAAACCTTTCACCTAACTCCATCAACCTCCTGACCCCACCGACACCCCGCACCCCTACCTTCTACCTACTTCCTAAATTTCACAAACCCAATCATCCTGGCCGCCCCATTGTAGCTGGTTACCAAGCCCCCACAGAACGTATCTTTGCCTACGTAGATCAACACCTTCAACCCATTACATGCAGTCTCCCATCCTTCATCAAAGACACCAACCACTTTCTCAAACGCCTGCAATTCTTACCCAATCTGTTTACCCCGGAAACCATCCTTGTAACCATTGATGCCACTTCTTTATACACAAATATCCCGCACGTCCAGGGCCTTGCTGCGATGGAGCACTTCCTATCACACCGATCACCTGCCACCCTACCTAAAACCTCTGTCCTCATTACCTTAGCCAGCTTTATCCTAACCCACAACCTCTTCACTTTTGAAGGCGACATACCAACAATTAAAGGGAACAGCCATGGGCACCAGGATGGCCCCTCGTACGCCAACCTATTTATGGATCGCTTAGAGGAAGCCTTCTTGGTTACCCAAGCCTGCCAACCCAAAGTTTGGTACAGATTTATTGATGACATCTACATGATCTGGACTCACAGTGAAGAAGAACTCCAGAGTTTCCTCTCCAACCTCAACTCCTTTGGTTCCATCAGATTCACCTGGCCCTACTCCAAATCTCGGATTTCTCCCGGATATCCCGTTTAAAAAATATGCTTTTTCCCGGGAGAAAATACACTTTTTCTGTGCTAAGTGACAGTAAGTTTTCCGTAGATTTTCCCTCAGAACTGTAAAACTTATCAATCCTTTGAATGGTTAACGTTTTATACAATCGCATAGAACTTAACGGAAAAAAAAAGAAAAGACGGGGCAAAGAAGTTTTGGAGAGACTTTCAATAAAAAAAATAATAAAAATAAAAAAAAAAGGGAGAAGTTTTGGAAAGACCTTTGATTTGCAGCAACATATACGCTGCATATTTTCGTATTACGAAAGTATAAATTCGAATTGCACCAAACACAGCGCGTTAGTTTCCGGAGCGTTGAAACCGAGGTTGCGATGTCCTTTTGTAAGCGAGTCATACCTCAAGCCATGAGATCTCGTCCGCCGATGACAGCAGCTATTCAGAGCATAGGACACGTGTTATAGTCAGCCAATAGCAAGATCACTGGTTACATAGTGTGAACACGCAAGAGGAAAAGTTAACGGTTTACATTAATGTATACAGTACCGTATGTCTACAAGAAAAGCTAAGCTTTCACATATAATGTTAGTCTCTATGATTAACAGGCTACAACAGAAGCTAAGCTTTCACATGTAATATTGATCTTTTTTTGCGTGTGTTATACTTTAAGAGACATCACACAAATGTGCCAGTAAATTTAAAATTATGACATAAATGTCTCGGCTTGAAATTCTTGTAAGTGGCTGGTCCTCAAACTGTTCAGTTTCGAATGCTCTGTGATTTAGATATCCATCCCACTTTCTCACACGTAACATAATTCATCTTGCGTAAAAAGAAATTTACTTTGAAAGTAACGCTTTTATAACCACCGTTCGCAATACTATCCGGAGACTGTTAGAAATAGGTTCGATTTACCAGTTGCCAGAGAGCGCCAGAAAACAGGCATTATTGTGCGTGTGCAACTGCAGCGGTGTAGGAAGCCCGTATATTCGTGTGTATAAAGCACTATGAGAGCTTACATTACACTATAAAAGAAACAGTGCATCAGAGGATACTCCAAAGAGTATCGGAATTTCGTAAACCATACTAAAATGCATAATTCGGCTTGAAGTGTAAATTGGCTTTTTCCAGATTCACAATGAAGTAGGTCGCATCTGATATTAAGCTTTTCAGTGTGGTTTTTGGGATGTAAATTTTCTTGGAGTACCAGTGCTCTACGATCTCATTTTTGGTTCTTTATTATCGCATAATGCCATATATGACAGAAGATGATAACGTCCACTTGAAATTCAGCGAACAGTTGGAACTAGCCAATACTGTAGAATGAAACACTTCGTTTCAAATAAAATGATTGCCTCGGCGGAAAGAATAATAAAGCCAAATTTCTTTAGCAAACTTGCAAAAATAACTTCACTGTTCTGCAAGGCGATTAATGTTTGACTGCTACTAACTTGGAAATAAAATAAAATCAGAAAACTGAAATTAATAATATATTTTTGCCCTCCGTAATTATGTGAATGTATTTTAATTCACTTGATAGATCCCGGCCACAGAAATCCGTTTTGTTTTCATTTGACGTGGGAGCTGTACACGAAGAGAAGCAGCGAAATCACTTAACGTAAACACGGGTCACGTGGAGGTTAACCCGCACCCACCACGACAACTCTGTGCAAGCGTGAATCTGGCAGCTAGGGCGCGCAGGAAAAATTTTTCTCACTTGTATCTGGCTGCTTGTTGCTACTACCGATACAGCTAAAGGCGGGTCCACACTGAGCGCGCCGCGCCGTGCTGCGCAGCGCTGCTGCACCCCGCGCACAGCTGTAACAAAGGGAAGAGCGCCGTCTGCGCCCCGCCGCTCCGAGGCGCGCACTGTGTTCCAGTTGGAGTGCGCGCACGGTCTGGAGATCGAGCGAGCGAAGCCCCATCTAAACTGAGCGCGCGCAAACGCGCCACTTCCTTCGATGTACCGACAACAGCCGGAACACGGCGCGGTACGACACGGCGCAGCGCGGTTCGCCATCCACACTGAGCGCGCAGAGCCACGCACAGCCATTTTGCGCGGCGCGGCACGCTCAGTGTGGACCCGCCTTAACAGCCAAACTTCAAGTAGCGGGAGAAGGTACTGCTTACACGCGAGTCAAATGCGCATGTGCAACAGACCGCTGGCAATTGGTCAAACAAACCTAATGTGAACAGTTGTGACGTCATGCTCATAGCAAGCAGTTTAATGTTACGAAGAATTACAGTCTGTGCCCTACGGCCTTTGACATATTTTTGCTATTTGCAGATGCGTGTGCGTGCATGGTTTTTTGTTGTTGTAAATTGCACATTTCTTTTGCCATTAAAGTTTTATTTTTTTCCCTCCCGTTATTTTATTGCTGCAGTATCATTCTCCAGTAGCAGGATACAATAACATTCTTTGCTAGAGAACCAATTCTGCAGTCAAAATTACAAAAATTTAACTGAAAGCTAAAACAATGAAAAATTCCCGGAATTCCGAAAAATTCCCGGGTTTTTCCCGTTTTCTCCCGGATGAAAAAATTCCCGGGTTTTTCCCGGGTCGTATACACCCTGCCCATGCCACTTTCCTCGACGTTGACCTCCATCTGTCCAATGGTCAGCTTCACACATCCGTCCACATCAGACCCACCAACAAGCAACAAACAGTACTTCCATTTTGACAGCTGCCGCCCATTCCATATCAAACGGTTGCTTCCCTACAGCTTAGGTCTTCGTGGCAAAAGAATCTGCTCCAGTCCTGAATCCCTGAACCATTACACCAATAACCTGAAAACAGCTTTTGCATCCCGCAACTATCCTCCCGACCTGGTACAGAAGCAAATAGCTAGAGCCACTTCCTCATCCCCTCAAACCCAGAACCTCCCACAGAAGAACCCCAAAAGTGCCCCACTTGTGACAGGATACTTTCCAGGACTGGATCAGACTCTGAATGTGGCTCTCCAGCAGGGATACGACTTCCTCAAATCCTGCCCTGAAATGAGATCCATCCTACAAGAAATCCTCCCCACTCTACCAAGAGTGTCTTTCCGCCGTCCACCTAACTTTCGTAACCTCTTGTTTCATCCCAATGAAATCCCCAAACCACCTTCCCTACCCTCTGGCTCCTATCCTTGTAACGGCCCCCGGTGTAAGACCTGTCCCATGCACCCTCACACCACCACCTACTCCAGTCCTGTAACCCGGAAGGTGGATACGATCAAAGGCAGAGCCACGTCTGAAAGCACCCACGTGATTTAGCAACTGACATGCCTACACTGTGAACCCCTTATGTGGGAATTACCAGCGACAAACTGTCCATTCACATGAACGGACACAGGCAGACAGTGTTTGCTGGTAATGAGGATCACCCTGTGGCTAAACATGCCTGGGTGTACGGCCAGCACATCTTGGCACAGTATTACACCGTCCGGGTTATCTGGATAATCCCACTGACACCAACCTATCAGAACTCCGGAGATGGGAACGTGCCCTTCAATATATTCTCTCTTCCCATTACCCACCAGGCCTCAACCTCCGATAATTTCAAGTTGCTGCCGCTCGTACCTCACCTGTCATTCAACATCATCTTTGCCTATGTACTTCCGCCTCGACTGACATCTCTGCCCAACCTCTTTGCATTTACGTGTGTGTGTGTGTGTGTGTGTGTGTGTGTGTGTGTGTGTGTGTGCGTCTGTGTGTGGGTGTGTGCGAAAGACGATTCCCTGACAAGCCATCGCCTTCGCGCCGGATGTTTGGTCATCTCACATCTTGTCTACGTGAAACGGGAAGCTTAAATCCAAGACGTCGACATCGTCGTAGAACACGCACAGATGAACGTGCTGAAGTTGCTGTGCTCGCTACCATAGCTGTGAATCCTCAAATCAGCACACGTCAAATTGAACGTGAAGTTGGTGTGTCGAAATCAAGTGCACAGCGTATTCTTAAACGTCATAAATTTCATCCTTACCATGTTCATTTACACCAGGATCTTCATGGAAATGACTTCCGCAATAGGGTAACATTTTGTCGGTGGGCTCAGCAAAAACTTCTGACTAATCCAAATTTTTTTGCAGATGTTCTCTTTACCGACGAGGCATCATTCTCCAACAAAGGAATTGTCAATATGAGGAATATGCATTATTGGTCCGCAGACAATCCAAAATGGCTCCGTCAGGTAGAGCATCAATGTCCGTGGAAAGTTAATGTTTGGTGTGGGATTATTGGAGATACCATCATCGGACCTTTCTTTATAAGTGGCATCCAAAATGGCAGACAATACTCCAGATTTATATGACACAATCTTCCTGTTCTCTTGGACACCGTACCTCTGAACCGGAGAATGGTCATGTGGTATCAGCATGATGGATGCCCTGCACATAACGCCTTACGAGCACGGCGACTTCTGAACTGTAAGTTCCCTGGTAGGTGGATTGGACGAGGTGGCCCAGTTAGGTGGCCTGCCCGATCTCCGGACCTTACACCGCTGGATTATTTTCTTTGGGGAGCAGTGAAGGATGCTGTTTACCAACATGAACCAACAACATCAGAGGACATGAAGCAACCCATTATTGATGCTTGTACAGCCATCAAAGAGGAAATAGTAGTACGAAGTAGGGCATCCTTCTTCCGCAGAGTGACCCTATGTATGCAAGCCAATGGGCATCACTTTGAGCATGAGGTGTGAACGCTATGTTTAGTATGTAGTGCTGGTATCACAGTGGAAGTTTCTACAAAGGGCCAGTTTACACAGTGATGTTAAGAAACATTTGTTTGCAACAATTTGTCATTTAACGCATTAGATAAACATAACATTGATAATTATGTGATAATAAAACTAATTGGTTAAACATGTTTACATCCATCTTCTATGTCGTACCTGACCTTCCCAAATCAAAACATTTTTACCTAAATAACGGTAAAACTTTTAGTCCACTTGCTCGTTTCACTAAAACCATCAACATGAATTTTACTATTACAAGTCAATGATTAACTGTCACATGCGCTAGATCTACAGTAAAGCAAAGTTTTAACGTTGAAATGCATTACCTTTTTAGTAACGGATTAACGATAAGCGAAGTTAACTTTGTGACTAACGTTGCGGTACACAGATATGTTACAGAACCGCATCACCCCTAGCCTATGGGATAAATACCTGCTGGAATGTACGACGTTAATGCAGGATGGCTGCAGACTGAATTATTCATTTCGGACCTCTTGATAAGCATGGAAGTGTGATTACACATGTCAATCACATCGCGATTACGGGCAGCATCGGGTTCACGCCTGAGCCTCAGGACGTGCACTAGCAGCACATGTCGGGTGTTTCAAGCGTCAACTTCGCATCTTAATATTTCGGGATGTAATGGGAATATTGCGATGCACTCAACACCATTGTCTATGTGCTTTGTCATGCTACGGATTGCTGAAGAAAAAATATAGGAGGTCCATTTAAAAAACATAAGTTTGTGTTAAAAAACACATACGGGAACAATAATATATCTAAAAACAAAGATGATGTGACTTACCAAACGAAAGTGCTGGCAGGTCGATAGACACACAAACATACACACAAAATTCAAGCTTTCGCAACAAATGGTTCCTTCATCAGGAAAGAGGGAAGGAGAGGGGAAGACGAAAGGATGTGGGTTTTAAGGGAGAGGGTAAGGAGTCATTCCAATCCCGGGAGCGGAAAGACTTACCTTAGGTGGAAAAAAGGACAGGTATACACTCGCACACACACATTACCAACAAACACTGCCTGCCTGCGTCTGTTCATGCGAATGGACAGTTGGTTGCTGGTCATTCCCATATAGAAGGCTTCACAGTGTAGGCATGTTAGTTGCTAAATCACGTGGGTGCTTTCACACGTGGCTCTGCCTTTCATAGTGTACACCTTCTAGGTTTCAGGACTGGAGTAGGTGGTGGTGGGAGGGTGCATGGGACAGGTCTTACACCGGGGGCAGTTCAAGGATAGGGAAGGTGGTTTGGGGATTTCATAGGAATGAACTAAGAGGATACGAAGGTTAGGTGGACGGCGGAAAGACAGTCTTGGTGGAGTGGGGAGGATGGATCTCATTTCAGGGCAGGATTTGAGGAAGTCGTATCCTTGCTGGAGAGCCACATTCAGAGTCTGATCCAGTCCTGGAAATTATCCTGTCACAAGTGGGGCACTTTTGGGGATCTTCTGTGGGAGGTTCTGGGTTTGAGGGGATGAGGAAGTGGCTCTAGCTATTTGCTTCTGTACCAGGTCGGGAGGATAGTTGCGGGATGCAAAAGCTGTTTTCAGGTTATTGGTGTAATGGTTCAGGGATTCAGGACTGGAGCAGATTCTTTTGCCACGAAGACCTAAGCTGTAGGGAAGCAACCGTTTGATATGGAATGGGCGGCAGCTGTCAAAATGGAAGTACTGTTTGTTGCTTGTTGGTGGGTCTGATGTGGACGGATGTGTGAAGCTGACCATTGGACAGATGGAGGTCAACGTCGAGGAAAGTGGCATGGGCAGGGTGTATACGACCCGGGAAAAACCCGGGAATTTTTTCATCCGGGAGAAAACGGGAAAAACCCGGGAATTTTTCGGAATTCCGGGAATTTTTCATTGTTTTAGCTTTCAGTTAAATTTTTGTAATTTTGACTGCAGAATTGGTTCTCTAGCAAAGAATGTTATTGTATCCTGCTACTGGAGAATGATACTGCAGCAATAAAATAACGGGAGGGAAAAAAATAAAACTTTAATGGCAAAAGAAATGTGCAATTTACAACAACAAAAAACCATGCACGCACACGCATCTGCAAATAGCAAAAATATGTCAAAGGCCGTAGGGCACAGACTGTAATTCTTCGTAACATTAAACTGCTTGCTATGAGCATGACGTCACAACTGTTCACATTAGGTTTGTTTGACCAATTGCCAGCGGTCTGTTGCACATGCGCATTTGACTCGCGTGTAAGCAGTACCTTCTCCCGTTACTTGAAGTTTGGCTGTTAAGGCGGGTCCACACTGAGCGTGCCGCGCCGCGCAAAATGGCTGTGCGTGGCTCTGCGCGCTCAGTGTGGATGGCGAACCGCGCTGCGCCGTGTCGTACCGCGCCGTGCCGCGCAGTGTTCCGGCTGTTGTCGGTACATCAAAGGAAGTGGCGCGTGCGCGGGGTGCAGCAGCGCTGCGCAGCACGGCGCGGCGCGCTCAGTGTGGACCCGCCTTTAGCTGTATCGGTAGTAGCAACAAGCAGCCAGATACAAGTGAGAAAAATTTTTCCTGCGCGCCCTAGCTGCCAGATTCACGCTTGCACAGAGTTGTCTTGGTGGGTGCGGGTTAACCTCCACATGACCCGTGTTTACGTTAAGTGATTTCGCTGCTTCTCTTCGTGTACAGCTCCCACGTCAAATGAAAACAAAACGGATTTCTGTGGCCGGGATCTATCAAGTGAATTAAAATACATTCACATAATTACGGAGGGCAAAAATATATTATTAATTTCAGTTTTCTGATTTTATTTTATTTCCAAGTTAGTAGCAGTCAAACATTAATCGCCTTGCAGAACAGTGAAGTTATTTTTGCAAGTTTGCTAAAGAAATTTGGCTTTATTATTCTTTCCGCCGAGGCAATCATTTTATTTGAAACGAAGGTTTCATTCTACAGTATTGGCTAGTTCCAACTGTTCGCTGAATTTCAAGTGGACGTTATCATCTTCTGTCATATATGGCATTATGCGATAATAAAGAACCAAAAATGAGATCGTAGAGCACTGGTACTCCAAGAAAATTTACATCCCAAAAACCACACTGAAAAGCTTAATATCAGATGCGACCTACTTCATTGTGAATCTGGAAAAAGCCAATTTACACTTCAAGCCGAATTATGCATTTTAGTATGGTTTACGAAATTCCGATGCTCTTTGGAGGTCGGGAGGGTAGTTGTGGGATGTGAAAGCTGTTTTCAGGTTATTGGTGTAATGGTTCAGGGAGTGTGCAAGTGTATACCCGTCCTTTTTTCCCCCCTAAGGTAAGTCTTTCTGCTCCCGGGATTGGAATGACTCCTTACCCTCTCCCTTAAAACCCACATCCTTTCGTCTTTCCCTCTTTCCTGATGAAGCAACCTTGGGTTGCGAAAGCTTGTAATTTGTGTGTGCATATTTTATTTTTATTGTGTCTATCAACATACCAAAGCATTCGTTTGGTGCACACACACACACACACACACACACACACACACACACACACACACACACAAGAAATAAAAGAAATTAAAAGACTGGGTGTGGCGGTGAAATGGCGGCTGTGTAATGCTGGAATGGGGACAGGGTTGCCCTCCCATCATGCACTGGTGCTGTTGTTCACAGTGTGGTCCCATCTCTTATGTGAATCTTTTTATTGTGCCTATCGCTACTCAGCATCTCCGCTATATGGTGAGTAGCAACTTTCCTTCTCTGTTATCGTTACATTCCATCCTGGATTTTCCATTGTTTGACTTGTCATTGACCCTCATTTCTGGATCCATGTTGTTCATTACAGGGGATATTGTTTTTATTTATAAATTTCATAAGTTTGTCATACACAACTTTTTCTAATACTTTTGACATGCAGGAGGAAATTGTGATGTGTCTGCAGTTATTTACATTGTATTTTTCACCTTTTTTTATACAAAAGAAATACTTTAGATGTTTCAATAAGTTAGAGAAAGTGTCTGCCTGATGTGAGCAGTCGCATATGTGTCTAAGTATTTCAGTTAAGTTCGATGCGTTCTTCTTAAAGGTTGTTGCAGGGACACCATCAATGCCTTCTGAGTTGGAAATTTTTAGTTCTTTTATTGCATTAGTTACTTCATGTTGTGAGACAGAACTGATGTACATTGACCCTCTACAAGCACTTATTTGATATTAATTGTCTTGGGTGCTCTTATGTAAGTTTGACTGTATCATATTATCAGAAACACCTTTGAAAAAATTGCTAAATGTGTTGGCAACTTTTAAGGGGTTGTTTCTTTTTGACAGTGTTATATTTTTCAGGATGGTCTGTTCATCAGATTCTTTTTTTATAATGATCCACATGAACTTCACTGTGTTAGATGAATTACAAATGTATTCCTCATTATGCAATATTTTTGCTGCTCCGATTACTTTTTATTAGTATTTTGGAGTATTTTTTATAGTATACATGTATTTCAAGTGAGGAATTTTTTTTTATTTATATATTTCATGAAGCAATCTTTTCTTCTGGGATGAAAACCTTGCCCCTTTTGATCAAGCTATTTTTTCTAGCATTCCCCCTTATGGTTACAGTTTTCAGTGGGAATGCAGTTTGAAAGAAATGGGTTAATGTATCAATTATGGCGCTGAATTTGTCATTTATGTTGTTCATTTTGTAAACCTGTGATCATTTTTCATTCAATGATAAGCTGTTTAAGTAGTTTACATTATCCTAATTATACTTTGTACATGAGGTTCTTAAGGACATGATGTTAATAATACCACCTTTCATTTTTACATTTAGTATTTGAGCAAGATGGTCATTAAAAGCTGCATTGAAAATTTTTAGTGAAGTGTTATCTACACTTTTCTCAACTAGAAAGTGATCTAAAGTTGTCTCACAAATTTCTGTTACTCAGCTAGCAGCTTTTATTTCAGCCATTAAATAGTAGGATGTTGCAAGGTTCAGAAGGTCCTCTCGGTTTCTACTGTCCGTGAGGAAATCAATATTGAAGTTGCCACAGATTATTAACTCACTATCCATTTTATTTACGTTATTTAGCAATGACTCAATTTTGTTTAAAAAAGTTCAAAATTTCCAAGTGGCGATCGGTAAGCTGTCTAACTACATACAACAGAATGACGCAACGTGTTCAACAGTCGTGACATCCTTGTTTAAGTTTCACATGGCCACAACAATTATCAGGAGGTACTGTGACTGTGTGTGTGTGTGTGTGTGTGTGTGTGAGTGTGAGTGTGTGTGTGTGTGTGTGTGTGTGAGAGAGAGAGAGAGAGAGAGAAGGGGGGCATTAGTTTTAGTTTTGAGAGACATCAAAGTATCTCAAGACTATGCATCACAAAAGAAAAGGAATTTTTGTCATGTGCTACTGCAGTGACATAGTTGACAAGCCAAAATAAATGCTGAGAGGCTCATTTATTTCCCTCAGTGTCCCTTCCTACGGAAAACGTAATTGTTCTCGATCAGTGAACCTCACAGAACTGTACAAATTACCAGAAATTACCAGCCAGTCACGCAAAATTTCATTACTACATATTTGCAATAATAGCAATAGCACCAATATTTACTTAAAATAACAGGAATAATAGGATTTGGGTTAGGGATGGGTTATGTACCGATTCCGATTCCACAATTCCAAGAATCGTGGGTTCTCTAGGCTTTCTTAGTATCCGAATAAAACTATTCCAATGTCTCAGGCATCAGTTCTTTGTGTGTGTTTTTACAGCAAGTTAGAATGTTAGTACAAGAGAAACAGGCTTCTCTCGTTTCCTGTAAGTCTTAGAAACAGAACAAGTGTAAAAATTTATGAACTTTTAATACCACGAGTACATTCTCGAAGCAAAAACTTTTTAAGAGTACTTTTTCTATAAATGCCCAGATTTTGGGTATTGAAAACTACTTTGGGCAAATTCCCAACAATTGCCTATTTATAAATGTCATGCTCGACTCACATCATTAGCGAAGACTGAGGCTAGGAGGATCACACCCTCCAATTGTGCTGCCTTTTTCTGTCCTCTTCCCCACATCCACCACCACCCCAATCTACACTCATTCTGCATTCACTCTTCCTTCTACTCAATCTCCCTCTCCCAATCCACTCTTCTATGCCACTGTGTACTGCACACATCTGACACTGCCTTTGACCAGAACAAGCTCACGGCTTCTAGGCACTTACCCCATGTGCCTGCTAGTGCCACCCCCCCACCCAGGTGTTATCGATCTTTCCCTAACCCTCCCTTACTCTTACTCTCCTCACCACCTTTCCCCCCCTCACCTACTCCACCAGATACAATCCCACATCTTAGCCAAGCTGCAGAGCTGTTACAATGTAATGAGTTGGGACAATGTATGCGAGTGTCATGTGTTCTACAGCTCTAAAGGACGATTCGTTGAAAAGCTAGCAACATTCTCAGTATTGTTAATGTGGTTACCGGTGACTCGGCACCTGAACTGTTCAGCGAGTTGTTACCTTTACTTCCTAAATTATGAAGTTAAGTACTGTCAGACAAACAGGTAAAAATCCAATGTGCAAGGGTAAACAGTCTCACTGACTTCATTTTCACAGTATGCTCAGTGTAACAAACAAGTTCTGTTAGATCAGAGATTAAGTGCTCTTTTGACATAAAAAGTAAGCCATATGACAATGTAATAAAAGTAAGAAATAAAAGAATAATAATTAATGTCATCTTCAACTTTTGTAGTCCTGTCTTCCTCAGTTGCGTGTAATATCACGGTATATTGATAATTTTTACTTATGGACCGTCGGACAGCACTAAAATAGTGTTTTATTCAGTTGCTGTCAGACGGTCCATAAGTAAAAATTATCAATATACCGTGATAATGTCTCTTAAGCTACTACAGAGCTGCAATCAGATGTGTCCGTCGACGACAAAAAGTTTAGTTTACTCTTCATGAAAAACTTAAGCAGCTAAAAAATACTGCCGCATCTTCAACAACTGTAAAACAAATCACAAATATTTCAACTGTGCGCAATCAATGGGGCTTGACAATGTATCATAAAATAAAATTTTCCTTTTTAGCAAATTATTAACTTTATTTTGGTGCCTGTGTACAATGTGTATTAACAGTGACATTCTTACTATACAAATACTGATTACCTAGTGTGTTACAAGTCACATAATGTAACAAGTCTCCTACTCTCTGGCACTTCTTGGCAGTTCACCACAAATATCATTTCCAACAGATCTTGCTTTATTCTTTGCTTCATCAGCAGTCAACGCCTCTTCAGGACTTGGCTCTAGAGGATTTCCGGAGGAGTCCAATTTTCCATTTTTGAAGTCCTCTACTATTTTCCTGCGATACACTGCATCAAACAGGTCACGGGCTGTGAACTCCGACTGTATGACATCCGGAGCCGCATAAGACACGTAAGGTTTTAACTGTGAAAAACTGAATAGAGTTATCTTTCAACTTTCTTTGTAATGTTTTTTTAAATTATACTAGTTTTTGGAATTTAGTAGTTACTGTAACATAGCTTTAAAAAGATGACTCACTATTTTCACACATCAATAAATCGTCAGTTCCGACAGTTAATAATGTAAAACAGGTCTTACTTAGCTAAACGGTGAGAGTTGTAAAAAACTAAATAATGAAAAAAAAAATTATGCTAAAACTCAATCACTAATATTTAGCATACTTTACAGACTATAAGATGCACTTTTTTCTTTGAAAAATTGCCTCCAAAATTGAGGTGTGTGTGATGCTCGGAATGAATGTAAAAATTTCCAGTGTTCGGTTTAAAATTCCCACCAGTCTTAAAAAATGGCCATATGTTTGATGTTGCGGAAAACTCATCTCTATCTGGCAACATTGTATCCAACTGGCAGCAGCAGTGCACTGATGTGATGAACATGTGTTTTGAGGATTCACAAGCTTGCTAACAGTGCCTCCCCCCCACCTCACCATCACAAACCGTGAACACTGTCTAGCCGATGGTGTGTCACTGCAGCAGATGGAGCTAGTGAACTTTAATTGAAAGTCAAGATTTTAAACATGGCTGCAACAGCAACTGTTGAAATTCTTCACGATAAAGGATGACAGCCAAATCAGTTGCAGGATAAAAATTTATTAAAATTCTTGACCAAGGTTTCAGTATATATAAATATACCTTCATCAGAAGTAAAAAATCCTGAACAGGAAGACACTTTCATTAGAAAAACCTTAGCATTGGAAGTGAGAAACACAAAATCTTAAGCAACAGTGAAATTACCAGAGTAATACAGGCACAAAATCTTTTAGTTACTTACTAAAATTACATCACGCAATGGAGAATAATAAAACACCTACGCTTAGAAGTCAGTTTAAGGTACACAAAAGTCAACACCCAATTCGCCCCATCGTTAACAGAATAAAGAGTCCACATCATAAATTAGCGAGATTCTTACACACTAAAATTAAAGAAGCCTTTGTTTTTGGAAACAACTATTCTGTTAAAAATAGTGCCGAGGTAATAAACAAGCTAAAATCGATAGAGATCACTTCTTCCTCTCGTTTGGTTTCTTTTGACGTCTTAAGTTTATACACTAATGTTCCAGTGGATATCACTCTTAAGATTATCGAAGATAACATTCGACAACATAGAACTTTAAGTGAGTTGCAATTGTCGGAACTTATGTCACTACTGCAGGTTGTACTAGATTACAATTACTTTCAGTTTAATGGCAAAATGTATGAGTAACCATTCGGCTTAGCCATGGGTTGCTCGTTAGCTGGTATCTTAGCTGACATCTTTGTGAATGCGTTAGAAGAAAAATTCTTCAAAAATAATCTTGCGTTGTGTAATATGATTCCCTTCTATGCTCGGTATGTTGATGACATACTCATAATATTTCAAGGGAGTGACCAAGATCTACAACAATTGTTTCATGTTTTTAAAAGTTTTCACGAGAAAATGAAATTCACAAAAGAGATACAAAATAATGAGAGAGAACTCCATTTCCTTGACTTGAAAGTTAAGTCATCTGGTAACACTATTAGCTTCGACATTTTTCGTAAAGAAACTTTTTGTGATAATATTATCCCAGTAGATTCTTGTCATCCTCAAACTCACAAAATCGCCTTTTTTCATTCTGCAGTTCATCGTGCTGTGAGCACATCTTTAGAACAGAATTCTTTAGAAAAAGAAATATCTTTATTAATATTAATGGCTACTAACAATGGATACAATCCTAAACTTATTGACCAAATTGTTAAGAAAAAAACAGCTGTAAAATGTTCAACTTTAGGAGATAACAGGGCGAAAAGAATGAGTGTAGTAACTTTATTTCTATTCCATTTTTGGGGAACGTTTCATATAAGATAAGAAGACTTTTACAGAAACAATACGGTTACAGAGTTGCCTTTTCCATAAATAATAGCCTGAAACAAAGAGTAATTCATACTATTGGAACACGGGAAGAACTCGGCACTAAATCCGGTGTATACAAAATTACTTTTAACGACTGCCCAAACTATTACATTTGACAGACAGGTAGACTCATTAAAGTAAGGTATAAAGAGCACATGCTAGGTAAAAATGGGGAAAACGTACATAATTCCACGTTTGCCGAACATCTATGGCTCTTACAGCATACGCCACGCGAACTGGACAATGTAGAGTTGCTTCATGAAGCGAATAAGGGTTATAAACTGGACTTACTCAAAGAATTAGAGATTTTCAAGCATCTGTCTCTAAAAGATGGTTTTGTTCTTAATGAACAGGTGCAGCTTAGAAACAAAAATTTTTTAGACAGTTTCAAACCTCTCCTTGCCTTAATGTAATACAGTGTGGCTGACTAGAAGTTAGTTTTCTTGCTTACTGATGCCGGTGAAATGCACTTTTCCTGTCTTGTTGGGATTTTACGTATTTTTAATGTTTGCTGTTTGTGATTTTCGATGTGTATGTGTGGTTAATTGACTAGTATGTTTCTATTCACAATGACAGATTGTTTCGTTTTATTGTAACATTTTGGTTATTTTCGCTAGTATGTATTTCATCACCTACGTTACGCGAGATTCTCGCGCATTACACTAGTGCCCTCTCTCGTTAGATGTGCTCTATAGTGCGAGCTTCATCTGTTTGACACTAGGACACAGGTAAATTGGTTCCATATTTTCTATTTTACATAAATGTTTTTAAATGGTCTGATATGTTTTATTTATTAAGACAGAAAGTTTGAATTAGCACAACTTTTAATAATTTTTGATGCGCTTATGTAGGTATGCATGGATTTTAATATGCGCGAGTGTCTGGCACATACCACAAGTGCCCCCTCTCGGCGAAACCATCTGCCCTAGTGCTTTCACTCTTGTCTCGATAGTTCATAGGCGAAGTACTGGTCATGTTGTACAAATGGAGAAGATGTGGCACGATTGTTTTGTTGATCTCCATTGCATGATGTAATTTTAGTAAGTAACTAAAAGATTTTGTGCCTGTATTACTCTGGTAATTTCACTGTTACTTAAGATTTTGTGTTTCTCACTTCCGATGCTAAGGTTTTTCTAATGAAAGTGTCTTCCTGTTAAGGATTTTTTACTTCTGATGAAGGTATATTTATATATACTGAAACCTTGGTCAAGAATTTTAATAAATTTTTATCCTGCAACTGATTTGGCTGTCATCCTTTATCGTGATTAATTGAAAGTGATTTGTGTTATCAGTAACAATATCTTTGTTAGTAACTATCTTTTGTAATGGAAAAAAAATAAAAGGTATTCATACATGTGGTTCCTGATGAGGGGCAGCAGCCTTTTCAGTAGTTGCAGGGGCAACAGTCTGGATGATTGACTGATCTGGCCTTGTAACATTAACCAAAACGGCCTTGCTGTGCTGGTACTGCGAACGGCTGAAAGCAAGGGGAAACTACAGCCGTAATTTTTCCCGAGGACATGCAGCTTTACTGTATGATTAAATGATGATGGCGTCCTCTTGGGTAAAATATTCCGGAGGTAAAATAGTCCCCCATTCGGATCTCCGGGCGGGGACTACTCAAGAGGACGTCGTTATCAGGAGAAAGAAAACTGGCATTCTACGGATCGGAGCGTGGAATGTCAGATCCCTTAATCGGGCAGGTAGGTTAGAAAATTTAAAAAGGGAAATGGATAGGTTAAAGTTAGATATAGTGGGAATTAGTGAAGTTCGGTGGCAGGAGGAACAAGACTTTTGGTCAGGTGATTACAGGGTTATAAATACAAAATCAAATAGGGGTAATGCAGGAGTAGGTTTAATAATGAATAAAAAAATAGGAGTGCGGGTTAGCTACTACAAACAGCATAGTGAACGCATTATTGTGGCCAAGATAGACACAAAGCCCATGCCTACTACAGTAGTACAAGTTTATATGCCAACTAGCTCTGCAGATGATGAAGAAATTGGTGAAATGTATGACGAGATAAAAGAAATTATTCAGGTAGTGAAGGGAGACGAAAATTTAATAGTCATGGGTGACTGGAATTCGTCAGTAGGAAAGGGGAGAGAAGGAAACATAGTAGGTGAATATGGATTGGGGGGAAGAAATGAAAGAGGAAGCCGCCTTGTAGAATTTTGCACAGAGCATAACTTAATCATAGCTAACACTTGGTTCAAGAATCATAAAAGAAGGTTGTATACCTGGAAGAATCCTGGAGATACTAATAGGTATCAGATAGATTATATAATGGTAAGACAGAGATTTAGGAACCAGGTTTTAAATTGTAAGACATTTCCAGGGGCAGATGTGGATTCTGACCACAATCTATTGGTTATGAACTGCAGATTGAAACTGAAGAAACTGCAAAAAGGTGGGAATTTAAGGAGATGGGACCTGGATAAAATGAAAAAAAACCAGAGGTTGTAGAGAGTTTCAGGGAGAGCATAAGGGAACAATTGACAGGAATGGGGGAAAGAAATACAGTAGAAGAAGAATGGGTAGCTCTGAGGGATGAAGTAGTGAAGGCAGCAGAGGATCAAGTAGGTAAAAAGACGAGGGCTAATAGAAATCCTTGGGTAACAGAAGAAATATTGAATTTAATTGAGGAAAGGAGAAAATATAAAAATGCAGTAAATGAAGCAGGCAAAAGGGAATACAAACGTCTCAAAAATGAGATCGACAGAAAGTGCAGAATGGCTAAGCAGGGATGGCTAGAGGACAAATGTAAGGATGTAGAGGCTTGTCTCACTAGGGGTAAGATAGATACTGCCTACAGGAAAATTAAAGAGACCTTTGGAGAGAAGAGAACCACTTGTATGAATATCAAGAGCTCAGATGGCAACCCAGTTCTAAGCAAAGAAGGGAAGGCAGAAAGGTGGAAGGAGTATATAGAGGGTTTATACAAGGGCGATGTACTTGAGGACAGTATTATGGAAATGGAAGAGGATGTAGATGAAGATGAAATGGGAGATAAGATACTGCGTGAAGAGTTTGACAGAGCACTGAAAGACCTGAGTCGAAACAAGGCCCCGGGAGTAGACAACATTCCATTAGAACTACTGATGGCCTTGGGAGAGCCAGTCATGACAAAACTCTACCATCTGGTGAGCAAGATGTATGAGACAGGCGAAATACCCACAGACTTCAAGAAGAATATAATAATTCCAATACCAAAGAAAGCAGGTGTTGACAGATGTGAAAATTACCGAACTATCAGTTTAATAAGTCACAGCTGCAAAATACTAACGCGAATTCTTTACAGACGAATGGAAAAACTAGTAGAAGCGGACCTCGGGGAAGATCAGTTTGGATTCCGTAGAAATGTTGGAACACGTGAGGCAATACTAACCTTACGACTTATCTTAGAAGAAAGATTAAGAAAAGGCAAACCTACGTTTCTAGCATTTGTAGACTTAGAGAAAGCTTTTGACAATGTTAACTGGAATACTCTCTTTCAAATTCTGAAGGTGGCAGGGGTAAAATACAGGGAGCGAAAGGCTATTTACAATTTGTACAGAAACCAGATGGCAGTTATAAGAGTCGAGGGACATGAAAGGGAAGCAGCAGTTGGGAAGGGAGTGAGACAGGGTTGTAGCCTCTCCCCGATGTTATTCAATCTGTATATTGAGCAAGCAGTAAAGGAAACAAAAGAATAATTCGGAGTAGGTATAAAAATTCATGGAGAAGAACTAAAAACTTTGAGGTTCGCCGATGACATTGTAATTCTGTCAGAGACAGCAAAGGACTTGGAAGAGCAGTTGAACGGAATGGACAGTGTCTTGAAAGGAGGATATAAGATGAACATCAACAAAAACAAAACGAGGATAATGGAATGTAGTCAAATTAAATCGGGTGATGCTGAGGGGATTAGATTAGGAAATGAGACACTTAAAGTAGTAAAGGAGTTTTGCTATTTAGGGAGTAAAATAACTGATGATGGTCGAAGTAGAGAGGATATAAAATGTAGACTGGCAATGGCAAGGAAATCGTTTCTGAAGAAGAGAAATTTGTTAACATCGAGTATAGATTTAAGTGTCAGGAAGTCGTTTCTGAAAGTATTTGTATGGAGTGTAGCCATGTATGGAAGTGAAACATGGACGATAAACAGTTTGGACAAGAAGAGAATAGAAGCTTTTGAAATGTGGTGCTACAGAAGAATGCTGAAGATAAGGTGGGTAGATCACGTAACTAATGAGGAGGTATTGAATAGGATTGGGGAGAAGAGAAGTTTGTGGCTCAACTTGACTAGAAGAAGGGATCGGTTGGTAGGACATGTTTTGAGGCATCAAGGGATCACAAATTTAGTATTGGAGGGCAGCGTGGAGGGTAAAAATCGTAGAGGGAGACCAAGAGATCAATACACTAAGCAGATTCAGAAGGATGTAGGTTGCAGTAGGTACTGGGAGATGAAGAAGCTTGCACAGGATAGAGCAGCATGGAGAGCTGCATCAAACCAGTCTCAGGACTGAAGACCACAACAACAACAACAACATTCATACCCTGTGGGCTATTAATTGAAAGTAAGAGCACATGCAGAAGAACAGGGAAACAGAGCATCTCAGTAACATTTCAGGCCTCTACCAACAGGGGGGAAAAATTGCAATTGGTGAGTTGGTAAAGATTTGAGAAAAATGAGGAGGACTATACGTGCATATAGAGGAGTGAATGCAAAATGATCATAACAAGGAGATAACGTACTGAAATGGATTCAAGGACACCGTCAAAACGGCACTGGAATTAATACAAAAATGATTCAAATACATGCTCATAGGCTAGCGCTACAGTGGAACATCACAGATTTTATGGGTAGAGTTGGTTCGTGCTACAGTTTTACAAAGCATCATGGACTTACCATGCGAACCAAAATCTCTCACAAAATACCACAAGAGTATGAAGAGAAAATATTGTCTTCACATCGCCATATTATTCCACATTGGGGAGGGGTGGGGATGAACAGTGTGGAACTAAGCCAAAGCGAAAATGGGTGAAATTCCTCTGACATCTAATGTGCCACGTAACAACTGTTGCTATGAAAGGTGCTAACTAGAACTACAAAAACAAGTGGTCATGAAAAAATGCACTACACTGTTGGCCTTTCATGTTGTGCCGATGGTACTAAACTTAATGCAATGATTTTTTCAAGTGCAAAACAATACTAAGACCATCTGAAATACTGCCAGATGGTGGTGTTCACAAACATAACAAGAGTTGGATGGACGAGGTTAGTATGAAATTACAGATTAACAGAGGGTGGGAGAGAAGGAATGGCGCTTTACTAAAGAAGAGTTCTCTCCTTGTTCTAGATCACTTAAGTAGACACTTGAAAAATTCTGTGAAAGAGAAACTGAGACAGGGAAATACAAAGATTGCTGTTATTCTAGGAGAACTTACTTTACAACTGCAACCTCTTGATGTCTTGATAAATAAACCACTTGAAGTGTACATGAGAGAGGAATGGAACAAATGAATGATAAATGAAACCGAACATGAATTATTCCAAAAGGATCCTTAAAAAGACCTACAATCAAGTTTTTAGTGGACAAAACAGTCATTGTTTAGAGTGAGAGAAGACATTACTGTTAAATCCTTCAAAAAGAGCAGCATGACGGCAGTGAAGGTCATCTTGTATGAAAAGGACAAGGATGGCAATGAAGAAGAAGAAGAAAAAAGGCAGATTATTTTCAGGGATTTTAAAAGTCAGTTCAGTTTTATGAACTGAGAATTTTTTTAGTCTGGCTTTGCAATCTAATAATAAAAATAGAAAAAATGTTATTTTCTACAAAAGGAGTCCCTAATTTCTTATAGTCTGTAAAATATGGAATTTCAGAAACTGTCTTTCACATTAACACAGTTCCAGGTCTCAGCAGGGCGGCGGGGGGAGGGGGGGGAGGGGGGGGGTTATCAGCCTTGACAGCAAATGCAAAGCAAGGGGCTAAAAATATATGATATTAGTACATAATGATGGGCACCTACCCTACCTAAAGAATGTCTTGATATTTAATGTAACAGTGTAACAATATAGAACATGTAAAATGTGCACTTTCATGGCCGGAATGTCACAATTAATAAAATGCTCCAGGCTATTATACTGTGGTCAAGTAGATTTCACCTTAAAATGCAATGTTTCGTCCTCACTTGAACATGACATTTTCAATGGGTATCGAAGGTCCAATTCACAGCATGGCCTCGCTACTGACTACAGCAAAATTCCACTTCCGCATGCTTCCGCGCAGTCGCGTAATGTCATGTTTCGAACATGCGAGTGCTCCTGGCCATTGTTCACAGCCATCATCATCCTCTGCAGCTATCACCCCATAGTGGAAGACATACACATCTTCCTCAGCACAAGGATCCAGATGTCATTCAATTTCATGCCCTCTTTCCTATTGAAAGTCCTAGGGCTCTGGAAACCAAACAGGAAACCAAATATTTGATTCCGGTACGCAGATGATTGTTTTGTGGTGACATGGCAGGGAGGAACTGGATCATTTTCACAAACATCTGACGGGGATCAATCCAAAGATCAAGTTTACCATGGAGGAGGAGGCAGGCAGGCAGAAGATTGAATTTTCCTGATGTGCTGACTTCAAAGAAAGAAGATGGTAGCTTGGGCCACACAGTTTGCCAAAAACCAACGCACAAAGAACGTTACCTACACCGGGATTTGAACCACCACTCACAATAAAATTGAGGCAACATTAAAACATTGGCAGATAGAGCAAGGAAAATCTGCGAACCAGAGCCACTTGATGCTGAATTAAAACATCTCACCAATGTATTGCTCAAGAATGGTTGTTCTTTCACTGAGGTGAAAAGAGCATTAAGACCAGCACATAGAAATCATAGCAATGCTAAAGTTCCAGTGAAGAAAGTTACTGACCACACAGGAAAAATCTTGAAAAAGCGTAACATCACCATAATCTACAAACCCACCTGGAAGATATAAGAACACCTAAAATCAGCCAAGGATGCTTGCCAACCACTGGAAAAAGCAGGAATTTATAGGATTCCATGTAGCTGTGAGGAGGCATACATGGGGATTACAAAAAAAACAGTCAAAA
Organism: Schistocerca nitens; assembly: GCF_023898315.1. Classification (NCBI taxonomy): domain Eukaryota; kingdom Metazoa; phylum Arthropoda; class Insecta; order Orthoptera; family Acrididae; genus Schistocerca; species Schistocerca nitens. The sequence continues at coordinate 17,655,298 of NC_064618.1, read as the reverse complement.
AACAATTAGAACAACATATGGGCAATTGCAGAAGAGGGGAGACTGACAGATCAGCTGTTGTGGAACATGTTCTGCAGCCAGGAGACAACCACATTCAAAATGCGATGTCACGCCACTGTGCCGAAGTAGAATTTTGCTGTAATCAGTAGTGAGTCAGGGTGTGAATCGGACATTCAAAGAAGCTACTATCTCCATTGAAAATGCCCTCCGGGGACAAAATGTTAGATTTTAAGGTGCAATCCATTCAAACGTGGAATAACAGCCTGGAACATATTAGTAACGCAGAACATAAAATCAACAGACAGTACATATTGATACCCCAATAATATTTCATGTATACGGAATCTCTTAAATACATAATACAAGCTTGTAACATGAAAATTCCTGGCAGATTAACTCTGTGCCGGACCGAGACGAACTCGGGACCTTTGTGTCCGCAACAGGCACTCTACCAACTGAGATATTCAAGATAGGAGATGAAGTACTGACAGAAGTAAAGCTGCGAGGATGGCTTGTGAGTCACAACTCAGTTGGTAGAGCACTTGCCCATGAAAGCAAAGGTCTTGTGTCCGAGTCTCGATCCAGCACACAGTTTTAATCTGCAAGAAAGTTTCATACCAGTGCACATGTTGTTGTTGTTGTTGTTGTGGTGTTCAGTACTGAGACTGGTTTGATGCAGCTCTCCATACTACTCTATCCTGTGCAAGCTGCTTCATCTCCCAGTACCTACTGCAACCTACATCCTTCTGAATCTGCTTAGTGTATTGATCTCTTGGTCTCCCTCTACGATTTTTACCCTCCACGCTGCCATCCAATGCTAAATTTGTGATCCCTTGATGCCTCAAAACATGTCCTACCAACCGATCCCTTCTTCTAGTCAAGTTGTGCCACAAACTTCTCTTCTCCCCAATCCTATTCAATACCTCCTCATTAGTTACGTGATCTACCCACCTGATCTTCAGCATTCTTCTGCAGCACCACATTTCGAAAGCTTCTATTCTCTTCTTGTCCAAACTGGTTATCGTCCATGTTCCACTTCCATACATGGCTACACTCCATACAAATACTTTCAGAAACGACTTCCTGACACTTAAATCTATCCTAGATGTTAACAAATTTCTCTTCTTCAGAAACACTTTTCTTGCCATTGCCAGTCTACATTTTATATCCTCTCTACTTCGACCATCATCAGTTATTTTACTCCCTAAACAGCAAAACTCCTTTACTACTTTAAGTGTCTCATTTCCTAATCTAATCCCCTCAGCATCACCCGATTTAATTTGACTACATTCCATTATCCTCGTTTTGCTTTTGTTGATGTTCATCTTATATCCTCCTTTCAAGACACTGTCCATTCCGTTCAACTGCTCTTCCAAGTCCTTTGCTGTCTCTGACAGAATTACAATGTCATCGGCGAACCTCAAAGTTTTTAGTTCTTCTCCATGAATTTTAATACCTACTCCGAATTTTTCTTTTGTTTCCTTTACTGCTTGCTCAATATACAGATTGAATAACATCGGGGAGAGGCTACAACCCTGTCTCACTCCTTTCCCAACCACTGCTTCCCTTTCATGCCCCTCGACTCTTATAACTGCCATCTGGTTTCTGTACAAATTGTAAATAGCCTTTCGCTTCTTGTATTTTACCCCTGCCACCTTCAGAATTTGAAAGAGAGTATTCCAGTTAACATTGTCAAAAGCTTTCTCCACGTCTACAAATGCTAGAAACGTAGGTTTGCCTTTTCTTAATCTTTCTTCTAAGGTAAGTCGTAAGGTTAGTATTGCCTCACGTGCTCCAACATCTTCTAATAATTTCCGGGTATGCAGCCGGATCCCGTCGACATTCTGCCACGATATTTCGGCCCAGAGGCGTCCGGCCATCATCAGGTGAGTACACAACTACTGAACAGCCCAGGTGTAGTCGCGGTATTTATGCCGAATCTCGAAATTATGCCGAAATATCGTGGCAGAATGTCGACGGGATCCGGCTGCATACCCGGAAATTATTAGAAGATGAAATACGCCGGGAAAATTTCGGAAGTCACGTGTTCCAACATTTCTACGGAATCCAAACTGATCTTCCCCAAGGTCCGCTTCTACCAGTTTTTCCATTCGTCTGTAAAGAATTCGCGTTAGTATTTTGCAGCCGTGACTTATTAAACTGATAGTTCGGTAATTTTCACATCTGTCAACACCTGCTTTCTTTGGGATTGGAATTATTATATTCTTCTTGAAGTCTGAGGGTATTTCGCCTGTCTCATACATCTTGCTCACCAGATGGTAGAGTTTTGTCATGACTGGCTCTCCCAAGGCCATCAGTAGTTCTAATGGAATGTTGTCTACTCCCGGGGCCTTGTTTCGACTCAGGTCTTTCAGTGCTCTGTCAAACTCTTCACGCAGTATCTTATCTCCCATTTCATCTTCATCTACATCCTCTTCCATTTCCATAATATTGTCCTCAAGTACATCACCCTTGTATAAACCCTCTATATACTCCTTCCACCTTTCTGCCTTCCCTTCTTTGCTTGGATTTGAGTTGCCATCTGAGCTCTTGATATTCATACAAGTGGTTCTCTTCTCTCCAAAGGTCTCTTTAATTTATCTGTAGGCAGTATCTATCTTACCCCTAGTGAGACAAGCCTCTACATCCTTACATTTGTCCTCTAGTCAACCCTGCTTAGCCATTTTGCACTTCCTGTCAATCTCATTTTTGAGACGTTTGTATTCCTTTTTGCCTGCTTCATTTACTGCATTTTTATATTTTCTCCTTTCATCAATTAAATTCAATATTTCTTCTGTTACCCAAGGATTTCTATTAGCCCTCGTCTTTTTACCTACTTGATCCTCTGCTGCCTTTACTTCATCCCTCAGGGCTACCCATTCTTCTTCTACTGTATTTCTTTCCCCCATTCCTGTCAATTGTTCCTTTATGCTCTTCCTGAAACTCTCTACAACCTCTGGTTTTTTCAGTTTATCCAGGGCCCATCTCCTTAAATTCCCACCTTTTTGCAGTTTCTTCAGTTTCAATCTGCAGTTCATAACCAATAGATTGTGGTCAGAATCCACATCTGCCCCTGGAAATGTCTTACAATTTAAAACCTGTTTCCTAAATCTCTGTCTTACCATTATATAATCTATCTGATACCTTTTAGTATCTCCAGGATTCTTCCAGGTATACAACCTTCTTTTATGATTCTTGAACCAAGTGTTAGCTATGATTAAGTTATGCTCTGTGCAAAATTCTACAAGGCGGTTTCCTCTTTCATTTCTTCCCCCCAATCCATATTCACCTACTATGTTTCCTTCTCTCCCTTTTCCTACTGACGAATTCCAGTCACCCATGACTATTAAATTTTCGTCTCCCTTCACTACCTGAATAATTTCATTTATTTTGTCATACATTTCATCAATTTCTTCATCATCTGCAGAGCTAGTTGGCACATAAACTTGTACTACTGTAGTAGGCATGGGCTTTGTGTCTGTCTTGGCCACAATAATGCGTTCAGTATGCTGTTTGTAGTAGCTAACCCGCACTCCTATTTTTTTATTCATTATTAAACCTACTCCTGCATTACCCCTATTTGATTTTGTATTTATAACCCTGTAATCACCTGACCAAAAATCTTGTTCCTCCTGCCTCCGAACTTCACTAATTCCCACTATATCTAACTTTAACCTATCCATTTCCCTTTTTAAATTTTCTAACCTACCTGCCCGATTAAGGGATCTGACATTCCACGCTCCGATCCGTAGAATGCCAGTTTTCTTTCTCCTGATAACGACGTCCTCTTGAGTAGTCCCCGCCCGGAGATCCGAATGGGGGACTATTTTACCTCCGGAATATTTTACCCAAGAGGACGCCATCATCATTTAATCATACAGTAAAGCTGCATGTCCTCGGGAAAAATTACGGCTGTAGTTTCCCCTTGCTTTCAGCCGTTCGCAGTACCAGCACAGCAAGGCCGTTTTGGTTAATGTTACAAGGCCAGATCAGTCAATCATCTAGACTGTTGCCCCTGCAACTACTGAAAAGGCTGCTGCCCCTCTTCAGGAACCACATGTGTGTCTGGCCTCTCAACAGATACCCCTCCGTTGTGGTTGCACCTACGGTACGGCCATCTGTATCGCTGAGGCACGAAAGCCTCCCCACCAACGGCAAGGTCCATGGTTCAGTGCACATGCTGCAGCTTAAAACAAGTTACACAGAATAAATTTTCTTATTATCACACACAGCATTTAATTACTTAATGTTCGGAACTGATTTAAGCACATTCACAAATAACTGTCACCATAGGGCACAGAGAGAGAATAAGAAATGTGTTTTCTGTCTCTCATGTTTATCAGTTGCAACAGACTTAATTTTTTTATATTTTATCTATAATGTACATAAGTCATTGATACATTTATGAAACAGCTGACTCCCTATTGATAGTCTGTTTCTGATAGTACAGCAGAGGAAATAGGATCTCGACATTAAGGAGTTACTTGCCACAGTTGCGCAAATAATTCCACTGCAAGATTTGTGAGAACCAGCCTATGAAGAAAATGAGACAAGAAGAGAAGAGATCTGCCACTGTATTTCAGCACTTTTACATTTACTATGGATCTGGACTGCATCATTTGATTTGTTCAAGCCCAGAAATCATATATTTTGTTTCCACATAGACGGGGATCATAAACGATACATAATAACTACAAATATTTTGATAGATATAAGTAATTGAAACATACAACATAAACTTAGATAGTGTAACAATAATGGAAATTCCTTAATGGAATAATATGTAAAAAGGCAACCACTCAACAGAATACAGCACTAAACTAGCTTTCAAGTTCTTTAGCATATGCACCCTCTATCTCTACCTCTACACCTCTCCCCCCCCCCCCCCCCCACCCCACCTCTCTCTCTCTCTCTCTCTCTCTCTCTCTCTCTCTCTCTCTCTCTCTCTCTCACACACACACACACACACACACACACACACACACACACACCAACAAACAAACCAACAAACAAAACAAACAAACTACCACCACCACCAGCAGCAGCAGCTGTTGAGTGTTTCCATGAACCACACATTACTCAACTGTAGATGAGTGGTTGCCTTTATTTTATGTATTAAACTTAGACAGCACATAATAAATAAATAAATATGTAGCACTGTAACATATTTCCATGTATTCCCTCACAGAGTAAATACAATACAACTATAGGGATTGTTCAAATGACTGTGTCCTGAATAGCTAAACCTATATGGAATAGACCATTCTGATTCACTCTGATATTTGTATGAAAGTCAAGTTTGGTTTTATGGTCATGGACATCACTGATCGTCTTAAATGCTGTGAAGGCAAGTTTATGTGACTCCCTTATTTCACTTCCAACTATTATTCTAATCATCTTCTTTCGGATTTTGAACGTACTTAATGCTGCTGGAGTAACGGTTTCACAGCTCTTACGACATAACAACCTTGACTCAACTTCCCATTAACGTAATCTGTGTATCTAACATGATTGACCCACAGACATGTCATGTCAAAATTATTGGCAATTTAAGAAGGAAGATGAAGGTTTAATGTCCCAGTGAAGCTGACTTCATAAGTGTCAGAACACATGCTCTGAGAAACAAAGCCAGAACCACACCCAGCATTTGAATTAAGCCATTTAGGAAAATCACTGGAAACCCAAATCTGTATAGGTCAACAAATCTGAATGCTGCTTCTTTTGAAACAGGAATCCAGGAACCTAAAGATTCTGCCACAAGGGTAAGTCTAGCCTGTCAAAAAGAATTTACAAGCCATGGAGGATAATTGGACAGTACGAAGAATTGATAAGCTACGAACAAAAACTGCAAACAGGGAGGGACAACACCCCGCAAACCGAAGGTGAAAAATTGGAATGTAAAACTAGTACAGCAGAATACTTTATATCTGCAGAAGGACCGATAAACATGTCTGTTATAGAACCAGCGGGAGTCACTATTCATGTATCCAAGTGAAATCAGCAAAGCTTTACAAAATAGGATGTAAAAACAAAATCAAAAGTAGAAACGACAAATGGAAGACTTAAAATCTGACAGGAAAGCTCTGGAAAAGTTGAGTTTAAGTGTAAAAGACACAATATGCAAAATGCTAGTGTGACTGAATCTAGAGTTTGGATTCCTTATCAAGTAGGATGGTCTGCACATATGTAACAAATTCAGAGGTACACAAGTGGAATCCTAGCATGTCAGTACAGCCCATACAAAGTATTACAGGTGCTCAAAGAACTTAAATGAAATCTTAGAAAAAATTTAGGGAACTCATGTTAGCTGAAGTGAGAGCAACAATTCCACTGCTTGCTTAGAGATAAGAAGAATAATTAATTAACTGATTGATTGATTAACTGAGAGAGTATGGGACCAAATGATAAGGTCATCAGTCCCACAATTATAAAGTGGGTTACAGAAGAATGAGGGTCTGCTAAAAGTGGACAGATTCAGTCAGAGTAGTCAAACTATAAAAGAATGAACATTAAACACACACAGTAAAAGCATAAAAGGTAAGACCAAATCTAAAAACTGGAAAAAAGGAGGGTAGTCATGGGCTCACAGACCGCGAAGACTGCAAAAGGAGTCCCAACCACAACCAACCCACCCCTGCTCCAAGACTAAAGGAGAACCTGGAAATAAAAACCACTTTCACAGAGGAAACCGAGGACCAGGTCAGTCATCTGTGGATTGTCTGCTAATATTAAATTTAAGAAAGCAGGAAGACCATACTTAGCATGAAGGGTCGAAAGAAGGGGGACATTCCACCAATATGTGCGATATCGTCTGTCTGGCACCACAACAACATTGTGGGGATGGATCATTACGTAGGAGGAAACATTGGGTGAGCCGGGTATGGTTAACGCGTAAGCGGCATAAAACAGTGGACTCCTTCCGAGGGGGGCAGAAATAAGTGCCCCAAGTTGCAGTAGACTCCTTGATTGTGCGAAGTTTATTACTAGGACCAGTAGCGCTCCAGATGGCATTCCACTGTTTGGCAAAAAGAGATTTGACATAGATCCACATATCTGCAGCTTGAATCAAAGGAAATGGGGTAAGTATCTGTTTCTCTAGCCAAACGGTCAGCCAATTCATTCCCTGGGATTCCCACATGGCTTGGGAACCAGAGAAAGATGACTGAACAGGCGGCACACTCAAGGGCAGAGACCAAGGGGTGACGAGAGTAGCATCGATCGATAGCCTGCAAGCTGCTCATTGAATCATAACAAATTAAAACACTATGGAGGGAGGCCTGAGAAACAAAAAGGAGGGGCCTGTGAATGGCTAGAAGCTCTGCTGTAAATACCCTACATGATCCTGGCAACAAATGGTGCTAGAAGCCGGTAGGAGACGTGTAAGCGTATTCCATCGTATCAGTAGTCTTAGAACCATCAGTGTAAAAGATGGTGGCACCCCGGAACTCTGCAAGGATGTCACAGACAGGATGCCGGTAAACCATAGGAGCAACAGGGACCTTGGGACCCTGAAAGAGATTGGTCCTAATCAGTGGTCAAGGCGCCGTCCAAGGCGGGATATGGAAAAAAAAGACACCGGGTTGGTTGGTTGGTTGGCTGGTTTGAAGAGAGAGAATGGACCAAACTACTGGGTAATCAGACCTTGTTCATAATAAAACAATGCCACAAGGGTGAGAGTAAGACGGACGAAACACATAACACAAAACAAAAGGGAGGATAAGCCGCAAGCATGAAGGGAAACAAACGAATAATAAAAGGAACAAAAGAGGACAAGAAAACAAGAGAGGCACTAGAAACAGAAGGGAGTAAAACATGAAAGCAGATTACAGTGGCTGGCCACTCATGAGAATAAAAAGGGAAAGCCAACCACTCTGCAACACATTAAAACCTCCACCCTAAAAGCACTACAGTGGAGGATACAGAGGGACAAAGGACATGCGCTAAAACGTACACAGAAGTATAAAACCCACTCTCATGGACAAAACCTAAAACTAAAGCTGCTGTGGAGGCATTGCCGCCCAACACCGAAAGCAGGGTGCTTGGAAAGTTAAAAGTCCGCCGCAGAGTGGCTAAAAGTGGGCAGTCCAGCAAGAGGTGGACGACTGTCATTTGGGAGCCACAGCGACACTGAGGTGGGTCCTCACGACAGAGTAGGTAACCATGTGTTAGCCCATATAGTACTAGCGACAGAAAGTTGGCTGAAACCAGATGTAAACAGTAATGAAATCCTAAACTCAGATTGGAATGTATACCGCAGAGACAGGGTGGACAGTGAAGGGGAGGCACGTTTATAGCGATAAGAAGTGCAATAGTATCGAAGGAAATTGATGGAGATCCGAAATGTGAAATGATTTGGGTGAAGGTCACGGTTAAAGCAGGCTCAGACATGGTAATTGGATGTCTCTATAGGCCCCCTGGCTCAGCAGCTGTTGTGGCTGAGCACCTGAAGGGTAATTTGGAAAATATTTCGAGTAGATTTCCCCACCATGTTATAGTTCTGGGTGGAGATTTTAATTTGCCGGATATAGACTGGGAGACTCAAACGTTCATAACGGGTGGCAGGGACAAAGAATCCAGTGAAATTTTTTTAAGTGCTTTATCTGAAAACTACCTAGACCAGTTAAACAAAGAACCGACTCGTGGCGATAACATATTAGACCTTCTGGTGACAAACAGACCCGAACTATTTGAAATAGTTAACGCAGAACAGGGAATCAGCGATCATAAAGCGGTTACGGCATCGATGATTTCAGCCGTAAATAGAAATATTAAAAAAGGTAGGAAGATTTTTCTGTTAAGCAAAAGTGACGGAAAACTGCTGCGGAAGCAAAGGGAACTTCACAGCAAACATAAACAAAGCCTAAGCCTTGCAGACAAACAAAAATTACGCGAAGCGAAATGTAGTGTGAGGAGGGCTATGCGAGAGGCGTTCAATGACTTCGAAAGTAAAGTTCTATGTACTGACTTGGCAGAAAATCCTAAAAAATTTTGGTCTTATGTCAAAGTGGTAGGTGGATCAAAACAAAATGTCACAAAATGTCCAGACACTCTGTGACCAAAATGGTACTGAAACAGAGGATGACAGACTAAAGGCCGAAATACTAAATGTGTTTTTCCAAAGCTGTTTCACAGAGGAAGAGTGCACTGTAGTTCCTTCTCTAGATTGTCGCACAGATGACAAAATGGTAGATATCGAAATAGACGACAGATGGATAGAGAAACAATTAAAATCGCTCAAAAGAGGAAAGGCCGCTGGACCTGATGGGATACCAGTTCGACTTTACACAGAGTACGCGAAGGAACTTGCCCCCCTTCTTGCAGCGGTGTACCGTAGGTCTCTAGAAGAGCGTAGCGTTCCAAAGGATTGGAAAAGGGCACAGGTCATCCCCGTTTTCAAGAAGGGACGTCGAACAGATGTGCAGAACTATAGACCTATATCTCTGACGTCGATCAGTTGTAGAATTTTGGAGCACGTATTGGGTTCGAGTATAATGACTTTTCTGGAGACTAGAAATCTACTCTGTAGGAATCAGCATGGGTTTCGAAAAAAACGGTCGTGCGAAACCCAGCTCGCGCTATTCGTCCACGAGACTCGGAGGGCCATTGACACGGGTTCACAGGTAGATGCCGTGTTTCTTGACTTCCGCAAGGCGTTCGATACAGTTCCCCCACAGTCGTTTAATGAACAAAGTAAGAGCATATGGACTATCAGACCAATTGTGTGATTGGATTGAAGAGTTCCTAGATAACATAACGCAGCATGTCATTCTCAATGGAGAGAAGTCTTCCGAAGTAAGAGTGATTTCAGGTGTGCCGCAGGGTAGTGTCATAGGACCGTTGCTATTCACAATATACACTCCTGGAAATGGAAATAAGAACACCGTGAATTCATTGTCCCAGGAAGGGGAAACTTTATTGACACATTCCTGGGGTCAGATACATCACATGATCACACTGACAGAACCACAGGCACATAGACACAGGCAACAGAGCATGCACAATGTCGGCACTAGTACAGTGTATATCCACCTTTCGCAGCAATGCAGGCTGCTATTCTCCCATGGAGACGATCGTAGAGATGCTCGATGTAGTCCTGTGGAACGGCTTGCCATGCCATTTCCACCTGGCGCCTCAGTTGGACCAGCGTTCGTGCTGGACGTGCAGACCGCGTGAGACGACGCTTCATCCAGTCCCAAACATGCTCAATGGGGGACAGATCCGGAGATCTCGCTGGCCAGGGTAGTTGACTTACACCTTCTAGAGCACGTTGGGTGGCACGGGATACATGCGGACGTGCATTGTCCTGTTGGAACAGCAAGTTCCCTTGCCGGTCTAGGAATGGTAGAACGATGGGTTCGATGACGGTTTGGATGTACCGTGCACTATTCAGTGTCCCCTCGACGATCACCAGTGGTGTACGGCCAGTGTAGGAGATCGCTCCCCACACCATGATGCCGGGTGTTGGCCCTGTGTGCCTCGGTCGTATGCAGTCCTGATTGTGGCGCTCACCTGCACGGCGCCAAACACGCATACGACCATCATTGGCACCAAGGCAGAAACGACTCTCATCGCTGAAGACGGCACGTCTCCATTCGTCCCTCCATTCACGCCTGTCGCGACACCACTGGAGGCGGGCTGCACGATGTTGGGGCGTGAGCGGAAGACGGCCTAACGGTGTGCGGAACCGTAGCCCAGCTTCATGGAGACGGTTGCGAATGGTCCTCGCCGATACCCCAGGAGCAACAGTGTCCCTAATTTGCTGGGAAGTGGCGGTGCGGTCCCCTACGGCACTGCGTAGGATCCTACGGTCTTGGCGTGCATCCGTGCGTCGCTGCGGTCCGGTCCCAGGTCGACGGGCACGTGCACCTTCCGCCGACCACTGGCGACAACATCGATGTACTGTGGAGACCTCACGCCCCACGTGTTGAGCAATTCGGCGGTACATCCACCCGGCCTCCCGCATGCCCACTATACGCCCTCGCTCCAAGTCCGTCAACTGCACATACGGTTCACGTCCACGCTGTCGCGGCATGCTACCAGTGTTAAAGACTGCGATGGAGCTCCGTATGCCACGGCAAACTGGCTGACACTGAAGGCGGCGGTGCACAAATGCTGCGCAGCTAGCGCCATTCGACGGCCAACACCGCGGTTCCTGGTGTGTCCGCTGTGCCGTGCGTGTGATCAATGCTTGTACAGCCCTCTCGCAGTGTCCGGAGCAAGTATGGTGGGTCTGACACACCGGTGTCAATGTGTTCTGTTTTCCATTTCCAGGAGTGTACATGAATGACCTTGTGGATGACATCGGAAGTTCACTGAGGCTTTTTGCAGATGATGCTGTGGTGTATCGAGAAGTTGTAACAATGGAAAATTGTACTGAAATGCAGGAGGATCTGCAGCAAATTGACGCATGGTGCAGGGAATGGCAATTGAATCTCAATGTAGACAAGTGTAATGTGCTGCGAATACATAGAAAGATAGATCCCTTATCATTTAGCTACAAAATAGCAGGTCAGCAACTGGAAGCAGTTAATTCCATAAATTATCTGGGAGTACGCATTAGGAGTGATTTAAAATGTAATGATCATATAAAGTTGGAAGAATCCTAAGGAAATGCAATCCGAAAACAAAGGAAGTAGGTTACAGTACGCTTGTTCGCTCACTGCTTGAATACTGCTCAGCAGTGTGGGATCCGTACCAGATAGGGTTGATAGAAGAGATAGAGAAGATCCAACGGAGAGCAGCGCGCTTCGTTACAGGATCATTTAGTAATCGCGAAAGCATTACGGAGATGATGGATACACTCCAGTGGAAGACTCTGCGGGTGAGACACTCAGTAGCTCGGTATGGTCTTTTGTTAAAGTTTCGAGAACATACCTTCACCGAAGAGTCAAGCAGTATATTGCTCCCTCCTACGTATATCTCGCGAAGAGACCATGAGGATAAAATCAGAGAGATTAGAGCCCACACAGAAGCATACCAACAATCCTTCTTTCCACGAACGATACGAGACTGGAATAGAAGGGAGAACCGATGTACTCAGGGTACCCTCCGCCACACACCGTCAGGTGGCTTGCGGAGTATGGATGTGGATGTGGATGTAGATGTAGATGTATGGCCAATGCGGAGCCGGCAGAGGACAACTGAATCCCTGCAGGAGGCCTGCATGGAAGACTTCTACACAGTCAAAGTCTCCTTAATGACACGCAGTTTGTTGTGTGTGCTGTTATGCCATTCCATCTCCCAAAGCCAGAAAACCCTGCGGTGTAAGAAAGAATGCTGGTCAGCTTCGGAGACGCCTATCTCCAGAAGCAGTTTCCACGTCGCCTGTTTGGCCAGTCTGTCGGCAAGTTCGTTGCCGGGCATTCAGATATGTCCTGGGGTCCACACAAACACCACGGAATTGCTGGACTGTTCCAGGGCACAGATGGACTCCTGAATGGACGCTACCAGAGGGTGGCGAGGGTAGCACTGGTCGATAGCTTGTAGGCTGCTCAATGAGTCAGTACACAGGAGAAATGACTCGCCAGGGCAAGAGCAGACGTACTCGAGAGCACGAGATATAGCCGCCAGCTCTGCAGTGAAAACACTGTAGCCAACTAGCAAGGAGTGCTGCATATGCGAAGCCTACGTGACCATCAGCCATTGAGCCGTCACTGTAAATCACTTCAGAGCCCCAGAACACGTCAAGAATCGAGAGGAAGTAACAGCAGAGAGTGACAGGGTTAACGGAGTCCTTAGGGCCATGTAAAAGGTCCAGATGAAGCTGCAGCCGAGGCGTACACTATGGAGGTGCACGTAAACGGACCGCAAGTAGAGGTGATAAAGGGAAGGACTCCAGATCGGAGAGAAGGGTCCGCACACGAACCGCAATCATTAGCCCTGATCTGGGCGCCGATGGGGGAGATGTGCAGTCGGGAAAAGGAGATGGTAATTCAGATGCTCAGGGGAACTATGAATGTGTGCTGTGTAACTGGCGAGCAGTTGCGCACATCTGATCTGCAGTGGAGGGACACCAGCCTCCACCAGTATGCTAGTCACCGGACTCATCCTAAAAGCTCCTATCGCTAATCGAACCCCACAGTGGTGCACAGGATCAAGTAAATGCAATGCTGAAGGCACGCTGCCGAACCATAAACCACACGCCCAGAGTCAACTTGGGATTGGACAAGCCCCTGGCAGAATCCACCCTGACATGGAGCCAGCAAGCAACGTGACTTCAGGACCCAACCCAACCGTCGACATACCATACGTTCCAGCAGCTTACAAAGAACGTTGGTGAGGCTGATTGGCCAATAGCTATCCACATCAAGCAGGTTTTTACCAGGTTTGAGCACCGGAATGATGGTGCTCTCCTGCCATTGCAATGAAAAGACACCATCGCACCAGATCCGGTTGAAGATGACGAGAAGATGTCGCTTGTAGTCAGATTAGAGATGTTTAACCATCTGGCTGTGGATGCGATAGGGCCCAGGAGCTGTGTCGGGGCAATGTGCAAGGGCACTGAGGAGCTCCCACTCAGTAAATGGGGCGTTATAGGATTCACTGCACTGTGTAGTGAATGAGAGGATGTTCCCTTCCAGCCCCTGTGAGTGCAAAAGGCTGGGGGTAATTCTCTGACGCAGAGGCTCAAGCAAAGTGCTCGGCAATCGCGTTTGCGTCGGTACATATCTCGCCATTTATGCTAACACCGGGGACAGCTGTTGGGGCCTGGTACCCGAAAAGACATTTGATCTTTGCCCAGACTTGGGAAGGTAATGTGAGGAACCCAATGGTGGAGACATATCTCTCCCAACACTCCTTCTCCCATTGGTTGATAAGGTAGCGAACAAGGGCACGGAGCCGTTTAAAAGCTATGAGGTGTTCCAGGGAAGGGTGCCGCTTATGCCGCAGTAGAGCTCGCCGACGCTCCTTAATTGCTTCAACGACTCCCAGTGGCCACCAAGGATCTACCTTATGCCTTGCGCACTCTACAGAGCGAGGGATCGTGTTTTCTGCCGCAGAAACAATTGTGCTAGTCACCTGCTCAACCATCACATTGATGTTATCGTGTGGGGGAGATTCGGCGGTGACAGCAGAGGTGAAAGTTCCCCAGTCCGCCTTGCTCAAAGCCTATTTAGGCAGGAGTCCGTGTGCCTGACGCTGGGGCCGTGACAGGAAGATGGGGCAGTGGTCACTAGCACACAGGTTGTCATGTGCTATCCAGTGGATAGATGGGAGAAGTCCTGGGCTGCAAATTGATAAATCAATGGCCGAGTAACTACCATGTGCCACACTGAAATGCCTGGCGGCACCAGTATTTAAGAGGTACAGGTCGAATTGCGTCAGTAAAGTTTCGGCATCTCTGCCTCGGCCAGTAAGCATGGTACCACCCCAGAAGGGGTTATGGGCATTAAAATCTCCCAGAAGTAGGAAAGGTTTAGGGAGTTGATCAATCAGTGCAGCTAATACATTCAGGGGTACTGCACCATCTGGAGGAAGATATACATTGCAGACAGTTATTTCCAGCATCGTCCTTATTCTGACAGCCACAGCTTCAAGAGGGGTTTGAAGGGGCACATGTTCACTACAGACCGAGTTTAGGACATAAACGCAAACTCCATCTGACACTTTATTATAGTCGCTACGGTTCCTGTAATGTCCCTCATACCTGCGGCGTGCAGGGGTCTACATTGCTGTGAACTAGGGTTCCTGGAGGGCAATGCAGATAGCAGGTGTAAAGCTTAATAGTTGCCGTAGCTCAGCCAGGCAGTGGAAAAAACCGCCGCAATTCCACTGGAGGATGACGTCGTGAGACTGGGAAGGCACGGAACAGTCAATGAGGCAGTTTACGCCTCAGAGTCACCTGTTGCCACCGATTTATTGCCTGAGCAATCTATATCCATTGTGTCTGAGGGTCTGGCGAGATCTAGGTCCTCAGCAGACGCCAAAATCTGAACCCCATCCTCAGCCGCAGAGCTTGTAGGTAGCGGTGGTGTGGGTGCCACCGCGATATCCTTGGTCTTAGGGGTTTTCTTTTGGATTTCTCTCACTGCTCCTTTGGTTTCCCTGGCTGGGAAGACTTCACTGGCTCAGTCTCTGGGACTCAGGATGAGCATGAAGCCACACGACCAGCTGCTTTTGGGCTCTTCAGCCACTAGTGGCTGTCGTCTCTCCCACTACAAGAAACCTGGGAAGGGAGTGACCCAAGGAACACCTTCCCAGAGAGAGAAGCTGAAGACAACTTATGCTTTTCCAGCTTAGAAGTAGGGACAGACGTCCCCAATGGTTTGGGGGGGGGGGGGGGTTGCTCCTGAAGTAGGTGGTGCAGGAGCAACAGGGAGGGAAATGTCCCCACCATCAATGAGGCAGGTGTAGTCTTCCGGCTCTGAGGGGTGACATGGGTTGGCGGAGCTGATGGTGCCAAAATTGTTGTAGTGGCAGCGTAAGACTATGTCATATGCACAGGATGCAGGCGATCAAATTGTCTCTTAGCCTTGGTGTAGGTCAGTCTGTCCAGGATATTGTACTCCATGATTTTCCTTTCTTTCTGGCGAGTCTGCAGTCAGGCGAGCAAGGCGAATGGTGCTCTCCGCAGCTGACACAGATGGGAGGTGGGGCACATGGAGTATTGGGATGTGATGTGCATCCGCAATCTCGGCATGTGACGCTTGAAGTACAGCGGGAAGACGTGGCCGGACTCCCAGCACTTAAGGCACTGCATCGGGGGAGGGATGTAGGGCTTTACATCACACTGGTAGACCGTCACCTTGACCTTCTCGGGTCATGTATCACCCTCAAAGGCCAAGATGAAGGCACCGGTGGCAACCTGATTATCCCTCACACCCTGGTGGACACACCGGACGAAACATACAACTCGCTATTCTAAATTGGTGCACAGCTCATCGTCAGACTGCAAAAGAAGGTCTCTGTGAAATATGATACCCTGGACCATATTTAAGTGATGGTTACAGAAAATTCCCCCAGTTTGAGCTGTTTTGATCAAGACTGACGCAGATCTCATTTTGGACAAGCCCTCCACCTCCCCGAAATTGTCCTCTAAATGCTCAACAAAAAACTGAGGCTTCATCGTCATGAAACATTCCCCATCAACTCTCGAACATACAAGATACCGGGGCGAATATGATCTGCTGCAGTCCTTAACCTGATGTTCCTCCTCCCATGGTGTGGGCAGGGAGGGGAATGATTTGGGGTTGTACTTCTGTGCGTTGAATTGAGCTCGTTCTTGCTTAGAGACTGCTGGTGTTTCACCACCAGCAAGAGATGATGGACTACACTTCATTGCGTGTCATCCGCCCTGATGCCAACCACTCTGACCAGGGGCCCTCCCCACGGGTGCCACCCAGCCGCAGCAAGGGCCATCTGGCAGGATGGCCATTGCTGGGAGTCCTGATGCCCCAGGGGGACGGGCATCTACCCCTTGGCAAACATGGGGAGTTAACAGCACAGGCATCAACAGAGCGATCCCTGTGTGGTCAGGGGGCTACAACCAACAGGGTACATGGCAGCCCAACCACAACAGATTGGCTACCATGCTGGATATCAGGTGCAAACAAGTCCATGGTCATCGTCGACGCAGAAATCAGCACTGCGTAGTGCATGGTGGAAAACGCACCCACGAAGGTGGCCTCGCCCAAGAGATGGAGAATGGGCAGGACTGCAATGTAACGACGAGAAAGTGGGCTAAAGATCTCAATTCACAATGAACACACTGCACCTTGAAAGGCGCCCTTCCCCAATTGGCTTCCTGTTAGGTAAAATTTCGAAGAATGGAGGTCAGACCCTACAGGGGACCATCACATACAGGCCGAAACGTGTGAAACTCCTTTTAGTCACCTCGTACGTCAGGCAGGAATACATCGGGCCTATTCTAACCCCCGGACCCACAGGGGGGGAGACACGGGGCACAGTCCCGGGAGTGCAGATGGAGATCCCAGCAGAGGGTAGTGAGATGCATGCCAACCCTCAATGGCAAAGAGCACAGGGTACAGTGGATACTCAGGGAATTGGTGAATGGCGACTGCGTAAGAGACAAGGAGTTGGCTTTGTCAGATGTGCAGAGGGGGAATCCCTGCTTCTGTGAGGAGACTGTCAACAGGACTAGTGCAAAAGGCACCAATAGCCAGACGCACCCGATAATGATTGACAGGGACAAACAGTTTCAAAGTGGAAGGAGCTGCTGAGCCATAAAGCTGACTATCATAATCAAGTCTGGACAAGACCAGAGCACAGTAAAAATGGAGAAGATTGGAACAGTCTGCACCCCAAGATGTGTGGGCCAGGAGGCGAAGGGCATTAAGCTTCTGCATGCATGTGGTCTTTAGGTGGCGAATGTGGGGCAGCCATGTCAGTTGTTATCTAAAAATAAGGCCCAAGAAATGGGACCGTGCTACAACATCGAGCAGCTGGTTGCCTAAATAAAGTTCTGGATCAGGGTGTACTGTGGGTCAACAACAAAAATACATACCCCACATTTTGGAGGGGGAAAACTGGAAGTCATGGGCAGTGGCCCATGCAGAGGGCTGTCGGATGGTGCCTTGGAGCTGGCACTCAGCAGACGCCACAGAGTGGGAGCTGCATCAGACGCAAAAACCGTCAACATACAATGCCGGGGTAACCAGAGGCCCAACAGAGGTCACAAGCCCATTTGTGGCAATGAGGAAGAGTGTAACACTTAGCAAAGAACCCTGTGGGATACCATTCTCCTGAATCTGAGGGGTGCTGAGTGAAGTGCCAACTCAAACCCGGAAGAGCTGGTTAGATAATAACTTGCGGATAAAAATCAGAAAGGGACCACAGAAGCCCCAGTCATGGTAGGTACTAAAGTATGATGGTGCCAAGCCATGTCATACACCTTATGTAGGTCAAAGAAACCTGCAACAGGGTGCCGGCAGTAAGTAGGCTAAAAGCCTTTCGGATGGCTGATTCCAATTGGAGTAAATGGTCAGTTGGAGATCGCCCTGCCTGGAAGCCACACTGATACAAAAGGCCCCGAGATTCAAGTACCCAACATAATCTGAAGTTTACCATCCATTTCAGCAGTTTACAAAGCACATTTGTCAGACTAATGGGGCGGTAGCTGTCTAGAGACATTGGGTTTTTCCCGGCCTTAAGGACGGGGATAACTATACTGTCTTGCCACTGTGACGGAAAAGCACCCGTGAGCCGGATGAAATTGAAGACTCTAAGGAGCTGTTGCCTCTGGGGAACATCGAAGTGTTGAATCATCTGATTGTTAAATGGAGTCTGGTCTTGTGGCTGTGCCTCGTGAAGAGCTAAGATCCTGCGCCAATTACCATTCAGTGAAAGGGCTTAACGTGGTGTGGGATGAAATGAAGGGGGGAAGGGGGGGGGGTCTGTTCAACTCTGCGTTTCTGCTGGAGAAAGGTAGGAGAGTAGGAAGCAGACAATGATGCCATCACAAAGAGTGTAACACTTAGCAAAGAACCCTGTGGGATACCATTCTCCTGAATCTGAGGGGTGCTGAGTGAAGTGCCAACTCAAACCCGGAAGAGCTGGTTAGATAATAACTTGCAGATAAAAATCAGAAAGGGACCACAGAAGCCCCAGTCAACAGCCTCAACGGGTGCGGGGCAAAGTCAGGACATGCAGGGACCAAGCAGCAATCGGTATTGTAATTGTCAACTGTCGAAGCTGCGTTGGTAAAGTACCGGAACTTCAAGCGCTGATAGAAAGCACCGAAGCTGAAATCGTTATAGGTACAGAAAGCTGGCTGAAGCCAGAGATAAATTCTGCCGAAATTTTTACAAAGGTACAGACAGTGTTTAGAAAGGATAGATTGCATGCAACCGGTGGTGGGGTGTTTGTTGCTGTTAGTAGTAGTTTATCCTGTAGTGAAGTGGAAGTGGATAGTTCCTGTGAATTATTATGGGTGGAGGTTACACTCGACAACCGGGCTAGGTTCATGATTGGCTCCTTTTACCGACCTCCCGACTCAGCAGCATTAGTGGCAGAACAACTGAGAGAAAATTTGGAATACATTTCACATAAATTTTCTCAGCATGTTATAGTCTTAGGTGGAGATTTCAATTTACCAGATATAGACTGGGACACTCAGATGTTTAGGACGGGTGGTAGGGACAGAGCATCGAGTGACGTTATACTGAGTGGACTATCCGAAAATTACCTCGAGCAATTAAACAGAGAACCGACTCGTGGAGATAACATCTTGGACCTACTGATAACAAACAGACCCGAACTTTTCGACTCTGTGAGTGCAGAACAGGGAATCAGTGATCATATGGCCGTTTCAGCATCCCTGAATATGGAAGTTAATAGGAATACAAAAAAAGGGAGGAAGGTTTATCTGTTTAGCAAGAGTAATAGAAGGCAGATTTCAGGCTACCTAACAGATCAAAACGAAAATTTATGTTCCGACACTGACAATGTTGAGTGTTTATGGAAAAAGTTCAAGGCAATTGTAAAATGCGTTTTAGACAGGTACGTGCCGAGTAAAACTGTGAGGGACAGGAAAAACCCACCGTGGTACAACAACAAAGTTCGGAAACTACTGCGAAAGCAAAGAGAGCTTCACTCCAAGTTTAAACGCAGCCAAAACCTCTCAGACAAACAGAAGCTAAACGATGTCAAAGTTAGCGTAAGGAGGGCTATGCGTGAAGCGTTCAGTGAATTCGAAAGTAAAATTCTATGTACCGACTTGACAGAAAATCCTAGGAAGTTCTGGTCTTACGTTAAATCAGTAAGTGGCTCGAAACAGCATATCCAGACGACACTCCAGGATGATGATGGCATTGAAACAGAGGATGACATGCATAAAGCTAAAATACTAAACACCTTTTTCCAAAGCTGTTTCACAGCTGCAGTTTCACAGCACTGCAGTTCCTTCTCTAAATCCTCGCACAAACGAAAAAATGGCTGACATCGAAATAAGTGTCCAAGGAATAGAAAAGCAACTGAAATCACTCAGAGGAAAGTCCACTGGACCTGACGGGATACCAATTCGACTCTACACAGAGTACGCGAAAGAACTTGCCCCCCTTCTAACAGCCGTGTACCGCAAGTCTCTAGAGGAACGCAGGGTTCCAAATGATTGGAAAAGAGCACAGGTAGCCCCAGTCTTCAAGAAGGGTCGTCGAGCAGATGCGCAAAACTATAGACCTATATCTCTGACGTCGATCTGTTGTAGAATTTTAGAACATGTTTTTTTGCTCGAGTATCATGTCGTTTTTGGAAACCCAGAATCTACTCTGTAGGAATCAACATGGATTCCGTAAACAGCGATCGTGTGAGACCCAACTCGCTTTATTTGTTCACGAGACCCAGAAAATATTAGATACCGGCTTCCAGGTAGATGCTATTTTTCTTGACTTCCGGAAGGCGTTTGATACAGTTCCGCACTGTCGCCTGATAAACAAAGTAAGAGCCTACGGAATATCAGACCAGCTGTGTGGCTGGATTGAAGAGTTTTTAGCAAACAGAACACAGCACGTTGTTCTCAATGGAGAGACGTCTACAGACGATAAAGTAACCTCTGGCGTGCCACAGGGGAGTGTTATGGGACCATTGCTTTTCACAATATATATAAATGACCTAGTAGATAGTGTCAGAAGTTCCATGCGGCTTTTCGCGGATGATGCTGTAGTATACAGAGAAGTTGCAGCATTAGAAAATTGTACCGAAATGCAGGAAGATCTGCAGCGGATAGGCACTTGGTGCAGGGAGTGGCAACTGTCCCTTAACATAGACAAATGTAATGTATTGCGAATACACAGAAAGAAGGATCCTTTATTGTATGATTATATGATAGCAGAACAAACACTGGTAGCAGTTACTTCTGTAAAATATCTGGGAGTATGCGTGCGGAACGATTTGAAGTGGAATGATCATATAAAATTAATTGTTGGTAAGGCGGGTACCAGGTTGAGATTCATTGGGAGAGTGCTTAGAAAATGTAGTCCATCAACAAAGGAGGTGGCTTACAAAACACTCGTTCGACCTATACTTGAGTATTGCTCATCAGTGTGGAATCCGTACCAGATCGGGTTGACGGAGAAGATAGAGAAGATCCAAAGAAGAGCGGCGCGTTTCGTCACAGGGTTATTTGGTAACCGTGATAGCGTTACGGAGATGTTTAATACACTCAAGTGGCAGACTCTGCAAGAGAAGCGCTCTGCATCACGGTGTAGCTTGCTCGCCAGGTTTCGAGAGGGTGCGTTTCTGGATGAGGTATCGAATATATTGCTTCCCCCTACTTATACCTCCCGAGGAGATCACGAATGTAAAATTAGAGAGATTAGAGCGCGCACGGAGGCTTTCAGACAGTCGTTCTTCCCGCGAACCATACGCGACTGGAACAGGAAAGGGAGGTAATGACAGTGGCATATAGGGTGCCCTCCGCCACACACCGTTGGGTGGCTTGCGGAGTATAAATGTAGATGTAGATGTAGTGTCGCAAGGTGTTCCACGAGGACCAATGGATCAGTACACAGAGGTCCTTGGAGGTTCAGACCCTGGACAGTTGTCTGTTACTGGCGGCCCAGAACACTACAGAGCTTTGACCAAACCTGCAATAAAGAGGCATACGTCCCCAGGGAGGAAACATAGTGCTCCCAGCATTAGCTTTTACTCCACTTAAAAAGGGAACGAGCCTTAGCACGAAGACGCTTAAAAGTGAGAAGGTTGATCTGGGATGGGTGTCGCTTAAGTCGTTGCAGCGCCCGTCGGCGGTCCTGGACAGTGACTGCGGGTCCTTGGTCCACCACGGTACTGGCCCATGATGAGGGGGCCTTGTGGATAGGGGGACAGCAGTGCCAGCAGCATGAAGAAGAGCGGCAGTGATGCCTTGCATGACTATATCAATGGAATTCAAGAGGGAGGTGTCAAAGCGGACTGCAGATATGTATAAAGGCCAATTTGCCCTGCAGAATGCCCAACGTGAGGCTTGTCTGCCTGGCGGCAGCAGGAGAACGATACTGTCATTGGAAAGTGGTCACTGTCACAAAGGTCATCATGGGATGACCAATGTTGGGAATTGATTGTGAGATCGATAGCAGAGAAGGCACCATGAGCGGCACTGTAGTGGGTAGGGGAACCATCGTTGAGGAGACACAAATCGAAGTCCGTGATAAGTTGGTTGGTTAGGATACCCCGACCTGTTGATGTGACACTCACCCACAGAGGATGGTGGGCATTGAAATCCCCAAGGAGGAGAAACGGGGGCAGGACTTGCTGGATTAAGGGATATAGTGCAACATAAGCAAGTCGCCTACCTGGAAGTAGGTAGACATCGCAAATGGTGATTGCCTGAGTCGTTTGCACTCTAACTGTTATCACTTCCAGCCACTAAGGACATCAGAGCGAACCAAAGTGCAGACCCCACCAGATGTTATCCCAGGGCTAGCACAGTTCCGACAGAATGCCCAATAACCACAGAAAGTTGGAGAGTGGTCATCACGGAAATGCGTTTCTTGGAAAAAGAGACAGAACACAGAATAAGAGGAGAGAAGATGTTGCATTTCAGGTAGGCGATGATAGTATCCATTGCAGTTCCACTTGTCCTCGATATTTTCCACAAAAAACAGTGGCTTTGTTGTGGTGAATGCGTCCCCATCCGTCCTAGAACAGACGAGGTAACAATGAAAGGGTTTCAGCCCAAGACGGCAAGCCTGACCGTCCTCCCATGGTGTAGCCAGGGAAGAGAAGCCTGCCAGGTCATACGAGGCAGCATTTAAGTATCCTTCACCATTTGACGAGACATCTGTGTGAGAACGGCCAGATTTTTGCAGCTTGATATTCTTCATGTGCCAAGCATCTGCCCTGATACCACCCACTCCGACCAGGGGCTCTCCCCATGGGCACCACTCAGTCACAGCAAGGGCTGTCTGGCACAGCGGCAGTTGCCGGGAGTTCCAATGCTCCAAGAAGGCAAGCAACCACACACTAGCATACACGGGGAGAGAACACCTCAGATATCAGTAGTGTGATCCCTGTGTTGTCAGGTGGCTCAGCCATATGAGTACATAACAGCTCCACCACACGGACTGGCTACACATGCTGGTGACCTAGCAGGGTGGAAGGGGGCTACAGCGGGGAAGGGAGAGAGGAGAGGAACCCACACCGTAAATGCTAGGGAGGGAGTTCTTCGCCATATGGCTCACACTAAAAACAGGAAATTTTGAAGTGGATGTCAAACCTTAAGTGGGGACCGAAACGCCAAAAGGGTGAAAGAACGGAGAAAAGGAACAAAATTGCAACCAATACAGGAAACCAGGGGAATAGCCAGGTTGACATAAATCAGAACACCAAGAGAGGGGAAGGAGCAGGGATAGGGAGGGAGGAGGCAGGGAGAAGGAAATGCAGCTAGGGAAGGAAGAATGAGCTGCAATAGCTCAGGGCCCCGTGTGCGCGCCACACAAACTCACGAAAGGACCATGAGCCCCTGGGGGAATCTGAAGAATATACTACAATTAGGAAGATGATGACACACGCCAAAGAACACAGTCGTTACTCCTCATTCCAAATGCCTCCAACTCCATATCACAACATATACACTGAACTTTTCATAAACTGCTTTCTTGGTTGTTTGAAAACTTATTCTTTTATTAAGTTTTTAGATCACCCATCTAGCAACAGTCTTGCAGTATCATTTTAAAAATGTTAACTGGCCTGTTCTGCAACCTGTACACAGACAGTGCAGTTTTTTGTACCTACTTAGCATTTCAATGTTTTACATGGAACTCTTTTAGAGACTGATTTTTAGCTGCGCAGATTTATTTAACACAAAGAAAAATACCGTGTGAGATCCATGATTACAGTTTTCAGCAACTGACACAAACATTTTATGCACATATAAAAAATGGATGATCATTGTAAAATTATGCTATAATTACTTTGTTGCTCCCCTCATTTTGAACAATGTTACCTTGAAGTTGGTTAAATCTGGTACTATAAGTTCTGGAATCATTTCGGGCACCATAATAAATCTGTTGTCTTTCTTATATCCAATGGGGCGTACACCATAATCTGGAGGGGAAAAAAAAGAAAGATGGAATCATCACTTCGAAACAGCAAGTGAAATTAAGTGAAAGGTACACAGGAAAACAGTTTTCCACTCTGTTGGACAATGAGAACTTTATGAGATATTGTCAGGATAACCCAGAAAATTCTGGGGATCATCTTTTGTTTGTATTTTAAAAGAGGACACAAAACCACTAGACTAAAAAGGTATGAAAGTCTTCATTCATGATTATAAACAGCAACCAACAAAAATTTTACATTAATGCAGACAATGTTTTGTTTACTATGAACTCTGTAAATCTCAACACACACACACACACACACACACACACACACACACACACACACACACACACACACCTAAAAAAGTATGTTTTACAAAACAGTATTGTCCACTATCCCTGAATTAATAAAGACAAAGAAAAGATTTTAATTTCAATTTCTTTCAGTCTATTACAAGCAATATTTTGAAGAGATTTAGTTGTGAGGTCAGCAAGTTGTTCCCGAGTTTGAGAGTATTGTGTACTGAACCAGCTATAATTTAATTCATCCCAACCCTACCAATCAAACTCACTCAACCAAAGACCAATGTTGAACTCAGCCTGACTCAGTTCACTCCTCCATCCAACTGTGATACACCCCCACTGCCCCCAAATCACCCCGTTAACTTTCCAGAATTTCTGGACCACGAATCTTGCTTCACCATCATTCCCAAAATCCGCCAACATGCAAATTAACTCTACATCTGCTGAAAGAACTGCATTCCACCGCCTAAAAACTGATCCCAACCTTATAATCCTGCCAGCTGACAAAGGTTCCACCTGTCAGATACATCCACCAACAAACCCTGCCACTCCATTCCACAAATCCAGCAGGATCTCCTGAAATGCTTGGGCACATAGCAGAACCTCTCCCTGGAGCCTATCTCTCCAATCACCTCTACCCCCCCCCCCCCCCCCCACTCTCCTACCTTCTACAGGCTTCCTGAAGTCCTTACCGTGCCTCCATAGACAGAATCTCTGCTCTCATAGACCAACACCTTCAGTCTGTTACCCACAACCTACTCTACTATATAAAATATACCAACCATTTTCTCCATCCACACTCTACAGTTCCTGTTCGTTTACCACATGATGCACTACTTGTCACTATTGATGCCACTTCCCTTTACACTAACATCCCAAATGCCCATAGCGTTACCGCTATTGAACATTACATCTACATCTTCATGGGTACTCTGCAAATCACATTTAAGTGCCTGGCAGAGGGTTCATCGAACCACCTTCACAATTCTCTATTATTCCAATCTCATGTAGCGCGTGGGAAGAATGAACACCTATATCTTTCCGTATGAGCTCTGATTTCCCTTATTTTATCTTGGTGATCATTCCTCCCTATGTAAGTCATGTCAACAAAATATTTTCGCATTCAGAGGAGAAAGTTGGTGATTGGAATTTCGTGAGAATATTCCGTCGCAACAAAAATTGCCTTTCTTCTAATGATGTCCACCCCAAATCCTGTATCATTTCTGACACACTCTCTCTACCATATTTCGCGATAATACAAAACGTGCTGCCTTTCTTTGAACTTTTTCGATGTACTCAGACAGTCCTATCTGGTAAGGATCCCACACCGCATAACAGTATTCTAAAAGTGGACGGACAAGCGTAGTGTAGGCAGTCTCCTTAGTAGGTCTGTTACATTTTCTAAGTGTCCTGCCAATAAAACGCAGTCTTTGGTTAGCCTTCCCCACAACATTTTCTGTGTGTTCCTTTCAATTCAAATTGTTCGTAATTGTGATACCTAGGTATTTAGTTGAATTTACGGATATTAGATTATACTGATTTATCGTGTAACCGAAGTTTAACGCGCTACTTTTAGCACTCATGTGGATGACCTCACACTTTTCGTTATTTAAGGTCAACTGCCACTTTTCACACCATTCCGATATTTCTTCTAAATCGTTTTGCAGTTTATTTTGATTTTCTGATGACTTTATTAGTCAATAAAAGAAAGCGTCATCTGCAAACAACCGAAAACGGCTGCTCAGATTGTCTCCCAAATCGTTTATACAGATAAGGAACAGCAAAGGGCCTATAGCACTACCTTGGAGAACACCAGAAATCACTTCTGTTTTACTCGATGACTTTCCGTCAATTACAACGAACTGTGACCTCTCTGACAGGAAATCACCTTTCCCAACACCTGATGGATTCCAGGCCTACAACCTCCTCCTTAGTCACCATGACCAATTATATCCTCACCCACAATTACTTCTTTTTAGAAGGCATTACCTACACACAAATGCAGGGTATAGCTATGGGCACCTGCATAGCACCATCCTATGCCAACTTATTCATGGGTCCTCTGCAGGATCCTTCCTAAACACCCAGAATTGTGCTTCAGGTTGATGATGTCTTCGTGATCTAGATCGAAGATGAGGGCACCCTATCCACTCTCCTCCAGAACCTCAGCATCTTCTCCCCATTAGTTTCACCTGGTCCTATTCAACTCAAGAAACCACCTTCCTTGTTGACCTCCACCTCAAAAATGGCTACATCAGTACCTCCATCCATATCGAAGCTACCAACCACCAGTTGCCACCAGCTGCCACCCATCCCAGACCATGAAGTCCCTTCCATACAACCTCGCCACCTGAGGCCTTCGCATTTGTAGTGACGAGCAGTCCCTCTTGAAATATACCACGGGTCTCACTGAGGCCTTCACAGACTATGATTACCATCCTAACCTAGTACAAAAACAAATCTCATGTGTCATATATCCAATCACCCACCACCTCCTCCTCCTCCTCCTCCTAAATGCCCACCATTTGGCCACAGAGGACCATTTCCCTCATGCATCAGTACCACCCAGGACTCGAGCAACTGAATCACATTCTCCATCAGGGTTTCAACTATCTATCATCGTGCCCTCCCACAGTGCTATTCCACTGCCCAATATCCTTGTCCATCTGTACACAGCCCCTTGCCTCATATCCCTGTAATAGACCTAGATGCAAGAGACCTATCCCACACAGCCTCCCACCACCACCTACTTCAATCCAGTCACAAGTGTCACCTATCCCATCAAAGCAGGGCTACCTGTGAAACCAGTCACATTATCTTCGAGCTAAGTTGCAACCACTCTGGGGCATGACAACCAACAAGCTGACTGTCCACATGAATGGCCACTGACAAATTGTGAGCAAGGAACAGCTGGACCACCCAGCTGCTGAGCACACTGGCCAACATGATATTCTTCATTTCAATCACTTCTTCACCGCTTGTGCCATCTGGATCCTTCCCACAAACACCAGCTTTTTTTAATTGTGTAGGTGGGAAATCTCCTTGCAATATCTACTATGTTCCCGTAACCCCTCTTCGTCAGTCATTTTCCTTAACCATCTAGCCCCTTCCCTGTTCCCATTCCAGCTCTACACAGCCCTCTATTCCATCAATGCACACACAGTCTTTTTATTTCTCTCCTTTTCCACTAACTCCCGTCCCCCACCCCACCCTTGCCCTCCGCCTAACCACCTGACAGCAACTAGCTGCCCTACCCTCCCTCAACCTCGTCCCTGTATGTGCCCACAAACAGACAATCTACTGCCCCTCACCCCTACCCTCCTATCCTTTCCCCTTCACACCCCAGCCCCATCCTTAACCTCACCACCCAGTGGTCCTTTTGATTTCAAGTTCAAGATACATTGTTGGTTCTTTGTCAACTGTAATATCAAACTTTTTCTTCAGTTTTTGCAGGAAATTTTTCATTTGATAGATGTCTTCTCCAAATAGAATCCCAGCCTCAATATGTACAATAAGATATATTTTCTTCTCAGTTTCTGATTTCAGCTGGCTGAATTGTTCATTCGTAAGAAACTCCTTTAGTTTCTTGTTCCATTGCAAAGTAGCTCATTTCACACCATACAGTGCTTTTTTGAGCATGCAAATTTTCCCATGTGCCTTATATCCCTATGGAACTTCGACAAACTTTTTTTTTTCTTTTCGATCACCATTAAGATACGGTGTTTTGACATTAAATGTCAATTATCAAATCATCTTGTGCAGGAAGTGCAAACAGGAATCTCAAGGAATCAGTTTGTACAAAAGAACTACACATATCTTTAAAATACAGTTTTGATTTACTGTTGACATCCTCTTGCAATTAGCCTAGATTTGTAGTTCATTTTCCTGTAATTATTTATTTCCCATGAGCAATTTCTTTATCCTTCAGAGTCCATGTCTCATTTGTCTTTGATGACAAATCTCTTCATTTACAATCTTTATCCAGTTTTCCTTGTCTTCAACTTCAATGCAGTTCTTGTAAGTGAGCATCATGATCATCATATCTTTTTGGCAAATGTATTTAACATTTTTTTCCTTGATATATTTTTTTATCTTCTTCTGGAGTTTCTCTTTTTCTTCTCCTGGGTCTTCTCTTCTTTATTCTTCTTCTTCTTCTTCTTCTTCTTCTTCTTCTTCTTCTTCTTCAAAAATTTGGTCTTCTGCAGATAGACAAAAAAAGAGGAAACCAAAGAAGAAAGAATTCTTCTTTGGCTTTCTCTTTTTTGGTTTTCATACCGATGAGTAAACTCAACATCTTTTATTTTAGAAAATTTCCCAGTCTTAGGATGCCATATGACATAACCAATGTATGTATATCTTACAAGAACATCTCTTTCACCTCTTACACTCAATTTTTTTTTTAACTCAAGTTCTTTGAGAACAGCACAGCTCCAAAAATACCCAATCTCGACAAATTTGGTCTTCTACTACAACACATTTACTCTGGAGTCACATCCTCTGCTGTAGTAGGACTTACATTCATGCGAGAAGCTGCACTGAAAACAGCATACCTTAACATTTTGTTTCCAATTTTTTAATCAAACAACATGGTTCTTACTTTGTTCATGGAAGCAAGATTTATTCTTTCTGTTTTACCATTAAGTTAAGGTAACTCTTTAATATTGCAGTCAATCACTATACCTTTCTTTTCTGGGCCATTCTTTGAAGTGAGTACTTCTGTACCCTTCTCCAGCATTTTTTTGTCTTAAGACAAATAAACTTCACTTTCACTTACATATTCCTTGATATGGTCTTCTGTTTCTTCTTTTATGTGCAGAAGATAACCTTGACGAAATGTGTATAATCATCAAGACACATTAAAGAAAGTGAAAAATACAAAACAGGAGGAGGAAGCTAGAAAAACTTTAAATGTTGGATGCAAGCACTGGGAAGGTTGTCATAAAGCCTCTCTTGAGGTGAGCTGGCCAACAACTGGTGCAACTGGCACTGCATATTGGCACTAGCACAGAGTTGATGTCAGATCTGGCCCCACAAGTTATATGAGGGGCAGATCGGGGGGATCTTGTTGGACACACATGTGCTGGGCGTGGACGAGCTCTACAATACTGGCGAATTAGAGGTAGCACATGAGGATGCCAAATGTGCACGATTATCATTGTGCTATCAGATTTCACTTAATGATTACGAGCCATGACCTGACATTATAGCCAATGGCTCCCCATGCCTTGACGTTAAGAGTAACATTACTGTGCCTCTCCAAAAAATTAGAGTCCTCCCCAGGTTGCCACCATATTCACCAATGGTCTTCTGAGGTAATGTAAAACTGCAATTCATCACTAACATAACACACTGTCATTCATCAGCAGTCAATGCTTCCCAGACACAGCACCACTCCAAACACAGCTGTTTTTGTTGTAGTGGTAAAGAGTATAACATACACTACAACTTTTTTTTCCTTTTTTTGAAACATCAATGAAGCAATCAATGTAAATTTTTTTGCGCATCATTTATTGATTCTTGGACAACATTTTTCACTTTTTTTAAAAAAGAAATTCAATCATTAAGCCCCACCATTTGAGAAGTTTGAAGTTGCTATGTCCAAAATGAGGTGTATCCATGACGGAAATCCAGCAGTCTGCAAATGTTATCTGAAATAAAAAAGCAATCCACTTTCTTAACCTATAGAATATGGCCCATGGAGCAATAACACAGTTTTTTGAAATCTGAAAAATAATGTAATGGCTGACATTTGAAACAAGGATTCCGTTCTGTCATGTCCTTTGGTCACTTTTTTTCAGTAATAAAAATTGCCCATTACTCCTTGTGGACATGCCCCATGAGTATTTCAGCCAAACTGGAGAAACATATCTTTATTAGTGTGCATGAAGTCCATACCATAAGCTTGAAATATTCTGTATCTCAAGTGGACAGAATAAATTGTGGACACACTAATGCACACTTCTTTCTGAAATTCAGCTGCATTACTCCTCATGCAGGTCCACAAGAAGTAATGGGATAACTTTTCATTTTAATTTATTTATTAGTTAGTGCAAAAAGAGAGACCAAAAATACATGACAAAACTATATCTTTGTTTCAAAGTCAGCCACTGTATTATTTTTTCAGAATTCAAAAAACTGTTTAATTATTCTGTGTGCAATACCCTATAGATTAAGAAAATAGTTTGTTTTTCGATTTCAGATAAGATTTGCAGACTGCAGGATTTCCATCATGGACACACCTCATTTTGGACAAAGAAATTTTAACTCATCAGACTGGGGGGAGGGGGGCTTAATGTTGAATGAGTGTTCACCTGCTTAGCTGGGTGGTACCGTGCTCGCCTCCCGTGCAAGTGGGCCAGTGTTCAATTCCAGGACGGGTTGGAGATTTTCTCCACTTGTGGACTGGGTGTCATGTTGTCCTATCACCATTTCATCCTCGTCACCAGCGCGCAAGTTGCCCAATGTGGAGTCGACTGAAATAAGACTTGCACTCGGCGGCTGCACTTCCCCAGATGGGGCCTCATGGCCAATGATGCCATATGCTCATTGTCATTGTTTTTTTCTTAAAAACATTGACCAAGAACCTATAAATAATACACAGCGGGTGCAAGTGTGAAGGGTCTAAAATGTGCTTGATGCAATATAAGACAATCGTCCCTTGTGGTGGTCAGAACCTTGACAATGAGTATGCCTGCCACCGTGATCCCATCTTTGGATCACTATTACAACAGAATACCCTAAACTCTGGATATTGCACAATTCTATCAACCAACCAAATAGAGAACAATGAGGTCCATTTTAGACTGTCAGATGCTAACAACACTGTCTTGTTTGAGTATGTGGCATTTCCATGACATTCACAGAGATACTCAATGTCTGATGCTGTCCACAACTCTTGAACACTCCACCAGATCTGGTAAAAACAAACATAACCAACATTAATGTACTCTAGAATGAGATTGTCACACTGCAGCGAAGTGTGCGCTGATATGAAACTTCCTGGCAGATTAAAACTGTGTGCCCGACCGAGACTCGAACTCGGGACCTTTGCCTTTCGCGGGCAAGTGCTCTACCAACTGAGCTACCGAAGCACGACTCACGCCCGGTACTCACAGCTTTACTTCTGCCAGTACCTCGTCTCCTACCTTCCAAACTTCTGTTCTGCAAGGTTCGCAGGAGAGCTTCTGTAAATCTAAATGTGATGTAACGCTGATGCAACGCTAAGATTGATGGGTTGGTTGGTTGGTTGGTTTGGGGTAGATAGGGACCAAACTACAGGGTCATCAGTTCAAAAATGGTTAATGGCTCTGAGCACTATGGGACTTAACATCTGTGGTCATCAGTCCCCTAGAACTTAGAACTACTTAAACCTAACTAACCTAAGGACATCACACACATCCATGCCCGAGGCAGGATTTGAACCTGCGACCGTAGCAGTCGCGCGGTTCCGGACTGAGCGCCTAGAACCGCGAGACCACCATGGCCAGCCGGGAGTCATCAGTCCCTTTCTCCTGATGCACGCAAGGCTCAAGGTAAAAACACCCAAAGCATATTTGAGAAAGTAAAATGGGGAAAAGGAATGGGGAACCACACCTAAAAAGAAAACAAATAGAAGAACAAAAAACAGGGAAAACTTACACCACAAGGAAAAGCACAGGAAGGTATTAAAATCATAGAGCAGATGGGTTGGGCTGGCTGATCATATGAATAAAAGAGGATGAGCCGGCCACTCTGCAATCCACTAAAATGTCTACCCCAAAAAGACTAGGCAAGATGAACACATGTAGGGAAAAGACTAACACCAAGACAAACAAATGCAAATAAAGGGTGATGGAGAGTTAAAATCTGGGGGGAGGGGGTGGGGGGGTAGGCCTTTGAGAGAAGGCCAAATGCCAACCCTTAGATGGTATGATAAAAAAAAAAAACTCACTAATTAAACGTTAAACTAGATCTCCTGTTGATGCACTGTCTCCCAACAGCAAAGGTAGGGTGCTGGGAAGGTTAAAAGTTCACCGCAGAGCAGCTACAATTGGGCAGTCCAGCAAGATGTGAACTACAGTCATATGGGAGCCACAGTGACAGAGGAGGTAACCATGTGTTAGCCATTAGCCACATATGGCCAATGCGGAGCCAGCAGAGAACCACAGAGTCCCTGCGCAAGGCCCGCATGGGTTCTTCCACACATTCATATTCTCCTTAATGAGACGCAGTTTGTTGTGCATACTGTTATGCCATTCCTTCCCCCAAAGCTGAGAAACCATTGGAGCGTAAATGATGAACGAAGGTCAGTTCAGGAATGCTGATCTCCATAAGTGGTTTCTGTGTACCCTGTTTTGGCCAGCCTGTCAGCAAGGTCCAGACATACGCCACTGAATGACTGGACCGTACCAGGGCATAGATGGACTCCTGGATGACCGCTACCAAAGAATGGTGAGGGTAGAATTGGACAATAGCGTGTAGGCTGCTCAAGGAGTCAGTACAGAGAAGACACAACTTGCCAGGGCATGAGCGGTGTGCTCGAGAGCACGAGATATGGCCACCAGCTCTGCAGTGGAAACACTGCAGCCATCTGGCAAGGAGTGTTGTTCAATATATCCTCTGTGAACAAATGCAAAGCCAACTACATGACCATCGGCCATCGAGCCGTTGGTGTAAACAATTTCAGAGCCCTAGAACATGGCAAGAATCGAGAGGAGGTGACAGCAGAGAGCCACAGGAGTGAGTCCTTAGGACCATGCGAAAGGTCAGGACAAAGCTGCAGCCTAGGTATACACCATGGAGGAATCTGCAGATGAACACGGAGGGGAGGTGGTAAAGGAGAGGATTCCAGTTCAGACAGAAAGAACCGGACGCGAACTGCAATTGTAAGCCCTAATGTGGGTCGCCGATGTGGGAGGTGAACTGCCATGGTTGGGAAAAGGAGACGATAATTCAGATGCTCAGGAGAACTACGAATCTGTGCAACGTAGCTGGCAAGCAGTTGTGCACATCTAACCTTCTATAGAGGGACTCCGGCCTCCACGAGGATGCTTGTCACCGGTCTCATCCTAAAAGCTCCTGTCACTAGTTTAAAACCACAGTGGTGTACCGGGTCGAGTAAACCCAATGCTGAGGGCACCGCCGAACCATAAACCAGACTGCATTGAGCAAGGGCTCTGTAGAGTTGCAGCAGCCTAGAGCGATCTGCACCCCACTGGTGTTGCTCAGGCAGTGGGGGGTACTGAAGTGCTGCCAGCACTTCTACTTAAGCTGACAAAGGTGAGGAAGCCAAGTCAAACCAGTCAAAAACCAGTCCTAAGAATCAATATGTCTCCACTACAGTGAGTGGATTGCCATTAAGGTAAAGTTCTGGTTCCAGATGAATGGTACAACACCGATAGAAGTGCAGGACTGAAAACTGGAAGCCGTGTCTACAGCCTTGACAGACCCCAGGACATGACGGCATCCAAGGCAATGAACTTTCCGACACGGTGGCCAAACAGGCTACGTGGAAACCACTTGACTGAGCCTTGTGGATGGCTCCCTGTAGGCGCAACCCAGCAACATCAACATTGGAGGAGCAGTACGAAATGCAGAAGTCGTCTGCGTACAGAGAAGGTGAGACAGACAGTCCTACAGCTGCTAATAGACCGTTAATGCCACTAAAAATAGAGATACGCTCAATACAGAGCCCTGTAGGACCCCATTCTCTTGGATATTTGGATATGGGGGGGGGGGGGGGGGGGAACTATGGGAAGCACCAACTTCGCCAGGGAAAGTACGGAGCAACAGGAAATTTTGGATAAAAATCTGGAGCAGGCCCCAGAGACCCCACTCATAACGTGGCAAGGATACGATGTCACCAGGTCATGTCGCAAGTTTTTCGTAAATCAAAAAAGACAGCAACCAGGTGTTGGCTTCTGGAAAAGGCTGTTCAGATGGCAGATTTGAGGAACACAAGATTATCAGTGGTAGACCAACCCTGGTGGAAACCGCCCTGGCATGGAGCCAGTAGGCCACGTGACTCCAGGACCCGAAACAACCGCCGACTCATCATACATTCTAGCAGCTTACAAAGAACGTTAGTGAAGCTGATGGGCTGCTTGAAGATGATGAGGAGATATCACTCTTAGTCGGATGAGAGATGTTTAATCAACTGACTGTGGATCCGATCTGGCCCAGGAGCTGTGTCGGGGCAATGTGCAAGGACAATGAGGAGCTCCCACTCTGTAAATGGGGCGTTATAGGGTTCCTGTGGTGTGTAGTTAAGGAGAGGACTTCGCCGGGGGCACTCTTAGGAACAAGGATCGTGTTTTCTGCCACAGAAACAATTGTTCTGGTGACTCACTCAACGGTGACAGCAGAGGTGAAAGCTTCCCAGTCTGCCTTGTTTAAAGTCCATCTGGTTAGGCGTCTGTGGGTATGACACCAGGGGAGTGACAGGAAGGTGGGGAAGTAGTCACTGTGACACAAGCCATTGTGGGCTCTCCAGTGGACAGACGGGAGAAGTCCAGGGCTGTAAAATGATAAATCTATGGCCAAGTAAGTACCATGAGCCACACTGAAATGTGTGGGGCCCCAGTATTTAAGAGGCAGAGGTCGAGTTGAGACAGTAAATTTTCAACATCTCTACCTAGGTTAGTAAGCATGGTGCCACCCCACAAAGGGTTATGGTGGTTAAACTCTCCCTAAAGTAGGAAAGGTTTAGGGAGTAGTTGAATCAGTTCAGCCAAACCATTCAAGGGTACTGCACTGTCTGGAGGAAGATATACGTTACAGTTGGTTATTTCCTGTGTCGTCCTTATCCTGACAGCCACGGCTTCAAGAAGAGTTTGAAGGGGCACAGGTGCACTGCATACTGAGTTCACAACATAGAAGCAAACTCCACTCGACACTTATATTCTCTATGGCTCTTGTAATATCCCCTATAGCCACGGAGGCCAGGGGTCCGCATTTCCGGGAACCAGGTTTCCTGTAGGGCAATGCAGAAAGCAGGTGTAAAGCTTAACAGTTGCCACAGCTCATCCAGGTGGTGGAAAAAACCGCAGCAATTCCACTGAAGGATGTGACATTATCATGAGGCTGGGAGGGTATAAAGCACGCAAGGAGGCAGATTACGCTCAGGGTCACCTGCTGCCACAGACTGAGCATGTATATCCATTCCTATTGTGGATGAGGCACCAGTGAGATCCAGGTTCTCAGGGGACACTAAGATCTCCACCTTATCCTCAGACGCAGAGCTGGTAGGGAGTGGCAGTGTTGGGGCCGCTGGAGGGACCTGTTTATGTTGAGCTGCTTGGTAAGTCAACTGGTCCACCATGATTTTCTGCTCCTTTTGGAGTACTGCACAGTCTGGTGAGCAGGGAGAATGGTACTCTCCACAGTTGACGCAAGTGGGAGGAGGCGCAAATGGAGTATCTGGATGCAGTGGACGTCCACAATCTCGACATGTGGCACTGGAAGTGCAGCAGGAAGACATTTGCCCAAAGTTCCAGCACTTAAGCACTGCGTAGAGGGAGTGATGTATAGTTTAATGTCACAGTGGTAAACCATCTCCTTGACCTTTTCAGGCAATGAATCATCCTAAAAGGCCAAGATGAAGGCACCAGTAGTAACCGTGTTGTCTTTGGGTCCCCTGTAGACGTGCAGGATGAAATCAACACCCTGCCGTTCTAAATTAGTGCGGAGCTCGTCGTCAGACTGCAAGAGGAGATCGCGATGGAAAATAATCCACTGGGGCATGTTCAGGCTTTTATGGGGAGTGATAAAACAGGAATATCACCAAACTGGACACAGGCGAGTAACACCCGGCATTGGGCTGGGGATGCTGTCTGAAGCAAGATGGATTGGTTGTATTAAAAGAGGTGGAAAGGGACCAAACTATGAGGTTATCAGTCCCTTGTTCCGAATAAAACAATGCCGCAAGTGTGAGAATAAAACAAACGAGACTGACAACTCAAAATGGAATGAAAGAAACATAATGATGAAGGGCAAAAAACATATAAATGGACAAAAGCAGACAAGAAAACCACAGAAATGCAAGAAACGGGATGAAGAGATTAAAACAACAAACAGATAACCATGGCTGGCTGAGCATGACAATAAAAAAAAAAGAGAAGCCAGCCACTCTGCAACACATTAAAACCTCCACCCTAGAAGCGCTATGGTGGAGGCACAGAGGGACAAAGGACATGCGCTAAAACTTAGATCAAATGATAAAACCCACACTCACAAATAAAATTTAAAACTAAATCAGCCGATGAGGCATTGTCAGATAAAATTAGTGGCAATGAGTCTGACTGCCCAGCGACGAAATCTTGGGTTACCAAAGTGGGACAGTGCACCAGAATATGGGCCACTGTCAACCGGGCACCACACTGACACTCAGGCGGGTCTTCGTGGTGCAGGAGGTAACCGTGGGTCACACAAGCGTAGCCAATGTGGAGCCGGCAGAGGAAACTGATTCCCTGCAAGAGGCCTGCACAGAAGACTTCCACACATTCATAGTCTCCTCAATGACATGCAGTTTGTTGTGTGTACTGTTATGCCACTCCATCTCCCAAAGCCGAAAAACCCTATGGCGTAAGTCAGAACGCAGATCAGGTTCAGAGATGCCCATCTCCAGAAGTGGTTTCCACGTAGCCTGTTTGGCCACCGTGTCGGAAAGTTCATTGCCTCGGATGCCGTCATGACCTGGGGTCCACACAAACACCACTGAACGACGGGACCGGTCCAGGGCATAGATGGACTCCTGGATGGACACTACCAAAGGATGGAGAGGGTAGCACTGGTTGATAGCTTGCAGGCTGCTCAAGGAGTCAGTA
Source organism: Schistocerca nitens (assembly GCF_023898315.1). NCBI lineage: Eukaryota > Metazoa > Arthropoda > Insecta > Orthoptera > Acrididae > Schistocerca > Schistocerca nitens. Next base: position 17,618,196 of record NC_064618.1, on the reverse strand, counting down.
CACAGAAGAAACGATTCCCCAGGGCAGGAGTAACTGAGTCCTCAGGGTCATGTGAAAAGTCCAGACGAATCTGCAGCCTAGGTGTATACCATGGAGGTGTATACGGATGGACCTGGATGGCAGGTGGTAAAGGGAAGGACTCCAGTTCAGACAGAAGGGATCGCACAGGAACCGCAATCGTTAGCCCTGATTTGGGCTGCCAATGCGGGAGATGAACTGCCGCAGGTGGAAAAAGGAGACTGTAATTTGGATGCTCAGGAGAACTACGTATGTGTGCAACGTAACTGGCAAGCAGTTGTGCACGTCGGATCTGCAATGGAGGGACTCCAGCCTCCACAAGGACACTGGTCACTGCACTCATTCTAAAAGCACCCACTGCTAGGCGACCACCACAGTGGTGCACTGGCTCTAGTACACGCATTGCTGAGGGTGGCGCCAAACCATAAACCACACTCCCATAGTCAAGGCGGAATTCAGCAAGGGCTTTGTAGAGCTGCAGCAGAGTAGTGCAATCTGCACCCCAGTTGTTGTTCAGGCAGTGGAGGGCATTGACCTGCTGCCAGCACTTCCACTTAAGCTAATGAAGGTGAGGTACCCAAGTCAATTGGACGTCGAAAACCAGTCCTAAGAATCAATATGTCTCCACTACAGTGAGTGGATCATCATGAAGGTCAAGTTCTGGTTCCAGATGAACGGTCTGAATCAAGACTGCACCATTTCTCATCTTGGACAGCACTATCACTTCCCCAAACTTATGCTCAAGATGGGCAACAAAAAACTGAGGTTTCGTAGATAGAAAGGAGCCTCCATCCATTCCGCTACAGACCTTCTGTAGCCCGACATTCCTCCCAAGGTATAGCGAGGGAGGGAAACGATTTAGGGTCTACTTGTCAGCACTGTATTCGATCTTGCCCTTCTTAGAGACTGCTGCTGCCGGTCAGTCACCTACAAGAGATAACTTCGTCTGCTTCATTGTGAGTCATCCACCCTGATGCCTGATGCCTCACACTCCGATCAGGGGCTCTCCCCATGGGCACCACACAGCCACAGCAAAGGCCACCTGGCATGATGGCCGTTGCCGGGAGTCCAGATGCCCCATGAAGACTAGCATCTACTCCTTGGCATACGTTGGGAGTTAACAGCTCAGGCACCAGCAGTGCAACCCCTGTGTTATCAGGGGACTACCACCAAATGGGTACAAGATGGCCCCACCACAACGGACTGGCTACCATGCTGGATATTGGGTACAGAGAAATCCAATATCTTCATGGGGGGGGGGGGGGTCGAAAGAGAACAGGAGACAAAGGAAGACGACATTCCCTGGAAAGTGTCCTTGCCCGAATAGTTGAATTGCAGATAGAGATGCAAAGCCATGACAAGAAGAGGTTGAGGAGTTTGAATCTAAGGGCACTATGGATAACTCGTGCACCATGTAAGGTGTCCTTCACCATATGGCTCGCACTTTTGTAGAATTTGGAAAGTGGCCAAACAATAAAACGGGACCTGAACTTATAGGGCCAAAAAGAGTGTGATCCCTTTTAGTCACCTCTTACGACATTGCAGGAATACCTCGGGCCTATTCTAACCTCCTGGACCCACAGTGGGATGTTCGCTAAGGATGGAAACTAATCTGACAGGTGAAAGAAATAAATGATGGGGGCTTATCAGCTATAGACACTGTTAGGTGTGTAGATTACACTTACATCCTCAGAAAGAATATACCTGCTGGAAAAGAAGTTAATTCTGGGAAAAAAAGGAGGTCTAAGGACAATATGTTGCAGCAGAGTGTACAGAACATCCAGAATGATTGGTGGATCACCATTGTATAACAATCTTAGTGAAAGGCTTCTGCAGACTGGGCATATTTCATTCTACTCTGTAGGCATATGACTGTAGAAAACTCAAAAGTAGTTATTTGTGGTATCACAAACTGAAATAAAAACTAAAATTTCCTTTTTATTTTTATTGTGAATAAAATACCAGGTTTCCTTACTAACCTATTTTCACAAAAAGTGGATGTAAAATACAAGATTTTTAGCAACAAAACATAATTTACAACATGGAATCTGCACCATAACGTTTTGAATGACCAAATAGTAGAGGCAAGAAACCAAAAAGACTTACAAAATTACACCCAACTTCCAAAATGCTGTACAGATAGATGGAGCATGTATACTGCCATTTTAGCCCAGATAACAAAAAGAATTACAAGAAAACGCCTCATCTAAAAACTTTCAGTATACATTGCCACTATTTCTAAAAATCTAATGTAAAGTTACTATCACGATTGATACGGGCTTTTTTTTTTTTTTTTTTTAAAAAAAAAAAAAGAGAAGGGCATCTTTCCAACAATATACATCGTAGTTGTGTAAGTATGCCATCTTGCTCCAAGGTACAACCAATGGAATCACTAGCTGATATGACATCGAATGTAAAACCCTGCCCCTCACCTTGTCTTCACTCAAGCTCATGATCATCATGCTCCTTAAAAGTGATGTGGACTCCTACACAGAAAAGCATAAAAAGAGAATCTTTCCTCAAGTAAGCAAAATGTAAAGACCTGGTATATAATGCAAAAACTTTGTAAACAACAAACTCATGAATATTCTGTTATATTATAGCACCAAAATATGTGAAATTTGTACAAGAAATGCTTGCCAATGATGGGCTGAGGCCAGAGCTAATTTTATAGCAAAATGAAGCATTCATCAAAAATTGTGAAGTGTAACGGCAGGTTATTACAAGATGACATTCGTTGCAGTAAGGCAGGCAGCCGTCTAGTACGGTGGCTGCAGGATGGCGGCTACTTTTTCGCTTTGCTCACAGCACAGCTGACACTGCCTGCCATGAGAACTGCATAGCATAACAATCAGTCAATACGAAGATTCATACCCTCTAAGAATCTAAATAATCCACATTAGTTATTATCCGATTTTGTTCAAATTTGGTACACACCCTTTTGTTATTAGTATAATGATGCTGTCAAAATTTCAGATTTTTATTTATTATAGGTTTGGAGATAAAGAGAATTACCTAAAACTCCTATAACCTACGCTTGTTTTTCAAACCAAGTTGGGAACAATAACAGATTGACTTTCATTGTCACTTTAAGCCATTCCAAAGTTATCAATGCATAAAAATCAATTAGAATTTTCTTTTTAAAACTTTAGTTACTGTGCTTTACGCAATACAGAAATTGGTCAAAATTATTATTTGATTGTATTTTGCCGTGTGAGTGCACAAGAAAGATTGAGGGAGTGTATGTGGGACATACATTACAATTCAATATTTCATTTTACGTAAAACCTTGTACAAACAAATTGTGAGAAAGTTATGTTGCAATCATGATTCAGGTGACATGTTGGTGTGTGTGCTTGCTATTGTGTAAAAGTAGCCAAAATGGCACAGGCGGAATAAGTTTGTTTATCAATTTGAAGAATATTTCGCACTTCATTTATTTTGATTAAACAAAAGACAAGAATTTGAAGTTTTGCTGACATTAATTATTATCAAATTAGTGATTGGATAAGGTACGATTTGCCACAAGAATGATCTGGAAGGAACATTCTGATTGGTCGTTTAGACCAACAGCCAATCAGAATTAAGCTGTTCCCATGTGAAAAGAGGAGTTGGAATATAGAAGAGTACCTCAATAAGAGTCGCTTGCTAGCTGGTTTATGGATAACACTATCAGATCGCTCCTTATAAATACTCTGTAAGATGAGGAAATAGTGAACTAATTTCGGTTCGAACATACCGTGACTGAAGCGACTGGACTTACCAACATTTTAATGAAAGTGTGGTGGTTCTAAATTAAATAGTTTGAGAAATATGAGCAGGTGAACTTTCTGGTCATAGTAACAACGCCATGTATCATGTTTCGTGCTCTGTTCGGAATACTTTGGTTAGCGTTTCTTACGAAGAAGACCACTGAAACGACCAAATGTTTAATTCACGAATAGTTATGGGTCTGTGACTGGTAGAACTTGAAAATTAGTCGGGTCGGACTTGCTAAAATTCTGGCTGCTTTTCGAGTGAAAATTTGTTGTGTAGACAGTGATCTTCCAAGGATAATGTTTCACCGTATTAAATACAGACTTGGTAGCCATTTCATGTGTTTCAATATGAATAAAAAGCAGAATTAATCCAATGTTAAACATTTTTCTGCAAGTAGACCAGATACCCCAAACCCCAGATTTATTGATCATTAACTTTCAGGAAATTATTCAGGAAAGAAATTATTCAGGTAGTGAAGGGAGACGAAAATTTAATAGTCATGCGTGACTGGAATTCGTCAGTAGGAAAAGGGAGAGAAGGAAACATAGTAGGTGAATATGGATTGGGGGGGAAGAAATGAAAGAGGAAACCGCCTTGTAGAATTTTGCACAGAGCATAACTTAATCATAGCTAACACTTGGTTCAAGGATCATAAAAGAAGGTTTTATACCTGGAAGAATCCTGGAGATACTAAAAGGTATCAGATAGATTATATAATGGTAAGACAGAGATTTAGGAAACAGGTTTTAAATTGTAAGACATTTCCAGGGGCAGATGTGGATTCTGACCACAATCTATTGGTTATGAACTGCAGATTGAAACTGAAGAAACTGCAAAAAGGTGGGAATTTAAGGAGATGGGACCTGGATAAACTGAAAGAACCAAGAGGTTGTACAGAGTTTCAGGGAGAGCATAAGGGAACAATTGACAGGAATGGGGGAAAGAAATACAGTAGAAGAAGAATGGGTAGCCCTGAGGGATGAAGTAGTGAAGGCAGCAGAGGATCAAGTAGGTAAAACGACGAGGGCTAATAGAAATCCTTGGGTAACAGAAGAAATATTGAATTTAATTGATGAAAGGAGAAAATATAAAAATGCAGTAAATGAAGCAGGCAAAAAGGAATACAAACGTCTCAAAAATGAGATCGACAGGAAGTGCAAAATGGCTAAGCAGGGATGGCTAGAGGACAAATGTAAGGATGTAGAGGCTTATCTCACCAGGCATAAGATAGATACTGCCTACAGATAAATTAAAGAGACCTTTGGAGAGAAGAGAACCACTTGTATGAATATCAAGAGCTCAGATGGCAACTCAGATCTAAGCAAAGATGGGAAGGCAGAAAGGTGGAAGGAGTATATAGATGGTTTATACAAGGGCGATGTACTTGAGGACAATATTATGGAAATGGAAGAGGATGTAGATGAAGATGAAATGGGAGATAAGATACTGCGTGAAGAGTTTGACAGAGCACTGAAAGACCTGAGTCGAATTAAGGCCCCGGGAGTAGACAACATTCGATTAGAACTACTAATGACCTTGGGAGAGCCAGTCATGACAAAACTCTACCATCTGGTGAGCAAGATGTACGAGACTGGCGAAATACCCACAGACTTCAAGAAGAATATAATAATTCCAATCCCAAAGAAAGCAGGTGTTGACACACGTGAAAATTACCGAACTATCAGTTTAATAAGTCACAGCTGCAAAATACTAACGCGAATTATTTACAGACGAATGGAAAAACTGGTAGAAGCGGACCTCGGGGAAGATCAGTTTGGATTCCGTAGAAATGTTGGAACACGTGAGGCAATACTAACCTTACGACTTATCTTAGAAGAAAGATTAAGAAAAGGCAAACCTACATTTCTAGCATTTGTAGACTTAGAGAAAGCTTTTGACAACGTTAACTGGAATACTCTCTTTCAAATTCTGAAGGTGGCAGGGGTAAAATACAGGGAGCGAAAGGCTATTTACAATTTGTACAGAAACCAGATGGCAGTTATAAGAGTCGAGTGGCATGAAAGGGAAGCAGTGGTTGGGAAAGGAGTGAGACAGGGTTGTAGCCTCTCCCCGATGTTATTCAATCTGTATATTGAGCAAGCAGTAAAGGAAACAAAAGAAAAATTCGGAGTAGGTATTAAAATTCATGGAGAAGAAGTAAAAACTTTGAGGTTTGCCGATGACATTGTAATTCTGTCAGAGACAGCAGTTGAACGGAATGGACAGTGTCTTGAAAGGAGGATATAAGACGAACATCAACAAAAGAAAAACGAGGATAATGGAATGTAGTCAAATTAAATCGGGTGATGCTGAGGGGATTAGATTAGGAAATGAGACACTTAAAGTAGTAAAGGAGTTTTGCTATTTAGGGAGTAAAATAACTGATGATGGTCGAAGTAGAGAGGATATAAAATGTAGACTGGCAATGGCAAGGAAATCGTTTCTGAAGAAGAGAAATTTGTTAACATCGAGTATAGATTTAAGTGCCAGGAAGTCGTTTCTGAAAGTATTTGTATGGAATGTAGCCATGTATGGAAGTGAAACATGGACGATAAATAGTTTGGACAAGAAGAGAATAGAAGCTTTCAAAATGTGGTGCTACAGAAGAATGCTGAAGATTAGATGGGTAGATCACGTAACTAATGAGGAGGTATTGAACAGGATTGGGGAGAAGAGAAGTTTGTGGCACAACTTGACTAGAAGAAGGTATCGGTTGGTAGGACATGTTTTGAGGCATCAAGGGATCACAAATTTAGCATTGGAGGGCAGCGTGGAGGGTAAAAATCGTAGAGGGAGACCAAGAGATCAATACACTAAGCAGATTCAGAAGGATGTAGGTTGCAGTAGGTACTGGGAGATGAAGAAGCTTGCACAGGATAGAGCAGCATGGAGAGCTGCATCAAACCAGTCTCAGGACTGAAGACCGCAACAACAACAACAACAACAACAACAACTTTCAGGAACTGACATTCAACTAGAGTTATGCGGCCGCTGTATGGTAGGTATTAGGTGGTGGTTTCATCAACGCTGCTTTACACTGCCTAGCACATATCTGCTACCACAGAGTGAAGGGACATCGACAAGAATCCTATCGAGGTAGGTGAACTGAACGATAGCGTTAACAAAAATGCTTCAAAAATTTCCGCAATCATTTGATAGATGCCCATTTCTTGTTCCTCACTAATACTTGATTCGGTCCACATGTGGCCTCCGGGCTCTTGATTAAACAGACTGATTTTTGTGATCATATACCACTTACCGAGCTACGAACTGTGAAAGAGAGATTGGCAGGGTAGTTTTAGTTCTTTAGTGCAAGCACAACAGAACTGCCACAATATTTCTTCTGCCACAATTCCTTCAGATAAGTGCAAAAACTATTTATATTCCAACATACCACAGGAAGGACTAAGCACGTAATTAACCTTTCTTTACCTTTTTCAATGAAACACGGAACCTACAATGCAAAGTGGAGCAAATGATGAATTCAGTTGAATTCAACTTGCATAAGAGTGTCATCACCTGGAGAAGTCACACACCATTTTACCCAAAGGTGCTTGTGCTTTCCCTGCAGGCATAGCTCTGGTCGGTGCTGTGATAAAACAGTGGGCACACACTGCCTTCATCTACCTGATGAGGATCTGGTTCATTCCCAACTATGTACAAATGATACCAGGATGTTAGGATTTTTTAAAAATATACAACCATCAAACGCCAGAAGATGCTTTGGACTAAGCTTGACAGTCAGTCATTTTACAACAAATTAAAGCTAATGGAGCACAGTAAGATTGTGAAATGTGTTATCCTTTATTGAACAAAATGACCTTCAGTAGAGAATTGCTTTTCTTTACATTAAAATGATGATGAGGTGTGGTGAGGAAATTGAGAAGACTCTATTGTGGCATTATCCATCTCTGTAACACTGCTGTGCGTTGATATAAGAACTCTGGGAGTGAAGATGGTAGGGGACTACTCCATGTTACAGTTGCACAACATATTATTACATGTCATGGTTTGACAGAAGAGAAAGAAAAGTGTGACTGGAATGAGAAACTTGACACAGCAGTCTTTATTCATAAATATGATTCAACCATACTGCCACAGAATGTCTACATTTACATCCAATTCATTCTTGAAAATCACTGTCGTGTGTTCCTGATGCTATCCTAATAATATTTGCCTTTTCCCCACTCATTTTTCTGTTCTAAGTAGGGAGGATGTACTTTTCTGTATGAGTGGTAAAATAATTACGACTTATTAGGTTTTTTACCCCAGTCACATATGTTGCTGTGGAAAGACTAACAGTAGTGAATGAAACCTGTGACATTCAATTGCCAAAATGTATTACACAGAGTAGTGCAACAACCATCAGATACAAAATTACTGCGGTTTGATAGGCACCACAGCAAAAGAACAACTCAGTTTAGTGTTGTTGCGCCGCTCTACTTTATTATTTACTGAACTCTAAGAGAGATGTGTATCAACCAGTCATCTGTCAGTAACCATACGATTACTGCTGTACAACATTGTTAACATACAACTAACGCAAACTCAGAACAGCAGTCCTGAATCCAAATTTCAAGATAACCTGTAAAGCAGGGTTTACTATTGTCAATGACACATACCATGAGTCAGTGGAATGAACTTGTTTCCAAATAAAACTCACAGCATCTTCTGTCAACATTGGCACTGTTGTGCAGATATTTTCAAGGTAATAAGAGATACAAAGATAATGAGGGTAAGAAACAAAATGAAATGCAATTACTCTGTGATGAGCTGTCAGACACCACAAATTCTCAATTAGCTTTAGATCCAGGAAGTGTGGTAGCCAGGGGAGAATGGTAAACTCATTTTGGTGCTCTCCGAACCACACCTGTACACTGCGACTTGTGTGACACATTGAACTATCCTGCTGGTAGATGGCATCATCCCAAGGAAAACAAAGTGGTGGACATGGTCCCAAGGATAGATGCATACTTTGATTGATCCATTGTGCCTTCCAGAATGATATCACCCAGGGAATGCCATGAAAACATACCACAGACCATAATGCTTCCTTCTCCGGTCTGGACCCTTCTGATGATTGTTGCAGCTTTCAGACGTTCCACCCTGAGAAGGCATAAAATGTTAATTGTCTGAAAAAGCCAACTGTTGCCACTCAGTGGCGGTCCAGTAGCAGTGTTGGCATGCAAATCCCAACCTTCATCAATGATACACAGCAGTCAGCGTGGGTGCCTGAACCAGGCACCTGCTGGCCCGTGGTGCACCACAGTTACCTTGGCACTGGTTTTGGATAATGCCATTTTGACATACACGGCACTACGTGAACAGTTTACAGAATTAGCTGCTTTGGAAATGCTTCTAACCTTGTCCTGGAAACCAGTGATTATGTGCTTTTGGATGTCACGTAAATCGCTCCATTTCCCCATTATGGCAAGGATTGCATTGCTTTCTACATCCCCCAGACACACTTTACACACCCTTGAATGCTAGTGCTGCTGTATGTGGATGGTTATCACACGTTGATGCCACATTAATGTAACTGGACTGTGTTGAAAATATCCCTGAACATACGAAATTTTGAAACTTCCTGGCAGATTAAAACTGTGTGACCAACCGAGACTCGAACTCGGGACCTTCGCCTTTCGCGGGCAAGTGCTCTACCATCTGAGCTACCGAAGCACGTCTCACACCCGGTCTCACAGCTTCACTTCTGCCAGTATCTCGTCTCCTACCTTCCAAACTTTACAGAACCTCTCCTGCGAACCTTGCAGAACAGGAGAGCTTCTGTAAAGTTTGGAAGGTAGGAGACGAGATACTGGCAGAAGTGAAGCTATGAGACCGGGTGTGAGTCGTGCTTCGGTAGCTCGGATGGTAGAGCACTTGCCCGTGAAAGGCAAAGGTCCCGAGTTCGAGTCTCGGTCGGGCACACAGTTTTAATCTGCCAGGAAGTTTCGTATCAGCGCACACTCCGCTGCAGAGTGAAAATTTCATTCTGGATACGAAATTTTGTTGTTCAGGTTTTCCATGTACATATCATAGTCTGAATCTTGTTTTTGTTCTGTAGCATCAGTTTGATTGTCTCATTCTGTACTGCTTTGAGAATGGTGAAGATCGATATTGAGCAACATTATTGACTACCGTCATCTATTGCCGCTGAACTTAAGTGAAACAGGACTGTGTAGTGCTGGAATGGGAATAGGGAAGGGGCTAGGTGGGTGAGGACAATGACTAATGAAGGCTTAGGCCAGGAGGATTACAGGAATGTAGAATATATTGCAGAGAAAATTCCCACCTGCACGCTCGTGTGTGCGTGTGTTTTATTTTTTCATGACATGTTCTACATACTGCATTGTTAGGTGATCCCAGGAGGAATGAATGAATGGATAAATAAATACATAAATAAATCCTATAGGATTTCTTCAGTATGTGAAGAAATAAATAAATTCTGTAGGATTTCCTCACTGTGGACCTACAGAAAAAATGTACATCATCTCTTACCTCCGTACATCTGGAAAAAAGGTCAGTAGCGCTTTGATGTATACTGTTATAAAGATGTGTAAAAATGCACTAGAACTAAAAATTAAATGGTCTTTGCCACATTGCTATGACGGATAAAAAGTCAAGCATGGTTGACAGCCCACGCATTGTTTGCTAAAACGGCTGATAACTCACGACAGTAAATCCAAGCGGTAAAGTAAACAGTTAAAAAAATGTCCATTCCATAAGGAAATGGTGGATATGAACAAATTGGTGGGGGAGCACCACTTAACAAATGGCGATGGCTAAAAAGGCAATGCCCCATACACAACCTAGTTAAAATGACCACCTCGTGGCGGGAAGGCCGAGAGGTGGTTGTCCAAGCCACTGGGAGAGACTTAATAACCTTGAGCTTGTTCCCATGAAGGAAGGACCAGTGGCGATGCCAAATGACATCACCTCCCAACAGGCAGCAACACAGAGATCATTGGAGAGAGTATAAGAACTAGTGGGCTGAGGTACAAAGATGGCAGCCTTGGCAGGAGCATCAGCAGCCTCGTTTCCTGTCAGACCAACACGACCAGGAACCCACGTAAACATAACAGTGGCTCCATTAAGAGTGAGCAAGTGACAGCTTGCCTGGACCCATTGTACTAAGGGATGGGCGGTGTAAAGCACACAGAAGCTTTGAAGGGCTCTGATAGAGTATGAGCAGATTACAGAAATGAAAAGCCTGTGTCACCGGATGTACCCCATGGCCAGATACAGGGCAAGGAGCTCTGCTGTAAATACTGAGCAGTGTGCTGGAAGCCAATACCGAAAAAAGTCAGCGCCAATGACGAAGGCACACCCTACACCACAGTCAGTCTGAGAGCCATTAGTGTATACAAAGGTACTATTGCGAAGCTCCATGAAGGTCGTGAAACTGAAGGGCAAAGGGAACACGGGCCACTGCACAAAGTCAAGGTGGCAAAGGGTTCACACCCACCAGAAAAGTTGAAGGCTGCAAGAAGTTAAGCCGTCTGAGCAAGAGCTAAAAGTGAACTGCAGGAGGTAACAGAAGAGGGATGTGCCCTATACTGGTGCTCAAAGCATTCATCGAAGGATGCGGCATAGTATGGGTGGCCACACATGGCAGACAAACGGCATGCATACCTGCTGAGGAGAATATCACATCAGTAGGACAGTGGTAGTTCGGCAGCTTACAGACTCAAGGGAGCTAGTGTAAAAGGTGCCAGTTGCTGCACGGATGCCTCGAAGGTGAATAGTATTGAGACGGTGTTAAGAGGGGTGGACATGTAGATATATATACAAAACACCCTTAGTCTAGTTTCAAATGGACAAGGGACCGGTACAAATGGAGGAGGGTGGTTTGATCTGTTACCCAGGAAATGCCATTGAGGACACGTAGGATATTGAGGGACTGCGTACAGCGGGCTACCAGGTAAAACAAGTGGAAGGACCAAGAAAGTTTCCCATCGAGCACGAACCCCACGAATTTCGTAGTTTCAATGAACGGAAGAGCAACAGGCCCAAGATGTAAAGATGGTGGGAGAAACCTATTGCGCTGCCAGAAATTCATACAAACTGTTTTACCAGTGGGAAAACAAAAGCCATTGTCAATGCTCAATGAGTGAAGATGATCGAGACATTGCTGCAGGTGATCGCTCAATGAGACAGGTCCGTGGGCAACTGCAACAGACGGCAAAATCGTCATCAAAAAGGGAGCCAGAGATGCCTGGGAGACAGGCCATTATAGGGTTAATGGTGATAGTAAATAGGATGACGCTCTCAGGATGGAACCCTGAGGCACATTGTTTTCCTGGATAAAGGTGTCTGACAAGGCAGAACCCACATGTACAATAAAAACTCAGTCTTTCAAAAATTCCTCAAGGGAACAGGGCAGGCGACCACAGAAGGCTCACGTGTAGAGAGTACGGAGGATACCAGTCCTCCAGCAGGAGTCACAGGGTTTCTCCAAATCGAAAAGTGTGGCCACAGTCTGGTATTTCTGCAGAAAGCCATTCATGGTATCCATGGACAAAGTGGTCAACTGCAGAATGCCACACTCTAAATCCACACTGTGCAGTGGTTAGTAAATTGCGAGAGTTGAGCCACCGTACCAGCCAGGCATGAATCATAGGTTCCATCACCTTGCAAACACAGCTGGTGAGAGGGACGGAGCAGTAGCTACAAGGAATGTGTTTGTCCTTACTGGGCTTAGGTATGGGTATGACAGTGGCTTCACACCAGCGTATGGAAACGTGCCTCAGCCGAGATGTGGTTGTACATATTAAGCAGAAAGTGCTTGCCTGCAAGAGAATGGTGCTGCAGCATCTTAATGTGAACAGCATCTGGCCCTGGGACGGAGAATTGGGATGAAGTGAGAGTGCGATCTAGCTCCCTAATACTAAAGGTGGCATTGTGACACTCACTATCCTGAGACGAGGGATACCGCCTGAGCCGCCTCTGCTCGTTTCAGATGGAGGAAGGCAGGGTGATAGTCAAAGGAGCTCGAAATTTCCGCACAATGGCGGCCCAAGATGGTGGAGATAGCAATAGGGTCCACGATGACATCGACTGCTACTGTCAGGCTGGAAATTGATGAATGAAGCTTGGTCCCAGAGAGCCGTCGGAGGTTGGCCCGCACGACAGAGGAGGGAGTTGAACTGTTGAAAGAACTAGTAAATGAAATCCAGCTACCATTTTTGGTATGCTGAAGGATGCAATGACACTGTGCATAGACTGTTTATAAAGAATGCAGTTTGTCATCATAGGACAACGATTGAAAACATGGAGAGCATGTCTCCGCATGTGAATCATATCGCGGCACACCTCAAGTCCACCAAGGGACAGATACACGGAGTGGTAAAGAGGAAGTGTGATGAGTGAAATGTTCTGCAGCAGTAAGGATAACGTTTTTAAGATATTCTACCTTGCCATCACAACTGGCGAAACATTGTTCGTCAAAGGTCACCAGTCGGCCTTAGTAAGCTGCCATTGGGGTGTGCAAGAGGTGGGGGTAGGAATCAGCAAACAAATAGCACACGGGAAACAGTTGCTCGAGCAGGTGTCACAAAGAACGGAGCACTGGAGAGGATGGGCAAGCTGGGCAGTGCAGAAGGATAGGTCCAAATAGGAATAGGTGTGTGAGGAGTCAGAAAGGAGTGTGGGTGCTCCTGTGTCAAGGCAGAAAAGGTTAAGTCGATTAACAAGGTCAGCGAAGAGGGCACCTTTCCGACAGATTTTGGCAGAACCCCAAAGGGGATGGTGCACATTAAACTCACCGAGCAGTGGGGATGGGTGAAGTAGCAGCCCAATAAGCTGGAGGAAGTCTGTCCTGTTGACATCGAATGACAGAGGGATATAAATGGTACAAAGGGAAAAGGTAAGGTGAGGAAGGAAAAGGTGAACTGCAACAGCTTGAAGAGGGGGGTAGTCAGGGAGATGGGTTGACTATGAACGTCATCCCATATGAGCAGCATGACTCCCCCACGAGATGGAATGCCTACCTCGGGAGGAAGGTCAAAACGGAATGGGAAGAAACATGAAAGCTCAAAGCAGTCATGAGGATGCAATTCTGTTTCCTGAAGGCAGAGTACAAGTGGATGCTGCGATTCTAAAAGCAGGCCTAAGTCCTCTTTGTCGGATCGAAGGGCCACGAACGTTGCATTAGAGAAGAATCACAATGAGGAAAAAATGAATGCTCCATGAGGTCCACAGTAGGGTTGGCTTTCTTGTGCTGTCCGCCTGTGGACTCGAATGCAGAAAAACAGTCAGTAGTGCACACCAGCGACATGGAGGCCGGATGGGCGAGGGTATCACGTGGCAACATCGTCAAAGAGGATCTTCAAGTCAGCAAAGGAGAAGACCGTTTTCTTTGAGCCTTTCTTGCTTGTATAAGAAGATTAAGGTGTCGGTTGGCTGGAGGGACGTAGGAAGTCTTCACGGGAGTATTCCTTCTGTCCTTTCTGGCCTGCTGGTTGTATAGCTGTGGCACAGCTGGATGAGGGGCTGGTGACACTGCCTTGACACTGGGTGATTTCATAACCTCAGAGCTGAATTTGAGGTTGCATGTCTATGTGGCCACGTCCTCCATGGAGCGAGATGTAGCAAGAACAGTACTATAAGTGCCAGACGGTAGAACACATGGTTTGAGACTAACCAATAACTTGCAAGCGACCGGGTAACGAAGTTTTTCCTTTACCCAGATTTCCTGGACAGCCCACTCATCGAGATACACGGGACAATCTCAAGAGACGGTGGCACTGTCGCCATTGCAGTCGATTCAGCACGGAGGAGGTGGACAATCGCCCTAGTGCGTATTGGCCAGGTGTCAACAAGACATTCGAGTGTTGTTGAAACGATGACACTGGTAGCAGCACAGAATGTACAGTTGGACTCTGATAACTTCATAGCCTGCTTTGATCTCGGATGGAAGCACCACACTATCAAAGGTGAGAAAAAATGTGTGTGGGCACTAAGGAGGCATCTATGTTTTTCATCACTCGATGGACAGCAATGACACCTCGATCAGAGAGGTACGTTTGGATTTCAACCTTGGTCAGACCATCGAGCAGCCTAGTGTAAATAACACCACGGGAAGAATTATGAGTTCTATAGGCCTCGACATGAACCAGAATATCCGTGGAGAAGCAAAGCAGCAAGCAGTTGTGCTTGAGAATCAGAAATAGTCTCAAAAAGCAAAGTGCCATTCCATAAAAGAGCAGGACCAGCAACTGCATAAACGTTTTTCTGAATAATAAACGGATTTACTGTTGAGAAGGACTGACAGTCTTCAGTATGTGAAAGCATGAGGAACCACGGTGCAGTTGGAAGGATTTTTGAATTGATAGCCTCATTCCTTTTATGTTTTGTAGACGCCGATTGTGAAGATAATTGGCTCATTGCGAGAAAATCACCACGATTGCCTGCGTCTCCAATGGCGTGCTCCTTCCAACTGGAGCCCCTTTCACAAGTGGGCAGACCCGCCTTACTTGATTGTTCACACCTCAGGTCCCACCAACTGAACACCTTACAGAGGGACCAATCGTCAATTTGGGAAGGTAAGCAGCTCAGGCAGTCACCTCTCCCTGGTCCTCGCCTGTATCAGTGGGTATATGTGAACCGTGCCTGTTGACCCAGGGCTGGGAATTACGTGTTACCCAGTTACCTGTTACGTGTCTGACACACGGGCCGGCCTTCAGGAGCGCACAGGAAGGAAGAACAAAAACAGGGGAGGGAGGATAGAAGGTGGACAAAGAAAGGAAAAGGGAACGAAAAACACCGGTAATACTGTTCTTTTATCAGCTATGGACAGTGAGGAATATTCCCGTAAACATCCCAGACACACTTCCCCAAGGGAGGGGAAAAGGAATACCAAGAGGATAGACATGCAGCACGGAAGGGAAAAGATGCTGCAAAAGCTGGCACCTCATGTTAGCCAAGCATGAGCCGACCACAGAGTGGAGAGCACCCTGGGGGCACTTCGTGTCATGGTAAGCCTATCCTAACTGGACAATTCAATAGTTGTTTCACCTCAATGTCTGAGCAACAATTCATGTCAAGAATGAAGTTGTTCTCTCATTAATAAATACATTTTGCACTGCGCTGATAACTTGCTTTATTTTTATTATTATTTTTTTAAAAATCAGAAACACCTTTCTCAATATTACTTCGAATACAGGAAATCGCTAGCTATGGCCACCTGCGTAACAGAGGTAAAAGTGAACCTGTATTCTCTGAGCAGCTCAGCTGAGAGCACTGTCTCTCCAATCATGAACAAAAGAGGGATGCCACAGTCTATGTACACTAATCAGTCTGTTAACACATTTACATGAGTTACTTCAAACTTCCATTGCCCAAACATTTTCACTTTATAGTAAAAACAGTTGTCAGCATGAAGACTCGTCCACTGAATCAGTACATAACAAAATGATGCCATCTGAATCTTCAGCTACTATTGTGTGACACAAAACATTCAAGATCGGCAACGTAATGGTCACCTGCACTCAACAAAACCAACTAATGACCACTCCTAAAACTACAACTCGCAGGTAACCCAAAGAGACTGCAACAGAAACTATGCACTGTTACTGTTTCTTTGGAGGCAACTGGGAGGGCTGTGTCAACCAACACAGTATACAGCCTGCCCCCCCCCCCCCCCCCCAAAAAAAAAATCATCAATTTGGTCTTTAGGCATCCACTAAGAACAACACAACAAACCATCCCATCACCGTGGTGCATGTAGGTGGGCAAGGGAACACACAATGGAACACAAATGGCATTAAGGTCTCTTCATCGACAAGTGCAGGATTTGTCTGATGTCTTGAGCTTGGTCCGACAGGTTCAGCAGGAAGATGGGTCAGCCACATTTATGGCTGGGATCTCATACAGATGCCTCTCACCACTACTGAGGGTACCTTAATGACTGTAGTATCGAGGAAAGGATTGCCAAATGACCATTTGGTCCTTCCAGCAACATTTGGGTGATGGGTTCATCTTTTACGGCAATAGCGCATGTGCACAGGGTGCACGCCTCAAACTTGTTCCTCCACGAGGCAACAGGAATTGAACTGCAGTGTCTGCTGACACAAACCTGACTAAGTGTGCTTGGGGCCAGGTGAAATGGGCAGTGCATCATCATGGGAACCCTCTTCAAAACATGGATGGCCCTGGGAGGACTGTCATTCATTTAAGGGTGGGCAGGGATATTCAGATGCACAGGATGCTGCTATGTGACAGTGAATTTTATTCAGCACTAGTTCAGTTTTCATAAATGTGCAAATTATGCGCCCTTCCAAATCAACTGCTTTCTTTTAGATTATTGTTTAGTTTTACTGACAACTGCTTCTTTTTTAGTTTTGCAGAATGAATTATTTCATTCCCTGGTAGTCCAAATATACAGGGTGTATAAAAAAGAATCGTGATTTTAAAAAACCTTAACAATTATGTTACTTGATTTTACGAACAATGTACTCGAGTTTTACACAGTTCCCGCTAGGCAGCAGTAGCAGTGTGCGCCCACTTCAGTTCTAGTAAAAATGGTGTCAGGGCAACAGAAAGCATTTTGTGTTCTACGTTTTGTGCAGTGCAGGTCAGTAATAAATGTTCAGCATGACTTTCGTACTAGGTATGATATGGATCCTCTTACAGCACAGAGCATTAGACGATGGCACGAACAACTCTGAGAAACAGTTTGATTGTGTAAAGACAAATCGCTGGACTGTCCCCGAGTATCTGGCACAGACATCAAATGCATCTGCCATAGTTTCACAATCCACTGTGCCCTGCAGCTCAACACCTCATCATGTCACCGATGCCCGTTTGGCATGTTTTCATTGGCATTTACACATGAAACCATACAAAATTCAGATACTGCAAGTTCTTTGTGAAGGTGACAAACAGCAACGTGTGGAGTTCTGTAATTTCATTCTTTGCAAAATGGAGGATGACAGTTTTCTTCCACGCTTAGTGTTTAATGACGAGGCAACATTCCATTTAAATGGAAAGGTGAACAGTCATAACGTGAGAATATGGGGTATGGAACAAGCACATGAAGTTGTACTCTCCAAAATTTAATGTGTTTTGTGCTGTTTCACAGTAAAAGGTGCATGGTCCATTTTCCTCTGCCGAGAACACTGTTGCAGGAAGCACGTATCTTGATATGCTTGAGAATTTTCTTTTCCCACCATTGGAGACTGATTCTAATGACTTCATTTACCAACAGGATGGGGCACTGCCACACTGGAACCTGGAAGTGCGGGAATTTTTAAATCAAAGGATTACTGAATGATTGATCGGTCACACTGGACCAAATGATTCAGCCTCACATTACTGGCCTCCAAGGTCACTGGACCTGACTGCATGTGATTATTTCTTGTGGAGGTTTATAAGAGACTGTTTATGTGGCCCATTACCAACAACAATGAATGAACTGAGACATCGCATAACAGTAGCTATGGAAGCTGTAACTCAAGATATGCTTGCTGCAGCATGGGAACAATTTGAATACCCCATTGACATATGCTATGCATCTCAAGGGTGGCATATTGAGTTTCCTGTTCATCAAAAAACAAAATTCACTGTATATGTTTATTAGTTTCAGAAATATAGACATGACAAATTGAATGATCCGTTTTGATACACTCTGTATTACCAAATATTAATGTGGTGTGAACCTTCTTTTAGATTTTTTTTTTTTTTTTTTTTTTGTTTTGGTTTTAGGGCGCAGAACTGCTATGGTCATTAGCGCCCAGCCTGTGACTTAGGAAATAGTAAAAAAAACGAAACTGAAAATCAGCAGCAATGGGAACAAAGTCATAAAATTGGAGAAACTAAAAGCAGAAGGAAGGCTTAAAAATCCACTACAGAAAGGGGTTGGTTGTCCCCAAAAAAAGCTTCAAATGACTGATGTCATTTCACTAGCACTAATAAACTGGAGAACGCGGTCGGCCGAGCGCGTGTCATCTGCTAAAATCGACGATAGATCAGGCGATAGCTGTAGACGGGCGCGTAACGGATTAAAATAGGGGCATTCAATTAAAAGGTGTCTTACCGTCCACAGCTGAGAGCAGTGGGGACAGAGTGGGGGAGGATCGCCGCTTAAAAGATGTCGATGGCTAAAAAGACAGTGCCCTATCCGGAGTCTAGTTAAAATTACCTCCTCCCGACGACGCGTTCGGGAGGAAGAAGTCCAAGCGCAAGGAAGAGCTTTCACTTCCCGCAATTTATTATTGGGAAGTGTTAACCAATGCGCATGCCATAAATGAGCAACTTTGCGACATAAACCGCTCCGTAGATCGGTGAAGGTAAGCGATTGAATAGCTGGCCGAGGAAGAGAGACTGCAGCCTTGGCCGCTATATCGGCCGCCTCATTCCCACAGATACCAGCGTGTCCCGGGAGCCAGAGGAACGCCACCGAGACGCCCCCCAGATGGAGCAAGCGCAGACAGTCCTGAATCCGGTGGACCAGAGGGTGCACAGGGTAAAGAGCTTGGAGACTGAGGAGAGAGCTGAGAGAATCTGAGCAGATAACGTACTGTATCCGCCGATGGCGGCGGATGTAGTGGACAGCCTGGAGAACAGCGTAAAGCTCCGCAGTATACACCGAACACTGGTCGGGAAGCCGAAATTGATTTGGGGTGTCGCCAACAATGTAGGCACTCCCTACACCTAACGATGTTTTCGAGCCGTCGGTGTAAATAAATGTGGCGTCCGTCATTTGTGCACATAGAGCAGCAAATGCCCGACGATAAACAAGTGTAGGGGTACCATCCTTGGGAAATCGACAAAGGTCACGGAGCAGGCAGATCCGGGGACGGAGCCAAGGCGGTGCTGTACCCCAAGTTGTCAGAAAGGTTTTAGGAAAGCGGAAGGAAAGAGAATGGAGCAGTTGACGGAAGCGGACTCCCGGGGGTAGTAGGGAGGAGGAGCGGCCAGCATACCCTACATCAAATGAGGCATCGAAAAAAAGGGCATGGGCTGGATTAGCAGGCATGGAAGACAGATGGCTAGCATAACGACTTAGAAGGACCGCTCGCCGATTGGACAACGGAGGTTCAGCAGTCTCAGCATAAAGGCTTTCCACAGGGCTAGTGTAAAAAGCTCCAGACACTAAACGTAATCCACGGTGGTGGATAGAGTCGAGACGCCGAAGAATAGACGGCCGAGCAGAGGAGTAGACTATGCTTCCATAATCCAATTTCGAGCGCACTAAGGCGCGATAGAGGCGGAGAAGGACCACTCGGTCCGCTCCCCAGGAGGTACCATTCAGGACACGGAGGGTGTTAAGCGATCGCAGACAGCGAGCCGAAAGATAGGAAACGTGGGAGGACCAGCACAGTTTTCTGTCAAACGTAAGACCCAAGAATTTAGCGACGTCTGAAAACGGAAGGTTGACAGGTCCTAGATGTAAGGAGGGCGGAAGAAACTCCTTACGTCGCCAAAAATTAACACAAACGGTCTTACTGGGAGAGAAACGGAAGCCTGTTTCGATGCTCCAAGAGTGGAGGCGATCGAGACATCCTTGAAGACGTCGTTCAAGAAGGCTGGTCCGTTGAGAGCTGTAGTAGATCGCAAAATCATCCACAAAGAGGGAGCCCGAGACATCGGGAAGGAGACAATCCATAATTGGATTTATAGCGATGGCAAACAGTACAACACTCAGCACGGAGCCCTGGGGTACCCCGTTTTCTTGGGAGAAAGTGCGGGAGAGAGTAGTGTTCACCCGCACCCTAAATGTGCGCTCTGCCATAAATTCGCGAAGAAAAAGGGGCAGCCGGCCTCGAAAGCCCCATGGGAACAGTGTGCGGAGGATGCCTGTCCTCCAACAGGTATCGTATGCTCGCTCCAGATCAAAAAATATTGCTACCGTTTGGCGTTTCCGGAGAAAATTGTTCATGATATAAGTGGAGAGAGCAACAAGATGGTCAACTGCAGAAAGATGCTTTCGGAATCCGCATTGGGCAGGTGTTAAAAGACTGCGGGATTCCAGCCACCACGCTAAACGGTAATTCACCATACGCTCCATAACCTTACAGACACTACTCGTGAGAGAAATGGGGCGATAGCTAGAGGGGAGATGTTTGTCCTTTCCAGGTTTCGGAACAGGAACGACGATAGCTTCCCGCCATCGTCTGGGAAAAGTACTGTCGGTCCAAATTAGATTATAAAGGCGAAGGAGGTAACGCAGACTATGGGTTGATAAATGCAGCAACATTTGGACGTGGATACCATCTGGTCCTGGGGCGGAGGAGCGAGAAGAAGAGAGTGCATGTTGGAGTTCCCGCAAGGAGAAAACAGTATTGTGGCTTTCGCGATTTTGAGAGGAGAAAGCAAGAGGTCGCACTTCCGCTGCACGTTTCTTCGGGAGAAACGCTGGCGGGTAATTTGAAGAGCTCGAAATCTCGGCAAAGTGCTGACCCAACGAGTTAGAAATTGCGATGGGGTCCACTAATGTGTCATGCGCGACAGTGAGCCCAGAGACCGGGGAGAAACTAGGCGCGCCTGAGAACCGTCGAAGCCGACTCCAAACTTCTGAGGCAGGAGTGAAGGTGTTAAATGAGCTAATAAAGAATTTCCAGCTTGCCTTCTTGCTATCGCGGATGACACGACGGCAACGCGCTCGTAGCTGCTTATAGCGGATACAGTTGGCCAAAGTAGGATGGTGGCGGAAAACGCGGAGAGCACGTCGCCGGTCACGTAGTGCATCACGGCATGCCTCGTTCCACCAAGGAACTGGGGGGCGCCGGGGCAATTCGGAGGTGCGTGGTATTGAATGTTCCGCAGCTGTAAGAATAACGTCGGTAATATGTGTGACCTCATCGTCGATGCTGGGAAAGTGACGGTCATCGAATGTCGCTAGAGACGAAAAAAGTGTCCAATCGGCTTGAGCAAACTTCCAGCGTCGCAGGCGCATATATGGCCGTTGAGGCTGCAGTCTAAGGACACATGGAAAGTGGTCACTGGAGTGTGTATCATCAAGGGCGAACCATTCGAAGCGCCGAGCTAGCGGAACAGTACCGACCGCAAGGTCCAAATGAGATAAATTTGCCGTGGAGGCAGACAAAAACGTAGGGACCCCAGTGTTGAGGCAAACTAGATCTGCTTGGTGGAAGACGTCTAGCAATAGTGAGCCACGTGGACAAGGATGTGGAGATCCCCAAAGCGGGTGGTGGGCATTGAAGTCCCCAACCAGCAAATATGGGGGTGGAAGCTGACCAAGAAGATGAAGGAGATCAGCTCGTGCCATTGGTGTGGACGATGGAATGTATACAGTACAAAGAGAGAACGTGTATCCGGAAAGGGAAAGACGGACGGCGACAGCTTGGAAGGAAGTGTTTAAATGGATTGGGTGATAATGGACAGTTTCATGGAGAAGAATCATGAGTCCTCCGTGTGCTGGAGTGCCTTCAACAGAGGGGAGATCATATCAGACGAACTGAAAATGAGGGAGAACAAAGCGGTCATAGGGACGCAGCTTTGTTTCCTGAAGACAGAAGATGACCGGCGAGTAGGATTGTAAGAGGATCGACAATTCATCCCGATTGGCTCGAATACCGCGGATATTCCAGTGGATAATGGACATAGGGTGAACAGAAAATGGAGGAATGCGACCAAGGTCGCTGTCAACTCAACGACTGCTCTGAGCTTGCGACCGACAGCATGGAATGGCATTCAGCCGAAGGCAGAAGATCCTGATCCATAGGTTGGTCAGGAGCAGCTCCTGCCACCAGCGACCGGCCGGTTGATCGGCCGCCAGCAGTGCGCCTCGGCGACACAGAAGACGGCCGAGGGCGACTTCCGCCAGGTGGTGCTGTAGATGGGACACGCCTTGGCGGAGAAGGAGAGGAACTGGGTTTCTTTGTAGCCTTCTTCGAAGTATGATGTTTAGAGGAAGGAGGAACCGATGGTTGGGAAGTTGCCGTACGTAAAAACTCTTCACGAGTATGCTCTTTTTTCGAAGTCTTGGTGTCTGACTTTTGGGCTCGAGATTTAGCAGAACTCGACAAAGGGTGAGCCAGAGAGTGGGCAGGCGAAAGTGGTGAGGTTGAACGGGCGATCTTTGCGCTGGCCGATCTGACGACCGTGGCACTAAAGGTGAGGTCGCAAGTCTGCGTGGCCGCCTCCTTTGTTGGCCGAGGAGAAGCAAGGACAGTGCTGTAGTTTCCTTTCTGAGGCACGGTGGGCTGTCGACTGGCGAATAATTTTCGAGCAGCAAAGGTAGACACCTTTTCCTTCACCCTAATTTCCTGGATGAGTTTTTCGTCCTTAAAAACGGGGCAATCTCGAGAGGAAGCGGCGTGGTCACCCATACAGTTGATGCAGCGAGGGGATGGAGGTGGACAAGCACCCTCATGGGCATCCCTGCCACACGTAACACATTTGGCCGGATTGGAACAGGACTGGCTGGTGTGATTGAACTGCTGGCACCGATAGCAACGCGTAGGGTTCAGGACGTAAGGGCGAACGGAAATTATCTCATAGCCGGCTTTGATTTTCGATGGTAGTTGAACTTTGTCAAATGTCAAGAAGACAGTGCGGGTTGGAATGATGTTCGTGTCAACCCTTTTCATAACCCTATGAACAGCCGTTACGCCCTGGTCAGACAGGTAGTGCTGAATTTCTTCGTCAGACAGTCCATCGAGGGAGCGTGTATAAACGACTCCACGCGTCTCCGATGGCGCGCTCCTCCCTTGTGGGGGCCCTCTCTGAGGGCACTCCCGCCTTAGGTGATTGTTCACACCTCAGGTCACACCTCCCGACAAACGGACGGAGGGACCAATCGGCACGTTCGGAAGGTATCAGCTCGGGTAATCACCCCTCCCTGGGCCTGGCCGTTACCAGGGGGTACGTACGTGTCCTACCTGTCTACCCGGGGCGGGGAATTACGCATTACCCCGTCACCGGCTACGCATGGAAGTGCGTGGGTTGGCCTTCAGACACACACAGGGAGGAAGAAAGAGAAAGGGAAAGGAAAGAAGAGAGGTCTCAAACGCCGCAGCGGAGAAGGTAGAGAGAAGAGGTAAGGAAAAGAGAAGGACAAAGGAAGGATGAAGACTTACAAGCAAGGAATGAAGGCGAAGAATGTAGTATATGTACAAGCGTCCGTCTCCGGACGTAGGCACAAACCATAACCCCAGAGAATGGGAAAGAAAGAGCCAGAGGTGAAGGGGGGGGGGGGGGGGGGGGGGTGGCGAAGATGGGGAATGGGGAAGGATGCGGAAAGGGAAGGTATGCAGCCCGGAAAGGAAGGAAGGCCACATCAGCTCGGGGTCCCGTGCTCGCTACGCACGTATCCACAAAAGAGTTGTGGATCCCCTGGGGGGACCTTCTTTTAGAGTGGTTTACACACAAATTTCTCTGATTGGCAGCAAAACTGAGATGGAAGCTAAGTAAAAAGATTGGGCTCTAATATGGTGATGTTAATAAAGCTAGTAAACACACAGCAAAAATTGGTTTCAGTAGCACATGGATAGTGAATGAAATTGGCCACATCAAACAAATTTTAGGAGCCTTGTCATACAAACATGGAAGATACATCACTGATCCGCGTAACTACTGTAACATCTGGTGGGGAAGCTGTGTGCCACAAGGCATATTCATGAAAGGAGCCTTCAGGGATGTGGAACGTGTCAAGTTATACAGGGTGTTTATAAATTACCTTTACAACTTTAGGCTTCAACAACTTTAAAACTATACTAGACAATAACAACTGGATCTTCCTGGCAGATTAAAACTGTGTGCCGGAGCGAGACTCGAACTCGGGACCTTGCCTTTCACGGGCAAGTGCTCTACCAACTGAGCTAACCAAGCACGACTCACGCCCCGTCCTCTTTACTTCTGCCAGTACCTCGTCTCCTACCTTCCAAACTTTACAGAGGCTCTCCTGCGAACCTTCGAGTCTCAGTCCGGCACACAGTTTTAATCTGCCAGGAAGTTTCACATCAGTGCACACTCCGCTGCAGAGTGAAATCTCATACTGAATAACAACTGGATTTAAAAATGTGACAAGATAACTCTCAGCTCTTATTCCCCCTCACCACCATCCCCCCAGGTGCCACAGATTTGATGAAATATGTTGCTGCTGCCTCAGGAGAACATTCAATGTGTAAGTCTGGATCATAGAGACTACATCTGATTCCCAAGTGCAATGAAACTTTCTGACACAATATGGAAGGCAAGTCCGTGGAGAACTGCAATAGATGGCAAAATAATCATTAAAAAGGGAGCCGTGGATGCCCAGCGGGAGACATGCCATTATAGGGTTAATGGCGATAGCAAAGACGACGACACACAGAACAGAACCCTGAGGCACATCATTTTCCCAGATAAAGGTGGCTCACACGACAGAACCCACATGTACTTGGAAGACCCGGTCTTTTAAAAATACCTCTAGGAAATGGGGCATGTGACCACGGAAGCCCCACATGTAGAGAGTACAGAGGCCACTAGTCCTCCAGCAGGTGTCGCAGGCTTTCTCCAAATTGAAAAACACAGCCACAAATTACTGCAGAAAACCATTTGTGACATGGGTGTACAAAGTGATGAGATGGTCAATTGCAGAATCCCGCACTCTAAATCCACACTGTGCAGTGGTTAGTAAATTGCGAGACTAAAGCCGCCTTACTAGCCGGGCATGAATCATACATTCCACCACCTTGCAAACACAGCTGGTGAGAGAAATGGGGCGATAACTTGAAGGAAGGAGTTTGTCCTTACTGTGCTTAGGTATGGCTATGACAGTGGCTTCATCTGGGAAATGTGCCCTCCGCCCAGGTGCAGTTGTACATATGAAGGAGGACGTGCTCGCCCGCAAGAGAAAGGCGCTGCAACATCTGAATGTGGACACCGTCTGGCTCTGGGGAGGAGGATAGGAATGAAGTGAGAGCATGATCTAGCTTCCTCATAATAAAGGTGGCATTGTAGCACTCACTATTCTGAGAAGTGAAGGGTATCGCCCAAGCTTCCTCTGCTCGTCTTCGATGGAGGAAGGCATGGTAATAGTGGGAGGAGCTCTCGAAATCTCCAGAAAATTGTGGCCCTAGGGGCTGGAGATAGCAACAGGCCAGGGAGAAGTAAAGCCTCCAGTTGGCCTTAGAAAGCTGCCGTTTCAGTGTGAAGGAAGGTGGGGTAGGAGTTAGCAAACAGATACCACACTGAAATGGTCACTTGAGTATGTCAGAGACAATGGACCCCCCGGCGGGTCCGGGGGTTAGAATAGGCCCTAGGTATTCCTGCCTGTCGTAAGAGGCGACTAAAAGGAGTCCATCCCCCTCAAGAGGGTAGTTAGTGCCTGTGTCCGGAGACGGACGGTTCCACGACCTATATTTGTGGTCTTTTTGGTTTTTCCCTTCCTGTTTCTTCCTTCCTTTGTTCCTTTCTTTGTTCTTCTCCGTCTCACTGTCTTCCTTACTCTTTCCCTTGCCTCCTCCTCCTTGCCTCCTCCTCCTTGCCTCCTCCTCCTTGCCTCCTGCTCCTTGCCTCCTGCTCCTTGCCTCCTGCTCCTTGCCTCCTGCTCCTTGCCTCCTGCTCCTTGCCTCCTGCTCCTTGCCTCCTGCTCCTTGCCTCCTGCTCCTTGCCTCCTTCTCCTTGCCTCCTTCTCCTTGCCTCCTTCTCCTTGCCTTCTCTGGTCTCCGCCTCAGCGTTTGAGACAGTCTGTCCTCTCTCTCTTCCTTTTCCTCTTCTTCCTTCCTCCCTGTGCGCGCCTGAAGGCCGACCCACGCGTTCGCACGCGTAGCCGCTGACAGGGTAACGTGTAATTCCCCGCCCTGGGTAGACAAGTAAGGCACACACGTACCCCCTGGTAAAGGCCAGGCCCGGGGAGGGGTGATTGCCTGAGCTGATACCTTCTGACCATGCCGATTGGTCCCTCCGTCTGTTTCTCGGGAGGTGTGACCTGAGGTGTAAACATTCACCTAATGCGGGAGTGCCCTCTGAGAGGGTCCCCATAAGGAAGGAGCGCGCCATCGGAGACTCTGGCAATCATGGGGGATTCCTCCGCAATGGATTTTTCTTCTTCTCTCTCGACTTCTGCCCACAAACGGAAACATGACCAGCCACCAGTGACAAAAGTACTACCGCCTGCCCCACAGTTCCTTGTCATTTCTCGATCTGAGGACGGAAAGGATTTCTCCTCTGTCAACCCTTTCGTTATCCAGAAGGGCGTAGATGCCATAGCTGGATCTGTCAAGTCGTGTACCAGGTTGCGTAATGGTACCTTGTTACTAGAAACTGAGAGCGCCTTTCAGGCACAGAAACTGCTTCGAGCCACACTCCTGTACACGTTCCCTGTCCGGGTGGAGGCTCACCGAACTTTGAATTCGTCTCGTGGTGTGGTCTATACTAGATCCCTCGACGGATTGACTGACGAGGAGATTCAGTCTTTCCTTGCTGAGCAGGGCGTGACGGCTGTCCATAGGGTCATGAAAAAGGTCAACAATGACCTTGTACTGACCCGGACACTTTTCTTGACCTTTGATAGTGTTCAGCTGCCATCGCGCATCAAAGCGGGCTTCGAGGTTATTTCTGTTCGCCCCTATGTCCAGACACCTACGCGCTGCTACCAGTGCCAGCGTTTTAATCACACTCGCCAGTCTTGTTCCCATGCGGCTAAATGTGTCACTTGTGGCAGGGATGCCCATGAGGGTGACTGTCCACCTCAGTCTCCTCGTTGTGTGAACTCTCAGGGTGACCATGCAGCGTCCTCCCGCGACTGTCCCATCTATAAGGAAGAACGCTGTATCCAAGAAATTTGGGTCAAAGAGAAAGTGTCCACCTCGGCTGCTCGCAAGCTGTTTGCTAGTAGGAAGCCCACGCTGCTCCCAGCGGGGAAATACAGTACTGTCCTCGCCTCTCCTCGGACTACCAGGGAGGTGGCAACCCAGACATGCGATCTGACCTTCAGCACCACGGTCGTCCGTTCGGCCAGTGCTAAGATCGCGCAGTCGACGTCCCCTCCTCCTCCCATCACCCCACAGACAAGCCCCTTCATCAGCTTCTGCTAAGACGAAGACCCAGAAGTCAGATGCACGGGCCTTCAAGAAGGAACCGTCCCGTGCAGACTTCCTACGTACCTCGACCTCCCAGCCATCGACCAGTACTTCCACAAAACGACCTTCCAAGAAGGCTCATAGGAAGCACAGTTCTCCTTCTCCGCCACGGCGCATTTCTTCTCCTGCGCCACCCAGCGGTTGCCGCCCCAGGCCGTCATCTGTTTCGCCAGGCCGCACCGCTGGTAGCCGAACATCTGGCCGTTCACCGGCGGAGGAAGCTCCCCCTCCCGGCCATCTTACCAAGATTGCCGATGAACCTATAGAACCAATGGACGATGACTGGCCGCCTACTGATAGTGGCGGCAGTGCTCGCTCGAAGCCAGGCCCTCAGCGGCCTTCGAGGTGACCCCTTCTTTCATCTTCCTTTCCTTCTTACGATGGCACTTATTCACTGGAATATTCGCAGCATTTGCTCCAACCGAGAGGACTTGAAGTTGCTGCTCCGCTTGCACCGTCCGGTCGTCGTAGCCCTCCAGGAAACGAAGCTACGCCCATGCGATCAAATTGCCTTGGCACACTACACCTCTGTGCGTTTTGACCTACCCCCTGTTGTAGGTATTCCGGCTCATGGAGGGGTTATGTTGCTGGTCCGGGATGATATTTACTATGATCCCATCACATTGCACACTGGCCTGCAGGCAGTTGCCATCCAAATTACTCTCCCCACTTTTACATTTTCCATTTGTACCGTTTACACTCCATCGTCATCTGCCGTTACCAGGGCAGACATGATGCAGCTTATTGCTCAGCTACCTGCCCCATTTTTGTTAACTGGAGACTTCAATGCCCACCATCCCCTTTGGGGCTCTCCAGCGTCCTGCCAGAGAGGCTCCCTGTTAGCAGACCTTTTCAACCAACTCAATCTTGTCTGCCTCAATACTGGCACCCCTACTTTTCTTTCGGACACAACTCACACCTATTCCCATTTAGACCTCTCTCTATATACTACCCAACATGCAGGTCGGTTTGAGTGGTATGCACTTTCTGATACGTATTCAAGCGACCACTTCCTTTGTGTTATCCATCTCCTGCATCATACCCCATCTCCATGCTCAACTAGTTGGAACATCTCCAAAGCAGACTGGGGGCTCTTCTCTTCCAGGGCGACCTTTCAGGATCAAACCTTCACAAGCTGCGATCGCCAAGTCGCACACCTCACGGAAGTCATTCTCACTGCTGCTGAATATTCCATCCCTCACCCTACTTCTTCTCCACGTCGCGTACCGGTCCCCTGGTGGACCGCAGCATGTAGAGACGCTTTACGTGCTCGTCGACGTGCTTTACGCACCTTTAAACGCCACCCTACAGTGGCGAATTGTATCACTTATAAACGATTACGTGCACAGTGTCGACGTATTATTAAAGAAAGCAAGAAAGCCAGCTGGGCTGCTTTCACAAGCACCTTCAACAGTTTTACTCCTTCTGTTGTCTGGGGTAGCCTGCACTGGCTATCTGGCACTAAGGTCCACTCACCAGTTTCTGGCTTGATGGTCGCGAATGACGTCCTTGTGGCCCCTGAGGATGTCTCCAATGCCTTCGGCCGCTTTTTCGCGGAGGTTTCGAGCTCCGCTCATTACCACCCTGCCTTCCTCCCCCGAAAACAGGCAGAGGAGGCTAGGCCACCTACCTTCCGCTCCTCGAATCGTGAAAGTTATAATGCCCCATTCACCATGCGGGAACTCGAAAACGCACTTGCCCGGTCACGGTCCTCCGCTCCAGGGCCTGATTCTATTCATATTCAGATGCTGAAGAACCTTCCTTCTGCGGGTAAAGGTTTTCTTCTTTGTACTTACAATCGCATCTGGATTGAGGGACATGTTCCCGCATGCTGGCGCGAGTCTATTATTGTCCCAATTCCTAAGCCGGGGAAGGACAAGCACTTGCCTTCCAGTTATCGACCCATCTCGCTTACCAGCTGTGTCTGTAAAGTGATGGAGCGAATGGTTAACTCTCGTTTGGTTTGGCTGCTCGAATCTCGACGCCTCCTTACCAATGTACAATGTGAATTTCGTAGGCGCCGCTCTACTGTTGACCATCTGGTTACCTTGTCGACCTTCATTACGAATAACTTCTTGCGGAAGCGCCCAAGCGCGGCTGTGTTCTTTGATTTGGAGAAGGCTTACGACACCTGTTGGAGGGCGGGCATTCTCCGCACCATGCATACATGGGGCCTTCGCGGTCGCCTCCCTCTTTTTATTCGTTACTTTTTAATGGATCGACAGTTCAGGGTACGTGTGGGTTCTGTCCTGTCAGACACCTTTTGCCAGGAGAATGGGGTGCCACAGGGCTCAGTTTTGAGCGTCGCTCTCTTCGCCATAGCGATCAATCCAATAATGGATTGCCTCCCAGCTGATGTATCAGGCACCCTTTTCGTGGACGATTTTACCATCTATTGCAGCGCGCAGCGTACACGTGTCCTGGAGCGCTGTCTTCAGCGTTCTCTTGACCGTCTTTACTCCTGGAGTGTCGCCAATGGCTTCCGTTTTTCTGCCGAGAAGACGGTCTGTATTAACTTCTGGCACTACAAAGAGTTTCTCCCACCGTCCTTACGACTCTGTCCAGTTGCTCTCCCATTTGTGGAGACAACATGATTTTTAGGTCTTACATTTGATAGGAAACTTAGCTGGCCTCCACATGTGTCATATTTGGCTGCCTGTTGTACCCGTTCTTTAAATGTCCTCCGTGTTCTCAGTGGTATGTCGTGGGGAGCGGATCGAACCGTCCTACTTTGTCTATATCGGTCGATCGTCTGCTCCAAGCTGGATTATAGGAGCTTCGTATACTCCTCAGCACGGCCATCCATCTTACGCTGCCTCAACTCCATACAACATCGGGGTTTACGACTTGCGATCGGAGCGTTTTATACTAGTCCAGGTAGAGAGTCTTCATGCTGACGCTGGCGAATTGCCACTCACCTACCGGCGCGATATACTGCTTTGTCGGTATGCCTGTCGGCTACTGTCAATGCCCGACCACCCGTCTTATCGTTCCTTTTTTGACGACTCTCTCGACCGTCAATACGGGTTGTATGTCTCTGCCCTGCTACCCCCTTGAGTTCACTTTCGTCGCCCCCTTCAACACCTTAATTTTTCACTCCCTGCAACCTTTAGAGTGGGCGAGAGCCACACGCCACCTTGGCTCCAGGCTCAGGTTCGCATTCACCTTGACCTCAGCTCGCTGCCAAAGGAGGTTACCCCCGGTTCGGTCTACCACTCCCGTTTTGTCGAACTTCGTTCGAAGTTCATTAATATGACCTTCATTTATACAGATGGCTCAAAGACCAATGACGGGGTCGGGTGTTCCTTTATTGTCGGGGCACACAGTTTCAAATACCGGTTCCATGGCCATTGTTCGGTCTTCACAGCTGAGCTCTTTGCCCTCTACCAGGCTGTTCTTTACATCTGCCGCCACCGACATTCTGCTTATGTCATCTGCTCCAATTCCCTGAGTGCCATCCAGAGCCTCAGTGATCCGTATCCGGTTCACCCTTTCATGCACTGGATCCAACGCTCTCTTCAGCAGCTGATGGACGTCGGTTCTCCGGTTAGCTTTATGTGGGTTCCTGGCCATGTCGGTATCCCTGGGAACGAAGCTGCAGATGCCGCGGCCAAGGCTGCGGTCCTCCAGCCTCGGACAGCTTCTTGTTGTGTCCCTTCGTCGGATTGTAGCAAGGTAATTTGTCGGCGCATTTTATCGCTGTGGCATGCTGATTGGGCTGCACTTACGGACAACAAGCTTCGGGCCTTGAAACCTCTTCCCGTGGCTTGGACGTCCTCCTCCCGCCCTTCTCGGCGGGAGGAGGTCGTTTTGGCCTGGTTACGAATTGGACACTGCCTGTTCAGCCATCGCCATCTGCTGACGGCTGCGCCGGCGCCGTTCTGCCCATGTGGGCAATTGCTGACGGTTCGCCACATTTTAACGTCCTGTCCGGATTTTAACACACTGCATCTTGATCTTGGCCAGCCATGTAATCTAGATGCCATTTTAGCGGATGACCCACGAGCAGCTGCTCGCGTTCTTCGTTTTATCAACTTGACAAACCTCTCTTAGGACATTTGATTATGCTGTTTTTTTAATCCTATGCCTGTCAGTCTGTCTTATCGTGTTTTCCCTTTTAGTTGTTGTTTTAAACTTGTGCCTCGCGGTGCATTCTTAACGTAGTCTGGGCGCTAATGACCAATGAAGTTGTGCGCCCTAAAAAAAAAAAAAAAAACCACTCGAGACGATGGGCAAGCTAGGCAGTGCAGGAGGAAAGGTCCATTGGAAACAGATGTGAGTGGAGTCTGAAAGGAACATGAGTGTTCCCATGTTAAGGCAGATGCGGTGATTGAGAAGATCAGTCACGACGGTACCTTTCTGACAGGTTCTGGGCAAGCCCCAAAGGGGACGGCGCACATTGAAGTCACTGAGCAGCAGAAAGGGGTGAGGGAGTTGCCCAATAAGCTGGAAGAAGTCTGCCTTAGTCACACCGAATGACAGAAGGATGTAAAAGGTACAAAGGGAAAAGTCAAGTGAGGAAGGAAAATTTTTTGATAAAACGAAGAACGCGAGCAGCTGCTCGTGGGTCATCTGCTAAAATGGCATCTAGAGTACATGGCAGGCCAAGATCAAGACGCAGTAGTTAAAATCCGGACAGGACGTTAAAATGCGGCGGACCGTCAGCAATTGCCCACATGGGCGAACGGCGCCGGCGCAGCTGTCAGCAGATGGCGATGGCTGAACCGGCAGTGTCCAATTCGTAACCGGGCCAAAACGACCTCCTCCCGCCGAGAAGGACGGGAGGACGACGTCCACGCTGCGGGAAGAGGTTTCAAGGCCCGAAGCTTGTTGCCTGTAAGTGCAGCCCAATCGGCATGCCACAGCGATAAAATGCGCCGACAAATTACCCTGCTACAATCCGACGAAGGGACACAACAAGAAGCTGTCCGAGGCTGGAGGACCGCAGCCTTGGCCGCGGCATCTGCAGCTTCGTTCCCAGGGATACCGACATGGCCAGGAACCCACATAAAGCTAACCGGAGAACCGACGTCCACCAGCTGCTGAAGAGAGCGTTGGATCCGGTGCACGAAAGGGTGAACCAGATACGGATCACTGAGGCTCTGAATGGCGCTCAGGGAATCGGAGCAGATGACATAAGCAGAATGTCGGTGGCGGCAGATGTAAAGAGCAGCCTGGTAGAGGGCAAAGAGCTCAGCTGTGAAGACCGAACAATGGCCATGGAGCCGGTATTTGAAACTTTGTGCCCCGACAATAAAGGAACACCCGACCCCGTCATTGGTCTTTGAGCCATCTGTATAAATGAAGGTCATATTAATGAACTTCGAACGAAGTTCGACAAAACGGGAGTGGTAGACCGAACCGGGGGTAACCTCCTTTGGGAGCGAGCTGAGGTCAAGGTGAACGCGAACCTGAGCCTGGAGCCAAGGTGGCATGTGGCTCTCGCCTACTCTAAAGGTTGCAGGGAGTGAAAAATTAAGGTGGTGAAGGAGGCAACGAAAGCGAATCCAGGGGGTAGCAGGGCAGAGACATACAACCCGTATTGACGGTCGAGAGAGTCGTCAAAAAAGGAACGATAAGACGGGTGGTTGGGCATTGACAGTAGCTGACAGGCATACCGACAAAGCAGTGCATCGCGCCGGTAGGTGATTGGCAATTCTGCAGCGTCAGCATGAAGACTCTCTACGGGACTAGTATAAAACGCTCCGATCGCAAGTCGTAAACCCCGATGTTGTATGGAGTTGAGGCGGCGTAAGATGGATGGCCGTGCAGAGGAGTATACGAAGCTTCCATAATCCATCTTGGAGCGGACGATCGACCGATATAGACGAAGTAGGAAGGTTCAATCCGCTCCCCACGACATACCACTGAGAACACGGAGGACATTTAAAGAACGGGTACAACGGGCAGCCAAATATGACACATGTGGAGACCAGCTAAGTTTCCTGTCAAATGTAAGACCTAAAAATTTTGTCGTCTCCACGAATGGGAGAGCAACGGGACCAAGTCGTAAGGATGGTGGGAGAAACTCTTTGTAGTGCCAGAAGTTAATACAGACCGTCTTCTCGGCAGAAAAACGGAAGCCATTGGCGACACTCCAGGAGTAAAGACGGTCAAGAGAACGCTGAAGACAGCGCTCCAGGACACGTGTACGCTGCGCACTGCAATAGATGGTAAAATCGTCCACGAAAAGGGAGCCCTATACATCAGCTGGGAGGCAATCCATTATTGGATTGATCGCTATGGCGAAGAGAGCGACGCTCAAAACTGAGCCCTGTGGCACCCCATTCTCCGGGCAAAAGGTGTCTGACAGGACAGAACCCACACGTACCCTGAACTGACGATCCATTAAAAAGGAACGAATAAAAAGAGGGAGGCGACCGCAAAGGCCCCATGTATGCACGGTGCGGAGAATGCCCGCCCTCCAACAGGTGTCGTAAGCCTTCTCCAAATCAAAGAACACAGCCGCGCTTGGGCGCTTGTGCAAGAAGTTATTCATAATGAAGGTCGACAAGGTAACCAGATGGTCAACAGCAGAGCGGCGCCTACGAAATCCACATTGTACATCGGTAAGTAGGCATCGAGATTCGAGCAGCCAAACCAAACGAGAGTTAACCATTCGCTCCATCACCTTACAGACACAGCTGGTAAGCGAGATGGGTCGATAACTGGAAGGCAAGTGCTTGTCCTTCCCCGGCTTAGGAATCGGGACAACAATAGACTCGCGCCAGCATGCGGGAACATGTCCCTCAATCCAGATGCGATTGTAGTACGAAGAAGAAAACCTTTACCCGCAGGAGAAAGGTTCTTCAGCATCTGATTATGAATAGAATCAGGCCCTGGAGCGGAGGACCGTGACCGGGCAAGTGCTTTTTCGTGTTCCCGCATGGTGAATGGGGCATTATAACTTTCACGATTCGAGGAGCGGAAGTTAGGTGGCCTAGCCTCCTCTGCCTGTTTGCGGGGGAGGAAGGCAGGGTGGTAATGAGCGGAGCTCGAAACCTCTGCGAAAAAGCGGTCGAAGGCATTGGAGACATCCTCAGGGGCCACTAGGACGTCATTCGCGACCATCAAGCCAGAAACTGGTGAGTGGACCTTAGTGCCAGATAGCCGGCGCAGGCTACCCCAGACAACAGAAGAAGGAGTAAAACTGTTGAAGGTGCTTGTGAAAGCAGCCCAGCTGGCTTTCTTGCTTTCTTTAATAATATGACGACACTGTGCACGTAATCGTTTATAAGTGATACAATTCGCCACTGTAGGGTGGCGTTAGGAAGGAAAATGTGGACTACAACACCTTGAAGCCGGGTAGTCGGGGAGATATGTCGATTATGAACATCTTCCTGGATGAGCAACATGACTCCCCCCATGATGGGATGTCATCCTCTGGAGGGGGAGGGTTCAACGGGGACAGTGAAATCAATGCGAGAGCTCAAAGTGGTTGTGAGTACGCAATTTTACTCCCTGGAGGCAGAGTACAAGAGGACACTGTAATTCTAAACACAGCTGTAAGTCCTCTTTGTTGGATCGAAGACCATAAACATTCCATTGGAGGAGAGCCACGATGAGGAAAAAGGGGTGTAACCTTGGCAGCTACCGAGTGCTAGCCTTCGAAGACTCACTGCTACAGGACGCAGAGGCTGGAGGATCCTGCTCAATGAAATCTAAAGAGGCGTCAGCATTCTCCCTCTGTCAATCTGCGGAGTCTAGCACAGAAACACAGCCGATTGTGTGCACCGGCGACATGGAGGTTGGCCGAGTGAGGGTACCACATGGCAACACTACGTTCCAAGTCAGCAAAGGAGAAGACTGTTTGCCTTTGACTTCTTGGAGCCTTTACAGTTTGCAGAGGAAGACTCAGACGTTTGTTGGTTGGAGGGACATAAGTCTTCGGTGGAGTGTTCCTTCCGCCCTGTCCGGTCAATCGGTTGTTTAGCAGGTGATTTCACCTCATGAGGTGAAAGTTTGGTCACTTGTGGTACAGCTGCAGGAGGGGATGGGGATGCTACCATCACTAGACAATTTCAAAACTGCTGAAATTGAGGTTGCATGTCTGCGCAGCCATGTCCTTCATGGAGAGAGATGTAGCAAGAACAGTACTGTAGGTGCCAGAAGGTACAAAGCAGGGTTTCCAAGCAGCCAACAACTTGTGAGTGACCGGGTAAGGTGCTTTTTCCTTCACCCGGATCTCCTGGACAGTCCACTCATCAAGATACACAGGACAATTTCAGGAGGAGGAGGAGGAGGAGGAGGAGACGGCGGCAGCAACGTCACCTTTGCAATTGATATAGTGGGGAGAAGGAGGCAGGCAATTGCCCTCGTGAGCCCTAGGTTACACATTTGGCCAGGCGTTGACAGGACAGTCGAGTGTGGTCGTAATGGTTAAGGTGGTAGCAGCGCATCAGTTGTGGAGTGTACAGTCGGGCTGTGGCAACTTCCTAGTTTGCTCCAGCCTCTGACAGAAGCACCAATCTATCAAAAGTGAGACAAAGGGAGTGTATGGGCACTATGCATCTACCTTTTTTTTTCACACGATGGATTGCAATGACACCTTGATCAGAGAAGAACATTTGGATTTCTGCCTCGGTCAGACCGTCAAGCAGCCTAGTGTAAATAACACCACAGGATGAATTCAACATTTGATGAGCCTCGACACGAACAGTACAGCTGTGGAGGAAGGAAGCTGTAAGCAGTTGATGTGCTTGAGTATCAGAAGTAGACTCCATAACCAAAGTGCCACTTCTTAAACGACAAAGGTTTCACAGGGCCAGCAATTGCATCAACACCTTTCTGAATAATAAAAAGATTTACTGTATCAGAGGACTGATCATCTTCAATTCGGAACACCACAAGGAACCGTGGTGCAGCTTTGAACTGTTAGCCTCATTTCCTTTACGTTTGGTAGACATTGACTGGGAAGATGATGACTGGCTCATTGTGAGAAAAAACAGGAACCTCAAACATAGAAGTGGAAGTAGGATAGGAGGAGGGCAATGAACACAGTAAATACAGTGGAGAGATTGTTCTGATGGTGGCTACTGAATATGCAGAACACATTTCCGAAACATCCCAAACATGTTCCCAAGGGAGGGGAGAATTGCACGAGGATATACAAGCAGCACAGAGGGGACATGATGCTGCAAAGGCTTGGGCCCCGCTGCAGCCAAGCATGAACCTGCAAAGAGCAGCAAGCCCCGTGGGGGTAGATAAGGTTCGATGTCGGCAAACCCAAAGTATTAGAGTAATCAGGCTTGAGCTCTTCTGAGACAAGACAGATTCTCTTCGAAGAGGTTTTTGATGACAATGGTTCCAATTCTGGGATTCATATGCAAAGGATGTTCTAATATGATCTTCCAGAGACACACAACTGAATTTTGATGAAGTTCAGTAAAACAGTGAAGAAATATTAGAATATATTTCTAGTTCACAATCAGATTCAGAATTTCTAATATGCCTGTAATTACTGCATATCAGATGAAGTCTCTAAACAGAATCAATATAATACTCAAACATTCTTTCTATCATTTGGTCCTAGAGTTCCTGGAAATTTGCGTTTCCTCTACAAATTTTTTTATTTTTTCTCTGAGGAATTTCTTGATAGCTTTTAGAACCAAGTAAATATACATCACAGAGTGGAACATCTCTAAACATCACATCAGTTGAGCTGCAAGCTTTGTTACTGCTAATGAGTTTTCACAGCCTTCCTAGTGTTCATCGTTACTGGTCGCCAGATCGCAATCTTCACACTTCTAGAACTGCTGATGTGATGACTCTGGAAAGGTTTATGAAAATTCTAAAACACATCCATACAAATGACAACATTAAAATGGAAAAAGAAATTAAACAAATGAGAAATTATATAAAGTCAGATCTCTGCCAGTGCATTTTAACAGAGTTTTTACAGAATCCTCAATCCCAGTAAATACTTATTAACTGACGAAAGTATTGTGGCTTTCAAGGGAAGAAGTTCTTTGAAGCAATACATAACCTACAAAGTGTGGTTCCAAGTATTTGTAATATGGTGTGTAGCTACAGGTTATATGTTGCACTTTCAAATTTATGAAGGAAAAACTAGGGATTATAGTGTTCCAATAGGAGAAACTTTTTCTTTCGCTTCCTATGCCGTTTCACAATGGAGGATACTACTTTTTTAATCATTTTTCTATCTAGTTTACCACTTGTCTAAACTACTAGAGAAAGGGCTTTACAGATGTGACACCATTTTAAGGCAAAGAACTCTATGTAAATGGCTTGCCTGGAGGTAAATGAAAGTTGTAAATGACGATCGCTGATGTCGTTGGCACCTGAACTGCTACTGCTTCCAATGATTTTTGTAGGGGAATCCACTCACTAACAATGTCTGCATGAACCAAGTACAGATCCTTGCAAATGTCCCGTCAGGACCAGCATGGTTCTGCAGAATGCACAATAACCACAGAGTGTTGGGGAATGGTCATCAACAAAGTTCATTTCTTGTAGAGCAACACAAACTGCAGAAGAGTAGGAAATAAGCTGTTGTAGTTCTGGAAGATCACTGTAAATGTTACTGGATACTGATACGGTTATATCAATTACAGTCCCACTGACTGATCACATTATGGCTCTCCAGGTTAGACTTCAGGCCCAGGAGAACCAATCACACCCCAGGATCACTTCCTGCCAGCAATGGGGATAGAGCGATAGCCATGAGCATTGATTCAGATTCCAACTGTGTGGGAGGATTTGGCAAAACTGGGTTCAACACAGTAGCCTTGTCTCAGTTGTTCTCCTCCTCCTCTGCAGCCTTTGGTAGCCAAGATTGTTGCGAGGGCCTATCTGTGATGCACATGGGGATGGGTGAAGCACGGACAGCCCTCAGATCCAAAGACCACTGTTCCTTCAATAAGTGGCATCCCAAGAGGGAGGCCTGTCACTGGTAGATGCTGGGGGAGGAAGCTGCTTCTCCAAGTGGATGTGTGAAGTGTTTCCCAAAGACAGTGCTGCAGGAACCACAAGATAGAAGGGTGGTGAGACGATTGATTTGGGAAAAGTTTAGATAGTGGGGATGATGGCTGTGCCTTTTGCATAATCAATTATATCAACAGGATGTAGGTGTCCACATTTTTTTTCATACCTCAGTATACAGCTGGCAGTCAATAAATTTATAGTCTTATATTTACTCTTCTTTCTCGAAGACTCGGCAAGCCAGTTAATGTGGAAGATGGTATTCTGTGTAACTGACATACAAAGGTGGTTGTTTACAGGGGCTACCTTCGTGGAGTGGTCCTTCAGTTGTCGCAGTTTAGATCCAATATGCATTGGGGTGAAATACGACCAAAGCGTAAGCATCGGAAGCACGATATGGGTGGTGAGATGTAAGATTTCATGTCACACCTGTAAACCGTGACTAAAGTTTTCTGTTGAGGTCATTCCCTTCAAAGGCTAAAATACAGGTACCTGCATCTGTTTGATTATCCTTGGAACCTTGCTGGATATGTCGGACAAAATGTATGCATCAGATTACATCATAGCTACTAATCTGTTTCAAGCATCAGATCTCTGTGGAAGATGATTGTTTGGACCATATTTAAAGTTTTATATGGAGGCAATGATCACTGATATGCCACCTACAGGATCACATGCCTACTGAGCTGCAGGGGTGGGTTTAATCAATAGTCATCCATTGGGTACCTTTCCCAAAGACTCAGCTTCTCCAAATTTATCTTTAGTATGTTCAGTAAAAATTATGACTTTGTTGCAGTAAAATTATACCCATCAGTTTGAGTACATACTAAGTATTGGATGAAATCTCGTTTACAGACATCTGGCTTGTCCCTCTCTCCATGGGTTAGCCAGGTTACAGAAGGCAGTACGATTATAAGTATCTGTACAATCAAAAATATTTTGGCACGAACCATCCTATTATGAAACCTATTCCTTGCACTGAAACAGACATCCTTTGCCCATATTTCATTTTGTCTCTCTGTTGAAACTTGACTCAAAAAAAGCAACAGACAGACTCAAATTAAATTTAATGTTGCCTCATTTAGTTCGAACTTGACCAATAAATCTGACCCTTCATGCTGATCTCAAAGAAGAACTAGACGCCTAGAGCAGAAAAATGTTTTAACATCCTAAACAACGGCTGGGGGGGAACACTGCTGGTTTTCATCAGCAAACCACGAAGCAGGATGTGTCACGTGGTTATTTTACAGCAACACGGAACACACAAATTAGAGTCATATCCCATACATAGATTCAATGAACTGTTCACACAGCTTTAATCTATATCTACATGCATTTTCCATAAGCATAGCATAGGAGCTCCACATGGAGCATAGCAAAGGATACCGTGTACCACTTGTGAGGTCACAATTCCATTTGTTCTCTTATTGATCAAGATGCAGTAAGAATAACCTCACACTGACAGTCATTCCCTTTCCTGTTCCACTCACGAAAAGAACAAAGGAAAAACGACTGCTGACACGATCTCTTATCTTGTCTTCATAGTCCCTATGCGAGGTGTATATAGGTAGCAGCAAGATAGTTCTGCAGTTTGTCATAAATGCCAATTCTCTAAACTTTCTCAAATGTTTTTCTCGAAAAGATCATCAACTTGCCTCCAGCGATTCCCATTTGTGTTCACAGAAGATTTCCATATTACTTGTGTGTTCATCAAACCTGCCAGTAACACATCCAGCAGCAAGCCTATGAACTGTTTTGATGTCTCACATTAATTTGACGTGGTGGAGATCCGAAACAATCGAGCACTGCTTAAGGATAGGTCGCACAAGCATTCTTGTATGTGGTCTCCCCTATACATAAGCTACATTTTTCTTGAATTTTCCCAGTAAACCAAAATCGACCATTCATCTTACCTACAATTGATCTTACATGCTCATTCCTTTTCGTATAACTTTGCAATGGTACGTCAGGATATTTAATCGGCATGACTGTGTCAAGCAGTGCACCACAAACACTGTATTCAAATATAGGAATGTTTTTCCCACTCATTCATATTAATCTGCATTTGGAGCAAGTGCCATTTGTGACGCAAAATATAACTTCTGTTCAAGTCATCCTGTATCTTCCTATAGTCAGTAAATGAGAACACCTTCTATTACATTACAGCCTCATCAGCAAACAGTCATAAATAGTTGCTAAGATCATTTATGTATATGACTGTTCCATGAGAATATGAACATAAATCAAAAAGTTCTCATTTCAATTCTAGTTACCAGTTTTATGGGCTGAAACATTAAATTTTTTAATTTGAAACTCCATTTTTATGTTAAGAAGTGGTGGAACTGAACAAATGGTTTTATAACTAGGCTAAAATTTCAGCTTCTTGTTACCATTGAAAATTAATTTCTTTAAGTACTGTAACAATAAACCATAAAGGCATATATTAATAACTATATAAATATTTTAAGCCAGTTCACTTCAATAGCTTTTATTGCATTTATTTAATTAGTGAGGTACCAAGGCTGATTAGTTTTATTGCTATCTGTTGCCACTCAATTACTGAAATAAGCCTAAAAGTTGTTCTTCAGTACCAATGCAGTTTTGTGAAAGGTTGAAAACAGACAAAGAAATATAGATTTTCAGGTAAATAGAAGTCTCACAGCAGGCAAAAAAGTATTCATTTTAACAATATTTTGCACTGGTAATGAAATTACAATTTTGTAATGGAGTGACTGACATTTCTTGAGATGTTGCACATCAAATACAATTTTAGTCAGTTGTATGTTGGCTATGCTGTTAGTAAAAAATTGGAGCGAATGTGTCAGAAAAAAGAAAGGAAGTGCCACAAACCAAGAAGCGATATATATATATAAAATCGAGGGAAACATTCCACGTGGGAAAAATATATCTAAAAACAAAGATGATTTAACTTACCAAACGAAAGCATTGGTATGTTGATAGAGACACTGACAAACACACACACACACACACACACACACACACACACACACACACACACACAAAATTCAAGCTTTCGCAACCCACGGTTGCTTCATCAGGAAAGAGGGAAGGAGAGGGAAAGACAAAAGGATGTGGGTTTTAAGGGAGAGGGTAAGGAGTCATTCCAATCCCGGGAGCAGAAAGACTTACTTTAGGGGGGGGAGGGACAGGTATACACACTCACTCACTCACTCACTCACTCTCTCTCTCTCTCTCTCTCTCTCTCTCTCTCTCTCTCTCTCTCTCTCTCTCTCTTTTCACAAATTTTAAAATGTCAAGTTGTTATGTGAGTTATACTTCTAGAAACATGAAAAAGTGAAATCAATTTGCATGTGTGTTCTTCAAATGTAAGGAAAATGTGTTGGACTTTATATGCTTTGATCCAGTTTTGTGATTAAGGAGGAAGAAATAGCTGTTGGTAATAACGCAAGAGAAAGCTGAAAGAGGGAAAAGAAAACCAATTGTGTCCATCAATGTAAATCTGAGACAAGGTATGTAAAAATAGTTTCGAAATAAATACTGGGACTGTATATCTCACAACAAACATTAATCCCACCCTGATAAAATTTTAATGAACTCTGAAATTCTGTGATTTAATACAGTATTAAGTTAACAGTCAAATTTATGATATTCTCCCCCCCCCCTTTTTTTTTACTGTGATAAAGATTCTGACATGTCCATGTTCACACCACCATGCCAACACGTTCCCTACTAAATGCCAAAAATAAAGTGAAAAGTGTGTCAGGTTAAGTGTAATCAGTTTTTCGCTTCTCCTGTAAAATTTGGTTTTTCAGACATAAAAAGATTTGAAATGATGCACCTCATGTAGTATGCATCCTCATGTAGTATGCATCGACTAAAAAGAACAGGATCAAAGTGTTTCATTGCTGATTCATGTTTCTTCACCAGTGAGACGCCACCTAAGAGCTAATACCAGGAAACCGACAGCAATGATCGTTAGTATCACATTCCAGTAAATAAAGATTTGGAATCAGTACGTGAAAATTTTTTTTGCAAAGCTGTTTGGGTTTGGACAGAGTTGTGTAAATACTATTGGTAAATCAGTTATGGGTGATGAAGGATGTAAAGAACACAGAGGTTGATCACAAGAAAGATAAGTTTGCAGCAAAGAGAGAGAAGGTTATTAGTTTCATCTCAAGTCTAAAGGGTAGGGAGAACCATTATTCTAGGAAAAAGAGCCAATTATTGTATCTTTCTTCAGAAGTGAGCATCTGTAGGTTGCTCAAAATGTATAATGCAAGAGTATCAAAGGAATTAAAAGTAAAAAGATAGTTCTTTCAGAAAATATTCAACTCAAAATTTAACTTAGGTTTTGGAACACCTGTCTCAGATACTTGTAGCTACTGGCTTAAAATGTCTCATAGACTGGCTACAGCACCCCATAATGAAACATCACAAAATCTCACAGATTAAGGGGAAAAACTTATCAGTATCTTGTGATGGAGAAACCCCCATAATTCAACCCTATGCTTTGCTATGTAACAGACAGAGCTGCTTCCATGGCAAATACAGGTCCTTCCAAAACTATCAATCAATGAGGCATATTACTCATGTTAAATAAACTACCACACTCTCTGTGTATCAGATATGGATAACAAAAATCCACACTTCTATTTCAGAGGTTCTGTTGAGGTTGCTTCAGATCTCTGATTATCTTAAAGAGTTTGAGTTCCCTATTGAGAATGATAACTGGAGACTTTCTGCAGATGACAGTGAAGGTCAAAATAAGAATTCAAATGTGGTAAATGCTTTGACTTTCTTTCTACTTAAAAAGATCCTCAGCAGCTCAAGAACATAACTCTGTTTTTTCCAGTAATAGGTCATTCATTTCTTCCTGCTGACCTTTGAAAAAAATCTGAAATACTGACACCCAAAGATTACCATGATCTTTACAAAACTGTAGATTCAGTTCATGATTTAGGATGGTGGTTGCAGTATGAAGGACTACAAAGCATTCAGTGAACATTTTAAAAGAATGTTCGGTATCAGTGACGTGAAACTAATTGTATTACAGAAGTCAATCAAAGATGAAAATGTCACGGTCAAAATAAAAATGAAGCCAACTTAGCTGTAACAATCCCTCCAACATGTTCAGCCCCATTGTATAAACATGGAAAACAATGTGCTTTGTTGCTGAATCATCAGCAATTTCACCATACAGTAGAGTTTTTTTTTTTTTGTTTTGTTTTTTTTTTTTTTTTTTGTTTTGTTTTGTGGTTTTAGGGCGCACAACGTCAACGGTCATTAGCGCCCAGACTACTTTAGGAATGCACCGCGAGTCACAAGTTTAAAACAGCAACAAAACGGAGAACACGATGAAAGACATACTGACAGGCATAGGATTAAAAAAGAAAACAGCATAATCAAATGTCCTTTGAGAGGGTTGTCAAATTGATAAAATGAAGAACGCGAGCAGCTGCTCGTGGGTCATCCGCTAAAATGGCTTCTACAGTACATGGCAGGCCAATATCGAGACGTAGGGTGTTAAAATTCGGACACGACGTTAAAATGTGGCGGACCGTCAGCAATTGCCCACATGGGCAGAACGGCGCCGGCGCAGCCGTCAGCAGATGGCGATGGCTGAACCGGCAGTGGCCAATTCGCAACCGGGCCAAAACTACCTCCTCCCGCCGAGAAGGGCGTGAGGAGGACGTCCAAGCCACGGGTAGAGCTTTCAAGGCCCGAAGCTTGTTGTCTGAAAGTGCAGCCCAATCGGCATGCCACAGC
The DNA here is from genome assembly GCF_023898315.1 of Schistocerca nitens. NCBI lineage: Eukaryota > Metazoa > Arthropoda > Insecta > Orthoptera > Acrididae > Schistocerca > Schistocerca nitens. The sequence continues at coordinate 17,573,701 of NC_064618.1, read as the reverse complement.
GAGACAATGCGCCGACAAATTACCCTGCTACAATCTGACGAAGGGACACCACAAGAAGCTGTCCGAGGCTGGAGGACCGCAGCCTTGGCCGCGGCATCTGCAGCTTCGTTCCCAGGGATACCGACATGGCCAGGAATCCACATAAAGCTAACCGGAGAACCGACGTCCACCAGCTGCTGAAGAGAGCGTTGGATCCGGTGCACGAAAGGGTGAACCGGGTACGGATCACCGAGGCTCTGGATAGCGCTCAGGGAATCGGAGCAGATGACATATGCAGAATGTCGGTGGCGCCAGATGTAAAGGACAGCCTGGTAGAGGGCAAAGAGCTCAGCTGTGAAGACCGAACAATGGCCATGGAGCCGATATTGGAAACTTTGTGCCCCGACAATAAAAGAACACCCGACCCCGTCATTGGTCTTAGAGCCATCTGTATAAATGAAGGTCGTATTAATGAACTTCGAACGAAGTTCGACAAAACGGGAGTGGTAGACTGAATCGGGGGTAACCTCCTTCGGGAGTGAGCAGAGGTCAACGTGGACGCGAACCTGAGCCTGGAGCCAAGGTGGCGTGTGGCTCTCGCCCACTCGAAAGGTGGCAGGGAGTGAAAAATGAAGGTGTTGAAGGAGGCGACGAAAGCGAACTCCAGGGGGTAGCAGGGCGGAGACATACAACCCGTATTGACTGTCGAGAGAGTCATCAAAAAAGGAACGATAAGATGGGTGGTCAGGCATATACAGTAGAGTGAGCGAAGCAAAGACAACTGATGTCAATAATATGCTTTGCAAATGTTTTGGGGATGTTTGGAAGAGCAGAGGAAATTTAGATTTCTATGGTGACATCATCGATGCAGTTCCTACTGCAATTGGCAGTGAGGTAGAAGCTTCTATGTCACTTTATGGTTGCTTGGAAGGAGGAGGACAGTACCAAATTTGAAGAGACACCAACAGGATGGTCCTCCTGAACACTCTACAAATCAACATTTTTATCAGAAAGACATTGTGAACTGTAAAATGGTTTTCAGCATCAGTTGGCAGCAAAAAGGATGCTGTGGGCATGCTATACATCTGAATTTTTTTGTGAAAACATTAATTTCGTATTAACAGGTAATGCTATTCTATAGTAATTTTGGACTAATTATTTTCGTGATTAACCATTTTTTATTTCCATATGAAAATGTATCAAACTGAATTTTGTCCACAGGTGTACATAATACAATCTAAAATGATGCACCTCACAGGTAGAATGTGGTTATTTTGGTAAACAATCTCTTCTTCCATAGCCTACGCTAATTAAACATTTTTGGTGGGCTATCATTCTCAACAGGGTACTCAAACTTTTCCAGATAATCATGGAAACCTGAAACAATATCACCTGAACTGCTGCCAACTTTATTTTTCTGTCCAGACACAGTTTTATTATCCATGTCTGTCACACAGAGAGAGTGATAGTTTATTTGACATGAACAATATGCCTCAATGATTGATAGTTTTGGTAGGATCAGTACCTGCTACATATCAAGGCATAGGGTTGTTGAATTCCTGCATAAGTTGATGAAAAGTTCTTGCCCTTAATCTGTTAGTCAGAATTTGTGATTTTCCATTCTGGCTGCTGCAGCCATTGATGAGACATTTTAAGGCAGAAGCTACAAGTTATCTGAGGAAGGTGTTTTAAAACTTAAGTTAAACTTCGAGATGAATATTTTCTAAAAGAATCACTTTTGTTTTTAGTTTTAATTCAGTCGTTATACTTGCATTACACCCTTTGAACAACCTGCTGAAGGAAGGTACAATTATTGGGTAATGTATGATGGTGGAAGATTATGTGTGCTTTGCACATCACTCTTTTTATAAATGCATGAGTTTTTACCAACTTTTACCTGTCTACACTGTTTTTTTTTTCTACCAAGAGTGCAATAATCTGTTTTCTCAGTGCTTTTCAAATGTTATTATGAAACAACAGTGGGTCTTTTCCATCAGCTTACTCAGTACACACTTCTCCAGAGTGCAACTTACTATCAGTTTAAATTTTGCTCATTTCCTCCACTTCTGACATATTGGAACTAAATTACATCCATTCATTGTCTAAGTCAGATAGTAACAACTGCTTAAGTGCTCTTTCCAGCACAGTAACTCTGCTAGCCTTCCTAGTAATCATCATGACCATGATAACTTTATGAATGCTAATTCCCATCTCTATAATGAAACTGTCAATAAGGTCAGGTCCATTAGTAGTGCACAGTTTAAAATATTTCCATTTTATCACATTGTCACACCCATCTAATGATGGCAGATGTACTTACATCAGTACTCTGCAACTAGCATACACCATTTGTGGTGGATGTGCCTAGGAACATTAGTATCATTTTCTCCCCATTCAACTTGAGTGAGTGAGTGTGTGTGTGTGTGTGTGTGTGTGTGTGTGTGTGTGTGTGTGTGTGTGTGTGTGTGTGTGCACGCGCGCGCAAGGAAGTACCATGGCATTAAACTTCCTTTGCAACAAACACTCAGCCTTAAGAGTATGGCTTCCAAGCCACACATTTTTCTGTAGTGTCTCTCACTTGACATTATTGATGATTTTTGTATGGACAAAATTGCAAGCCATACACTTAAAAGTCTACGAGTGTATGTGTTATAACCTTTAATCACTAATAATTTGCGTGGCTATCACAAGTAGAAACACTAGCGGGTTACATACTACTAACTCCGTATCTGTCATTCGACTGCCCTGCCGTGACATGCGGCCGGCGCCGTTCATAGCCAGGTGGCGCTCCCGCGCTCTGCCGAGCTGCGGAGCGCCTCTATCGCCGTGTTTGCGTACTGACGTAGCGGCACTTTTAAATGTCGTGGCACTGTCACAACACTTGTCCCCCCTTGAAAAAAAAACACTCACTTCCTTGGAGACATGGACAGGGCGGAGACATCCATGGCCTCTTGGGAGGCCCCAAGAAGATCCTGCGGAGAAACACGAGAGTATGCTCGAAAATGTCCAGGACGGAAGCTTGCGCGTGGAACGTGCCTCCTGGACGAGATGATGGGTGAAAACTCCGGAGCAGCATGCATAGGTGTCGTGGACCTGGGGTGTGTTCCAGCGAGATGGGTCCAGGAGAAGGCGGCGTTGGGACTGGGGCCGGTTCCGGCGTACCCGGAAGTGGTAGCGACGGCGCCGGCAGCAACACGCCCGGAAGATCGGCAGCAGCGACAGGACTGGCTTCTCGGGCTGGTGGAGACAAAGAAGGGGCGGTGGCACCGGCATGGCCTCCACTCGTGGGCGCATCTGGTCGTAATGGCGAACAACCATGCCATCGTCCGTACGTATTTCACAAAGCCGGCGGCCGCGAAGAGCCTGGACCACCCCTGGAATCCATTTAGGGCGAGATCCATACCCCGTGCCCACACGTCGGCGCCCACTGGGTATTTTCCCACACTAGGGGACACAGTACAAGGCCTGACAGGGTGAAGCAGGTGCAGTAGAGTGCGCGGTTGGCGGCCATGCAAGAGTTCAGCAGGGCTGCGATCACCCAGAGGCGTGAAGCGATAAGAACTCAGAAATTGCAACAGAGCGCCATCTGTGGAAAAATCAGTAAGGAATTTTTTCATTTGGCTTTTGAAAGTGCGAACAAGGCGCTCGACCTCCCCATACAATTGCGGATGGAAGGGCGGTGCTGTAACATGATGAATCCCTTGTCCAGTACAAAAATCACGGAAGGCCTGCGAAGAGAACTGAGGGCCATTGTCCGTGACAATCGTGGAAGGAAGACCTTCTAGCGCAAAGATTTTGGACAAAGCCAGCGTCGTCGCCGCAGTGGTGGGCGACGGACATCAAACGACAAACGGAAACTTCGAGAAGGCGTCAATCAACAGTAGCCAATAAGTGCCGAGGAAGGGGCCGGCAAAGTCAGCGTGCACCCGTTCCCACGGCTGCGCCGGATCAGGCCACGGAGAGGGCATAGTACGAGGTGCAGCCAGTTGTTGAACACACTGATCACACGCAGCGACCATGTGGGCGATGTCCGAATCAATACCGGGCCAATAAACGTGCCTGCGGGCCAGGGACTTAGTCCGAGAAATCCCCCAATGGCCTTCATGCAATAGTTTGAGAACAGCTTTGCGAAGAGAGGCTGGCACCACGACCCGTGGAGATGCGCCATCCGTGGCCAGAAGAACAACACCCTCACGAACAGACAGACGAAGGTGTAAGGCATGGTAGTTGCAAAGGGGATCCGATGCCCGGCCCTTGGTCCTGTCCGGCCAACCCCGTTGAACAAATCCGATCACCTGACGCAGGACCGGGTCCCGCGCAGTAGCCGACGCGACCTACGAACCTGTAAGTGGAAAACCCTCGACCGCACGACGTTCTTCCTCATCAATGTGGAAACAGAGTAGTTCATCTCAATCGAAAACCGGGTCGGGGCCCATCGGCAAACGCGTCAACGCGTCAGCGTTGGCGTGCTGGGCCGTGGGGCGATAGTGAATCTCATAGTGAAAACGAGACAAGTATAAGGCCCAATGTTGCAGGCGGTGAGCTGCCTTATCCAGAAGCGACGCCGAGGGGCTGAACAGAGAGACCAGCGGCTTGTGGTCGGTGATGATGTGAAACTTAGAACCATACAAAAAACGCTGAACTTTTTTAGAGCATAAATGATAGCGAGCGCCTCCTTTTCGATTTGAGAGTAACGCCGTTGGGCATCGTTGAGGGTCTTGGAAGCGTAGGCGATGGGTCGTTCCGACCCATCTTCATACCGATGGACGAGAACAGCCCCTAGGCCATACTGTGACGCGTCAGTCGCCAGAACCAAGTGCTGACCCGGACGGAATGTGGCAAGACAAGGCGCCGACTGCAAATGAGCCTTCAGGCGGACAAAAACCTGCTCACACTCGTCGGACCAACAGAAAGGAACGTTTTTGCGTAACAGCTGATGCAGAGGATGAGCCACCGCCGCTGCGGATGGAATGAATTTGTGAAAATAAGCAACCTTGCCTAGAAACACCTGAAGTTCTTTGACCGTAGACAGCCGGGGTAGAGCGGTAATGGCCGCAACGTGCTGTCAGAGAGGATGTATACCCTCACGGGACAAGTGGAAACCAAGATACACAATGAAGGGTTGGAAGAACTGTGGCTTGTCCAGATTGCACTTCAACCCAGCCGAATGCAGAACCCTAAACAGTGAACGCAAATTGCGAAGGTGCTCCTCAGTGGAGGCCCCCGTGACAACAATGTCATTCAGGTAGTTGATGCAGCCGGGAACGGAAGCCGTGAGCTGTTCCAAAAACCACTGAAAAATGGCCGGCGCGCTAGCGACGCCAAATGGTAACCGCTGGTACTGATACAACCCACAAGGAGTGTTGATGACGAGAAATTCCTTGGAAGAAGCATCCAACGGCAACTGATGGTACGCCTCCGATAAGTCAAGTTTGGAAAAGAACTGGCCCCCAGCGAGCTTGGTAAATAACTCCTCAGGACGGGGAAGAGGATAAGTGTCAATGAGGCTCTGAGCGTTGACAGTGGCTTTAAAATCACCACACAATCGCAGACTCCCGTTTGGTTTAGAAACCACCACGATTGGCGATGCCCATTCGCTGGAGGTAACAGGAAGGAGAATCCCTGAAGCTGTTAACCTGTCTATCTCAGCCTTGACAGGTGCACGCAACGCCATCGGAATAGGGCGTGCCCGGAAAAACTTAAGGCGAGCCGTAGGCTTAAGAGTAATGTGGACTTCAAATTCCTTGGCACGACCCAGACCAGCAGAGAACACGGACGAGAATTCAGAACACAATCCATCCAGCTGTTGATACGGAATATCCTCAGATATGAGGTGCACATCATCATCAATGGAGAACCCGAACAACTGGAAAGCATCATAACCGAACAGGTTTTCAGTGCCAGCATGATCCACCACATAAAACGTGAGGGGCCGAACAACAGACTTGTAGGCAGTGGAAGCATCAAACTGGCCAGCGATAGGAATTTTCTGCTTATTAGAAGTTCTCAGATTTCGCGTAACTGGAGACAAGGGAGGGGAGCCCAACTCCAAATACGTGCGAGAATTAATGAGAGTTACCGCAGAGCCAGTGTCCACTTGCATGCGAATGTCTTTATCCAGAACACGAACAGTAACAAACAACTTATTTGTTTGAGAAAGCACACAGTTAACATCCATGTCCGATGCCTCGTCCTCATCGACAGGAACTTTAGGGGACTGACACACAGAAGCAATGTGGCCTTTTTTTCCTACATGAATTACATGTGGCCCAACGTTTTGGACACGCGGCCCTGTCATGCTGTACGAAACAACGTGGACAAGAAGGAAGTGCGGAACGAACCTGCTTCTGTGGTTGCTGTTTTCGCTGCGAGCGTGGCGGCCCAACGCGACGTTGTTGACGTGAGTGAACCGCCGCCATATCATCGTTCCCCTGTGAAACAGGCAAATTGTCCATGTCGAAAGTTGTCTGCACAGCGCCTACATCACACCACGCGTCTATTTGCGGACCAGCAGCGTGAGACACTTCAAAAGATTGAGCGATGCTGAGAACTTCTGACAACGACGGGTTTGGCAGTTGTAAGGCACGTTGCCGAACTTCTTTATCTATCAGGAGCAAGCCGTAGAATAGCATCCCTAACCATTGAATCAGCATAAGACTCATGATGAGTGTCCGTGACAAACTGACATTTCCTACTCAGACCGTGTAGTTCCGCCGCCCAAGCCCGGTAAGATTGATGGGGCTGTTTACGACACCGGTAGAATGCCACGCGGGCGGCAACGACGTGGGTGTTTTTTTCGGTAATAGTTAGACAATAATTCACACATTTCTTGGAAGGACAGAGAGGCAGGTTCCCGCAGAGGGGCTAACTGAGATAGCAGCTGGTAGATCCTTGGGGAAATCCAAGATAGAAATAACGACTTACACATAGGAGCGTCGACAACGCCGAAAGCCAAGAAGTGTTGCCGCAAACGCTTCTGATAATCCTCCCAGTCTTCAGCGGCCTCGTCGTAAGGAGGGAACGGAGGCGGAGAAGGGGAAGACAGACGATGAGTAAGCGACGTCGACAATGCCTGAATAGCAGCCGTCAGCTGTGTTTGTTGTGCCTGAATAGCAGCAGTCAGCTGTGTTTGTTGTTCAATGAGCGCTTGCATAAGCTGTTCCATGGTTGCCCCGACACGGACACCCAAGTCCACAATGCAGGAAAAAAAAATATCCGACCTCGTCGCCAAAATGTTATAACCTTTAATCACTAATAATTTGCGTGGATATCACAAGTAGAAACACTAGCGGGTTACATACTACTAACTTCGTATCTGTCATTCGACTGCCCTGTCGTGACATGCGGCCGGCGCCGTTCATAGCCAGGTGGCGCTCCCGCGCTCGGCCGAGCTGCGGAGCGCCTCTATCGCCGTGTTCGCGTACTGACGTAGCGGCACTTTTAAATGTCGTGGCACTGTCACAACAGTATGTTACACAGGAAGTTTAACGGCATGGTACTTCTTTGCACACACTCTTGTGTAATGACTGTGACTGAAAACCTGGATAAATTTGGGCTTATATGGAGGTCTACTGACAATCATTATTCATGTTTGCCATCTGCCAATGAACCATGAACCACGGACCTTGCCGTTGGTGGGGAGGCTTGCGTGCCTCAGCGATACAGATGGCCGTACCGTAGGTGCAACCACAACGGAGGGGTATCCGTTGAGAGGCCAGACAAACATGTGGTTCCTGAAGAGGGGCAGCAACCTTTTCATTAGTTGCAGGGGCAACAGTCTGGATGATTGACTGATCTGGCCTTGTAACATTAACCAAAACGGCCTTGCTGTGCTGGTACTGCGAACGGCTGAAAGCAAGGGGAAACTACAGCCGTAATTTTTCCCGAGGACATGCAGCTTTACTGTATGATTAAATGATGATGGCGTCCTCTTGGGTAAAATATTCCGGAGGTAAAATAGTCCCCCATTCGGATTTCCGGGCGGGGACTACTCAAGAGGACGTCGTTATCAGGAGAAAGAAAACTGGCGTTCTACGGATCGGAGCGTGGAATGTCAGATCCCTTAATCGGGCAGGTAGGTTAGAAAATTTAAAAAGGGAAATGGATAGGTTAAAGTTAGATATAGTGGGAATTAGTGAAGTTCGGAGGCAGGAGGAACAAGACTTTTGGTCAGGTGATTACAGGGTTATAAATACAAAATCAAATAGGGGTAATGCAGGAGTAGGTTTAATAATGAATAAAAAAATAGGAGTACGGGTTAGCTACTACAAACAGCATACTGAACGCATTATTGTGGCCAAGACAGACACAAAGCCCATGCCTACTACAGTAGTACAAGTTTATGTGCCAACTAGCTCTGCAGATGATGAAGAAATTGATGAAATGTATGACGAGATAAAAGAAATTATTCAGGTAGTGAAGGGAGACGAAAATTTAATAGTCATGCGTGACTGGAATTCGTCAGTAGGAAAAGGGAGAGAAGGAAACCTAGTAGGTGAATATGGATTGGGGGGGAAGAAATGAAAGAGGAAACCGCCTTGTAGAATTTTGCACAGAGCATAACTTAATCATAGCTAACACTTGGTTCAAGGATCATAAAAGAAGGTTGTATACCTGGAAGAATCCTGGAGATACTAAAAGGTATCAGATAGATTATATAATGGTAAGACAGAGATTTAGGAAACAAGTTTTAAATTGTAAGACATTTCCAGGGGCAGATGTGGATTCTGACCACAATCTATTGGTTATGAACTGCAGATTGAAACTGAAGAAACTGCAAAAAGGTGGGAATTTAAGGAGATGGGACCTGGATAAACTGAAAGAACCAAGAGGTTGTACAGAGTTTCAGGGAGAGCATAAGGGAACAATTGACAGGAATGGGGGAAAGAAATACAGTAGAAGAAGAATGGGTAGCTCTGAGGGATGAAGTAGTGAAGGCAGCAGAGGATCAAGTAGGTAAAAAGACGAGGGCTAATAGAAATCCCTGGGTAACAGAAGAAATATTGAATTTAATTGATGAAAGGAGAAAATATAAAAATGCAGTAAATGAAGCAGGCAAAAAGGAATACAAACGTCTCAAAAATGAGATCGACAGGAAGTGCAAAATGGCTAAGCAGGGATGGCTAGAGGACAAATGTAAGGATGTAGAGGCTTGTCTCACTAGGGGTAAGATAGATACTGCCTACAGGAAAATTAAAGTGACCTTTGGAGAGAAGAGAACCACTTGTATGAATATAAAGAGCTCAGATGGCAACCCAGTTCTAAGCAAAGAAGGGAAGGCAGAAAGGTGGAAGGAGTATATAGAGGGTTTATACAAGGGCGATGTACTTGAGGACAATATTATGGAAATGGAAGAGGATGTAGATGAAGATGAAATGGGAGATAAGATACTGCGTGAAGAGATTTTTTTTTTTTTTTGGTGGGGTTTAAGGGCGCTCAACTACTGAGGTCATTAGCGCCCAGTCACTGTTGTTAGAGCACAGGGAATCTAGTAAAACTCAAGGGGAGGGGGGGGACACCAGAAAGACCTAACAAAGATGTAGATAAAATAAGTAAAAAGGTTAGATGTCTTTGGACAAGCCAGTCAAGGTTATAAAACGCAGAACACGAGCAGCTGCTCGAGCGTCATCAGCTAAAATATCTGGTTAAGTAGATGGCAGGAACAGGACAACACGAGATTGACTAAAGCGGGGACACGACAATAAAACATGGCGCACTGTTAATGCCTGACCACAAGGGCACTGCAGGGCTGGGTCACCGGAGAGCAGGTAGCGGTGGCTAAACCGGCAATGCCCAATCCGCAACCTGGTCAGAAGGACCTCCTCTCGCCGAGATGGTCGGGAGGAGGTTGTCCAAGCAGTTGGGAGCGGTTTTACTGCCCGGAGCTTGTTTCCTTGGAGGGATGACCAAGCATCCCACCACAACGACACAAGCCTCTTACAAACATCCCCACGAACGTCAGATGATGGGACACAATGGGAGGCTGACCGAGGCAGGAGGACTGCAGCCTTGGATGCAGCATCCGCAGCCTCATTCCCAGGCACTCCTACATGTCCGGGAATGCACAGAAAGCTGACAGGAGAACCATTATCAGCGAAAGAATGGAGGGACTGCTGTATCCGTTGAGCCAAGGGATGGACCTGATAGGGAGCTCCAAGGCTCTGAAGAGCACCGAGTGAATCAGAGCAGAGTACATACGATGAATGGCGGTGGCGGCGGGCATACTGAACGGCCTGATGGAGAGCAAAAAGCTCGGCCGTAAAGCTGGAACACTGGTCGAGGAGCCGGTATTTAAAGGTGGCGGCCCCAACGACAAAGGCACAGCCGACACCATCGTCAGTTTTGGAGCCATCGGTGTAAATAAAGGTGTGACCGGCAAGTCGAGCACGAAGTTCGACAAACCGTGAGCAATACACTGCAGCCGGAGTACCCTCCTTCGGGAGTGAGCTGAGGTCGAGATAAATATGAACTGGAGCCTGGAGCCAAGGTGGTGTCGGGCTCTCACCCTCTCTGAAGGTGGTAGGGAGGGCAAAATCCAATCGTTGAAGCAGGCGACGGAAGCGGACTCCGGGGGGCAGCAGGGCAGACACATACAACCCGTACTGACGGTCGAGAGAATCGGCGAAGAAGGACTCGTAAGAGGGGTGGTCGGGCATAGACAACAGCCGGCAGGCATACAGACACAGCAGTACGTCGGGCCGGTAGGTCAATGGTAATTCGGCAGCTTCAGCATAAAGACTCTCGACAGGACTAGTGTAGAAGGCTCCGGTCGCAAGACGTAACCCCCGATGGTGGATGGAGTTGAGACGGCGTAAGAGGGATGGCCGAGCAGACGAGTAGACGAAGCTCCCATAATCCAGCTTCGATCGGATTATGGACCGATACAAGCGAAGCAGGACAGTGCGATCCGCTCCCCAAGATGAACCACTAAGAACTCTGAGGACATTAAGGGAACGTGTACAACGGGCCGCCATAATAAGAGACGTGCGGAGACCAACAAAGTTTCCTGTCCAATGTGAGCCCTAGAAACTTAGTTGTTTCCACGAATGGGAGAACAACGGGACCGAGATGTAAGCATGGCGGAAGGAACACTTTATATCGTCAAAAGTTGATACAAACCGTCTTCTCTTCAGAGAACCAGAAGCCATTTGCCACGCTCCTTGAGTATAGGCTGTCTAGACAACGCTGAAGGCAGCGCTCCAGGAGGCATGTTCTCTGGGCACTGCAGTAGATCGCGAAGTCATCGACAAAGAGAGAGCCGGAGACATTAGGTGGAATGCAATCCATAATTGGATTGATCGCGATGGCAAAAAGGGCTACGCTCAAGACGGAGCCCTGAGGCACTCCGTTCTCCTGGAGGAAGACGTCGGACAATACGGAACCCACACGTACCCTAAACTTTCGATCTGTTAAAAAGGAATCAATAAAAAGGGGAAGGCGACCGCGTAGGCCCCACCTGTGCATAGTGCGGAGGATACCTCCTCTCCAACAGGTATCATAAGCCTGCTCCAAATCGAAGAACACGGCTACCATTTGGCGCCTTCGCAAAAAGTTGTTCATGATGAATGTCGATAAGGTCACAAGGTGGTCAACAGCGGAGCGGCGGCGACGAAAACCGCATTGGACATTGGTAAGTAGCCGTCGAGATTCAAGAATCCAAACTAACCAAGCATTAACCATGCGCTCCATCACCTTACAGACACAGCTTGTAAGAGAAATGGGGCGGTAACTAGAAGGAAGGTGTCTATCCTTCCCGGGTTTGGGTATACGAACAACGACGGCGTCACGCCAACGCATGGGGACCTGACCTTCGGTCCAGACACAATTGTAGGTACGAAGAAGGAAGCTTTTGCCCGCCGGAGAAAGGTGTGCCAGCATCTGACCGTGAATGGCATCTGGCCCCGGAGCAGAGGAGCGGGACAGTGCAAGCGCACGTTCGAGTTCCCACATAGTAAAGGGGGCATTATAAGTTTCCAGATTCAGCGAGTGGAAGGAAGGTCGCCGAGCCTCTTCTGCCTCTTTCCTGGGAAGGAAGGCAGGGTGGTAATGAGCAGAGCTGGAAACCTCCACGAAAAACCGGCCAAAGGCGTTGGAGACAGCCACAGGATCAACGAGGACCTCATTACCTGAGGTCAGGCCAGGTACCGACGAGTGGGCCTTAATGCCCGACAGCCGGCGCAGGCCACCCCATACGACAGAAGAGGGAGTAAAACTGTTAAAGGAGCTGGTGAAAGAAGCCCAACAAGCTTTTTTGCTGTCTTTGATGACTCTACGGCATTGCGCTCTGAGTCATTTGTATCCAATACAATTCGCCAACGTAGGATGGCGGCGAAAGGTGCGTAAAAAGCACGTCGTCCAGCACGGATAGCGTCTCTACAAGCCTCGTTCCACCAGGGGACGGAAATGCGACATGAAGAAGAGGTAGTACGAGGAATGGAACGTTCGGCAGCATTGATGATAACATCCGTGAGGTATTCGACCTGACTGTCACAACTGAGAAAATCGTGGTCCGGAAAGGTCGCCAGGGAGGAGTAAAGTCCCCAGTCAGGTTTCGGTATGTTCCAGCTCGAAGAACGTGGGGATGGGGTGGGGTGCAGGAGACGAACGACACAGGGGAAGTGGTCGCTCGAATAGGTGTCAGAAAGGACATACCACTCGAACCGACAGGCAAGAGTGGTAGAACAGATCGAGAGGTCCAAGTGAGAGTAGGTATGAGTAGAGTCCGAGAGGAAAGTCGGGGCACCAGTATTGAGGCAGACAAGATTGAGATGGTTGAAGACATCCGCCAAGAGTGAGCCTCTTTGACAGGATGCAGGAGAGCCCCAAAGGGGATGATGGGCATTGAAGTCGCCAAACAATGAAAACGGCGGGGGAAGCTGAACGATCAGGTGCATTATGTCAGCCCGACTAACAGCAGATGACGATGGAGTGTAGATGGTACAAACTGAAAAAGTAAAAGCAGAAAGAGTAATACAGACAGCTATTGCTTGGAGTGGGGTGGTCAATGGGATGGGATAGTAATAGACATCGTCCCGAACGAGCAACATGACCCCACCATGAGCTGGGATACCGTCCACAGGGGTGAGGTCATACCGCTCCGAGGTATAGTGGGTAAAGGCAATACGGTCAGTCGGGCGCAACTTGGTTTCCTGGAGACCAAGGACGAGCGGACAGTGCAGGCAGAGGAGCAGTTGTAATTCCTCCCGATTAGATCGAATACCTCTTATGTTCCAATGTAACAAGGCCATCGCTAGTCAAAAAAGAGGGGGAACGAGACGGGGAAGAGCTGGTCACCTCGACGGCCGCGGAGGGCCAGGCTTCGAGGGAACAACACTACAACCAGCGGGAGGCGGATCCTGGTCCATCGAGTCGTCGCCAGCTGCGGCCGCTGTCCCTGGTTGTGTAGGAGAGGCAGCATCATTTGCCGACGAGAGACCAGCTGAGCACCTGGCAGCAGAGCGTCCCGGCGAAACTGAGGACGGCCGGGAGCAGCGACTCACGGATGGAGCGTCAGACGAAACGCGCCGGGGTGGAGAGGGGGATAGAGACTTCTTCTTGGAGGCCTTCTTGGAAGTCTGAGAAGGCGCAGGGATGGTGGGCTGGACTCGAAGGTCCTCACGCGCGGGGTCCGTTTTGGAACGCCGGACCTCGGAAGTTGGGGTCCGGAACGTTTCCCCGATGGACGCCTGAGAAGAGGATCTCTTCTCAGGCGGCGGGGGGGGGGGGGGGGGGGGGAGGAGGAGGAAGGGTGACCCCTGGGGCAGAGGGGGCGGGGGCCACGGGGGAGGAGGATTTGGAAGGGAGGGATTTGGGAGGCGGAGGCAGAGACCCCGGATGGGGGGAGGAGGCGGAGGGGGGACAGGATAGGGATGAGGATACTGCGGAAGGAGTGGACACAACTGAGGCAAATGAAGTGGTCAAATGGCACGTGATGGAGGTGGTCATACTTCTTCCTGGCCTCAGAATAAGAGAGACGATCCAAAGTTTTGAGTTCTTGTATCTTCTCCTCCTTCTGATATGCGGGGCAGTCTGAGGATCTAGGCGAGTGGATGCCAGGACAATTAACGCACCGAGGTGGTGGGGTGCATGTATGTTCCTCACGAAGAGGACGCCCACAATCGCCACAAAGCGGCTCAGCCTCACACCATGACGACATGTGCCCAAAGCGCAAACACCGAAAACAGCGCATAGGAGGCGGGACGTAAGGTCGCGCGTCGCACCGGTAGCACATCACCTTTACCTTCTCCGGGAGAATGTCCCCCTCGAAGGCGAGGATAAAGGCCCCGGTGTCGATGCGACGGTCTTTGGGGCCGCGCTGGACTCGCCGGACGAAATGCACGCCTCGGCACTCCAGGTTGGCCCTGAGCTCCTCATCAGATTGCAGCAGGAGGTCCCGATGAAAAATAACCCCCTGCGTCCTATTTAGTGCCAGATGCGGGACAATGGACACTGGGATGTCCCCTAGGCGGTCGCATGCCTGGAGCGCCGCCGACTGTGTGGCGGAGGTGGTCTTTATAAGAACGGACCCCGAACGCATCTTACTGAGAGCCTCGATTTCCCCGAAGATGTCCTCAATGTGCTGAACAAAGAACATGGGCTTGGAGGTGGCGAACGTCCCCCCATCGGTTCGAGAACAGACCAAATAGCGGGGGAAGTACTTCGCCCCAAGCCGGCGGGCCTGTCCCTCCTCCCAGGGAGTGGCCAAGGGGGAAAGGGCAGGAGAACCAGAACTAGAAACAGTACCTTTCCTTTTGAAAGACTCGTGTTGACGTTTCATCTGCGAAACGTCCGCCCCGATACCACCCACTCCAACCAGGGGCTCTCCCCACGGGCGCCACCCAGCCTCAGCAAGGGCCACCTGGCAGGATGACCGTTGCCGGGAGTCCTGATGCCCCAAGGAGACGGGCATCTACTCCTTGGCCGACGTGGGGAGGGTGCAGCTCAGGTATCGGTAGTACGATCCCTGTGTGGTCAGGGGGGCTACAACCTAGAGGGTACATGACGACCCCACCACAACGGGCTGGCTACCTTGCTGGATTTCTGGTGCCATGGAAAGTCCATCATGATCGTAGGTGCAGATGGGGACGCACTATGGGCGTAACGCGTACAACCCATCAGGCGTTTAGGCCCAATTTGAGGAATAATGGGTATGGTTACAACGCCGGTACAATGCTGAGTGCCAAGGTCTTTCCCCAAAAGGCTCGTACTTCTGTAGAATTTTGAAAAATGGAGGTCAAACCCCAAGGGGGACCATCACATGGAAGGCCGAAACGGTTTAAAAACTCCTTTTAGTCGCCTCTTACGACAGGCAGGAATACCGCGGGCCTATTCTAACCCCCGAACCCGCAGGGGGGGGGGGGGGGGGGGGGCGTGATGAGTGTGACAGAGCACTGAAAGACCCGAGTCGAAACAAGGCCCCGGGAGTAGACAACATTCCATTAGAACTACTGATGGCCTTGGGAGAGCCAGTCATGACAAAACTCTACCATCTGGTGAGCAAGATGTATGAGACAGGCGAAATACCCACAGACTTCAAGAAGAATATAATAATTCCAATACCAAAGAAAGCAGGTGTTGACAGATGTGAAAATTACCGAACTATCAGTTTAATAAGTCACAGCTGCAAAATACTAACGCGAATTCTTTACAGACGAATGGAAAAACTGGTAGAAGCGGACCTCGGGGAAGATCAGTTTGGATTCCGTAGAAATGTTGGAACACGCGAGGCAATACTAACCTTACGACTTATCTTAGAAGAAAGATTAAGAAAAGGCAAACCTACATTTCTAGCATTTGTAGACTTAGAGAAAGCTTTTGACAACGTTAACTGGAATACTCTCTTTCAAATTCTGAAGGTGGCAGGGGTAAAATACAAGAAGCGAAAGGCTATTTACAATTTGTACAGAAACCAGATGGCAGTTATAAGAGTCGAGGGGCATGAAAGGGAAGCAGTGGTTGGGAAAGGAGTGAGACAGGGTTGTAGCCTCTCCCCGATGTTATTCAATCTGTATATTGAGCAAGCAGTAAAGGAAACGAAAGAAAAATTCGGAGTAGGTATTAAAATTCATGGAGAAGAAGTAAAAACTTTGAGGTTTGCCGATGACATTGTAATTCTGTCAGAGACAGCAAAGGACTTGGAACAGCAGTTGAACGGAATGGACAGTGTCTTGAAAGGAGGATATAAGACGAACATCAACAAAAGAAAAACGAGGATAATGGAATGTAGTCAAATTAAGTCGGGTGAAGCTGAGGGGATGGTTGGTTGGTTGGTTGGTTTTGGGGAAGGAGACCAGACAGCGTGGTCATCGGTCTCATCGGATTAGGGAAGGATGGGGAAGGAAGTCGGCCGTGCCCTTTCAGAGGAACCATCCCGGCATTTGCCTGGAGTGATTTAGGGAAATCACGGAAAACCTAAATCAGGATGGCCGGACGCGGGATTGAACCGTCGTCCTCCCGAGTGCGAAGCTGAGGGGATTAGATTAGGAAATGAGACACTTAAAGTAGTAAAGGAGTTTTGCTATTTAAGGAGTAAAATAACTGATGATGGTCGAACTAGGGAGGATATAAAATGTAGACTGGCAATGGCAAGGAAATCGTTTCTGAAGAAGAGAAATTTGTTAACATCTAGTATAGATTTAAGTGTCAGGAAGTCGTTTCTGAAAGTATTTGTATGGAGTGTAGCCATGTATGGAAGTGAAACATGGACGATAAATAGTTTGGACAAGAAGAGAATAGAAGCTTTTGAAATGTGGTGCTACAGAAGAATGCTGAAGATTCGATGGGTAGATCACATAACTAATGAGGAGGTACTGAATAGGATTGGGGAGAAGAGGAGTTTGTGGCACAACTTGACTAGAAGAAGGGATCTGTTGGTAGGACATGTTTTGAGGCATCAAGGGATCACAAATTTAGCATTGGAGGGCAGCGTGGAGGGTAAAAATCGTAGAGGGAGGCCAAGAGATCAATACACTAAGCAGATTCAGAAGGATGTAGGTTGCAGTAGGTACTGGGAGATGAAGAAGCTTGCACAGGATAGAGTAGCATGGAGAGCTGCATCAAACCAGTCTCAGGACTGAAGACCACAACAACAACAACAACAACAACAACATCTGCCAAGTTCAATAGGGATATGTGCAGATGAAACAAATGCATGGCATTCTTTACAATTACTATCTCTCTCTTCTGTTAATGTATTTTTGTTTAAGTCTCACTGTGAGAAATAATTCCCTGAATTAAGTCAAATGGCACACAGTCTATACAATGTTCTAGAACATCCAGTGCCTGAGGTGCCTTTGCAAGGTATGTAAGAAAGAATGAACAGCAAATATCACTGAACGAGTGAACTGAATACAAGGCAATGCGTGTTTACTATCCCGTACATATTATGAATGTGAAAGTTTGTGTGCGAGTGTTTGTTACTCCTTTACGCCGAAACGGCTAGGCAGATAAGGAAGAAATTTGGAATGGAAGTAACTTACAACCTCAATGAAAACACAAGTTACTTTTGAAAGTGTGTAGTGCAAGATATTTATTGATTTGAAGAATATAGTGCAAAATATGGAACGATAATTACACTTAAAAAAAGTTATTCACTGTTTGACTTTTGAACTGTAAGGTACTTGTGAAAGTGTTTTTACCATTTAGTATGTTCTATATAATATGATTCACCGTAATGAATACATGTTTATACAATCCTCAGAGTGTTTAACCCATACTTTCATAGAAGCCCATTGTATTTTAGCCACTGAGTGTCAGGCATATCTTATAGCTTCTGAGGCAGTTTAAGGTCATGAAGATGCTTTCATTTAAAAGTTGTACAACAGGGAAATATGATGGCTTTACACTTCTTTATACTTAGAATGTGGTTGGCTTCTAGTAATGTCAGATTTGATTATGATATGTGAGCGTATCCGCTGGTAACAGGCATGCACATGAGAGCAGATGACGACACTGCCCGTACAGATATAAAATTTGCACTGCACAAAACTAGAAACTGTTTATTTCCTTTCATCAGTGAAGTAGCAGCTGGATGGATTTGGATAACCATGGAATGGAGAGCCTACATCCTGAATTAACACATAGGCTACCGCTACCATGGGATGAGAAATGTGACTAAAAGACATTCATGAAAGTTAACTAGTAAATGAAAGCATTAAGTTTAGTGTAGAGATTAGTTTTTAACTGTTTTGACAAATGAAATACACGTCAGAGAGAGAGAGAGAGAGAGAGAGAGAGAGAGAGAGAGAGAGAGAGAAACATTCCACGCGGGAAAAATATATCTAAAAACAAAGATGATGTGACTTACCATACGAAAGCGCTGGCAGGTCGATAGATACACAAACAAACACATACATACACACAAAATTCAAGCTTTCGCAAACAATGGTTGCTTCATCAGGAAAGAGGGAAGGAGAGGGAAAGATGAAAGGATGTGGGTTTTAAGGGAGACGGTAAGGAGTCATTCCAATCCCGGGAGCGGAAAGACTTACCTTGGGGGGAAAAAGGACAGGTCTACACTCACACACACACACATATCCATCCGCACATACACAAGCAGAAAATGTCTGCTTGTGTGTGTGTGTGTGTGTGTGTGTGTGTGTGTGTGTGTGTGTGTGTGTGTGTGTGTGCGCGCGCGAGTGTATACCTGTCCTTTTTCCCCCCAAGGTAAGTCTTTCCGCTCCCGGGATTGGAATGACTCCTTACCCTCTCCCTTAAAACCCACATCCTTTCGTCTTTCCCTCTCCTTCCCTCTTTCCTGACGAAGCAACAGTTTGTTGCGAAAGCTTGAATTTCGTGTGTATGTTTGCGTTTGTTTGTGTGTCTATCGACCTGCCAGCGCCTTTGTATGGTAAGTCACATCATCTTTGTTTTTAGATATATTTTTCCCACGTGGAATGTTTCCCTCTATTATATAGGAATCTACATATGAACTTCATAGAAAATATTTCATAAATATGCACAACTACTGTGCCCTCTCGATTTTCCCACCCTTAGTATTGATCTGTAAGAATTATTATGTAATCTATGTAAATGGAAGTCTCTCATTACACCAGTAAATTGTATCTGTGCAGCATGTACTACATGTCAGTTAATGATTACTGCAGCCTACTCATTGAAAATCGTTTCAATAAAGACATGTTGCTGCTCAATAGTAAATCGTCTCATGTGACAGTCTTTGCCACTCCACTTTCACAACAACTTCTTTAGAAAGAAGCCTGCTGCCACATCTTTGGAACGGTGTCCAACTTCACCATGGCAACCAGTGGTTCCACATGGTTCACTAACATGCCTTGAGAGGGAAACCAATGTACTGCCAAAACGAAGTTCATTATCCTACATGTTTAAATATTTTTAACGCTTCTTAATTGACAATAGCTGTTGAACAAGCCAAGTTTAGTGTATGTTTATTTTCCTTTCTTGATAATGTTATTTTAACTAAGACATTTTACATTGTTATTTGACCTATAACCCATTGGTTAGTAATGATACCATTCCATCAGAAGTAGGCGGAGCCTCCAATATATATAGTAAGATGTGAACTGGTTTCACCAGTAGTGATTTTACCACCAGAAGAAAGTTCTTACTCATTGGTAAGTCATCGTTTTATAGCTTTATGTATTTTCTTTAATGTATGTAGCCCTCTAATTAAAGCTTTGTATACGACTTGAAGATGGAAGTTGGCCACAGTAGTGGTCGAAACTGGTCACCGTAATAAATAAATTAATTGCGATCAAGAATGTCTTTGATAGTAAATATTTGTAACACTGTTCACTCCCAAAATGTATATAAAAGTAGTTAGTTAATTTCTTAACCGTGCTGTGCAAGTTGAGTGAATATTAGTCAAGCTGTTTCAAAGCTTTTGCATGCTTCAGAGTAAAGTACTCTCTGATGGCATCTTCCATTAAAAGAAAACAGGTTGACTTGTCCATAGAGCAAAAGTTTGGCCTTAAAGAGACTGGATAAGTGAGAAAATTATGGTGTAGTGACTAAGGACTTGGGAGTCGGTAAAAGTATGACTGGAGACTGGAAGAAGATGACAAAAATCGAGTATTGGTTTGTTAAGCGAATTTGCACAGAAACACTGAAAGAAGGAAAAGCAAGAAGAAAATTGAGTTCAATGAGGTAAATGAAGCCCACTAAATTTGGTTTTGTCAGACAAGAGAGAAGGGTATGCCATTTAGTGGACCAATCTTGGAAGACAAACTGTTTCAAAGCTTTTGCATGCTTCAGAGTAAAGTACTCTCTGATGGCATCTTCCATTAAAAGAAAACAGGTTGACTTGTCCATAGAGCAAAAGTTTGGCCTTAAAGAGACTGGATAAGTGAGAAAATTATGGTGTAGTGACTAAGGACTTGGGAGTCGGTAAAAGTATGACTGGAGACTGGAAGAAGATGACAAAAATCGAGTATTGGTTTGTTAAGCGAATTTGCACAGAAACACTGAAAGAAGGAAAAGCAAGAAGAAAATTGAGTTCAATGAGGTAAATGAAGCCCACTAAATTTGGTTTTGTCAGACAAGAGAGAAGGGTATGCCATTTAGTGGACCAATCTTGGAAGACAAGGCCTGAAAATTTTATGAAGAATTAAAACAGACTACTACCCAAAATTAGTCACAGGGACTGGCCAACTTTATCACTGGAAAAAATACAATGAAGCCTGACAGCTTAGTATTTGTGGGGAAAAAAGTAGCTGGTGACACAGAGTGTGACTCAGTTTAAGGAAAGTTTCAGAAATTCATCAAGGTTGAAGGTTTGACTGGAGAAGAACTGTACAACGTTTATGAAACAGGGTTAAATTATAAACTGTTACAAACTACAAATCTTGCTTACAGGGAACAGTCAACCCTTAATTTTAAGAGGAGCAAGGAGAGGGTCTCAATTCTAGCATGCAGTAATGCAAGAGGAGACCAACTCAAAACTTGACCTCATTGGAAAATAAAAACATCCACACGCATTTAAAGTGCACTGAAATGGATAAACTTTTAGTGTGGTACTGAAACCAGCTGGATCAGTTAAGAGAGCTGTAGAGTTGGATTGGGTTGTTTCTGAGAGAGAAGACCAGACAGTGAGGTAATCAGTCTGGTCGGATAAGGGAAGGACGGGGAAGAAAGTTAGCCGTGACCTTTCAAATGAACCATCTCGGCATTTGCCTGGAGCGATTTAGGGAAATCACAGAAAACCTAAATCAGGATGGGCGGATCCGGGATTGAACCATCGTCCTCCCGAATGTGAGTCCAATGTTCTAGCCACTGCGCCACCTTGCTCAGTGAAACCAGTCAAATGTCTGGATGAGCAATGCAATTTTCAAAGAATGGTTTCATGCAGTATTTGCCTCATGGGCATCAGCTGAGCAGGTTTTAAGATCTAAAAACTGCCGAGGAATTCTACTCTGATTTTGGACAACGCATCTTTTTATGGCAGCCCAAAGGCCAAGTTTTGGTTAGTCTCAACACAAGGTATAAGCACAAGCTGTTGTCCTCCTTTCTTTCTGCAAATGAGAATGGTCAACGTATGATCCAGGCATTAAGGGAAATAGAAGTACTGAATGTGACAGGCTCCAGGAATGAGGCACAGTCACTATTGCTTGTTCATTCCTGGAGAAAACTCCTTGATCACAAGGGAATGATTTTATTGAGCATCATGATGAAGCTGATGAAAGAGAAGACGAAGAGTGGTTCCAAAATGATACTGACAAGGGAACCTCCCCATCGCACCCCCCTCAGATTTAGTTATAAGTTGGCACAGTGGATAGGCCTTGAAAAACTGAACACAGATCAATTGAGAAAACAGGAAGAAGTTGTGTGGAACTATGAAAAAAATTAGTAAAATATACAAACTGAGTAGTCCATTTGAAGATAGGCAACATCAAGGACAATGGGTGTCAAGGAGCGCCGTGGTCCTGTGGCTAGCGAGAGCAGCTACAGAACGAGAGGTCCTAGGTTCAAATCTTCCCTCGGGCGAAAAGTTTAATTTTTTATTTTCAGTTTATGTGACAAACTCTTATGTTTTCATCGCTTTTTTGGGAGTGATTATCATATCCACAAGAAAACCTAAATCGGGCAAGGTAGAAGAATCTTTTTACCCATTCGTTAAGTGTACAAGTTAGGTGGGCCGACAACATATTCCTGTCATGTGACGCACACGCCGTCACCAGTGTCTTATAGAATATATCAGACGTGTTTTCCTGGGGAGGAATCGGTTGACCTATGACCTTGCGATCAAATGTTTTCGGTTTCCATTGGAGAGGCACGTCCTTTCGTCTACTAATCGCACGGTTTTGCGGTGCGGTCGCAAAACACAGACACTAAACTTATTACATTGAACAGAGACGTCAATGAACGAACGGACAGATCATAACTTTGCGAAAATAAAGAAAGTAAAATTTTGAGTCTAGGAAAGACTTGAACCAAGGACCTTTCGTTCCGCAGCTACTCACGCTAACCACAGGACCACGACGCTCCTGAGCCTACATTTTCCTCGATGTTGCTTATGTTCCGCATGGACTACTCAGTTTGTACATTTTATTAATTTTTTTCATAGTTCTACACAACTTCTTCCTGTTTTCTCGATTGATCTGTGTTCAGTTTTTCAAGGCCTATCCACTGTGCCAACTTATAACTAAATCTGAGGGGGGTGCGATGGGGAGGTTCCCTTGTGAGCAAGACATCATGTCTGATGCAGAAATTACTGCTGCTGTCACCGATAATGAAGAAATTCATGAAAATGATGTTGAGGACTCCACCACACAAGACTTTAAATATCTCACAGCGAAGGACTAAAGGCTGTCAAAACTGCCCTTCAGTATTATGAACAAGGTGCATCAGTAAGACTTTCTGTTCCTTCATCATCTTTGTGATGAAGTATCAAAAAGCACATTGTGGTGTGGAAAACACCAGAACATTATGCATTTTTTTAAAAAAAAGTTACTTTTGTAAAAGTAGGCTAGTTAATTTTTATTAGAAAAATGTTTACGCCTTCATAAGGTAATTTTTTGAAGTCTATCTTATCACTTAAAAAATTACTGTATTCATTAATTTTCATTAATAAAGGCTATATATGCCTTTGTAAAGTAATTTTCCTCGATTTAAGGGTAAACTGAAATACTCTTAAGTTACATTTATACTCAGTTCATATATTGGGTATTTTCTTACGTTTTATTCGGCCAGTTTGAGTATAGCACTCTTTGTAACTTTCATCTTCCAGCACAAATCAAAGTATTTTATGATGAAAAAATCATGTATTTGTTCTTTTTTTAACACCTTTCTCATTAACTTGGCATTTTCACATACTCTGCCACCCTTCGGTCTACAACAGACTGAATTTTCAGGACTCTACTACAGGGCATTTAAGTGGAACAGAATTACCTACTTTCATTTCAGCATAATTTAGGTTCAGCAGGCAAAAACTTAGTTTTTGTTTGTAAAAAGAAGAATAACATTAGGTCTAATGATATTAATCTTTGTAAAATAAAGAAAAGACGACCACTCACCAATAGCTTCCTGATGTGCAGTTCATAGAAACATGCAAAAGAACAGTATTTATGCTAGCTATCGAGCTCTTGCTCTTTCTCTACTAGAAGTAAACACATTCACGCACACAGACAAACACACACGCACATGGACATGGCAAGACTGACTTTACCACTTATACTTATTCTTTCTTTCATAACCTCAATACCTACTCCAAATCTGCTTCATCTGGTCCTTCTAAATTCAACAAGCCACCTTCCTAGATGTCTATCGCCACCACTCAGATGGCTCCATAAATATGTCCTTTCATGTCAAGTGCACCAACCACCAACAGTATCTCCACTTTGGCAGTTGTCACATGTTCCATGTCAAAAAGTCCAACTTACAGTCTCGCCACTTGTGGACACCACACTGACAGTCGAAAGCAGGAGTTGTTAAAATATACTGACAACCCTACTACAGTCTTTATTCACAGACAGTATTCTACACAGCCCATCTGTAAAGGGATCTCCAGTGCCATCTACACCTCAGACATCATTAAACCTGTTAACCAGCACTCCACTGATCATGGATTATCACCCTTATTAGAAATCCAACCACATACTTCACCAGGGGTTTTGATTACCTCTTGTTGTGCCCCGAAATCAGGCAAATTCAATACAAAATCCTACACACATCACACAAAGTTCTGTTCTGTCGCTCACTCAACCTACAAATATTCTATTCTAATCCTGCTGCCAACGGTTCATTCCCTTTTGGTCGAACGAGGTGCAAGATCTTTCACATACACCCATCCACAAAATCTTACCGCAGCACAGTCAAAAGAGGTTTCCCACCCAATAAACGGCAGTGCCATGTGTAAAAGCAGCCACATATCAGATATGCTGCAACTACTGTTCAGTATTCTATGTGAGCATGACAAGTAACCAACTGTCTATCCCCATGAATGGCCACCACCGAACTACAGCCATCCAGTTACCAAACACGCTGCACAACACAACATAACCTTGACAATCCATCTGCCGAGCATACTGCACACCAGAACATAATGACTTCAACAGCTGCTTCACTAAATGAGCCATTTGGATACTACCCTCATGCACAAATTTCTTTGAACTATGTAGGTGATAATTGTCCCTACAGCATATCCTGCAGGCTCTTAAGCTCCCTGGCATAAACTTCCACTAACTTGTTTCCCACTGCCTCACCTTGCCTCTTCCCTCTCCCCCCCCCCCCCCACCTTCATCCCTGTCTCCCTATTCATCTCCACCTTCCTCTCCTTACCTCTCTCCACTCCCTCGATCTCTTATATAGTCTACCCTTTGAATTCCTTTCGTCTTTTTGTGCACCAGCCGAGTCATCTATTGAAAGACCTGCGTCACACCATCTCACTAACTTCTTCTCACTTTGTGCATCCTTCACAATCACCTCCATCTTTCCAGGCAACTGCTAATGATAATCAACAGTTAATCTTATAGTGACAACAGCTGTGTGCATTTGGGTGTCTGCTTGTGTGTGTGTGAATGTGTTTACTTCTACTAGGAAGGAACAAGAGCTTGAAAGCTAGTATAAATACAGTTTCCTGTTGCACATTTCTATGCACCAGACATGTTAGCTATAGGTGAGTGGTTTCCTTTCATTTATTAGGGACTAGGCCCCGTCTCCCTCACCCAATACTGCTTGATGCTGCTACCCCCACTGTACGAGCATATCAGGCTCCATTTTCTGAAAAGGTTGCATAAGTAACTTCTGATGGGCTAGGATCTGTTTCATAGTGCTTCCTACAATAAACAGTTTCAACAGAGCACTGCAACAAAAAGCACCATATTGTGTACATTTAACTACATATTTCACAAGCCACTGTAAAGTGACATACCTAGTATTACTCACAAATACAGTGGGGGGAAAAATGAATTACTTCAAGCCCCTGTATGAGCCCTAACCTCTCAATTTCTCTTTATTATCCTTGCGCAAGATGAACACTGGAAGCTGTCAAATTTTTCTGCTGCAAGACTCGAACGCAGCTTCTCCAAACATCTTGACATAACTGTCTGCAAAATAAAAAAATTAGTTTTCCCTCAAGAATTCCCATCAAAACTCATGGATAATTTCCGTAAACTCGTACTGACTGACCCATCTGGTAACACAGCCCTGAATTAATCTGACATCTTCCTTTAGTCTAACCTAATTGGTGTACCAGATACTAGTGCAGTATTCCTTTATCAATGTGGTACACATTATCAGAATTCTTCCAACACATCATAATTAGCTGTTCTCCATAATGTTCCATTCCACATTATTTCAAAATGTTATGCTTAGATATTTACTCAATGTGACTGAAATTGCACACCGTTAGTACTGTATTTCAGTACACAGGACTTTTCCTTCTGCCCATCTGCATTAACTTAAACTGATCCACATTTGAAGCAAGTTGCCATTTGTTGTACTACATAAGATATTTTTTCCAAGTTATTCTGAACTCCCCTACAGTCATTCAGTGGCAATACAACAGAGTCAGCAGTCAAGTCTCGGACTGCTGCCCACATGGTCATACACGGAGGAAAGGGCAGCTCCGTCAAATTTCTTGGGACAGAAATCCTGAAGTGGTGAACATTTGTTATTTTACAATGTACTTAAGCTGTATCACTCAAAATTAAACAATTCAAATATTGAAGAACCTATTCCACATGCCCAGGTCTTTTTTTAACTGCCTAAGATACAGTATCAAACACTTTCATGAAATCTAGCAATATAGCTTCTACCTGTTGACCCATTTCATGATTTGCACGATATATGTGAAAAGTTAAAGGTGCATTAAGTGTGATGCTCTCTAAAGCTATGCTAATTTATGTACAGAAGCTTTTATTTCTCCAAGAAACTCATCCTATTTGAATTGAAAAAATTCAAAAGGATCCTGCAGCAGACCTATGTTACAGTGGGTTATAATTTTCTCCAGCCGTTCTTTTTCCCTGCTTATACACCAGGAGTAATACATACTTTTTCCCAAGCATGAGGAAGAGGTCGCTGGGTGCTCTCTCTCTCTCTAGTATCAAACTGGAATTCTTCCAGGGCATGTGTTTTATTGATTTTCCAACTGGTTCGGCTGCTTCCCAAGATCTGGAAAGTGTATTTCTGTGATGTTTGTCAGAGAGTTTGTGTGGTGGTTGAATAATGTACAGCTTCAAATTTTTTAAATGCAAGACTTTAAAACTTGGCATTCCTTTGGCTGTTTTTCTTTCCACACTACAGCGGTTGACATGTGGCTGAAGAGTAGCTTTCAATCTACTCAGTAATTTTACATGGGTCCAAAATAGTCTACGACTTGGAAAAATCTTTCACTAACATAGCACAGTGGAAAATGTCGTCAAAGTTGAGAACCTAGGGGTCACAGCTCAACTCTCTTCGATTTTAACGAAACTTTTACAGAACACCCTTAAGGGTGCATGAACTACTTCCAAGTTTCAGCTCCACCAGTAACCTGATGTGCATTGTAGAGCTGGCTCCAGTGAGCTATTTTCTTCGGAAGTCGAAACCTGCAACAAATCCTCTAGTTTTGATGAAAGTTGTTTCTGACCCAGATGATCAAGGGTGCTCCAACTTGCCACTCTCATAACTTTGTTCCTTGTAATATGCCTACAGAAATAACATAACAAAAGGTCATTTTTCTACAAAATATGCTTGAAGCCTTATAGATTAATTGCTGTACAGAACAGTACTAAACAATGAGTTCGTTACCCTGTTCCAAAACATGTTACTGCCCCGCACGGATTTGAAACTTCTCACACTCCTATTGGCAGTGAATTTGTGGTACAGAGCAGCAAGATAATCAATTAAATCCACATAACTTTGAAAATGTTACCTAATCCGTATGCTGTTTAACTGTGCACACACTATGAAGGCCTAGAAAACAGTAATTAATTTTCTCTACAATTAAAAAACATATTTAATTGATGAAGCGATTTATGCCTAGATGAAGATGCCTGGATATTCTCACATTTATGAGTAAGTCATGTAGCAAAAATCTACAAAAACTTGTAAAAAAATCTTGCAGCAGGCTTAGCTGTACATGATACTAATATATAATTTAATATGTTTCAAAGGAATGTGCCTTCATAGTCAGAAATATTTACAAACAACAATCAATACAAGGAATACATTCAGAAAAAAACAAGCATCAGCATTATGACGGTGTATAAAAGGGTAAAAAGATCAAAACACACTTGCACCAATAAAAATTTTGTGATCACTTGCATGGTAGTAAGACCACCTTAAAATGTGGCCAATCAACATTTATACATCACCAAAGGTAAATCATTCCAGACAATAACAACACATGCTGTGTTGACATCTACACATTTTTCCTGGCAAAAAGAGTAGCCATACAGACAAATTTATGCACAGAATCACACCATATATTCTCTCTCTCTCTCTCTCTCTCTCTCTCTCTGCATGCACTGCACTGATTTTCATTTGCTGAAGTACACATTTGACAAGCCACATTTCAAGAGGACGACTTTGTTACCAAGGAAGTAAGCATGAAATTTTTACTAACTTTCATGCGTTTTATCTTTTTTACTTTTTATACACTAACATAACTGTTTATACACTAACATAACTGCAATGACTATGCTGATGAATGTTAATAATGAACTCCATCCAATGAAGGCACTTGTAAGTTGATATTTATAATGACGAAGGCATGTTCCTTTGAAATGTATTAAATTTGGCCTAGTGTTTTAGCATCATGTGGCTGAGCCTATATCTTGAGCAAAGCCACAACGCCATGTCAAATTGTGGATAAATACAAAAATCTGTGAAAAAAGACTGCTTTGAAACCAGACCTATAACTGTGCATCCTACAGAAAACATCTTTCCACAACAGAACATTCCACAGGTGTTAATATGATCTCAATCAGATGAAGTTTAGAGCCCAGCATCCCTGACTAAATACAACTTCTGAGCTGTTGGAAAATAACCACTGAAATTTCAGAGAGCTAGTTCAAAAGAGAGAAAAGTTATACAAAGCAAATGGTGATCAGGTTAAAGATGCAATTAAGAAAATTACAATAGTTTGGCCAGGAGAGCACAAGTAAACCATATCTTGGTTGCTCAGATGACAATATTGGCACTTTCAAAACGCGGACAGGAAAGATATTTGTAGAAAACACACCGCAAAAGATTATGTAATGTGTTGAAGATGAAGAATTTTAGCACATTTTTACACACACACACACACACACTTTCATTTACAATACAATACCTATTTAGTAAAAGTTACGTTGTGGACCCTCCTCCCTGTCCCTTTGCACTTTTCATTTATGTCACAACAGTCAAGATTTAAGAGACGAGTCCAATACGACAATCTAGCCTGGTCCTTCCAGAACACGTGCATCTCTACGTGAAACAATAATGAATGCTAACATACCTTTATTTCACAGAGGAGACATCAATCTGTGATTTGAATGACAAAATTAGGGTACGATTTCACTCTTTCCAGCTACAGCAGTTTCCGAATTAAATAATCCTAAAGAACGCACAGTAACAACCAACTTCACAGGACCATTCCACACCGACTTCTCGGGAAGCGCGAAGATTGACAGTGTATTTTATTGAGTATGATGCTTTTTATTGAGTATGATGCTTTCCGCTTTAACAGAACGTAAAAATCGGTACGACAAAATTTTATAGCCACGTCTATATTTTAACGAAAATGTATTTTTTGTAACTGCCTACGACAATACCCTCCTTGGTAATCACCAAGCATCTCCAAAATTAAAAAAATTAACAAAAGCTATCGTTCAAGAGCCATTTTAATATTGTCACTTACATTTCATGGACGAAACTTGCCGTAACAGAGTGGCAAACAAATTATGGAAGCAGCTGACTATATTTAAAATTCCTCGATAAACTTACGGTAAATGGGAATGTCAGGATCTGGTTTTTCTGTTTGCGCTTTCTTGAATAATCTTGTGCCTCTTTTATTGTGCAACAAAAACTTTCTGAAGTTTCTTTTACCATAACGCGTAGAAGACAAACTCAAAAACCTACATTGCATGCCAACACAATTCGACGCCATTTTCAAACTGACAATTGACATAGCCAAACAGTAAACACCACCAAGTGAAATAGTTTGCATCCATTACACCACTGCCAACCTTACCCGAGCTGGTGTCCTAACAAATGGCAACACACTGAAGACCATAAGCCGCGTTCACACACGCAAAGAAAGTATCGCCACAAGTCAAGTCATTCTGGAGTGGCGCTGTGAGCTACCGTTCACACAGGACGCCACAAATTCTTCGTCATTGCGGAGTTTGCAAAATGGCGTCACCTGTCTCAGCCGATTAAATGGCTGTACATATTACTAAATAAGATGTTTTGGAAACATAATACATGTAAAATATTGCTTGTCTCGACTACATGTTTTAAGAACCGGTTTGCAGCTTCAAACCAAGCAAGGCTGGGTTTATAAATTCCGTCTGTAGACGCACCACCCTTAAGTGATTTCAGTACTTTTTTTATATTTATTCATGTAAGCATTTCGAATGCTTCGAATTTTTAATTTTGTTGTAGCTACATCAATTCCAGGTATATATTCACGCATACTGCTTACTATTCCAAATAATGCAGCATCTCTCAAATTTCTGTCTTTGTATGATTCGCTTTTGTGGTTCCAAAGGCATTCTCGTTATTGATACACCTCCAAGAATCTCATAATTGTCGCTGTTGACCACTTTTTCGACACAGTAATAGCAAAAGCACAAACAAAAGCACTATCTGCCAACGAATAAGCACTAGAAAGGTTTCAATCCAGCCGCGAGGTAGCAATCGAATGACGTTATTCGATTGTGGAGAAGGCAAAATGGCGCAACAAAAGAACCAAGTTCAACTTTTTGTGGCGTGACAAAAGTTACGCTTCTTAAATGGCGCCACCGAAAACTAGGAGGTCACACATGCAACTACAAAGCAACTGCAGTTCGCCATTAGCAGTGGCGATACTTTTGTTGCCTGTGTGAACCCGGCTTATCAATACTGTAAATCTATTCAGAAAATACGAACTTTGATCATTTTGACTTCAAAAGTTGTAAAATGTACACATCTGGGTAAAATATTTTGCCCAGAGTTCAAAGATCTTTGATCCGTTTTCTGAGGGGGGTTTTCCAAGATAAATATTGTAAGATGGGCTGAGAATGCGAAGACACATAATAAATTCTATAGCTGAACTTGTTAGTAAAAAGTTATGTGTTACTTATTAGTTGTTGTTGTGGTCTTCAGTCCAGAGACTGGTTTGATACAACTCTCCACGCTACTCTATCCTGTGCAAGTTTCATCACCCAGTACGTACCACTACCTACATCCTTTTGAATCTGCTTAGCGTATGTATCTCTTGGTCTCCCCCTACAATTTTTAACCTCCATACTGCCCTCCAATACTAAATTGAATATCTCTTGATGCCTCAGAATGTGTCCTAACAACCGATACCACCTTCTAGTCAAGTTGTGCCACAAATTTCTCGTCTTCCCAATTCTATTCAGCACCTCCTCATTAGTTATATGGTCTACCCATCTAATCTTCAGCATTCTTCTGTTGCACCACATTTCGAAAGTTTCTGTTCTCTTCTTGTCTAAACTATTTATCGTCCATGTTTCACTTCCATACATGGCTACACTCCATACAAATACTTTCAGAAGGGACTTAATGACACTTAAGTCTCTACTCGATGTTAACAAACTTCTCTTCTTCAGAATCGCTTTCCTTGCCATTGCCAGTCTACATTTTATATCCTCTCTACTTCGACCATCATCAGTTATTTTGCTCCCCAAATAGCAAAACTCACCGACTACTTTAAGTGTCTCATTTCCTAATCTAATTTCCTCAGCATCACCCGACTTAATTCGACTATATTCCATTATCCTCGTTTTGCTTTTGTTGATGTTCATCTTATATCCTCTTTCCAAGACACTGTCCATTCCGTTCAACTACTCTTCCATGTCCTTTGCGTTCTCTGACAGAATTACAATGTCATCGGCAAACCTCAAAGTTTTTATTTCTTCTCCACGGATTTTAATTCCTACTCCGAATTTTTGTTTTGTTTCCTTTACTGCTTGCTCAATATACAGATTGAATAACATTGGAGATCGGCTACAACCCTCCCTTCCCAACCACTGCTTCCCTTTCGTCTCCTGGACTCTTATAACTGCCATCTGCTTTCTGTAGAAATTGTAAATAGCCTTTTGCTCCCTGTATTTTACCCCTGCTACCTTCAGAATTTGAAAGAGAGTATTCCAGTAAAAATTGTCAAAAGCTTTCTCTAAGTCTACAAATGCTAGAAATGTAGGTTTGCCTTTCCTTAGTCTAGCTTCTAAGATAACTCGTAAGGTCGGTATTGCCTCACGTGTTCCAGTATTTCTACGGAACCCAAACTGATCTTCCCCAAGGTCGGCTTCTACTAGTTTTTCCATTCGTCTGTAAAGAATTCGCGTTAGTATTTTAAACTGATAGTTCGGTAATTTTCACATCTGTCAACACCTGCTTTCTTTGGGATCGGAATTGTATATTTTTCTTGAACTCTGAGGGTATTTCGCCTGTCTCAAACATCTTGCTCACGAGATGGTAGAGTTTTGTGAGGGCTGGCTCTCCCAAGGCTATCAGTAGTTCCAATGAAATTTTGTCTATTCCCAGGGCCTTGTTTCGACTTAGGTCTTTCAATGCTCTGTGAAACTCATCACACAGTATCATATCTCCCACTTTGTCTTCATCTACGTCCTCTTCCACTTCCATAATATTGTCCTCAAGTACATCGCCCTTGTATAGACCCTCTATATACTCCTTCCACCGTTCCCTTCTTTGCTTAGAACTGGTTTTCCATCTGAGCTCTTGATATTCATGCAAGTGATCTCTTTTCGCCAAATGTCTCTCTAACTTTCTTGTAGGCAGTATATATCTTACCCCTAGTGATATATGCTTCTACATCCTTAAATGTGTCCTCTGGCCATCCCTGCTTATCCGTTTTGCACTTCCTGTTGATCTAATTGTTGGAGACATTTGTATTCCTTTTCGCCTGCTTCATTTACTGCACTTTTACATTTTCTTCTTTCATCAATTAAATTCAATATTTCTTCTGTTACCCAAGGATTTGTACTAGCCCTCGTCTTTTTACCTAATTGATCCTCTGCTGCCCTCACTATTTCATCTCTAAAAGCTACCCATTCTTCTTCTACTGTATTTCTTTTCCCCACTCATGTCAATTGTTCCCTAATGCTCTCCCTGAAACTCTCTACAACCTCTGGTTTAGTCAGTTTATCCGCGCCCCATCTCCTTAAATTCCCACCTTTTTGCAGTTTATGCAGCGTTAATCAACAGTTCATAACCAATAGATTGTTGTCAGGGGCCACATCTGCTCCTGGAAATATATTACAATTTAAAACCTGGTTCCTAAATCTCTCTCTGTCTGAAACCTTCCAGTGTCTCTAGGCCTCTTCCATGTATACAATCTTCTTTCATGATTCTTGAACCCAGTGTTAGATATGATTAAGTTATGCTCTGTGCTAAATTGTACCAGGTGGCTTCCTCTTTCATTCCTTACCCCCATTCGATATTTACCTACTAGTTTTCCTTCTCTTCCTTTTCGTACTATCGATTTCCAGCCACCGATGACTACTAAATTTTCGTCTCCCGTCACTATCTGAATAATTTCTTTTATCTCATCATACATTTCATCAATCTCTTCATCGTCTGCGGAGATAGCTGGCATATAAACTTGTACTACTATGGTGGGCGTGGGCTTTGTGTCTATCTTTGCTGCAATAATGCGTTCACTACATTGGTGCCGACTTAGGGGGTTACTTTGTGCCCCCACCCCCCCAATAGTTAAAAATAGGGGCCTCGTCCCCCCCCCCCCAAATATTCAAACATGCGTTTCTCACCACTCTCTCCCCCTTCCTTATTCTTTACTGGGAAATTTGTTAAAACTTGCACATACATTTTTGCATAATAGCCTGTAATGATTACGTAGGAAAGAATACCGATTTTACGAGCTGTTGTGTATTCCTTTCTTCTACTCCTCCAACCTCTGCATATGACGAACTGTCATGACAGGGTTTGTCCCGTGCATCTGTACTATTCGCACACTTTTACTGTACAGAGGTATGTGGGGAACGAAAGCTTACCACGAGCTCGCAGCCCTTTGGCTGCTAGGACGAGCTCCACTTCCTCCCACAGCAGCCTGCTGGCAGTTTGTAAAAGAAACTAATGAGCAACAGTGACACCAAATTTAATGGCGATCGCAAGAAGGACTAGGTAACGTCAAAGGCTCTTCATTCATTTTTGTAAATTCTATTGACAATCAATAGGTACAACACCACACAAATCAGCACCGGTTCCAGGGATTTGGCCACCCCACGCGAACATGTCTAGCGCCTTCCCCCCCAACCCCCCACTTTTTCGACATAGTCAACTTCTCCCACAGCATATTTCATACATGATGCCTACTTTCCACATGTCACACTCATTCGTCTCTTTGTTGTGAATATGTCTTTAAAATCAAACCAGCAGTCAGTGATACATTTACAGTGCAATACATTTTAAGCCATTTTTGTTGGAGGAAACGTTTCTTTCGTAAATCGGAGCACACTGTATCTGTACCATAGATAATTTTCAGTAAGACGATTTTATGAATAATTGTGTTTTCAAATTTATTCTTGCATTCCTTTGCTTACGGAAGATGGATTTGCCGCCCCCAAGAATCTGCCACCCTGGGCGATGGCACCGCCCCTCCCTCCCTAGAGCTGGCCCTGACAATAATCAACACTATTGTTACCTGGCTACTTCTTGTTAGGCGCACAGAACTGTTATGCAGCCCACAGCTAATGTTGTCAGCGAACGTAAATATTCCAGAGCTGGGCATCATCAGTGGTCAGTTAGTCTTACTGCGACTCGGTTCAGTTGTTAATCTTTCGTCCCTTACTGTCCAGTTTAAAATGGACAAGTTTATAATTAGGAAGAAATGTGACAATGTGGCAAGTGTTAGCGATGGTGAAGCTAGACCCTGTGTTAGTGGTGCTGTGTGTGGCAACAAAGACACAGATAGTGATGGAACTGTGGCGATGACAAAAAACACTGTTCACGGAAGAAAATAACGCTGTTATCAGCCCCCTTGGAAACAGCAATTTGCATGGATCGATTACAATAAGGTAAAAGATGTTATTTTTTGCAAGATTTGCAGACAAATCTTTGAAGAAAATCGTTTTCAGTTTTCTCACAAAATGGAAAAAACTTTCATGGAAACTGGTTTTTCGAACTGGAGGAAAGGGGTAGAAAAGTTGAAAGCGTATGAAGCATCAGGCTGCCACAGAAAAGCTGTACTGAAATTCAAATCTTTAAAATCGAATGTCAATGTATTTAGCCAGATTTCCAAAGAAAAACTGATACAAATTAAAGAAAACCGAGCTTGTTTACTAAAAATCATATCTTCCCTCCGTTATTTAGCAGTGCAGGGACTTGCAATAGGTGAGCATACTGATGAAACAAGTAACTTTGACAATTTATTACGCCTTCGATGTGAAGATAACCAGCTACTTTTAATATGGCTACAGCGTGAAACTTACAAATGGACATCCCATGATGTGCAAAACGAAATTTTGGCCATTTTAAGTCATACACTTCTTAGAAAAGTATTGGAGGATATCAAGAGTGCAGAGTATTTTGCAATAATAGCAGACGAAACAACAGACATAACCACCAAAGAGCAATTTAGTATCTGTATATGATTTGTTGATTTTTCGCTAGAGATAGAAGAATATTTTTTAGGGCTATACTCAATACAAAGTACCACAGCTAAGGCTCTGTTTGATATTATTATCGACATTTTAAGACGATTTGATTTGCCTACATCTAATTGTAGGGGCGAATGCTTTGACGGTTCAGCTAACATGGCCAGATTATATAATGGTGTCCAGGCAAAGTTTATGGAAATGGAGAAGAGAGCTATGTTTGTGCACTGCCTTGCACACTGTTTAAATCTAACACTACAATACACTGCGAAAGCAGTTCTAGAATGTAGAAATGCATTGAATGTTATGAAGGACTTAATACATTTTGTGAGAGATTCACCTAAAACATTAGATCTTTTTGCTCACCTGTAGACAGATGCCTCTACAAATTTGAAACCACTCTGTCCTACAAGGTGGGCCGTAAGATACTTGGCAATGTCTTCAGTTTTGTCCAACCATACAGAACTTAAAGAATTTTTTTTCTAAATGTTTCAAGAAATGACAATTAAGACACTGGGGCCAAAGCAAACGGCTTTTCGATTAATATGGAGACACATGATTTGTTTTTCATGTTATCACTTTTGGTAAAACTGTTTGGTCACATTGATACCGTAAACATAGCACTACAGAGGAAATCCCTACACTTAGAGGAGGCCAATAAGATGATTCCCACTCTTGTAACTTCTATTAAATTTATGAGAAAACAATTTTGAATCATTCTGGGGTCAAGTAACTTCAAAATGTCAAGATATGGATGTTGATGCCCCAAAATTACCCCGTAGAAGAAAAGTCCCTAAGAAATACGATGACTCCATCAATTCATCAGTAGAAATATTCACTGAAGTATGTGACAAATATAGAAGATTGTATCATGAAACAATGGATACATCCATTAGATTCTTGCAATCACGGTTCAAAACTCAATCATCCATGTTTGTAAATAAAATTGAACGATTTCTTCTTGGTGATAACAAACATTCATTGGATATTTTATCTTTCTACGAATCAGATATAGACAAAGAACGCTTGCTTCTCCACTGAAGCATGTTTCATGAGATTATCCAAAGTAGTGATTCTGCGAATATTAGTTCGTTGGATGACATAGTGAAATACCTAAAACAGGAAAACCACCTGTTTGACCTATTGCCTGAACTAGTGAAATTCATACATGTAGTACTGACGATTCTGGTAACGTCCTGCACCGTTGATCGATCGTTTTCTTGGCTGCGGAGGGTGAAAACATATCTTCGTTCTATAATGAGACAGGATCGTCTTAATGCCATCGCCCTTCTCAACGCCCATAGAGATGAATCGTTGAAACTCGACCTTGATGCCATATGTGACGAGTTCATATGCAGGAATGATGTGAGGAGGAGTACATTTGCCATCAAAAATTAAGGTATGTTTCTTCAACTTTATTTATGCATTTGTTTTATACCACTACTGACCTATACTCCGACTGAAATGACATTGTGATTGACGTTTCAGTGAGTCGAGGGGTAGGGGCTAGTCGTCAGCCAATCGTAGTTTGCATGATTTTCAGCTGTTTGCATTTTTCATTATCCTCACAATCTTTTTTTGTTTCTTGAAAGTTGTTATGTTGTGAGGGGAATTTCCCAAGAATATGATGTCATAACTCAAAAGCATGTGCATAATACACCTCTCTCCTTCAGCACTTGTGTTGTTCCATATAATTCTCATTGCATAGGTCATTTTAGATAGCTTAGAATTTAAGAATGTGATGTAGGAATTCCATTTCAGATTGTTTTGTAAGTAAACAAAGCAGTTTTGTTAAATGTAGTACCTAATAAAATGATTCTTGCCACACAAAAACTGTTTTCAAGTCGGCGCCTCTGGTTCACTATGCTGTTTGTAGTAGCTTACCTACGCTCCTATTTTTTTATTCATTATGAAATCTACTCCCGCATTACTCCTGCTTGTGTCTGTATATGTGTGGATGGATATGTGTGTGTGTGCGAGTGTATACCTGTCCTTTTTTCCCCCAAGGTAAGTCTTTCTGCTCCCGGGATTGGAATGACTCCTTACCCTCTCCCTTAAAACCCACATCCTTTCATCGTTCCCTCTCCTTTCCTCTTTCTCGATGAAGCAACAGTTTGTTGCGAAAGCTTGAATTTCGTGTGTATGTTTGTGTTTGTTTGTGTGTCTGTCGACCTGCCAGTACTTTCGTTCGGTAAGTCACATCATCTTTGTTTTATATATATATATATATATATATATATATATATATATATATATATATATATATATTGTAGGAAGTGACAAGTTGTTCCATACTGTATTTATGTTTCTACAGGTTATCAGTGGAAGAATCTTCAAAACTACAAACAAGTGTCAAGATTGACAGTTGCAAAATTATCACTGCCTTAACACAGTCCAACTGAAAATTAGTCATATAAACATAGATTGAAGTAATTTCATACCCTGTTGTCTTGTATCTGATTTTCATTTATTAAGTGAGGGGACATGTGTGTGGCTGGAAGCCAATCTGAGGGCAAACAACAGTGTGTGAACGATAGTAATGAATCAAGGTATCTAGTAGCCTTTGTTCCAGTAGGTCATGAGTATGGCACACCAAGTTCTATCAGAGAACCTCTTGTTTATGCGAAACTGAGAAGCACACAGGCCTATTCCAGTGTAAAGATCCAAGAGAGTTTAATAAAGTATTACCATTTTTACGAACTATTCTCATGAGAAAATAACCATACCCTCTGATTTTTTAAAGAGTTTTACGTTTATTCTGCCCAAAGTTGGGCCAGAAAGATAAAAAATACAGTTCATTCCTATGTACATAGGTCGCGATGCAGCATTATGGGCAATGGTGACTGCTGAAGCATGCGATATGCTCCAGCAGTTTGAAAGAGCATTTTTGTCAAAATTTTGGAGTTCTTATAACCAGAAAAGTCTTAGAAAAGAAGTACACAATCGTCAACAATATAACCCAAAAAAGGGTAGTATGAGAAATTTTATAGAAAAGTGTTTTAATGAAACGAGATACTGGTGTGAGCCAGTATCTATGAGAGATGTATCACATATTTTGAAAACAAGACTGCCCAGGTCTGTATGGGAACAGTTAACGAACGTACCTGAGGCAGACCTGGAACAATTTCTAACTACTCTGGATTAAATTGATATGATCCGTGAGGATAGTAAAAGAGATAGTGGCAATGACGGTAGCTCTACCAAAAAATCACAATAAAAGTAATGCAATTGGTCATTGCAACAGTAATCGCAAAATAAACGGTTTTCGCAACCATGACAACAATAATAGTTATAATAGTTCTATAATAATAATAGTTGTATGTTAATAATACAGCTTAGGCAGCAAAGATGACAACAGAAGATGTAGTAACAATTATAATAGTTACAGTTCACCAAATGCACCAAAGTGATGCAATAAAAAGCCTGTGTCAGGGGTACCAACAACCGAAAGCTGAGGAGTTTAACTCCTACTGGTGGCAAAACAAATCTGCAGGAACTCCGAATACTCAATGGAGGGCGATTGCAAACCGAAACAAGGATGATCAGAGGTACATATCTCGGCAAAACAGTCTCATAATAAACAAAGAGTATATTTAATAGAAATGTGTGATGAGAGCCCATTGGGCCCATCAAGCTCGGTAAAATAGATTTGACCATGCTGCGCCTTCCAGCACTGAGCGAAGGCATATTTGCCAAAGTTCTCATGTTATGGTACCAAGACAGACATGATATCTGTGATGAGTTGTGTCACGAGTCAGGAAAGTGTAAAAACACAGCAAAACAGGCAGTACAGGCTGCTATTCATGACAGGATAGAACAGTATCTGGTAACTGTTATTGTTGAGACCAGTGTACTTAATTTTAATTTTTTCAAAGAATTTTGTGAGGAACTCTCATTATCCATACCTACACTTTCTGAAAACGGATGCAAAGTCATGGGCGCCATTAGCGTCAAGGCACGAATTGTGAAGTACCAGGCTCAAGTGGAGTTGCCAATAGGAAATGTTGTATTTCACTGCACATTACTTATAATTAAAAATTTATTGGTCACTTGCATGTTGGGATGGGACTTCTTCCAGGAGAAGCAAGCAAGAATTGACTTCTCTATGGGCAAGTGCACTCTTGACAATTCAGACCATCAGGCTGAATCTATACATCTGAATATGAACATATCGATAGAGATGCGACATATTACTTGGAGAGTGACAGGAATATGCCATACTATCTGTTGCGGCCACATGTAGTAAGCTGCAATATAGTAAGCGTTGCTTCACGCAGTGGAGAATGGCAAAACAGAGGCACGCCGGCGACCGTGACGTTGTGAAGTAAGCGTGGCACAGATAGCCTTGCTGACAGCATCAGTCTACCAACAAGCTGACGCAAGGACGCACACAGACCGAGCGCCGAGCGAAGCCTGGAGAGTGCTGAGTAAGGGGAAGTGAGGCCAGCACGCTAAGTTACGCAGCAATATACTTTGGGAGTAATAACAAAACGCTACCACCGAGGATAAAAAACGTCCTCCTGCTGGATATAAATAGTGGAGCGCAGGCAGCAACGGACAGAAGCCATTAGGAAGTAGTTCGGATCTGAGGACGGACGTGGTCTGTGTCCGAATGTTCAGTCTTCGTAGGTGACGATTCCGGAAGACTGTTCCAGCTTGCAGGAGTCATCTGTTTGCCGCCAGACGTCAACTTCAGCTCTGGAGGTCGGCCCGAGTGCGGTCGGCATCATGGCTAACTACAGTGAGAACTTCCAGTAGGGCGGCCACAGCACGGTCTCGGTCACAGGTGCTGCTGGGGACTGACGCCCGGACTCCACGGCAACCCGGCCCCTAGGCGCGTGGTTCGTCCGTGACGGGACCTCGCGGACATCGCGACTGACGGCTTCCCAGCCGCCGGTGCAGCAGGCGTCGGCAGCTGACCTCATGGCGACGAGTTCATCTCAACCACAGGACATCCTGGCTTCAGCGGAACACTGGTCAGGCTCCAGAGAGCGATCAGCGGCGTGCGTTGCGCGCATTGTCGGAGAATCTACACAGCAGCAGCCAGGTGGTGGGATCTGCAGGGCTGGGCAGCGGCGACGAGGGGGAAATTGTAAAGAAAGTTCAATAAAGAATTGTAAAACTCCACGCCGTCTCAGTCTTTGGCGCAGCCACTGTGTCTGCTGCTAACAAGTACTGGTTGGTTGGTTGGTTTGGGGAAGGAGACCAGACAGCGAGGTCATCGGTCTCATCGGATTAGGGAAGGATGGGGAAGGAAGTCGGCCGTGCCCTTTGAAAGGAACCATCCCGGCATTTGCCTGGAGCGATTTAGGGAAATCACGGAAAACCTAAATCAGGATGGCCGGACGCGGGATTGAACCGTCGTCCTCCCGAATGCGAGTCCAGTATCTAACCACTGCGCCACCTCGCTCGGTAACAAGTACTGCAGAAGGCATAACAAGTGGTGTCGGGCGCACCCACGCCACTACTTTGACTAGCACCGTGCAGAGCAACCGAGAAACAC
This sequence comes from Schistocerca nitens, assembly GCF_023898315.1. Taxonomy (NCBI): domain Eukaryota; kingdom Metazoa; phylum Arthropoda; class Insecta; order Orthoptera; family Acrididae; genus Schistocerca; species Schistocerca nitens. Next base: position 17,532,982 of record NC_064618.1, on the reverse strand, counting down.
CGAATAGGGTGAGTCCAGCAACTGCTTTCTGAGTGTCAGTTGAAAGGCCTAGCAGCCCCATTAGATTTATCGCAGTTTCGTGGGAATGATAGTCACGTTAACTTAGTACCATCTAAATGTGTAGTGTTTGGATTAACAGGTCACGTCGCTCCTTGCGATAAATTTGTACCGAGAACTTGTGATGTGTGTGGCTTCTATGGTCATGTAATGGGGTAATGTGGTAAGTCTAGATGGCTTGCCATTAGACGTGGTAGGAATTAACTTGATTCTGGGTAATACAATTTTATTTTTGTGAGGTGAGGTATACCACACGGAAAATGCCAGAAACACGTGCAGCCGGGATAAGTGACGCCGTAGTCGCATTGACAGAGCAAGTTGAGAAACTGATTGAAGTAAATAAGTTGCAAAAGTAGCTCATGCAGAGGATGGAGCAACAATTGTTGCAAAATACTCAATCAGGCTCGGGAAGCGAGAATGACGGTGTGGCAGATTGTCCAGCGGCTAATTTGATACCTTCCTTCTCGGGTAAAACATCAGAGGATGTGAACGTTTGCATTGGTGACGTACGTAGTACGGCTACACTGAGTGGCTGGTCGGATGAAATGTGTTTGCAAATGGCGAGATTACGGTTAGTAGGTGACGCGAAGTCTTATGTGGCATACCATGAAAGGTTAAAGGATGCTACTACGTTCACAGAGTTGGCTGAGGGATTATTGCAAAGGTTTAGGAAGCAAAACAGTGCCAGATTTTTTAGAGAAAAATTGAGGAGGATGATGAAAAAAACGGGTGAAACGGTAGAAGAATTTTCAGACAGAATTAGGAGAACGAATGCACACACATATGAGTTAACGCAAGATGCGAGTGCAAATGAAGCCGTGGATAGTGATTGCCAATTGTTCAGAAAGCAACCGCAGTTCCTAGTACAGGGCGGGTTACTTTGCAGGTCGACGAAATGCGGCCCGCGCGTCGTCGTACCAGCAGCGTTAAAATCTGAAGTTTTGCAACAGGCGCATAACCATTTTCTTTCAGGACATGGCGGGAGAAGAGCTATGGACAGGCGGACGAGTACGTCAGGAATTGTGTGCCATGCGCACAGCGTGCGGACTTGAGCCATCAAAAGATTCAACTTCCAAGATTACCAGAGGCAGATAGACCTTTCCAACAAATCTGAATTGATGTATTAGGCCCTTGTAATAGGAGTGCACCAGGAAATAAGTATGTGTTAACAGGTCGCATTACCAGATCAGAAAGCAAGTACAGTGGCACAAGCTTTAGTTAATAATTGGTTACTCAGGTATGGGATACCTCAGTCCTTAATCTCGGATCAAGGTACTAATTTCACGTCTGATCTAATGAAGCAATTGTGTAAGTTACTGAAGGTAAAGAAACTACGGACTAGACCATTCCATCCGCAAGCAAACGGACGAACGGAGAGAGTGCATCGCACAATCGCTAAGATGTTGAGTCACTATGTAAATAGCCAACACACCGACTGGGATGTGTACTTGCAATTCGTAACCAGTGCATATAATAGTAATGTACATACATCGACAGGATTGTTGCCGTACGAAGTGGTGTATGGGCGGCAGATGCCATCACTTTTTGACATGCTTCGTCCAAGGCTGGGAGCGGAGGGCGAGCATGTAAGGCAATTTGTGAAAACCATTAAGGAAGTATGGCAGAGAGTTAGACGAGCTAACACGATAGCGTTGGAACGGCAAGAACGGATGGGAGGTACAACGAGGAAGTTGCCACAGTACAGAGTAGGTCAATGGGTGCTACTAGCTAATCCGTATGTGCCAAAAGGGAGAACCAAGAAGTTCACAAACAAGTTCCAGGGACCGTACCAGGTAGTGGAAATAACATCACCTGTCATGTAAAATTACAATTGCCTACCAAGACAACGGTGGTTTACGTTAGTAGAGTTAAGCCGTTCCATGGGGTAGTAGATCCGTGTATATGTACTTCCCCTTCTGGCAGAATGCGAAAAGAAGCGCCAGAAGCAAACAGTTCAAATGGCTCTGAGCACTATGGGACTTATCTTCTGAGGTCATCAGTCCCCTAGAACTTAGAACTATTTCAAACCTAACTAACCTAAGGCCATCACACACATCCATGCCCGAGGTAGGATTCGAACTTGCGACCGTAGCACCTAGAACCGCTCGGCCACCCCGGCCGGCGAAGCAGACAGTAAACCGGGTATTAAGTATAAGTTGTGTTCGAGGGATGTGTAGTTAGCAGTAATTATCATGTGTGTATTATTTTTGTGCACGGACTGGGGTATTTTATTGGTATTAAGGGGTAGTGATGAGAGTTTCTTCCTTCTCTCTCCATTCTGTAGGTGACGCAGGATGGGGTACAAGTAGATAGTATGGGGCGTAGTCCTCTGGCAGCTGACACAAGCTGGTCAGGTACAGGATATGCCGTTGGGCAGTGGGGTGTTGTTCGGGAAACAACCGGATATGGTCCTCACGAGTCACGAGTGGACGCTTCAGCTGACACTCAATATCCTGCAGGTAAGGGAAGAGATACGGCAGCTACAGGAGGTGATATCGAATGTGGAACGGTTGCATCTAAGATCGGAATATTACAGGACGTGCGAAAAGAATACGAGGCTTTGGATAGGTCATGTAAGGAAATAAGGGAACAACTGTGCCAAGTCGTGAGCATGATTCCAGGGAGGAGACAGGGAGTAAAGAGGGGTTGGTTGAATGCAGGTGGGAAGTTGCTGAAAACAACTTTTGGAATAGCGGATAGAGACGATATTGAGGGTTTGAACAATTCTTTAACCGTTGTTCGAGACAGGTAGGAAAGCATAGGGAAGTTAGTGGATATTCACAGAACAGAGATACGGGGATTGGGTACAGAGTTGTTGAATGTGACACACATGGTGCATGGGATGGCTACAGGGTTACGAGCTTATATACACTCCTGGAAATTGAAATAAGAACACCGCGAATTCATTATCCCAGTAAGGGGAAACTTTACTGACACATTCTTGGGGTCAGATACATCACATGATCACACTGACGATCGTAGAGATGCTGGTGGAACGGCTTGCCATGCCATTTCCACCTGGCGCCTCAGTTGGACCAGCGTTCGTGCTGGACGTGCAGACCGCGTGAGACGACGCTTCATCCAGTCCCAAACATGCTCAATGGGGGACAGATCCGGAGATCTTGCTGGTCAGGGTAGTTGACTTACACCTTCTAGAGCACGTTGGGTGGCACGGGATACATGCGGACGTTCATTGTCCTGTTGGAACAGCACGTTCCCTTGCCGGTCTAGGAATGGTAGAACGATGGGTTCGATGACGGTTTGGATGTACCGTGCACTATTCAGTGTCCCCTCGACGATCACCAGTGGTGTACGGCCAGTGTAGGAGATCGCTCCCCACACCATGATGCCGGGTGTTGGCCCTGTGTGCCTCGGTCGTATGCAGTCCTGATTGTGGCGCACACCTGCACGGCGCCAAACACGCATACGACCATCATTGGCACCAAGGCAGAAGCGACTCTCATCGCTAAAGACGACACCTCTCCATTCGTCCCTCCATTCACGCCTGTCGCGACACCACTGGAGGCGGGCTGCACGATGTTGGGGCGTGAGCGGAAGACGGCCTAACGGTGTGCGGGACCGTAGCCCAGCTTCATGGAGACGGTTGCGAATGGTCCTCGCCGATACCCCAGGAGCAACAGTGTCCCTAATTTGCTGGGAAGTGGCGGTGCGGTCCCCTACGGCACTGCGTAGGATCCTACGGTCTTGGCGTGCATCCGTGCGTCGCTGCGGTCCGGTCCCAGGTCGACGGGCACGTGCACCTTCCGCCGACCACTGGCGACAACATCGATGTACTGTGGAGACCTCACGCCCCACGTGTTGAGCAATTCGGCGGTACGTCCACCCGGCCTCCCGCATGCCCACTATACGCCCTCGCTCAAAGTCCGTCAACTGCACATACGGTTCACGTCCACGCTGTCGCGGCATGCTACCAGTGTTAAAGACTGCGATGGAGCTCCGTATGCCACGGCAAACTGGCTGACACTGACGGCGGCGGTGCACAAATGCTGCGCAGCTAGCGCCATTCGACGGCCAACACCGCGGTTCCTGGTGTGTCCGCTGTGCCGTGCGTGTGATCATTGCTTGTACAGCCCTCTCGCAGTGTCCGGAGCAAGTATGGTGGGTCTGACACACCGGTGTCAATGTGTTCTTTTTTCCATTTCCAGGAGTGTAGAACAAACACAGAAATTATTGAATACGGATCTGGAACAGGTACAAACGCGATTGGATATAGTGGAAAGGAAGCTGAAAATAGCTAAATTGCTGCGGGAACTGGTTAACAGCATTGGTGATGCATGAGTGAGGATGGATGAATTGCAAGAGGCAGTACATCATGCATTGCACGGGCAGGGGAGTGTGACGTTGATGTCACCAGAAAAATCAGATGGAGAGGGAGATTTTCCAGAGGGGGTAGAGCACGTGGTGCCAATACACTGTTCTACAAAAAAAAAAAAAACTTTTTTTCTATTTCTGATAAAAAATATTGTGATCCTAGTTGTATTTTGAGTGCTGAATTGAAAACTGTTTTTGGTTTTATTCTGTCAGGGATAGTTTATGAGTAACCGCAATTTTATTTCTCTTTTCAGTTTCTGATATAGTGAAGCAAACGTGAGGTGAAATTCGACAAACAAATGTACATCTTTATGATGTTATAAGTTCATCACATTAATGGAGGGTGGGATCTAACAGATAACACAGTAACCTATGTGTATACACTTTGAAACATTTATTTGACATGAGGAATTGCAGAAAATTGACAAACAACTGCCTTGTAGTGCACATCACTTTTTTCTCTTGTATTGTGAATCTTTCTTCTCTCCAATGATATTCCAGCAATAATCTGCTAACATAGAAGGTACCCACTTCCCTTCATAGCGCCTTTCTATGGTAGAAATGTCTTTATGGAATCTTTCCCCATGTTTATCCGATACGTCACTACAACTCTCTGTGAAGTAGTCCAGATGAGAGTCCATCATATGTACCTTCAAAGACATATTGCACCCCAAATCCTGATATGCTTTGATCATATCCTTCACAATTGCTTTGTAGTTAGTAGCTCTTTTTCTTCCGAGGAAGTTTTCTGACACCATCTTGAAACAGTCCCATGCGGTTTTTTCTTTATCAGTTAAACATGCTTCAAAATTTGCATCTTTCTCCAGCTCCCTGATTTGTGAGCCCACAAATACACCTTCCTTTATTTTTGCAGCTGAAAGACGGGAGAATTTGGTAGCTAGATATGCAGACCCACAGCCTGTTGGATCCATGGCCTTCACGAATTGTTTCATCAGGCCAAGTTTGATGTGAAGCGGTGGAAGTAGTATATATTCAGGAGCTACCAGACTTTCGCCAACTTTCCATCTCCGCCTAGGCCATTTCTTTTTCACGAAGTGAGAATTTCGGTCTCGACTATCTCACTCGCAAAGAAAACAGGCATACTTTGTGTAGCCTTGTTGCATTTCCAGTACCATAGCAATTACCTTGAAATCCGCACATATTTTCCATTTGTGTTCATTGTATTTTAATGAATTTAGCATCCTTTGTACGAATTCGTAATTCTCTTTTGTCAAACTAGCGTAAACTACCGGAACAGAGGGTATTTTATTTCCGTTATGGAGCAAAACACCCTTCAGACTTGTTTTCGATGCATCTATGAAAAGTCTTCACTCCTGTGAAATATAAGTGAAGTTCAGCACTTTCATCAGGCCAGCAACATCATTGCAAAATGTCAGTGCTTCGTCAGTTGAAAAATAAGAAATAAAGGCATGTTCTCTGTGCCTGAACACACTGATTTTAGTACTTTGGTGCAGTAGATTATACTCTTGTAATCTTGAACCAAGCAGCTGCGCCTTTTGTTTACTTAGCCCTAGATCACGTACTAAATCATTTAAATCTGCCTGTGTTAACAAATGTGGCGATGACTCACTTGTGCAGTGATATAAAGAATCATCATCTGTGATTTCTTCAGTACTACTTATTTCACTGTCACGGAGCTCTTGAAGGTACTGGAAGGTTGTCCGAATGCCGCACTGGCATTCTCGCTGAAGACAGATCTGGGTAAACAATGTGCCTCTTCGACTTTTTGTTTGTAAAACCCTGAATTTTTGTTAGACAGAAATAACAATCAGTAACATGATCCTTAGGCTCCCTCCACACCATGGGAACAGCAAACATCGCCACATTCTCTTTACCATTCCACCACTGAATTAGTTTGCAGTAACATGTAGCACAACAGAAATGTGGTACCCATTCTTTATCTTGGTCTCCACCTCTACTCCAAAGTAATGTTTGTATGCTTTCTTTATGACTGAAGAAATTTTCTTCCTATTTCTGGCAAAAGTGAACTACCCACAGATGTAGCAGAAGTTGTCCGGCTTATATCGACATCCACGACGACGTGGCATTTCTGCAAATTTAAAAATACCGCTTTGGTAATACACCTGTATTAACTTAATAGTAGAGAACTAGAGGAACGCTGATGTGTAAAAACAAGCAGTCGTTTTACCTTCAGCACCAGGCTCAATCAGTTTACACACAGGAATTAAAAAATTCATCCGTGCTCGCAAATACGACAGACAGTTACTTGTCAGCCAAAACACCCACTCGTTAAGACTGACACAAACTGCGGCTAACACCACTGTTGTAAACTCGATGCACCTGCCCCTAGGAGGCGTGAAGCTTTACTGCCGAGGCAGCGACCGGCTGTCGCCGTTCGAGTTAATGAGATGTTTCAGGTGGTCTTAATGACATAGGTGTGGCGGGGGTAACCTAATGATGTCTGATTCTTCCCACCTGCTGTTGCACAAGAAATTATCACGTTCTATCACTACTGGATGCGGCAACATACCCGTATTTCTCCAAAACATCTCTGTGTTTGCCATGAATTGTGAATATACATATATATATACATATTACATAAAAAGTATCCCTGACAACGATTTTTTGTTTACATATTTGAATTTCCCACGGTAAAATGGTCTAGAAGCACATACTTTAATATCAGAAATAGAACCCATGTCGAACAGTGATATAATAGAAGCCAGTATGTCACTTTTTTATCATATGTCTAGATTAGATTTCCAGTTAACTAGTGTGGGGAGACAGTATCACTGTTACACAGTGAATCCTTATCCGGTCAGATGGGAGCGCATGGGGAAGGGCGTACAGTTCAGGACACAGCAGGTTTTATTAATTTCTAAGGAGGGGGATACTCATGCTACTATGTCGAGTTTAGAGTTGAGTAGATGTCTAACGGCGTCGGTATCCATTTGTCCATCACGGGTTGTTTTCACGGGCAAGGGGTCGTGTGAGATACAGTTATTTAGGGCAGAAGCAGAAGCTTCGGAGTGTCAGAGAATAATAGTGAAGCCTACGCCACACTTTCAGCAAGTTGGGAGGCATTGGTTGTATTCAGTATTAGCTATGGAGAGGATATCAGCCAAGTGTTATGACAATGGCAATTGGACAGCAACCACGGAAATGGAATTACGAGACAGTGGTTTGCTAATCAACGGGACAAATTGTGAAATAGTAGGGGATCGTTTAAGCTTACCAACGACAGTCACGGGAGTCACCAAGGTTACACATACTCGTCGGACGTTGTACTGGCCAGATGCGTCATTCAGCATCGCTCCAGGAGAAAATTTGACGTATATTAACAACACCTTGGCTGCTACACTATTGCAAACGATAGATCAACTAGTAGATTCAGAGAAAGGTCAAATTTCAATGCAGAAATTATTAAGGCATGTGGAGGAGTATGATACCAGGCAGAAACGTAGCATAGTGACCATTGGTATTTCAACTAGTACTATTATGGTGTTAATTGTATTTATTGGTGTGGTATATGTCTTATTAAAACGGAGGATTCAGCATGTTAATGCAAGACCGCTCCATGAGATTCCTGTAGAATGGATTACCAGTAGGGCATAAGTCAGGGCAACCTGGATGTATATAGGGAAGAAGTAGAATATAGGACAGAACTAGAGTTAACGTATAGGGTAAATTCGGGGACGAATTTAATTTTTAGGAGGAGGCAGTGTTCGGCCACATGTAGTAAGCGTTGCTTAACACAGTGGAGAATGGTAAAACAGAGGCACGCCGGCGACCGTGACGTTGTGAAGTAAGCACAGCACAGATAGCCTTACTGACAGCAGCAGTCTACCAACAAGCTGACGCAAGGACACACACAGACCGAGTGCCGACTGAATCCTGGAGAGTGCTGAGTAAGAGGAAGTGAGGCAAGCGTGCTAAGTTACACTGCAATATGCTGCAGGAGTAATAACAAAATGCTACCACCGAGGGTAAAAAACGTCCTCCTGCCGGATATAAATAGTGGAGTGCAGGCAACAATGGGCAGAAGCCATTACGAAGCAGTTCGGATCTGAAGACGTGGTCTGTGTCCAAATGTTCAATCTTCATAGGTGACGATTCCGGAAGTCTGTTCCACCTTGCAGCAGTCATCCGTTCGCCGCCAGATGTCAACTTCAGCTCTGGAGGTCGGCCCGAGTGCGGTCGGCATCATGGCTGACTAACTACAGCGAGAACTTCCAGCAGGACCGGCCACAGCGCGGTCTTTGTCACAGGCACCGCCGGGGACTGACGCCCAGACTCCACGGCAACCCGGCCCCACGGTGCGTGCTCCGTCCATGACGGGACCTCGCCTACATCGCGACTGACTGCTTCCCAGCCGCCGGTGCAGCCATCTACATCAAAAAGTATACCAGTTGTACCATTTGTACAAGGTGAATCCATTATGTCAAATTATGAAGTTTGATTAAATATTATTTGTGAATGGAATTTTACAATTTTATATCAGAAAAATGTGTGGAAAGGTAATGATATGAAATAATTAATAACTAGTTGGTTAACATAATTACCTCAAGATTTACAAAAAACAGATAGAGAATATCAAAGATCAAGTGGCGAAGTATTGTTATTTGATGACAGTATAAATTTCCATTCATTACTATTCTGCGACCGTGTAGGCTGCAGATTCCTCGACTTGCACAAGGTGGCTGGGTTTCAGGAAATGAAATGAAATGTCGTGTGTCTAGGGCCTCCCGTCGGGTAGACCGTTCGCCTGGTGCAGGTCTTCCGAGTTGACGCCACTTCGGCGACCTGCGTGTTGATGGGGATGAAATGATGATGATTAAGACAACACAACACCCAGTCCCTGAGCGGAGAAAATCTCCGACCCAGCCGGGAATCGAACCCGGGACCTTAGGATTGACAGTCTGTCACGCTGACCACTCAGCTACCGGGGCCGGACTGGGTTTCAGGTTCTGCTGAATAGGTCAGGTGTCCACTATACGCAGGAGGTGGCTACACGGGTAGCAGGGGCTGTGTGGCGTGGACTGGGCGGTTTTTTAGGTTAGAGGGTCTCGGGAGAAAACACAAGAAGGGCACCAGTCACAAAGGGTGCAGGCTGAACACAGGAAGAACGTAGATACAGGAACCATTGGTATAACAGTTGTAAACTGTCGTAGCATGCAGCGAACGCCAGGCTGCTGCGACCAGCATCTGTCACATGAGGAGCGTGCGGAGACATCACAAACGTGTGTACGTGGCGTCAAACTTTTAAGATTACTGTAAGTTAGCTACCAAGCGTCATGAAAAATGCCTTGACAATTCTTACATCTCTCCAGGCACTCTGAAATATACACTTGTATTCAGAGCAAATATCAACCTGGGTAATGCTAAATGAGCTAGAATGAATCGGCAACCAGACCAAATATTGGATTTTCTGGCTACAAACACGCAGAAAAATCAAAATCAAAAGGCCTTAAAAATGGACCGTTTCAGGACCAACTGATTAAAGAACTTGGCCCTTCAATCCGAGCATGCAATTTAAACATAGAAGGCATCAGCCGAGATAAAAGCAGATACCTGTCTAAACTCCTTGTAAATGTTGACGTAGTTCTAATACAGGAAATAGGGGCTCCAGCCATGGAAGAACTGCCTAAAAGAGGTAGGAGCCATGGCTACGATCTTATGGGTGCTACATATCACAGTGTGTACAGTGTTGCCCACTATGTAAGGAGCAATATCGAGCATACTCGCCTCATTTCGACAAATACAGAAAATGAGATCCATTATGTCTCGGTACGAGTGGAGGAGACCATTATAAATAATATTTACAAGCCACCAAACGTGCCATGGCCACTGGATGTTCTGTCAATTACTGCCGACACATCGATTTATGCTGGAAATTTTAATAGTCATCATGGGCATTGGAACTATGCAAGTGACATTGAGTGTAGTATTGTGCTCAACGACAGGACTGAAAACGAAAATCTATATCTAGTTTATGAAGCCAAGGATTTGGGAACTTTCAGATCGGCTGCTCGGCAAAGAGATTACCCAGATCTCTGCTTTTGTGTCCCAGGACTGCAGAGTGCACCCAGTGTCTAATTCAGAGAAGTCACACCTAATTTCCCACACAGTCAGCACAGGTCAGTAATCCTTGATATGGGACTCTATGGCCGATTAGTGACGTCTGTACCGCGACCCAGATGGGCTGATTGGTGGAGTTTTGCTGACCACCTAGATAACCTAGATAAATATATCTGTTTTATTCCACCAGAACCTAAAAACTACCCTCGATTTGTTGGGACTGTTCTTACTGCTGTTAAGAAGTTTATTCCTCATGGATAAAGGAAGGAATATATACCAGTATGGAATGAACATCATGAACAATTTTATGAAGAATGTAGTGAAACTGGCGAAAGTGATATTGCACACGACCTCCTCCAAAGTCTTGACGCTGATAGAAGAGTACGATGATGCAAGATAATTGAAAATGTAAACTTCAGAAATTCAAGTAGAAAGGCGTGGAGTCTTCTGTGTAAACTTGGCGGAGCCTGCAATAAACCCAGGCAGAAGTCTACTATTTCAGGTACGTCATCCCTTGAAAACAACATACTTCCAAAATAAAACGAGAACTCGCCTCTCTAAAAGCTTAGTGCCGAAACGAATCTAATTTCTCTTCACCGTTTAAACTGACTGAATTGGATGAGGCCTCGAAACAAAACTAAACATGGTAAACCACCTGGTCTGGATAATATACGCGGCTAATGGTGGAAAGAAATGGTTGGTCTGCTTCTTCTCCAACACCCTAGAAAGTATATCACTGCACAACGAGCTAAAGAGAACAAAAATAGTGGCAATTTTGAAACCAGATAAACCAGCTGGCCAACCTCAAAGTTTCAGACCTAGTTCCCTTTTAAGCTCTTCTTATAAACTCTTAGACAGGCTCATTTATATCAAGATTAGCGTCTTCGTTCTGGAACATATCCAGCTGAGCAAACGGGTTTCAGGTCACAGAGAAGTTGCTAGCCCTAACAACTTCCATACAGGCCGGTTTCCAAGAAAACGTGAAGACATCTGTCACATTCATAGACCTAACCGAAGCGTATGACACGGTCTGGAGAGAAGGTATGACATACAAATTACTAAAACAGTCAAATGACGAAAATCTGTAACTCTCATTAACACCATGATAAACAACAGATGAGAGTTCCAGATTTTCGTCATTGGACTGTTTTAGTAACTGTAACTGTAACTTTCATTAACACCATGATAAACAACAGATCCCCCTCCCCCCCCCCCCCCCCGCCCCCCCACCCGCTTAACCATGGACCTTGGCGTTGGTGGGCAGGCTTGCGTGCCTCAGTGACACAGATAGCCGTACCGTAGGTGCAACCACAATGGAGGGGTATCTGTTGAGACGCCAGACAAACGTGTGGTTCCTGAAGAGGGACAGCAGCCTTTTCAGTAGTTGCAGGGGCAAAAGTCTGGATGATTGACTGATCTGGCCTTGTAACACTAACCAAAACGGCCTTTCTGTGTTGCTACTGCGAACGGCTGAAAGCAAGGGAAGGCTAAAGCTGTAATTTTTCTCGATGGCATGCAGCTTTACTGTATGGTTAAATGATGATGGCGTCCTCTTGGGTAAAATGTTCCGGAGGTAAAACAGTTCCCCATTCGGATCTCCGGGCGGGGACTACTCAAGAGGACGTCGTTATCAGGTGAAAGAAAACTGGCGTTCTACGGATTGAAGTGTGGAATGTCAGATCCCTCAATCGGGCAGGTAGGTTAGAAAATGTAAAAAGGGAAATGGATAGGTTACAGTTTGATATAGTGGGAATTAGTGAAGTTCGGTGGCAGGAGGAACAAGACTTCTGGTCAGGTGAATACTGGGTTATAAATACAAAATCAAACAGGGGTAATGCAGAAGTAGGTTTAATAATGAATAAAAAAGTAGGAGTGCGGGTAAGCTACTACAAACAGCATAGTGAACGCATTATTGTGGCCAAGATAGACACGAAGCCCACGCCTAGTACAGTAGTACAAGTTTATATGCCAATTAGCTCTGCAGATGACGAAGAAATTGAAGAAATGTATGATGACACAAAAGAAATTATTCAGATAGTGAAGGGAGACGAAAATTTAATAGTCATAGTTGACAGGAATTCGGTAGTAGGAAAAGGGAGAGAATGAAACGTAGTAGGTGAATATGGACTGGGGGGAAGAAATGAAAGAGGAAGCCGCCTTGTAGAATTTTGCGCAGAGCACAACTTAATCATAGCTAACACTTGGTTCAAGTGTATACATGGAAGAAGCCTGGAGATACTGACAGGTTTCGGATAGATTATATAACGGTAAGACAGAGAGTTAGGAACCAGGTTTTAAACTGTAAGACATTTCCAGGGGCAGATGTGGACTCTGACCACAATTTATTGGTTATGAACAGTAGATTAAAACTGAAGAAACTGCAAAAAGGTGGGAATTTAAGGAGATGGGACCTAGATAAACTGACTAAACCAGAGGTGGTACAGAGTTTGAGGGAGAGTGTAAGGGAACAATTGACAGGAATGGGGGAAAGAAGTACAGTAGAAGAAGAATGGGTAGCTTTGAGGGATGAAGTAGTGAAGGCAGCGGAGGATCAAGTAGGTTAAAAGACGAGGGATACTAGAAATCCTTGGGTAACAGAAGAATTATTGAATTTAATTGACGAAAGGAGAAAATATAAAAATGCAGTAAACGAAGCAGGCAAAAATGAATACAATCGTCTCAAAAATGAGATCGACAGGAAGTGGAAAATGGCTAAGCAGGGATGGCTAGAGGACAAATGTAAGGATGTAGAGGCTTATCTCACAAGGGGTAAGATAGATATTGCCTACAGGAAAATTAAAGAGACCTTTGGAGAAAAGAGAACCACTTTTATGAATGTCAAGAGCTCAGATGGAAACCCAGTTCTAAGCAATGAAGGGAAATCAGAAAGGTGGAAGGAGTATATAGAGGGTCTATACAAGGGCGATGTACTTGAGGACAATATTACGGAAATGGAAGAGGATGTAGATGAAGATGAAATGGGAGATATGATACTGCGTGAAGAGTTTGAGAGAGCACTGAAAAACCTGAGTCGAGACAAGGCCCCAGGAGTAGACACCATTCCATTAGAACTACTGACAGCCTTGGGAGAGCCAGTCATGACAAAACTCTACCATCTGGTGAGCAAGATATATGAGACAGGCGAAATACCCCCAGACTTCAAGAAGAATATAATAATTCCAATCCCAAAGAAAGCAGGTGTTGACAGATGTGAAAATTACCGAACAATCAGTTTAATAAGTCACAGCTGCAAAATATTAACGCAATTCTTTACAGACGAATGGAAAATCAGTTTGGATTCTGTAGAAATACTGGAACACGTGAGGCAATACTGACCTAACGAGTTATCTTAGAAGCTAGATTAAGGAAAGGCAAACCTACGTTTCTAGCATTTGTAGACTTAGAGAAAGCTTTTGACAATGTTGACTGGAATACTCTCTTTCAAATTCTGAAGGTGGCAGGGGTAAAATACATGGAGCGAAAGGCTATTTACAATTTGTACAGAAAGCAGATGACAGTTATAAGACTCCAGGGAGACGAAAGGGAAACAGTGGTTGGAAGGGAGTGAGACAGGGTTGTAGCCTCTCCCCAATGTTATTCAATCTGTATATTGAGCAAGCAGTGAAGGAAACAAAAGAAAAATTTGGAGTAGGTATTAAAATCCATGGAGAAGAAATAAAAACTTTGAGGTTCGCCGATGACATTGTAATTCTGTCAGAGACAGCAAAGGACTTGGAAGAGCAGTTGAACGGAATGGACAGTGTCTTGAAAGGAGGATATAAGATGAATATCAACAAAAGCAAAACGAGGATAATGGAACGTAGTCGAATTAAATTGGGTGATGCTGAGGAATTAGATTAGGAACTGAGACACTTATAGTAGTAGAGGAGTTTTGCTATTTGGGGGACAAAATAACTGATGATGGTCGCAGTAGAGAGGATATAAAATATAGACTGGCAATGGCAAGGAAAGCGTTTCTGAAGCAGAGAAATTTTGTTAAAATGGAGTATAGATTTAAGTGTCAGGAAGTCGTTTCTGAAAGTATTTGTATGGAGTGTAGCCATGTATGGAAGTGAAACATGGATGATAACTGGTTTGGACAAGAAGAGAATAGAAGCTTTTGAAATGTGGTGCTACAGAAGAATGCTGAAGATTCGATGGGTAGATCACGTAACTTATGAGGAGGTATTGAATAGGGTTGGGGAGAAGAGAAGCTTGTGGCACAACCTGACTAGAAGAAGGGATCAGTTGGTAGGACATGTTCTGAGGCATCAAGGGATCACCAATTTAGTATTGGAGGGTAGTGTGGAGGGTAAAAATCGTAGAGGGAGATCAAGAGATGAATACACTAAGCAGATTCAGAAGGATGTAGGTTGCAGTAGTTACTGGGAGATGAAGAAGCTTGCACAGGATAGAGTAGCATGGAGAGCTGCATCAAATGGCTCTGAGCACTATGGGACTTAACATCTATGGTCATCAGTCCAGCTGCATCAAATCAGTCTCAGGACTGAAGACCACAACAGTCCGCAGCTCGTGGTCGTGCGGTAGCGTTCTCGCTTCCCGCGCCCGGGTTCTCGGGTTCGATTCCCGGAGGGGTCAGGGATTTTCTCTGCCTCGTGACGACTGGGTGTTATGTGATGTCCTTAGGTTAGTTAAGTTTAAGTATTTCTAAGTTCTAGGGGACTGATGACCATAGATGTTAAGTCCCATAGTGCTCAGAGGTATTTGAATCATTTTTTTGACGACCACAACAACAAAACAACAGATATTTCTGTCTTTACTTGGGAGAAAATGTGAGAAAAGAGACGAAACTAAGTAATGGTCCACCACAGCCCTCCTATTATTCAACTACACATCTCTGTTGTCAACAAACTTCTGCTATCCGGACGATATCGGTTTTGCTTGTAGAAACAGAAGATGTAGCCGTTATGAGCTCCTAATTAAGAAGGTGGTGACTTAAACCCAGTACAAGCATAACTGAAATACGTACATTCCACCTGAACAACAAACAATCTAATTCAGAGCTCAGGGTCAAACTTAACTCTTTGCCACAACAATTACCCTAAGTACCTTGCAGTCACCCATGACTGAACCCTTTCATATAGAAAACATCTTGAAAATACTGTCAACAATATTAATACTGTCAACAATATTAATTAAAAATTGTGTGGAATGACATGGGGAGCTGCAGCAGATACCTTGTGCAGATCATCCATTGTGCTGGTGTTCTCAGTAGCCGAGTATTGTACCCCGGTGTGGCTAAACAGCTGCCACACCAACTTGATGATGATGACGATGATGTTAGTATTGGAGCAAGGGGAGATCACCTCATTGATGCCAGGAGTATCCAAGATGGTGGCTATGACGTCATCCAAGATGGCGGCCTGTTGACTGGCTAACAGTGGATGATGTCATCCAAGATGGCGACTGTGACGTCATCCAAGATGGCGTATTTTGGCTGGAATATTGAATTTTGGCAGGAATAAGGTCAATTGCGCTACCTCCACTAATCTAACACCCCTCTCCCACAGAAAAATGGCGGAAAGTTCAAATTCCAACAGGATAACGCATCACACCATGGTTACCTCTACTAACCTATGAAAACGGCGGGAAAATAGTTCAATTGGGCTACCCTCACTAACCTAAGTCATCCGACTACCACCTCTTTCTAGGAACTGGCGCAGAGTTTGAATTTTGGTAGTAAAGAAAGGTCAATTGGGCTATCTCTACCAACCTAAGAAAATGACAGGAAAGAAAGGTCACCTCCACTAACCGAAGTCACAGGACCACCACCGCCTCCTATGGACTTTCAGAAAAAGGACTTGACCTGAGCTTGACAAGTCTTTATTATTTTGCATGCACTATTTTATTTAAACAATTAGCGGCACTACCACCATCCAGTGTGCTCACCAAGGGGTCCGGAGTCCAACAGACTTAGTACACAGTACCACCACCAGAGGGGCTGTCATCCCTCCTGTGATGTAATCTAAGATGGTGGGGAAAATGTCAGGAAACAGTGTGGTCATAATGGGGTCCAGACGCCAACTGACCTAGTACACAGTACCACCACCAGAGGGCGCTCTCATTCATGATGTAATCCAATATGGCTGCCATGATGTCAGCTGATGGCGCAAGTACCGTTATCCAAGATGGTAGGAAACAGTGTGTTTGCCACGAGGTCCAGATCTAGTACACAGTACCACCACCAGAGAGTGCTGTCGTTCATTCCATGATGTAATCCAAGGTGACAGTCTGGGGTGGGGGAAATAGCGGGAAAAGGACTCTGCTGTGCTGGACATAAGTCATTATTTTGCAGGCAGTGTCTCTACCATGAGATCTAGAGTCCAACTGACGAAGTACACAGTGCTGCCACCGGAGTGCTGTCGTCCGTTTTGTCACAAAACCCAATATGGTGGGGGAAATTGAGGAAAACAGTGTGGTCGCCACCAGGTATGGATCTAGTACTCAATACTGTCACCAGAGGGTGCTGTCATCCGTTCCATGACATAACCCAAGATGACTGTCTGGAGGGGGAAATGACTTACACTGTGCTGGGCTGCAGGAGAGAGGACGGAGTGTACTTTATTTATTTTGGAACTATTTATTTAGGGATGGAGTATATTTATCACACTGACGCAAAACACTCACCCTGATGTGCTTGGGATCACAATATACAGTCTGCAGTCATGCAAACTACTCGTAAATAATGCAACAGACACGCTTGTTAATTGTAGATTGTCGAAATAATGCATTCCACAACCTACACACACGCAAACTGCTTCACCGAAATAATTTCAGTACTGAGTTACCAACTGCTCCTAAATAATGCAGCACTATGATGTGTAGACACCCTCAGTACTCGCAGATTGTCCAAATAGCGCATAGCACAGGCTACAGAACTGCTCACAAAAGAATGCAACAGACACACAATAAATGAGTGCAACCACCCTCTGCCACCCCCTGTCCACTAGACCGCACAGGAGGCTACAGGCAGCCCTGCGAAGTGAAGCGGCCATCAGCTGTCAAACCACGCACAGGTGCCCATTCGAGTCCCACAAGCATGAGGCGGCAACATCCCTTTCATACTTGGTACCCGTGAAAATCCTCTCGAAATACGTGTTCACCTTGCTGATGCGACTGGATGGGAGCAAAGACCTATTTGGAGAGTGTGCCGACGCCACTGTGTGCCACCGCCGGATGCAAGCCACTTCGTCTGCCTACAGTGACCCAGTGAAAGTTTACTTCTATTTTCGAGTATACAGTCAGTGCTATACTGCCGCGACATATCTCCAAGTTGCGCTCACACCAGTCTCATACCAGAGACGCCTCTGGGTAGCACATGTGTTTACCTTGATGACAGAATAGCACAGTTTGTATTGTTCCTAGCTGGACATGCTAGCTGCATCTAACTATGCTTATCTGCCCAGCGTGTCTTATGCAATGCCGCGATGTGTGCGCACGTAGCTACAAACCATCGGAAGCGCATCTAAAAGGTTCTCAATCTTATACTGAAGTCTCATGGCTATGTAAAATCAGAATCGAGCCAACCTCTAGGAAAATGTATAGTGTCCCATAAATAGTCAACACTCGCTTTCTTGACGTCTCGGCTTATATTTCTCAGGAACCGAGTATGAAAGGGATGTCTCTGCCTCATGCTTACAGGACCCGAATGGGCATATGTGCGTAGTTTGACAGCTGACAGCTGCATCACTTTGCAGCCACTGCCTGTAGCCTCCTGTGTGGGTTTGTGGACAGGGGGTGGTGGAGGGTGCTTGCATGCATTGATTGCGTGCCTGTTGCGTTATTTTGTGAGCAGGTCTGTAGGCTGTGCTATGTGCTATATGGACAGTTTATGAGTACTGAGCGTGTTTACACATCACTGTGCTGCATTATTTAGGTGCAGTTTTCAGGTCTGTACTGAAATAATTTCGGTGTAGTGTCTGTTGCATTATTTATGAGTAGTTTCCAGGACTGCAGACTGTGTATTGTGATCCCAAGCACATCAGGGTGGGTATTTTGTGTCAGTGTGATAAATATACTCCATCTCTAAATAATTTTTTCCAAAATAAATAAAGTACACTAATTCCTCTTGTGGCAGTGCGGGGCTTGCTTTTGCTGTGCAGGCTGCAATTTAAAAATTCACCTACCATAGAACGTCGTCTGATTGATGTCCCTTCACTCAGCAACTTAGATACTTACAAGATGATGTAAAAGAAACAGTGATAAAAATACAATCTAATGTCTACAATTACTGAGGCTGCACAACTCTAGTAATGAAATAAAGTTCTGTAGAAAAACTGTCAATAAAAAATTTATCGGGCAGTAATATAATGGATTGGCTTTTGGAAAATAATGTCTAAAATGTCCATACAAAAATGTTTATTGGTTCTTGTAACCAAAGAAACGGTACTACTCAGTCCACATTTAAACTGTTCGTTATTTTCGTCAAGTTCACAATTCATACCCTCATTTCTCATGCACAGCAGCCAGAAACCTGTCCAAATTCGACCCGAGTTAAACAACGTTTCCACAGTCATTAATTTCACCACTAACATGAGTTATTGCATTCAGTCCTTCTGGTGGATTTCAAAAAAGAAATTGCTCAACAAAAATGCTCAGTGGTTGAATACTGAAACATACCATGCGGATACTATGAACGCGAAATTTTCACAAGTGAATATCATTCCAACAAAACAGTTCTAAGACTTCCGAACTTCATAAAACTGTGCATAACTGCATCAGCGTTAGCCACGATACGTATCAAATGCGAGGAACTCAATATTCTTTCATTTTACACATTATTTTGACTCACACTAGTAACTTCGCATTCAAAGCTAGTGAGAGACTCCCCTCTTGTGGCCACACTCCCAGTATAACTATCAGGTAAAGCAGGAACCGTCTCAATTCTGATTGGCTAAGCATACTGACTGCCAATCAGAATGCTCACTCATGATCATACTTGCACCAAAACTGGACTGCACCAGTCCTTACATGCAGACGCATCTACGTATACAAATATTAAAGTAATCTTTAATAAACAAAAGCGAAAAGGCAATAAATCGGGAAATATCCTTTAGATACAGATAATACTCCAGCTGACATTCTGGCTGCTCTGTTACAAGACATACATCATCAGCAAAGAGGATAAATTCCCTATGAACATTTTCCCACTACAGGCTTGCGTAAATCTTGCAGGTTACTTAAGAAAGTATATAATACAAAATTAAAACTTGACAAATGTCCCACGTACACACTATCATTCACTCACATATACTCCCACAACAATCTTAGACAAAATAATAATTTTGACTGATTTTTATATTACGAAAACAAAAAATAATTAAAGTATTAATATGAAAATCTCAATTAATTAATTCTGTACCCTGCAAGATATGTTTATGTTTCTAGATAATACCAAGGGATAAACTATTATACTTCCTAATTGAATTGAGTTTCCTAAAGTATTGGAACACAGTCTGTTCTGGTGCACTGTGCATTGTTGCCAGATGTATCCAAGATGGCGGCGATGACGTCATCCACGATGGCGACGTGTGGATTTGGCAACAGCGCATGACTTCATCCAAGATGGCAGCCATGATGTCATTCAAGATGGCGTATTTGGGTGGCAGTTTGAATTTTGGCGGAAGATAGGTCAATTAGGCTACCTCCACTAACCTAACCACCCGCCCCCCTCCCTCCGAAAAATTGTGGGAAGTTCTAATTCCAACAGGATAATGCATCACACCACAGTTATCTCTACTAAGCAAAGAAAATCGCCGGAAGATAGGTCACTTGGGCTATCTCCACCAACCTAAGTCACCTGATCGCCACTTCTACCTAGGAACTGGCGCCAAGTTTGAAATTTGGTGGGAAGATAATTCAGTTGGAGTTTCTCTACAAAGCTAAGAAAAAAGGTCACTTGGACTAACCTCAGTCACCCGACTGCCACCTCCTCCTAAGGACTGGCGGGAAAAGGACTCAACCAGTGCTGAACATAAGTCTTTATTTTGTATGCACCAGTCTTTTATTTAAACAATTTCATGCAGCAACGCCATCCAGTGTGTTCACCACGAGGTCTGGACTCCAACTGACTTAGTACACAGTACCACCACCACAGAGCGCTCTCATCTGTGATGTAATCCAAGATGGCGGGAAACAGTGTGTTCACCTCGAGGCCTAGTGACACCACCAGAGAGCACTACCACAGACTTGGAATGAATTTTCGCGAGTGCCACACCCACCTGGACTTGGAAGCAAATAGTTAAATTCCCAACCCTGATCATCAACCGACCGCCACATCCCCTTACCAACCTATGTTTTCGGGGTAACATGCACTAATGTTCATAGCGCATTACATCATCCAAGATGGCGGCCATGACGTCAGTTGAAGATGCAAGTGCCACACACCCCTGGCTGGAAGTTTGAATTTTGGAGGGAGATAGATCAATTGTGCTACCTCCACTAACCTAACCCCTCCCTCCCCTGAAAGTGGCGGGAAATTCAAAGTCCATCAGGATAATACATCTCACCTAAGAAAATCGCGGGAAGATAGGTCACTTGGGCTACCTCAACTAATCTAAGTCACCTGACCGCCACTTCTTCCTAGGAACCGGCGCCAAGTTTGAATTTTAATGGTAAACAAACGTCAATTCGCGTATCTCTACTGAGCTAAGAAAATGGCATGAAAGAAAGAACACTTGAACTAACCTCAGTCACCTGAAAGCCACCTCCTCCTAAGAATTGGTGGGAAAAGGACTCAGCCTGCGCTGGGCTGCTAGAGAGAGGAAGGAGTGTGTTTTATTTATTTTGGAACAATTTATTAAGGGATGGAGTATAAGTATTACACTGACACAAAACGCTCGCCCTGATGTGCTTCGGGTCACAATACACAGCCTGCAAACATGCAAACTACTCGTAAATAACACAACAGACACACTTGGTAATGTAGCCCACACACATGCAAACCACCAAGCCGATATAATTTCAGTACAGATCTGGAAACTCCTCCTAAATAATGCAGCACAGTGGTGTGCAGGTAGGATATCGAAAACTGTCCAAATAACACATAGGACAGCCTACAGATCTGATTGCAAAACAATGCAACAGGCACGCAATCAATGCACCTTCCGCCACCCCCTGTCCAGTTGACCGCATGGGAGGGGAACGACAGCCCCCATGAAGTGACGCAGTCGTCAGCTGTCAAACCACACACAGACGCCCATTAAGGTCTTGCACACATGCAGTGGTGGCACCCCTTTCATACTTAACACCAGAAAAATTCCTGATGCAACCAGATGTGTGCGCCCTCACAGTCGTGAGCTGCTGCCAGACACAGGTGAAAGTTGCCTCTATTTTCGAGTATGCGGTCACTTTTATACTGATGTGTCAGAACTCCAAGGCGTGCTCACACATCCCCCACATGTGAGACACCTCCGGGCAGCATGTGTCTTTACCCTTGATGACAGAGTAGCTACAAACCTTCGCAAACACATCCGACAATATTCTCAATCTCATACTCGTGTCACATGACTATGTTAAACTAAGAACTGAGTTGACCTCGCAGAAATTGTATAGTGTCTCAGAAATATTTAACGCTCGCTTTCTTGAAAATTCTTGCCCTGACAGAACCTGCTTACGAAAAATCACGCAGAATAATGCTCAATGCAGTCTTTCTCGCGGATCTAATGTGGTACTCACTCCATCACGTGTTACACTTCCTGCTTTCAACACTCACAAACAGACCCTCTTCTATGTAGAGGCTCCAATATCTCAGCACAAAGGATGAGAATGAATCAAGCTTATGATTGGCTCTTATCGTATTTACCTGCCAAATTACTGATGCTTCCTGTATTGAAGCACCATCCACCTCCTCTTTCTTCCTGCAGATGGGACTTTCAGCAGTAAAATTATTTTGCACAGATTGCTGAACTGCACTCACAGATAAACCCGCAAAGTTGTCTACACATCATCCAATACATACGAAAGTCACAAGAATATTGGAAGCCAGGAACATATTTAGCAGTCTAACTATAATTTCTGCTCTTCACGATTGTACTTCTGAAACGACTCTCAGTATCTATAGTGCACATAATTTTCCACATAAAAAATCTCTCGCAGTTATCAGTGTGCTGATTCCATACATCGCTCACAATAGGACACACTGTCATTCTCTCTAGTCATGACACAACACAAAGAATAGTAACTCCACAATGCAATATATACACATTTTACACAACGTAAGCCACAGTAACTTTACAATAGAATATATACACATTTTACTCAAACAGTGCACCCAAAAAAATTATCGTATACCTACACTCACACCGGTTATATGTCAAGATGCTCCTCAGCCCAAGGGAAGTACCATCAACCTTTTCTTTCTTTCTACAGATGTTGCAATCAGGGATCATAAACTATTTTACACTTATCACCATACTGCACCGCTAACTAAACCTCGCAAAGTGCCATACATATCGTCAAATACAGAAAGACTCTTACTCAATTACACTGGGCTCCCACTGAGGACTGAAGCTTGGATAATAGAGCGCAAAACCGATCTCCATCCCAGCAATATGTCACCACGTACCGTATCGATCTAGTAAACATACAATTCATATCCTCCGCCATACAAAACCATCCCTTTTACATCAGAGCACCCTCAGCGGACCGAAGTTGCACTCAGAACTGTTCTACAAATTCGGGATCGTCATCCCTCGGCACATAGTAGTTACTGTTTCTGATCCTTGCTTGCTGGTTTTTTACACACATCTCCAGACTCAGAGATAACAAGAACACGCATATTTTCGCATGGTTCTCCATAATATTATATCATTTTCGCGGTGGTTTTTGATATCAAGCCCTAGGCAGCATCCTACCGATTGCTAGTATAGCATCATTCCCAACTGGACGTTGTTTC
Source organism: Schistocerca nitens (assembly GCF_023898315.1). Lineage (NCBI taxonomy): Eukaryota > Metazoa > Arthropoda > Insecta > Orthoptera > Acrididae > Schistocerca > Schistocerca nitens. The sequence continues at coordinate 17,509,617 of NC_064618.1, read as the reverse complement.
TCTACAAACTCAAATTTTAGCGAGGTGCATTGTGCTGTAAACACTGAGCAACTAGAAACAAATAGAGGAAAGTGATATTTCCACTCTCGAATACCGATATCGGTGATGTAACAGATTCCAAATCATCCCTATAATTTTCAAGCAACTAAGTCTTTCCCATATCTAGAGAACAGGCAAATGTGTCTTCCACATGCTAGATGCACACACCACAATCGATCTTCTCTCAACTAAATAAAGGCGCGAAATGTGCAAAAGCAGTCAACCAAACAATTTACATGTGAAGGAATAATGGTCCAGTGTAAACGCACTTCCATACACAATCTTCTCAAAGTTCCACTTGATCACGAAAGCCGCTCAACTCTTATTAAGTATTAGTTCGCTATTCGATCGTCTAGACGACGGCAAAGTTAACTCAGATACATTCCTTCACGCCTCTTCAGTCCTCTGCATTTGGACGGCTGCTACTGTTAACGGGAAATGTGAATCATTCCCACCACAGGCCATGCATACACGGAATCGTTCTAGGAAACCGATCATATATATGTTTTATGATTATACTTACAATGAAATGTTACGATCAAGGTCTCAATTGAATGGCATTCGCCAATGAGCGAAGTATCGGAAATTCATCCTGCTGAAGGCTGTGGCTTTGGAAATGGAAATATCTGTATCTTCCTTATGACTGGACATAGTCATCTCCTTTACACATATCGGAAGACAAACACATATTATATGGCTGATGCTTATATGCGAACATATCACACACCCCCAATACTACTATGTATAATAATATATTACCAATAAATGATTCCTAATTTTGAAAATAATACTGACAGAGAATCAATAATGGGTGTGTATCTTAGGGAGTTATGATGAGGGAAACACTTAGCATGGAAGGTCAAGGCCCCTACTAAGTCACTCCTTAACACAACAAATAGTGCTTTAATTAATAACAATCTATTCAAACAAGCCTTTATAAAACAAATTAGAGGCAATCAACACGTGGCCATTCTTAAGACAATAACAACAACTTACGGAAGATTCCAATACTTAAGAACAAAATTACAAGGTCGCACATATGTTCCTGCCCCCCTTTTTTTTTTAAAAAAAAGAAGGAAATAATCAACAATATGAAAATGATTTACAAAGCACACCAGTCCGTTATGAACCCAAATAACACAAGGAGCATAACAAGTTACTTAATGTAATTGATTACCACACAATTAAAAACCCTTTTTTACATATATATAAAATAGGTTCAATAACTAAAATGGGCAGTGGCGCCAGGCTGCCCTGGGCAAAAGGTGAAATGACTTAAAATGCCGGAAGCAGTAGACCAGCCGTCCTAAACGCCGGCGCCCAACCGTGGGTGCCTTCCCATTAGACGACACGTCACAGCTTCTGTGCACCGAACCAGAATGTAGCGCCACTCCCACATACCCCAACTTGCAGAAAAACTGGATCAAAAACAGACCGCAGAAAACACGGCAAACACCAAGTAAACATCAATTAATATAAGTTAAGAACCAATAAATAAAACGTAATTTTTTAAAAAAAAAACGATAAGTGCTTTCAACAAAACGACTTAAATTTTGCAGAAATATCAATGCTGTAAGACATTTTAACTAGGATTTGTACACAAAATGCAATGTTATAAAATAGTATCAGACATTTACACTCTCATAGTTAGGCAAAGAATATTTGCACATATCATTGAGGCCGACAATGTGTACAAAGATGAAATGGAAATAATTTCAAGATAAGATTACGTTATTAAAATGCACAACTTCAGCACAAACTAGGTTTGGTGCACTTTAATTTCCCTGCATAGGTCTGCAATGTAACTGCCAATTGTGTAAGCTTGGTATGCAGAAAGTTGCAACTTCTTCAATAGGTTACAGTTACTTCATCTTTTAGGCTCATTGATTTCCTTGAAGGAAGTAGTGACTGCTGGTCTCCATGCAATCACACACCTTTCCGGCTGCTCTTACTTCAACAACACATACATTAGGGTAACAAGTGACAGTCGCTACAACGCAAATGGTTCCACGAAACGAAGACATCAAAATCACTTACACCTCCTATGGAGACTGTTGTTCGAAATGGTCTCGAGGAAGTCCGAGAAAACAGGTACCAAAGCAAGGCGACGAGCAAGGCGCGGAGTTGACTTCAGGCAGGTGCACCTCAAACTCGTGACTGTCCTGCGAGGTAGACCGGCCACCATGCTGCTGGCCGAGCTCGCGTATTTTGCTCCTTTGTCGCCTCAAGCACATCCTATTGCCTCGAAGCCAGTCCCACGACCAACTACCCGACTGAAAATACCCGCCGCCAGATCACAACAGCGGCGAAGATCGTAGTACAGCCGGGTAATCGATAGTCGTGTCAAAGAGCTGATGTGCCCGAAAAGGCGCCCACGACTCAAGGTCAAGGTCTCTTAGGTTTCTGATGTGAGTGCTCGCACTGTATCTTAGAAAGAGAGACGTTATTGATCAGATTAAAATAAAAAAGATCGAAACAACTACTGTGTGTTACCGCCACAAGCGGTCTTGGTTCTACAGCTGCACGAACGTATCCATGTTAAAAGCTTTACAAATTGAGGTACGACATTACCTCTGAATGAGGAGGTTACCGTGACGGAGACCGTACGAATCTGTATTATCAGACCAACACATAGCCCACGAGGCAACCTCGTGATAAAATTAATGCAATTTGAAAGTGATTCAGCTAAGGAACGTGGTAAGTAATCGGTATTTGAGACTCCCTCACAATACCCCAGCTAGATATTTGTAGCACATTCTGTCTCGATACCATATCAGAGGTTCTGAGATACATCCACTGAGTTGTAGGCGACGACTGATTGAGAAGGAACACAAACAGCTGTAGTAGATGATGTGCTGATTGAGGTCATAAGAAAATGTACACTAGCTTCTCAGATCTCTAGTGTTACGCCATCCACTAGAAATGATGTCCACGATTTCGAATCAGGTCTTTCCATTGAAGCACATACCTGCATAGGATCGCACCCACAAGTGAATCATATTTTTGCACTCTCGTATCTTGCAACAAGTCACCTTCCTCGAACCTCTCTGCTACAGTAAAATTACAACCTGGTTTTAGCCAGTCCCTACACATCCTACAGCTGCGTCCATTTCTACAGCTTCGCGCATGTGATCGTTCCATTTTAATTCGGAACTGAGCAGAAGTCGTAGAAAACCATACCCACCACCTTCTGCAACCTGTGTAGAAACAGAGTGACCTGATTTAGTGCGACAGTAGCATGTTTTGACCATTCAATGGAAATGTGCGCATTGTGGTGCATCCCCAAACTACATATAAGTACTACAGATCCGTGTCCATTCAAATCTATCACCCCCAGCATGCTACCATCGTTATTCTCTACCCCCAAACAGAGAACTCACCTAGGCGCCATTGCTCGTGGGATGACGCATAGCTGTGCTGTGGCTCCAGTGCAGAGTGGAAGATTTCGCAATGCTTCTCCAGAATACCAAACCGTGCAGCTCTCCAAGCATTATTAACGGTATACCTAGTCCCTCACAGAATTTACACCTCAAACTGCTGCTGCTACTACAGCCTGTGTGGCACGATCCTATTAAGTATACAGGCACTGCAGAGGCCACATTAATGTTTGATCGCCTATACTCTAGGCCAATCGCATAAATCAAAGTTCTTTTAGAGAAATGTGTCAAGTTTCATCACACATGAGATGGAAGTCCTCTGATGACCGACAGGTCTACCATTAACGATCGCAAGTAGACAGTGCTTTAAGCCACATACAGAACACGTTGCTGTATATGAGCAGAACGCAGGCTACAGGTATGTCCTTCTCTAGAATACATCAGTCAACCACTAAATCGTACCTCGTTACAGCTCCATCTCAATCGATCACCCAGGCGACACCCTGTTAGCCCTTAATGTAGGTGCAAGTAAGTTTAGAGGTGAATGGTTCTCCGTCTTCCTGAAAAGCATCAAATACAGTAGTCAACTCGCGTGTATGACTGGTACATCAATAGACATAGTGTATAATGCTGCCTTGACGGAAAAAAATTGAATGCCTCCCTGATTCCCTTCGTTTCGATTTCCCGGATTCTTCTTGTTGCCGTATACTTGTTCCCATGTACAAATTGTTCAGGGGGAACGAGAAGATACGCAATTACTTCCTCAATTTCCACGCATTTCGGTGTATATTCGGTCAATTTATACATATTCCCTCGTCAGTTTTCTATCGATTTTATGTCAGATCTATCCATACGATCATGGTACAACCTCTCGTTCTGTGTTCAGAAATTGCTTGTAAATGTAGCACAGCTGCCAACAGCTAGTCCAAATGCACTGATCGGGAGGTGTAATATAGCACTGTACTCGACTGCATCCAGTCACCTCGACATTTGAAGAACGTTTACTCTTTTTTCTATATATCACACTGTAAAGCTCTTCTGGTCTCCTTACGTTGTAACTATCTTGCATTTAATATCAGCCGATGTGTGGCGTGTTATGCTATCTGCTGTAAGAACATGATTTACGCCATGCAGCGTCTGGTTTCCTGAAAAATGCCGTGGATCAGAATTTCTTCATGTCAGTTTAGAACCAGTCACAGGCTTTGAAGTCGTGGCAGAAAAACGAAATGTTTGGCATTGTACAAAAGCGTGTTAGAAAACAATGTTTCAAACAACTAAACAGGACCAGAGGGACTGTCTCATGCGATTTAGTATAGTCTGTGGGTTACGATCATTCACCTAGAGTATAGGCGATCAAACATTAATGTGGCCTCTGCAGTGCCTGTATACTTAATAGGATCGTGCCACACAGGCTGTAGTAGCAGCAGCAGTTTGAGGTGTAAATTCTGTGAGGGAATGGGTATACCGTTAGGAATGCTTGGAGGGCTGCACGCTTCGCTATTCTGGGGAAGAATTTCGAAATCTCCCACTCTGCACTGGAGCCACAGCACAGCTATGTGTCATCCCACGATCAATGGCGCCTACATGAGTTTTGTATCAGATGAAGTCAGTGGAACTTGTATAGTTCTTAATTATTCTCTGTTTGGGGGTAGAGAATAACGATGGTAGCATGTTGGGGGGTGACAGATTTAAATGGTCGCGGATTTGTAGTACTTGTATGTAGTTTGGGGATGCACCACAATGCGCGCATTTCCATCGAATGGTCAAAACGTGCTCCTGTCGCACTAAATCAGGTAGCTCTCTTTCTACACAGGTTGCAGAAGGTGGTAGGTATGGTTTTCTACGACTTCTGCTCAGTTCCGACTTAAAATGGAACGATCACATGCGCGAAGCTGTAGAAATGGACGCAGCTGTAGGATGTGTAGGGACTGGCTAAAACCAGGTTGTAATTTTACTGTAGCAGAGAAGTTCGAGGAAGGTGACTCGTTGCAAGATACGAGAGTGCCAAAAATATGATTCACTTGTGGGTGTGACCCGATGCAGGTATGTGCTTCAATGGAAAGACCTGATTCGAAATCGTGGACATCATTTCTAGTGGATGGCGTAACACTAGAGATCTGAGAAGCTAGTGTACATTTTCTTACGACCGCAATCAGCCCATCATCTACTACAGCTGATTGTGTTTCTTCTGAAACAGTCGTCGCCTACAACTCAGTGGATATATCTCAGAACCTTTGAAATGGTATGTGCTACAAATATCTAGCTGGGGCAGTGTGAGGGAGTCACAAATACCGATTACTTACCACGTTCCTTAGCTGAATCACTTTCAAATTGCATTAATTTTATCACGAGGTTGCCTCGTGGGCTATGTGTTGGTCTGATAATACATATTCGTACAGTCACCGTCACGGTATTTATCCGAAAAAACCCACCTCATTCAGAGGTAATGTCGTACCTCAATTTGTAAAGCGGGTAAAGCATTTAACATGGATACATTCGTGCAGCTGTAGAACCAAGCCCGCTTGTGGCGGTAACCTACAGTAGTTGTTGTGATCGGTTTTTTTAACATATGAGCGATAGTGTCTCTCTTTCTAAGACACACTGATAGCTCTCGCAAGAAAAACCTAAGAGACATGCTCACCCATCATTGATTTTATGTCAGTATTATTTTGCATCATGTGGAACCATTTATTGGTCATGTGCTATTACACTTAGTAGTAGAGGGGTGTGTGTGATATGTTTGCATTTTAGCATGAGGCTTATAATGTATGTGTTTGTGTTCTGATAGGTGTAAAGGAGGTGACTATGTCCAGTCGTAAGGAAGATACAGATATTTCCATTTCCAGAGCCACAGCCTTCAGCAGGGTGTATTTCCGATACCCCGCTCATTGTCGAATGCCATTGAATTGAGACCACGATCGTAACATTTAATTGTAAGTATAATCATAAAACATATCTGTGACTGGTTTTCTAGAATGATTTCGTGTATGCATGGCCTGTGGTGGGAATGATTCACATTTCCCATTAACAGTAGCAGCCGTCCAAATGCAGAGGACTGTTGGAGTGAAGGAATGTATCTGAGTTAACTTTGCCATCGTCTAGACGATCGAATAGCGAACTAATACTTAGTATGAGTTGGGCAGCTTTCGTGATCAAGTGGAACTTTGAGAAGATTGTGTATGGAAGTGTGTTTGCCTTGAACCGTTACTCCCTCCAATGTAAATTGTTTAGTTGACTGCTTTTGCACATTTCGTGCCTTTATTTAGCTGAGAGAAGATCGATTGTGGTGTGAGAATATAGCATGTGGAAGACACGTTTGCCTGTTCTCTAGATATGGGAAAGACTTAGTTGGCTTGTAAGTTATAGGGATAATTTGGAATCTGTTACATGACCGACATCGGTATTCGAGAGCGTAAATATCACTTTCCTCTATTTGTTTCTAGTTACTCAGTGTTCATAGCACACTGTAGAAGTACTGCAAAAATGATATAATATTATGGAGAACCATGTGAAAATACGCATGTTCTTGTAATCCCTGAGTCTGGAGATGTGTGCAGAAAAGCGAGCAAGCAAGGAAACAGGTTCGGATCAGAAACAGTAACGTTTTTGAGCTGAGAGATGACAATCCTGAATTTGTAGAACAGTTCTGAGTGCAACTTCGGTCCGCTGAGGGTGCTCTGATGTAAAAGGGATGATGTTGTATGGCAGAGGATATGAATTGTATGTTTACTAGATCGATACGGTACGTGGTGACATATTGCTGGGATGGAGATCGGTTTCGCGCTCTATTATCCAAGCTCTAGTCCTCAGTGGGAGCTCAGTGTAATTGAGTAAGAGTCTTTCCGTATTTGACGATATGTATGGCACTTTGCGAGGTTTAGTTAGCGGTGCAGTATGGTGATAAGTGTAAAATAGTTTATTATCCATGATTGCCACATCTGTAGAAAGAAAGAAAAGGTTGATGGTACTTCCCTTGGGCTGAGGAGCATCTTGACATATAACCGGTGTGAGTGTAGGTATACAATAATTTTTTTGGGTGCACTGTTTGAGTAAAATGTGTATATATTGTATTGTAAAGTTACTGTGGCTTACGTTGTGTAAAATGTGTATATATTGCATTGTGAAGTTACTATTCTTTGTGTTGTGTCATGACTAGAGAGAATGACAGTGTGTCCTATTGTGAGCGATGTATGGAATCAGCACACTGATAACTGCGAGAGATTTTTTATGTGGAAAATTATGTGCGCTATAGATACTGAGAATCGTTTCAGAAGTACAACCGAGAAGAGCAGAAATTACGCGTACATCGATCTATGTCAGACTGTTGCGGCAATCGTAATAATATTTAATTATAGTTATACTTCTAAATATGTTCCTGGCTTCCAATATTCTTGTGACTTTGGTATGTATTGGATGATGTGTAGACAACTTTGCGGGTTTAACTGTGAGTGCAGTTTAGCAATCTATGCAAAATAATTTTACTGCTGAAAGTCCCGTCTGCAGAAAGAAAGAAAAGGTGGATGGTGCTTCCATACCGGCTGTATCAGTAATTCGGTGGGGAAATCGATAAGAACCAGTCATAATGCTTGGTTCATTCACATCCTTTGTGCTCAGATATAGGAGCCTCTACATAGCAGAGGGACCATCTGTGTGTGTTGAAAGCAAGAAGGGTAACACATGATGGAGTGGGGAGTACATTACATCCATGAGGAAGAGTGCATTCGACGTTATTCTGTGTTATTTACGTAAGCAGGTTCTGTTATGGCAAGAATTTTCGTGCATACAAGCTTAGACATCAAGAAAACGAGCGTTAACTATTTCTGGGACACTATACAATTTCCACGAAGTCAACTCAGTTCTTATTTTTTACATAGTCATGTGACATGGGCGTAAGATTGAGAACATTGTTAGATGCATTTGCAAAGTTATGTAGGTACTATGTCTTCAAAGGTAAAGGCACATGCTGCCCGGAGGTGTCTCACATATGGGGGCTGCGTGAGTATGCCTTGGAGTTCTGTGACGTCAGGATAAAAGTGACTGCATACTTGAAAATTGAGGCAACTTTCACCTGCATCCGGCCATGGTTCGCAACTGTGAGGATGCATGTGTCCGGTCGCGTCAACACCAGTACCTAGGTGAATATGTATTTCGTGAGGGTTTACTCAGGTGTCAAATATGAAAGGGCACCACCACCTCATGTGTGCAGGACCTTAATGGGTGTCTGTGTGTGGTTTGTCAGCTAACTACTACATAACTTCACGGGGGCTGTCGTTAACGTACTGTGCGGTCGACTGGGCACGGGGTGGCGGAGACTGCTTGCGTGCATTGATTGTGTGCCTGTTGCATTGTTTTGCAATCAGATCTGTGAGCTGTGCTATGTGTTATTTGGACAGTTTACGATTTCGTGCCTGCACACCACTGTGCTGCATTATTTAGGAGGAGTTTGCAGATCTGTACTGAAATTATTTCGGTGCAGTAGTTTGCATGTGTGTAGGCTACAATTACTAAGCATGTCTGTTGCGTTATTTACGAGTAGTTTGCATGTCTGCAGACTGTGTATTGTGACTCCAAGCACATCAGGGCGAGTGTTTTGTGTCAGTGTGATAAATATACTCCATCCCTTAATAAATTGTTCCAAAATAAATGAAACATACTCCTTCCTCTCTCCAGCAGCCCAGCACAGGGTGAGTCCTTTTCCCACCAGTCCTTAGGAGGAGGTGGCGTTCGGGTGAATTAGGTTAGTCCAAGTGTCCTTTCTTTCGTGCCATTTTCTTTGCTCAGTAGAGACAGGCGAACTAATGTTTATTTACTGTTAAAATTCAAACTTGGCACCAGTTCCTAGGAAGAAGTGGTGATCGGGTGACTTAGGTTAGTGGAGGTAGCCCAAGTGACCTATCTTCCTTCGATTTTCTTAGGTGAGATGTATTATCCTAATGGAATTTGAACTTCCCGCCATTTTCTGGGGAGGGGAGGGGTTAGGTTAGTGGAGGTAGCACAATTGACCTATCTTCCGCCAAAATTCAAACTTCTAACCAGGGGTTTGTGGCACTTGCATCATCAACTGATGTCATGGCGCCACCTTGAATGATGTAATGCGCTGTGCACGTTATCCTGAAAACATGGGTTGGTAAGGGGACGTAGCGGTTGGTTGAGGATCGTGGTGGGGAATTTAACTATTTCGTTTCAAGTCCAGGTGGGTGTGGCACTCCCGAAAATTCATTCCAAGTCCGCGGTAGGCGTCATGGTGAACACACTGTTTGCTGCCACCTTGGATAATGGTACTTGTGTCATCACCTGTCGTCATGGCCGCCATCTTGGACGACAGCGCCCTCTGGTGGTGGCGCTGTGTACTAGGTCAGTTTGAGTCCGTACCTCGTGGCAAACATACTGTTTCCCGCCATCTTAGATTACATCATGTATGAGAGCGCCGTCTGGTGGTGGTACTGTGTACTAAGTCAGTTGGAGTCCAGACCTTTTGGTGAACACACTGCATGGTGGTGCTGCATTAAAATGTTTAAATAAAGACTGGTGCATGCAAAATAAAGACTTATGTTCAGCACTGGTTGATTCCTTCTTTCCACCAATCCTTAGAAGGATGTGGCGGTCGGGTGACTGAGGTTAGTCCAAGTATCCTTTCTTTCACGCCATTTTCTTAGCTTAGTAGAGAAACCTCAAGTGAATTATCTTCCCGGTAGGTTTCAACCTTGGTGCCAGTTCCTAGGAACAAGTGGTGGTCAAGTGACTTAGGTTAGTGGAGGTAGCCCAAGTGAACTATCTTCCCGTGATTTTCTTAGCTTACTAGAGATAACTATGGTGTGATGCATAATCCTGTTGGAATTTGAACTTCCAGCTATTTTTTGGTGGAGGGGAGGGGAGGGGGAGTTAGGTTTAGGGGAGGTAGCCTAATTGACCTATCTTCCCGCCAAAATTCAAACTTCCCACCAAAATCCATCTTGAATGACGTCATGGCCACCATCTTGGATGACGTCATGCACTGTTGCCCAATCTACACCCCCCATCTTGGACAATGTCAGTGCCAGCATCTTGGATACATCTGGCAGCAATACAGAGTGTGCCAGAACAGGCTTCGTTCCAATACTTCCCAAGTGTTGTTTTTTTACTTTTTTTAGAAATTTTTTATCTCTAAACTATGACAGTTATAAAGCTGAAATTTGGATGCAATCTTCTCCTGAATGTAAAAAGTTAGTGTAACGATTTTGAAAATGATTGAATAATATTTAATAAAGGAATTAATGGAGTAGGAATGATTATGACAAAGGAATTGGCTAAATGTGTGGAATATGTATCTATGCAAATGACCAGGTTATTGGTGTAAGGCTGAAAGGAGCACAAAAAGATTTACTGATTGCCCAGGTGTATATGCCAACTTCAGAACATGATGACCAAATTGTAGAGGAAATGTACAATGTAATAGAAAGAATAATGGACGAAAATAAAAAATGCTGTAAAATAGTAATGGGAGACTGGAACACCATTGTGGGAGAAGGGAAAGAGGGAAACATAGTAGGCAGTCATGGTCTTGGAAAGAGAAATGACAGAGGTGAATGGTTAATTGATAGCGGCAAACACATGGTTCAAGAACACTTGGAAATCACCAGGGGATAAATTCAGAAACCAAATCGATTTTATACTTGTAGAAGAAAGATACAGGAATGGAATCAAGAAGGTGCACACATTACCAGGTGCAGATATTAATAGTGACCACAACTTACTTATGTCAGAAATAGAAATAAGAGTGAAAAAACTGAAGAAGGCGACAATGGTGAAGAAGTAGGATTTAGAGAAGATAAGATCCAACAAAGAACTAATTACAGAAATGCTGTCTCAGGAGTTTCTAAACACATTACGAGACAAAGAAGCACCTGATAATGCCAACGATTACTGGAATATGCTGAAAGAAGGAATCATTAAAGCAGGACAGCAAAATAAAGGATATGTAAAAGGGAGGAGGTCAAAAAACCATGGGTCATACAAGAAATGATTTCCAAAATGGAGGAGAGAAGAAAATTGAAAAACAAGAACACTGAAGATGCAAGAAAGATATACCGAAGGTTAAATAATGAACTGCGAAGAGAAACAAAACAGGCTAGGAAAAAATGGCTAAAAGAGGAATGTGATGAAATTGAAGAACTGGACAGGAAGGGAAGATACGACTTACTATACAACAGAGTAAAGACTATGACATGGGAACAAAACAGAGCAGGAAGTGCTACTATGGAAATTTTGAGTAAAGACAAAGAGGTAGTGTACAAAGATCGTGACAATGTCCTCCAGAGATGGGAAGAATATATAAAAGAGCTATATGACACAAATAGCAAACCAGAAACTCTTGAACTTGAATCACACAACAGTGTAAGTGATGACGAGAAAGGACCAACCATCATAATGGAAGAAGTAAAGTCTGCGATAGCTGCAATGAAAAATGGCAAAGCGGTAAGTACAGATACAATACCGGGAGAAATACTAAAATTCTTGAACCACGATGGAATAAGAGAAATATTGATGTTATGTAATAAAATATATGACAGTGGTGAATGGCCTGAGGGCTTTCTGACAACAATAATGATTCCATTACCGAAAAAACAAGGAACCAAGAAATGCAGCGAGCACAGGACAATCAGCCTCATTTCATATGCAGCCAAAGTGATGTTAAGAATAATTAATAAAAGACTTGAACAAGTAATGGAGGAGAATCTTCGCGAGGAGCAGTTTGGCTTTAGACGGAATACGGGCATCAGAGATGCAATAGGGCTCTTACGAATCTTGGGAGAAAGGTTTATTGAAAAAGAAAGAGACCTATATATGTGCTTCATCGATCTAGAAAAGGCATTTGACAGTGTGGTTTGGGACAAGCTGGCGACTATAATGAGGGAAAAGAGAGTGGACTCATTATATCTTAATCAAAAAGTTTCAGTTAAAGTGAGAGGAGAAAGTACAGACTGGATCAGACTAGGAAAAGGAGTAAGATAAGGATGCTGTTTATCATCTACTCTTATCAACCTCTACTTGGAAAATATGATTGACCAATGCTCATTAGATGAGAAAGGAGTAGAAATTGGAGGAAGAAGAGTAGGGTGTTTGAGATTTGCTGATGACATGGTCCTTCTAGCCACAGGGGAAAAAGAATTACAGGATTTGGTGGACACTACTGCAACTAATGGAAAAAAATATGGAATGAAAGCTAACACAAATAAAACAAAAGTATTGGCACTAGGAGAAAATAAGGAAATAAAAATTATGCTGAATGGAGAAATACTAGAACAGGTGCAAAATTTTAAGTATCTTGGAAGCAGGATAGATGCCGACTGGAAGTGCACCACAGAAATTAAAACAAGGATAGCAATGGCAAAAGAGGCGTTTTATAAGAAAAGGAGAATCTTCTGCAGCGGTCTGGACAGAGAACTCAGAAAGAGACTCATAAAATGTCTTGTATGGAGTGTTCTTCTATATGGCGCTGAAAAGTGGACTATGAGGAAAAAAGACAGAGAAAGGATAGAGGCTTTTGAGATGTGGACATGACGGCAGATAGAAAGAACAAGCTGGATGGACAGAGTAAAAAATGAAGAGGTTCTGAGAAGAGTGGGAGAGAAAAAACAGTTACTAGATGTAATAAAGAGAAGAAAAAGAAATTGGATTGGGCATATATTAAGAAAGAATGATGGACTGGTAAAAATAGTTTTAGAAGGCTATGTAGAAGGGAAAAGGAAGCGAGGAAGGAAGAGATTCCAGATACTGGATGACATGATGGACGGTACAACATACAGCAGCCTTAAGAAGGAAGCAATGGATCGCAGAAAATGGAGAGGCTGCTAATATAGCAGATAACTGATGATGATGATAAATATTTAATATCATTTATTTAGGTTCTAATAGGTGGTGAACGTATGTGTCCAGTAAGAGACATTGGATAGCTTTCCCATGGTAGGTAGTGACAGATGTGCATGAGTCTCCAGGTTAGGCTGGCAGATGTCAGCCTCAGAAGTTAATTGCAGCTAGCTATCCTAAAACAAACATTCGCTCAGAACAAACTTGCGACACTACACCCCCCTCCCTAAGAACATAAAATCTCAACTGAGCGTATTTTATGGTTCTTATAGGGGACAAGATTATATATATATACATATATATATACATACATATATATATATATATATATATATATATATATATATATATGGTTCAATCTTTAACTACCATGACACTGTTAATCAATTTTTGTACTCCTCAATTAACCAAATACCTAAGTTGCATGACAGTATTATATACAATTACATCGAATATCAAGGGCTACAACTGAATAGCATACAATCAAATTAATTTACAGAAAATTTCCAACTTTTTCTCATATCACATTTTTCGTACAAAATTGTTCTTCAACTCTTTTTTTTTTTATTTTCAAAATTGAATTAACAAAATGTTTACATCGGACAAATTTTTACATTTGGTCTTGAAACTACAAACTTTTTTCTCCAAACAAAAGGTTCTTACTCTTTCATAATGAATTAAGCAAAAACAATCAATTAACACTCCGCAGTATCAGCGTCCAAAAATTGACTACAAATATAATTTTGGCTCTGTGGAGGGTGTCCTTTCCTATCGCAGAATATATTCACTTCGATATGGTGGTCGTCTCTTTACCTAACATTTCTCTGACAACATGTTGGGATTCTGATAACTGTCTCCGATGAATAAATTGGATACGGATCACTTCTATTCAACACTTATGTATGTGTCACATCATGGGCTTGTCACTGGGATACAGCAGGCAGCTGTCTCAAACTGGGTTCTCTCTCAATTTCGTATCAGGTTCTGTCATATTTTCATACCTGCAATATATAGTACGTCTAAGAGTCCATTCTTAATCTATACATCCTACCCTAACACACATATATACTCTAATCAGCAATTGCTGCTCTCAAATTCAACAGCAAAGAACTCTGTGAAAATTTTTTCGAAAACTTTACCGTCCTCCACAATTTACTTCTTATATTTATAAAAAATTTCTTTCTCAGGCAAATTTATATTTCATTGTAATTTAACATTTTCTTTACAGTAGTTACATTTAACACTAATCCTCTCAATAAAAAGTGAATTAACTGTCCCCCCAAGCCGGCCGCGGTGGTCTCGCGGTTCTAGGCGCGCAGTCCGGAACCGTGCGACTGCTATGGTCGCAGGTTCGAATCCTGCTTCGGGCATGGATGTGTGTGAAGTCCTTAGGTTAGTTAGGTTTAAGTAGTTCTAAGTTCTAGGGGACTGATAACCACAGCAGTTGAGTCCCATAGTGCTCAGAGCCATTTGAACCATTTTGTCCCCCCAAAAAAATCAACTGTACCCCAAAATTGGCACCATCACCGAATTCTTCCTCCAAAATCTGTTACCGATTAAGCAAGTTACTGTTACAAAATCTGCTGCTTCATAAAAAAAAACTCTTCCTTAACTCTTTTTCAGAAAACCAAATTTACTACTTGCCATCACACAAATAAACTATTGTACACAAAGAACAAAATACAACATCATAAAATATCCTGCAAAGTTATCTCTGCCACCATCTGCAGCTCTAAAAAACATCATTAAACATTACGTAAAAAAATACAAAATCATTAAGCACTGAAAATCATTCAGTCCACCTCCAGCAGTCCTGCATCTCCTTCTATATACCTCTTACAAAAGACAAAACAATTTTATCACGTTACTAAAATTTACTTATGCCTGCTTCAGTAGCTTTGAGACACATCTTACATAATACTATATACAAAGAATACCTTGCCAGCTTCTGTGGGTCTCGTAAAACGTTCACATTATACACATATTACATAAGGAACACACTATTAATGGCAAAGAATACCAAAAGTTCATGTAGAAAATTTGAACATAACTCATACCACCTCCGTGGCTCTGCCCTTCTCGTACGTAATATCCAAGAAAATTAAAAAAATTCCTTATAGAACAGTATTGAACCTGTCACCCAATTACTGTGGTTCTACATTACACATAACTGAAACTAACTCCAGCCATCTTCTGTGGCTCTCAAAGCACCTCTAACACCAGTCAGTTACTGTGGTTCTTCATCATTCCATGATCATATTACAATGTATATACAGTACATACAAAAAAAGTCCTTGTAGAAAAACATTAAGTTCGACTGATGCCAACTTCTGTGGCTCTCCAGCACCTCTTATTCACTATATTCAAGAAAACATACAATATTTACAATATGAAATACACTTTAGTCCACCTCTCTGGGGCCATCAAATCATCTCACTTATCTTTATGTTAGGTTTGGTCAGTATTTTTAGTCCTATTAGAATTAATGTGTCAATGTAAGTTGGTGCTGTTTGGTTGAAAAAACCGCTCTGCTGATCACCTGCGCCAAGGATAGGAGGGAGGAGCATTGTTGCTGCATTATTCACATTGCTCAACATGTCCTTAACCCGTTGCTAGTGGTGAGTGGCAATACAAGGAGTCACCTACGCCAATGTTAAGAGGGAGGAGCATCGTTGTCTCAGTCGCCTCTTTTCCTTTCAACAAGTCGGTAGCTAGATGGTATTGTCAAGGGACCATACAAGGGCCTGCGCAAAAATGGGCAGACCGTCTAAAACGCTGTCAATAGTTTAAGAGTTCACATCACTCAATAGGTCCGTACCCTGTTGGTAGTGCTGAGTGGCAATGGATAGATAGGAAAGTGTTCCTTCCTGACTCCTAAAGGTGGGGAGCAGGGACGCATAGATTAAAGAGACAGGTAGGAGACCAGTTTACGAAAACGAAAATTGAAGAAATAAACCGATCAGCTGGGCACTCTGTGGGTGCTAACCGCAACGTACAAGATACACTGCCCTGGAGTATTGTATTGGAATGTCAATTTGTTCTTCGTTTACACTTGGGATTTTTCCAATGAATGGAATAACTACACGTTTTTCACTGATTATTATAATTACATCATTGGACCCAAAATTTACCCATCCTTCATATTTATGCAAGAAGTCGGCACATACCAACATTTCCACACTGAGGAAATTACAATTAGAAAATTCTGTTTTATGGCGACCCCACTTACAGGTATGGGTAACAGGACTTCTTATTTAATTACTTTCTTAGTTTTTCCAGTAGCTACAATAATGTTTAAAACAATCACTTGTATTACAACTATTTGTTTATTCTTTGGGAGAGCATTTACAAAATTCTGTGATACAGCACACACTTCCGAACCGGTATCAATTAGACAAGGAACATTTTCTCCAAACAATTATAGGTTGTCAAATATATTCTTTTCTGACTACAGACTCAGGTTCATATAATAAATCCCACACCACTTCACGCCTATCAAAACCTATCCCTCCTGTGGAAAGTACACATACCTTAACTGGGTTCTCTTTCACTTCATTAGTAGCGGCAGCTTTTACTATCCTGTCCACTATTGACAAATCAAAAAAATTTTTTCTTTATTGTTATTTTCAAACCCATACAAACAGGCAGGCTGTCAGCAGCATGTTACGCCGCTCTTCAGCCATAGAGTAGATAAATAAACAACAGAAAGAATACACTGAAGTGACATAATGGTGGGTAATAAAACAGTAGACACATAAAGACAAACACGGAGCCATTTACACTCGACTATAATCCACACTACAAACTGTTGACACGACGCACTAACACTGAAGATGGCGATGGCACAGGTGAACGATGGAGTGCGACGGTGAACACTGAACACTAAACACGACGGCACACACGAGACAATGATGGCGATGATCTCTGGTGTGCGAATGTCCACGTAGCGTGTGCGAGTCCGGGGACCTGCCAAGAGGGGAGGAAGGGTCAAGGGGGGGGGAGAGGGGAGAACAAAGATGCCAATGGCTGAGGAGATGGGGGGAGGAGTGACAGGGGAGGGGAAGCCCGGGGGAGGAGTGGGGAGAAATGGAGGAGGGAGGGAAGAGGGAGAGAAGGGAGGGAGGGTGCCCAAAGGAGCAAACACAGGAAGAGGGAGGGAGGATTAAAGTTGGTAGGAGGGGTAGATGGAGGGGAAGAGGTCATCATCAGGGAGAGGGAGCTGGCGGAAGCCACCTTGGGAGAGGGTAAGGAGGGTGGAGAGATGGAGACCGGGTGGGACGTGGGAATACAGGCGCGGCAGTGGGCAGGGGTGTGAGAGGATGGGGGAGATAAGCGGGTGAGGAGGATCGAGTTTTTGGGAGGTGTACAGGATCTGTATCTGTTCAAGGAAAAGGAGGAGGTGGGGGAACGGAATGAGGTCCTACAGAATCCGCGTGGGGGAGGGGAGACGGATGCGATAGGTGAGGCGGAGAGCATGGCGTTCAAGGATCAGAAGGGATTTGTAGAAGGTAGGGGGGGCGGAGATCCTGGCAGGATGGGCGTAACAGAGGATAGGGCAGATGAGGGATTTATAGGTGTGGAGTATGGTGGAGGGGTCCAGACCCCACGTACGGCCAGAAAGGAGCTTGAGGAGACGGAGTCGGGAGCGTGCCTTGGCTTGGATTGTCCGGAGATGGGGGGTCCAGGAGAGGCGACGGTCGAGGGTGACGCCAAGGTACTTAAGGGTGGGGGTGAGGGCGATAGGACGGCCATAGATGGTGAGATAGAAATCAAGGAGGCGGAAGGGAGGGGTGGTTTTGACTACAATGATCGCCTGGGTTTTGGAGGGATTGACCTTGGGCAACCACTGGTTGCACCAAGCGGTGAACCGGTCAAGATGGGATTGAAGAAGGTGTTGGGAACGCTCCAGGGTGGGGGCGAGGGCAAGGAAGGCGGTGTCATCGGCAAACTGGAGAAGGTGGATGGGGGGTGACGGCAGCGGCATGTCCGCAGTATCAAAATATTTCTCCCCCTCTTTAATAACCTCTAATTCTGCAACCCTCTCCAAGGTGTTGTCAGAATTTTCAAAATCATTTATTCCTTCCTCTTCTTCTGACCCCTCTTCTTCACTATTGGAAATTACTTCATTCAACCCATACAGGGTAGCCCATTGATAGTGACCGGGCCAAATATCTCACGAAATACGCATCAAACGAGAAAACTACAAAGAACAAAACTCGTCTAGCTTGAAGGGGAAACAAAATGGCGCTATGGTTGGCCCGCTAGATGGCGCTGCCATAGGTCAAACAGATATCAACTGAGTTTTTTTTAATGGGAACCCCCATTTTTTATTACATATTCGTGTAGTACGTAAAGAAATATGAATGTTTTAGTTGGACCACTTTTTTCGCATTGTGATAGACGTCGCTGTAACAGTCACAAATGTATAAGTACGTGGTATCATGTAACATTCCCCCAGTGCGGACGCTATTTGCTTCGTGATACATTACCGGTGTTAAAATGGACCGTTTACCAACTGCGGGAAAGGTCGATATCGTGTTGATGTACGGCTATTGTGATCAAAATGTCCAACGGGCGTGTGCTATGTATGCTGCTCGGCATCCTGGATGACATCATCCAAGTGTCCGGACCGTTCGCCGGATAGTTACGTTATTTAAGGAAACAGGAAGTGTTGAGCCACATGTGAAACGTCAACCACGACCTGCAACAAATGATGCTGCCCAAGTAGGTGTTTTAGCTGCTGTCGCGGCAAATCCGCACATCAGTAGCAGACAAATTGTGCGAGAATAGGGAATCTCAAAAACGTCGGTGTTGAGAATGCTATGTCAACATCGATTGCACTCGTAGCATATTTCTATGCACCAGGAATTGCATGGCGACGACTCTGAACGTCGTGTACAGTTCTGCCACTGGGCACAGGAGAAATTACGGGACGATGACAGATTTTTGCACGCGTTCTATTTAGCGACGAAGCGTCATTCACCAAGAGCGGTAAAGTAAACCAGCATAATATGCACTATTGGGCAACGGAAAATCCACGATGGCTGCGACAAATGGAACATCAGCTACCTTGGCATGTCAATGTATGGTGCGGCATTATGGGAGGAAGGATAATTGGTCCCCATTTTATCGATGGCAATCTAAATGGTGCAATGTATGGTGATTTCCTACGTAATGTTCCACCGATGTTACTACAAGATGTTTCACTGCATGACAGAATGGCGATGTACTAGCAACATGATGGACGTCAGGCACATAGCTCGCGTGCGGTTGAAGCGGTATTGAATAGCATATTTCATGACAGGTGGATTGGTCGTCGAAGCACACACGTTCACCGGATCTGACGTCCCCGGATTTCTTCCTGTGGGGAAAGTTGAAGGATATTTGCTATCGTGATCCACCGAAAACGCCTGACAACATGCATCAGCGCATTGTCAATGCATGTGCGAATATTACGGAAGGCGAACTACTCGCTGTTGAGAGGAATGTCGTTACACGTATTACCAACTGCATTGAGATTGACGGATATCATTTTGAGCATTTATTGCATTAATGTGGTATTTACAGGTAATCACGCTGTAACAGCATGCGTTCTCAGAAATGATAAGTTCACAAAGGTACATGTATCACATTGGAAAAACCGAAATAAAATGTTCAAACGTACCTACGTTCTGTACTTTAATTTAAAAAACCTACCTGTTACCAACTTTCCGTCTAAAATTGTGAGCCATATGTTTGTGACTATTACAGCGCCATCTATCACAAAGCAAAAAAAGTGGTCCAACTAAAACATTCATATTTCTTTACGTACTACACGAATATGTAATAAAAATGGGGGTTCCTATTTTAAAAACGCAGTTGATATCCGTTCGACCTATGGCAGCGCCATCTAGCGGGCCCACCATATCGCCATCTGGTTTCCCCCTTCAAGCTAGACAAGTTTCGTACTTTGTAGTTTTTTCGTTTGACGCTTACTTCGTGAGATATTTGTCACGATCAATGGACCACCCTGTATACCAGCTCCTCGACACTGTTATACTCTTCCTTGGGTACCTCCCCAACTGTTTACCCGACAATAACGCAGTCTCTGGTAGGCGTCTCATCTGTTTTGCAGTGCTGATTCACCCCCACCTTCTGTTATGAGTATTCACTTTCTGCATTTAGTTCCTTCTTAATATGGATCCTACGATCTTTGTTTGAGCTTTCCGTTTCACAAAAAACTACTGCATAACCAAATTGTTTTCCAGTGTCATTCTCCTCTACCCTTGTATTTTCTATTATGTTACCCACATGCTGTTTAGTAGGTGCCTTCTTAAATAAAGGGCATCGTTAGCGGGTTTAACTTACGTGATTTCAGTCTGCAAACGCTAGCGTCAATACAGATTGCTAACAGTTTTCCTCCTGTGTGACGTCATTGCCTCTGACGTTTCTGTCACCTGTCGGGCCGCGCCTACCCGTTACGTCATCAGACTGCAGCTGACGGCAATCGAAGTATTGTACTCGGTCATTGAACCTATTCCAACATAGGCCCCCCCGTGTATCTGCCTCTATACCTGTCCGTACACTGTATGCCTATTCTTTTTACACCAACTTCGGCTCTATTGTCATTTGGCCTAGCGGGAGGCCTAAAATCTGTCCTAGTAATTTCATTCTCTTTTAAAATATTTTCCACCCTTTCCAAATAATGGATAAACCGGTCAATGGTATCCCTGGGTGCCGATATTATCTTGTTCCTCCAATACAACGGCAACTTGTTTTCAATCCTCATAATAATTTGTTCAATTGCAACCTTGGCATTTAAATATGACAAAGTAGTTACCCATTTCTGTATAAATCTTTTAATGGCCTCTCTCTTTGGATCATACTTTTCCCTGGCCGAAATTTATTTAAAACTTCCATTTGTTTCCGTTTTCCCCAATACTCTTAAAAAAAGGCTTGCTTAAATTCCGCTAATTTATCGTTTTTATCTGAGGCCAAGTTTCCCCAAATTCTTGCTTCTCCCATCAAATTTGAAGTAATAAATCCAATTTTTTTCTTATCATTTCACACTTAGGTAAAATATCCTCAAAATCACTCCAGAATTCCTTTGGATGAACATTTTTACTGGGATCAAATCGTAAAAATTGTCTATGTGTAACATATGCAATTTCAGATGATTCCATTACTCCTCTGGAAACAACACAACCACTACTGTTGTTATCCTTTTGTTCTACTTTTGTTAGTCTACTTTCATGCTAACACAGCTGCTCATTTACGTCAGTACTAAACTGACTAATGTTAGTTCCAATATTAGTGATTTTGTTAGACACTTGCACTCCAAATCTTGCACTCACATCTTTCCCTTTGTTTGGTCTCTGCTACTAACTCCAACTGCCATCTAGTGGCAGCTTCAAACTGGGCAGGTCAGACTGTCAAGTATAGTCTGCTCCCTGTCGGGAGCCTTGGCAACCTACATGCAGACGTGGATCTAGCAGGGCCTTTGCGCGCGCAGGTAAGATTAGCAGTTGTAACGGCCGCGGAGGTAGCAGCGAGACCCCGTAGCGGACGGGCGTGTATGTCTTCCAGCTAAGCCAGGAGCCGCAGTTGGCGCGCTGCCTGTGCAAGTTGTAAGGTTTAATGTAGTAAACACTTATACCAGACAACTTGACAGCTATCGAGTGTCCCAAGGCCTGATCGGGACTTCGACAATAACGGCCTTAACAACGGCGATCGGGGACATATTTGTGAAAATTTAATGTGTCTCTAATTCAACCGCGAGAGGCACAGAAACGTGTCGATGCGAGCGTCATCGGTGACGTCACCTCCCGCTCCCGTCGAAACTTCGCGCCGTCGGCGACTGCTCCTGTCCGTACTGCCTCGTACTGCCGCTGAAGCCTGGTAAGTGCAACTGTTGGCTTCCTGCTATCATCTTCCTGGTCCCAAAATGGAACCCTCGGAGAAAACAAAATTAGTCAAGCAGAGAGGTGTAGTAAAGGACGCTCTCGCGCGCTTAGCGAGCTTTGTGCAGTCTGCAGACAGTGCCAGCATCGAAATGTTGGAATCAAAATTTAGTCGATTGACCCGGATTCAGACTGATTTTGAGTCGTCGCAAACACGGCTGGAAATTGAAGACGAACCAGCAGATCATAGTAAGGACAGGGCAGAATTCGAGGATTCGTGGGACTTTGTTGAATCCACTATCAAGGGTTCAATGAAGAGGCACACCCAGCTTCCGCAGCCTTTGGGCTCGAATCCACCAGGCAGTGTCAGTTCTTTGAAACTACCCGCTATTAACTTGCCAAATTTTGAAGGTGACTACCTTAAGTGGTCATCATTCAGGGATACGTTTTTGAGTCTCATTATGAATAACAATTCAATTGATGACGTTCAAAAACTTCATTACCTTAATTCGTCTTTGCGAGGTGAAGCTAAAGACCTATTGAAACACATACCTGTCACAGCAGGAAACCTATCGATAGCCTGGGGACTTATTACGCAGAGGTATAATAACCCTAAAACAATTGCAGCCAGACTTGCTAAGGCGTTTTTGGCCTTGCCTACAGTCGGCCATGGCGCAGCGAGCGATTATAGGCAACTAATTAATCACGTATGCAACCATTTGAAGGCCTTAGAAGCTCTCAAACTTATGCGACCCACGGATCGTCATGAGAGGGAGGTAAAGATGTCTGGGTCAACATTCACCTCATTAAATCAACTAATACAGTTTTTGGAAACAAAATGTCAGGCCCTTGAGTTGATCATGTTCAGGGATAACCCCTCAAGGGATTCGCAAGGAAATACCAATAATTCAAATCAAACAAGACATGTGAGGAGGGCTCATCTCGCTAATGCTGATACTGAGGAATCATGTAATTTTTGTAGTGAACCTCATACTATCACCAAATGCAAAGGGTTTCAATCACTAAATGTCGATGCGCGGTGAGCATATGTGACAAAAAATAAGCTTTGTTTTTTGTGCATCCGCTCTGGTCATTTCTCGACTCAATGCAGGATTTCTCCTTGTAAGACCTGTAAAGGAAGGCACAACATTCTGCTCCACAAGCCTGCTGAACCAAGGAATGGGCAGAATAGTGAACCAGGAGGCCATTCCTTGGCCCATCAAGCTATGAACGGGAAAGCAAACATCCATTGTAATGTTTTGTTGGCAACAGCTGTTGTCTTTAAGGCAGCATGGATAGACAGCAGGTTTGCAGAATTCTGCTAGATAGTGCGAGTCAGCTATCCTTTATATCTAAGGGCATGGCAGAGAAATTAAAACTCAAACGAAGTAAACATTCGTTTCCTGTTAGAGGTATAAACAGTGCCTTTGAGCCTCAGTGTCTTACACTTGTGATGTTGAACTGTCGTCTAGGCTCAACGACTTACATGTCAGAACAACTTGTGCTATAATAGATCATGTCACCAGTGACCTACCAGCGAGCAAGATAGACACAAGGTCCTGGAGTGTCCCATGTAATCTTCTGCTCGCTGATCCAGAATTCAACAAGCCTGCCACAGTAGATTTAATTCATCGTGATGAGGTTTTCTTTGACGTTGTTTGTAAGGAAAAGCTGGTGAAACCAAGTCATCCTTCACTGGTCGAAACAAGATTTGGCTGGATTTTGTCTTGTAGGATGCCTTCAGCTGCATGCAACATGCCTCGTTCTACAGTGACCTCGTGCTTTGTTAGAGGTGACAATGTAGATGCCAAACTGCAAAGGTTTTGGGAGTTAGAGGAACTGTGTATGAAACCGATGAGTAAGCAGGATAAAATATGTGAGGCTCACTTTAAGCGCCACACAGCACGAGATGAAGAAGGGAGATTTGTGGTTCGACTACCAGTGAAACCTGATTGTAAATCCTTAGGCGAATCACGACAACAAGCCTCTCGGAGACTGGCGCATCTTGAGAGGAGATTTCAAAGGCAACCGAATCTGCAGAAGGAATATGCTGCATTCGTGCATGAATATGTCGAACTGGGACACATGGAGATCTCTAATTCTCAAGGTATTATTGGTCCAAGGTGTTACCTTCCACATCATGCTGTCTTCAAGGAATGCAGCTCCACTACTGAGTTGAGGGCAGTATTTGATGGCTCTGCTGCCACTTCTAATGGAGTATCTCTCAATGATATCCTGATGGTTGGTCCCACTGTCCAGCCGGATTGATTTTCCATTATTATAAAATTTCGCTCCTTTAATGTGGCTCTGTCAGCTGACATGGCAAAAATGTATCGCCAAGTGTCTCTCCATCCTGATGATAGGAACGTCCAGAGAATTCTGTGGCGGGAATCACCATCTGAACCGATGTAAGAATATAGACTGTGTATACTCACTTATGAAACTGCTCCTGCTGCCTTTCTTGCTACCAGATGTCTTCAACAGTTGGCTTTGGAAAATCAAAACAGGTTTCCAATGGCATCACAAGCCTTGATGTCTAGCTTTTATGGATGACTTTTTAGGTGGCTCAGCTACGGAAGCTGAAGCTCAGGAACTTCAAATCCCGCTGACTCAACTACTTGCTTTTGGGGGGGGGGGGGGGGTTCCACTGAGGAAATGGTGTTCCAATAGTCGCAAGGTCATGGAAAAAATTCCTGTGCAGGACAGAGAAACGTCTTTGCCATGTCATCTTACTGGTGAACAAGCTATAAAAACGTTAGGGATATCATGGCACCCTGGCTCTGACACATTCCAGTGCCATGTGCAGCTGAAGAGTCTTCGGCTCTCAAAGGTTACCAAACGCAATGTTCTGTCTATAATAGCATCAATCTATGACCCCCTGGAGCTTCTAGGTCCAGCAATCATAAGAAGTAAATTGTTCTTGCAGCGCTTGTGGCAACTAAGCCTTGATTGGGATGAAATTCTTCCATCCAACCTCACTGATGAATGGAATGCAGTTTGTGTGCAACTGCCTTCCCTGAATGGTATTTTGATTAACAGGAAGATCATTCCTTGCCCCCAGCATGTTAAATTAGAAATTCATAGTTTTGTGATGCTTCACAGTTGGCATATGGTGCATGTGTATACATCATATGTGTTCTTCCTGATAACAGTGTGTTGGGCTCATTGGCTGCAGCCAAATCTCGGGTTGCCCCTGTAAAACAACAATCTCTTCCACGACTGGAATTATGTGGTGCACTGCTCCTTGCCCGACTCATTCACAAGGTGGCCAATGCCTTAGACATCACAGGTAGTGGCGACATTCACTTGTGGACGGACTCCACAATAGTTCTCTGTTGGCTGCAGCGTAGTCCTCGTCACTGGAAAACCTTTGTTGCCAATAGTCTCTGAACTCCAGGAACTGAGTTCAGTTGCCAACTGGAGACATGTCAAGTCAGAGGATAATCCTGCTGACCACTTATCACTTGGTATTAATCCAGTTGCCTTGAGTTCACTTGTTCAGTGGTGGTCTATCCCATCACGGCTATCCACTTGCGACCTCGACTGCAACACCTGCACTCCAGTTAGTGTAGAAGATGCGCCCAACAGAAGGTGTACACAAGTATCCTTGGAGTTGGTCATTAAACTTTATGATGAACTGCTGTGTAAATAGTCATCATTCAAGAAAACTTACAGAGTTTTGGCCTATGCACTGAGGTTTGCTAATAACACTAGGCTTTAGCAATCAGACAGGATAACTGGGCCACTCACTCCACAGGAATGCCACAACGCTATCAAAAGGGCATTTGCCGCAGCTCAACATAGTGAATATGGTAATGAGATCGCTTCGTTGAAGGCCAGTTCCCCTATTCCCCATAATAGCAAATTAAGGGATTTGCATCCATTTGTTGATGCTGAAGGTATTTTACAAGTGGGAGGGAGATTAATGAATGCTGGTGTACCATATAATGAGCGCCATCCTATTATTGTAGTGCCTAAGCATCATTTGACAAAAATTCTCATCATAGAATAACATGAAAATCTGTTGCACACTGGGTCACAACTTTTGTTGGCTATGTTGTGTGGGAGGTTTTGGATCCCCAATGGGTGTAACATAGTCAAGGGAGTTATCAGGAAATGTTTAAATGCTTTAGTCTTAAGTCCGAGACAGCCGTTCAAGTCATGAGTCAGCTACCTGCAGCCAGAGTCAACCAGTCTCATCCATTCCAGCACTGTGGAGTAGATTATGCAGGCCCTATTGCTGTAAAGCATGGTGGAAGACGGAGTAAAGTTACCACCAAGGCTTATATTGCTTTGTTCATTTGCATGGCAACCAAGACCATCCACTTAGAATTAGTTAGTGACTTGGTATGAAGTTCAATTTTGGCCACCCTCAGGAGATTCATTGCAAGAAGAGGGAAACCTTCCCACATGTACAGTGACAATGGCACCACATTTGTAGGTGCAGACAATGAGCTTAAACGTTTTCTCTCTAACGATGCTACTGTTGAAGGTGTGGTGAAATTTTCGACCTCAGAAGGAATCAGTTGGAGGTTCACTCCACCTCGTACCCCTCACTTGGGTGTACTCTGGGAGGCAGGAATCAAATGCACGAAGTTGCATCTCCAATGTGTCATTGGCAATGCAGTACTGAATTTGAAGAACTGACTACTGTGTTAATTCAGATAGAAGCATGCTTGAATTCAAGGCCATTGTGTCTTCTCCCTGATGACCTAGATTCTCCTGCTGCTCTCACTCCTGGTCATTTCCTAATTGGACAGCCCCTTTGTGCTCATCCTGAACCCTCTGTCCTTGAGGTTTCCGCCAACAGGTTGCACAGATGGCAACTTGTACGGCAGTTACATCAGCCCTTTTGGAAGAGGTAATCCACAGAATACATACATGATCTGCAGCAACGCAAAAAATGAACATCAGAAGCAGCATGGCAACCCCAGATTGACAATCATATGCTGATCAAGGAGGATAACTTGCCTCCCTTGGTGTGGACGCTGGGTGTCATTGACCAGCTGTTTCCAGGTCCTGACAAGTGTGTGCATGTGCTGATGGTAAAAACTGCTAATGAGCAGATTAAGAGGCCTATAGCAAAATTGTGTCCCCTGCCTAAGCAGTGAATCAGTTAAGTGTTCCCTTAGATTTGTGTAGTGATATATGATACAGGGCCACTGCCAAGTTGCCATTTACTGGAAGAACCTCATAATTCATAAGATCAGCTTGTGACACTGTGGATGTTTCTTGTGGACTAACTGCTGCTAGTATTGATTTTCATGTTTTTATGCAGTATAATATTAATACTTTATTGTTTTGTGTCCCACATGTTAGTACGCATCGTGTTTCACATGCAGTGTGACATTGGTGTTTTAGGATGTGGGCATCCCAAATGTTAGTGTATTCATGTTTTATGTGCATTTATATAGTGCCTAATTATATTTTTATTGTTTCCTTTGTTTTGGTTTTGTTGTTCATTAAAATTTTGGTTATTTGTAAAATGAGAAAACTCATTTTAGAGTGGGAGTGTGTTTGGACTCTGCTACTCACTCCAACTGCCATCTAGTGGCAGCTTCAAACTGGGCAGGTCAGACTGTGCAGTATAGTCTGCTCCCTGTCGGGAGCCTTGGCAACCTACATGCAGACGTGGATCTAGCAGGTCCTTTGTGTGCGCAGGTAAGATTAGTAGTTGTAATGGCCGCGGAGGTAGCTGCGAGACCCCGTAGTGGACGGGCGTGTATGTTTTCCAGCTAAGCCAGGAGCCGCAGTTGGCGCGCTGCCTGTGCATGTTGTAAGGTTTAATGTAATAAACACTTATACCAGACAACTTGTTCCGTCTAGTTATTGTGAGTGGAATCAAGGGGAGGACAGTGAATCCTCTCGCACTATACACTCACACTCCAATGTGCCACCACGGGAGGAAGAGCCCACGCGTACACCCTTCTTTAATTTGTGTTTCCGATACCACATGACTATCCTCACAGTGTCTCTCTACTTTGTGAGCCTGTTCATTGACTTTGTTTAATTTTAAATGTATTTTCTCTTTATTTTGTTCACTATCCTCAGCAACTTGCTCAATTCGCGAATGCAATTCACTTTTCATCGTTAAAATAGCAGCATTAATTCTCGCCTGACCTGATTAATGTCACTTTTAACATTATTACTGAACAAATTCATATCATTTTTTAACGACTCCTTCAACTCAGACATTTTATCCTCCATTTTAGATTCCAGTTCCACTGACAATCCCTGATCAAATTCGGAATGCAATTCATTTATTTCTGAATTTTATTTACTCATTGTGGTATCTGTATCCATACCTAATTTATTCATTTTGGCATCAATGTAATAACCCATTTTATTAATTTTTGTGCAAGATCACAACTTACTGAAGATTTATAATCGAACCCATCTCCTTCATATGTTTGAGAATATTTGCAAACATATGTGAAACACTATCTTTCGTTTCGCAAGCCATTGATATTGGTTCCTGTTTAGTTTCTTTAACAGTAACTGGTATATACTGTATTTAGCATCAGCTTCCACCGCGCTCAGTTCACTATCTACACCACAGTTAGACGACACTGACTCAGGTAAACCACTGTCTTCTGTTCGTGAAATTACCTGTCACTGAATCATCTTTGTAATTTACAGTACCTAAATCTCTCTCAGTTTCTGATCTACAATCTCCTGATCCTTTTCAGCCATTCTGCAAAGTTTCTTGGCACACACACACACACACACACACACACACAGAATCTTAAGTAGAACACCATTTATCTTTTGCCTCGTCTGGATGACTGCAAGCAAGATGATACCGCGGATCTGTTCTCCAGGCCCTGCTTCCACTGATCTAGTTTAAGGGCCAGCACTCCACACATGGCTGCCAACTGCTCCTTCCCCCATTTTACTGCTGTAGTGTGGCGCCTGTCGATCTTCAGCTGTCGGACGTACTCAGCTATCGAGGTCTGTCAGTTATTTTTGCTGCCTTGTACACTTCACTAGTAAATTTGCACTCGAGTTTGTTGCTGCTGCATTCCAACTAAAATTCATTAGCACACGTGTCTGTTGTCTCACAATAGTTCCTTTATCACTCACATGTGAATACTTCATGAGTCCATTTAAACACTGTTGCTTTATATAAAGTTCCTACACATACGCACTTCACTAATGTTTTTCGCAGAAACCGATGCACCAATTGCAGTGGTGCAGGGTTTGCTTTCTCTCTGCAGGCTGCAATTTAAAAATTCACCTACCTCAGAATGGCGTCTGCTCGATGTCCCTTCACTCGGCAATGTAGATACAAAATGATGTAAAAGCAGCGTTGATAAAAAACACCATCTAATATCTACAATTACTGAGGCCGCACACCTCTAGTAATGATATAAAGTTCTGTAGAAAAAGTGTCATAAAAATTTATTGGGCAGTAAGATAATAGATTGGCTTCTGTAAAATAATGTTCAAAATTTCCACACAAAAATGTTTATTTGTTCTTATAACCAAAGAAACGGTACTATTCAGTCCACATTTAAACTATTCGTTATTTTCCTCAAGTTCACAATTCGAAAACTCATTTCGCATGTACAGCAGCCAGAAATCTGTCCAAATCCAACCCAAGTTAAACAACGTTTCCACAGTCATTAATTTCGCCACTAACATGAGTTATTACATTCGGTCCTTCTGGTGGATTTCAAAAAAGAAATTGCTCGACAATAATGCTCAGTGGTTGAATACTGATCCATGCCACATGGATATTATGAAGGCCAAATTTTCACACGCGAATATCATTCCAACAGAACAGTTCTATAACTTCCAAACTTCACAAAACTGTCCGTAACTACATCAGTATTAGCCACGACACGTATCAAATGCGAGGAACTTAATATTACTTCATTTTACGCATTATTTTGACTCACACTAGTAACTACGCATTCAAAGCTAGCTAGAGACTCCCCTCTTGGGCTTCACTCCCAGTATAACTATCAGGTAACGAGCAGGAACCATCTCAATTTTGACTGGCTAACCATACTTACTGCCAATCAGAATGCTCGCTCATGATCATACTCACGCCAAAACTGGCCTGCACCAATCCTTACATACAGATGCATCTACGTCACTCTGATATCCAAATATTAAAGTAATCTTTAATAGCCAGCCGGGGTGGCTGAGCGGTTCTAGGCACTACAGTCTGTAACCGCGCGACCGCTACGGTCGCAGGTTCGAATCCTGCCTTGGGCATGGATGTGTGTGATGTCCTTAGGTTAGTTAGGTTTAAGTAGTTCTAAGTTCTAGGGGACTGATGACCTCAGAAGTTAAGTCCCATAGTGCTCAGAGCCATTTGAATCAATCTTTAATAAACGAAATCGAAAAGGCAATAACTCTCGAAAATATCCTTTAGATACAGATAATACTCCAGCTGACTTTCTGGCTGCTCTTTTACAATAGCAATCACACCTAGGCATACGTCATCAGCAAAGTGGGTACATTCTACACTCCTGGAAATTGAAATAAGAACACCGTGAATTCATTGCCCCAGGAAGGGGAAACTTTATTGACACATTCCTGGGGTCAGATACATCACATGATCACACTGACAGAACCACAGGCACATAGACAGAGGCAACAGAGCATGCACAATGTCGGCACTAGTACAGTGTATATCCACCTTTCGCAGCAATGCAGGCTGCTATTCTCCCATGGAGACGATCGTAGAGATGCTGGATGTAGTCCTGTGGAACGGCTTGCCATGCCATTTCCACCTGGCGCCTCAGTTGGACCAGCGTTCGTGCTGGACGTGCAGACCGCGTGAGACGACGCTTCATCCAGTCCCAAACATGCTCAATGGGGGACAGATCCGGAGATCTTGCTGGCCAGGGTAGTTGACTTACACCTTCTAGAGCACGTTGGGTGGCACGGGATACATGCGGACGTGCATTGTCCTGTTGGAACAGCAAGTTCCCTTGCCTGTCTAGGAATGGTAGAACGATGGGTTCGATGACGGTTTGGATGTACCGTGCACTATTCAGTGTCCCCTCGACGATCACCAGTGGTGTACGGCCAGTGTAGGAGATCGCTCCCCACACCATGATGCCGGGCGTTGGCCCTGTGTGCCTCGGTCGTATGCAGTCCTGATTGTGGCGCTCACCTGCACGGCGCCAAACACGCATACGACCATCATTGGCACCAAGGCAGAAGCGACTCTCATCGCTGAAGACGACACCTCTCCTTTCGTCCCTCCATTCACGCCTGTCGCGACGCCACTGGAGGCGGGCTGCACGATGTTGGAGCGTGAGCGGAAGACGGCCTAACGGTGTGCGGGACCGTAGCCCAGCTTCATGGAGACGGTTGCGAATGGTCCTCGCCGATACCCCAGGAGCAACAGTGTCCCTAATTTGCTGGGAAGTGGCGGTGCGGTCCCCTACGGCACTGCGTAGGATCCTACGGTCTTGGCGTTCATCCGTGCGTCGCTGCGGTCCGGTCCCAGGTCGACGGGCACGTGCACCTTCCGCCGACCACTGGCGACAACATCGATGTACTGTGGAGACCTCACGCCCCACGTGTTGAGCAATTCGGCGGTACGTCCACCCGGCCTCCTGCATGCCCACTATACGCCCTCGCTCAAAGTCCGTCAACTGCACATACGGTTCACGTCCACGCTGTCGCGGCATGCTACCAGTGTTAAAGACTGCGATGGAGCTCCGTATGCCATGGCAAACTGACTGACACTGACGGCGGCGGTGCACAAATGCTGCGCAGCTAGCGCCATTCGACGGCCAACACCACAGTTCCTGGTGTGTCCGCTGTGCCGTGCGTGTGATCATTGCTTGTACAGCCCTCTCGCAGTGTCCAGAGCAAGTATGGTGGGTCTGACACACCGGTGTCAATGTGTTCTGTTTTCCATTTCCAGGAGTGTATATGAAAATTTTCGTACAACAGGCTTGTGTAACTCTTGCAGGTTACTTAAGATGGTATGTAATGCAACATTAAGATTTGATGAATGTCCCACGTACACACTCACATTCACTCACATATACTTCACAACAATCTTAGATACCAATAATAATTCTGTCTGATTCTTCACTCTGAACAAAGTTGCAATGCTACACTCTCTCCAGCAGCCCAGTGCAGGCTGAGTCATTTTCCCCTCCAGACAGTCATCTTGGGTTATGTCAGGGAACAGATGACAGCGCCTTCTGGTGACAGTATTGTGTACTAGGTCCATACCTGGTGGCGACTACGCTGTTTCCCTCATTTCCCCCACCATGTTGGGTTATGTGACAGAACAGATGACAGCGCTCTCTGGTGGCAGTAGTGTGTACTAGGTCAGTTGGACTCTAGATCTCGTGGTAGAGACACTGCCTGCCAAATAAAGACTTATGTCCAGCACAGCAGAGTCCTTTTCCCATCATTTCCCCACCCCAGACCATCATCTTGGATTACATAACGGAACGGATGACAGCACTCTCTGGTGGTGGTAGTGTGTACTAGACCTGGAACTCATGGCGGATACACTGTTTCCCGCCATCTTGGATAGCGGTAGTTGCATCATCAGCTGATGTCATGGCGAACATCTTGTATTATGTCACAGATAAGAGTGCCCTCTGGCAGTGGTACTGTGTACTAGCTCAGTTGTAGTCCAGACCACATGGCGACCACACTGTTACCTGCCATTTCACCCCCCCCCCCCACCATCTTGGATTACATAACAGGAGGGATGACAGCACCAACTGGTGGTGGTACTGTGTACTAGGTCAGTCGGGGTTTGGACCCCTTGACGACCACACTGGATGGTAGGCCTCTAATTGTTTCAATAAAATAGTGCATGCAAAATAATAAAGACTTTTCAAGTACAGGTTGAGTCCTTTTCCTGAAAGTCCATAGGAGGAGGTGGCGGTCGTGTGACTTAGGTTAGTGGAGGTGACCTTTCTTTCCCGTCATTTCCTTAGGTTGGTAGAGATAGCCTAATTGACCTTTCTTTACCACCAAAATTCAAACTTGGCGCCAGTTGCTAGGAAGAGGTGGCAATCAGATGACTTAGGTTAGTGCACGTAGTCCAATTGAACTATTTTCCCACCAATTTATTAGCTTAGTAGGGGTAACCCTTATGAGATGCATTATCCTGTTGGAATTTGCACTTCGCGCCATTTTTCTGGGAGAAGGGTGGGGAGGGGTGTTAGGTTAGTGGGGGTAGCCCAGTTGTCCTTCTTCCCATCACAATTCAAACTTCCCACCAAAATCCGCCATCTAGTATGATGTCACAGCCACCATCTTGGATGACGTCATCGTCGTCATCTTGGATACATCTGGCAACAATGGAGAGTGGGGTGATGCCCCCCTTGCTCCAATACTGATGTTCGGTTTGTGGGGCATTGAACTGCGCAGTCATCAGTGCACATACAAAGTCTGAGTCTTTACACAGTCCAATCTAGCCACTTTCACGAATGATGATGATAATGAAATGATAAGGACAACACGAACACTCAGTCCCCAGGCAGAGAAAATCCCCAACCCAGCTGGGAATCGAACCTGTGACCGCGTGATCTAGATGCAGCAATGCTAGCCACTAGACCACGAGCTGCGGACAGACCTGAGGGATTAGAACTGTCAACTTATTGAAAATTCTGAAGAGCATGTGTGGTTCCTAAAACTGTGATGCTGCTGGTACAGAACTCTACAGGAAACTATGGGTGAATTTGAACAGAGCTCGCATGGGGCACGAACAATGCGCAGACTCTCTACATGAATGGGGTGCTACAGTGTCTCGGGTTTGTGGCAGTGGTTCTCCGGACTAGACAATTGAGCACATTAGAGATGAATGCCCTTGCATTCCTATCAGGAGAGTTGGAGGGACCTCATGAAAGCTGATGATGCACCTCTTTTGTGGATTAGGAAGTTAGATATTGAGATTTTGTTAGTTTTATATGTAGTTTTATATTTACGTATTATTGTTAATTCATACATTAATGTTATATACCTGTATTTTTAAGTTGTATGTGAGCCATACAAATAAAAAATAAATTAATTAACACACTCTGAAAATATGGCCTTTTCCGAATATTAAGACACTCCCTCCATCACTTTATTAGGTCTCACCATAGTAAACGAAAATGCGGTTGTAAAACATGTATTATTTCCAACATCCATCAGGGTAAATGGTTGGGAATGCTACATAACCTTTAACATTCTCGATGAAAACGGGAGTTTAGTTACCAAGTCTCGTCAAATAGCATAGTATTCATGTACACGAAATTTATTTTGGTATTATGCGTAAATATAGACACACTCACACATCACCCCCCCCCTCCGCCACACACACACACACACACACACACACAGGATAAAAATAGGTCTTTTCCATGTATCACTGATTGTACAAAGGCGCACTATAGTAAACGAAGTTGTATGTCTGGAAACACTGTACTATTCTGTGTTACTTCATAACATACATCAAACCTTACGCTCCATAAAGATTGCGTTTACCAATTATTCTGTAGTGCTCCATGTGTATTGTAAGTTGCTGGGGTGAATACACCATTAAAATAAGCAGGAGAACAGTACCACGCCCTGTGAGTCAGAGCGCTTCACACTGCTATTAAGTTAATAAAGTTTTCGTATTTCTTGTTATTAGCAAACACCGTCTTTTCGATTACCCCTCATGTTTCATCTAACACCATGCAACGTCGAGGGCGCCCTTCCTTCTGGCGTCCTATGAACACGCAAACCGATCCTGACGCTAAAGAAAATCTTCACTTTCCAGTGTGCGAGCAACACCTCAGCGATCTGTAAACAGAACGCCATGACCTAAATGCACGACACCATCTAGAATAATCTCACCACACAAAGATGTGCAGCAGTAATACTGCATAACACCCTGAAAATTCTGCAGTGTGTTCCCCTCTCTCTCCACTCTAACTGATGCTGGTCCTGAATCACTCAGCCCAATGAAGTGGAGAACATCGCTTTCCTCGCGGATGATGATTTAATTATAGTGAAATGATTCTGCTGGGAGTCTAGCGATCAGTCTGTTCCAGGATCCTCTTGTGGTGTGGGTAGTATCAGTCTCTTTGGAGACATCTACACTATGACAGCAGAAGTTGTTCCAACTATTGTGAGCACTCAAATGACGTCTCCTCGAAAACGGAACATGCTGTTAAATGCAGAGCTCATTTCCCTCAGAAACGATTCAAACTAATCAAGTTTCCGTCTTCCACGTTTTGCCTCGTGTTGTGAGAGCAGTTGATCTTGTGATGTGTAGCTTTATTCATCAGTATCTAAATAGAGAATGTATGTTGGTCTAAAACAAGTGCATCAAAACGTTTACGGGGCTACTACACAAAAAAAAATCTTCTATTGGCTTTCCTCCAATACGGGTCTATAGAAACGACTTGCTGCCATGAACCAATAAGTGCATATTTGGTGGTAGCTTGCCGTCGAACGTAAAAATGACTGTGCGTTTTTGTCTACATGTGAAAGACACTGTTCCGTACTGATACTTCGTGGGTCTCAAGTATATGTAATAACTACGTGCACGATAATTTATTTACAGACACTAACGTTGAACATTCTTAAAGTGAAAATCGGATGGAACCATGACCGCTTTTTCTAATGTCGTCATGGTTGTGTGCTTTTCATAGGAGGATAAAAACCATCTTGCATCAGTGCATATTCCATGCAACCACACACACACACACACAGACAACATCAGATGAGTACTGAATTTTGCTCTGACTGTTTAGTAAAGTCCACCACAGATACCTTGTAAGATGTCAGGCAAACCAACACCTTCCTTGAAAACCCTGACATGATAGCAAATCCGGCAGTATGTCACATAGCTCCGAATGAATCCTGACATTAAATAAACCAAAGTAATACGATCAACGAGTGAGCAAATGGAATACCACAGACTAACACAAGAACGCCTAAATGCATGTCATACCTTCCCACCGTGAAACAGACGCAGTTCCGAGGGGAGAAATGAGAACAGAAGCCGAGAGCAGAGTCATGTAGGCTATGAAGCCCTACGATAAGTGGCGGACACCCACGTCGCCAGCCGACCGCCAAGACCATCCCCCATCCCGTGTTAAAAGATAGAGCCCTCCAAATGAACAGTATAGATCTTACGATAACACTAAAAGGGCCACACCAGCTGCAAGTTTTAGCGTGAGACTGTACACGTCTCTGTTACGTTCCGAACATTAAAAACATTGCCCCACCACGAAAAGTATATCGTTTCTCATTGGATAGACAGAATTTTTGTAGGCGGAGCTTAAGGTTAACATTGAGACCCTGATTGGTCAGTTGAAAACACAGCCATATAGCTTTTCTTAAACCAACTTCGGTAAATTGTAGTAAGGAGAAGTTAGAAGGAGCTGCATCTAAGACGGCGAGGTGTGTGGAGCTGCACCGGCCGCCGCCCCCTGATGCTGCCTAACCAATGACAAGGTAATGAACCCATGCGATGGCGCATAAGGCTTCACTGAGAACTGCAGAAGTCTCATCTGTTACACCGCCTTTTTACGTAATACTAGTGTCGATCGTCAATTAAACTTCGTGGTATTCACATTTGCTATTAGAAGTTAAAATCTGAAACGCTATGATTCTTCTGTTATATAATTATTGAGAAGCCGCATCAGCCACTGTAATTTCCGACAAGTTAAATAAGTAATTAAAGATAATTGAGGGTCACTGTAGACCATTTTGATAGTTTTCTCTTTTATGAAACTTAATTTAAACCTAGATTATAGATGTGATATGGTATAGGTCAGCCTTCGATCCATTGTGGAACTTGGAAACCCATTCAGGGAATATTCGTTCAAATTTTTGTTGAACGCAGTTGGTTTTTATCATCCTGTATCAAAATATTTCCTTTTATCAATAGTGCTATTTATTAACAATGTTTTGTGAGTAGAATAAAATTTTCCAATCGTAAACTTAACTGCTTTTTCGACGTTATTTTACCAGATAACTAAGAATAGGAAGGCCTTGAACCCCTTCCACTAAATTTAGTTAGTACTAAGATTCTTTTACAGGGAGTGCAGTGGAGCTGACGCTGAAATCATTAAATATTTGATTATATCATCGCTAGTCTCACTCAACTCCTCTGAACTCTACATGTCATGTGTGGTCTGGCGTCTCCTTACCAGCAACAGGTCCCAGGTTCAAACTAGTCAATTCCCTAAAAAACACGCCCAGAGCGTCGTTGCGCGAAAGTGGTAGGGAGACACGACTTAGAAAAAATAGACACCACGCAGAATGTTAGAACCTGTTCATAACGAGTCGACAATATGACATTTACCGCGAATGTCACGCGAAGCGATCGGTCCTCGTAACTGCAAAGAGCTCTAACCAATGCTGCGTATGCGTGGCATTAAACAAATGGTACACAGAATCGTGAGGCATCGCCTGAGTCAAGCGCAGCACAGATGTCAATGAGCAGAATGATTTATAGATATCTGAAAGGCTATTGCTAAACTAGTAACATGATACAGGACATAGAATGTTCAATGTAAATGAAAGTAACGTGTATATGTCTCTAGTAAGCGTAACACAGTGACTAAGGTTATCGTTATCAATAAAAAATCTATAAAATTGGTACAGCAGCGATGTAAAAAATTTTTTTCGTTCACACAGTCGTTCTCAACTTTAAGGTGAACTAACATAACCGCTTGATTTCTTTAGGAATCGAGCACTGTCGACATAAATGAAAACGGCATTGACGTATTATTTCACTCAGATTTCTTGGCAGTAAGCTGTGTAGGGAAACGATACAGGTACTTTTATCTAGTAAAAAGAATGATCGTATCAATTTCACTACCCAAGCATGTTTAACCATACAGTTCAAAGCTTAGTAAACCATTAGATGTCGCTCGCTAGTACTCGTAATATGTCATACTCCTTGTTCCATCTTCGAAAATACGTTGACACGTGACAATGCCATTGGACAGACCACAGAACTGAAAAGGTTTTATCATTTTGACATTATTGACTTGCCAGGTATGATGAGGATCGTGTAATGCGTTAACCCACATCCACCCACATCAGGGTACTCGAGAACTGATACTGTGCTCGTCCCATTACTGTGCGATATTTCAACGCAATCGGGTGTGTGATTAGCGCGTGCTCTAAATCAAAATCACAAAGTGAACACATGCATCACTGCCTTCTCGCCAACAAGAGACTCCCGGACAACACCAGCCATTCCTATCCTGTAGAGTTACTAGTGGCAAGAAACGGTGATCTTATGCTCGTGAAGGCGAAAAAGAAAATAATGACTGATCCCAAACAAAGCAGAAACTGCCAGTAGGAAAACCTGCTCACATCCTCAAAGACAAGTTTATGTATACAGTGGAACAGCGGTGGTGTGTGGTGTACTACGAATTGCTCCCACGAGGTGTAACCATCGCTGCTGATCTTTATTGTCAGCAGCTGAGGCTGTCCCAGAGCAACGACTAGAAAGTCGGCGTGAGGGTACTCCACGATAACATCCACCTGCAAACTTTACCACAGATACCTGTTCACAACGACCCAGACATGTAAACGATATCACAGGCGTTTCACGTATGGGTAACACAGTGAGACACTGTAGTAGATGGAGTTTCTGGTTAACCATCACAGCACTAACAGCACTAACATAACACGTAGAGCTTCAATACAAGTGCGCAGTCTCATGTCGGGGGCCCATTATATGAATGAAAAGTGTCGTGGTGTACGGTTCAAGTGCCTGGACCACTGCTGACAGCTACAGGGGACAACAGCTGGGGAAGCCAGGTTCACCCCTCCTGAATCAGCTCTGGAAGCAA
The DNA here is from genome assembly GCF_023898315.1 of Schistocerca nitens. Classification (NCBI taxonomy): domain Eukaryota; kingdom Metazoa; phylum Arthropoda; class Insecta; order Orthoptera; family Acrididae; genus Schistocerca; species Schistocerca nitens. Next base: position 17,470,692 of record NC_064618.1, on the reverse strand, counting down.
CTTTTTTGGTCAGGAGGTGTATTTCGCCCAGGAGAGAAGTACATCGACGAGTTGCTTTGACAACGACCTCTTCTGATTGTGCCGGGGTACCCCCAGATAAAGAAACAGTTGAAACGCTTCCTGTCGGTGGCTGGCTGTAATATTTTCTCTGAGGATCTGAAGTAGCAAAACTTTGTTGGTGGTCTTCGATTTGGGCAATACCTCTGATAACTGCCAGCTCTCGGTCCACATGAACGAATTGCTTCCTCCCACAAACGCATCCCTGGTCACGTCGAGTTGCAAGCATCATTACAGGTTGTTGTTGTTGTGGTCTTCAGTCCAGAGACTGGTTTGATGCAACTCTCCAGGCTACTTTATCCTGTGCAAGCTTCTTCATCTCCCACCACCTACTGCAACCTACATCCTCCTTAATCTGTTTAGTGTATTCATCTCTTGGTCTCCCTCTACAATTTTTACCCTACCCGCTGCCCTCCAGTACTAAGTTCGTGATACCTTGATGCCTCAGAACATGTCCCACCAACCGATCCCTTCTTCTAGTCAAGTTCTGCCACAAATTTCTATTCTCCCAAATTCAGTACCTCCTCATTAGTTATGTGATCTACCCATCTAATCTTCAGCATTCTTCTGTAGCACCACATTTCAAAAGCTTCTATTCTCTTCTTGTCCAAACTATTTACCATGTTTCACTTCCATACATGGCTACACTCCATACAAATACTTCCAGAAACGACTTCCTGACACTTAAATCTGTACTCGATGTTAACAAATTTATATTCTTCAGAAACGCTTTTCTTGCCATTGCCAGTCTGGATTTTATATCCTCTCTACTTCGACCATCATCAGTTATTTCGCTCCCCAAATACCAAAACTCATCTACTACTTTAAGTGTCTCATTTCCGGCGGCTATCTGATTTGGTGAAGACTGCCAGTCTCGCTAGCGGGATGAAAGCAGAGCTCACCATCTGCAGCATCGTCGACAGGACTGACTGCGGACCTTTGATACAGAGCCGAGTGGAGGGTCTGAATCAGAGGCTGAGACGGTTCTGCGACCGTGTGGGCCGCAGATTCCTCGACTTGCGCCATAGGGTGGTGGGGTTTCCGGTTCCGCTGGATAGGTCAGGTGTCCACTACACACAGCAGGCAGCTACACGGGTAGCAGGGGTTGTGTGGCGTCGACTGGGCGATTTTTTAGGTTAGATGGCCTCGGGCAAGTACAGAAAGGGCAACAGCCCAAAGGGTGCGTGGCAAAGTCAGGACATGCGGGGGCCAAGCAGCAATCGGTATTGTAATTGTAAACTGTCAAAGCTGCGTTGATAAAGTACTGGAACTTCAAGCGCTGATAGAAAGCACCGAAGCTGAAATCGTTATAGGTACAGAAAGCTGGCTGAAGCCAGAGACAAATTCTGCCGAAATTTTTACAAAGGCACAGACTGTGTTTAGAAAGGATAGATTGAATGCAACCGGTGGTGGCGTGTTTGTCGCTGTTAGTAGTAGTTTATCCTGTAGTGAAGTAGAAGTGGATAGCTCCTGTGAATTATTATGGGTGGTGGTTACACTCAACAACCGAGCTAGGTTAATAGTTGGCTCCTTTTACCGACCTCCCGACTCAGCAGCATTAGTGGCAGAACAACTGAGAGAAAATTTGGAATACATTTCACATAAATTTTCTCAGCATGTTATAGTCTTAGGTGGAGATTTCAGTTTACCAGATATAGACTGGGACACTCAGATGTTAGGACGGATGGTAGAGACAGAGCATCGAGTGACATTATAAATTAAACAGAGAACCGACTTGTGGAGATAACATCTTGGACCAACTGATAACAAACAGACTCGAACTTTTCGACTCTGTAAGCGCAGAACAGGGAATCAGTAATCATAAGGCCGTTGCAGCATCCCTGAATATGGAAGTAAATAGAAATATATAAAAAAAGGGAGGAAGGTTTATCTGTTTAGCAAGAGTAATAGAAGGCAGATTTCAGACTACCTAACAGATCAAAACGAAAATTTCTGTTCCGACACTGACAATGTTGAGTGTTTATGGAAAAAGTTCAAGGCAATTGTAAAATGCGTTTTAGACAGGTACGTGCCGAGTAAAACTGTGAGGGATGGGAAAAACCCACCGTGGTTCAACAACAAAGTTAGGAAATTACTGCGAAAGCAAACAGAGCTTCACTGCAAGTTTAAACGCAGCCAAAACCTCTCAGACAAACAGAAGCTAATAACAGAGAGGATAAAGAAGATGAGGTCAGCCTTCTGCATGACGAGAGAGGTATACAATAAAAAGAATATATCCACAGAGGCAAAGATAAGCCACTACAAGGCAACAGTGAGGAATGCAGTATTATATGCTGCTGAGACGATGATACTAGGAAGAAATGGGGAGGAGCAACTAGGAAAAGAAGAGAGGAAAATACTGAGAAAAATACTAGGTCCCAAAAGAGGTGGAGAGAGGTGGATGCGAAGACCTAGGGAAGAATTGTACCGGAACATGAGAACAATATCCGGGGAAATCAGACTCAAAAGGACAAGGTTTGCTGGGCATGTAGTTAGGATGAGTATGGACAGAATTATGAAGAGAGTGTGGGAAACAACAGGGAGGACAAGGGGAAAGACAGGAATCAAGTGGATTGTTGAACTTCGGAAGGACTGGTTGGAATTGGGGATCAAGGTCAAAGGAAAGGAAAATTGGAGGAACAAATATACACCGACAAATATGCCGGAGATCAATGACAGAGAAGAATACAGGAACTGATTAGAATATCACCAGTGGAACCGTCAAGAGAAACGGAAACTGAAGATCTCGGAAGAAGAGCAGGAGAGGAGAAGAGAAAGAATGAAGAGGTTCTGGGAGAAGAAGAGGAAAATGCAGTCCACGAAGGGGCTACCCGTGGTCCCACAGAGGCCGTAACGCAAGAAGAAGAAGCTAAACGATGTCAAAGTTAGCGTAAGGAGGGCTATGCGTGAAGCGTTCAGTGAATTCGAAACTAAAACTCTGTGTACCGACTTGACAGAAAATTCTAGGAAGTTCTGGTCTCACGTTAAATCAGTAAGTCGCTCTAAACAGCATATCCAGACACTCTGGGATGATGATGGCATTGAAACAGAGGATGACACGCGTAAAGCTGAAATACTAAACACCTTTTCCAAAGCTGTTTCACAGAGGAAGACCGCACTGCAGTTCCTTCTCTAAATCCTCGCACAAACGGAAAAATGGCTGACATCGAAATAAGTGTCGCCGGCCGGAGTGGCCGAGCGGTTCTGGCGCTACAGTCTGGAACCGCGCGACCGCTACGGTCGCAGGTTTGAATCCTGCCTCGGGCATGGATGTGTCCTTAGGTTAGTTAGGTTTAAGTAGTTCTAAGTTCTAGGGGACTGATGACCACAGCAGTTAAGTCCCATAGTGCTCAGACCCATTTGAACCATTTTGAAATAAGTGTCCAAGGAACAGAAAAGCAACTGAAATCACTCAACAGAGGAAAGTCCACTGGACCTGACGGGATACCAATTCGATTACACACAGAGTACGCGAAAGAACTTGGCCCCCACTAACAGCCGTGTACCGCAAGTCTCTAGAGGAGCGGAAGGTTCCAAATGATTGGAAAAGAGCACAGGTAGTCCCAGTCTTCAAGAAGGGTCGTCGAGCAGATGCGCAAAACTATAGGCTTATATCTCTGACATCGATCTGTTGTAGAATTTAAGAACATGTTTTTTGCTCGAGTATCATGTCATTTCTGGAAACTCAGAATCTACTCTAGGAATCAACATGGATTCCGGAAACAGCGATCGTGTGAGACCCAACTCGCTTTATTTGTTCATGAGACCCAGAAAATATTAGATACAGGCTCCCAGGTAGATGCCATTTTCCTTGACTTCCGGAAGGCGTTCGATACAGTTCCGCACTGTCGCCTGATAAACAAAGAAAGAACCTACGGAATATCAGACCAGCTGTGTGGCTGGATTGAAGAGTTTTTAGCAAACAGAACACAGCACGTTGTTCTCAATGGAGAGACGTCTACAGACGATAAAGTAACCTCTGGCGTGCCACAGGGGAGTGTTATGGGACCATTGCTTTTCACAATATATATAAATGACCGAGTAGATAGTGTCGGAAGTTCCATGCGGCTTTTCGCGGATGATGCTGTAGTATACAGAGAAGCTGCAGCATTAGAAAATTGCAGCGAAATGCAGGAAGATCTGCAGCGGATAGGCACTTGGTGCAGGGAGTGGCAACTGACCCTTAACATAGACAAATGTAATGTATTGCGAATACATAGAAAGAAGGACCCTTTATTGTATGATTATATGATAGCGGAACAAACACTGGTAGCAGTTACTTCTGTAAAATCTCTGGGAGTATGCGTGCGGAACAATTTGAAGTGGAATGATCACATAAATATAATTGTTGGTAAGGCGGGTACCAGGTTGAGATTCATTGGGAGAGTCCTTAGAAAATGTAGTCCATCAACCAAGGAGGTGGCTTACAAAACACTCGTTCGACCTATACCTGAGTATTGCTCATCAGTGTGAGATCCGTACCAGGTCGGGTTGACAGAGGAGATAGAGAAGATCCGAAGAAGAGCGGCGCGTTTCGTCACAGGGTTATTTGGTAAGCGTGATAGCGTTACGGAGATGTTTAGCAAACTCAAGTGGCAGACTCTGCAAGAGAGGCGCTCTGCATCGCGGAGTAGCTTGCTGTCCAGGTTTCGAGAGGGTGCGTTTCTGGATGAGGTATCGAATATATTGCTTCCCCCTACTTATACCCCCCGAGGAGATCACGAATGTAAAATTAGAGAGATCCGAGCGCGCACGGAGGCTTTCCCGCAAACGTTTTTCTCGCGAACCATACGCGACTGGAACAGGAAAGGGGCGTAATGACAGTGGCACATAAAGTGCCCTCCGCCACACGCCATTGGGTGGCTTGTGAAGTATAAATGTAGTTGTAGAATCTAATTCCCTCAGCATCACCCGATTTAATTCGACTACATTCGATTTGCTTTTGTTGATGTTCATCTTATATCCTCCTTCCAAGGCACTGTCCATTCTGTTCAACTGCTCTTCCAGGTCCTTTAATGTCTGTGACTGAATTACAATATCATCGGCAAACCGCATAGTTTTTATTTCTTCTCCATGAATTTTAATTCCTACTCCGAATTTTTCTTTTGTTTCCTTTACTGCTTGCTCAATATACAGATTGAATAACATCAGGGATAGGCTACAATCCTATCTCACTCCCTTCCCAACCACTGCTTCCCTTTCATGCCCCTCGACTCTTATAACTACCATCTGGTTTCTGTACAAATTGTAAATAGCCTTTCGCTCCCTGTATTTTACCCCTGCCACTTTCAGAATTTGAAAGAGAGTATTCCAGTCAAAATTGTCAAAAGCTTTCTATAAGTCTACAAATGCTAGAAACGTAGGTTTGCCTCTCCTTAATCTATCTTCTAAGATAGGGTCGTAGGGTCAGTGATGCCTCACGTGTTCCAACATTTCTACGGAATCCCAACTGATCTTCCCCGAGGTCGGCTTCTACCAGTTTTTCCATTCGTCTGTAAAGAATTCGTGTTAGTATTTTTCAGCCGTGACTTATTAAACTAATAGTCTGGTAATTTTCACATCTGTCAACACCTGCTTTCTTTGGGATAGGAATTATTATATTCTTGAAGTCTGAGGGTATTTCGCCTGTCTCATACATCTTGCTCACCAGGTGTTCGAGTTTTGTCAGGGCTCTCCTAAGGCTATCAGTATACCTAATGAATGTTGTGTACTCCTGAGGCCTTGTTTCGACTTAGGTCTTTCCGTGCTCTGTGAAAATCATCACGCAGTATCATATCTCCCATTTCATCATCATCTACGTCCTCTTCCATTACAGGTAGTCGTCGTATTTCCAAAGCATTTCGTTCTGTGGGGCTGCATCCATCCTAAAACCTCCCGACCAACCACTGATGGATGTTCTTCATGTGGACAGCTCGCTGCTCTGACAGTTATCGCTGCTATCCTTGGGCTATTCGTACCATGGTTCGAAGGATTTGGTGTAAGTCTCTCTTTCTCAGCAATTATTCACTTAGTAACAGTGTTTCTTCATCTACATCTGGTTTGAAAGACAACGATTTTGAGTCTTTCATCTTCATTTTTAGAACACAATTCGATAACGAGGTGAACCTGCCCACATTTTTATGTTGATGAACTTAGCTGAAGGATACGCAATCTCCACAGCTGACACTGTGGAGTTAGACTACCTGTTATGGTCTTGTAAATTTATTCATTCAATATTTGACGGGTTTCTAGAGATGTTATGGTTTAATTGGAGGGAGGGGTAATTACTAGTGAACTCATTTCCTTGCAGCATATCAGATGGCTTGAATATGAACTCTGTAAGCTAGTAATCAGTTAGGAAGTCAATCTTATGCATAGGGATTACTGTGTAGTAGCCTTCGCATGTGATCTGAATACTGTTTTCATTGAGGCTGTGTAACCTAGCTAGTGACTGCGTATTGGGTATTGTTGTTGACCCATTGGTTGTTATACGCAGACGGTTTTCTACTGCGTGCATCAAAAGCCAATGTTCTGTCAGACATGTCGAAGTTGAATATCCCTGATGCACTCTCAGTGTGTAGTAAACAATGCCATCCTGACAATTTAATTTCTACAAATAGAAACATATATGTATCTCAATATCACCTCATGGCTAAAAACATAATACATAAGGCGGTCTCAGGCACAGCAAGTGTCATTTGGTTAGGTTCATAGTTTATGTACTTCATCAGTTGCAAGCAATTACTGCATTGGTCTACTTTTTATATCTGACAGAGTGCATCACGACATTCAGTATGCATTGTCATAGAGTAGAAGCATGCTTCTGTTTCAGGAATGTATTGGCTAACGTTATGTAATGGTCCCTGTCAGGGATTTTCAAACTTCTGTTTATATATTCACCATTAAACTGGGGTGATATCTTGTCATCAAAGCACTTTCCACCGTTCTGAGACACAGGTTTCAACAGTTTCTTCCACCAAATACCGATAAAACTCAGCTATCTGCATATAGGAGCCGGCCGAAGTGGCCGTGCGGTTCTAGGCGCTGCAGTCTGGAACCGCGAGACCGCTACGGTCGCAGGTTCGAATCCTGCCTCGGGCATGGATGTGTGTGATGTCGTTAGGTTAGTTAGGTTTAACTAGTTCTAAGTTCTAGGGGACTAATGACCTCAGAAGTTGAGTCCCATAGTGCTCAGAGCCATTTGAACCATTTGCATATAGGAAAAGAACTTCAAACCCATCAACACTTCTCCTTTAACACACAGTGAAAGCATTGTGTCAATGAACGTAAACAGAGCTCCTGTCCTTTCAGTTCGTCTTCTAATTTTTTGCTATATGTGCTAGCACATGTGTTTTAAACCAGTGGAAGAGGTCTAGACTTTAATATCATCCTTCATCGTAAACACTGTATCAGAATCATACAATGAAGGCTTTCACGACCGGATGGTACTGTTGTTGATAATTCTTCCGGGTTATATGGCCGTGGTCCATGGACTTCTTTTATTCCTAACGTTTCGTCCAATACTGCGTTGGACATCCTCAGAGGTATGGCTGGTCCTGTTGAGTCCTGCCGACTGACGAGTCGGGAGTCGGAGAGCGACCTAAATACCGAGGAAAGTGGGCGTGGTCTAGCTTGCATATAGTAGCAGAGAGAAAACTAATCAAAGATAAAATGTAATTATCGATGATAGTCCGTCATAGATAAAAATCATTTATCGATTCTGTAACGCCACTGTCCATATCTCGCTTAATTTCAAGGCATCTTCTTTTCTATTAAAATTTTCTTCATGTTTATAAATTTCAATGGCCTCCCTATGCAGTCGTGGATAATAGTTCGTGGTAGCACTTAAAACTGTAGTTTCAGAAATCTTAACTACATGGTCACCTGACTGAAGTGCATGTTCCGCAACATTCTCGAGATTAAAAGCACACGCCCAGAACTGTCAAAGGGTTCTAGGCATTTAATAGTTCTCAAATTCTTGCTAATTCAGATCTCTCAGATATTCCTTTAAAACTTTTTGTGATACCACGTTTGCCAATTTGTTGATGGTCTGAAAAGTGTGGTGTTGTCTAAGTAAGCTGTATGTGTTATGGTGTGGCAGTTGGTCACGTAATAATGAAGCTACATCATTGAAAAGGGGGCACTCGTAAACAACATGGTCAGGAGTACCCTCCGGAACACCACAGTCATACGCGGGTGTAGGCTTCTTCCCGAATCGGCATAAATATGTCGGGTAGGGTCCATGACCAGTGAGAAAGTGGAATAGTCCCCGGGTTGGTTCGTTGTATTTCATTCCCATCCGTTCCCTAATATCCGGAAGATGATCAAAAGTTCTATGTTCGGTTTCTTCAGCTTCCCAGGATTCTTGCCATAACTGGTCTCCTCTTAATCTGATCTGAACCCTGTTCCCAGCCCTGATGCCTAAAATCTGTTTTCTCTATGTTCCCTTTCTTGGCCCAGTACCAAGCGGCCCGTTCCCGAATTTTGATGTCCCAGGGGCAGAGCCCCATTATGACTAACAGGGCTCCTCCCGGCGTTGTCCTGTATGCCCCCACTGATCTCACTAACATGTTCCTCTGGACTCCTCTCGCTGTCATGGCAGGCACCACCCTCGTGAGTCTGTGTGCCCACACTCCCGAGCCGTAACCCACTATTGATGTAAGTATGCTATTGTGGTATAATTTAATGAGATGTGGTGGGAGATGAAATCTTTTGTGTCCAATGGAAATGAGGTTATTAAGTACTGGAAGGGCCCTCTGAGTTACGGTGTCAATGTGCTACCCGAAGGACCACTTTTCATCAATGATGATTCCAAGGTATCGAGTCTCTCGTCGCCGGAGAACTGGTGAGCCCTCAATCCTTACTGTCGGGTTACGAATTAACTGTCCTTGCAGAAGAAGGTAGGTAGACTTGCCTGGTGAAATTTTCATCTTTGTACTTCGGCACCAAAGTTGCAGTATCTCTATAGCACTTTCTATCTTGGGCTCTATATCTTCTCGACTACGGCCGCCGACCAGTAGGAGGAGGTCATCTGCGTAGGCTATCACCTCTAGCACTACATCAGTTTGCTGTAATTTATCCAGTAATGGCTCCATATGGATGTCCCAGAACAGGGGACCCAGTACGGAGCCCTGGGAACATCCTTTAGTAATAGATTTTCTCACTCTTGCGCTAGGGGATGATAGCCAGACCTCCCAATCCTTGCAATAGCTCATCAGACACCCATATAGCAGCCCTGGACACTCCTTCTCCCGTAAACAGGAGAAGAGCGAAGGCCACTACAGGTTGTCAAAGACACCACTTATGTCTACCATGATGCCGACAACGTACTTGTACGGGGTAGAGCCACAGACCTCGGTCGCCAGGGCGATTGCATCAGATGCCGACCGCCCAGGCCTGAAGCCGAACTACCTGCTGCTCATCCCGCACAGCACTCAGTGTGTAGCCAGTAGTCTTTCTAAGATCTTCCCAAGCAGGTCGAGCAGGCAGATTGGTCTATAAGACTTCGTTTCTGCTGGGTCTTTGTCGGGTCCCTTCTTGATAATCATCACATTAGCCGTTTTCCAAATTCGTGGGAACTTTCTCTGCCTAAAGCATTCATTAAAGAGGTGAGTTAGTGGCGCAACTGTCTGGAGGTCCAGGAATTGCACCACCTCCGCCACAATGCCGTCCGGCCCGGGAGCTTTCCCTCTCTTTAGAGAGTTTATATGGGCAGCCACCTACTCTTCAGAGACGGGGTAGACTGCCGTTGCATTTTCGTATTCATTGTTGTCGTCATTGCGCAGCTGTTGTTGTTCAACGGTCTCCCCACCCGTAGCGTCATCAGGCAGCAGGGACTGGAGAAGGACTTCAATAGTCTCCTCCCAAGAGTCCGTCATTCCGCCCCCGTGCCTGACGGTCGACAGCTCCATGGGAGAGCGGATTTGTTCTCGGACTAACTTATAGATGTCCCAGATGTCTCTCGATATCGTCCCCATACTGGAAGTACATGTTGATGATAATGATCGCTCCAATTGGAGATTTCAACTCCACGACGTTGCAGTCGCTAGTTGTGAATTGTGACAGTATTGTAGCCCTCAGGAGTCTGTTGGTTATTACAATTGCCGCTCTTGGGTCCTCTCCTCTGCTTACAATTTGCCAAGTCGCAGCTGCGAAAGTTATTTTCCCAGCTTGGGAGTACGGCTCCTGCAGACAGAGCACATCCAGTCTCCTCTCCTCCACTTCCTTACGTAGCTCCTGCATCACCAGTCTGCTGTTGTGAGTGTTGAGTTGGCCGATGGTAATTTTCGTCATTTATGGAAAGTACGTATGAATTCTGTCATTTGGCCAGGTCTTGCTCCCGTCGAAAGTTCAAATGGCTCTGAGCACTATGGGACTTAACATCTGAGGTCATCAGTCCCCTAGAACTCACAACTACTTAAACCTAACTAACCTAAGGACATCACACACATCCATGCCCGAGGCAGGATTCGAACTTGCGACCGTAGCAGTCGCGCAGTTCCAGACTGAAGCGCCTAGAACCGCTCGGCCACGCCGGCCGGCAGTCGAAAGTAATACGTCCATTTGCCAAAACTGCTTGTTCATAGATGTCGTCAAGGTCAAATTTTTCTCCTCGTCTTTCAAAGGCTTTCTTAAGTAAGTCTCGCAGGGCTCAGAAGTCGGTGGGGAGATTCACTAACTTGAGCTGTATCCTGTCCACAGCCTCCATTACCGAGAAGGTGACTTTCCTATCGTTTTCGTGTTCCACCCGGACCACGTGTCTTAAGGCAGTGGTCAGGGTAGTCGGCTGCTCTAGTCTCGCTAATTGCATTGTGAATTCAATATTAGGATAAACTGTGACTGGATCAACTGCTGGCAATCGGACAGCAGGAGTATCTGATGTGGTGAGCTTTTCACTAGAACTGGTTACTATGGTTTGTTGGCCTGTTTTCTGCTGAGCTCTGTTCTTTTCTGTCTTTGAGATTTCCAGCTGCGCAGCCTCTACTTAAGGATGCCGTTGCCATTGTTCTTTAATCGGCCTCGTCTCCCGGCTTGGGGAGGAGGGAGTTGTAGCGGTGAAAGGCAGCTCAGTTTGAGTCCCCCTGTACATTGTGAGAGAGTCAGTTTGAGTGCTCATGTCGGTGGTTTCAATTTTGGTGGCGCCCGTAAGCGACCTCAAGAATTCCTTGAAAGCACTTGCCCTCATGGCATCCCTCCTCCTTATGCGCGGGGATTTTCTCTTAGGCATCCTGTTAGCCTAAGCACAGTCAGCCATAATCTGTTCTTGATATCAATCTCTGTTCTAATATCCTGTAAGTGGGGCAGTTGCGTCCGGTGGCTCCGCAAGGTCTCTTGCCCCGTCTTTTGCAAGGGATGCAGACTGCTGCAGCCTTGCAATCTTTTCTGACATGACCGTCCTCACCACATTTCGAGCAGGCCGACCTCCTGGTACAGTGCCTCAGAACGTGGTCAAGGTCTCCACAATTGTGGCAACGTAGTACTACAAGATAGTCTCTTGTGTTGACCGCGTGAAAACCAATATATAGCTTGCCCATTGAAGTAATTAATTCTTTTCCACATGTGAGCGGAGACCTCGGCAACGCGATGGACCACATCACGGTCCCGAGGCCCCGTTTTGAATCTCAACTTGAAGCTGTCTTTAAATGCATCATCTTTTAAGTCCTCGAAGTTCTGAGCCCTTATAGTTCCGCATAGTTCCTCATTAGTCATGATAGTTGGCACATCGTATAAAATTACTAGGGGGTTTCTTTTTCTCGGTGGCTCACATTTGACCACCGAGTTTAGCTTGGTATTGTTTAGTAGCTTCTCTTTATCCTCTTCTGAGGCAACCTCAACAATTACTGAATTTCTACTTGGTTTTACTTTATGTATTTTAATTTTGTCTTTAACGGGATTGATTGTGGTCGTTAGCAGTTCCTGGATCTTTGTAGCACTAGAGTCTCGGCCAGGCAGGGTCCTTAGAAAGACCGTTGTGTCTGGCCGTTTTGTTACACGTGCGATGGTATCTTTCGTTGCTTGCTGTTTGGGTGGCGCTTGTGCGACCACTCCCGCCCAGGTCTTGCTCGGTTGCTTTCTCAGCCTCTCATTTTCTTTGTCTAATTCTCCCAAGCGGCCCTCGAGCTTGGCATTGGCGATGGCCCATGCCGTCAGCTCGTTCTTCATAGTTGTTAGTGCCACTTGACTGATATTGCCGTTCTTTATATTCTGCTCCAAGAGTAGCGTGATTCTGGAGTGTCTCTGCAAGACATTTTCACCGGCTGCCTGTCCCAGCTCGTCCTGTGGAGTGGGTTCAGGCATCAAAGAAGCCCTTGAAGGCGCCCTCGTATCACTCGTTTTAGTACGAGTGACTCCGTCCGCACGTTTGACAGTAGGCAATGAAGAAAACTACTCGGCCCGAGCTGGCGGCAGCCCAGTAGCGGCAGCGCCACAACCTCAGGGGGCGTAATACTGGTGCAGTGGGGCGACGTGATTCTGCCGATATGACAACACCAGGTCGACACATATATATTGGCCACGACATCTTGGTAGATGATTGTTGCAGTGTCTGTGTGTTTATGGGTTGCATTTTTTCATATGACTTGTCAAGCCAATGGCAGCACGGCATCTCTTGCCGCAATTGTCACAAGTGTATCTGGCTGCTGAGGCGGGAGCAGTGGTAGCATTGCGAAGCTTTTTCTGCCTTAATCTGTCTAACAAGCCTTCATCGTGCTTCGACATTCCAGATGATATATCATCACGCCACTCTGGTCTCATGCTAGCCCGTGCCTCCCATCTGTTTGTGTCGATTCCAAAGCTCTCCATATCTTGTTTACAGGACGTCCTACAGGTCTTTTGGATATAGAGATCTCTCCAAGCATCACCTCACGTGGTAATCTGTCAGGATCCATACGGTGGACGTGTCCCAGCCAGCGGAGTCGTCTCTGCTTCAAGGTAGCTGAAATACTGTTGCAGTTAGTTTTAGATAGCACTACTTCGTTGGTCACTCGGTCCTTCCACGCTGCTCCGAGGATGGATCTCAGGCACCGCATGTGGAAAGCATTAAGGCGACGTTCTTGTTTGGCATAGGTAGTCCATGTTTCCGATGCGTACAAAAGGATGCTGAGGACGCAAGTTTGATATACAAGAATTTTGATGGTCAAAGAGAGTTTGTTGTTTTTACAAACAAGTGTAGAGAGTTTGCCAAAAGTTGTCGCAGCTCTTCCAATGCGAGCATCAATTTCCTTGTCAACAGACATGTTTGATTGTATAGTAGATCCAAGATAGCAGAGGTTATCTACGACTTGCAGAGTAGTGCCATCTAGTGTGATATTCGGCTTTGTGTTAGCACCCAGAACCATAATTACGGTCTTACTGCTGTTTACACTCATCGAGAATAGGTGGCATGCGTGACTAAATCTTGATACTAGCTCCTGCAGCTCTTCTGCGGAGTTCGCAACAATTGCAGCATCATCAGCATACAGGAGGTCGACACTTACACGCGTCAAATACGGACAAGATCGCTAAACGAATTAAGACAGAAGAAGGCATCCACTGCAATCTCAGTCAATGCACAAAATAAAATATTGACACTTGCTCTTACACACCGTTAACTTGAAGGCCAAAATGAAGAATTTCGTGCAGAGAACCAGAGACTGCGGAAAGAACTGGCTGTTGGCAATGCGCCAGATGCACAGGGCAAACTCCGGCGCCTGGAGGCAGTAACAGACCTTAAAGAACAGAACCGAAGACTTAGACGAGAAAGCAAGCCCGGTAGTCAGAGCAGCCCGCACAATATTGAAACCAAAAAGTAAGGTTGAAAAATACACTGAAGAAACTAAAGTCAAACAAACAAGTGTTCTTTTCTTCAGGTCAGTAGACAACCGAGATACAAAGGCTGCTAGAGAAACCCTAAAAAAAAACTGCCAACACCAGACAAGATAAGATCAAATCGAGGCCATCAGGTCGACAACAAATACAATGATTTTGGAAGCGGAGACACAGGAGGATAAGAGAAACATCATAGAAAAAACTGTACAGCTAAACAATATTAAATGTGAGGAACTATGAAAACTTGGACCACTTCTGGCTGTCTATCAGGTACCTACTATACTAACAGATAAGGACTTCCTAGAAAAACTAACCAGGTCAACTTAAGTGAACACATTTCAAAAGAAGAATTTAATGTAGAAGTAACAAAAAAATTCATGTTGGACCAAAGGGGAAGTGTACATTTAACAGTATAACTGAGGTCTCCCCCAGGGTTCGCTTATTACTACTCCAACGAGACAGGGTCTATACACAGTTTGAAACACTGAACATTAAAGAATATGAAGTTGTACAAAAGTGTCTCTACTGCTCTGGCCTTGGACATCCACCTAAATTTGTGACAAGGAGCAGGTGTGTGGCAAATGTGAAAACCCAGGACTTAAGACCCCGCACCGGGCAGAGCTTACATTAATACTAGGCATACTTCCTGCCTCAGCCTTCCTTCTTTGTGACCGCGTGAAGCCACGTCAGACTCTGCCTTCCCCGTGAACCCTCTGCGACACGCATATACACAGAAAACAGTGCAAATGCATTCCAGCTGAAGAATACGTAGTTTGACGTGTTCGAGTACAGTGCCGTACTATACCACCCGACTAGAAAAATGGCTGTAAGCACTATGGGACTTAACATCTGTAGTCATCAGTCCCCTAGAACTTAGCATTACTTAAACCTAACTAACCTAAGGACATCACACACATCCATGCCCGAGGCAGGATCGAACCTGCGACCATAGTGTGACCAGAAAAGAATAGTGCATTTGCGCTAGGTGTTGACAACTGTAGTACTACATTTACAGGCAAGTTTAGAATACGTGGCGAGAAGTGATGCCATGATAGCGTGGGCAGAGGTGACATAAAATTACGTATAAACTGAGGGAAAAAATACGCCGAAATGCGGCAGTACTTGCTTGTCTTCTGCTTACTGTAGTAAAATTCTTGTATGTGGCAGCCAGAGGAATGCGAGAAACAGTTGATATGGTAGCATCGGGAACTACGGAAGCAGTCATTTTTTCGTGGACAGGATGATTAACGTGTATTTGTCCTTAGCTAAAGAGCGTTGTTGTTGTTGTTGTTGAGGTCTCCAGTCCAGAGACTGGTTTGATGTAGCTCTCCATGCTACTCTAGCTTCTTCATCTCCCAGTGCCTACTGCAACCTACATCCTTCTGAATCTGCTTAGTGTATTCATCTCTTGGTCTCCCTCTACGATTTTTACCCTCCACGCTGCCCACCAGTACTAAATTGGTGATCCCTTGATGCCTCACAATATGTCCTACCAACCGATCACTTCTTCTAGTCAAGTTGTGCCACAAATTTCTCTTCTCCCCGTTCAATACCTCCGCATTAGTTACGTGATCTACCCATCTAATCTTCAGCATTCTTCTGTAGCACAATATTTCGAAAGCTTCTATTCCCTTCTCATCCACACTATTTATCGTCCACGTTTCACTTCCATACGTGGCTGCACTCTATACAAATACTTTCAGAAACGACTTCCTGACACTTAAATCTATACTCGATGTTAACAAATTTCTCTTCTTCAGAAACGCTTTCCTTGCCATTGCCAGTCTACATTTTATATCCTCTCGACTTCGACCATCATCAGTTATTTTGCTCCCCAAATAGCAAAATTCATTTACTACTTTAAGCGTCTCATTTCCTAATATAATTCCCTCAACATCACCCGATTTAATTCGACTACATTCCATTATCCTCGATTTGCTTTTGTTGATGTTCATCTTATATCCTCCTTTCAAGACACTGTCCATTACGTTCAACTGCTCTTGCAGATCCTTTGCTGTCTCTGACAGAATTACAATGTCATTGGCGAACCTCAAAGTTTTATTTCTACACCATGGATTTTAATTCCTACTCCAAATTTTTCTTTTGTTTTCTTTATTGCTTGCTCAATATACAGATTGAATAACATCGGGGATAAGCTACAACCGTATCTCACTCCCTTCCCAACCACTGCTTCCCTTACGTGCCGCTGGACTCTTATAACTGCCATCTGGTTTCTGTACAAATTGTAAATAGCTTTTCGTTCCCTGTATTTTACCCCTGCCACCTTCAGAATTTGAAAGAGTATTCCAGTCAACATTGTCCAAAGCTTTCTATAAGTCTACAAATGCTAGAAACGTAGGTTTGACTTTCCTTAATCTACTTTCTAAGATAAGTAGTAGGGTCAGTATTGCCTCATGTGTTCCAACATTTCTACGGAATCCAAACTGATCTTCCCCGAGGTCGGCTTCTACCAGTGTTTCCATTCGTTTGTAAAGAATTCGTGTTAATATTTTGCAGCCGTGACTTATTAAACTGTTAGTTTGGTAATTTTCACATCTGTCAACACCTGCTTTCTTTGGGGTTGTAATTATTATATTCTTCTTCAAGTCTGAGGTATTTCGCCTGTCTCATACATCTTGCTCACCAGATGGTAGAGTTTTGTCAGGGCTGGCTCTCCCAAGGCTATCAGTATTTCAAGTGGAATGTTGTCTACTCCCGGGGCCTTGTTTCGACGTAGGTTGTGGGACTGCAATATAGAACTACAGAATGGATCGCGTGTTTGACATTCTGCAGGACTGATTAGGTATTTCAAACACTAACACACATATGCCTTTCTGTACTTTCCGCTAATCTCAGCCTTGCGATGTCAGCTAACAAACATCTGCTGTATGGCAACATTTTACTGTATCCTGGATACTTTCCTGGAGAAAGAGACCCATCTGCCTTTAAAGTTACTTCCATCTGCCTTAAAGGATAGACTGATAATGCATTCTAGAGAGAGAGGGAGATGTTTAATGTAGGTCATTTAACCATTTTTTCCCGTTGTTCTGTGGAGATTGTGTATCCATCAGCTACGTTTATCTACATAAAAATGTGGACAGGTTCACCTCGTCATCTAATTGTGTTCTAAAAAGGAAGATAAAAGAATC
This sequence comes from Schistocerca nitens, assembly GCF_023898315.1. Lineage (NCBI taxonomy): Eukaryota > Metazoa > Arthropoda > Insecta > Orthoptera > Acrididae > Schistocerca > Schistocerca nitens. The sequence continues at coordinate 17,453,701 of NC_064618.1, read as the reverse complement.
AAAATCATTGTGTGTCATAAATTCCGTTCGACTCGTATACAATTGCCTGTTCTGTGTGTGACTTAGACTTGCGATCGTTAACAGCAAACCTCTCAATCATCAGAGTACTTGGATCTCATGTGTGATAATGATGAAACTCGTCCATCCTATTTCGGCGCTTTTCTCTAGAAGAATGAAGATTTATGCGACGTACTCCATTCCCCTGCTGCATCTTGGGTATAAAATACAGCCTTCAGTTTCATAACAACGGCAGGTGTTCGTGAGGTAACTGCAATTTCCATGTATACGAGGGTGGTTTGAAAAGTTCTCGGAATCACCACGAGAGGTCAGCGCCAGCTCAACGAGTTTTTCACGTGATATTCATTGGACTGTTACCTGTAAAAACGTGCCACTTCAGTGCTCTTGGAAAACCGCTGTGGCGGTGACGTGGCTCCGTTGTTGTTCCCCCGTAGTGATTTGCGAAAATGGAAAAAAGATCGAGATTCTAGCAGTGATTAAGTACTTCGTAAAGAAAGGTATGAAAGCAAAGGACGTTCATGCCTATTTCCAGAATACACTGGGGGGGGGGGGGGGGGGGGGCGCTCTGCTCTTTCATATTCAACTGTTGCCAAGTGGACAAATGAATTAAAATTTGGTCGGGAGAGCTTAGACGATGACCCGCGCAGTGGTCGACCAAGATGTGTCACCACTCCAGAAATCATTGCAAAAGTGCACAAAATGGTCATGGAGCATCGCCAATTGAAAATGCGTGAAATTGTTCACGGTTGCCAGATGTCATCTGAAAGGGTATATCACAGTTTAACTGAAGAATTAGAAATGAAAAAATTATCTGCAAGATGGGCGCCGCGATTCTTGACGCTGGATCAAAAACGCATGAGAATGCACATATCGGAAAAACGTTTGGCCCGTTTTGGACAAATGAACAAGCGTTCTTGGGCCGGTTTGTGACCACAGATGAAACTTGGGTGCACTACTATACCCCAGAGACAAAACAACAGTTGTTGTTGTTGTTGTGGTCTTCAGTCCTGAGACTGGTTTGATGCAGCTCTCCATGCTACTCTATCCTGTGCAAGCTTCTTCATCTCCCAGTACCTACTGCTACCTACATCCTTCTGAATCTGCTTAGTGTATTCATCTCTTGGTCTCCCTCTACGATTTTTACCCTCCACGCTGCCCTCCAATGCTAAATTTGTGATCCCTTGATGCCTCAAAACATGTCCTACCAACCAATCCCTTCTTCTAGTCAAGTTGTGCCACAAACTTCTCTTCTCCCCAATCCTATTCAATACCTCCTCATTAGTTACGTGATCTACCCACCTTATCTTCAGCATTCTTCTGTAGCACCACATTTCGAAAGCTTCTATTCTCTTCTTGTCCAAACTGGTTATCGTCCACGTTTCACATCCATACATGGCTACACTCCATACAAATACTTTCAGAAACGACTTCCTGACACTTAAATCTATACTCGATGTTAACAAATTTCTCTTCTTCAGAAACGATTTCCTTGCCATTGCCAGTCTACATTTTATATTCTCTCTACTTCGACCATCATCAGTTATTTTGCTCCCCAAATAGCAAAACTCCTTTACTACTTTAAGTGTCTCATTTCCAAATCTAATTCCCTCAGCATCACCCGATTTAATTTGACTACATTCCATTATCCTCGATTTGCTTTTGTTAATGTTCATCTTATATCCTCCTTTCAAGACACTGTCCATTCCGTTCAACTGCTCTTCCAAGTCTTTTACTGTCTCCGACATCGGCGAACCTCAAAGTTTTTACTTCTTCTCCATGAATTTTAATACCTACTCCGAATTTTTCTTTTGTTTCCTTTACTGCTTGCTCAATATACAGATTGAATAACATCGGGGAGAGGCTACAACCCCGTCTCACTCCCTTCCCAACCACTGCTTCCCTTTCATGCCCCTCGACTCTTATAACTGCCATCTGGTTTCTGTAGAAATTGTAAATAGCCTTTCGCTCCCTGTATTTTACCCCTGCCACCTTCAGAATTTGAAAGAGAGTTAAAGAAGTGGAAACATGCTGATTTCCGTCACCAAAGGAAGCAAAGACAATTGCTTCGGAGGGAAAGATCATGCCATCAGTGTTCTAGGATGCGAAGGGGATTCCATTTGTAGATTATCTCCTCGTTGGGCAAACAATTACTGGAGAATACTATGCTAACCTCCTGGACAAACTGAAACAAAAGATACGTGAAAAAAGGCCAGTTTCAGCAAGGAAGAAAGTCATCTTCCATAAAGACAATGTGCGCCCGCACACATGTGCCATCGCCATGGCAAAATTACACGAGCTGAAGTATAAATTGTTGCCACACCCGCCTTATTCACCTGATATGGCTCCATCAGACTTCCATGTGTTCCCAAAACCGAAAATTTTTCTTGATGGACAAAGATTTACTTCAAACGAAGAATTGATAGCCAGAGTTTACAACTATTTTACATGCCTGGAGGAAACTGATTTTCGAGATGTGATCAAGGCATTGGAACAGCGTTGGGCCAAGTGCGTTAATCTACAAGGAGACTACAAAGAAAAAGAAAAAAGTTTCAGTGATGTAAGTATTTTTTTCTCTATTCCGTTCCGAGAACTTTTCAAACCACCCTCGTACATCTGCTTTACGGAGTTAGTGGTGGCGTGACGTGTATTTTCACTTGTCAAACACCGCCGCTATGCGTTTCTCTCTTTCCCTGTAAGAGGTATTCCTCGTTACTAACGACCATTTTATATAGGGCTGGTGCGAGCATAGTATAATTTCTGAAACGTGATCGGATGTGAACAGTGGGCGCTACACAGCTCTGAAAAGCTATATTACGCATGTATAATAAAGAATCGATGTTTTAAGTAAGTAGTTTCTTCATTCTACAGTTTGTTGCCATAGTTTATCGTAGAGAAACCTGCAAGGAGAATGCATGTCATGCGCTGGAAATATATTTCTTACAGTGGGATAGTGACAGCGTTGCATTCAACACGACTAACCACAATGATCTAACATAACAGGTGTTTTAAGTGCAGAACCGTGCAGCCTAGCGCAGTTGGTTTACATAAAATGCTTCAAACTCCGTCCATCTGGAGCTCCACAACGCATAAAAACTAATTGTTTCGCTCAGTATTGTTTGGTATCGCCAGTATTCAGTTATTGGCGAAGTATTATACTTAGTCGTAGGGGGCGCATGATAGGTTCGCTGCGGTCAGTGGACCTATAAAGTATGTGTGTGTTGTGACAACAGCGAAGAAAATGACTATGTCCTGCTGTAAGGATTTCGCGTGGAAAACTGCGATAGCCGCAAGGGGAATGAAAGACCTTCTTTACTTGGAAAATTATGTCCACAGATATTTCTATTTCCGGAGACACAGTCGTCAGGAGTGGGTACTTGCGAGACTTGGCTCGTTGGCGAATGTCATTCGATTGAGACTGCAGTCGTACTATTTAACTGGAAGTACAGTGATAAAATGTATGTGGCTGGTTTCCTTGGACGGTTCAGCCTGGCGTGCGGGGAATACATGGCGGCTGTGGCCTGTGATGGGAACGACTGACGTTTCCAGCTTGCGATGGAAGCCATCCCAATGGAGAGGCCGGCTGGGGTAGAAGAATGTAGCTGACCTAACTGTGTCGCCTCTAGATGGCTGAATAGCGATCTCGGTACGTGTTGGGCAACCTTTGCTATCACACGTATTCTCCGTGGAAATTTGAGAAGATTGAGTATGGGGCAGTTATTCCCTCCATGTAAATTGTCTGGTTGACTGCCTCTACATATATTCCGTCTTTATTTGTGCTATGTCCGGGGACTTAACCGAATCAATGGCGCCCTTCCGTCGCTCATCGCGGTGGTTGGCCTCAGCTTGACGCCGGGCCGCCGGAGGTTCGTGGCGTTGTCTCCGGCTGAAGACGTCGCGCCATTCAACAGCTCTTGCCTGCAGCTCCCTCTATGGCCACAAGATACAACGGGAGCACAGACCTGACGCCACGACCACTCGCTCTTGCTCGCTAGCTGTGTTAATATTGAAGTGTTATTGTATAGATCTTATATGACAAGTTTATCAAACCAAGACATGGTTGTCTCACTGGGAGGTCCGCGATCGTTCATTAAGTAAAATATGGCGTTTCAGTCTTCGATCGCTATTCTTTATTCTCAATAACCGGTTTCGGGCTAGCTGCCCATCTTCAGATCTGTTAGACAATGTTAAAAATGTAATTAATAAGAGAGATACAGTTAGCGATAAAAATATCTTAGTTTACAAAAAGAAATTATGGAACGTATAAAATGCCAACATACCATATGTTGTAGTTACAGAGTAACTTGTCCGTACAGAACACACAGTTCACTGTCATAAGTAAAGTAAATTTCAATCTGTTAAAACATTATATCGCAGTATTTAAGAGTAACCTGATTGGTAACAGTAAAAAGTGCCCTCTACCTATAACAATTGTGCGTCTGTCATTATTTCGCCGTATATATTAATGGCGAATATTCTTTTTAATAAAACAATTTTTAAGGTAATAACATATGAATAATCATTCTGAGTGGACCATGAAACGAAAAATTTTTACATTAATTTAAAATTTTTTATAGAGAAAAATAAAATATAATTAAAATGCAGATATTCTTCCGAAAATGTGCGTTTGCTCTTCTTTGTTTTTGATTGGTGGTGGAGTGGATTTCCCTACGTCAGAACGTATACAACGCCACGCCGAGTCGTCTTGCGCCGCGCCCAATTCACCTCGCCGCCAGTACGCTGAGGGCCGTTCCGCTGTAGCTGTTTCTTACTGGGGCGTGCTGTTGCATTCAAGAGGAAGCCTAAAACAGGTCTTTAAAAATCTCATAATAATTCCTGTGCATAAAATCACTTTGCTCATTAAGTAGTAGGTCTGGGGTTTTATTGTGATGTGCGTATATTTCAATCTCTTCGAGCACGTTGAGATAGAGACTTTTTGGAGCTTTATGTAGCACCTCCATTTGATCATTTATATTACTCACTTCATGTCTACTCTCTTTTACATGTGTTCCAAATGCTGTTCGATTGCTATGACTGCAATGTTCCCTGTATCGAATTTCAAAATTCCGCCCTGTTTGTCCTATATAATAACTGTCACATTCAGCACATTTAATCTTATACACTCCGGATTTATTGTATTTCATTTGTTTCGTCGTTGCTGGTTTATGTCTTAATCTGTGTGCCATTTGCCCTTGGTTCTGAAATGCCACTGCGATGTTTTTTGGAAAGCATTTAGCAATTCTTTCCGACACGCGCCCTTTGTATGTCAGGGTGACAAACTTCTTCTTAACTTTAATTTTCCTAGAATCGCTACTGATGCTCCGACAACATCATAGTAGCGACGTCGCACCACCCGGCACAGCATAAAAGAGCGTACTTTTATGCAATGTGCAACAGAGCCCTCAGATTGCCACTACAGGAAGATGAGTTGCAGAAAGAACTGGATATTATTAAGCAAGTAGCAGCAGCTAACGGATACAAGACACAAGATGTTACACGTATGTTTAACAAAATCAAAAACAGATCCGCGGGCATCAGTAGCGATTCTAGGAAAATTAAAGTTAAGAAGAAGTTTGTCACCCTGACATACAAAGGGCGTGTGTCGGAAAGAATTGCTAAATGCTTTCCAAAAAACATCGCAGTGGCATTTCAGAACCAAGGGCAAATGGCACACAGATTAAGACATAAACCAGCAACGACGAAACAAATGAAATACAATAAATCCGAGTGTATAAGATTAAATGTGCTGAATGTGACAGTTATTATATAGGACAAACAGGGCGGAATTTTGAAATTCGATACAGGGAACATTGCAGTCATAGCAATCGAACAGCATTTGGAACACATGTAAAAGAGAGTAGACATGAAGTGAGTAATATAAATGATCAAATGGAGGTGCTACATAAAGCTCCAAAAAGTCTCTATCTCAACGTGCTCGAAGAGATTGAAATATACGCACATCACAATAAAACCCCAGACCTACTACTTAATGAGCAAAGTGATTTTATGCACAGGAATTATTATGAGATTTTTAAAGACCTGTTTTAGGCTTCCTCTTGAATGCAACAGCACGCCCCAGTAAGAAACAGCTACAGCGGAACGGCCCTCAGCGTACTGGCGGCGAGGTGAATTGGGCGCGGCGCAAGACGACTCGGCGTGGCGTTGTATACGTTCTGACGTAGGGAAATCCACTCCACCACCAATCAAAAACAAAGAAGAGCAAACGCACATTTTCGGAAGAATATCTGCATTTTAATTATATTTTATTTTTCTCTATAAAAAATTTTAAATTAATGTAAAAATTTTTCGTTTCATGGTCCACTCAGAATGATTATTCATATGTTATTACCTTAAAAATTGTTTTATTAAAAAGAATATTCGCCATTAATATATACGGCGAAATAATGACAGACGCACAATTGTTATAGGTAGAGGGCACTTTTTACTGTTACCAATCAGGTTACTCTTAAATACTGCGATATAATGTTTTAACAGATTGAAATTTACTTTACTTATGACAGTGAACTGTGTGTTCTGTACGGACAAGTTACTCTGTAACTACAACATATGGTATGTTGGCATTTTATACGTTCCATAATTTCTTTTTGTAAACTAAGATATTTTTATCGCTAACTGTATCTCTCTTATTAATTACATTTTTAACATTGTCTAACAGATCTGAAGATGGGCAGCTAGCCCGAAACCGGTTATTGAGAATAAAGAATAGCGATCGAAGACTGAAACGCCATATTTTACTTATATGACAACCTTGGGCTTAGAACTTAGTTAGGATTTGGATTGGACTGTGGAATTGTGAATTATATTGTGAACTTAATTACGTAGCTACTTGCTATGACAGCAATAGACGGTGCCTGCTTCAGTGTGGAGAATAAAGATAAGTAATCTTCCTGAACGCTGCAGCCTTACTTTGAGACTAATCTTTTCTCAGCCATCAGATCTTGCGTCACACCCTGGTCACGTCCTGCTACCAAATCCAGCTTATATTTGCCACTCCAGGCAGACACAAAAATTTGGTTGAGAGAACATCGATTGTGGTGTGTGTTGTGTGCATCTACCAGGTGAAAGGCGGGTGGAAGGCACGTTTGCTGGTTCTCTAGACACGAGAAACAACTCAATTGACTTTGTAAAGTAGAAGTTATATCAAGGACATCGGTATTTGAGAGTAGAACTACCAGTTTCCTCTATTTTTTCGAGTTTTCATGTAAATATCTTCGCACACGAAATAAGTTTCCAGTTACTCAGTCGTGTGCAGCTCATTCCACCTCGCTGTTCCTCGCTAAAGTATCGGGTTTCTATAGAAATACCTTCCAGTCTTTATCTTCAGAATTGTACTGTGCAAGCGATACTGCTATGCAAGCGATATTGCCATGACCTCGATATCTAGAAGTATCGGGTGAATGGTATGATGTTCTGACAGACCATGTGAAAATACACGTGTTCTTTTAATCCCAGAGTATGGATATGGGTGTAGAAAGCAAGTAAGCAAGCAGGTCGGGGAGAACCAGCCCAGCCTTTGTACAGCAACAGTTCGGAGAGTGACTGTGTTCTGGTGGCGCATCGGGCCAGCGTGAGTGCGGGGGCAGATGACTTGTGGCCGCTGCAGTGGATGACCGAGCTACCTTGTGCGGAAATATCTAGTGCTGCGAGGACTATATACAATTAACGTGTCATGCTGTCTGTTTTCGTGGTGTATGTACGAGCGTCTGGTGGTCGATAGCTGTACACAGGATGCGGAAGTGATGATTTTGTATGGTGCAGTATAAGGATTGTGTTTACTACTACATAGGTACGGTATGTGATGATATAGCTGTGTTGGAGATCAGTTTCACGCTGAAATATTCACACTTTTCTCGACAGTGACAGAGTATTTGAGGAAGTGTCTTTCCGTTTCTGATGATCTGTCGATCACTTTTGCAGGGTTTAACTGTCAGTGCAATATGGTCGCTATAAGTTTTCTTCGATCTGTACAAAATAGTTTTGGCACTGAAAGTCTTGTCTGCAGAAAAAATATGGCGGACAGTGCTCTTGTACCGGTAGCAGCAGAAGTTTGGCGAGTAGATTCTGTAAGAACCAATCAGAATGATCCTTCATTCACAAGACATTCTTTGTGCGAAGCATAGGAGCCTTTACAGACTTGTTCGAACAAGACGGTGGTAAGGAATCTACTGAAAGTTCCATGACGTCTGAGAGTAGCGTGATGTCTTCTTTGTTTGAGTGTTCATAGACAAGTTCAAGCAGACCATCCATCTCCGGTAGGATGCTGTTCCTGATCCACCATTGTGGCTTCAGAGCATCTCCATACCAGCAGCTTAGGACACTGAAAATTCCAGCCATTTTTCTCATCTGTAGGACAGTGCTTCGAATTGTGTTTCTGTAATTGTTCTGATTTTCTCGTCTGTGCTTGGAGACCAGTGTGTGCTTCGAGAAGTGAGGGAAAAATAACGTCCCTGACTCCAACAGCAGCAAATATAAACTAAGCCCACTCACCATTTCAGAGAAGTGATGAACATCACAACAGCTGCAGGACTTTGAATTTTTTCTCTCTCTTTGGCAGTGCCTTCAGACAAGCAGCTAAAACTCGAAAAATGGTGAGCAACCTGTTTAGAGTTACAGAGATATTTATTTCGACTTCCAGATTTCACAGTTTTGGTGCGTAAAATCAGAAATTGCAGCTGATATCGGTTTCGGATTCTGTTTCCCACAAAAGCGTGTGAAGTGTCTCAGGGTGGTTTCACAAGTGTACAGCGATCTGTTTGTAGAGTCCAGATTTGAGTGTTGCGATATGCATCGCAAAGATGAGATAATGTACTGTGCAGCGATCTTTTTGAAAGCGCATTTAGAGACGTATTCAGTTGGATTTAGTAACTCCTGAAGCAGCTCGTGCTCAAAGACAAGGGTATTTCCCACATAAGCGCGCGAAGCATCTCTGGGACGCTTTCAAAACTGTGTCGCGATCTTTTTCTTTTAGAGACCATGTTCAGATGTGTGACGGTGGCGGTATTCCTCGGAGTAAAAAGTGTAATTGTTTGAATATTCTCGCATCATCTGCAAAGCTCTTTCTCTCTTAGTGCAGTGGTGCATATAGTTCATGTGGTATCTTCCAGTTATGCATGTAACAATATTCCACAATATCAGATGTAATAACTCCTGAAGCATTTCGTGTCCAATGACAGAGACTATCCGTTCGCCTGGGATGGGAAGGGAGTAAGCCTGCAGGTATCTCCAATGCGACAGGAAGTGCTTAGTGGCTGGTGCGTTCGCTGGCCGTGGCGTGAGCCAGTGCGGACACGTGGGGCGTGGAGCCCGAGAGAGTGCCTCTCTTTCAGTGGGATGCAGAGACTCTCAGGGTGGCGTTCTGTGCAGTCCAGTGGACGGGGCATGCATCGCGATCGAACGATTTTTAACAGCATAATGACGTGTTAGGGTGTTTCATGGCGATATTCCTTCCACGATCGGAATTTAAAAAAGCGATCAATGTAATTATTTATTACAAGACCTGAATCTTCCCAAACAGCAAAGAATGATGAGCAAAAGAAATCCAATCTCTGCAAACTGATTTTTTATAAATGAACAATAGATCCTTACACTTCCCGTCATGAGATCCTTCTTCTCCAGCACAGAGCCGCCAATTTCCAGGTAGGGGAGGGGAGGGGAAGGGTAGGGAGAGGATTGGGGGCTTTACCAGAGAAGGAGGGGTTAATTTATTAATTTAATTAAGTACTCCATCAAATTGATAAGAGTGAGAGGGAGCTCAGGCCTGAAAGTGTACCTGTATCAGCGAGAGGTGGGGGAGGACTGGAGATTTACCGAGGGGGAGGTGTGGGAGGACAATGGGTTAAGGAAGACTCATCCCCAGGGGCTCTTAATCCTCTTAGCAGAACAATAGGATAATCAAAGGAGAACAATAGATTTTGACTTAGGGCATACCTGCCCCTAATATAGGCAACCCACACTAACGAATTGCCCTGATGCCCACTTTGTCCCACTATTAACGTAATCCGCTGAGTTACAGATCCATTTAATTGACACTGACATATAGCAGGCTGTGTGAACAAATACAGTACTTTGTTCCACTGTTATGAAGTACCCTGAAAAATATTATCTCTTGACATCAAACCAGCACGAATTTCGAAAGTATCACTGTTATGAGACACAGCTGGCACCTTATTCACACCACGTACTGCATACAGGGCTCCCAAATCGATTCCCTATTTATAGAGTTCCAAAAAGGCTTTTGATATCATTCCTCATAACCAGCTTTCAACCACTTTGCTTTCCTATGGACTATTGTCTCAGTTGTGTGACTGGAATCGTGATTTCCTGTCTGAAAGGTCACAGTTCACAGTACCTGACAAGATGTAACCTAGTGAAACGGAAATGATGAGTATGATTCCACAAGCACAGTCATGTAGACATTCTGCTGTTTATAATACATGTAAACTAATTAGGATACAATCAGAATATTTCTCTTAGATTTCTGGCAGGTATGCTGCCATATATTAAGCTCCTGAGAAGATCAAACCGAATTGCAAAATGATGTTGAAAATATACAGGGTGACAATTATTGAACTAAATGAAAAAAAGCTTAAATTAGTTACAAACTACGGCATGCAATTTTTTCAACATGTAAACGTCACTACAGATATTGGGATTTAGGTCATGACATGTTCGATACGCCTGCCATCATTGGCGATAATGTGGCACAGAGGAATAGTGAAATTCGGCATGACCCACTGAAGTGTCGGAACATCAATACTGTCGATGACTTCCTGAATGGCTATGTTCAGTTCATCAAAGATTTCGGGGTTGTTGCTGTACTCTTTATATTTAATACAGCCCTATAGAAAGGAGTCGCATGTGTTCAGATTCGGAGAGAATGGGGGTGAATCGAAGCCCATGCCAGTGGCCTCTGGCTACCAGAGGGCCAGAATGTGGTCCCCAAAGTGCTCCTCCAGGACTTAAAACACTCTCCTGCTTCGATGGGGTCGAGCTCCATCTTGCATAAATCACATATTGTCGAAATCAGGGTATTTTGGATAAGGGGGATGAAATATTCTTCCAGAACCTTCACGTACCGTTAGGTAGTCACTGTGCCATAAAGGAATATCACACAGATTATTCCATGACTGGACACTGCACACCACACAGCAACCTGTCGAGGGTGGACACTTCTCGATCGCGAAATGCGGATTCTCAGTCCCCAAAATGAGCCAATTTTGCTTATTGGCGAGCCCATCCAAATGAAAGTGGGGTTCGTCACTAAACCAAACGCTAGTCACATCAAAATTCCCATCATTCCACGCGGCCAACAATGCAGTTTGAACGTCCAAACGCAAAACGTAACAATTGTCCCTATACTATAAAATGTGCTAGATTCTCTACATGGGTAGCTACACAGTTCCATTAAATCTTCATTGATCCATTATGGACCGTGGGACAACGGCTGGCATGTATTTCTTGGTGCAATGATTTACCAACAGCCGTATGTATTGTAGAAATTTATTTTATGAACTTCTTATGAACTTCTTATGTGCTACCACTTTCGGCATTACATTTATGCCATCTTCAGGCCCCTGTACAATGAGTAGAACAAATGTACTATTATAAAAAATATAGAACATACGTTAACAATTGACAGGTATCATATTAACTATGTAAGAGGCTCAAAAAGACATATTGTATATCATTAAAACTATATGTAACATTAGGGCCAATATGCTTCTGCCTATGTCATGCTGTTGTTAGTACTTTTCACTGTTTTACTCGAATATAGCATGATAGATGAACATATGTATACGCTATTATTCATAAATCCGTACCACACAGTTGTAAAAGGCCATGCAACACAACCATCAAATGTACTGCATACAATCATATGTCCAGTGGAATAATTTTTTTAAAAATAATTAACTATTACAAATAATAATAATAATAATAATAATAATAATCATCTAAGACTGATTATGCCTTTCAGCGTTCAGTCGGGAGCATAGTCCCCCTTATAAAATTCCTCCATGATCCCCTATTCAGTGCCAACATTGGTGCCTCTTCTGATGTTAAGCCTATTACTTCAAAATCATTCTTAACTGAATCCAGGTACCTTGTTCTTGGTCTATCCCGACTACTCCTACCCTCTACTGCTGAACCCATGAGTCCCTTGGGTAACCTTGCTTCTCCCATGCGTGTAACATGACCCCACCATCTAAGCCTGTTCGCCCTGATTGCAGCATCTATAGAGTTCATTCCCAGTTTTTCTTTGATTTCCTCATTGTGGACATCCTCCTGCCATTGTTCTCATCTACTAGTACCTGCAATCATCCTAGTTACTTTCATATCCGTAACCTCAACCTTATTGATAAGGTAACCTGAATCCACCCAGCTTTCGCTCCCATACAACAAAGTTGGTCGAAAGATTGAACGGTGCACAGATAACTTAGTCTTGGTACTGTCTTCCTTCTTGCAGAAGAGAGTAGATAGTAGCTGAGCGCTCACTACATTAGCTTTGCTACACCTCGCTTCCTGTTCTTTCACTATGTTTCCATCCTGTGAGAATATGCATCCTAAGTACTTGAAACCGTCCACCTGTTCGAAATTTGTTCCTGCTATTTGGCACTCAATCCGTTTATATCTCTTTCCCACTGACATTACTTTCGTTTTGGAGATGCTAATCTTCATACCATAGTCCTTACATTTCTGATCTAGCTCTGAAATATTACTTTGCAAACTTTCAATCGAATCTGCCATCACAACTAAGTCATCCGCATATGCAAGACTGTTTATTTTGTGTTCCCATATCTTAATCTCACCCAGCCAGTCTATTGTTTTCAACATATGATCCATAAATAATATGAACAACAGTGGAGACAGGTTGCAGCCTTGTCTTACCCCTGAAACTATTCTGAACCATGAACTCAATTTACCGTCAACTCTAACTGCTGCCTGACTATCTATGTAAAGACCTTTAATTGCTTGCAAAAGTTTGCCTCCTATTCCACAACTTCCTCCTAGGAACCCGGTCATATGCCTTTTCTAGATCTATAAAGCATAGATACAATTCCCTGTTCCACTCGTAACACTTCTCCATTATTTGCCGTAAGCTAAAGATCTGGTCCTGACAACCTCTAAGAGGCCTAAACCCACACTGATTTTCATCCAATTTGTCCTCAACAAATACTCGCACTTTCCTTTCAACAATACCTGAGAATATTTTACCAACAACGCTGATTAAGGAGATACCTCTGTAGTTGTTACAATATTTTCTGTTTCCATGTTTAAAGATTGGTGTGATTACTGCTTTCGTCCAGTCTGATGGAACCTGTCCCGACTCCCACGCCATTTCAATTATCCTGTGCAGCCATTTAAGACCTGATATTCCACTGTATTTGATGAGTTCCGTCATAATTTCATCCACCCCAGCTGCTTTATTGCACTGCAATCTATTGACGATTTTCTCCACTTTCTCAAATGTGAGCCTATTTCCATCATCATTCCTATCCCATTGTACATCGAAATCTGAAACATTACTGATCGTATTTTCACCTACATTGAGCAACTCTTCAAAATATTCCCTCCATCTGCCCAAGGCATCAACAGGATTCACCAGCAGTTTTCCTGACCTGTCCAAAATACTTGTCATTTCCTTCTTACCTCCCTTTCGAAGACTGCTAATTACACTCCAGAATGGTTTTCCAGCAGCTTGACCCAAAGTCTCCAACCTGTTTCCAAAATCTTCCCAAGATTTCTTCTTGGATGCTGAAATTATCTGTTTGGCTTTGTTTCTTTCTTCAACACAACTTTCTCTGTCTACCTGAGTTCTAGTATGAAGCCATTTTTGATACGCCTTCTTTTTCCTTTTACAGGCTGCCTTGACTGTGTCATTCCACCAAGCTGTTTGCTTCATCCTACCTTTACACACTACCGTTCCAAGACATTCTTTAGCCACTTCTAGTACTGTGTCCCTGTACCTTGTCCATTCCTTTTCCAACGACTGTAATTGATTACATTCAACTAACTGGTACCTTTTTGAGATCACTGTTATGTACTTGTGCCTGATTTCCTTATCCTGAAGTTTCTCCACTCTTACCCTCCTACATATGGACCTGACCTCCTGCACTTTCGGCCTCACAATCCCAATTTCACTGCAGATTAGTTATCAGTGTCATCAAAGAATCCCCTGAATACACGTGTGTCCCTCGCAGCCTTCCTGAATTCCTGATCTGTTATTATATAGTAAATGACAGATCTGGTTCCCCTGCCTTCCCAAGTATACCGGTGAATGTTCTTATGTTTAAAAAAAAAAGGAATTTTTGATTACTAAGCCCATACTGGCAATCCAAGAGTTATTTCCCGTTCCTGTTGGCCTCCATATCCTCTCCAAATTTACCCAAAAGCTTTTCATACCCTTCTGTTCGATTTCCAATCTCGGTATTAAAATCAGCCATGGGCAGAACATAAAATAAATTAAAATATAAGAAAATGTGACATAACCATGTCAGAATACATGTTACATATGTGTAGCCTAGGTCGTATTATGTGTGGTACGACAAATAGCTGCAGCAATATTAACGATATAAAGCATAAAAGAGTTTGTCTTAAAATCCAATTGCATTCACGAATTAAACAAATGCAATCGTAAAACAAACTCTTTTATGCTTTATATCGTTAATATCGCTGCACATAATACGACCTAGGCTACACATATGTAACTTATGCATTCTGACATGGTTATGTCACATTTTCTTGTAATCTAATTTATTTTATTATTTATTTATATTAGTTAATTATTTAAAAAATATTCCACTGGACATATGATTGTATGCAGTACATTTGATGGTTGTGTTGCATGGCCTATTACAGCTGTGTGGTACGGATTTATGAATAATAGCGTATACATATGTTCATCTATCGTGCTATATTCGAGTAAAACAGTGAAAAGTATTAACAACAGCATGACATAGGCAGAAGCATATTTGCCCTAATGTTACATATAGTTTTAATGATATACAATATGTCTTTTTGACGCACTTACATAGTTAACATGATACCTGTCAATTGTTAACGTATGTTCTATATCTTTTATAATAGTACATTTGTTCTACTCATTGTACAGGGGCCTGAAGATGGCATAAATGTAATGCCGCAACTGCTAGCACATTAGACGTTCATAAAATAAATTTCTACAATACATACGGCTGTTAGTAAATTATTGCATCAAGAAAAGTTTCATTAAAGTTCGCTTACACGGTAAGTCAGTCACATTTAAAGGTTGTAGAATCAACTAAATATCTGGGAGCTACGACTACGAACAACTTAAACCGGAACTGTTGTATGGAAAATATTGTGTGGAAGGAAAACCACACGTTTTATTGGTAGAATACGTAGAAGATGCAACAAATCAATTAAAGTGACCGCCTACAACACACTCGTACATACTCTTCATGAGTATTCCTGTGTGGATGGAATCCCTTCAAGGGAGGACTGACGGAAGACATCGAAAAAGCTCGCTTTGTATTATCATGAAACAGGGGAGATTGTGTCACAGATACGGTAAACGAGTTAGAATCGAAATCACCCTACATACATAGGAGACATTATCATTATGATAAGAGACACCAGTGCTTGCAGGGTAAGGTTTAGTTGTCATTATTTTCACTCACTTCTTGAGAGTGGAACGGTATAGAAATAATGTGACAGTGGTGCAAAGGACCCCTTGCCAAGCACTTAATTGCAGATTGCAGAGTATTCATGTAGATGTGGATGCAGATGTCAAGATAGGGGAAGGAAGGGGAGAGAGACCTAGGAATGGATAGGAGTGTTGAAGTGCGAAATAAAAGAGTGAAAATCTTTCAAAGTATTACTTACTTAGACGTATGCCACAGTTAGTTTTATCTTAGGACAGAGAGAAAAGGAAGGAATGTTTTCAGAACGAAGAGTAAGTAAGTATAAGGCAGTATAAAAGAATATGGTTTTATAGGTTTTTAGAGGAATGACAGAAGTCAGTGAAGAAATCAGAAATTATACGAGAACGTATAGTTTCAATAGAAACCGCTAGATTTTTCAAAAAAAATTCTGAGGGAATGGAGTAGTAGTGCAATTTCGGTGATAACGTCAAAGATGCAAGAGAGATTGAGAGAGAGAACGGAGGAGAAATCAAGAATGAATACATGTAAAACGAAATCGTTTGCATAATTTTTGGAGGACGAAGGGTGTATTAATGGATGGACGCTAAGAGAGAGATGTACCTGAAATAACACAAAATACTTTTAAAGCGTCCATGTAAACTGATTACTTTGTAAATCTCTAGAGATTATATAAATGAAATAAAAAAAATATTCAACAAGCTTTATATTCAAAAGAAACTCACTTCAGTTAAAAAGGCTGCTCAAAGGAAAACTAAATCAAATTTTATCTTATCTGTCGCCAAGTGATCTTCCACTGGCTCTCAATGAGGAAAAAGACGACATAACTAAAAGTTTTAAGGACCCTAATATTTTATCCAGAATACCACATTATTTCAAAAATGGCTCTGAGCACTATGGGACTTAACATCTATGGTCATCAGTCCCCTAGAACTTAGAACTACTTAAACCTAACTAACCTAAGGACATCACACAACACCCAGTCATCACGAGGCAGAGAAAATCCCTGACCCCGCCGGGAATCGAACCCGGGAACCCGGGCGCGGGAAGTGAGAACGCTACTGCACGACCACGAACTGCGGACTCCACATTAGTTCATACGTGTATCACGCATCTTGGCATAGAATCTATAAGCCGTCGGACGTATCCGCCTGACGAAGCGACTTCCTCCCAGGCTTCAAGAACGCGATGTCGGAGAGCGCCAGGAACGAATACAAACTTGGGAGCGGGAGAATGGCCCTGTTGTAATGTGAAGTCCCCTTCTCCATACAGCGTTCGCACTGACAGAAGCAAGACATTTTCCAGTATGAGGTACAAACAGTTCCCTGTCGAGAGTTCCTTCCATCTTGCGAAGAATTCTTATTCCTCTGAAAGAAATCCACCCCAAGCCGCCCACTTCTAATCGTCGATGGCGAGTCCCTTGCGGCCTGTAAGCGACTCTCGGTCCGTCGTTGCTGGTGGAAAACACTTTCTCGTCATTGTCGCCAGCCAGCCCAGCTGCCCCCGCAGCTCGCTGGCGGCGGTCAGCACAGGCCCAGCCCGCGAAGCCACGCTCACCCCACGAGGGGTCAAAACGTTTCATCTGCCCCACCCAAGTCTGTAGTACAAACCAAAGCACTTTTCTGCTATAATATGAGGAGGCCCATCTACTTTTGACGTTTCATTCAAATATTTAACGAAAAATAAGTTAAAACATACACTAATGATAAACATAAATACCACAAAATATTTCAACTAACTAGCAATAGCACAATGCAGGAAACTATTCTTTCTTATAAGTGCTCTGCGTTACATCTTCCCTTAAGAAAATACGCATTCTACCGAGGCAACTAAGCGGATTACGAAAGTAAACAGGTTTCGTGGCAACTTTGCAAAATAATTGTGTAAACATAGGACGCCATTCACATTTTGAGTATTTATGAAGAGTAGTCTGAAACAGTAATTGCTCCACAACGGAAATTACATTTTGCTGAGGCACTTCATTTACAGCGCAATGACACACGATTAGTCAGTAATTGACGGTTAACTATTTCGTAAAGTGTTCACAGAATTACTTCAATTTCTCGACCACAATCAGTTGTTGCCACCGCCATCCTTTGGACAACTGTTTGCACTCGGAGGAGAAACGTGGTGATTGAAATGTCGTGGAAATAACATATCGCAGTCAAAACCGTTTGTTTTAATACTGCGTCCCCAACTAGTCCCTTGCCCCTTCCCCTTCCAGCCCCGAGGAAAGAAAACATCTTCAAATGGTTCAAATGGCTCTGAGCACTATGGGACTTAACATCTATGGTCATCAGTCCCCTAGAACTTAGAACTACTGAAACCTAACTAACCTAAGGACATCACACAACACCCAGCCATCACGAGGCAGAGAAAATCCCTGACCCCGACGGGAATCGAACCCGGGAACCCGGGCGCGGGAAGCGAGAACGCTACCGCACGACCACGAGCTGCGGGCAAAGAAAACATCTGTGGGACCCTCTCCCCTAATTCTCTATACTACGAAATCGGCTGCCTTCTTTCAACGTTTTCGATGTACATCGTCGCACAGTGCTCGGCAATATTCGAGAAGAGGTCGAACAACCGTAGTGCTGGTAGTCTCCTCAGTAGACTTCTCGGGTCTTCTGAAAGCCTACTGTTGGCGAGCAGGCAGTAATGCACATACATGTAACTACCAGTTCACTCTGTGATTTTTACTTAGAGCATATGCTAACCAAACATCCGAATCGCCCGTTGCGTTAAAATATTGCACAATCGTGGAATGACCACAGTTCATTAAATGTTTTAGTTCTCGAGTACCCTAATGTGGATGAAAGTAGGTAAACACATCAAACGTCGTCTTCAAAATCAGACGACACAGTAACGTCAAAATGAGAAAATTATTTTCTTACTGTGCTCTGTCCAATGGCATTATCAAGTTTCAAAGAATTTTCGAAGATGGAACACCGAGTTTCACATATTACGAGTATTAGCGAGCGCCATCTAATGGTTTACAAAGCTTTGAATCGATCTGTTACGTGCTGGCGTAAGCTGTCGCTAGCACACCGGTCGGCAAAGATGAAACGCGAAGATCGGTTAGTGGGCGCTGGATCGAGCGCGCCCATCACAAGAGAGGCCAGAGACACACTGACAAGCAACGCGCCGCCAAAACCCCCTCTGCAGCACGTATTTAGGCCGCCGCCGCTGAGCAGAGGGTCTCACTCACTCAGTCATCCAGACACTCGCACATGTACCACGAGGACAGACAGCATAAGCACATGTACCGTACATATACTCCTCACTGCACTAAATATTTCCCGCAAGGTCGGGAGATATTTTGTGCAGTTGGACGGGCGAGCACTCGGCAAGCTCCATTCATTCACAAGACGTGGAATGTAGCTGTCTACTTCTGGTCAGCTGCAGATTAAATCGGTAATGATGCTGTAGGGTGGGCTGGTCAAAGACAGTGCGAGGGGATCTTTCAGTCTTTTATTTTATCCTAAAACTGCGAGAATGCTCTGTGACTCCCATCTGCATGGAGAAAGTTCGTAAATTAAGCACTATGCTCGAGGTGTTAGAAATATGTAGAGCTCTGTCCTGTATACTTTGATGTGTTCAACAATTAACAATGAATGGACGTACTGCACAGTCATCTGTCTACATTCGCAATGATACTCGCAGAGTAGAGAGGGGGGCAGTTTAGCTAAGATACTGAAATTGGGAAACATGCTGCCGCAGCATAGCTCAGTGTTGAAATTACTATAAAATTGCTAAAATCGTTCAAACTATCAACTGTGATGCTTATTATTAGACTACACTGATGGTATATTTTCCACCCCTTCCATCCACTGGTACGCTGTTGGTTACCACATGATTGACTGACATCGCTTGTTTGAGTTGGAGAAAGAGTTTTGGTGGAGGGGCAACACCTTCTGGGGATGGATAGCACCGTAACAGCGATAGTGCAAATGATTGCAATGTGAGGAATCAGTCGAAATACAATGCAGAGCCATCAGCTATTCCATAACTGTGATGGATGAGTTTAAATGTAGAGGTCGTCAAGCACTTTCAGACAGCAGTTTGGAAACTCTCCATAACGCCGCCAAACTCTTCCAGTGTCTTTTATTTAAAATCACCCAGTGTGCGTGACGTGCTGTCGTAGCTGCAGTAACAACATGATTTACAGTGTGCGACGTGTAGTTTCCTGCGAGAGGCGATGGATCAGAACATGTTAATGTCAGTTTAGAACCTGACACGGACCTCGAAGTCGTGGCGGAGAAACAAAATGTATGGCAGTGTACGAAGAGTGTTATAACAGAAAAAAAGCAATAGTTCAAACAATGACACAGGGTCACAGGGAGCGTTTCTTGTGACTTACAGTATAGTCTGTGGGATACAGTCATCCTCCTACAGTACAGGTGATGAAACTTTAAACTGGTACGTGCAGTGGATCAATACTTGTATATTTAATACGATCATCACATGTACTCGATACCAGCATACATGCGGTATTTGTTTTCAATATATGGGAGGTGGGAGATGCGGTAAATATCTTATCGAGTTCTGTATCGGTTGAAGCTAGTGGAGGTTTTATAGTTTGCAATTTTTCTCTAGTGGATGGTACAGATTAACGAAGATAGAATGTTGGGGTGATAGACGTGAATGGGCCCTGAGGGACGCGGAACTATAGTACTTGTATGTAGTTTGGGGACACAGCACACTGCACTAGCAAAATCCTCGTCCTCGTCCTTGTCCCAGTTCCCGTGTCCATAGAATGGTCAAAACACTGTCCCGTCCCAGTACCTCAGCTTAGCCTGTTTCTACATGGGTTGCAGAAGCTTTCTCCGACTTCTACTCAGTTAAGTCTTAAATTGGAATGATCACATGCGTAAAGCTGCAGAAATGGCAGCAGTTGAAAGATGCATAGGGACTACCTAAAACGACGTTGGAATTTTGCTGTAGCAGATAGGGTCGAGAAAATTGACTCGTTTCGAGATATCATTTTGCCAGAAACATGATTCACTAGTGGCTGTAATGATTAAAGGACTTCTCCATAGGATCCGACACATGTATGTGCTTGAATGGGGAGATTTGATTCCAAAGTCCAGACAGCATTTCCAGCGTACAGCATAGCACTAGAGACCTGAAAAGCTAGTGTACATTTCTTATGACCTCAATCAGAACATCATCTACTGTTTGTGACCCTTCTCGATCAACCATCGCCTATAACCCAATCGATATATCACCAAACGTCTGACACGGCATCAAGACACAATGTGTTACAAGTACTGGAGAAATATCTAGCGCCGGCGGCGTGAGGGAGTTGCAAATACCGGTTTCATTCCACGTTCCTTAGCTGAATCACTTTCTATATTCAGTAATTTTATTACGTGGTTGCACCATTGGCAAAGTGTAACCGCATCGTCTATATTCAGTGTCACGGTATTTGTTACGTAAAAAATCTGTTCATTCAGAGGTAATGCCATACCTCGATTTATAAAGCCAGTATAGCTTGTAACATGGGTACTTGTATACACCTGTAAAACCAAGGCCGCTTGAAATGGGAATATGGTTGTGTTTTTTAACATCTGGCGGTTTGTAAGACGATTACACCTCTCTTTTTAATACACAGTGGTACCACTTATAAGACATGTACACCCATCATTCATTTTCGGTCAGTATTATTTCGTATCACGAGCAATCAGTTATTGACGAAGCATTAAACTTAGTAGTAGGGGATGTGTGATAGGTTCGCCATGAGCATCAGGCTTATGAAGTATGTGTTTGTGTTCCGACATGTGCAAAGGAAACGACTATGTCCAGTCGTAAGGAAGGTATGGATTAGATGTAGAATACTGTGATAGCAAAGGGAAGAGTATGTCAAGTCATAAGAATGGTACAGATACTTCTATTTGCAGAGCCACTGCCATCACTAGAGTGTATTTCTGATACTTCGCTCATTGCCGAATGTCGTTCAACTGAGACCGCGATCTTAACATTTAACTGTAAGTATAGCGATCAAATATTATGTGACCGATTTCCTAGGATGATGATTCTGACTAGGAGTGCGTGGCGTGGCGTGCAGTGCCGGTGGCTTGTGGCGGGAATGATTTACGTTTCCCGTTAACAGCAGGAGCCGTCCAAACGGAAAGGCCTGCTGGGATGTAGGAATTTAGCTGACTTAACCGTGTCGTCCTCTAGACGGCCGAATAGCGAACTAATACGTAGTATGTGTTGGACGATTTTCGTGATCGCATGGAAATTAGAGAAGATTCAATATGGACATGTGTTTGCGCATGATCATTATTCCCTCCCATGTAAATTGTCCAGTTGACTGTTTCTTCACATTTCAAAATCAAAAATGGCTCTGAGCACTATGGGACTTAACTTCTGTGGTCATCAGTCCCCTAGAACTTAGAACTACTTAAACCTAACTAACCTAAGGACATCACACACATCCATGCCCGAGGCAGGATTCGAACCTGCGACCGTAACGGTCACGCGGTTCCAGACTGAAGCGCCTTTAACCGCACGGCCACACCGGCCGGCCTTCACATTTCCCGTCTTCATTTGGTTGAAAGAACATCAATTGTGGTGTGCACATCTAGCACAAGGAAGATGCGTGGAGGATATGTTTGCTGGTTCTTTAGACATGAGAAACACCTTAGTTGACTTTGTAAATTATAGGGCTAATTTGGAATCTGTTACATCACCGACATCAGTATTCGTGAGTGTAAAGATAAGTTTCCTCTATTTTTTTCGACTTTTCACGTAAAGATCTTTGCAGACGGGATAAGTTTCTAGTTACTCAATGGTATACAGCACACACCAACTCACAACAGTTTCGGGTTTGTAGAGAAATAATTTCCAGTCTATATCTTCAGAATTATGTTGCGTGAGTGATACTGCTATGCAAGCGATGTTGCTAAGTGCTTGATATCGAGAAGTGTCGCGAAAATGGTATGACATTCTGACAAACCATGCGAAATTACATGTTCTTGTAAATTTGGAGTCTGGAGATGGGTGTAGAACATGAAGCAAGCAAGCAGGTCGGGGCGGGGCTGTAAGCAGTAATGCTTTTGTGCTGAGGGGAATCGACCCAGCCTTAATACAACAGTTGTGAGAGTGACTTCGGTTCGCTGAGGGCGCTCTGGTCACCCGTCAGGAGTTGATGACTGCCCAACCTTGTGGGAAATATCTAGTGCAGTGAGGAGTATATGTACGGTACATGTGCTTGTGCTGTCTGTCTTCGTGGTATATGTGCGAGTGTCTGGCGGCCAATAGTTATACGAATGATGTAACTGGGGCGATTGTGTATCGCACAGGATGCATCGACACGGTGTGCGGTGATATATTGCTGGGTTGTAGATCGGTTTCACGACTAATATTCAAACTCCTGTCCTCAGTGGCAGAATAGTGTAATTCAGTAAGAGTCTGTCTGTATTTGACGATCTGTAGGCAACTTTGCAGGGTTCAATTTTCAATATGGTGATCCATGCAAAATAGTCTTTTTCCACTGAAAGTTTAGTCTGCAGAAAAAAAAAGATGGACGGTGCTTCCACACCAGCAGCATCAGTAATTCGGCGGGAAAATTCACTAAGAGTCAATCATAATTCATTCACAAGACATCCTTTGAGTCGGGACACAGGAGCATCTACAAACTGATTCAAACAAGATGGCGACAGGGTATCCACGGAAAGCTCTGAGAAGGCAAGTGTTCGAGAACAAGCTGAAGCAGACCGTTCATCTCTGGCAGGGATGCCTTCACTCATCCACCACAATGGCATTAGTACATCTCCAGACTAGTAGCTATTTTCCTCTTCTGTAGGACAGTGCATCGAATTTTGTTTTCGTAATTGTTCAGGTTTCACTCCCGCCTGTGCTTAGGTAGTGCTCTCTTTCCAAACAACAAGAATGCTTTTATGATGCTTTATGTTTCCACGAGCAATGGTGCCTAGGTGAACACGTATTTCGACAGAAATGCCTCAGGTGTCAAGTATGAAAGGGATGCCGCCACCTCATGCTTGTGGGACACTAAGGGACATCTGTGCACGGTTCAGCAGCTGACGGCTGCGACGTCACTTTGCGGGGGCTGCCGATGCACCCCGACTCCTGGGAGACGTGTGCGGAGTCAGTGGTGTTGGCGAGTATGCCTGTTGGAACAGTTCCCTGATTGTGTTTTCTACGTGCACTGAGTGTTTGTGCACTACATTATTTCCAGCTGGGCAATGCGTTATTTCGACAGTTTACGAATAGTTTGGAGGTCTGTAAGCTGTGCGACGCATTTTTTTGACAGTTTACGAGTTGTTTGCATGTCTGTTCATCAGTATACTGCGTTATTTCGGTGATTTACGAGTAGTTTGCATGTCTATGGACTATTTACTCAGACCCCAAGCACGCTAGGGTGAGTATCAGTGTAATAAATACACTACTTGAAACACGTCCGTAAATAAATTGTATGCATTATTCCGACAGTTTTGGAGTTGTTTTCGTGTCTGTACATCAGTGTACGGCATCATGTCGGTGATTCATAAGTACTTTAAGTGCAATGCATTATTTCGACATTTTGCAATTAGCAAGCATGTTTGCAGAGCATTATACATGCATTATTTTGACAATTTATGAGGCGCTTACGTGTCTGTATGCTGTGTACTGCATAATTTCGGAAATTTACGAGTTTTTTTCGTGTCTGCACATCAGTGTATTGCATTAATTACTGTGTATTGTGACCCCCAAGCACATCAGAGCAAGTGTTTTGTATCAGTGTAATAAATATATCAAGTCAAATCCTTCCCTAAATAAATTGTTTCAAAAATAAATAAAGTACACTCCTTCCACTCTCCAGCAGGCCCGCCATTTTCCCCCTCCAGACGGCCATCTTGGATTATGTCACAGGAGGGACGACAGCATCCTCTGGTTGTGTACTAGGTCAGTTGGGCTAGAGATCTCGTGGTGTGCACACTGGATGGAGGTACTAACTCTAATTGTTTAAATAAAGACTGCATGCAAAATAAAGAATTATGCCCATCCTATCCAACACAGGCTGAGTCCTTTTACCGCCCTTCCTAGGTAGAGGTGCCGGTCAGATGACTTAGGTTAGTGAAGGTAGCCAAAGTGCCCTATTTTCCAGCCATTTTCTTAGGTTAGTTGAGATAGCGATGATGTGTTGCATTGCACTGCAGCACCAGCGATTTTCTGGGGAATGGAGGGGAGGGGGACTGGGATTAGGTTAGTGGAGGTAGCCCAATTGAACTATCTTCCCGCCAAAATTTGAACATCCTGCCATGAGGCCATATCTATCGCCGCCATCTTGGATCTGCCATCTTAAATAAATTTGGCAACAACAGAGTGTGCGGCTGTACATACTTTGCCCTACTACTACTTTGCAGCCACCCACGGGTGCCACCAGGACACCCCAAAGACGATCGGATGATGACAGACGTGCCCTCGCCTCCACTGTCCCCGCTCGCCGACACGATGGACCTGGACCTGTCGTCTCCATCGCCGTCATCAGTCTAGGACACGACCTCTGGCCTGAATGTGTGCCCCAGTAGCTGTTTTCTTGAGGATGTTCCTTTTGCCTTGCAAGCCAGATGGCAGGGTGCAGTCCAGAGTATGCAGACCTCCACAGTCATGGCTCCCAGCTCATCTGCATGTCCAGTGTCCTGTGCCCCTCCCCTCATTGTCATTCACATTCTCCATATATGGCAATGGTGCAGCATTTTGGGGGGAAGGAATTTTCTGGCGTAATCTGTCGCCAGCACACCAGTCAGCAAAGATGAAATGCGGAGATTGATTATCGTGAGGGAGGCCAGACACACATCCACAAGCAACACGCCACCAACGTCCTCTGCACACCCTCGGCAGCATGTATTTAGGCCGCCGCCGCTGACCGGAGGATCTCACTCACTCAATCATCTGGTTTGGCGTCTGTCAGTGTACTCGCAGAGCGGATTTAGTTCGTCACAGTAACATAGCGAGCAGATTAGTGACTATAGTGGGACTAGTTTACCTCAACCAGAATTGCACGTTACATCAGTCTGCAAGAGGACTATTACTGATGAACTTGTACCACAACACGTAGACTCTACTTAAGCTAAGTAAAGTTATACAATGAAGGCTTTCACGACCGGATGGTACTGTTGTTGATAATTCTTCCGGGTTATATGGCCGTGGTCCATGGAATACTTCTATTCCTAACGTTTCGTCCAATACTACGTTGGACATCCTCAGAGGTATGGCTGGTCCCCGGAAGAACTAAGTAAAGTTCCCAGTTCATGTGAATAAAGAACCATGTTCATTTGTGTTGTAGAAAGAGAAAACTGGTCACCCATAACATCCTCTCACTTGCTTCCTTGAGGTACAAGACTCTACATATTATATACGCTTGGATAGTTAAATTGACACGATTACTCGTTCTCCTAAATAAAAGTAGCTGTAGCGATTCCCTACACAGATTCACTGATTACCCGAGAACGCCCGCTCCGCGCGCGGGCGGGCGTTTGTGTGTGTGTGTGTGTGTATGTGTGTCTACATTTACGTTAAGTGCCAACAAATTTCGTGTGCATGAATACTATGATATTTTACGAGATTTAGTAACTACTTCCCCCTTTCCTTGGAGAATGTTAAAGTGTTGGCGGCGTTCCCAACCTTTTACCCCACTAGATGTTACGGAATAACACACGTATTCCAATCACATTTTCATTTACTTCATAGAGTGCTGCTATAAGCGATCGAGGGACGTGTCTTAAGCCTTCAGAAAGGCCGTATTTTCCCCATGTATTGAAATTTGCACTGAATACCAATGAATATTTCAGAGCACTTGGAAAATGTAATAATTTAGGAGGGGTGTTTCATGACAGTTTGTTGCTAAAAGCTTGACGCCATGTACACGTGGTTGTGATCTCTGTGCATGCTCCTCATGTGACACATGTGCTGATCACAGCAGCCTGGCGTTCGCTGCATGCCTCGATGTCCCCCCAAGCGCAGATGTCCGATGTCCGTGTGGGAGGGCCAAGTCGGACAACGCCAGAGAGGCACCACGCACCCAGCCAGAGCAGCTGCGTCTCCTCATCTTTCTATGCAATACCTATTAATTAAATATGAGGAGAGGGGAATATTTCGAGTCAGTATGGAAGGTTCAATGTGTTGTAGCTTCGCGAAATGACAGTGTGTTACATCAGAGGAATTATGCAGTAGGTGTTCGATCTTCCACGGACGTACTTGATTGAGTTCCACAAACCAGATGAACTACAACAAAGCTGTTGTGACCCGCTCTAAGAAAATCTTGTTCTGAAGGGTCTACATGCGCAGAGTTCTCCTGTTCCATCCCTGAGCGTTTTATGTGGACGGGAAATGCTGTATCACTGTCAAACCATCCTCCACAGCAGAGAAAAATCTACACTTCCTTGTTGCCACCAGCAACGAGTTGCAGCAGGCAAGCAGACCGCAGAAACCAGTGCAAGGGCTGGAGAAGGGAGGGGGGGGGGGGAAGGAGGAAGATTCATCTGAGACCTAGTTGAACACTTGCAGGTGCCTCCACTGTTCTGGCTGAAGGTTTTTATTACAGTGTTTTTTCGTGAATTTTTTTGATGTTTTGCTCAATTTCAGGTATTATCACTGAGTACAACGATCTGGGGCCCAGGAAATGACCTGGGGGGGTCTCTGCAGACATCATGAGACTCTGGCATAAAATGGGGGTGATACGCGATTACAAGAACTCAGCAAGAGAGTTCTCACAGCCTCTGTCACCTCAATTCTCCAACTTCCTACCTACACGTGGTGCCCCTGCTAAGCCGAGCAACTCAACGGAAGGTTGGGTAACCAACCCCAGCGGGAAACTGAGTCGGTGAGCAAATAGGAGTTGGAGGACAGTGGAAGGCAACGGGAAACCACCACTGAACTATCCCAAGAAAACCCCATGGCTTCGCTCAGCTCAAAATGTTCCGGAGTTTCAAGTTCCCCGATCGGATCTCCGGGGGGAACCAGGTTGAGAGGAGCTTCACGAAGAGTAAGATGGCGCAAAGAGAGGCACTGCATAGGAACATGGAATGTAATATCCATGTATCAAGGAAAACTAGACATAGTGAAAAGAGAGATGGAGAAAATTAACATCGACATATTGGGAATAAGTGAAATGAGGTGGACTGGCATGGGAGAATTTGCTTCGAATGGCCATATGGTGTATTATTCTGGGCACGATAACAACAGAAGTAATGGAGTAGCGTTCATAGTTAGTGATATAGTGAGAAAAGCTGTGATGGGATGCAAATATAAAAATGATAGAATGATGTCCATCAGACTTCAAGGTCAGCCCCTCAACATCACAGTAATTCAAGTTTATGCACCAACAACCGATGCTGAAAGGGAAATTATTGACCAGTTCTATGGAGATTTACAAGAATTACTACTGTCAACACCAAAAAAGGATATCGTCTTCATAGTTGGAGATTGGAATGCAAAAGTGGGAAATGAAGCTGTAGAAGGTATAACAGGGAAATATGGTCTTGGTGCAACAAATGAAGCTGGACAGAGACTCCTAGAATTCTGCCAAGAAAATTCATTGATAATTACTAATACACTGTTTCAACTACCAAAAGGACGCCTATATACCTGGACTTCGCCAGATGGCCAACACCGGAACCAAATTGATTACATACTTTGTAATCAGAGGTGGAAGAGCGCGGTTCAGTCAGCTTCAACAAGACCTGGGGCTGACTGCGGATCAGATCATGAGCTCCTGATTGCAAAATTTCGGCTGAAACTTCAGAATGTAGCAAAAAGTATCCCAACTTGCAGATACGACCTTAACTCTATACCCTCCAACTATGCTGCAGAGGTACAAAACAGATTTAATGTATTACAGCTGGAGGACAAAAGCTCGCAAGAGATGTGGACAGAAGTAGCTAATACTGTCAAGGAGGCCGCAGAAAAACACATTCCCAAGAAAAGGAACAGTAAGAAGGCTAGATGGCTATCAGTTGAGGCACTGCAAGTTGCAGAAGAACGAAGGAAAGCAAAAATCAAGGGAGATAGATCAGCTATGTTTGAATTAAATAAAGATTTTCAGAAATTAGCTAGAAGAGATAAAAATATATTCTTTAATGAACAGTGCAAGGAAGTTGAAGATAGTAACGTGATGGGGAAGACAAGAGACCTTTATAAGAAAATTAGAGAAATTAAAGGAAAATTCCAGGCAAAAATTGGAATGATAAAAGATAGAAACGGGAAAGATCTGAGTGAAGCAGAGGATGTTAAGGAAAGATGGGCAGAATATGTAGAAGACCTATACAAGAAAGAACTGCATCATGACAGGGCTCCTACTGCTGATGTTAATGTTAATTTAGAACTAGAGCCAGATATTTTGGAGAGCGAAATCCAGTGGGCCCTTGAAAATATGGCTGATAACAAAACTAGTGGACATGATGAAATACCAGCAGAATTATTTAAAGTCACTGGAAAGGATGCAGTGAAAGTGCTGCACTCAATATGTCAAAAAATATGAATCACGCAGCAGTGGCCAGAAGACTGGAAAAGATCAGTATTCATCCCCATTCCAAAGAAGAAAAGTTCTAAAGAATGCTCAGATTACCGAACAATCGCACTTATTTCACATGCTAGCAAAGTTATGTTGAAAATCTTACAAAATAGACTTCGCCAACATCTAGATCGAGAGCTGCCAGAAGAACAAGCTGGATTTAGGAAAGGAAGAGGAACTAGAGATCAAATTGCTAACATTCGGTGGATTATGGAAAAAGCGAGAGAATTCCAGAAAGATGTGTACCTCTGCTTTATTGACTACGCCAAAGTCTTTGACTGCGTCGATCACAACAAATTATGGATCGTACTGAAAAACATGGGTGTACCAGATCACCTCATTCATCTGATGTTGTTGTTGTTGTGGTCTTCAGTCCTGAGACTGGTTTGATGCAGCTCTCCATGTTACTCTATCCTGTGCAAGCTTCTTCATCTCCCAGTACCTACTGCAACCTACATCCTTCTGAATCTGCTTAGTGTATTGATCTCTTGGTCTCCCTCTACGATTTTTACCCTCCACGCTGCCCTCCAATGCTAAATTTGTGATCCCTTGATGCCTTAAAACATGTCCTACCAACCGATCCCTTCTTCTAGTCAAGTTGTGCCACAAACTTCTCTTCTCCCCAATCCTATTCAATACCTCCTCATTAGTTACGTGATCTACCCACCTTATCTTCAGCATTCTTCTGTAGCACCACATTTCGAAAGCTTCTATTCTCTCCTTGTCCAAACTGGTTATCGTCCATGTTTCACTTCCATACATGGCTACACTCCATACAAATATTTTTAGAAACGACTTCCTGACAATTAAATCAATACTCGATGTTAACAAATTTCTCTTCTTCAGAAACGATTTCCTTGCCATTGCCAGTCTACATTTTATATCCTCTCTACTTCGACCATCATCAGTTATTTTACTCCCTAAATAGCAAAACTCCTTTACTACTTTACGTGTCTCATTTCCTAATCTAATCCCCTCAGCATCACCCGATTTAATTTGACTACATTCCATTATCCTCGTTTTGCTTTTGTTGATATTCATCTTATATCCTCCTTTCAAGACACTGTCCATTCCGTTCAACTGCTCTTCCAAGTCCTTTGCTGTCCCTGACAGAATTACAATGTCATCGGCGAACCTCAAAGTTTTTACTTCTTCTCCATGAATTTTAATACCTACTCCGAATTTTTCTTTTGTTTCCTTTACTGCTTGCTCAATATACAGATTGAATAACATCGGGGAGAGGCTACAACCCTGTCTCACTCCTTTCCCAACCACTGCTTCCCTTTCATGCCCCTCGACTCTTATAACTGCCATCTGGTTTCTGTACAAATTGTAAATAGCCTTTCGCTCCCTGTATTTTACCCCTGCCACCTTCAGAATTTGAAAGAGAGTATTCCAGTTAACGTTGTCAAAAGCTTTCTCTAAGTCTACAAATGCTAGAAATGTAGGTTTGCCTTTTCTTAATCTTTCTTCTAAGTCGTAAGGTTAGTATTGCCTCTCGTGTTCCAACATTTCTACGGAATCCAAACTGATCTTCCCCGAGGTCCGCTTCTACCAGTTTTTCCATTCGTCTGTAAAGAATTCGCGTTAGTATTTTGCAGCTGTGACTTATTAAACTGATAGTTCGGTAATTTTCACATCTGTCAACACCTGCCTTCTTTGGGATTGGAATTATTATATTCTTCTTGAAGTCTGAGGGTATTTCGCCTGTCTCATACATCTTGCTCACCAGATGGTAGAGTTTTGTCATGACTGGCTCTCCCAAGGCCATCAGTAGTTCTAATGGAATGTTGTCTACTCCCGGGGCATTGTTTCGACTCAGGTCTTTCAGTGCTCTGTCAAACTCTTCACGCAGTATCTTATCTCCCATTTCATCTTCATCTACATCCTCTTCCATTTCCATAATATTGTCCTCAAGTACATCACCCTTGTATAAACCCTCTATATACTCCTTCCACCTTTCTGCCTTCCCTTCTTTGCTTAGAACTGGGTTGCCATCTGTGCTCTTGATATTCATACAAGTGGTTCTCTTCTCTCCAAAGGTCTCTTTAATTTTCCTGTAGGCAGTATCTATCTTACCCCTAGTGAGACAAGCCTCTACATCCTGACATTTGTCCTCTAGCCATCCCTGCTTAGCCATTTTGCACTTTCTGTCGATCTCATTTTTGAGACGTTTGTATTCCCTTTTGCCTGCTTCATTTACTGCATTTTTGTATTTTCTCCTTTCATCAATTAAATTCAATATTTCTACTGTTACCCAAGGATTTCTATTAGCCCTCGTCTTTTTACCTACTTGATCCTCTGCTGCCTTCACTACTTCATCCCTCAGAGCTACCCATTCTTCTTCTACTGTATTTCTTTCCCCCATTCCTGTCAATTGTTCCCTTATGCTCTCCCTGAAACTCTCTACAACCTCTGGTTCTTTCAGTTTATCCAGGTCCCATCTCCTTAAATTCCCACCTTTTTGCAGTTTCTTCAGTTTCAATCTGCAGTTCATAACCAATAGATTGTGGTCAGAATCCACATCTGCCCCTGGAAATGTCTTACAATTTAAAACCTGGTTCCTAAATCTCTGTCTTACCATTATATAATCTATCTGATACCTATTAGTATCTCCAGGATTCTTCCAGGTATACAACCTTCTTTTATGATTCTTGAACCAAGTGTTAGCTATGATTAAGTTATGCTCTGTGCAAAATTCTACAAGGCGGCTTCCTCTTTCATTTCTTCCCCCCAATCCATATTCACCTACTACGTTTCCTTCTCTCCCTTTTCCTACTGACGAATTCCAGTCACCCATGACTATTAAATTTTCGTCTCCCTTCACTACCTGAATAATTTCTTTTATCTCGTCATACATTTCATCAATTTCTTCATCATCTGCAGAGCTAGTTGGCATATAAACTTGTACTACTGTAGTAGGCATGGGCTTTGTGTCTATCTTGGCCACAATAATGCGTTCACTATGCTGTTTGTAGTAGCTAACCCGCACTCCTATTTTTTTATTCATTATTAAACCTACTCCTGCATTACCTCTATTTGATTTTGTATTTATAACCCTGTAATCACCTGACCAAAAGTCTTGTTCCTCCTGCCACCGAACTTCACTAATTCCCACTATATCTAACTTTAACCTATCCATTTCCCTTTTTAAATTTTCTAACCTACCTGCCCGATTAAGGGATCTGACATTCCACGCTCCGATCCGTAGATTGCCAGGTTTCTTTCTCCTGATAACGACGTCCTCTTGTTAGTCCCCGCCCGGAGATCCGAATGGGGGACTATTTTACCTCCGGAATATTTTACCCAAGAGGACGCCATCATCATTTAATCATACAGTAAAGCTGCATGTAAAGCTGCATGTCCTCGGGAAAAATTACGGCTGTAGTTTCCCCTTGCTTTCAGCCGTTCGCAGTACCAGCACAGCAAGGCCGTTTTGGTTAATGTTACAAGGCCAGATCAGTCAATCATCCAGACTGTTGCCCCTGCAACTACTGAAAAGGCTGCTGCCCCTCTTCAGGAACCACATGTTTGTCTGGCCTCTCAACAGATACCCCTCCGTTGTGGTTGCACCTACGGTACGGCCATCTGTATCGCTGAGGCACGCAAGCCTCCCCACCAACGGCAAGGTCCATGGTTCATGGGGGAAGATTCATCTGATACGGAGTTTATACCTTGACCAAGAAGCCACGGTGAGAACTACGTATGGAACAGCGAAATGGATAAAGATTCAGAAAGGGGTCCGGCAAGGCTGCATACTGTCACCGTACTTATTCAATCTGTATGCAGAACATGTCATGAGGAATGCGAGGCTAGATGAAGGAGAAACAGGAATTAAAATAGCTGGAATAGATGTAAACAACCTCAGGTACGCGGATGATACGATCCTGTTGGCAGAAAGTGAAGAAGAATTGAGAACACTCTTACTGATGGTGAAAGACGAAAGTGAAAAGGCTGGTCTTATGCTGAATGTGAAGAAAACGAAAATTATGGCAACTACACCTACCAATTCGTGGGATATAGCAGGAGAAACCATGGAGGTAGTGACCACATTCAGTTATCTCGGTTCCCAGGTCTCTGCTGACGGTGACTGCAGCCATGAAATCCGGAGACGCCTGTTGCTCGGTAGACAGGCGATGTCAAACCTTGACAAGGTTATAAGGTCCAGAGATATAACACTAGCAACAAAGATACGTATTGTGAGGGCTATGGTCTTTCCATTTGTGATGTATGGATGTGAGACCTGGACCATTAGAAAGGCTGAACGGCGAAGAATTGACTCCTTCGAATTGTGGTGTTGGAGGAAACTTCTTAGAGTTCCATGGACTGCAAAGAGAACCAACAGATCAATACTGGAGAAAATTAAACCAGATTTCTCCCTGGAAGGTCTAATCTTAAAACAAAAGCTGACCTACTTTGGACACACAATGCGAAGGCATGCCTCGCTGGAAAAAACATTAATGCTGGGGAAGATTGAAGGAACTAGAAGAAGAGGACGTCAGAGGATGAGATGGATCGATGGCATCACAGAAGCAATGCGTTCCAACCTGGAAGGTCCACGGGAGAAAATGCAAGACAGGAAAAGGTGGCGTGATTTGGTTCATGGGGTCACGAAGAGTCGGAACCGACTAAACGAATAGAGAGAGAGAGAGAGACAACGATCTGAAAGTAAGGGGGAGGGGTGGTGTTTCATGATAATTTGGAAGGTGAGTGATGGTTTCTCACGACAATTTAGAGTGGTGGTTGTCTTAGAAGATCTTCCAGATGCATTTTCTGTCAGTTGTGGCTCTGTGATCTGTGTGTTTCAATCACCAAGGATGTTTGCCAGTCCAGCTATAAGATCCGTAATTTAAGAGCTTTTCATAGTGGGTGGTGTTATATCCACAGATTACCACCCACGTGCAAACAAAATTTTTATTCGGTGGAGCAAGGCCACCACTTAATTTTACAGAAAGATGAACTTTCTTCGAAAACAACAGGCTGTTTCTCCTACCTCCAAGCCATAGAATGTGCCACCTTATTGAACTGGAATATTAGTAACTGAACTGAATTTACGTTCCTTTGTCGTGTTTTCTCTCGACGCTTTCCGGTGGATGCCGAGGAAGTAGACGGGCGCAGAGTCCAGGGTCGATGGCCGGCGTAGCAAAGACGTGGCACCTGGACGTTCCGGCTGAGTTGAAGTATCTTCTGAGCGATAGTCCGCGGCGGGTCGAAAGACGCCTGTTTCCCTTCTTCCGACTATTGAACACGGCGGCTCCAGTCTTCCTCCGCTGGTTCCAGAGTGATGATTGGCGGCCGTTGGCGATCCCTGACTGGTGGATGGTGATACCATAGTGTGACATCCGCGCCGGAAAAAGGCTCGTGGCCGTGCATAGTTCGCGGCTGATTGAAGGAACGCCTCTAGCGCCGGCTGGTGGAACGCGCCGGCACTAAGTTGCAGGCGGCGCTTAACTAAAAAATGGTTCAAATGGCTCTGAGCACTATGGGACTTAACATCTATGGTCATCAGTCCCCTAGAACTCAGAACTACTTAAACCTAACTAACCTAAGAACATCACACAACACCCAGCCATCACGAGGCAGAGAAAATCTCTGACCCCGCCGGGAATCGAACCCGGGAACCCGGGCGTGGGAAACGAGAACGCTACCGCACGACCACGAGATGACGCTTAGCTCTGCCGCGGTAGCCGACCGTTGCATTTGTGTGGCTTAGAGGTGGGCCAAACGGTTATTCTGGAGTAACCGTTACCACGGCACCAGTTATTCTTTGATAACCGGTATTTTTGACGGTTATCAATAACTGTCAAGTTATTTTTCACTACCGAATACCGAATACTCCGACGGGGCTACAGTTAAATAACGACATACTGTAGTTAGAATCCATCAGTTTAGTTATCAGTATAACTGCGAGTAGTGCGAAATGGCAGGAATGTATGAATCGCGTCATAACCTTAGCTAATTAACTCCGGGTACATTTCAGCTGATGTTAGAACGATTATTAGTGTTTCATATTATATGAATGTAGGCCTAGGTTATCGGTCGCTATTACAAATATTATCCTCGTAGCTGCAAGAGAAAGTAAGCGGAACTTCGCCATAGCTCTGTTTAAGTAAAATGTTAACATCATGCGTTTTTTAAGTATCAAGTAATACGTAAACCGAATACTGTAGGTTAAATTCGAAGCTTAATTTCCTGTGCTGCTCACTTAATTGAATAAGTGTACAGCCTTGCAAAACAGCAACAAAAATATAAGTAATGTAACAAACTCGTTTATGTCTGTCCTGT
The DNA here is from genome assembly GCF_023898315.1 of Schistocerca nitens. Classification (NCBI taxonomy): domain Eukaryota; kingdom Metazoa; phylum Arthropoda; class Insecta; order Orthoptera; family Acrididae; genus Schistocerca; species Schistocerca nitens. Next base: position 17,418,223 of record NC_064618.1, on the reverse strand, counting down.
ACAAGATAATCCTATTGGGGAAAGTGTGAGTACGCTAATCCAAGTTTTATGTGAGATTTGGAAAACTGCTCGATTTCTCCAGCTACAACATATGTATAACATATGAAGACATGCAGATCGAAAAGGTTGACAGTGTTACATTTCTGGGACTACAACTCGATAGTAAATTCAGTTGGGAAGGGCATACCACAAACGGAGCAAAAGATTTTAGCATGTAAAAGTGTGTAGGAACCTGTTCGACGAACTTTGTATTCTAATCACTGCTTCCTAGTATATTTATTCCTAGTATATTTATTCCGGAGGTAAAATAGTCCCCCATTCGGATCTCCGGGCGGAGACTACTCAAGAGGACGTCGTTATCAGGAGAAAGAAAACTGGCGTTCTACGGATCGGAACGTGGAATGTCAGATCCCTTAATCGGGCAGGTAGGTTATTAAATTTAAAAAGGGTAATGGATAGGTTAAAGATAGATCTACTGGGAATTAGCGAAGTTCGGTGGCAGGAGGAACAAAATCTTTGGTCAGGTGAATACTGGGTATGCCGGAGTAGGTTTAATAATGAATAAAAAATAGGAGTGCGGGTAAACTACTACAAACAGCATAGTGAATGCATTATTGTGGCCAAGATAGACACGAAGCCCAAGCCTACTACAGTAGTACAAGTTTATAAGCCATCTAGCTCTGCAGATTATGATGAAATGTATGATGAAATAAAAGAAATTATTCAGGTAGTGAAGGGAGACGAAAATTTAATAGTCATGGGTGACTGGAATTCGAGAGTAGGAAAAGAAAGAAAAGGAAACGTAGTCGGTGTATATGGAATGGGGCTACAAATGAAAGAGGAAGCTGCCTGGTAGAGTTTTGCACAGAGCATAACTTAATCATAGCTAACACCTGGTTCAAGAATCATAAAAGAAGGTTGTATACATGCAAGAAGCCTGGAGATGCTGACAGGTTTCAGATAGATTATATAATGGTAAGACAGAGATTTAGGAACCGGGTTTTAAATTGTAAGACATTTCCAGGGGCAGATGTGGACTCTGACCACAATCTATTGGTTATGAACTGTAGATTAAAACTAAAGAAACTGCAAAAACGTGGGAAATAAAGGAGATGAGACCTGGATAAACTGACTAAACCAGAGATGGTACAGAGTTTCAGGGAGAGCTTAAGGAACAATTGACAGGAAGGGGGGGAAGAAATACAGTAGAAGAAGAATGGATAGCTTTGACAGATGAAGTAGTGAAGGCAGCAGAGGATCTAGTAGGTAAAAAGACGAGGGCTAGTAGAAATCCTTGGGTAATGGAAGAGATACTGAATTTAATTCATGAAAGGAGAAAATACAAAAATGCAGTAAATGAAGACGGCAAAAAGGAATACAAACGTCTCAAAAATGAGATCGACAGTAAGTGCAAAATGGCTAAGCAGGGATAGCTAGAGGACAAATGTAAGGATGTAGAGACTTATCTCACGAGGAGTAAGATAGATACTGCCTACAGGAAAATTAGAGAGACCTTTGGAGAAAAGAGAGCCACTTGTATGAATATCGACAGCTCAGATGGAAACCCAGTTCTAAGCAAAGAAGGGAAAGCAGAAAGGAGGAAGGAGTATATAGAGGGTCTATACAAGTGAGATGTACTTGAGGACAACATAATGGAACTAGAAGAGGATGTAGATGAAGATGAAATGGAAGATACGATACTGTGTGAAGACTTTGACAGAGCACTGAAAGACCTGAGTCGAAACAAGGCCCCGGAAGTAGACAACATTCCATTAGAACTACTGATGGCCGCGGGAGAGCCAGTCCTGACAAAACTCTACCATCTGGTGAGCAAGATGTATGAGACAGACGAAATACACTCAGATTTCAAAAAGAATATAATAATTCCAATCCCAAAGAAAGCAGGCGTTGACAAATGTGAAAATTACCGAACTATAAGTTTAATAAGTCACAGCTGCAAAATACTAACGCGAATTCTCTATAGACAAATGGAAAAACTGGTAGAAGCCGACTTTGGGGAAGATCAGTTTGGATTCCGTAGAAGTGTTGGAACACGTGAGGCAATACTGTCCCTACGAATTATCTTAGAAGAAAGATTAAGGAAAGGCAAACAGAAACCAGATGGCAGTTATAAGAGTCGAGGGGCACGAAAGGGAAGCAGTGGTTGGGAAGGGAGTGAGACAGGATTGTAGCCTGTCCCCGATGTTAACACTCTGTATATTGAGCAAGCAGTAAAGGAAACAAAAGAAAAATTCGGAGTAGGTATTAAAATCCATGGAGAAGAAATAAAAACTTTGAGATTTGCCGATGACATTGTAATTCTGTCAGAGACAGCAAAGGACTTGGAAGAGCAGTTGAACGGAATGGACAGTGTCTTGAAAGGAGGATATAAAATGAACATCAACAAAAGCAAAACGAGGATAATGGAATGTAGTCGAATTAAGTCGGGTGATGCTGAGGGAATTAGATTAGGAGATGAGACACTTTAAGTAGTAACTGAGTTTTGCTATTTGGGGAGCAAAATAACTGATGATGGTCGAAGTAGAGAGGATATAAAACATAGACTGGCAATGGCAAGGAAAGCGTTTCAGAAGAAGAGAAGTTTGTTAACATCGAGTATAGATTTAAGTGTCAGGAAGTCGTTTCTGAAAGTATTTGTATGGAGTGTAGCCATGTATGGAAGTGACACATGGACGAAAATAGTTTGGACAAGAATAGAAAAGAAGCTTTCGAAATGTGGTGCAACAGAAGAATGCTGAAGATTAGATGGGTAGATCACATAACTAATGAGGAGGTATTGAATAGAATTGGGGAGAAGAGGAGTTTGTGGCACAAGTTGACAAGAAGAAGGGACCGGTTGGTAGGACATGTTCTGAGGCATCAGGGGATCACAAATTTAGCATTGGAGGGCAGCGTGGAAAGTAAAAATCGTAGAGGGAGACCAAGAGATGAATACACTAAGCAGATTCTGAAGGATGTAGGTTGTAGTAAGTACTGGGAGATGAAGAAGCTTGCACAGGATAGAGTAGCATGGAGAGCTGCATCAAACCAGTCTCAGGACTGAAGACCACAACAACAACAACAACAATGGAATTTGTTGCAAGTTCTTCAAACCAATAGCTCAATACATAATATTAGTACTAGAAATAGGAACAGTAATCTACATAAAGACCTAAAATGATTTACCTTGGCCCAAAAAGGGATCCAATATTCAGGAACTTGTGTTTTCAATAAACTGCCAGCAAGTCAGCAACCATTAAAAACTTGGTTTCATATAAAGCACGGTTTACAAAGAGTTTGAAAGACTTTCTGATACAGAAGTGTGCGATTCCACCCGTCTGTTTTGATCCATGACGTCATAAATACGGCGGAAATGGCTATTCTGTCTCCTATGACGTCACTACATACACACGGCAACAAACACGAAGGTACTTATAAATAAGACCATAACATCTCCGCCGGCCTGGGTGGCCGAGCGGTTCTAGGCGCTACAGTCTGGAACCGCGCGACCGCTACGGCCGCAGGTTCGAATCCTGCCTGGGGCATGGATGTGTGTGATGTTCTTAGGTTGGTTAGGTTTAAGTAGTTCTAAGTTCTAGGGAACTGGTGACCTCAGATGTTAAGTCCCATAGTGCTCAGATCCATCTGAACCATTTTTTGAACCATAACATCTCCCTCCAAAAATAGAATGAAACTAACGGGCCAACCGCGGGAAGTCGGGGTTTTAGGGTGAGGACGAGCTAAATACAATAGTAGAAAAAAAAAAAAGAAAACATACCGCGATCCCAAAACACAAAATGTCGAACAAAAAGAAAAAAAATTACAACATTCTTCTACACCAACAAAATCTGCAGCAATCGGAGCTATATAGGTCAACCATAGGCGACGATACCAAAACACCAATACCTACAACTAAAACGACGAAAATTGGAATCGGACAGGACATTTTCCTTGACCTATATAGGTCATGACTACCAAAACACTAACACGTGCAACTACAAAATGGGAATCGGTCATTTCCCGTGACCTATAAAGGTCCACCACAACTACTGATGCCAAAAAACCAACACCTAGAATTGCGAAAAATAAAACCAAAACTACAACATCAAAAATCAACAAATCAAACATCCTTACATAAATTACCACATTCAATACTCCATAAATACACAAAACATCACAACTAGAAAAAAAAGACGGTTGCTTACCACCAGCAAATTCTGGCGCTGCAAACTAGATCAGCCAGCCCAATCCCCCCCTCCCCCACATACACAGTCACATTAAACTTCTTACCACACTACAAACAACAAACCAAATTTATTGAAAAAAATTCAAATACTTACGTTTGGAATTACAAACACTGTCGCCAAAAAGCTCAAATAAACCCAATACAACACACACACACACACACACACACACACATACACACACACACACACGCACACACAAACTCGGACGCTTCCATTGATCCCTCCTCCTACTCTGTAGATGAATACCTTAACAGAGACTGTTAGACCAGCTTAAGTAAAAATTCTGCTATATTTCAGTTTTGACAGCACTTCGTCACAACAGTCAAGATCGGGTATTCTGCGTATGATAGATTTATTAAAAGTGCATAACTATGTTTTATTCTGACAGTGCATCAATTCTATAAATATTAGCAGTTACTGTAATATATTCACATATTTTGACAATCTCCCAGCAAATGATGAGGATAGTAATTATTATATTCAAATGGTTTATGTTATACTTTTTGGCATGTTATTTGTCATTCGCAATGGCCAACTAACTATCGTCTATGGAAGTATCACCGAGTCAGGAACACAGACACACTATTATTCCGTTACCAGCTTCCAGGTTACCTATAGTGGTGGCCCGATAACTGCCAGAGAACGAGAACTGTGAGCCAATACAGATAATTGCCAGAGAAAAGCACCGATCTCTGACACTTATTTCGATAGTCTCTCGGTAGTGACGTCATGCGATACTAGCACATGTAATCTGCATGGAGAGGTGGTGAAGAACACCCACCCTCCCCTTCCCCCAGGGAGAGCCGCCATCTTCAATAAATTTGGCATCAATTCAGAGTGGCATCAAACGAACATAGATAATGCAACAGATCTACTCTCGTGAGACCTGTCTTCCTGTTCGTTATAGTGAATGGAGCTTCATACCTCACTGGTCATCCTGATATCCTAATGTTCAACCTCAGAACACACTATTATTCTCTAGACCTTCAGAGATTCGAAAGTTGCGTCACCAAATGTTCGTCGTAAGTGGAAAGGAAGCGGTCTTTGACTTAAAAAAGTACACGTTTTATTGGAAAATACTACGTATTAAATGATGCATTCTGCGTCTTAAGACAAAGTCGAGCCGTAGCAGTATCAGCCGCAGTGGCTTAACTGCAATATTCTCGTCTTTTGGGCATTCGTCGGTTTTAACAAGAAACGTTTTCATCAGAATATATTTCACTCAAGGATTTAGAAGGTGCTACCGATTCAAAAAATGACGAGTTTAAGTCCCTTTCTTCGGGACATCCTTATCAGAGTCGGACATTTCCATTTCTCTGAACTTCCTGGCAACATAAAATTGGGCAGCACCACTGCGAGGCAGCACCACTGCGAGTGTATTCTAATCACGTACATACACGTTCGACTTCATCATTTCCTTGTTCTCATTGTCATGACAGAACTGAGAGAGGAATTTTGGATGTTTTGTGATCGTCAGTCGAGGTTCAGCTACGCACGCGAGCGCAGGACACATCGTGTACATTTGTGCTTTCCGTAGGAGCATCTGCCAAGAAGGCAATATTAGCTGTGTTTGTACCCGACTGAATAGTGTTACTTACATTTAGAGCTTGGGCGTTTATTCTCTGCATTTGCTTTTGTGTGAAAAAAGTTTCCAATGTTCTAGCACACCACCATAAGGGCTCCTTTCGCCTGGTTCATTTTAGTCTAGACGAGTTATGACCCGATTCTGTCGAGCAACACGTGTTTGAGTTGAATACCACTTCAATCGCGTGAGAAGCAATTTTGCGCAGGGTTATGGCTCATTTTTCTTCATTTCACTGGACTATTTCAATTAGTGACCGTTTTGTACAGTAGGTGATTAGTCAGTGCAGCTCCAGCTACAGGGTAATTTCATACACACATCCAACTTAAACGAAAATCTTCGCGCGACTTCCCGCCCTTCTATGTGAACGCTCGCGCGCGCGCGCGCGCGCGCGCGCGCGCACACACACACACGCACACACACACTCACACACAAGCGCCCGCGCACGCACGCCCACACAGAAACGCTAATGGAATTTCAGTGATGTATATATAAACAAAAATTTAGACTCTTTCAGTTCTTCCATTTTAAACGCCTGTACAGTGTTGGACTTTCAGAAATAAACGTATATTTTCGTATTCTTGAACTATCGACTGTAAGCGTTAAGAATCAAATAAGTGTTTCGTTTTCAGGGAAAGAAACGTCAAGTGGTCATCAAATTTGGCTAATGTAGTTTTCGAGGCATTTCACCAGAGTGTGGTAAAGTTACGGGCAGCCGATACCTTGGACCAGAACTTCAAACTGCTATAACTGTCCGCACTGTAGAAATAATGTGGTATCCTCGAGTGTGTGACAGATACGTCATATCAGTGTGCGCATTCCGTGATACTGGTGCTGGAGAATAATCCGGCGAGATAGTAACGATGCCTGTACTACGCGAAACTGACTTCCATTTGGCTGAGGCAAGACTTGTTCTACCTTCGGAAATAATGCTTTGCATGGAGCTTTGTTTTCATGTTTTAGTTACGCTTTGTTATGTGTGGCTCACTCTGGAAAATATCATCACATTCGTCAGCTAACGTGTTAAGCTACCTTTATTATTGTAATCTGCCCTCGATTTATAGATGGTTCAAATGGCTCTGAGCACTATGGGACTTAACATCTATGGTCATCAGTCCCCTAGAACTTAGAACTACTTAAACCTAACTAACCTAAGGACAGCACACAACACCCAGCCATCACGAGGCAGAGAAAATCCCTGATCCCGCCGGGAATCGAACCCGGGAACCCGGGCGTGGGAAGCGAGAACGCTACCGCACGACCACGAGATGCGGGCTCGATTTATAGAAATCATTGTAGTTTCTCAAGAGGCAAGCTGTCTTGGTGTATGTAAATCTCAGTTTGTTGAGTTCCAAGAGTAAATCGCCAGACTGCATATTACTAATAATTTGGCCACTCCAGAATTGATTTCGTATTTAATGAGATACTACCAGAGCGCAGAGACATATTTTTCATTCAATTTTGTGACCGGAGCCATTCGTCAAAGAAATTTATCTCGAAAAAAACAACGAAAAAAAAACAATGCAGTTAGTTGAGAACAAAGGAGAGATACGCCGAAATAAAGATTTTATTTATTGCAGTGCTTCCAGAAAAACTAAAATCGTATATTGTTCGCTAAATTGCTTTCCGTTTTGAATAAAGTACAGAAGGTAAATAAGATCGAATGAAATCTATTATGAAATGGTAATACACTCCAAGACGAGCGCTGACACAGAGTGCGTGAAATATATGTTATTGTACGTTTCGAATTTTATTAGATTTTTCAGTTTCCGCCACTATCTGCACCATTTCATATTCCCAGGTGAGCATTCACCTGTTCAGAAAGCTCGCAGGAAATAGAATTATGTGGGTAAAAGTTTTAACTTGCAAATGCAATCTTGTCAGAAGATATAAGCGTAAGCATAAGAATCCATTGATGTCAATATTGTGGGTGGTTCATTTTGAGAGACATCTTTCCACAATAGAGAAAAAAGAAGGCGACGCAAATCAGAAATTAATCCTCACAATAGCAGTTTGGTTCCATGAGATTCTCGCCTTTAGGCTATAGTCGCACTTGACTTGACGCTGTTCGTGACGTTCTGCTGAACAGGTTGGAAAGCTTCCGCAGACAGCCACGACGCGTCAGCGCGCCTTGCTGGCGACTGAACTCGGTGGAGGGGCGGTGGCCCGCGACACGACCGACCCCCTGGACTGGAAGCTGACCGAGGGCAGCGGCGTGGTCCCGCTTCTCGTCGCCAGGGAGCGGTCCTTCCGCGCCCGCAGCCACTCGTGGATGAGGATGCGGTCCACCGTGATGCGCAGCGTTATGTCCGGCTCCAGGATGTGTCTCACCAGGGCCTTGGCCTGAGCCGACAGCGTGTCCCGCACGCGCGTTCGGAAAACCCAGTTGCGCTCCATCTGATCCTTGAGAAGCCTGCGGAGATTCGAGTCATCGAACGGCATGCCGGCGTTGAGCATAATGTACAGGATGATGCCGAGCGACCACACGTCGGCGAGCTTCGGGTTGTAAGGGGTCCCGCTGACAACCTCCGGAGCCGCGTAAGCTGCCGAACCGCAGTACGTGTGGCTGAGCACTCGACGTCCATTCTGGTCCACGCAGAACCGCGCGAAGCCGAAGTCCGCAAGTTTCACGTTGAACCTGTGACAGTATGTCGTAATTCTACAATCGAACGAGACTGTCTGAAAACAGCTGTGAAATACATTATAAAAATACAATTAATTTGAATATATGGTAAATAACTACAGATTGATTTCTATTAGGTCCTCATTCGAGACGAGACTCAAACAAATAAGACAAGTCCTGCACTGGCAACTCAATTTTCACCGAACATCTCTCTGGCAGTGGAACCCTGTTGGGGTAAAATTGTGCTTTTTGGTTCCAGATGTGATGGATCGTATTAAGCTGAAGGTCGTGCTATCGACTCAGGTCAACTGGCCATGTTGCTCAAAAAAATATGTAAGAGACATAAAGCATTAATATCCTCAGATATAACAAAATACAAACTATTTGGATCATAGTAAAAAGTGATACAAGATAGATCATAGGAAAAAATGAGACATGTCAAACGAGTTTCGTTAAATGTAGATAACGAACAGACCAAAGGTAGCGTAAAAGTGACAGGCGATTTTAATAACAAATATCTGTCATTAGACTATAATTTATGTTTGAACATTTTCTCTGTGGATAGTCGACTACTCTGATAAAACTGAATTGCATTCTACATTATCAACTATGCTATAAATCAATCTTCAAATGGTATCAATCAGATCAGTGAAAATATAATCAGTTGTTTATTTTGGATTTCCGCCGTATTGGATGGTGCGACTGCAGCAATGTGATGATATTCAATTATAAATAAATTAGTCTTCGGCTGCAAGGATGGTTTTTAAACTACTTTTTTGCAAGAAGTAATTAGAAAACAATCTTACAGCCAGAGACTAATTTAGTTGTAATTGCCAGTAAGCAAATGTTGTTCAGCTGAATTTTGTGACATACGAATTTACTCGTGTAATGAACTTTCTGTAGTAGGTTTCTCCATGCAGGCTTCTCAGTGGTTTGCAGACAATGTTTGTAAGTGTGGAAACAACTGAGGCACTGAAACCCATAATACTCCAAACACAGAGACAGTCTTGAGAAAAATAGATATTCGTGAAAATCAGATTTGTAGGCAAACTACCAGTCTCATAGGTTTGACTTGTTTTTTAACTAAGTATAAGCTATTTCCCGCGAAAAAAATAATGCGCCCACTTTGTTATGAAATTTGAATTAATATTTGCGAGTATTTCTATTAATGTTAATTCACCAAATTTTTGCTTGTAAGCTAGTGACAACAGTGTCTTTTTGAGTTTTAGTTTACGGTTGTAAAACATGTAATTAATGTGAATCTAGAATTACAATATTAAAATCAGATACTGTATGCTCCACGTACACAATTATTCCAGCATTCCTCGTTCCTCTTTATTATTTTCATAACTACATGTTGTGGCTTCAGGTTCAGACAAAACTGTCTGTCCATTTCAGGCATGAAATCTAACAGTTTTGTTACGTCTTTCGGTTTCAAGGTTGATATTTGCCTTGCAACTACGTACACGGGTAATAGATTTTGCAAGGCATATACAGACTGTGAGGAAATGACAAATTGTGGTCGTCCTTGTCGCGATTTGCAGAAAATTTTGGTCTCCCAAGACTCCAATGGATAATATGTTACTTTAAATATCAATCTGTGGCAAACTTTTGAAAATTTTATCAGTGTAAAATTTCTTAAATGTACATTGTTATGATGTACATCAAGGTTTGGTTTGGCAGTGATGGCGTTAACACTTGTAAAGGTTCTGAAATCATTTGTACCAGTTTTACAGACTATAAAAGGTTTAGGTAGCCTTGCTTTCTGTGTAATTTGACACTAACCGTCAGGTGAGAAAACTGAAACAGTTATCCTCTTCAATTTTTCGATACGACCGCAGTCAGCATCACATGACAGAAAAGTGTGGCCGGGAACAAAATTGTGCTTTGTGCCCCTCGGGCGTATGTGGAAGTGAATACCAAAAAAATCGGCGAGACAGGTTCTTGCGAATGTTCATATATAGAATATGGGCCTACACCACGGATAAAGCTAGTTCACCATAACATCGACGGATGTCAGGAGCGTGCATAAATGCTACACTCTCGGAATTGACGTTGGAGTGCTTTCAGCTTTATGGTTCTCAGCGCCTCAGTTATAATTACTACCCTTTTTGAAGATGATACCATAAGAATAAAAACCAGTAAGAATTTTCTCACTGCAAAAACAATTAATGAAGTATTTGAATACATCAACAGGTGATTCAAGACATATGGATTGACACAGAATTATACGGCGGTGTGCTGAAAAATAATGCCTCCGAATTTTTAATTAAAAACTCTTAAAGTTTTTTAAATGAAACTAACGTTATTAACATTCTTCATCTTTATTCTTCGTGACTACGAATTCATTTCTCTCCCAGGCGACGAACACATTTCATCCAATGAGACACCAGTTTGAGGATACTGCCACTGTATAGTGTTTGACTTTGTGAGGTTGTCAAAGTTGTTCTTTACGTTTTGGAAACAAATGAGAGGGTGGTCCAGGCGCGGATGAACTCTTCCAATTTGAAAATCGATTACAGCATGATGTTTCTCACGCATCAACATAGTTACATTACAAACTGCCATCGAACATTCTACAATTCAGAGTCTAGGATAAAGATGTAGAATGTTAACAACGTTTGCTTTATTTAAAAACGCTTTAAGAGTTTTCACGTAAATATTCGAAGGCATTACTTTTCAGCATGCTCTCGTAATACGCCGCCTGACAAAAAAATAAAGCATCCGTAAGACGTGGTAACACACACACACACACCACTGGAAGGTACGTACATGATTGGAGTTATGATTCTGTGTGACAGGGAGAACGCCCACCACAGTGCATTAAAGCCGTTCGTGCTTAGTGTCGTTACCAAACCTGCTAGCGTATTTATAGGTCGTGAACAGTGTCACATATTTCGACCCTCAAGGACACGATGATGATGCATACTTGCATGAATCAGCGTTATCAGCGCCCGAGTGAGTTTGAAAGAGGCCTCGTTGTGGGTCTCCATTTGGCCAGCTGATCGAATCGTGCACTATGCACATTTGCGAGGCATTCGAATGCGACAGTGGCAAACGGGGAACGTGAACGCAGGCGTACTCCTTATCAACGTATTGTGCACCAACCCCTTCACACATGCACCTTCCATCCGGCGACACCCCCTCGCCCCCCCGCCCCCTCATCCCAGCTACATTTTGCGTCATCCCGCACCCTTAGTCGGAGATTAGTAGCTGCTGGATTAGGGAACTGCAGCCCCATGCATAAGCTGCCATTAACACAGAACACAAACGGCTACATTTCGTGTGGTGTCACGACTGGGGAGTATGGCGTCGCATTGTGTTAGGTTGTGTTTATCAACGAATCACGGGTCTGGATGATTATCGTCGGGGTTTACGGTGGCAGCCTGGGCAAGGGTATCATCCTAGCAACGTTTTTGATAAGCACAGCAATGTTACTCCTTCAGTTCTTGTATCACGTTGTAGGGAGCCATCGGATATGACTTCAGGTCACGGTTGGTAGTGACAGAAGGAATTACGACAGTACAACGGTACGTCATTGGACGTACTGCGTTCTCACGTGTCAGCCCTAATGTGACAGTGTCGTGGTGCCACTTTTCAACAAAACAGTGCACCTCCACACGTCAGATGTGTCACTATGAACTGTCATCATTATGTTGAGGTACTCTCGCGGCCAGCAATATCCCCACATCTGGCTCCAATAAAACATGTGTGGGGACAGTCATAAAGCATTGAGACTTTTAGGACATCCAAGCAATGATACAACTAAGACCACTAAATATTATAATATCACTGTCAACCAAACAGCGTGTTGGCTATTGTTAAACAAGAGGGCCATCCACAAATCTAAAACCCCCAGTCTTTGTAGCTTAGCTGAATTACTCGTAGAAGAGGTTATCAAACAGAATAAAAATGGAAAATCAGCCGGTTTAGACGATATTCTAACAGGGCAAATTAATCATAATGGACTAATATAGAAATGGATTTTACAGCTCTTCAAGAACTGTATGAACAGATATAAAAGGCTAAATATATGGCGGAAGAGCTGAGTAGTTGTCCTGCTAAAACATGGCAAGAAAAGGGGCAATGCGAAGGACTTTAGACGAGTTATACCACTGTGCCACCTCTATAGACTGGTTCTGGAAGGCACCGACAGGGATATGGAGTCTCGCCGACTCTAGTGCCGTGGCCAGTTGACTAGGTTTCTCTATTCATGATCCGTGGCGCGAACAGCCCGATCGAGGTAGTCTCACAGACTTCAAACGGTTCAAATGGCTCTGAGCACTATGGGACTTAACATCGGAGGTCATCAGTCCCCTAGAACTCAGAACTACTTAAACCTAACTAACCTAAGGACATCACACACATCCATGCCCGAGGGAGGATACGAACCTGCGACCGTAGCGGTCGCGCGGTTCCAGACTGAAGCGCCTTGAACCGCTCGGACACTACGGCAGGCTCTTACAGACTCTCGATTGGGTTTTGATCAGGGGAGGTTAGTGGCCACGGTAGTACGGTAAACTCATCCTGGTGCTCTTCCAGTCACGCACGTACACTGCCAGCTGTGTGACAGGTTGCGTTGTTCTGCTGGTAGATGCCATCGTGCCGAAGAGAAACAAACTGCATGTGGGGGTGGACATAGTCCCCAAGGTCAGATGCATACTTGTGTTGTTCCCTTATGTCTTCCAGAATGACAAGATAACCTACGGAATGGCACGAAAGCGTTCATCAAATCATAACGCTCAAACTTGTTTGCTTCCAGACGTTGCACGCCGTACACACCGACGGCCATCTGTCCGATGAAGCTTAAAACGTGGTTCATCTGAAAAGACCACCTGTCACCACTCAAGGGAGGTCAAGTTGCGGTAATGATATGCAAATCCCACACTTGGTGGCCGACGAACAGCAGTGAGCGTGGGTGCAGAGGCCCATACACGGTCGTCGGGGAGACACACTTGCTATCCCCTTGGCTCATCTGGGAAGCCAGTCGTCAACACTTGCTCATCAATTCGCCAGAACACTTCTCTGCAGCCGCCGTTCACCCCTGGTGCACCACAGTTGCCCTGGCGCCTGCTGTGGACAGCGCCTTTTTGTCATGCACGGCTTACTTCAACCGCAGCAGCACACGAAGAGGTTATAAAGTTAACCGTTTCGGAAATGCTTCCACCCTTGGTCCGAAAGCCAATGATCATGCGTTTTTTGAAGTCAAATAAGTCGGTATGCCGCCGCATTACTAGAACTACACTATCGCCACTGTTTTCTAACTCCCCCCTCAACTGCCACTCCCACCCCCCCGCCCTGCCCTCCCCACCGCCCCTCCCCTCCCCAGCACGCTGTCGAACGTAGGCGATGGTAACATTAATGTTACTAGACTGTATAGTCTCATCATTATATACTTGCGTATGTCTCACAATACAAAAAGCAGTAATCATTGAAAAAAGTCAGGCCTGGTGGTCTAGCGGTAACGCATGTGGCTAGAAACTGTGAAAGTTGCGGGATCGAAACCCGATTTTTGAGTCTGCGTTTTATTGTAGCATTCATCTCTTAATTATGTGAAGACTCGATGGCGCTAAGTTAGTATCCCACGTTAAGCTGTAGGTCACCTTCCCTGACAGGGCTACTGCGGTAGGTTAGGAACACGCAAGTTGCCGAAGTGTCGCCCAATTCAAAGACTTGCACTAGACCTTGAGCCACACGAAATTATTGTCATTATTATTATTATTATTATTATTATTATTATTACTGAACAAGGACTGAAACACTAGTGAGTAAGTAGTTAACGTGATTTGTAAATTAGTTAATAAATAGTTAGCTTTTAGTTCTACATAAGTGGATGAAAGAAGAAAATAAATTATATAAAAATATAAATGAATAGTTATCGTAACATTATGTTCTGACTTTCTCTTCGAGATAGCAGAGTTATATATGCATCAGCAGTACATAGTCGGAACCACTACTCTAAAAACGAAACCATATACAGGGTGAGTCACTAACTATTGCCACCAATAATAACTCCGAAAGTATGATAGGAGCTGAAAAGTTTGTAGGGTAAAAGTTGCATAGGACAATGGGGACCATAATATGACGTTCCCCCCCAAAGAACCATGGACCTTATCGTTGGTGGGGAGGCTTGCGTGCTTCAGCGATACAGATAGCCCTACCGTTGATCCAACCACAACGGAGAGGCCAGACAAACGTGTGGTTCCTGAAGAGGGGCAGCAGCCTTTTCAGTAGTTGCAGGGGCAACAGTCTGGATGATTGACTGATCTGGCCTTGTAACGCTAACCAAAACGGCCTTTCTGTAATGGTACTGCGAACGGCTGAAAGCAAGGGGAAACTACAGCTGTAATTTTTCTCGAGGGCATGCAGCTTTACTGTATGGCTAAATGATGGCGTCCTCTTGGGTAAAACGTTCCGGAGGTAAAACAGTTCCCCATTCGGATCTCCGGGCGGGGACTACTCAAGAGGACGTCGTTATCAGGAGAAAGAAAACTGGCGTTCTACGGATCGGAATGTGGAATGTCAGATCCCTCAATCGGGCAGGTAGGTTAGAAAATTTAAAAAGGGAAATGGACAGGTTAAAGTTAGATATAGTGGGAATCAGTGAAGTTCGATGGCAGCAGGAACAAGACTTTTGGTCAGGCGAATACAGGGCTATAAATACAAAATCAAACAAGGGTAATGCAGGAGTCGGTTTAATAATGAATAAAAAAATAGGAGTGCGGGTAAGCTACTACAAACAGCATAGTGAACGCATTATTGTGGCCAAGGTAGACACGAAGCCCACGCCTACTACAGTAGTACAAGTTTATATGCCAATTAGCTCTGCATATGACGAAGAAATTAAAGAAATGTATGATGAAATAAAAGAAATTATTCAGATAGTGAAGGGAGACGAAAATTTAATAGTCATGGGTGACTGGAATTCGAGAGTAGGAAAAGGAAGAGAAGGAAACGTAGTCGGTGAATATGGAATGGGGCTACGAAATGAAAGAGGAAGCCGCCTGGTAGAGTTTTGCACAGAGCATAACTTAATCATAGCTAACACCTGGTTCAAGAATCATAAAAGAAGGTTGTATACATGGAAGAAGCCTGGAGATGCTGACAGGTTTCAGATAGATTATATAATGGTAAGACAGAGATTTAGGTTCAAAATGGTTCAGATGGCTCTGAGCACTATGGGACTCAACTGCTGTGGTCATAAGTCCCCTAGAACTTAGAACTACTTAAACCTAACTAACCTAAGGACAGCACACAACACCCAGCCATCACGAGGCAGAGAAAATCCCTGACCCCGCCGGGAATCGAACCCGGGCGTGGGAAGCGAGAACGCCACCGCACGACCACGAGATGCGGGCAGAGATTTAGGAACCGGGTTTTAAATTGTAAGACATTTCCAGGGGCAGATGTGGACTCTGACCACAATCTATTGATTATGAACTGTAGATTAAAACTAAAGAAACTGCAAAAACGTGGGAAATCAAGGAGATGAGACCTGGATAAACTGACTAAACCAGAGGTGGTACAGAGTTTCAGGGAGAGCTTAAGGAACAATTGACAGGAAAGGGGGAAAGAAATACAGTAGAAGAAGAATGGATAGCTTTGACAGATGAAGTAGTGAAGGCAGCAGAGGATCTAGTAGGTAAAAAGACGAGCGCTAGTAGAAATCCTTGGGTAACGGAAGAAATATTGAATTTAACTGATGAAAGGAGAAAATATAAAAATGCAATAAATGAAGCAGGCAAAACGGAATATAAACGTCTCAGAAATGAGATCGACAGGAAGTGCAAAATGGCTAAGCAGGAATGGCTAGAGGACAAATGTAAGGATGTAGAGGCTTATCTCACTAGGGGTAAGATAGATACTGCCTACAGGAAAATTAAAGAGAAAGCTTTGGAGAAAAGAGAACCACTTGTATGAATATCAGGAGCTCAGATGGAAACCCAGTTCTAAGCAAAGAAGGGAAAGCAGAAAGGGGGAAGGAGTATATAGAAGGTCTATACAAGGGCAATGTACTTGAGGACAATATTATGGAAATGGAAGAGGATGTAGATGAAGATGAAATGGGAGATACGATACTGCGTCAAGAGTTTGACAGAGCACTGAAAGACCCGAGTCGAAACAAGGCCCCGGGAGTAGACAACATTCCATTAGAACTACTGACGGCCTTGGGGGAGCCAGTCCTGACAAAACTCTACCATCTGGTGAGCAAGATGTATGAGACAGGCGAAATACCCTCAGACTTCAAGAAGAATATAATTATTCCAATCCCAAAGGAAGCAGGCGTTGACAAATGTGAAAATTACCGAACTATAAGTTTAATAAGTCACAGCTGCAATATACTAACGCGAATTCTCTATAGACGAATGGAAAAACTGGTAGAAGCCGACCTTGGGGAAGATCGGTTTGGATTCCGTAGAAATGTTGGAACACGTGAGGCAATACTGACCTTACGACTTATCTTAGAAGCTAGATTAAGGAAAGGCAAACCTACGTTTAAAGCATTTGTAGATGTAGAGAAAGCTTTTGACAATGTTGATTGGAATACTCTCTTTCAAATTTTGAAGGTGGCAGGGGTAAAATACAGGGAGCGAAAGGCTATTTACAATTTGTACAGAAACCAGATGGCAGTTATAAGAGTCGAGGGGCATAAAAGGGAAGCAGTGGTTGCGGAGGGAGTGAGACAGGGTTGCAGCCTATCCCCGATGTTATTCAATCTTAATATTGCGCAAGCAGTGAAGGAGACGAAAGAAAGAAATAAAAACTTTGAGGTTCGCCGATGACATTGTAATTCTGTCAGAGACAGCGGACTTGGAAGAGCAGTTGAACGGAATGGACAGTGTCTTGAAAGGAGGGTATAAGATGAACATCAACAAAAGCAAAACGAGGATAATGGAAAGTGGTCGAATTAAATTGGGTGATGCTGAGGGAATTAGATTAGGAGATGAGACACTTAAAGTAGTAACTGAGTTTTGCTACTTGGGGAGCAAAATAACTGATGATGGACGAAGTAGATAGGATATAAAATGTAGACTGGCAATGGCAAGGAAAGCGTTTCTGAAGAAGAGAAATTTGTTAACATCGAGTATTGATTTAAGTGTTAGGAAGTCGTTTCTGAAAGTATTTGTATGGAGTTTAGCCATGTATGGAAATGAAACATGGACGATAAATAGTTTGGACAAGAAGAGAATAGAAGCTTTCGAAATGTGGTGCTACAGAAGAATGCTGAAGATTAGGTGGGTAGATCACATAACTAATGAGGAGGTATTGAATAGTATTGGGTAGAGGAGTTTGTGGCACAACTTGACAAGAAGGAGGGATCGGTTGGTAGGGCATATTCTGAGGCATCAAGGTTCAAATGGTTCAAATGGCTCTGAGCACTATGGGACTTAACATCTTTGGTCATCAGTCCCCTAGAACGTAGAACTACTTAAACCTAACTAACCTAAGGGCATCACACAACACCCAGTCATCACGAGGCAGAGAAAATCCCTGACCTCGCCGGGAATAGAACCCGGGAACCCGGGCGTGGGAAGCGAGAACGCTACCGCACGACCACGAGCTGCGGACTGAGGCATCAAGGGATCACAAATTTAGCATTGGAGGACAGCGTGGAGGGTAAAAATCGTAGAGGGAGACCAAGAGATGAATACACTAAGCAGATTCAGAAGGATGTACGTTGCAGTAGGTACTGGGAGATGAAGAAGCTTGCACAGGATGTAGTAGCATGGAGAGCTGCTTCAAACCAGTTTCAGGACTGAACACCACAACAACAACAACAACAATATGACGTTGGTTTTTTGTTGCTAGGTGGGGTCACTTCAGAGATATGAAGGTTAATTTTGTTTTTTTTTCTTTTTCTTTTTTTAATGGTATGCTATAGTTTGGTACTTACTTTCTGATAGCGGCTGTGGTGACGAATCCAATGATGTGTAACAGTAAGGTCTTTGAAGGTCAACCAGTTCACAAAGGTCGCATGAACGTCCATTTACAGAAGATGTTCGATGTGATGACCATTGGTATCAATGTACGAGTATGTGATAAGGAATACCACTCAATCCATGATAACAAGATTGCAGCATTGGTATCAATGTATGTGATAAGGAATACCACTCAATCCATGATAACAAGATTGCAGCACTGCATTGATACCAATGGTCATCGCTTCGCACACCTTCTGTAAACGGACGTTGCATGCCACCTTTTCGACCTTCGTTGACCTTCAAAGACTTTACTGTTGCACATCAATGGATTCGTCTCAATAGCTGCTATCAGAAAATAAGTACCAAACTGTAGCACCCATTTAAAAAAACAAAGTTGACCTTCATATCTCTGACGTGACCCCACCTAGCAACAAAAAACCAGCGTCATATTATGGCCCCCACTGTCCCATGCAACATTTGTTCCACAACCTTTTCAGCTACTATCAAACTTTCGGTGTTATTCTAGGTGGTAATAGTCAGTGACTCACCTGGTATACACCTCCTTTAACGCAACAGGATAACTACAAAATACAAAACGCTATAAAAGAAAAGCAACATGTTGTATATCATAAGATATTAGTAAACAAATGTAATTTCCTATATTACCTGTTATCTACTTTCATTGAAACCAGTCGTGTCATAAAAGTAAATGTGACCCTGAGACCCCAAAATAAACGATGTATTATAAATATTAACACAGTTGCGGAACCTATCGTGACGAATACGTCGGTAATAGTGAAACACTAATGCATTCTTGCAAGTTCATTAACAATTGAGAGGCGGGCATCAACTTTGTGTTATTAATTAGACCTACGCTATTTTTTGCCACCAGGATAGCAATCTGGATGATACAATGTCATCAGTATAATTCTTTTGCGTAACTAACAAGATATCACGGAGTGAAAAATACAATGAATATGGGGATTTTTGTGATGTTGTCGTGGCCATGGAACGGATAGCCCTGTCCGCAGAAACTCGAGCCGCCGAGGCAACAGGTACTCTCGACGGAAATCTGTGGGTCGATACAAGAGATGCGTCGTCAGCTGCATGCTTCCCCTTAGGGAAATGAAATGAAGTGCAGTGCAACCGCTCTTCATGTAGTTAACAATGTTGCAGTATGCGAGGGTCTTCGGAAATGATTTACAATAGTATTTTTTGTACTTTATTTTTTAAAGGAGATGAGTTAAAACATGAAATCTCTCAATATACTCCTCACCGATGCAACACACCGATGACACCTTCCTGGCAACTTCATTTCTCCGTCACGGAACCACTGTTAGCGGGTGCTAGGCAACAACTCGTGGACAGTTGCCAGCAATTCTCCGTTGTTGAGGAACCTTTTACCTCGCAGCTCGTCCTTCACATTATCGAATAAAGTATAATCTGATGGAGCGAGATCCGATTGGTGTGGCACAACCATGAATAATCAGTTCCAGTGTTGCCAACTTTGCAGTTGTGGCATTGCTCATTGGTGAGGGGCCGCACGTTGCCGTGCTGGAGGAGCACTCCTTTCCACTACTTTCCCCGTTGCCTGTGCTGAATCATTCCACTAAGTACACTCTAGTGTTGATACAACCTCAATGTTCCTCGGAGACTGCGATGTTGATGCACGACCAGTACTCATATTCTTGCGTGCAGATTCCGTTTCACTACCGAATCCAACGATCCAGTTCTAAACAGTCTTTTAGCTTCTTGTTCGCACACAGCAGTTAAACGTTTATGAAAATCTGTAGTTTTGACTCCTTCCTTCCGCAAAAACCATGTGGCCCATCTTTGTCCATGTAAGCCGTCTTAAAAACAAACAAGTGTTTTTCTTCCATTAAACACAGTGTTCACAACTGCCACCTAGCGTCTGCATGATGCTCTACAATTAGTTCATCGTCCTAAGAGAGTATTTATAAAACAAGGCAATTGTAGTTATTCCCGAGCGCCTCTCGTATTTACCGTGCGTTGCTTGTAGAGCATCCACATAATCGAATCGTTGTTAATTCATAAGTAATTTTCAGGCTGCAATACCATATACGAATGAATATTTGGTCATATGTTCTGAATTTGCGGTGAATGTTACCAAATTGTACCAAGAGGAGCAAAACTGTATGCAGGACGATTGTCATGCAGACGCTGTCCAACTCGCCCCACCTTCATTAATACCATCAAAAGACTTCGCAAGACTGTAAGTTTTGCCCCCAGATAATGTTTGGATAGAAGTTGCAGAGGTAACGGTTCTGCAGCTGCTGTAATAAATTCGCATGCCACATCTTGTCAAATACAAAAGAGGTTGCAATCAACCAAAGAGGCGTTCTACGTATTTTTCATAGAAATAAATGTCTCCCGTTCCATACAAGAGTACATGGCAGTGATTTTAAACATCGGTTTGAGTACTGTCAGTGGCCTCTTTAGCAAGACAATAATTTCTTACTCATACGGTCACATTCACAAATCACGGGAATGTAAATTTGAGATGCACTATTGTCCACACTGGCTACGTCATGTGTTCAAACAGCGACAATGGAGTGTGAATGTGTGATATGGCATAGTCGCACAGCTTGTGATTGGACCTTGTTTAGTTCACGGCGCTTTGAAAGGGAAGAAGTACACACATTGCTTTTTATAAATTCTTTACAATTGCTATTAGAAAATTTGTTCTTGCGTTCACTTCAAATTATGCGGTTTCAGCATAATGGATGTCTTGCCCACAATTCCTCAGTAGCACATGATACATTAAACTATTTGATATCAAACCCTTGAGAGGGAAGGGACCGTCCTATTCAAAGCTATCCAGCATCATCGGCTGACGTGACACTCTTCGACTTCTTCCTCTTGGGTCATGGAAAGCATGTGGTCTACAACGAGCTTCCAACTGTGGAGGAAGTAGGACAGCGAATTACTGCTGAGTGTAACGAGATACGTTGACAGCTGTGAGTTCATCTGTGATGCAGGCTGTATGAAACAGACGTGATGCATTTGGTTCTCACTTTAAACATCTCTTTAAAAGCTTCATCACCGAAAATTTTACGGCGCATGATAGTGTATCCTTTTTTTGTTCACGATCTTAGTTAATTCACATCATCTTTTGACGCGCGATTTTGCTGCGGTGTGACAATGACACAACAAATGTAAAAGAAATGATCTGATTTTCATTTAAAATAACAAATTTAATCATGAAATTTCTAATGATTTTGTCGCTAGTAAACATTATTTTGCAAGCATCTGACGTTCTGATGGATATCTGATAATCTGTTGAACACTGCTAGATGTAAATAAAGTTAACTGTCTCGTCTTAATGCCAGATGAATGGCTTTATAGCGATATAATGTTTTCTTTGGAACAAAAGATTTATAAACCTTCGTAAAGTCTAACCCACAAGCGAAGCATTGCGTCTTAACACACTGCGAGCGGATCCCGAGTTTACTCGTGATTTTTGTAAGACGACACACGTAAATACGGACTTTTCGTTAAAATGTCATCTGTTTTCACCCAACATTCAGCTAAATAGCTACTTTTATAAGAATACGCACTTCAATGCGGAACTTTAAATGTATATCAACTAACACCACAGTGCATACCTGCGAGCACACCGACATATGACGCTATTTACACACATTAAAAAAAAGTTTTGCGTTACCCCAGTTCCCAGAACTCCTGAAGATAGAGGTTGACCGTGGGTATTGTATCACAGACACAGTCCCTTTGACGGTTCAAAGATGTCACTAAATCCGCCCAAAGATGTAAACAACCAGGCATGAGCAGCGCCAATTAGACGGAGGGGGTCAGACAGCCGATCAGTTCCAGTCATTTCACCAGGAAGGAGCTACATGGGTCGTGTTGTCTGTAGTTCAACCATGCCTAGACGGTCAATACCACGGTTCGATCGCGTCCGCATTGTTACTTTGTGCCAGGAAGGGCTCTCAACAAGGGAAGTGTCCACGCGTCTCGGAGTAAACCAAAGCGATGTTGTTCGGGCATAGAGGAGGTGCAGAGAGACAGGAACTGTCGATGACATGCCTTGCTCAGGCCGCCCAAGGGCTGCTACTGCAGTGGATGACCGTTACTTACGGATTATGGCTCGGAGGAACCCTGACAACGCCGGCCAGAGTGGCCGAGCGGTTCTAGGCGCTACAGTCTGGAACCGCGCGACCGCTACGGTCGCAGGTTCGAATCCTGCCTCGGGCATGCATGTGTGTGCTGTCCTTAGGTTAGTTAGGTTTAAGTAGTTTTAAGTTCTAGGGGACTGATGACCACAGCAGTTAAGTCCTATAGTGCTCAGAGCCATTTGAACCAGTTTTTGAACCCTGACAACAACGCCACCACGTTAAATAATGCTTTTCGTGCAGCCACAGAACGTCGTGTTACGACTCAAACTGTGCGCAATAGGCTACATGATGCGCAAATTCACTCCCGACGTCCATGGCGAGGTCCATCTTTGCAACCACGACACCATGCAGCGCGGTACAGATAGTCCCAACAACATGCCGAATGGACAGCTCAGGATGGCATCACGTTCTCTTCACCGATGAGTGTCGATATGCCTTGAACCAGGCAATTGGTGAGGGGCCGCACGTTGTCGTGCTGGAGGAGCACTCCTTTCCACAACTTTCCCCGTTGCCTGTGCTGAATCATTCCACTAAGTACACTCTAGTGCCGATGTTAACAATGTTAACGTCTTTGGAGGCAGTCCAGTCAGGCTGAGCGCCTTAGACACACAGTCCAGCGAATGCAGCAAGGTGGAAGTTCCCTGTTGTTTTGGGGTGGCATCATGTGGGGCCGGCGTAAGCTGCTGGTGGTCATGGAAGGCGCCGTAATGGCAGTATGATACATGAATGCCATCCTCCGACCGATAGTACAACCGTATCAGCAGCATATTGGCGAGGCATTCGACTTCATGGACAACAATTCGCGCCTCCATCTTGCACATCTTGTGACTGACTTCCTTCAGGATAACAACATCGCTCGACAACAGCGGCCAGCATGTTCTACACACATGAACCCTATCGATCATACCTGGGATAGATTGAAAAGGGCTGTTTATGGACGACGTGACCCACCAACCAGTCTGAGGGATCTACGCCGAATCGACATTGAGGAGTGGGACAATCTGGACAAATAGTGCCTCAATGAACTTGTGGATAGTATGCCACGACGAATACAGACATGCAACAATGCAAGAGGACGTGCTACTGGTTATTAGAGGTACAGCTCTATGTCTACAGTTCAGAGGATGTACCGCCACTTTATTACATACTACTATATACAGTCATATCACCAACTACTTTACATTTCATATCAACACCTTTACCACGGACAAAGACACAAATATTATTATCATGAGACAGTTTACAAGATCTACGGGATCTAACACACAATGGTTTATCAATAAAAAAAGTAGTCGATGTTTCACCAACACCACGAACTTGAGACATGGTTACCATGAACGTCCGATAACCGAGAACATCACGAGGAGGTATCTGCTCCAAAGACGTTGCAGTCGACTTAGTAGTAGTATCAATACGAATAATCGCAACAGTCAACCAACACTGACCGACAGGATTGTCAGTAACAGAAAAAGTAAAATCAAAACGACTTCCTCGAAAAACAGTCTGTCCTTTCAACACATCAACCAAAACGGACGAACTGACGTTCATGTTATACTCAGAGATTGTGTACAGCAATCTGGATCACCACATCTGGAGGTCTCGCTGTACGGTGGTACAACATGCAATGTGTAGTTTTCATGAGCAATAAAAAGGGCGGAAATGATGTTCATGTAGATCTCTATTCCAGTTTTCTGTACAGGATCCGGAACTCTCTGAACTGAGGTGATAGCAAACTTTTTTGATATGTATATTTTGTAAACGATTAGTTAAAATTTAGTCGATTTCCTCAGCTAACAGCAACTTTTTTTTTAACGGAGACACCACAACATGAAATATGCAGCAGGACTACGTTGAGCTAAAAACTAACTTATCACGCGTACTTCTAGTATGCGATGTAACTATCCGCTCCCATACCACTGTATACTTGTACTGGATTTAAAAAGAAATAAATAATAATAAAGGCGATGACGCTTCTGCAGAGAAAGGTATATCTTTCGCTAGTGTGCTCCACTCTTGCAGCCCTTCCACCGTGATAAGAATAGGAGTGTCAGAGCTACAGACATTATTGAAGAACAAACAAAACAGTGGCACCCGTAATCCGAACAGTGTTTTCCTGTTGCACCGCACCGCACACTCCAGAATGCTTGTCTTGAAATCATGAAAGCTGTAGAAGGAGGTCGAGAGTTAATTCACTGTTTAAAACTGAAAAAAATGCGATAGGACTTCTCCCGCAAAGTATTCAAAGTGCATCAGACCGCTCAGCAGTCGTTACACCTGACGACTCGACCGCCACGACAGTGCTCTAGCTGTCCGGCTCCGACACGGATACACAAAACACTACGATTACACTGAGGTGACAAGAGTCGTGGGGTACCTTCTAATATCGTGTCGGCCCTCCTTTTGCTCGGCGTAGTGCAGCAACTCGGCGTGACATGGACTCAGGAAGGCGTTGGAAGTACCTGCAGAAATATTGAGCAATGCTGCATTTATAGCTGTCCAATTGCGAAATTGTTGCCGGTTCAAAATTTGTTCACGTACTGACCTCTCAATTATGTCCCACAAATGTTTGATGGGTGAGTGAGTCATCCGCTCGAATTGTTCAGAATGTTCTTGAAACCAGTCGCCAACAATTGTGGCCTGATGACATGGTACTCACTTTGTCATCCATAAAAATTCTATCATTGTTCGGGAACATGAAGTCCAAGAAAGGCTGCAGATGGTCCCCAAGTAGCCGAACATAATCATTTCCAGTCAATGATCGGGTCTGTTGGACCAGAGGACCCAGTCCACTCAGCCCACATCATTATCTAGTCACCAGCAGCTTGCATAGTGCCTTGTTGACAAAATGGGTCCATAGCTTTGTGGGGTCTACGCCACACTCGATCCCTACCATCAGTCTTACCAACTAAACCCTTACCAACTGAAGTCGGGTTTCATCTGACCAGGCCATCATCGTCTGACGTATGTGGAACGGAGTAATACGTCTGCTCACAACACTTATAAGAGGCAATAAAGACACCACCTCTCAGACTCCCTTTCGTCAGAGCATCGCTTACCCCCTTCCCCCCTCCCCTTCCCCATGCTCTCGCCATTCATGAATCTTCCAGTCTTCGATCTACGGCTTTGGCATCTACTTGATTTTGACGGATAAGGTTGGCTCTAGATGACGCCAACCAAGTCAGAGAGCCCTGATAACGCTCTTGAAATCCCATCATGTTGCAACAGCACTGTTCCATTCGTTGGAAGGATATATACGCCTCTACCCGTCACTGGCCATGTAAAGAGCTATTGTAGTGTCACCGCCAGACACCACACTTGCTAGGTGGTAGCCTTAAATCGGCCGCGGTCCGTTAGCATACGCCGGACCCGCGTGTCGAAACTATCAGTGATTGCAGACCGAGCGCCGCCACACGGCAGGTCTAGTCTAGAGAGACTCCCTAGCACTCTCCCGAGTTGTACAGCCAACTTTGCTACCGATGGTTCACTATATACATACGCTCTCATTTGCAGAGACGACAGTTTAGCATAGCCTTCAGCTACGTCATTTGCTACGACCTAGTAAGGCGCCCTATTCAGTAACTATAAACGTATTCTGAACAGATAATATTGTGAATCATGTACCGCCAAGAGCGACGTTCATCATTAATGGATTAAAGTTAAGTATCAAACTAATTACGTCCGCTTTCTGAATTGTAATTCCTTGTCATGTTCCAGACCTCACATCAGTATAGTCCTTCCCTCCTCACGCCAGCCTGCGTGAGCTAAAACGCGTGCATTTTGGCCTCCACTAGTAACACAGTGTTGGCTCTTCTGCCAACACAACAGCCGGCCGGAGTGGCCGTGCGGTTCTAGGCGTTACAGTTTGGAGCCGAGCGACCGCTACGGTCGCAGGTTCGAATCCTGCCTCGGGCATGGATGTGTGTGATGTCCTTAGGTTAGTTAGGTTTAATTAGTTCTAAGTTCTAAGCGACTGATGACCTCAGAAGTTAAGTCGCATAGTGCTCAGAGCCATTTGAGCCAACACAACATTGGCGACGAGTGTAAAAACGGTGTTCTTATCTATACTGCCCTGATTTAATTGTGTAATGGCTTCACCACAATCTCCAGATGTACTGTCCGAATTTTATCGCTTACAGAATCAGCAGACACAGGCATTACTGGATGCCCTTGGACAGCTCGTCCAGGGTCAACGTGCAACGTGCAACGATGCGGCAGCCGCCGCTCCACCGCTAATGCATCCCCAAAACGAAGTTGCACCGACCTTCAGACCTTTTGATGCTGCACTGGAAAGCTGGACGGAGTGGTCACGCCAATTCGGATTCCATCTCGCCGCCTATAGAATTCAAGGTAACGAGCGGCAGCCTTTCCTTTTGTCGTCCGTCAGTGTGCAAACCTACCATGTGACAGTCAAATTATTTCCCCGACACGACGTAGCAACTCTGTCCTACGAAGAAATTTTGTCTGCATTAGATGCATATATCAAGGAATAAGTCAATGTAGTTGCAAAACGGTATACCTTCTTTCGTACAAAACGTACGGCAGGTCAGACTAATCGGGAGTGGGTTGCAACCTTGCAAGGCCTTACTAGGGATTGTGCTTTTGAGTGTCAATGTGGACTCCCATATTCAGGTACTATGGTATGTGATGCAATTGCACAGAACGTTTCTGATGTTCGTATAAGGGAACAGATTTTGAAACTTGTCAATCCCTCCCTTCAACAAGTGGTGGACATATTGGATCGACAGGACACACCTGACTTTGCTCAGGAATCATTTGAAACTTCACCAGCCGTGTGTCAGATAAACCGGCCCGCCGGGCGAGCTGCACGGAGCAGTAAACAGCCCTCGCGACCGGCCGCGCCGCTGCCGCCAGGCTCTCAGCCACGTGTGATGCGCCGGCAAGCAAATGCAGTGCTCAAATCATGCCCGCGGTGCGCTACTAAACATTCGCGTGAGAATTGCCCATCACGCCCACCTATTTGCTTTTACTGTAATAAAAAAGGACATGTTCAAAGTATTTGCCAGAAAAAGCTCAGATCGGAAACTCGCGCTGGAATCGGAATCGAACCAAGGATACTCAGGCTCGCAAAACTTCGCCCATGGAATTTCATGTCGTTCATTCCACTCCGACCAGTGCCAGTCTCTCTAACAGTGACTGTGTTCGTCCCACAAAAAGTGTGCGTCGACATCGCTGGAACTCCCGTCAAGTCGCAAGTGATTTTGTACCAGTGTCAGTTCACGTTGCACGAGACAGTTGCTCTTGTCGTCAGCAGGACAATAAACTTTTTGTCGACTTGGACATTAACGGCAAAGTGATACCATTCCAGCTCGATACCGGAGCTGCAGTTTCACTGATCAATCAAGACACGTACAAACAGCTGGGAACACCTCTGTTGCGTGCCGCAAATGTTACGTTAACTAGCTATTCAGGTCAAGAGATCCCTGTGTTAGGACAGTGCAGCCGTCTTGCAACATACCAAGGACAAACAAAAACTTGTGTCATTTTACGTCCTTCATTCTTCTTCTGCAGTGAATTGTTTGGTTTCGATTTATTTCAGTTGCTTAACTTCTCTATAGTAAATCAGGTCCTATCAATGAACCAGCCTGTGCCTTCAGACAGTGTTTCTCGTCTATGTGAAGAATTTGCAGACATTTTTGCACCGGACCTCGGTTGCGCTAAGAAATATAAAGCACATTTGGAACTGAAAGTAAACGCACAACCGAAATTTTTCAGAGCGCGCAATGTTCCCCACGCATTGCGTGATGAGGTCGCAAAAACATTGCACGATTTGGAATCACAAGGTGTAATTGAACGTGTGCAGGCTTCTCTCTGGGCATCACCCTTAGTCATTTTGCCAAAG
This sequence comes from Schistocerca nitens, assembly GCF_023898315.1. Lineage (NCBI taxonomy): Eukaryota > Metazoa > Arthropoda > Insecta > Orthoptera > Acrididae > Schistocerca > Schistocerca nitens. The sequence continues at coordinate 17,389,834 of NC_064618.1, read as the reverse complement.
CCTTTGGGAAAATTGAGACTTTGTATGGACTTCAAGGCAACAGCGAATCCACAACTAGTGATTGCAACTTTTCCTTTACCCCGCCCGGAGATCTTTTTGACAAACTGTGCCCAGGCAAATATTTTTCGAAGTTGGACCTAGCAGATGCGTACTTGCAAATACCGGCGGACGAAGAATCCTAGCACGTTTTGGTGGTTAACACGCATCTTGGTTTGTATCAGTTCATACGACTGCCATTAGGGTGTGCATCCGCCCCTGCATTGTTTCAGCAATATCTACAAACTGTTTGTGTGTCAGTCCCTACTGCAGCAAACTGTCTGGACGATATTGTGAACTCTGGAAAGACGGAAGAACATTTAGCCAATCTCAGAACATTATTTCAGGTCTTGCGACAAAATGGTCTTCGCTTACGGAAGGACAAATGTGTGTTTTTTGCTAGTGACTTGCCATACCTGGGACATGTACTCAATGCCCAAGGCATACATCCCAGTCCCACGCACCTCCGTGCCATACAAGACTTGGCTTCGCCGCAGAATTTGAAGCAGCTACAGAGTGTGCTGGGAAAAATCAACTATTATCACAGATATGTGCCGCATGCGTCTTCCATTACAGCTCCGCTTCATCGCTTACGCCGTAAAGGTGTTCCGTTCGTCTGGACGACGGAATGCGAACGCGCCTTTCGCCGGTTGAAATCGGCGTTGCTTTCCAATATTTGTCTTACACCATTCGATCCCCAAAAGCCCGTTTTGTTGATGGTGGATGCATCGGATTTCGGGATCGGTGCTGTGCTTGCGCACAAAGATGGCTCGCACGATCGCCCTATTGGCTTTGCGTCCAAATTGCTCTCGTCTGCGCAAAGAAATTATTCACAGATCGAGAAAGAAGCATTGTCTCTCGTATTTGGTGTCACAAAGTTTCATGACTTCTTGTATGGTCGTCACTTTACCATAATCACAGACCACAAACCTCTGACATCGCTTTTTCATCCGAACAAGCCTGTACCTCCACGTACAGCGCAGAAATTCATTCGCTGGTCTACTTTCCTCACGCAGTACCGCTACGATATCTTGTATCGGTCCACTGCTAAGCACGGAAACGCCGATACGTTATTCCGTTTGCCTGTTGCTGAGGATAGGGAATTCGATTCCTCCGAACTTGCTTGCATGTTCATTGATTCGGAAACCGAGGACGTGGTCGAATCGTTTTCAATTGATTTTCGTCGTGTAGCTACAGCCACAACTGCCGACCCTGTCCTTGCTAACGTTCTGCGTTTTGTTGCTACGCAATGGCCCTTGTCAAAGTCACGGATCGGGGACCCGTTGGTTCGCCGATTTTTTGCTCACAAGGAGAGACTTTTTGTTCGACGTGCTGTTTTAATGTTGCGTTCTGATAATGATCAGTCCAGGGTCGTGGTCCCACGTTCGTTACAGTCCTCCACCAAGGACATTGGGGTATAGTGAGAACGAAACAACTTGCTCGTCAGCACTGTACTTGGTTCGGAATCGATGCTGCGTTTACGAATATGTGCTCTTCTTGCATGGTGTGTGCCGAACAACAATCAGCGCCACCGCGGAAATTCTTTGCATGGCCAAAAGCCACTTCCCCTTGGCAACGCTTACACATCGATTTTGCTGGTCCATTCTGGAATGCTCGATGGTTGGTTGTGATCGATTCATTCAGTAATTTTCCTTTTGTTGTCCGGATGTCTGCCACGACATCATCTGCCACCATCCAAGCGTTATCTGCTATCTTTTGCATCGAAGGTCTTCCACAGACAATTGTTTCCGACAATGGCCCACAATTCATGTCCGCAGAATTTCAATCTTTCTGCAAGGCCAATGGTATTCAACATCTGATGTCCGCGCCATTTCCGTGCGGTTCTGGCGCTGCAGTCCTGAACCGCGGGACTGCTACGGTCGCAGGTTCGAATCCTGCCTCGGGCATGGGTGTGTGTGATGTCCTTAGGTTAGTTATGTTTAAGTAGTTCTAAGTTCTAGGGGACTTATGACCTAAGATGTTGAGTCCCATAGTGCTCAGAGCCATTTGAACCATTTGAACCATCCGCGCCATTTTCGCCACAGTCAAACGGTGCCGCAGAACGATTGGTCAGGACTTTCAAGTCACAGATGTTGAAGTTGAAAGAGTCGCATTCTCGGGAGGACGCAATATTGCTCTTTTTGTCCTCGTATTGCTCTCAGCCCCGAGATGGTCGCTCGCCTGCTGAGTTGCTCCACGGTCGCCCTCATCGAACCTTAATGTCTTTGCTACATCCGCCGCATCCGCTTCCTGTGCAGCGGCAGGCACTTGCTTTTGCCCCAGGCGACGTTGTCTACTACCGCAACTATCGAGGTTCACGGCGTTGGCTCGAAGGGCGCATTCTTCGCTGCCTCGGACGCGCTCAAAGACCTTGTAAAAAATAACTAGACTCACTGATGGCGCTGCAGTCGCGGGATAATTTGAACCTTCGGCTGGACGCCATTATAGTGGTTGTAGTCTGATGTGTTGTGTAGTATTGTTGTTTATGAAGACCCTGATTCAACGTTGTATATTTGTTGGGGCGTACATACAGTATTCGTTACTCGTAATTCTACTGTCTGTACGTTCCAATCAAAAGAAGTACAATGGTGGAGAGTTGTGCAGCGATTAATTGTACAAATAAATTCGAGAAAGGAACGAATATTACATTTCACAGGTATGTGAATATTTTAAGTTGTTTTGTATATCAGTGCACTTGCTTAATAAATGTTTTTGTAACACGGTATTAGCATAATGTCTGTGCATCTATTTGCAGGTTTCCTTTCTCAAAACCACAGCTGTTACAAAAATGGTTACACGCTGTCAGGAGGCAAGATTTCCGACCGACAGAATACCATTTTATATGTTCTGATCATTTTGAAGAAAGTTGGCTGATCGGTAGTGTTTTCATGGTCTAGGTTAGGTTGAAACTTGATAATTTGGTCTTGAGTTGCCGAAGCACTATGCCATATATAACGCACTTCTCGTCATAAAATCTAAAGCAAGGTAGAGTCACAAAATATCTATTAATACAGTGGGTATATCTTCGAGAATTTTGATGCATTTTGCGTACATCTATCGTAAATGAACTACGAAAAATGCTAGGGGTCCAGTACATAACTTTTAGCTACGACAGATTCCATGTAGTACGTAAGATAAATTCATAAACAGTGACTAGTTGATTATGTTTGCAACCTAACTAAAGGGAAGGCATTTTATAACCAAAAGCGATGTATAAACATTCGAACTCCGTGCGTCAGTTTACCACTCTAATGGCCGCCGGCCAGCTATTCAATTTGTCCGCTCTTCACAGTCGACCACTCGTGCGGTTGTGGGGGCCTGGACGCGCTATGTATCTGGTTTTGGGGGCCTCTGGTGAGGTGCGCCGTCATCTCAATCAGCTGCGCCTCTGTCGTCGCACGGGATCTGCCGCTCACCGTCTGCTTTCAGCGACGGTGCCGTCCGGTCAGCGCCCCGGGGAGCCATCTACTGGTTCGCCTCAGCCCCAGGTGTTACCGACGCTGCCTTTCATTCTGCTCCATGAAGACGCGCCGCCGCCGCCGCCTGTTCTCCCGCCGGCGACGCCCGCAGAGGACGCGTCGCTGCAGCCGCCGGGCGCCCCCCTGGGTCACGCGCCGCCGATCGCTCCCCGGGGCCAGCTGTCCTCCGGCATGGAACTCTTGCCCACTCCGGACCATATGTCGTCTTCGCCTGTCGGGTGCCCCCGCCCGATGGAGGTCGACCCTTCGGCCCCTCCTGTCTCTCTACGGGCGCATACACCACATGTTGGCGTGCACCCTAGACTAGCTTTTCAGGCGTTCCCTAGCTCCCCGCGGTCCGAATGGCAGGGTGCGGGTGGCACAGCCTCGCCTGTTGTTAGGCTCCCCACCTCGTCGCATACGTCAACATGGGGTTCTCCCCACGGCGGGCGGAAGCCTTATGCCACCACCGTACGCCAATTTGCGGCAGAGGAATGTGGTGTCACCGCCAGACACCACACTTGCTAGGTGGTAGCCATTAAATCGGCCGCGGTCCGTTAGCATACGTCGGACCCGCGTGTCGAAACTATCAGTGATTGCAGACCGAACGCCGCCACACGGCAGGCCTAGTCTAGATAGACTCCCTAGCACTCGCCCGAGTTGTACAGCCGACTTTGCTACCGATGTCTACATACGCTCTCATTTGCAGAGACGACAGTTTAGCATAGCCTTCAGCTACGTCATTTGCTACGACCTAGCAAGGCGCCATATTCTTCAAGAATGTATTATGAACAGATAATATTGTGAATCATGTACCGTCAAGAGCGACGATGATCATTTATGGATTAAAGTTAAGTATCAAACTAATTACGTCCGCTTTCTGAATTCTAATTCCTTGTCATGTTCCAGATCTCACGTCAGTATAGTCCTTCCCTCCTCACGCCAGCGTCCGTGAGCTAAAACGCGTGCATTTCAGCCTCCACTAGTAACACGGTGTTGGCTCTTCTGCCAACACAACAGCTATCACAAGTAGAAAAACTAGCACACTAACGCACAAAAAGAAATTCACAACCATTGCTCACATCCAGATATTTTTTACTATTGGTATGCCGGCCGGAGTGGCCGAGCGGTTCTGGCGCTACAGTCTGGAACCGCGCGACCGCAACGGTCGCAGGTTCGAATCCTGCCTCGGGCATGGATGTGTGTGTTGTCCTTAGGTTAGTTAGGTTTAAGTAGTTCTAAGTTCTAGGGGACTTATGACCTCAGCAGTTGAGTCCCATAGTGCTCAGAGCCATTGGAACCATTTGAACTATTGGTATTTCTCCTAGTGATTTGCAGTCAATGACGTAATCGAACAGTATCACCTCTCTTCGGCTACATTACATTCAATAGTTACGTTGATCTACATTCACCTCCAACGCCCGCCAGTCCTCAATCCTCTGCAAAACGCTATAGCTTAGCATTTTCGCAGCCCTGCTGTAGACAGGTGCCTACATCAAATGCTCAAATGTGTGTGAAATCTTATGGGACTTAACTGCTACAGTCATCAGTCCCTAAGCTTACACACTACTTAACCTAAATTATCCTAAGGACATACACACACACCCATGCCCAGGAGTCGAACCTCCGCCGTGACCATCCGCACAGTCCATGACTGCAGCGCTGTAAGACCGCTCGGCTAATCCCGCGCGGCGAGCCTACATCTAAATACATATTACGCTAACCACAGGACAATGTGCAACATGTCGTAGCAGTGTTATCGACTTCTTCATTCCAGAACGAGATTTTCACTCTGCAGCGGAGTGTGCGCTGATATGAAACTTCCTGGCAGATTAAAACTGTGTGCCGGACCGAGACTCGAACTCCGGACCTTCGCCTTTCGCGAGCAAGTGCTACCCAAGCACGACTCACGCCACATCCTCACAGCTTTACTTCTGCCAGTACCTCGCCTCCTACCTTCCATGCTCTACAGAAGCTCTCCTGCGAACCTTGCAGAACTAGCACTCCTGAAAGAAAGGATATTGCGGAGATATGGCTTAGCCACAGCCTGGGGGATGTTTCCAGAATGAGATTTTCACTCTGCAGCGGAGTGTGCGCTGATATAAAACTTCCTGACAGATTAAAACTGTGTGCCGGACCGAGACTCGAACTCGGGACCTTTGCCGTTCGCGGGCAAGTGCTCTACCATCTGAGCTACCGAAGCACGACTCACGCCCGGTACTCACAGCTTTACTTCTGCCAGTATCTCGTCTCCTACCTTCCAAACTTCACAGAAGCTCTCCTGCGAACCTTGCAGAACTAGCACTCCTGAAAGAAAGGATACAGCGGAGACATGGCTTAGCCACAGCCTGGGGGATGTTTCCAGAATGAGATTTTCACTCTGCAGCGGAGTGTGTGCTGATATGTAACTTCCTGGCAGATTAAAACTGTGTGCCCGACCGAGACTCGAACTCGGGACCTTTGCCTTTCTTTCAGGAGTGCTACTTCTGCAAGGTTCGCAGGAGAGCTTCTGTAAAGTATGGAAGGTAGGAGGCGAGGTACTGGCAGAAGTAAAGCTGTGAGGATGGGGCGTGAGTCGTGCTTGGGTAGCTCAGTCGGTAGAGCACTTGCCCGCGAAAGGCAAAGGTCCCAAGTTCGAGTCTCGGTCCGGCGCACAGTTTTAATCTGCCAGGAAGTTTCGACTTCTTCATTCTTTTTCTACTCACATGCATAATGATCGAGTGAAAATGAATGTCTGTATGCCTCTGTACATATCCAAAATCTCGCCTAAGATCCTACGCCGAAAGAGGTTTTTAAATGGCCAATTAAGCCTTGCTGCTGCACCTTTAGTATACGAGGACAACATGAAAAATCTGATACATAAGACTTGCAAATCATCAATATCGAATGATTACCTGTACGTATGCCCCTGCGTGTGCCCTATTCTCCATTATCGTATTATATTGATCATTATTATACTAGATATGCGATGCTGTAATGATATAGGAATATTCGTCAACAGCATAGCGTTTTGTGAGAAATACATCACCTATTTTTCAATTGTGGTACACCTCCATAATACGATTCTAACATTATCACAGAGCTTTTAACAAACACACTATCCGTTCAGTCATTTACATTGGTACAACAGCCTTGCAGTTCGACGCACAATTCAGAGTTACTGCAAGATTAGGGAAAGATTGGAAGTTTCATTATCGTTCGCCAAATAGAGTAGGAGAACCCGTTCTGGTGTACAGTGGGGGCCGTTACTGAAAAATTCACGTGTTGCCGACGAGGTAACGCTATCGAACTGCGCGTCTTATGATCTGGCCGACCAATAGGGAGGCTTGGAGGCGATCAAGTGGGGGTGGAACTGCGGGAGCGGACACGCTGTTCGCTCTCTTCTGCTGGCAGCTTCCGAGCCGACCAGACGTTCTCCTATCCTGCTCTCTTGGGCGGCTGCCCATTCAGTCTCGGAGGCTTCTCTAGGCCTGCCTTTCCTTTTCACGGCATTAAAACTTCATACAGTTAAAACGATGTTTTATTTCTCACCTCAACTGGTGCCTACTGCTTTCCCCTCCTGGTCAGTCCTGACGCATTAACAACTTGTGTTAGGAGTGGAATAGCTCACCGTTAGGCCCGTCTCATTTGAAGTTTATCCAGCAGTACCTACTGAAGCTGCCAGCAATACTTGGCGCTTGACGTGCCAGATGGGCCGCGTGGTAACAAGCACACGCATTCGTGGCTGGCCACGCAGCGTTCGGCCAGGCCACGTGGCCGGGCGCCTTGCCGCCAGCAGGTGTGCTGCTGCCACCCCAGGCAGCCCGGGGCTACGCCACGCCGCAGGACACGTTCCGGCCAGCTAACTGAGACGTGGCGCCCGCCCGTCGACACCGCCGATGTCACCTTCGCCGCCGATTCCAGCCGCCGTCGCCTAATGCACCACCGCCGCAACTTCTGTAAGTTCGTCGCTTCATTTTTCCACGCCGCCACCTCCGTGCTTTTAGCTATACCGTCGCCCCGTCCAATATAGGCCTTTTCTTTTCGTGCTCAAATTGTAAAGTTTCCAGCGAGCACTAGGTGCCCTAACATTGTAACCGTGCCTCAAACCCGTAATACCGCCACTGGCGAAAATAACTATCTACCTACGGGAAAACCGGACCCAGTAGCTGCCCTCGAAGCAGAAATCGATAACTTGCTATTATGGAAGATATAATTAACGGAAGAATGCCAAAAATTGGCTCAAACCCAGTCTGCCAATTTAAGTGTGCCAGAAACACACCCTGCTGCACCGCAAATGACAGCTGCAAGCTTGCAGCACCTCTAGTAGCATAGTACCCCAGCCGTACCTTGCAACCTTGGCTAACAGTTTCCCTGCTGTCAGCTTTATCCAGAAAAATGGTTCACATGGCTCTGAGCACTATGGGACTTAATATCTGAGATCATCAGTCCCCTAGAACTTAGAACTACTTAAACCTAACTAACATCATCACACACATCCATGCCCGAGGTAGGATTCGAACCTGCGACCGTAGCGATCGCGCGATTCCAGACTGAAGCGCCTAGAAACGCTCGGCCACACGGGCCGGCCAACTTTATCCCGACATTTTTCAGGAAACCCAATGAACAAATACACTCCTTTCTGCAAACTGTCCGAGATGTAGGCCGCGCTTGCGCTTGGCCAGACGATTTCCTGTTGAATGTACTCCACCTTAAATTGTCAGGTGACGCCCGTACCTATGTAAGATGTCAGGCAAATCCAACAGCTTCCATGAAAACCCTGTCATGATAGCAAATCCGGCAGTGTGTCACAAAGCTCCGAATAACTGCTTTTTCAACGTTATTTTACCAGCTAACTAAAAATAGGAAAGCCTTGAACCCCTTCCACCAAATTTAGTTAGTATTAGGATTCTTTTACAGGGAGTGCAGTGGAGCTGACGCTGAAACCATTAAGTATTTGATTAAATCATCACTAGTCTCACTGAACTCTTCTGAACTCTACATGTCATGTGTGGTCTGGCGTCTCCTTACCAGCAACAGGTCCCAGGTTCAAACTAGTCAATTCCCTTATAAACACGCTCAGAGCATAGTTGCGCGAAAGTGGTAGGGAGACACGATTTAGAACAAACAGACACCACGCAGAATGTTAGAGAATGGCGACCCTGCCAGGATGGTAAAATACCATGATTGAAGGTCGGCCACGTGCCTAACTAGATCAGAAAAATATCCTGTTGAAAAATTTTCGTAACAATTTTTTTTTTCTGAATGGTATAAATAGTCGAAAACAGTAGCTGCAGCGAAAGATAGTAAGAAAGTGTTCAATAGAAAGTGAGACATTCTAGCAGATACAATAGCATAATTAAGTTATGAATTTTAATATTGTTAGAATTAAGTTTTCTCTCCAATCCAAGTGCACAGGTGGCGGATACATCGTTGACAAATTGGTTCTGACCCAACAAGTAAGTGAATGGATTGTCAGTCTAGGGCACAATAAGTGTCAAGTCGTGAGAACAAAAAGTTTATGAAACGCGTGAGATTGTATGAGCGCATGTTGACGCGAAGAAGGGCGCGTGAATTGCTTTTAAAACAGGAAATAGGGGTGAAAGGTCTCTGTTGGATTCTTTTCATGTTTAATTTCTTAAATCTGTTGTCATTACGGCATAAATTCCTCTTCTAAATTTACTGTGGCGTTCCTGACTATCTGGGAGGAGACTGAGTAGTGGAACGTGTTACTTTTACACATAAACAAGAACGATCTGTCACACTACTACACTTTAAAACACAGTTTATACGTAATTCATGTCACACAGTCTCATACGGAACCTACATCCGCTTTCTTTTATATACTGTATATGATAAGATACTGTGTTCCCCCTTCCCTTCTGTGTGAGAGGATGAATGAGCAAACGTATTTCTAGTCGCATGCTTGAGGGTAGCAGACAAGGCTGTCTGCTAGAGAACAGTAGGACCAACGTCGGAACAGGTAGCTACGCTTTCTAAAAGCAAAGAGGTTTCTATCTTTAGTATGGTCCTGTCCGTCCGTTGTCATGTTGGTATAGGAAGCTGCCCCTCTGGCCACTTCCGTTTGTATTTGTGAGCCACCCTCAGGAAGCACGCTCGGTAGTAGCGCAGGTCAGTTGGTCCGTGGCGAGCGTCTGAAGTGGTAAGATCTCCGGCTAAGCGCGTGTCTGCTAAGTCCGTAGGACAATGGATTTCTTAAGTTCAGTCTAACTGAAAATTTAATCACCTTTATTTCAGGTTTAGCTCTAAAATATCTAAGGTTATCTTATATTGCAGCGCAGTGTAATTCTCGTGTGAAGTTCAGATTATTTTCCGGTAGTTGCTTTGTCACTACTTTATGAGTAAGGTGGAACCACGTGTTGATCAGTAACTCTAACTAAGATCAATCTTAAATGCGAATGCTTGTGTGATTATAACGTCTCGTCTTGACAATATTTTTAATATAGCAACTTTTCTTTATGTTCAACCCACGTGGGGTGTACTTTGCGAGACCAGTACCACGTGCATATATAACTGTTTGACCCGTCACGTTAAAAGTAAGACGTTAATAACCAGTTCGAGGTTTTTCTTTTGGAAATTGCTTTTGATCTAATTTATTTTAATTATCAAAATTATTGTGGAGTTATACGCTTTGTGTAAACCAAGTTGACCACGTGAAGCATGTGGTGTAATCATCAAAGTAGCCCTCAGCTATTCTTTTTGGGAAGATTTCACAGAGAGTTAATATGAATTTAGTATACCAGTGTGTGGTAATTACATGACGGACAGGATTGTGCTACGAACGTAATTTATTTGGGTGAAAATTTGAATCTGTTTGTAGTGGTTAACTTTCTCTTGCATGCGTTTCAACGTTCTTTGTGTGTTGTTTTATGAATGCAGTGTTGTATGCAGTCTCCCAATCTTGGCTCCATATTTGATGTGTTCCGTAAGATTGCAATCTCACATATTCACAATCCTAAATAAGGCACCAGTTTAGTTAGGAATCATGTGTAATATGCTGAAATTTCAATGATCAATCTTAAAATAAATTTCCAAATACAAACTGATTTCTTTCTTTTTATTTAAATTCTCTTTTTTATATATATATATATTACCGATTGTTGTATGACTATTAAAAGATTATAATTAATGTTAGTCTGTTTGGGAATTTGGTAAACCTAGACTAGATGCCTGATCAAACAGTTGCTTAGTAATGCAAGATTAACTTCCCCAGACAGCTCACAGCTTTTAACCCGCTTTCATTGGCAAGCAGTACCGCTTACATAGCAAATTAAAGCTACAACGTTACACATGGCGACCCTGTTCTGTGATTCCGCTAGACTCTGGAATCTCTGAAACGTTAGATTGCGAGCGTTGTATAATCTTAATTTTGTTTTTTCCTTACAGCGCTCAAACAACTTCTGCGTTGTTTCTGAGCAGACTTTCAAAAGATTCACGGCGTTGTTGATCGGCGTTGTGTTGTTTGTCTTGTTTTGTTTTCTATATTTGTGTGTTTTATATGTGTGTGTGTGTTTTTTTTTCTCGCTTGTAAATTCCACTGTTTCGATCAAAGATAAAAATTTGATTTGCGTGTGAAAAAGTGCGTACTAGGTTGGGTATCTTTCGTGTGACTGTCGTAATTTTTTTGGGGGACACATTTATTTTGATTAGTGTGTCGCGTACCGGGTATAAATTGCACTAATGCAGACACGTAACCAAGCTAAAAGTAAGCGGTCCGACAACTTAAGCAACATGGACCAAGGGGATAATTTGATTTCGAATGTTAATGCGTCGGACAGTTCCGAAAATACAATGGGAAATACTTCAGACGAAATGCAAAACAGCACGAACGGCTCACATCAGAGCCAGAAATTAATTTGCCTCCAACTAACCAAATTGATTTGGCAGAACTCATGAAAGCCTTATTGCAACAAAATAAAGAAAACGCAGAGAAATCAGAAAAATCGTTCCGAGAACAAAAAGAATCATCCGCAAAATCTATCCGAGAGCTAGGCGAACAAATGACGCAAAAATCTGAGAAATCGATCCGCGAGCTAGGCGAACAAATGACGCAAAAATCTGAAAAATCGATTCGCGAGCTAGGCGAACAAATGACGCAGAAATCTGAAAAATCGATCCGCGAGCTAGGCGAACAAATGACGCAAAAATCAGAAAAATCGATCCGAGAGCTAGGCGAACAAATAGACGAAAAACTAATCCAACAGACAAATAAAGTCGACAAGTCGATGTAGAGAGTGTCCGATGATATCTCACAAAGAATAAACAATCTGGCAAGTGAAATAAAAAGTGATATTATGAAAGAATTAGGCCGTACATTTGAACAAATCGATGATCGTCTGCAAGCCTTAGAACAGGGCGGAGGACAAGAGACAAATACATGATAAGATTGCAGCATTAGCGGACATTGTAGGCACGATGAAGCTGACGGAAAGCGAGAACAATACTACACCGGTAGCGGCCGCAGAGACCGAAGAAGTGCGTTCGCTTCTTAGATTTCAGAAGGGACAGTTCGAAGTGAACAGGCAGCACAAAGCTGTAACAGGCGAATTACAAGAACGCGTGGCGCATCTGGAAAACCGCATGGCGTGTGATTCCGAACTCGCCAATAGCACTAAAAATAGCCGTACGAACAGTGCAGAGAGGGACTCCGGCCACGAGGGAGATTTTGACGACAGGGAAGAATGTAATTTGAGGGGCAGACATGAGAAAAATAGAAACATTCAAGGGCCTCGCCAGGAGGAAATGCGGGGATTTGATTTCAAACATTTCCTTACGGTGAGAAAGTTTGAGATATTTCGAAATTCGCAAAAAGGAATACATCCACGTGCATGGCTCGAGCAATTTGAGTTTTGTCTTCCCCCCGACTGGGCAAGTTCACATAAGATAGAATATACACTCCTGGAAATTGAAATAAGAACACCGTGAATTCATTGTCCCAGGAAGGGGAAACTTTATTGACACATTCCTGGGGTCAGATACATCACATGATCACACTGACAGAACCACAGGCACATAGACACAGGCAACAGAGCATGCACAATGTCGGCACTAGTACAGTGTATATCCACCTTTCGCAGCACTGCAGGCTGCTATTCTCCCATGGAGACGATCGTAGAGATGTTGGATGTAGTCCTGTGGAACGGCTTGCCATGCCATTTCCACCTGGCGCCTCAGTTGGACCAGCGTTCGTGCTGGACGTGCAGACCGCGTGAGACGACGCTTCATCCAGTCCCAAACATGCTCAATGGGGGACAGATCCGGAGATCTTGCTGGCCAGGGTAGTTGACTTACACCTTCTAGAGCACGTTGGGTGGCACGGGATACATGCGGACGTGCATTGTCCTGTTGGAACAGCAAGTTCCTTGCCGGTCTAGGAATGGTAGAATGATGGGTTCGATGACGGTTTGGATGTACTGTGCACTATTCAGTGTCCCCTCGACGATCACCAGTGGTGTACGGCCAGTGTAGGAGATCGCTCCCCACACCATGATGCCGGGTGTTGGCCCTGTGTGCCTCGGTCGTATGCAGTCCTGATTGTGGCGCTCACCTGCGCGGCGCCAAACACGCATACGACCATCATTGGCACCAAGGCAGAAGCGACTCTCATCGCTGAAGACGACACCTCTCCATTCGTCCCTCCATTCACGCCTGTCGCGACACCACTGGAGGCGGGCTGCACGATGGTGGGGCGTGAGCGGAAGACGGCCTAACGGTGTGCGGGACCGTAGCCCAGCTTCATGGAGACGGTTGCGAATGGTCCTCGCCGATACCCCAGGTGCAACAGTGTCCCTAATTTGCTGGGAAGTGGCGGTGCGGTCCCCTACGGCACTGCGTAGGATCCTACGGTCTTGGCGTGCATCCGTGCGTCGCTGCGGTCCGGTCCCAGGTCGACGGGCACGTGCACCTTCTGCCGACCACTGGCGACAACATCGATGTACTGTGGAGACCTCACGCCCCACGTGTTGAGCAATTCGGCGGTACGTCCACCCGGCCTCCCGCATGCCCACTATACGCCCTCGCTCAAAGTCCGTCAACTGCACATACGGTTCACGTCCACGCTGTCGCGGCATGCTACCAGTGTTAAAGACTGCGATGGAGCTCCGTATGCCACGGCAAACTGGCTGACACTGACGGCGGCGGTGCACAAATGCTGCGCAGCTAGCGCCATTCGACGGCCAACACCGCGGTTCCTGGTGTGACCGCTGTGCCGTGCGTGTGATCATTGCTTGTACAGCCCTCTCGCAGTGTCCGGAGCAAGTATGGTGGGTCTGACACACCGGTGTCAATGTGTTCTTTTTTCCATTTCCAGGAGTGTATGTGTGGCTATTTGGAAGGCGAACCGGCGATTCGCATGAGGTCGGCAGCGCGTCACTGCAACTCCACTCGGGAGTTTCGACAAGCCTTTCTCTCCGCCTATTGGTCGGAAGCGGCACAAGATAGGGTCAAGCATGGCATAATTATGCTGCCAAATTTGAACCAGTCTGGTTTCGGCAGTCCAGCACGCCTATTCGATCACATGCTGCAGACAAATCAATTTCTATACGACCCATACGGGCCTGCGGAACTAATTAGGAAATGCATCACCAAATTGCCGATGCACTTGCGCCACGTCATTCTTGCGGGACGATGCAAAGAGGACGTGGAAACGTTTAAGACACTTCTCCAAGAGTTGGAATACAATACAGCAGAATGCCCGCCTAATCAGGCACAAAGTTATTACGGGGCACAGCAGCGCGATCGCAGTCGTGGCCGTCGTACTAATCAACGGCGTGACTGGTCGTCGCGACGCGAACGGAACAATAATCGGGACCGGCCGTATAGAAACTGGAGTAACAGTCGCGAACACAGGTGGAACAGCGGAAATGATCGAGGACGTGGACAGAATCGTGAACGGAACAGTTACGGCAACCAGAATCGATACTACGGTGAACACAATGGGAATAGGACTATAGGCGGAGCACCTCATGATGTTGAAATTCGGCCAGTTAACCCTAGACATAATCCAGCAAATGGAAATGAACAAAATCGGCAATGACAAACGATCAGCGCTGAAGGCGCCCAATCGGAACCAATGAACGACATGGCAAAGGAGTGCATACGGTATATAGAGAGGGAAGATATTAGAGAGGATTTGTTGCAAGAAACTACGAGTGCTAAAATTTCGGGAATAAATCCAGTCGTGACAGTTGCAGTAAACGAAATATGTTTTAAGTGTGTCATTGACACTGGAAGCCCTTACTCGATAGTGAGCGAGACAGCATTTCAAAAATGCGAAGGGACTGGGACTTGGCCCGTTTTTCAAGTGCGAGGAATAAAGGTGAAGGGCGCAATCTACGGTAAGAGCATAGAAATCCGAAGGCAAACTCGGCTTAATTTTACCTGCCAGGGAAGAGAGTTTGAGTACAACTTCTTTGTGCTCCCAATGCTGAATGTGGCAATGATTTTAGGAAATGACTTCATGAATGCCCACCATGCAGTAATTGACATGGGTGAGGAGTAATGACAGTTCAAGTTGGGGATCAGCCAATTAATTTAGTATTTGATGAATGCATATTACGTGCCGAGTCAGAAATTAGTTGCCTAAAATTTCAAGCTCAAACCGAGTCGCAACCCAGACTGGAGCTACTCGTGAACTATGTAAGTGAGTCGTGCTCTACGTTTGGTGAGCAGGGGAAAGATGTTGCTTTTGCTGATGCACTGAGAAAGAGCATCGCGGGTGTCAGAACCACGGACAGGGAAAAGGAGAAATTGTATTGCCTACTTAGGAATCATGAACGGGTATTTTCTGAGACTCCGGGGGCGATTAAGGGTTTTACGTACCAATTCAGAGTACGTGACCATCAGAAGTTTTCTGTTAGACCATACCCTATTCCCGTGGCGTATAAAGCCCAGGTGGAGAAGGAAACAAACAAGATGTTAGAACAAGGAATAATTGAGCGGGCAGTAAGCTCGTACAACTCACCCTTGCTTGTCGTGCCAAAACGCGACAACTCAGTTCGTTTGGTGCTAGACTCGAGACAGATAAACACAATTATTATGTCGGAAACGGACAGGCCTGAGAGCCTTGAGGAACTCTTACAACGTTTCCACGGGGTAAAGGTACTATCATCTGTCGACCTCCGTTCGAGTTTTTGGCAAATCGTGCTACACCCATCTTGCAGATTATATACAGCGTTCCTGTGTTACGGAAATTGTTTCCAATTCCGGCGTCTCCCGTTCGGACTAAATGTCTCATCAGCTGCTTTTATAAGGGGATTAAATAGCATTTTACCTGATGATTTGAAACAGCGAGTGACAATTTACGTGGATGATATATTAATTGAGGAAAAGTCGTGGGAGGACCATAATGACGTTCTGAACAGACTACTGGATGTTTTTGAGAAGGCAGGTGTAACAGTCAACTTAGATAAGTCACAGTTCGGACGAGAGAACATAAAATTCTTAGGCCATATTGTCTCAGCAAATGGAATACAACCTGATCCGGAGAAAATTGCGGTGATAGCGGAGTGTGCAATGCCGACAAATAAAAAACAGTTGCGAGCATTCTTAGGCCTGTGTAATTTTTATAAGCGATTTATAAATTTTAGTGTACTTGGTACACCCCGTCTATGTGGACTAACAGGGAAGAACGCTTTGTGGGTCTGGGATCAAGAGGCACAGGATGAATTTTATAAATTGAAAAGGCATTGGTAGAGGCTCCCATCCTCGCGCATCCCGACCTGACACAAGAATTCTGTTTAATGACGGACAGTTCCTTGTCAGGATTAGGTGCGGTACTGTTTCAAACGGAAGGAAATGATGATATTACAACTTGGAAAACAATCTCGTTTGGGAGCAGGGTGCTCTCTCGATGTGAAAAAAAATTATTCTGTGACGGAACTCGAAGCACTCGCGATAGTTTGGGCATTCTCAAAATTTAGGTATTTTTTATTTGGGAGGACCACCAAGGTGTACACTGACCATCGTGCACTCCAATTTCTTATGAGCACAAAAATCACGCATGGGAGACTAGGACGCTGGGCACTATACCTACAGGAATATAACTTCACTGTAGAATATATTCCTGGACAGAAAAATGTAATTGCTGACGCTTTATCGCGCATTCCTATAGGTTTGGTTCACACAGAAGAAAGGGAACTCGGTGAAAATAATTTTAGCATCCTATACTTACAGAATGTAGCGTTCGAGAATTTTGTTACCACCTCTTTAGGGAGTATAGCGGACGAACAGGATAAGGACGCAGTATTGAAAGATATAAAGAAGAAGTGGGAGGACAAGGAGAATGTAGGAATACGCCAGTACTACTTAGTGCGCAATAGAATATTATTCAAGAAACGAGCCCCGGACGACTCCAGATGGGTGTTGGTGATTCCGGAGGAACTCGTAAACAAAATTATATGGTACATTCACTTGAGTTATGGTCACTTAGGGGCACAGAAATGTTGTGAGAAACTGAAAGAGACATGCTATTTTAATAACATGCTACGGCGTATTCGTGGTGTACTTAGAGTGTGCGGACCTTGTCAGCGAGCAAAGGCGGCCACAGTGACTTATGCTGCATCATTGCACCCGATAATACCAAGCAAACTTTGTGACCTCGCGGCCGTGGATCTATTTGGGCCACTAATACGATCTAAAGCAGGTTTTGCATATGTTTGCGTAGCGGTGGAGCTAACCTCCAAGTTTGTGTGTCTGACTCCGTTGAAGCGAGCCACAGGAAGGGCAGTGGCAACTGCATTTGCAAAGCAGTTTCTGCATGAAGTTGGGAGCGTGAAAAGGGTTATCTCGGATAATGGACCACAATTTAGATCGCAATACTGGCAGCGGATGCTTCGAAGAAGAAGAATTAAACCTATATATATATCTCTCTTTCACCCCAGCTCGAACCCCAGTGAGCGTATTATGCGTGAATTAGGAAAATTATGTAGGTTATACTGCAGTCGTGATCACCGATCGTGGGACATACACCTAAAAGGATTTCAGAACATAATTAATGAGTTTGAAAGGGTACAGTACCGCCCAACATTGAAAATAGGTACGAAATTCTTGTCAGAACAACACATTTTTTGTGTAAAAGTAACTCAATTTCAATTAATACAGCGAAGCCGGATACCAGTGTGGGAAAGAATGACAATTTATTTATTTAATTGATCACATGTGGCCGGCCGAAGTGGCCGTGCGGTTAAAGGCGCTGCAGTCTGGAACCGCAAGACCGCTACGGTCGCAGGTTCGAATCCTGCCTCGGGCATGGCTGTTTGTGATGTCCTTAGGTTAGTTAGGTTTAACTAGTTCTAAGTTCTAGGGGACTAATGACCTCAGCAGTTGAGTCCCATAGTGCTCAGAGCCATTTGAACCATTTTTTTGATCACATGTGCACTCCCTCAAAATAAATCCCTACATCCAGTTTGGTGAGATCTGTGAAATGAATGAATGTATGGTCGTCTGCTAACCACAGATAGTGAATCGGAATATATGATCATCTTTGAGTCGATCCTTTGGCTACCTTTGGTGAGACCAAAGAGATGAAAATTTTACCAGAGCTTTGGGCGGCTGAAATGTGGCTGACCAATAAGGTAGCAAGGTGCTTCTCCCACTTCGAGAGAGGTGCGAGAGAACCGGAAGACGGCCATGTTTCAGACTCGGCACTCTGGCGCTGAACCTTCTGCTGTAAAGACCTGTTTTTTTGTTGTGCTCCGTAATGAAAGTGTGGAGGCATGGTATGGATGTGGAATATTTAAGAGTAGTTAGAACTAATCATTTCTCTTTCCCAGGAACTTTTGTGGGGAAAATTACAAAGTGAGGCAGGTAATTTTAAGGGGATTGTAGTAGACCAACGGTCACAATGAGCCCACGTGTAGTTATAAGTTGAGATACTAGCGTGTGTACAATAAGCTGAAATATTTAAGAATTAATAGCGTGTGTACAATAAGCTGAAATATTTAAGAAATAGCGTGTGTATCATAAGTTGAAGTATTTAAGAAATATCATTCCGTGTGACGCTAAATTTAAACTCTGAGAGAGAATCAAGGTGAGTCGGCCGTTTTTTCCAGCAACGCCACTTGGCTTGCATTGCACAGGAAGACGTGCGTTTATCTCCAGAGTTCACAGTAGGAAAGTAGAATTACAAAGTGGGGCAGTGTCGTGTGAAACTGGGATAGATATTGATTGAAGTGGGAAAGCGGAAAGTGATGATGTTGTAACAGTTCTTTGTGTTGTATTTCATATTGTTGTGTTGTATATGTCATGTAATTTGGGTATGTGTGTTTTGCATGGGGGTAGCAAGGTAGTTTCGAAAGATTTGTGGGTATGCCTGTTCCTTCTGTATCGCTCGATCTGGAGGAAAGTTTCGTGAGGATGATTGTGAGAGGCGAAGTGTGAGGTATAATAAAAGATCCACCATCCGATCCAGGGAGTGCACTGTTGCGGTAAATAGATTACGAGACCATAGTATAGAGATTCACTAACGTAAAGCCATGCCCACTGGGCGGAATTTCTCATGTGATTTTGTTGTAGGTTGTAGAATTTGTGTGTTTAGGAATAAATCAGATAGTGAATAGAAAGAGATTGGTGGCCTTTTTCATTAAATTGTATGTTGTCATAATGTCCCGAATTTATATAAAAGCCGTTAAATCAAAGACAAAAAGTAAATGTGGTATTGCCAGTGCGTAGTGTGCAGTCAGAGTTCTATAAATCACTGATAGTCAGATGCGTGTTTCCGTTGCGTATTATTCATGCAGGAGGATAATTTGTAACTAAATAGTAGGATACGAGAATTCATGTTGCTCGATAAATTAAGGAAGAATCCACTCGCTTGGCAAACCACTCATCTTGCAGGCCTGACTGCTTGATGCCACAGTATGAGAAAGGCAAGTGGGTGCCTCTCATAATTTCGACCCTGCCAGGATTATTGCTGTTAAGATTTTTTTTTTATTTTTTGATGGAATATATTGTGATAGCGCTAAGAAGTAAAATTTTTTTTGTTTGCAATTTCTTTCTGGATTGGTGAGGATCTTTTATTTTTTTAATTGCTATATCGTACAAGGCTGGAAGATCGTGGTATAATTTTTTTTGCATAATGTCCGTAGTAACTAGGTCGCAGTCTAAAAGTGTAGTCACCATGGAGAATAGCGATTCTGGCGTGAACGTAGCAGTGCAGCAGGAAGTAGGTGATGACCATGGGTTAATGAAAGGGGACGGCAGGCACTCCGAAGAGGCTGTATTGTTCAGTGGACCGCTGCAAGGGGATCCTTTGTGCGGCGGGCTTTGTCCACAAACGCGGGCTTTTCCAGACGACGCGGGCGAGCCGAGACTAGGCCAGGTGTGCAGTGAAAGTGCAGCTACTCTTAGCGAGGCTACGGTTTCACAGGCGAACGAGGTGAGCGCGTCGAAAGTTGCAAATGACGATATGATGCTACAGTTGTTGCAGAGTTTGGTGAGAGATAATAAGGAGAGAGATAGGAAGGCTGAGGAGAGACATAGGGAGTTAATGGAAATTATGGACGCGATGTTTAGAGGTAATGAGGAGAGATGGGAAGCGATGGATAAAGATAGTGAGGAAAGTATGGAGGCATTGGATAAGGGAAATAAAGAGGCAATGAGGAAGGTACACTCAGTTACCGATGAGCGTCTGCCCGCAGTTAATAATCGGTTAGATGAGGGGGAGAAGAATCTGGATGCGGCGAAGGAAGTATGTGACGCCATGAAAGAAAAAGCTAATAATTTGGAGGTACAAGTATTTGCAATAGAGAGTGATACTACTGAGCGTAGGGACGTGTTGCCGGATGAGTGAATCAAAGAGGTAGTGGTCAGAATGAATACGATTAGTGCAGATGCAGAAAAGATCAGTACAAGAGGCGAGACAGGTTCTGACAGTACGCAGTGAGAGGTTTATGCCGATCAGGAGGAGATACAACCACCATTACAGTTTAAAGAGGCACGATTAGAAATAAGTAGGAAACATAGTGGAGAACTAGCGCAGTTGCAATTAGCGTGCAGTGGCGAAGGTGACACACCACCAGGTAGATTGCAGATGGAGAGTGAGACAAACTCAAAAAGCGAAAATAGGCAGAAAGAGGAAGACGAATTCAGAGAGGCAGAAGAACGGTTGTGTCAGATAAAACAGGTGGCAGACCCAACTGGGTATAGTCCAAGGCTGTCTCAATTTCAAGATTCATTACCTTCATCGAGGGGATTGCTCCGCAAAACGAAGTTTGTGTATAACTATTTGAGGGACGAGGCCAGAGCAAAAATGCAGGAAGTTATTAAAGACTGTAGTAGCTATTTAAATGAATTCTGGTCGAAAAGTAAGCAGGACCAGGTTACGCAAAGCATATTGATGATGCCAAATTGTAACGAATGTGGTATAAGGGATTCAGTGTCGTGCTATCAGGAGATGTTCAGACGAAACAGGTACTTGGAGGTGACATACGAACCTGGGGAGTTCATTAGGATCCATATAACGAAGTTGCCAGTGAGATTGCGCAGAGATATAGTGATAGCAGGCAGAGGCTTGAACGATTCTGCGTCATTTCAGCACTTCTTACAGGAACTGGGTAATGAGAGCAACATTGTGAACGGCGACATGACTCATAGGTCAGACAGAGTTGAGGATAGGAACAGTAGAAACTATCAGAATGACAGGAGAGTATGGAATCAGAGGAATGACGGAAATGGAAGATGGCGAGGAAATAGGGGGCAGAATTCATGGGGATATCGACCGGCAAACCGGGAAAATAGAAGATGGGACAGAGATGGAAGAAGAAGGGAAAATGAAAATGATGGGCGAAGAGGATAGGCAGTTATTGGGTTCACGACAGGACAATCATTGTCACAATGACAGAGGGACAAGAAGGTGACTACTTGATAGACGGGTACAAACCAGGACTATTAATGATGTAAATATTAGGTATATCGATTACGGAAAACTAAGGGAGAATCTGTTAGAGGAGGTAGGAGATGTGGGGAGTGAAGTCCACCCAATAATTAGCGTAGAAATAAATAATATAATCGTACCTTGTGTCATCGATACAGGCAGTGTAATGAGTGTTTTGAGGGAAGATGTGTTCAAGTGTTGTAGTCTTACAAAACCATGGCCAACGTTGCCATTGCAAAGGACAACAGTGAGAGGGGCAATTACAGGAAAGGGAATTGAGGTGAAGTTACAAGCGCAGGTAGACTTCGTGTGCCAGGCGAAGAGGTTTAGTACAGTGTTCATGATTGTGTCATCTCTAACTGTTGAAGGGATATTAGGCGTTAATTTTTTGAACCAATATAAAGCAGTCGTTAACATGAGAAATGGTTCGATGGAGTTGAAACGAGATTCGGAGGAAATTACATTAAGATTCGACGATTGCTTACATGGTAAAGATAACGCACACTTAGCATTATGTCTGGCGGTAAAGTCCGGTAAACAGGCACAGAATACGGGGTTCGAACAAGAGAAGAAGGAAATTCATAAATGTTTGGAGGAGGAGATCAGGGAGAAAATCTGGCATTTACGAGGGACCACGGTCTACGGGGAATTGCAGAAAATTTTATACGAGAATAGAAAGGTATTTAAACATGCTGCGGGTACAATAAGAAATTTTGTGTATAGATTCAAGGTCAAGCCACATAAACAGTTTAGGGCCCAAGTGTACCCGATACCTGTTGTGTACAAAGAAAGAGTGGAAGCTGAGATCGAAAGCATGCTACAACAAGGGATTATCGAACCAGCATCCAGTCCGTACAACAGTCCTTTAGTTTGTGTTGAAAAAAAGGATGGGTCAATTAGATTAGTTTTGGACGCAAGAAGGATTAATAAGATAATAGAGCCAGAGACAGATCGGCCGCTGACACTTGACGAATTGCTACAAAAGTTCCACGGGATCAGAGTTCTCAGCTCAGTTGATTTGAGAATGAGTTTCTGGCAGGTGGAGTTAGACAGGGGGTGTAGAAAATACACTGCTTTCTTGTGCTACGGGAAATCGTATCAGTTCCGGAAACTACCATTTGGGTTAAATGTATCATCCGCGGCATTTATCAGAGCGCTAAATACTGTCATTCCTAATGAAATAAAAGACAAGGTAACACAGTACGTGGATGATGTCCTGATAGCCGAAAGAAACTGGGAAGACCACAATAGAACGTTAGGCATATTGCTCGGTGCACTGGAGAGACATGGGGTGACCGTGAATTTGGGAAAGTCAGAATTTGGACGAAAAGAAATCGAGTTTCTAGGTCACATTGTGACACCAGAGGGAATAAGACCAAATCCAGACAAACTCGAAGCAATCAGAGATTTTCCGGTGCCAAGAACAAAACGTCAGCTACGGGGTTATTTAGGATGAATCAATTTTTACAGGAGGTTCATTAAGATTGGGGGTGCAGCGACACCCAGACTATGTCAGCTGACTGGAAAGAAAACGGTATGGAATTGGGACCCTGTCGCGCAGGAAGAGTATGAGGCGTTAAAGAAGGCACTGCTATCGGCACCTCTTCTCGGGCATCCAGACCTAGGGAAAGAGTTTTGTATGGCCACGGACAGTTCCCGTAGTGGACTTGGGGTAACATTGTTCCAAGAGCAAGAGCAAGGAGGAGAAGTGATACAACAACCTATTGCATTTGCGAGCCGAGTGCTTAGCAAAGCTGAGAGAAATTACACGGTAACTGAGCTTGAAGCTTTGGCAATAGTATGGGGTTTTAGTAAGTTTAGATACTATTTGTATGGAAGGCATACTAAAATCTATACTGACCACAAGTCACTACAGTTTCTGATGTCGGCCAAACTTAACCATAGACGACTCGCTAGGTGGGCACTCTATTTACAGGAGTTTCAGTTTTCGGTCATGTATATTCCTGGGCCACAGAATATAGTGGCAGATGCGTTGTCAAGGAACCCAGTAGGTCATGGTCAATGCTTTGATGAGGAGGTAAACGAGAACAGATATGATATATTGTATATGCAGGGCGTGCCGTTCGAGAAATACATAGGGACGGTACTCACAAATATCGCGAAAGAGCAGGATAAAGACGCGTCATGGAGAATGGTGAAGGACAGAGTTAGAGCGAACTTAGACGCCAATATAGCACGTTTTTATACAATTCAGAATGGGGTCCTTTTCTACCGTAGAAATCTAAACACACAAGACTGGGTGTTGTGTATACCAAATGAAATAGTCAACAAGTTGATCTGGTACACGCACCTAAGTTACGGGCATTACGGGGCAAGGAAATGCTGTAAGAAGTTAAGGGAATCAGTTTATTTCATTAGTATGGAGAGGAGGATCAAGAATGTGCTTGGTAGTTGCAAATTGTGCCAGAAGGCAAAATCGTTAACTATCTCATGCAAAGCACCGCTTTTTCCGATAGTGCCAGGTAGATTGAGGGAATTCGGAGCAACAGATTTGTTTGGGCCGCTACCTAGGTCAGTGCGGGGATATAGATATGTTTTAGTAGCAGTGGAATTGGTGTCAAAGTATGTGACTTTTACCGCATTGAAACGTGCGACGGGAAGGACAGTAGCAGCAGCGATCGTTAAAAACTTTTTGCGAGAAGTAGGGACTGTAGAAAAGTTCATTGCTGACAATGGACCGCAATATAGATCCAGACAATGGCTAACCACACTGAAGAGAAGAAGAATAAAACCGGTGTTCATATCCCGATACCATGCTGCAAGTAACCCCAGTGAAAGAGTAGTAAAAGAACTGGGAAAATTGTGTAAGATCTATTGCCATGGGCAACATAGAAGTTGGAGTATTTTTCTCAAGGATTTTCAGGACATCCTCAATGAGCTACCACATGGAGCAACTGGTTTATCACCAATTACGGTACTAAAGAATGAACCACCACCAGATCGAGTCAGGGAGCTGGTAGATTTTCCGCGATCAGGAAAGCAGAGGCACACAGAAATTGTCAAGGTTGCGATAGAGCGAATTAAGAAAGCAGCTAAGGATAGGCAGGAGAAGCAGAAAGGAAAGATCCGTAAGATCGAATTGGCAGTAGGAGACAAGGTTCTAATAAAAACTCATCGATTATCGAAGAAGCACAGATTCCTAACTAGCAAATTTTTGGACCATTCAGAGTGAGGCGGATTGTCCATGAAAATGCTGTACTGATTGAGACGATCAAGGGAAAACAATCTCGTGGGCTTCATCACATTTCTAACATCAAATTATGGAAAAGTTAAGGATAGATCTAAGGTAGGAAATTTATGGTAGATAGTCAGTGTATTTATTTGTGATGTGTAACGTTGTGCAGGGTCAAATCGAACATAAGAATTTTCAGGCGGGATGTCAGGAAGTGTGACGGAATAGACTGGTCGAATGAGTCATGAACAGGAGTCGACAGAGTGGTGTATGTACGTATTTTTTGTCATATGAATGAGGATCAAGCAGAAAGGACGTGATGATTAATGAGTGAATAAAGATGGTAGGTAGAGAAGCGACGTGATAAATAGTAGTGGATAAAGGTGAGGTGTAAGGAAAGAAGCGACGTGAAGCAGTGTGATTAATAAAGAGAGATTCGACGTGATGAAACAGTGGTAAATAAAGGTGAGTAGAATTGAATAATGTGGAGATGTCTTAGATGTATGTTACAGAGAGGCCTGTGTATGCTGCAATAGAGATTGATGCCAATGGCGAAGGAAGACCAGGAAATGATGGAGTAATGGACGGACGGAGAGCCGAAATACGAATGAAGAGATGAGGACAACTGCACAATGTGAAAGGACGTAAAGGGAGTATGAGACCCAGATGGTGAACGTTGTGAAATACTGACGTAAGATGTAATATAAGTGTAGATCTAATTCTTACCATAAAATATGCTATATGGCAAAAATAATATTTTTTGTTGTTGTTGAAGCCTGGTACCAGTATAACTAATCAAAACGGTTCCAATAATGTGTACAGTTATTTTTCAGGTTGATTAATTTGTGTATTTTTTGTTCTTAGATGAAATGTCGCAATTCTAAGTTGGTGTTCAGCAGAATGAAAGCGAATGCGGAGGTAAGCCGATGGAGAGAGGTGCCAGAGTGAAAGGACGAATTCGGAGACTGGAATGCTATCTCCGAAACAGCTTCATGTGTTATGTGGTTGAGTATAAGGGAGCAAAGGTATGGTATGTTGTAGTGAGTGTGGTGGTGTTAAGGTTAGCTGACTTCTAGACCTATTCTGTTAGTGTATTAATGGATTGAATGAGAGGGAAAATGTGATGTCTGGTGAGTGAGAGTCGTAGAGTAGTGTGATCAATGCGCACACTCCTGTAAAGGGGATGCTACCGATCTGTAACTAAAACATTATTATGTATTGTTTGATTGGGACGAACCTCGATGGCAGGTCAGGATCTGACATCATGTGGATGGTTCATACATGTCCTAGAAATGTTGTTATATATAAAAAAAAGGGTAAAATATATAGAAAGATACTAATTTCAGTCAGTCACAAGCACAAAGGTGCATTGTATGTTGTAGATTTAGAGTCATCAGCTTCTAAAATGTTTGTTGTGTTAGGATGTTAAAGTAGTTTACTATTTAATAACATGTGGTAGGTAATTGTGAGCCTTGTGGATTATTCTTATTTTTTTGTTAGAGCACTTTCAAGGGGTTATAATTTCAGTCTGTCACAAACACAAAAAGTTCATTGTATATTGTAGCTTGAGAATCAACAGTTTCTAATATTTTCACTGTGATAGGGTGTTAGAGTAGTTTACTATTTTGTATTGTAATTATGAGTTGTATAGATTGTTTCTTATTCATTTTGTTCTTTATTTTACACCTTCATGTTTTGTATGAGGGACGACAGGTACAATGAATAGCGCGAGTGTGGGCTGTCTATAGAAAAGGGATAGATAAATGTATGTTGTCTGTGTAGAAAACTAGGGTGTATAATTTTATGTTCTTTTTAGAACAAAGGTTCTTTTATTACCAATGTATCTAATAGATCATACATGTAATCAATGAGTATTTAAATAATGTAAGAATATCCTTTTGTCTGTAATGTTGCGAGATGCACGGAAGATCTGGCTAATTGGGTGTCGTAACGCCCATACCGCTAAAGGGCCGAGCTGACGTCGCCATGGCGACAGGCGACACAGCCGCGGCACTCCCCACTCCACTGTCGGACGAGGTACACTCCACGCGCCCGCTACAGCAGGTCAACGGCCTGGGGCGACACGCACGCATCACTGGCCATTCATGAGTTCCGCCACCCTTACGACTGGGGAAGGTATCCCGCGGAGGCAACAGCGGGTGGTTTCTTCTGCTCAACGGCGCGCGCAGCGGCGCTACTGCAGAATGGACGAGGCGCGGCAGAGCCCGGCGAGCATTTTTTTTACCAGCAGCTAATAACTAGTACTGGACTGTGGAGCCGTGAAACAAGATGACTGCGACTTTCCATAATGTGGAAAGTGAAGGACTGGTGTTTCCGCGTTGTGAGTGGGGGAAAAGATTTTGTCTGTAGCAGACAGGACGATTGTTTTGTTTTGTATTGACCACTGAATGGTGGGATCCATAAACTTTTGACAGTGACTTGTTAAGTGTGCTTTGTGAATTGCATGTGGGACACTTGGTATACTTAGAGGACAGTTGTCGTATGGTGAACAATTATTGTATGAAGGCAAGAAACTAGAGTGGGACATTGACATTTGCGTCTGTAGTAGGAGACATTTCTTGTATTGGCGCGGGAATAAGTGCTGTTTGTTGAAACTTACGACTTTTAATTACACCATGAACTGAAAGGACAGAACCGTGGGTAATAGTAGTTGTAGGGCCATTTTTTGGACGAACAGATTCGTGTGGATGGTACTCTGAGAGTGACTATGACATTTGTGTTTAATGAGAGATACAGTTTACTGTTCAGTGAGTGTTCAAAATGCCGAATTGAGTGACTCAAAGACTTTCGTCCGGGTAACCATGGGAGAGCTTTGACACCGAGACAGTGGTTCTAGGAAAACTATCAGCAACCTTTTGACTCCAAGAAAATCACAGAATGAAATGTTTCCGTGTGACTCGCAAGATAGGGAATAATGTATTTGTAATTGTGTAAATGTTTTTTTATATGTTTCATTCCTGATGGGACAGCAATCGTAATTGTATTTTATTAATATTTGTGTTTAGAATAGTTAGTGTTTTTTTTTGTCTGTTCTGGGTTATCAAGTTCACGTAGCATGTTTATTAGAATATTTGGTACAATGATGCTCTAATTATAAGCCAGTGGCGTAATACTAACGTAGCGGTTCATGTAGCATTGATCAGTAAGATTGTCACAGGGGACAAGAGTTTGCATTGCACAACAAATATCGGAATTAACTGATGTATTTTGATGTCGTGCATAGTAATAATCTTGTTGGTGTTTTGACTGAAGCCACTTATTTTTATTATCACAGTGGTGATATTTCACATTAAAGTGTAACGAAGGCTAGTCGAAATGCAAGTTCTTGTCGTCTATATGTGTGACAACAGAGAAATGAACAGTAGAGTAAGATAAGAGAGCTACTGGTAGATTCAAGCACTTATTGCTAACTATTTATTGCGAGTATTGATCAAAGTTGATGGACTGACTAGCTCAGAAGCAGGTATTTGTACTGATGGATATAGGATAAGGTTAAACTCACTGTCGAGTAGCTGTGGCAATTGTTTAGGTGATGATAGTTAATGAGGTATGACATGATGTCTTAGACGAAATATATTACGTAACCAGTATGTAACTTGTGGTATATTTCATTGTTTTTCTTCTCAGTTTTTATTTCTCTGTAGGTTTGAGGTATATTTTAGAGTAATGGTATGGAGCCTGACATTCTACGTGTAACTAGTGTACGAATTTTTTTTCTTTTGTTGATTTTGTTTTGTATTTAGACTTTGCTGTGTAAGGGTTTTTACAGCGCAATTTATGAATGTCAGATTACTTGCTCTGTGTTTGGACGGTGAGCTATTTAAAATTTCATGAGTACAATTAGTATTTTTTTAATTTGTTTTAGAATTATTGAAATTTGGATTACTCATAAAAATAACGAAGATCCCAGTAACTAAAGCAAATTTTTATCTCAATATTATTTTTTCATTTCTATGATGTGATGTTTTATTTGTCATGTGGATTGTTATATATTTGTATGTGTACGTTACTCCGAATTGTGGAGAGTACAATAATGCAACAACTGTCAATTATTTTGGTCGTCTATTTGAGGTCACCAGGGGCTAAGGTCTCCTCCTGGTTATTTTGATGAATTGCTACGTTTGTTTTAATACAGTTTTCTTAAAAAAATGTTCGGAACTACCCTCGCATTGCAAGGATAGTACCGTGCCATTTTTTTCTGCATGGGTAGCCGGTGGTGAAAGGGTACAGTACCGCCCAACATTGAAAATAGGTACGAAATTCTTGTCAGAACAACACATTTTTTGTGTAAAAGTAACTCAATTTCAATTAATACAGCGAAGCCGGATACCAGTGTGGGAAAAATGACAATTTATTTATTTAATTGATCACATGTGCACTGCCTCAAAATAAATCCCTACATCCAGTTTGGTGAGATCTGTGAAATGAATGAATGTATGGTCGTCTGCTAACCACAGATAGTGAATCGGAATATATGATCATCTTTGAGTCGATCCTTTGGCTACCTTTGGTGAGACCAAAGAGATGAAAATTTTACCAGAGCTTTGGGCGGCTGAAATGTGGCTGACCAATAAGGTAGCAAGGTGCTTCTCCCACTTCGAGAGAGGTGCGAGAGAACCGGAAGACGGCCATGTTTCAGACTCGGCACTCTGGCGCTGAACCTTCTGCTGTAAAGACCTGTTTTTTTGTTGTGCTCCGTAATGAAAGTGTGGAGGCATGGTATGGATGTGGAATATTTAAGAGTAGTTAGAACTAATCATTTCTCTTTCCCAGGAACTTTTGTGGGGAAAATTACAAAGTGAGGCAGGTAATTTTAAGGGGATTGTAGTAGACCAACGGTCACAATGAGCCCACGTGTAGTTATAAGTTGAGATACTAGCGTGTGTACAATAAGCTGAAATATTTAAGAATTAATAGCGTGTGTACAATAAGCTGAAATATTTAAGAAATAGCGTGTGTATCATAAGTTGAAGTATTTAAGAAATATCATTCCGTGTGACGCTAAATTTAAACTCTGAGAGAGAATCAAGGTGAGTCGGCCGTTTTTTCCAGCAACGCCACTTGGCTTGCATTGCACAGGAAGACGTGCGTTTATCTCCAGAGTTCACAGTAGGAAAGTAGAATTACAAAGTGGGGCAGTGTCGTGTGAAACTGGGATAGATATTGATTGAAGTGGGAAAGCGGAAAGTGATGATGTTGTAACAGTTCTTTGTGTTGTATTTCATATTGTTGTGTTGTATATGTCATGTAATTTGGGTATGTGTGTTTTGCATGGGGGTAGCAAGGTAGTTTCGAAAGATTTGTGGGTATGCCTGTTCCTTCTGTATCGCTCGATCTGGAGGAAAGTTTCGTGAGGATGATTGTGAGAGGCGAAGTGTGAGGTATAATAAAAGATCCACCATCCGATCCAGGGAGTGCACTGTTGCGGTAAATAGATTACGAGACCATAGTATAGAGATTCACTAACGTAAAGCCATGCCCACTGGGCGGAATTTCTCATGTGATTTTGTTGTAGGTTGTAGAATTTGTGTGTTTAGGAATAAATCAGATAGTGAATAGAAAGAGATTGGTGGCCTTTTTCATTAAATTGTATGTTGTCATAATGTCCCGAATTTATATAAAAGCCGTTAAATCAAAGACAAAAAGTAAATGTGGTATTGCCAGTGCGTAGTGTGCAGTCAGAGTTCTATAAATCACTGATAGTCAGATGCGTGTTTCCGTTGCGTATTATTCATGCAGGAGGATAATTTGTAACTAAATAGTAGGATACGAGAATTCATGTTGCTCGATAAATTAAGGAAGAATCCACTCGCTTGGCAAACCACTCATCTTGCAGGCCTGACTGCTTGATGCCACAGTATGAGAAAGGCAAGTGGGTGCCTCTCAAGTTGCCTAATACGTCAACAAAGCTTCCGCCAATCACTGTGCTAAAAAAACAAGGAGCCCCCAAGCAAAATCAAAGAGGTGGTGCCTTGGCCATTAGAGCCGAGACTACGCCGGAACGCAATTGTTGACTTAGCTTTACGCAACATCAAGCGTGCAACAGAAGCCAGAGTCAAGGCGTATAAGAAACACGTGAGAAAAACAGTGTTTCATGTAGGACAAAAAGTTCTTATCAGATCACACAAGCTGTCTAACAAACGGTCAGGTGCCTGCAAGAAATTTTTTAATCTCTTTAACGGCCCGTGTCGGATAAGGAAGATTCCCCATGAAAACGCCATAGAAGTGGAAACTCTTCGATTGAAGAAATCAAAAGGGCTACACCATGTGTCAAACGTAAAACCATACATTGAGTAGAATGGGCAGTGAGGAGTAGAGAGGACGGTGAAGAGAAACAATTGATTAGTTTAAATTTGTGACATATGCATTTTGAATAATACGTTGGTAAAAGTAATGATAAAGATGTTTCTATGTGATGTTTCTAGCTTTTTTTTCTTTCCTTGTGCAATTAGGATTTAGGTTGGTTCTAATATGAACATAAAAGGTTTCCTTGTGAACGAGTGAAATGCTGTTTTTTTTTGTGTAAATTGAAAAGAGTCGTTCCTGAGAGAAGCAAGATCTGTGTTGAATTAATGCAAAACTCAGGGGAATATCCGATCTGTGGGTATTATGGGTCTGGCAAACCCAGGTCCCCAGCTGTTGGTAGCCTTGTTTCCGATTTTCTGCTTTCAGTGCTACTATCTACCTATTACTATTCTATATCTGTCAGTACAAATGAGGATCTCTTACTATAGTATGCGTGCTGTATGAATATTTTAAGATAGGAGAACTCTGAGAAAGGAATGAGTAAGTTTGGAATCTTGAAAACAGGATGCGATAATACGATTGTTTAACCAATGGTTTCCCAATATGCGATAATATGTTAATATTGATGATATATCTTTTTTTTTGTTCTTTATAGCTGAGTACGTAAAGTGCTGCCTGTGGATTGCGTAAGTAGATTGATTCCCTTCAAGGTGAAAGAAGAATTGTGGTTTGTGTAATTTACGTGGCCCTGAAATATTATTGTGGTAGTCAAATACGAGCAGTTTTTCAGCAAATGGAGAATGGAACGGAAATATGGATCCTTTTTGTAGTCTTCACTGATGTTGAGCCAGAGCCTGAAAAATTATTCTGCGTTAATACTTGTCCCAGAAAAGCGACGTTTATGTATTTTGCTGATGCTGTGAGCATTACAGCTTACTGTTTTCGCTGGTGCGGAATGCACTGCAGCCTATATGATTTGTACTGAGGAAACTTCCCTCTTGAAGGTAGAGGAAGATTAAATAATTTTGATTATGGGACCGAAGGAAAGCTTGGTTTAAGGTAATAAGGATGAAGCAAAACATTTGTCATTTAAACTACAGGAGGATTCGAATCTTTTGTGTCTGTTGTAAGTTCAATATGTTAAGATGAAACTGTTTTACAGAATAGAGGTGACCACAATTTTGCCATTCATGAGAAATGAATCCAGAATAACCACCACAGACGAAATAACTGATTTGGAAGCGAAAGGTAACTTAAAGAAGGAACGAAATCGCAGCAAAATGGGTAAGAAAATGTAGTATAACCTGTATAATGCAGATATTTTTAACCTTCTCAGAGTCATCTGCGTGATTAACTTTTGTGATAACGTAATTTTAGATGAAATTGTCTTACTGTTTATACATAAAACATACGAGTATGATTAATGTATAATTGCGAGTCTCTTATCAGGTGTGTCAACTGGTATAAATGTTTTGGCGTGTAAATAACCATTGTTCTTTTTACTGTGTATGTTTAAGGAACGTTTCTCCACATTTATCATGTGACAAGACGTATGCCACGAGTGTCAAGAAGAGGACGAATTAGAACAATGTTGTAGTGGTATATACATGGTGTTGAAATAGCATTGAAGTAGCTTGTTGGTTTAACTAGTAGTGGATTGAAGTAGAATTTTGAGTAATACATGTTTTTGGGTAGTTAGTTTGTAGTATAGACAACAGGTGTGCATGTGTGTGTGTAAATAACATATGAACCCTATGCTGCCCTGACCTATTGACCTATACTTGCACAAGGCATAATCCTATTCATTTTAGTGAATTAATAAGTAGCACTTGATTTATTAAAACGTAAGTGAACCACATTAGTGATGTGGATTTAAATATTATATTGTCAGTTCATTTAATTTTTATTTTTTTACATTGTAAAGTCATTTCACTTTTATTTTTTTACATTGTAAAGTCATTTAAATTTTATTTTATATTGTCGATTCATCTAATTTTTTTTATTTAAAAAAAAATTAAGTCTCACTTTTGTTCTTAAAAATTGTGAAAGACAATACTAAGGGGTATTATATATGACATTGTGTAATCACATAACTATGATAAAAAAATTTCTGTGAATGCAGTTGAGAACGTGAAAGCGAACCGGCTAAACTCTTACGAGACAGCGGGAGCAGCCGGACTAGTTGTAAACTGGCGGGTTTCCCAGCAGGACACGCTGTCAACCAGGCCACTTCGGGAGCGCGGCCGACAACAAAAGAAGGGTACGCGGCAAACACTTTCCCTTGCCCCTGGAGCTAATGGGCGGCCGCCCCGTGCGACCCTTCCTGAAGGCGATGACCTGAGATGGGCGAGCGGTCCACCGTGCCGAAATCCATCTGCTGGCAACGCACCACACGCAAGCGACCGTGACGAGACGGCCGCGGTGAAACGACAAAAGACAGGGGATAAAGGGGCGTGGAGCCTTTTGACAGGTACTGTCCAGAGAAACTTGCAGACGTCAACAACGCCTATCGACATTTCCTGACGGATGCCTACTGTCAAGCGACAGTAAATCATGGTTCGATGTTCTCTGGTCGCTAAGGGTGGCACAAAAGAAGAGCCATTAAGTGTCATCCTTGCCCAGGATGTCAATCGAGGATACCGCACGAATTTGACAACACAAACATGGAACCAAATCGAGATGTACGTGACACGGGCCACCAAGAGAAACTTCATGAGAGGGCAGAGACGGCGGGATCGCACGCAACAGATGGACAAAAATCCCTACTGACAGCTGCGGCGACGAACCCCCCTCCCACACCCCTTATATTGTGCCTCGGACAGTGGAACTAGTGAGTGTATCAGTGAACAGTGATTATACGGTTCTTAGTTCAATGCATATATGTGTGTTTCTGTCACAGAAATTTTGACTCGTGTGTTTTGCAGGGATTCGATTTATTGGTGTTTATTAGACTGACTCTTGTACACTCCTGGAAATGGAAATAAGAACACATTGTCACCGGTGTGTCAGACCCACCATACTTGCTCCGGACACTGCGAGAGGGCTGTACAAGCAATGATCACACGCACGGCACAGCGGACACATCAGGAACCGCGGTGTTGGCCGTCGAATGGCGCTAGCTGCGCAGCATTTGTGCACCGCCGCCGTCAGTGTCAGCCAGTTTGCCGTGGCATACGGAGCTCCATCGCAGTCTTTAACACTGGTAGCATGCCGCGACAGCGTGGACGTGAACCGTATGTGCAGTTGACGGACTTTGAGCGAGGGCGCATAGTGGGCATGCGGGAGGCCGGGTGGACGTACCGCCGAATTGCTCAACACGTGGGGCGTGAGGTCTCCACAGTACATCGATGTTGTCGCCAGTGGTCGGCGGAAGGTGCACGTGCCCGTCGACCTGGGACCGGACCGCAGCGACGCACGGATGCACGCCAAGACCGTAGGATCCTACGCAGTGCCGTAGGGGACCGCACCGCCACTTCCCAGCAAATTAGGGACACTGTTGCTCCTGGGGTATCGGCGAGGACCATTCGCAACCGTCTCCATGAAGCTGGGCTACGGTCCCGCACACCGTTAGGCCGTCTTCCGCTCACGCCCCACCATCGTGCAGCCCGCCTCCAGTGGTGTCGCGACAGGCGTGAATGGAGGGACGAATGGAGACGTGTCGTCTTCAGCGATGAGAGTCGCTTCTGCCTTGGTGCCAATGATGGTCGTATGCGTGTTTGGCGCCGCGCAGGTGAGCGCCACAATCAGGACTGCATACGACCGAGGCACACAGGGCCAACACCCGGCATCATGGTGTGGGGAGCGATCTCCTACACTGGCCGTACACCACTGGTGATCGTCGAGGGGACACTGAATAGTGCACGGTACATCCAAACCGTCATCAAACCCATCGTTCTACCATTCCTAGACCGGCAAGGGAACTTGCTGTTCCAACAGGACAATGCACGTCCGGATGTATCCCATGCCACCCAACGTGCTCTAGAAGGTGTAAGTCAACTACCCTGGCCAGCAAGATCTCCGGATCTGTCCCCCATTGAGCATGTTTGGGACTGGATGAAGCGTCGTCTCACGCGGTCTGCACGTCCAGCACGAACGCTGGTCCAACTGAGGCGCCAGGTGGAAATGGCATGGCAAGCCATTCCACAGGACTACATCCAGCATCTCTACGATCGTCTCCATGGGAGAATAGCAGCCTGCAGTGCTGCGAAAGGTGGATATACACTGTACTAGTGCCGACATTGTGCATGCTCTTTTGCCTGTGTCTATGTGCCTGTGGTTCTGTTAGTGTGATCATGTGATGTATCTGACCCCAGGAATGTGTCAATAAAGTTTCCCCTTCCTGGGACAATGAATTCACGGTGTTCTTATTTCAATTTCCAGGAGTGTGTTTTGCAGATGTTCTATTTTGTTTTTTTTTTTTTTAAACTTTGACTCTTGTATTTTGAAGGAGTTCTATTATTGTTTTTTTTAGACTTTGACTCTTGTATTTTGCAGGTGTTTTACTTATTGGTGTTTTTTTTAGATGTTGACTATTGTACTGTTTTATTGATCAATGTTTGTTCTTGTGTGATGTATTAGATTTGTGATATTTTGTTTCGTAAATTCATTCAAGTGGCATTGCTTCGTTTATCAGTCAGATTGCTATTCATTCTCATTGGGCTGTGATCGATTAGCCTTTGCATGGGGCATATTTATTGTGAGGAACCCCTTAAGGGTAACAATCACATAATTATTGTAGTTTCAGTATAATGACACAGTGCTCATTGTTTGCTAACTAATTGAAATATAGTACAGTGATTAAATTAGTGCCACATAGTTATGTTAATTCTACAAATTATTAGTTTTATAAGATATAGAATTTTTTTGCGATAACCACTTTGTAAAACATGTTTTTTTTCTTATCATTTTTTTGTTTTTGCGGATTGTGCATTGTAATGTTCTGCTTTATAATACTGATGTTATTTCATGTTCTTTTTTTAATTGCTGTGGCACCTTTGCTATTTTCATAAATTTTGCTTGTTAATAAAGTCATAAATTTTCCTGTGATCAGTTGGCTCTTGCAATGAGCAAATACTGGTGAACTCCATAAGGGTAACAACCAGAAATTGTTTTCATATTAATGACACAGGAACCATTGTTTTTACTTGCTGACCGAATTAGGTCTACACTATCTTTTAAATAGGTGTCACAGATTGTGTTCTTTTTTTTCTGTTTGAAATTAGTAGATTTTAAAGATTTGTTGAAATTATTGTGTTTTAGCAAGTAGCTGGTGACCTTTTGCCTTTTCTTTACACTTTTGGTTTAAGTAGGGTGTGAGAAGCCTGCTTGGGAATGTCCTAGCATGGCCAGAAAATTACCTGCACAGTCTTTTCCCGGAGCGTTGGGGTTATGAAAGGTCTCTGTTGGATTCCTTTCATGTTTAATTTCTTAAATCTGTTGTCATTACGGCATAAATTCCTCTTCTAAATTTACTGTGGCGTTCCTGACTATCTGGGAGGAGACTGAGTAGTGGAACGTGTTACTTTTACACATAAACAAGAACGATCTGTCACACTACTACACTTTAAAACACAGTTTATATGTAATTCATGTCACACAGTCTCATACGGAACCTACATCCGCTTTCTTTTATATACTGTATATGATAAGATACTGTGTTCCCCCTTCCCTTCTGTGTGAGAGGATGAATGAGCAAACGTATTTCTAGTCGCATGCTTGAGGGTAGCAGACAAGGCTGTCTGCTAGAGAACAGTAGGACCAACGTCGGAACAGGTAGCTACGCTTTCTAAAAGCAAAGAGGTTTCTATCTTTAGTATGGTCCTGTCCGTCCGTTGTCATGTTGGTATAGGAAGCTGCCCCTCTGGCCACTTCCGTTTGTATTTGTGAGCCACCCTCAGGAAGCACGCTCGGTAGTAGCGCAGGTCAGTTGGTCCGTGGCGAGCGTCTGAAGTGGTAAGATCTCCGGCTAAGCGCGTGTCTGCTAAGTCCGTAGGACAATGGATTTCTTAAGTTCAGTCTAACTGAAAATTTAATCACCTTTATTTCAGGTTTAGCTCTAAAATATCTAAGGTTATCTTATATTGCAGCGCAGTGTAATTCTCGTGTGAAGTTCAGATTATTTTCCGGTAGTTGCTTTGTCACTACTTTATGAGTAAGGTGGAACCACGTGTTGATCAGTAACTCTAACTAAGATCAATCTTAAATGCGAATGCTTGTGTGATTATAACGTCTCGTCTTGACAATATTTTTAATATAGCAACTTTTCTTTATGTTCAACCCACGTGGGGTGTACTTTGCGAGACCAGTACCACGTGCATATATAACTGTTTGACCCGTCAGGTTAACAGTAAGACGTTAATAACCAGTTCGAGGTTTTTCTTTTGGAAATTGCTTTTGATCTAATTTATTTTAATTATCAAAATTATTGTGGAGTTATACGCTTTGTGTAAACCAAGTTGACCACGTGAAGCATGTGGTGTAATCATCAAAGTAGCCCTCAGCTATTCTTTTTGGGAAGATTTCACAGAGAGTTAATATGAATTTAGTATACCAGTGTGTGGTAATTACATGACGGACAGGATTGCGCTACGAACGTAATTTCTTTGGGTGAAAATTTGAATCTGTTTGTAGTGGTTAACTTTCTCTTGCATGCGTTTCAACGTTCTTTGTGTGTTGTTTTATGAATGCAGTGTTGTATGCAGTCTCCCAATCTTGGCTCCATATTTGATACGTTCTGTGAGATTGTAATCTCACATTGTCACAATCCTAAATAAGGCACCAGTTTAGTTAGGAATCATGTGTAATATGCTGAAATTTCAATGATCAATCTTAAAATAAATTTCCAAATATAAACTGATTTCTTTCTTTTTATTTAAATTCTCTTATATATATATATATATATATATATATATATATATATATATATATATATATATATATATATATATATATATATTACCGATTGTTGTATGACTATTAAAAGATTATAATTAATGTTAGTCTGTTTGGGAATTTGGTAAACCTAGACTAGATACCTGATGAAACAGTTGCTTAGTAATGCAAGATTAACTTCCCCAGACAGCTCACAGCTTTTAACCCGCTTTTATTGGCAAGCAGTACCGCTTACATAGCAAATTAAAGCTACAACGTTACAAGGGAATCAGAAAGATTAGCAATGGCAGATCGAGACATTGACCGAATTAAGGTAGAGACCCAGCATGAAGACGGACAGAGAATAGAGGACAGTACAACAGACGACGCAGTATCGCGAGAAATAGGACAGATAACGCACCATACCGAGGATAATGCACGCCAAGG
Source organism: Schistocerca nitens (assembly GCF_023898315.1). Lineage (NCBI taxonomy): Eukaryota > Metazoa > Arthropoda > Insecta > Orthoptera > Acrididae > Schistocerca > Schistocerca nitens. Next base: position 17,351,691 of record NC_064618.1, on the reverse strand, counting down.
CACAGAAAACGTAGGTCAGCATACGACAGAGGAGCAGGAAAGCAGAGAGACAGTCGATGAGGATTCTAACTTGCGTCTTGAATACGTATAACCCAAAGTACAAGTAATCAGAGCTCCCTCACAACAGAGTACAAGGAATTCGAGCAGAAATGTGTCACCACACAGTTCAATGCAATCGGTTGCAAACCAACACTTGGGCGAAAATACAGAGCGTAGGACGTCGGAAGAAAACGCAATAGGACCCATCAATCTGGCAGAATTATTACAACAAATGACGGAAACCATGACAAGGCAAAATAAAGAAATTGCGAACCAAATTAAAATTCAGAATGCAGAAACGACGAAACAAATTGCAGAAACCACGTAACAAATGCGTGAGATTAAAGAACAAAACAAAAAAATTCAGTTACATCTAAGTCATATTAAATACGAGGCAAAAGAATCTAGAGAAGTGATGGGAAACTTAATAACAGGTCACAATCGATTGAGAACAGACATTGACAAGGTACAAGTGGAAGTACAAACGTTGCGTAACGACACTCAGGACGAGATCAAAACATTACGTAACAACACCCAGGGAGAAGTCAAGAAACTAGAGAAACAGATAAACGTTATTACTAGACAATCAGCAGGTACAGCGCGTAAAATTGTTGAAATCAGTGTGTTACACAAACGTATCACAAAAGCAGCGCTGAGAAGATATGACAATCGCATAGTCAAAATACAAGCGCAAACGAAACAACAATTTCAGAAATTGCGAACGGAGTTGTTGCAAACTATTGAAGAGCGTAGTGAACAGGATCGAACAAGCACTGAGTCTGCAGCCACATCCGTATCTGTAACAGCACCGGAAAAACAAGGTATTAACGAAGATATCACGCATTTTCGATTCCAATCACAGGCGGAAAGTAACATACGTGAAATCAGAGAGCCTGCACCGCAACAAACACGTTTCGAAACTCTTGATGAACAAACCGCACCACAAACACATGCGGAACCACAAATTTATGTTTCAAGACAGTTTGGATCGTGCAATGAAGCGGCAAGGTTAGCCAGACAAGATACCGAACCAATGAAATGCCAGGTCGCGAAGAGTACAGTGCAATGCATTCAGCTACACGTTCACAACCGATGGAAGAAAATTATTGCGTACCACTCCAACGATACTACGCAAGGGTAGGCGAAAGTTACAGTGACAATATCCAATGGATCTACCACAACCGGAAAGAACGACGGGAGAATTGATCAGAAACAAAATTGGCGAAGAATCGCGAATTTCATATGGAACCATGACGAAGTACAACAACGATCATTTCCTCACAGCCAGAAAATTTCAACACTTTCGAGAAGGAAACTCAATACATCCACGAACTTTTATTGATCAATTCCGTGTACGATTACCAAAACACTGGACGCTAGCACACAACTTAGACTTTATATGTGCACACATGTCAGGAACAGTCGCAGAAACCATGCAGAATGTTGCAGCGACATGCCGATCGAAGATTTCAGAGAGAAGTTTCTCTCACGATATTGGTCCAGCGAAGCACAGAACAGAGTGAAGAACGAATTATTACAGAACCCATATTTTGAAATTTCAGCAGAGAAGAGTCCCGTGAAATTTTTCGAAGTAATGGCAAAGAAAAATCAATGCTTAGATGTACCATACATTGACGGAGAGTTGATTAAATTATGCGCGATGAAGTTACCATTGAAATAGCACTAATCATTAGTAGGTCGCGGAAGCAATGACGTCGGAGCATTTAAAGGAATTCTAAGGGAACTAGAGTTTATATTTTCGGAATATGACGCAAGAAAAAGACGAAGCGCACGTGAAAACGAAAGCATAGAGCAGTGGAATCCACAAGACACAGTACGAAGAAACAATAATTACGAACCACGTGATAACTTCGCACCATGAAACGACAACAGATTTCTACAAAGAAACGGTTATGGATTTAGAAAAGTATATGGCAATAACTATAATTCACCCAGGAACGGCAACAACTATTACAGAGGAAACAATGACAACCGGAACGGGTATTGGAGAACCAACACATCAACAAATTATCAACAAAGATACCAATATCAACAAGCTGAACAAGAAAAGAGAATACAGATAGAAGAGGTGGAGGTAAGGCCACCAAACCCCGAAAAACGTTCGAATTGACAGCTAAGAGCCCAAGCCAAAGAGAATGACGCACCGACCCCGGATAATTGCAGCGCCTTGAGCAGAGAAGTAAATACCTTATCACGAGAAGAGATGAAGGAAGAAACAAAACCGCAGGGATCAGATGAAAACTAAGACAGGAAAATAACAATATCGTGTTGGGACGAAATTAATTGGGAGAATACTGACGAGGAAGATGAATTACCAGAGGCATGCACAACGAATGTAGGAATAAAGGACTAAGTAATGAGTATTGCAGAGCTATTTCAGATGGAAACCAGGGAAAGCGAATTCAATGAGGATAATGCGCAGTCGGCAGAAGTTGAAAATAAGTTACTAGTGGGCACACAACCCAACGTATATAATGAAGGAAGTTATGAAGCGATAATTAGAGCATTTAGATGCGATTATGTGGAAGTAGCGACGAAGAAGGAGAAGATAGACGAAGATGAGGAAAAAGTAGAGGATGTTGTAGAAAGCGTAAATGAAGGAAGAAATAGAGAAGAGGAAATAAAAGAGAGAGAAGTAGCAGTCGAAGCTTATCCTACAGAAAGTTCGAATTCACAGGGGAAAGTCCTGAAAAGACTCATGTATGATTCAGTGGAGGATTCGTTGATTCAAGATGAAGAAGAAGAACAGAACCAACCCTTTCAAATTTAACCAATTGTGAAGGCCATGTTAAAACTTATCCCAGTCAATATTGTAATTGATAGCGCAAGTGAATCTCAGAAAATTTATTCATGCAGTGTAACGCCAATGAGGAATTTCCAGTTCTGAAAACGTAAGATTAAAGTAAGAGGTCCTATTAGAAACAATACTGCGGAAGTTACGAGACAAACAAGGTTAACTCTTTCGTGCCAAGGTCAAAATATCGAAGTCAACTTTGTGATTATACCTACACTAACTGTAGATTTGATTATAGGTGCAGATTTTTTAAATGAGAGACGAGAGATAATAGATATGGGGAAAGGTAGCGTAACCTTCCGGAATATCACACTTCTCTTTGAGCAAAAGCTAAAATTAGAAGAAATACCAGTTATAAACAAACAATTAAGAATGATGCGAGATAAAGAGGATGAAGAATTAGAATGGTATGCACAAAAGGGGGAATCGCCTCAACTCATGTTAGAAGTCCATAAAGAAATCGACGAAAAATTGCAAGAAGTTCAAGGTATTTCGGAACAGAGTAAAAGAGATTTAGAGGGTATTTTACGAGATAAAGCAGAGGTATTTTTACCTAAGACTGGCAGTATTAAACACATTCAGTATAAGTTTGAAGTAAAAAAGCACAAACCATTTAGAGTGCCTCCCTATACAATCCCATTAAGCTACAGGAATAAAGTATTACAGGAGATATCTAAAATGTTAGATGACGATATTATTGAACCAGCTACCTCCACATATAACAGCCCGCTCCATATTGTACAAAAACGAGATGGGAGCATCAGGTTAGTGCTTGATTCCAGACAGATCAACACAATCATTATCACTGAGACAGATCGCCCAGAAAAATTAGAGGAATTGATACAAAACTTCCACGGCGCTAAGATATTTTCATCAATTGATTTACGGAGTAGTTTCTGGCAAATAGAATTGGCCCCGGAATGTAGAAAATTTACAGCATTTATCGTATTCGGTAGATGTTACCACTTTAAACGATTGCCATTTGGTTTAAACATATCATCAGCAGCGTTTATTAAGGGATTTAATACTATACTCAGTCCTGAAATTTTAGAAAAAATTACATGTTATGTTGATGAAGTGGTTATAGCAGAACCCTCTTGGGAACATCATAACAACACATTAAATCAGTTTTTACAGATCATGAAAGAGCATGGGGTTATAGTAAATATAACAAAATCCAAATTTGGAAGGCGAGAGGTCAAATTTCTAGGACACATAATTTCAGAGAAAGGGGTAATACCTGACCCGGAAAAACTAACGGCAATCAAAGAATTCTGTACTCCATATAATAAGAAAACTCTCAAGAGGATTTCTAGGTGTCACCGGATTCTATAAAAAATTTATTTGGATCGACTCTCTCGCAACACCACGCCTATGTGCATTGACTGGAAAAAACACGCCATGGGTATGGGATCAGCAAGCCAATGAAGAATTTTTAAAAGTGAAAATCGCACTAACAACATCACCGATTTTAGCACATCCTGATCTAACACAAAATTTTAGTACAGCCACTGATAGCGCGAAAAAACAGGTTTAGGTGTTGTTTTATTCCAAGAATACGAACAGGCAGGGCTAAGATCATACAGAACAATTGCATTTGCCAGTCGTGTACTCACAAAAAACGAGAAAAACTATTCAGTCACGGAGCTGGAAGCATTGGCCATTGTTTGGGGCTTCCAACGTTTTCGATACTTCATATTCGGAAGAAAAACAAAAGTATACACTGACAACAAAGCATTAGAATTTCTGTTATCCGCCAAACTAACTCATGGGAGGTTAGCCAGATGGATGTTACTACTACAAGAATTTGACTTCACTATTACACACATACCAGGACCAGCGAATGTATTAGCAGATGCTTTATCCCAATGTCCACAGGATGCATCCAATAACATAGGTTTGGAAACAGCAGAAGACCAGTTTACAATGTACTATATGAAACAAGTACCTTTCGAAAACTACATTACGACAGCATTGAAAAACATAGGCAAAAAACAGGACAAGAATCCCGAAATACTAGGAATCAAACACAAGTGGAGAAGTAAGGATTTTCTGGACATTCGACAGCACTATCTAAAAATATAATGTTTTATTTTTTAGACGAAATTTTGCAACGAATGAATGGTTAATCTATATCCCAGATGAACTAATTAATAAGTACATGTGGTACACACATTTAAGTTATGGCCACTTTGGACCAAAGTAATGCTTTTTAAAAATAAAACAAACAAGCCATTTTCCTAATATGGAAAGACGAATTAGAAAAATATTAATCAAATGCAAAAAATGTATGAGGGCTAAACACATCACTTTCCAAACCAAACTACCAATGTTTCCAATAATCCCTAAAAAATTAAAACAAATAGCTGCAACGGATTTTATGGGGCCCCTCCCACACACGAAAAATGGATATATGTTCATATTTGTCATTTTGGAACTTACTTCTAAATATGTTACCTTGACACCATTAAAATGGGCAACAGGTCTTACTATAAGTACAGCATTTAGAGAAGATTTTCTCAGACAAGTAGGAACGAATAATTTCAGATAATGGCCCACAATACAAATCAATGCAATGGCAGAACACGTTAAAACAACACAAAGATGCCGATTATATGCAGGCAAAAGACACAACACTTGCGATATATTTCAAGAAGAAATAAATGAAATGCCACATAGCACTACACTACTACCTCCAATTACTGTACTTAAAAATATTGAACCCTCAAACGTAACCAGAGAAAATGTTAAGATTTCCTATTGTACCACGTAGACAGCACAAACAAGTCATAGCAACAGCACTCTCCAACATCAGAAAGGCAGCCATTAAAAGAAAAGAAAGAAGAGATAGAACAACAATTAAAAGAACATTCTCAGTAGGCCAGAAAGTATTTGTAAAAACACACCATCTCTCCAGCAAAAAGAAACACAAAACACATAAGTTTTATGCTGCATACGAAGGACTGGTCATAATTAGCCGAATTGCTCATGATAATACTGTGGAACTAATGAACCCAAAAACAGGCAAAACCTTAGGACTTCACCATGTGTGCCATATCAAAAAGTTTGAAGATTAATTTTATTACTGGTAAATAATCAGCACAATATTTCAAGTTTATGTTGCAGATAAGATCGTCAGGAGAAAGAAGAATGAAGAGAGAGGAAGGTGGGAAAAAGAAAGTAGTTTCAATAAAAACAAATCAAAAATAACACCAATAGTAGCATAGATTAAGGTGAAGGGATAAAGCGTAGACAGTCTAACAGCATGAAGTACTAAAATGCTATACACCACGACACTACACAAAAATAAAAAACGAATTTGAGGATTTTTGTAGGAGTTAGGACTCACTATATCTTAGACTTGTAACATGGAAAGGGCGCCGAAATTTGTAAAGCTTTTTAAAAAGGCATAAAACAATGTAGGCACTAGACATATGTTAGATGATTATAAGTAAAACTTTTTGTAAGAACCATTGTAAAAAACTCTAGCAAGAACCAGATGCAACAACCCACAAGTTGCAACGAGAGAAGTCTCAAGAAAGGAAACGACATAATTAGCAAGACACGATTCCTACAAGGCAGAAGCGTCAAGAGAAGGGAAAGGACAGCGAGACTAACAAAGGGCACTTGTATCCGAAGTCGGCAATAAATCTACTGCTAAGGTGAACCCTGCAGGGACACGACACGGAAGGCCAGAAGGGTCCCGGGACACCCCGACTCAGCGGAGTGAGCAAAAAACGGACCGACGAGAAGACGGCTTGGGCAAGCCACCACTGGCAAAAAATATGTGTAAAAGTCACACTACTGCTATTAAACAGCACACTGATGCACGAAACTGAAGAAAACTTCCACAAAGTAGAAATGACATGTCCAAACAATTTATCAAACTGTTACTAAAAAGGGAACCTCCCCATCGCACCCCCTCAGATTTAGTTATAAGTTGTCACAGTGGATAGGCCTTGAAAAACGGAACACAGATCAATCGATAAAACAGGAAGAAATTGTGTGGAACTATGAAAAAAATAAGCAAAATATATAAACTAAGTAGCCCATGTGTAAGATAGGCAACATTAAGGACAGTGTGAGCTCAGGAACGCCGTGGTCCCGTGGCTAGCGTGAGCAGCTGCCGAGGTTCAAGTCTTCCCTCGAGTGACATCTTTACTTCATTTATTTTCGCAAAGTTATGATCTGTCCGTTCGTTCATTGACGTCTCTGTTCACTGTAATAAGTTTAGTGTCTGTGTTTTGCGACTGCACCGCAAAACCATGCGATTAGTAGACGAAAGGACGTGCCTCTCCAATGGGAACCGAAAACATTTGATCGCAACGTCATAGGTCCACAGGAAAACACGTCTGATATATTCTATACGACACTGGTGACGGCATGTGCGTCACATGACAGGAATATGTTGTCGAATGGGTACAAAGATTCTTCTACCTTGCACGATTTAAGATTTCTTGTGAATGTGATAATCACTCCCAAAAAAGTGATGAAAACATAACAGACGGACAGATAATAATTGTCTGAAAATAAAAAATTAAAATTTTTTGCTCAAGGGCAGACTTGAACCAAAGACCTCTGGTTTCACAGCTGCTCATGCTAACCACGGGACCATGGCGTTCCTAAGCTCACATTGTCCTTAATGTTGCTTATCTTACGCATGGGCTACTCAGTTTGTATATTTTGCTTATTTTTTTCATAGTTCCACACAACTTCTTCCTGTTTTCTTGACTGATCTATGTTCAGTTTTTCAAGGCCTATCCACTGTGCAACTTATAACTAAATCTGAGAGTGGTGCGATGGGGAGGGGGAGGTTCCCTTATAAAAGGAGAACTTCAAAGCGACTAGTTATCAATAAATATTCCCATATCCTGCCCAGAGAAGAACCAAGAATCTACATCTACATCTACATGATTACTATGTAATTCACATTTAAGTGCTTGGCAGAGGGTTCATCGAACCACAATCATACTATCTCTCTACCACTCCACTCCCGAACAGCGCGCGGGAAAAACGAACACATAAACCTTTCTGTTCGAGCTCTGATTTCTCTTATTTTATTTTGATGATCATTCCTACCTATGTAGGTTGGGCTCAACAAAACTTTTTCGCATTTGGAAGAGAAAGTTGGTGACTGAAATTTCGTAAATAGATCTTGCCGCGATGGAAAACTTCTTTGCTTAAATGACTTCCATCCCAACTCACGTATTATATCTGCCACACTCTCTCCCCTATTATGTGATAATACAAAACGAGCTGCCCTTTTTGCACCCTTTCGATGGCCTCCGTCAATCCCACCTGTTAAGGATCCCACACCGTGCAGCAATATTCTAACAGAGGACGAACGAGTGTAGCGTAAGCTGTCTCTTTAATGGACTTGTTGCATCTTCTAAGTGTCCTGCCAATGAAACGCAACCTTTGGCTCGCCTTCCCACAATATTATCTATGTGGTCTTTCCAACTGAAGTTGTTCGTAATTTTAACACCCAGGTACTTAGTTGAATTGACAGCCTTGAGAATTGTACTATTTATCGAGTAATCGAATTCCAACGGATTTCTTTTGGAACTCATGTGGATTACCTCACACTTTTCGTTATTTAGCGTCAACTGCCACCTGCCACACCATACAGCAATCTTTTCTAAATCGCTTTGCAACTGATACTGGCCTTCGGATGACCTTACTAGATGGTAAATTACAGCATCATCTGCGAACAACCTAAGAGAACTGCTCAGATTGTCACCCAGGTCATTTATACAGATCAGGAACAGCAGAGGTCCCAGGATGCTTCCCTGGGGAACACCTGATATCACTTCAGTTTGACTCGATGATCTGCCGTCTATTACTACGAACTGCGACCTTCCTGACAGGAAATCATGAATCCAGTCGCACAACTGAGACGATACACCATAGGCCTGCAGCTTGATTAGAAGTCGCTTGTGAGGAACAGTGTCAAGTAAGAAGCAGAGAAAAAGCAGGAAGAACAGAAGTTGAAGTTTAGCAAGATTGAGACCAAGAAAGAAGATGGGTGAAGAATAGGCGACATACCTTTCCAAATCCCTATCCTATTGTAAACTAGTCGTCTGCGAAGTATTACAACGAAAAACAACCGCTTTCAGCGACATATAACGATGACTTTCACGCATACAAAGCCAGTAAACCATGAGATTCCGCACTCACAGCTGCATTCCATTATGGGACCTCCACAACAGCAACACACAGTTGCAAAACCAAGAAGAAACGACGAATGAGGCTGAATATCAAATACTTGCCCACATCCATTTTGCTCAAGTCCATCAATTTCGTGCAAAAACATTCGTCAACCTCATGCATAAACATTCATAGGATCGTGAAAATGTGTGAAATCATGTGATGTAGGAATTGTGCAAAAGACACGTGTGAAAAACTAAATAAGTAAAGCCCACGAGACAGCTAATAAACTACAAAATAAGAGTCATTGACTATGGACTTAAGTAAAAATAGACTATCGATAAAAATAAGTCATTAGTTCTGAAATGGACAGTGTATAAAGAACAAAAGTAAGGCATAATAAACACTAAAACTATATGCTACTTATTTTCTCCTCATAAAAATAAAAGAATAAGTATATTTTACTTATTTTCTCCTTTTAAAAAGAAAGAACAAAAAATTATCTTGTTGGATGTTTTCCCTTTTTTAGCATTTGTACCATTTGTTAGGATAATATCTCAATACTTATGCATGTATATTTCTTTGTCAAAGGAATTCTTGGAAATAATTCTTATTTGTTAGTGTAACAATCACACTATCTACTTGTACATGATATTTAGAAACTGTGTTAGGAATAGGTTTTACTTAATTACTACATTTACAAAAAAAATATTTCTAACAAAATCTATGTGAAAGACTCCTCACTTACGATAGCAAACTTCTTAAAAAAGAAACTTCACACTTAAATAAAGAAAGAAAATAATTAAAAATTAATAATGATAATAGCATAAAAATATTCTTCTCCTGTCAGTATAATCATATTTTTGAGAATAATGTGGAAGAATATAAAAATATAAATTAGTAATACAAACTAGCATAGAACTAGGATAACGTGGTTGAACAGTAGGCAACAAAATTTAGATAAAGGAATAATTTTTGACTGACTTAGACAACGATTCAATCATTGCCTAACTTCAGTGCAAAAATTAAGTTCGAAGGGTGGTGACATGTAAGGTGTCAGGCAAATCCAACACCTTCAATGAAAACCCTGACATGATAGCAAATCCGGCAGTATGTCACATAGCTCTGACTAAATCCTGACATTAAATTAACCAAAGTAATACGATCAACGAGTGAGCAAATGAAATACCACAGACTAACACAAGAACGCCTAAATGCATGTCATACCTTCCCACCATGAAACAGACGCAGTTCCGAGGGGAGAAATGAGAACAGAAGCCGAGAGCAGAGTCGTGAAAGCTAAAAGGTCCTACTATAAAGGACACCCACATCGCCGGCCAACCCGCAAGAGCAGCCCCCAGCCCATGTTAAAAAATAGAGCCCTCCAGAAGAACAGTATAGATCTTATGATAACACTAAAAGGACCACATCAGCTGCAAGTTTTAGCGTGAGGCTATATGCGTCTCTGTTACGTTGCAAACATTAAAAACATTGCCCACCCACGAAAAGTATAACGTTTCACATTGGATAGACACAATTTTTGTAGGCGGAGCTTAAGGTTAACATTGAGACCCTGATTGGTCAGTTGAAAACACAGCCATATACCTTTTCTTAAACCAACTTCAGCAAAATATAGTAAAGAGAAATTCGTGAGCGTTGATTCCGAGACGGCGAGGTGTGTGGAGCTGCGCCGCCCGCCGCCCCCTGACGCTGACTAACCACCGACAAGGTAATGAACGCACATACTGCCCCATAAGAGTGCATAATGCTTCACTCAGAACTGCAGAAGTCTCATCTGTTACATCCCCTTTTTACGTAATACTCGTGTCGATCATCAATTAAACTTCGTGGTATTCACATTTGCTAAGGGAATCTGAAATGTTATGATATTTCTGTTATATAATTATTGAGAAGCCACATCAGCCACTGTAATTTACGACAAGTTAAATAAGTACTTAAAGATAATTGAGGGTCACTGTAGACCATTTTGATAGTTTTCTCTTTTATGAAACTTAACTTAAACCTAGATTATATATGTGATATGGCATAGGTCATCCTACGATTCATTATAGAACTTGGAAACCCATTCAGGGAATATTCGTTTACATTTTTGTTTAACGCAGTTGGTTTTCATCATCCTGTATTAAAATCTTTCCTTTCATCAATAGCGCAATTTATAAACAATGTTTTGTGAGTAGAATAAAAATTCTAATGGTAAACTTAACTGCTTTTTCGACGTTATTTTACAGCTAACTAAAAATAGGAAAGCCTTGAACCCCTTCCACTAAATTTAGTTAGTATTAAGATTCTTTTACAGGGAGTGCAGTGGAGCTGACGCTGAAATCATTAAGTATTTATACGAAGACAGTAACTTGTTCTCGAAAGAACAGGTTACTGTTGATGACCGTGCAGCTTTTTCCCCGGAATAAATGATGACTAACTGACAACCTAAGCTGCCGACAGGTGTTGTTGATAGACCTCGATGTGGACAGCTGAAAATGTGTGCCCCGACCAGGACTCAAACCCGGGATCTCCTGCTTACATGGCAGACGCTCTATCCATCTGAGCCACCGAGGACAGAGATGAATAGCGCGACTGCAGGGACTTATCCCTTGCACGCTTCCCGTGAGACTCACATTCCCAACTGTCCACAATTCTACATATATATTGTACCTTATAGACATTTGCCCACCCATTCATTACTCGCGCAGCTTTGGCGATTCCCGGAAGAGTTTGGGCAACCTGTGCGCATTTGCACAGACGAAGGTCAATGGCTGGGTAGCCTTTAACTATATATACGAAGACAGTAACTTGTTCTCGAAAGAACAGTTACTGTTGATGACCGTGCAGCTTTTTCCCCAGAATAAATGATGACTAACTGACAACCTAAGGTGCCGACAGGTGTTGTTGATAACCTCGATGTGGACAGCTGAAAATGTGTGCCCCGACCGGGACTCGAACCCGGGATCTCCTTCTTTCGAGAACAAGTTACTGTCTTCGTATATATAGTTAAAGGCTACCCAGCCATTGACCTTCGTCTGTGCAACTGCGCACAGGTTGCCCAAACTCTTCCGGGAATCGCCAAAGTGAGCGAGTAATGAGTGGGTGGTTCAAATGGTTCAAATGGCTCTGAGCACTATGGGACTCAACTGCTGAGGTCATTAGTCCCCTAGGACTTAGAACTAGTTAAACCTAACTAACCTAAGGACATCACACACATCCATGCCCGAGGCAGGATTCGAACCTGCGACCGTAGCGGTCTCGCGGTTCCAGACTGCAGCGCCAGAACCGCGCGGCCACTTCGGCCGGCAATGAGTGGGTGGGCAAATGTCTATAAGGTATAATACATATGTAGAATTGTGGACAGTTGGGAACGTGAGTCTCACGGGAAGCGTGCAAGGGATAAGTCCCTGCAGTCGCGCTATTCATCTGTGTCCTCGGTGGCTCAGATGGATAGAGCGTCTGCCATGTAAGCAGGAGATCCCGGGTTCGAGTCCCGGTCGGGGCACACATTTTCAGCTGTCCACATCGAGGTCTATCAACAACACCTGTCGGCAGCTTAGGTTGTCAGTTAGTCATCATTTATTCATTAAGTATTTGATTATATCATCGCTAGTCTCACTGAACTCTTCTGAACTCTACGTGTCATGTGTGGTCTGGCGTCTCCTTACGAGCAACAGGTCCCAGGGTCAAACTAGTCAATTCCCTAATAAACACGCTCAGAGCGTCGTTGTGCGAAAGTGGTAGGGAGACACGACTTAGAACAAACAGTCACCACGCAAAATGTTAGATCTACACTCCTGGAAATGGAAAAAAGAACACATTGTCACCGGTGTGTCAGACCCACCATACTTGCTCCGGACACTGCGAGAGGGCTGTACAAGCAATGATCACACGCACGGCACAGCGGACACACCAGGAACCGCGGTGTTGGCCGTCGAATGGCGCTAGCTGCGCAGCATTTGTGCACCGCCGCCGTCGGTGTCAGCCAGTTTGCCGTGGCATACGGAGCTCCATCGCAGTCTTTAACACTGGTAGCATGCCGCGACAGCGTCGACGTGAACCGTATGTGCAGTTGACGGACTTTGAGCGAGGGCGTATAGTGGGCATGCGGGAGGCCGGGTGGACGTACCGCCGAATTGCTCAACACGTGGGGCGTGAGGTCTCCACAGTACATCGATGTTGTCGCCAGTGGTCGGCAGAAGGTGCACGTGCCCGTCGACCTGGGACCGGACCGCAGCGACGCACGGATGCACGCCAAGACCGTAGGATCCTACGCAGTGCCGTAGGGGACCGCACCGCCACTTCCCAGCAAATTAGGGACACTGTTGCTCCTGGGGTATCGGCGAGGACCATTCGCAACCGTCTCCATGAAGCTGGGCTACGGTCCCGCACACCGTTAGGCCGTCTTCCGCTCACGCCCCACCATCGTGCAGCCCGCCTCCAGTGGTGTCGCGACAGGCGTGAATGGAGGGACGAATGGAGACGTGTCGTCTTCAGCGATGAGAGTCGCTTCTGCCTTGGTGCCAATGATGGTCGTATGCGTGTTTGGCGCCGTGCAGGTGAGCGCCACAATCAGGACTGCATACGACCGAGGCACACAGGGCCAACACCCGGCATCATGGTGTGGGGAGCGATCTCCTACACTGGCCGTACACCACTGGTGATCGTCGAGGGGACACTGAATAGTGCACGGTACATCCAAACCGTCATCGAACCCATCGTTCTACCATTCCTAGACCGGCAAGGGAACTTGCTGTTCCAACAGGACAATGCACGTCCGCATGTATCCCGTGCCACCCAACGTGCTCTAGAAGGTGTAAGTCAACTACCCTGGCCAGCAAGATCTCCGGATCTGTCCCCCATTGAGCATGTCTGGGACTGGATGAAGCGTCGTCTCACGCGGTCTGCACGTCCAGCACGAACGCTGGTCCAACTGAGGCGCCAGGTGGAAATGGCATGGCAAGCCGTTCCACAGGACTACATCCAGCATCTCTACGATCGTCTCCATGGGAGAATAGCAGCCTGCATTGCTGCGAAAGGTGGATATACACTGCACTAGTGCCGACATTGTGCATGCTCTGTTGCCCGTGTCTATGTGCCTGTGGTTCTGTCAGTGTGATCATGTGATGTATCTGACCCCAGGAATGTGTCAATAAAGTTTCCCCTTTCTGGGACAATGAATTCACGGTGTTCTTATTTCAATTTCCAGGAGTGTATTTTGAATCACTTAGGGACACGTTAGAAACTGTGTTGAAAGAAAGGTATTCGGACAGACGTGACGCCCGCTATTACAGGGACAAGTTATCTACCCTCCAGCAGAAGTAAGGGGAGGACGTAGAAGCATTTGCTGACCGAATCCGCGCTGTGCCTTGCCGCACTTACACACTGGGTTCGGATCCAGCACACATCGAGATATTAATCGAGCAAGCGGAAGCCCGCTCGATTGACGTATTTATACATGGAATCGACCCGTATGTGGGAGGGGAGGTCAAAATAGCATCACCCACCTCGTTGCATGATGCCACACGACTTGGGATGATGCTTCAATTAGACGGGGATCAGGCTTTACTCCATCAGCACTAATAATGTGCCCTAGATACTCTACTTGACTCTTAGAAAAGGAACATTTTTCTATTTTTAGACTTAGATTAGCTTCTTAGTCTAGATAAAACATTTATTAACCTGGTAACATGCTCATTTACGGTCCTGGAAAAAACAATGATATCATCTAGGTAGACTAGGCACATTGTGGGTTTCAATCCTCTAAGTAATAGATCGGCAAATCTTTGGAAAGTGACTGGCGCGTTGCGCAGCCCGAATGGCATTCTCAGGAATTCGTATAGACCGAAAGGTAATACAAACACCGCTTTTGGCCTGTCCTGTGGTGCAATCGGTATTTGGTGGTACCCAGTCTTCATGTCAAGGGTAGTGAAGTATTTGCAATTTCCTAACCTGTCCAGAGTTTCGTCGATACGGGGGAGAGGGTAAGTATCAGGAGTGGTTACCTTATTTACTGCTCTCATATCGACGCAAAGACGGTAGGTCATCTCTCCACTGACTGACTTCTTGGGGACCACAACGATTGGGGATGACCAGGGACTGGCGGAGGTTTGTATTATCCCTGCCTCTAGCTGCTGTTCTCCACAACGGACTGGAGGTGGTACGCTATTCTATACGGTTTCTGCGCGATGGGCCTTGCATCTCCGGTGGGAATTTCATGCTAAAGAAGGTCAGTAGCTGGCAAATAACGCCTTTCCTCGAATAACCAGGAATGTTCTTCCAAGACGAAGTACAATTTGTTTTGGTCAGCCACAGGCAAAAGAGCTAACTTGTCTTTGAATTTGTCCCTGAGCACGGGAGCAATATGACATATGTTACGTTCCGGGAGCCGGTGTTGTTGGTTAGATTTTGGCTTTTCTTGTACAGGGTGATTTTCTTCAATCTCATGGCCGCTAGCTATAATAGTACCATTAGGAATCTCTACCTCCTTTTCCTTCAAAATTATCTGCACAGACGGGAACGTAAAAGTTTTTTCCTTGCACTTTCGCTGTTGTTAAACCACGTTTAACATGGGCTTGCAATCTGTCAAGGACATCGTATTGATGGAGCGGATCCACCAATACGGCTGTATTGAGCCACGGTCACCTGTTCTGACCGACGGTAAACTTGGTTTATAGAGGCCAAATTTCGTTGACTCTCCTGCTAGGCTGGCGGTAGGCGGCCGATTCCGCTGTGGAAGTCCCTGTGGACGGTACGCCCTACTGCCGTATCAGTCGCTGCAGAAATTGTTTTGCCCTCCCCTTTTTCTCTTACCCTACTGCTGGGTCAACGTTTATATTCTGTTATTTTCCTTTTTTGTGTCAGGGAAGGGTTGCTCGGCTATGCCTTCCGGCAGGACCACAAGAACTAATATAAGCCTGTATATTAGACACGCTTTTCCAGCCACTTTATAGAGGTATCGTTCCTCCCTTGACTGGAGTGGCCCATTAACTGATTTCTGAGGTATTACCGTTGAGAAAAATCTGCATTTCGGCTAGTTATCCGAGCAAGCGTCCGATCACCCAGTAGACCGTGTGTCCGATCTCATATCTCTGTAACCTGCAACTAGTATCACCGCTGAATCAAGTTTATTCTGAAACCCGTTACCTGAGCCTGGTCCCCATTATACCCCATTCCTTACTCTTTCACGTGAACACCTTTCCGGTTCGCCGCGGGTGGGCCTCTTGACATAAATGGCCAATATGTCGGGCTACCCTGACATTGCAATCGCGGACGGCTGTACACTATTATACCCAGAACACCCCGCGTTAAACGCAACATGATTTTTCCCATTGGTCAAATTCCTTTTCTTCCTAAACTCCAACATCCAGTACTAAAGCTTCCGATTCAGCGAATCACTTATGAAACCACTACATACAGCAAATTCCACCTACGCATTGATTGCAGGCATTTATTAATGTAACCCTTCATTGTTGCACTCCGATAAAAATGACGAATAAGCACAATACCCCCTCATTCCCTCTCTACCCCATTGCTACTAACGTCTACCCCTGCAGTTCTTTCGAATCTTTCTGGACCATTTATTCTTTTTCTGTCCATGCCTTCTGTTTTTCGTAAGTGGTAGTTCCTTGATTTGGTTAACTCAGTGCACGAAGCTGTGAAAGAGAATTGATCTGTTCTACTGCTGTAAGTTGATAAAAGAGGATAGATGACTTCCGGCTGTTATCCCCCAGAAGGCAGCGAAGATTTGTTGATATGAGGATATGTGCTACGTTGTTTTATTGAGGTTATTTGTGGTTAGTTGGTTGGTTGTTTTTGGGGAAGGAGACCAGACAGCGTGGTCATCGGTCTCATCGGTTTAGGGAAGGATGGGGAAGGAAGTCGGCCGTGAGGTTATTTGTGAGCAGGCACGAGGTCCTGTGGTTGAAGATAATTACGTACAGGCGAGAGTTCCTGTGTGTGTTGTTGTAAGTGATGTTAAATGGTCTGTTTTATGCTGCCATTCCTGAAGACAGAGCAGAACCATTAGACACGATTAATTTTACCATGCAGCAAGTTTCCAGTTGATACAAAGTTTTGGAGTCGTTTAAATTGCATGTTATGCTACCAGTGAACGCTTACTATAAGCAGAGCATGGTGCAAACACGTGGACTGGCACAGCCGTCGCCTTGCAATAAGCCAGTCACGCCCCCGAACGCTACCACTTCTCTCCCTATTCTTCGCCTTGTCTGCCGTAATTAATTCTAATTTTCCTACGACTTATCAGTCATTTATTGTACAAGTTTTGAGTGACAATGTACGGAGAGTATTATATAGAGTGTTAACCCTGTTACGAGTACTTTCGAGCAACCCAGCCCTAAGCCCTACCGTGTACTACTTAACGGTAGTGGTTCACTATTTAATAGCTGCCCCTGTAGTATTACTACCCCAGCTGAGGAGGTGTTTGCATACTCGTCCTAGTTCTGCATATACCCGTTTAGAAACTATCTTTATTGGTTTATCACTATGAGTAGCGTTTAGAAAAGGATCTTTTGCGCGACTTCTGTCGCCCCCTCCTGCTGTCCCTAAACAGCAATCTCCTGGAGGATACCGTGTTAAGTTGTGAATTGGAAGCAGGAACGTCCCTTGTTGCCCCATACGGTAGTAGTTCAGTAGAAGATAGCAGTGAGTAGAAAGGAATAGTAAATAAGTAAAATATACCCAAAATAAAAGGCTTGGCCCTCCTTTAGATGTAAGCAACAAAGTAAGCGTATGAAGTGATTCAAAACCGTCAATCCTCCTCCCGCCCCTTGTGATCTGTGCATCGCCCCTTTCGGAAACCCCCGCTTATACGCTCCGGCAGAAGTCGCAGGGCGTCACAACGTGCCGCTGCACGCCGCGGTCAGTGACCTCCGCCGCTGCTACCGCCGCACCTCGCGCCGCCACTTGCAGCATCTCACACCACAACCGCACCATCCACCGCCGTCCAAGCAGGCATTCGTCACCCAATTATTGTTATTTTTTAATGCAAATCTAACACGGAAACACAAATAATCAAAATGTACCGTTACAATTATCTAAGGCCGTCCATCACAGGAGCCCCTCTGTGTAATTGTCAATTCCCCCCCCCCCCCCTGCTTCAGTCCTACGGAGGGGAGAAAGGTGTACAGTGGGGGCCGTTACTGAATGGATTTATTAGTATAAAAATTTGATTTTTATTTCTCACTTGATGTTCGTCAGTGCCTTCTGCCTGGCGGCTAGTTGCAGCGTCTCAGTCACGTTGCCCAGAAAGGATAGAACCACTCTGAAACTCACGTGTTGAACCATCAGCAGCTAAATTCACGTGTTGCTGACGAGGTAACGCTATCGAACTGCGCGTCTTATGATCTGGCCGACCAACAGGGAGGCTTGGAGGCGGTCAAGTGGGGGTGGAACTGCGGGAGCGGACACGCTGTTCGCTCTCTTCTGCTGGCAGCTTCCGACCCGACCAGAAGTTCTCCTATCCTGCTCTCTTGGGCGGCTGCCCATTCAGTCTCGGAGGCTTCTCTAGGCCTGCCTTTCCTTTTCACGGCATTAAAACTTCATACAGTTGAAACGATGTTTTATTTCTCACCTCAACTGGTGCCTACTGCTTTCCCCTCCTGGCCAATCCTGACGCATTAACACCGGAAACTGGCATATATCGAGTGGCAGCTGACGCCTAAATACGGCACACTGTGTTTTGGCACTCCTGTCTTCAACAGCAGAAGTGCGAGTACACCAATACTGACTGTGTGTGCTGTTTCAGATTTCGGCCGCTCAGCCGTTGTAATATCATCCAAAGTGCAAAGCAAGATGGTGTACCTACTCCAGCAGGTTTTGGATGCAATAAATGTGGAACTCAAAGCATATAAAGAACAGTTGTTTGCGAAATACTGTCGCGTAGTTTCCAAACTTCTGCCAGTACTATTTAAGTACAATGATTCTGCGTGCCGTACTCTTTCCCACCATTAACAAATGTTCCATTAAAACAACAGTCTTCTACGCCATATACAACTCATACTGATTTTTGAAATGTACTTCTGTATCGCTAGTATTTAGACAGGATCATACTCCAACAGTACATTTCCATAGTTATAAACCAGGACTTAAAAATATGTTAATCTCTCGTTTTATCCGAATTCATAAGTTAGTAGTTATCAACACACGGCCATTGGAATAGTATAGGTTCATGATACATTTCAAAGTCAACCAGTTCTGCTTTAGATGAATTTCTTATATTCCCTTTGCATTCGTACATAATTCTCCTGCTCCTGATTGTGGGAAATGGAACAATGTCTCTAGAGTGCACAGACTTCCCCTATTAAAGTACTTTTATGACATCATCAATCTCTCCAACATATACCACACACATTAAGAAACGAAACACCTTCTACCGTCAATTATGATTTCATCTGCTGTGTACTGCTCTTTACTAAAAGTAATGACACTTGGCCGTAGGCAGAGCTCAGATTTTCTTTTACTCCATGCTGTACACCTAAATGCAGAATCTAGTCGCTATTAGCTTGCAATGCACTTGTTACCGGATCGTTCGGAAGTGTGTAACACATGTCGTAACAGTAGTATTTTGTTCGCACTCGAATTGATAATTTTTTTAAATCTCATAGAAGACTCCATACGTTGGCACAGTAGTGGTATCGTATGTCAGGTCTGTGTGTCGACACTAAAAATCTTGATCCTCCAACAGAGGTCAGGAGGTGTTAAGATCACAGTGTAATACTAGCTATCATATCAAGAACAGGCCCAAGTGAGCTTGAAGTTGGGAAAAAATAAGAAAAGAATACATTTTAATGATGAGGCTTTTTTTTTGTCATCAGTCTTCTGACTGGTTTGATGTGGCCCGCCACGAATTCCTCTCCTGTACTAACATCTTCATCTCAGAGTAGCACTTGCAACCAACGTCCTCAATTATTTGCTGGATACTTTTGTTCTCTACAGCTCCCTCTAGTACCATGGAAGTCATTCCTTCATGTCTCAAGATGTGCTACCATCCTGTCCCTTCTCCTTATCAGTGTTTTCCACATATTCCTTTCCTCTCCGATTCTGCGTAGAACCTCCTCATTCCTTACCTTTAATCAGTCCACCTAATTTTCAACATTCGTCTGTAGCACACATCTCAAATGCTTCGATTCTCTTCTGTTCCGGTTTTTCCACAATCCATGTTTCGCTACCGTACAATGCCGTACTCAAGACGTACATTCTCAGAAATTTATTCTC
Organism: Schistocerca nitens; assembly: GCF_023898315.1. Taxonomy (NCBI): domain Eukaryota; kingdom Metazoa; phylum Arthropoda; class Insecta; order Orthoptera; family Acrididae; genus Schistocerca; species Schistocerca nitens. The sequence goes on along the minus strand of NC_064618.1, from coordinate 17,331,452 downwards.
CAAATTAAGGTCGATATTTGATATTACTAGATTCTCTTGGCCAGGAATGCCTTTTTTGCGATAGCTAGTCTGCTTTTTATGTTCTCCTTGCTTTATCCATCGTTGGTTATTTTACTGCCTAAGTAGTAGAATTCCTTAACTTCATCTACTTCATGACCATCAATCCTGATATTAAGTTACTCGCTGTTCTCATTTCTAATACTTCTCATTACCTTCGTCTTTCTTCGATTTACACTCAATCCATACTCTTTACACATTAGACTGTTCATTCCATTCAACAGATCATGTAATTCTTCTTCCCTTTCACTCAGGATAGCAATGTCATCAGCGAATCGTATCACTGATATCCTTTCACCTTGAATTTTAGTTCCACTCCTGATCCTTTCTTTTATTTCCATCATTGCTTCCTCGATGTACAGATTGAACAGTAGGGGCGAAAGGCTACATCCTTGTCTTACACCCTGTTTAATACGAGCACTTCGTTCTTGACCGTCCACTCTTATTATTCCCTCTTGGCTGTTGTACATATTCTCTATGACCCGTCTCTCACTATAGCTTACCCCTACTTTTTTCAGAATCTCGAACAGCTTGCACCATTTTATATTGTCGAACGCTTTTTCCAGGTCGACAAATCCTATGAAAGTGTCTTGATTTTTCTTTAGCCTTGCTTCCATTACTAGCCGTAACGTCAGAATTGCCTCTCTCGTCCCTTTACTTTTCCTAAAGCCAAACTGATCGTCACCTAGCGCATCCTCAATTTTCTTTTCCACTCTTCTGTATATTATTCTTGTAAGCAACTTGAATGCATGAGCTGTTAAGCAGATTATGCGATAATTCTCCACTTGTCAGCTCTTGCCGTCTTCGGAATTGTGTGGATGATGCTTTTTCGAAAGTCAGATGGTATATCGCCAGACTCATATATTCTACACACCAACGTAAATATTCGTTTTGTTGCCACTTCCCCCAATGATTTTAGAAATTCTGATGTAATGTTATCCATCCCTTCTGCCTTATTTGACCGTAAGTCCTCCAAAGCTCCTTTAAATTCTGATTCCATTACTGGATCCCCTATCTATTCTAAATCGACTCCTGTTTCTTCTTCTATCACATGAGACAAATCTTCCCCCTCATAGAGGATTTCAGCGTATTCTTCCCACCTATCCAAACTCTCCTCTGCATTTAACAGTGGAATTCCCGTTGCACTCTTAATGTTGCCAACGTTGCTTTTTATGTCACCGAAGGTTATTTTGACTTTCTTGTATGCTGAGTCTGTTCTTCCGACAATCATTTCTTTTTCGATGTCTTCAAATTTTCCCTGCAGCCATTTCGTCTTAGCTTCCATGGACTTCCTATTTACTTCATTCCTCAGGGACTTGTATTTCTGTATTCCTGAGTTTCCCAGAACATTTTTGTACTTCCTCCTTTCATCGATCAACTGAAGTATTTCTTATGTTACCCATGGTTTCTTCGCAGTTACCTTCTTTGTATCTATTTTTTCCTTCCCAACTTCTGTGATGGCCCTTGTCAGAGCTGTCCGTTCCTCTTCAAATGTACTGCCTACTGAGCTATTCCTTATTGCTGCCTACTGAGCTATTCCTTATCTTGCAGCTATAACCTCAGCAGGGCATGGAAACCAGCATTGAGTCTAATTAAAAAGACGCTCAGCAAAGGAAACGAACGGGCGAGTAGGGCGGACGAGGCAATGACACCGACGCCACCATAGACGCTGACGCCAGCGTCTCACCGACCGCTGACGCGCGGGCGCGGACCGCGGAGAGAACGCCTCGCGAGGGGAGGGGATTTAAGATTGCCGCCCGCCCTCAGGAGCTCAGTTCGACAGCGTACCTGACGATGGCGACATGTCTGATCGCCGAAATATTGTGCCTGTTGGACACTATGGACCGGCAGTACACCCTTGTTCTGTTCGAGTAAGAAATACGCCGGGAGAAACTGAAGAATCACAATGCTGATTCAGGTCGGGAATGTGCGAGTATCTAAATTCTGCACAGTTTACAAGTATGTTAAAAGGAAATAGTTCGACCCTGTCAGAGATACACTTCCACAGATATACCTCCCCTTAGACATCTACTATATTACAGAGCAACTCTCATTCAAAACAGACAACTCTAAGGCTCCAAGTCGGCAGCTCGTGCTCTAGTGGCTAGCGTTGCTACCTCTGGATCGCAGGATCCGGGGTTCGATTTCCGACCGGGCTGGGGATTTTCTCTGCCCGGGGACTGAGTGTCTGTGTTGTACTATCATTCCATCATCATTCTGAAAGTGGTTTGATTTGACTGTGTAGAGATGAGTTGGCAGCCCTGACGCCGGCTACGAGCGCTTTTTGCTTCCTATGTTACGAGACAAGTAATTTAGCTAGTAATTAATCGTTTTTGCTGTATATTCTGCAGTATTTACGTGCATTAGTGTCAGTTAGTGTCAGATAGACGTGATAAATTGAAGGTCTTACGTCTGAATAAGATAAGCGAAGTTTCTGTTTAGGACAGTTTCGCGTGTACGAAACGTTTGTTTACATTCTTAACTGACGTTAAATACGCGGGATTATCAATTAAGTCAGTCCACAATACTCAGTATTTACGTTTATTACTGTCATTTAGACTCAATAAATTGAAGGTAGCAGTTTTTATACGTTTCATTAGGTCATTTTTCGCGTGTACATAAACGTTTGTTTACATCATAAATACGAGGGTTAATCATTTTACGTTAGTGTACAATACTCAGTATTCACGTTTATTAGTGTCATTTAGATTCGATACATTGAAGGTAGCAGCTTTTATACGTTTTGTTAGGAAAAGTGATACTGTCAGTGAATTTTTAACCTCACTTATATACGTCTGACTAGCGCAAGCTGCGACCATTAACAGTTAAGCAAACGTAAAATACGTGGTACATTAGCGTTACACTACAATATCTGAGTAAATCAGTGTTACAATACAACTTCTGAGCCCTTCTTACAAACAGTTTAGTTACCAGAAGGCTAAAACCCATCTCGCCGTCTGCTTAAGTTCCTTAGCTTCTTGTGGGCTTTAGTGATCGTGTACTGTAAGCCCATCGGTTCCTATATAGTACTGTTCGTATTTGTGCTTTACATTCTGAACTCTTATTGTTATCTAAAGGTTTTGTTTTGTACCTGCATCTGTCAGTGTGCAATACTCAATATTTACGTTTATTAGTGTCATTTAGGCTCGGTACATTTAAGGTAGCAGTTTTTATAGTTTTATTAGGTCATTTTCACGTGTACATAAACGCTTGTTTACATTATATATACGAGGGATAATCAGTAGGTGTAGCTTACCGTAGGTTACTGTTTAATTCGTTAGTAATATTCACTAGATAGCCCCTATCAGTTTACTGTAGGTCACTGTCTTATTCTTTAGTATTCGCTAGATAGCCCCAGCAGGAAAATAAGCACCATATCTAGCTCCTATCATACATTTTTATTGTTTTTCATTGTTGAGTATCCTTTCTGCCAACTAGAGTGTAGCTGTTAACCTTGTGTGGCAGTAGGTTTCCTTGCCGGCAGGAGTGGCCGAGCGGTTCTAGGTGCTTCAGTCTGGAACCGCGCGACCGCTACGGTCGTAGGCTCAAATCCTGCCTCGGGCATGGATGTGTGTGATGTCCTTAGGTTAGTTAGGTTCAAGTAGTTCTAAGTTCTAGGGGACTGATGACCTCCAATGTTAAGTCCCATAGTGCTCAGAGCCATTTTTAGTAGGTTTCCTTAAGTTTCTTATAGTAAATCAGTTATTATAGTCTGGGAGACGAGTCTTTGGTATTGACAGCTCGGTAGCGTCTTTCCGTTGCCTAGCGACCGCAGGCAGGCAGCCAATGACGGCCTGACTTGGAGCGGGTAGCAAGGGCCACGTTGCCGCTCTGAAACCCGGTCGCGCGCGCTTATGAAACTTACCAGTGTCTCGCGTGCAGGCGGTGCGATCGTTCGTCATTTGTCTGAAGTTGAATTCGCAGTTTATTTCGTTTTTGTTGTTTTTAGTGTTTCTTTGTTTATGTTTCGTTGTAAACAATGTCTAGTGCGGGGCGGGTAGTACCAGCCCAACACAAGAAGTGAAACGGAGGAAGAAAAGTGTGCTACACACCCAGGCCCGTGGATTCGTGTGCTCTGTGAGGGATTACTTTGAGAAAGAAAAGGACAAAGGTGGGCCCTTAATTCCTGTTGTTCAGGTTGTGAAGAGAACTGCAGCAGCATTGAAAATAAGTAAGAACACTGTTGTAAAGATAGGGAAAGAACAGTATAGTGTAGATTGTGACGAGAGTGGCACAACAAAGCTGCACACACCAGGAAAGAAGCGACCGAGAAATAAGCAGGTGACAACTTTGGACGATTTTCAGAAAGACGCTATTCGTCGTCATATATACAGCTATTATAAGAGAAGGGAACATCCCACTCTATCTAAATTACAGGTGTCGCTTCAGAAAGACGATCTTTTTAAAGGGAGCAAATTTTCATTGCGTACAGTGTTGAAAGACATAGGCTTCAGCTATTCACTGTTTAACGGACGCAAAATATTAATGGAAAGGACAGATGTAGTTGCATGGCGGTGCAGATTCCTGCGCAGGATCATGGGTGTGGAATTCGAAAGTATAGTGTGCTTAGATGAAACTTGGGTCAATGCCAGCCATTCTTTACGTAGAGGCTGGAATGATGGAACGCCCGAGGGGACAATGGCAGTGCCTGTTGGCAAAGGAGGGCGTATTATTGTCTTACATGCAGGAACATCGAAAGGTTTTGTACCAAACTGCTTGAAAATGTTTCGGTCAAAAAAGACAGGAGATTAACATGAAGAAATGAACAGTGTAGTATTTCAAGAATGGTTCGAGACATCGCTTATGACGAATCTGACAAGTCCATCAGTGATTGTTATGGACAATGCGCCTTATCATTCCGTTGTTCACGATAAGGCACCAACCTTGGCAACAAAAAAAGACGATATCATTCAGTGGTTGAAACGGCGAAAAGTAGATTTCAGAGAAGATTTAAGGAAGGCGGAACTGCTCGAAATTGTGGCACAAAAGAAACCCCAATTTCCAACATATGTAATTGACGAGAGTGCTAAAAGGCACGGGCACGAAATCGTTCGGCTTCCTCCATACCACTGTCATTTCAATGCAATTGAAGGAGTGTGGACGCAGATAAAAAATTACATTGCTGCAAACAATAAAAAATTCACGATCTCTGAAGTGGAAACTCTCCTTCCAGCAGCTATCAATAAAGTGATAAGCGAGACGTGGGCTAAAATTGTAAACAGCACTGCAAGTGCCATCAGAGAGGAGGCGAAAACCGAAGGGGTTGTGGAAGAATGCATCGAAAATTTAATTATACATCTGGGAGAGAGCAGTGATAGTTCGAGTAGTGCTGAGGAAGACAATGTCAAATCAGATTCTGACAGTGACGTGAGTGGTGTTTTTCCATTACAGTAACTACAACGTATTCAGGAATGTAAGGAGGGAGTTTGCTATCGATCTACAACCAGATCATGATATTGTGAGTACTTTCTTCAGATTATAACTCTTAATACACTGACCAATTATTCTGTAGCTTGTAGTAGAACAAATTAATAATGCTAATACTTAACAAAGGAAACCAAAACTGCTAATGTTCAACAACTTGCGAAAATAGTTTTCATTTCAGTTGCGGTTCAAATGGTTGAAATGGCTCTGAGCACTATAGGACTTAACAGCTATGGTCATCAGTCCCCTAGAACTTAGAACTACTTAAACCTAACTAACCTAAGGACATCACACAACACCCAGCCATCACGAGGCAGAGAAAATCCCTGACCCTGCCGGGAATCGAACCCGGGAACCCGGGCGTGGGAAGCGAGAACGCTACCGCACGACCACGAGATGCGGGCTTTTCAGTTGTGAAGTTTAACAAATAACTTTATTATGTTTCAGCATCTTAGATACTTGTACTAAATAGCTCTTATCAGTTTTTGAGTTAATATATTTCAAGCATCAACTTTAAATAAATTCACGCGTACCAATACGACTTGTATTTTGTCTCGCTTTTATTTCTGCTGCTAGAGAATGCGTATAGCAGACATTGCGCCGCGTGCTGTGAGCCACGTTCGGCAACAGCGCCATCTGCCCGCCGGAACTGTCAGTACCAATCACTCGTCTCACGGACTATAGATAGATGGATAGCGACTGTGTCTGTTGTGTGCGGATGCAGGAGGAGTTGGCCTCAGTCCAAACGCAGCTGGAGGCTTTGTTGGCCACAGTCAACAAGCTCCAGAGTGCCACCTCGAGGTGCGGTGGGGATGGGGTGCCTGGGGCAGCCTCAGCTGTACTAGATGTGCAGGGAGGGGGATGTCACAGCTCTCTGTCACTGAGCCGACCTCAGGTGTGAGTGACCCAGCTGGCCCACTCTCACCTCCGTGTGGTTGGCGGACTGTGTCGAGGTGTCGAAGGCTGCATGGGGGATGCAGGCTCCTGCCAAATCCCACCCACTTTGCTAATAGATTCAGTGGGCTATCTGATGCTGGAGGAGGGATGCCTGACATAGGAGTTCCGAGGCGGCCTCCATCTCTGCAGGAGTGGAAGCCGAGCTGACGATCTGCAGCATCGTATGTGGGTGTGCCAACTGTAAAAATTGTTAGTTCACCTAAACAGGTCATTCCAAAGGATTTAAATATGCTAAATCTCATGTTAGTAAATTGTCGAAGTGTCTTTAGCAAGACCCCCGAGTTACTCTCCGAAATAAACAGTAGCAATGCCAATATTGTATTAGGTACAGAAAGCTGGTTGAAACCAGACATAAACAGCAGCGAAATTTTGAACTCGGATTGGACAATGTTTAGGAAGGATGCTATGGGAGGTGGTATGTTCATTGCAGTTAAAAGCCGTTTAATTGCAGTTGAGATCGATACTGGGACGGACTGTGAAATAGTATGTATAAAGCTGTCAATCAGACAAGGATTGACCATTGTATTAGGATGTTTTTATAGACCACCAGCATCCGCAACAAACGTCGCAGAATGTTTTAGGAAAAGTCTTGAGTACATAGTAAATAAATATCCAAATTATCCATTAGTTATAGGTGGAGACTTTCAATCTGGCATCGATTGACTGGGAAAATTACACGTTTATCACAGGGGACAGAAGCAAAGACTCGTGTGAAGTGATTCTAGGAGCGCTCTCAACATACAACCTTGAGTAATTGGTTAGAAAACCAACTCTAGGTGGGAACCTATTAGATATCTTGGCGACAAACAGACCTGATCTTTTTGAGGAAGTTAATCTAGAAGAAGGTATTAACGACCATAATGTCGTTGTGGCTTCTATGTCAGTGGAAGATGCAAAAAAAAGAAAACAACAACAACAAAGAAACAACGTAGAGTTTTCTTGCTTGGGAAAGCAAATAAAAGTGTCATTAATGAATATCTTCATAGTCAGCTCCAAGCATTCGCTGCGGGACACAAAGATATTGAGCACCTTTGTCGGAATTTAAAGGTATTGTCCAGCACGTGCTAGAGAAGTATGTGCCTAGCAAAAATATAGTGGTGGGAAAGTATCCACCTTGGTACAACAAACATATCAGGAAGCTGCTGAGAAAGCAGAGAATTTTGCACAGTCGTTTTAAACGTAGTCACTGCCCCGATGACAAACAGACATTATGTGAAATGAAAGCAGCTGTCAATAGGTCAATGAGAGATTCTTTTAACGAATCTGAAAGCAATATATTATCTGCGTATTCTAAAAAAAAAAAAAAAAAAAATTTTGGTCGTACGTAAAATCTATGAACGCTACAATAAGCCGGTCGCGGTGGTCTAGTGGTTCTAGGCGCGCAGTCCGGAACCGCGGGACTGCTACGGTCGCAGGTTCGAATCCTGCCTCGGGCATGGATGTGTGTGATGTCCTTAGGTTAGTTAGGTTTAAGTAGTTCTAAGTTCTAGGGGACTGATGACCACAGAAGTTAAGTCCCATAGTGCTCAGAGCCATTTCGCTACAATAATTCAGTACCTTCTCTTGCTGACAGTACGGGTAATATAACGGATGATGATAAACAGAAGGCCGAAATTCTAAACCTAACTTTCAAAAACTTGTTTACGGTAGAGGGCTGCAGCACCATTCCCCCTTTCATTTATCGAACAAATGCAAGTATGGCTGACATAATGTTTAGTGTACCTGGAATTGTAAAACAGTTAAGATCCTTAGACGCCAGGAAGGCATCTGGCCCAGACGGTATCCCCTTAAGATTATATGTTGACTATGCTACAAATATATCACCATTCTTATCCATCATCTATCAGAGATGATTGGAACAGCGGACAATTACACGGGACTGGAAGAAGGCCCAGGTCATAGCAATCTATAAAAAGGGTAGAAAATCGGATGCAAATAATTACCGGCCAATTTCACTGACATCGATTTGTTGTAGAACCATGGAACATATTTTGTGTTCAGACACAGTGACCTTTCTAGACTCTGAGAAGCTCATCTGCAGAAACCAGCACGGTTTTAGGAAACAGCGGTCATGCGAGACACAGCTGGCCATCTTTGTGCATGATTTATAACAGGCTCTAGATACCGGCTCCCAGGTTGATGCCATATTTCTCGACTTTCGAAAGGCGTTCGACTCAGTTCTGCTCCAAAAAGCGCGCGCTTATGGTTTATCCGATGACATAATCGGTTGGATAGAAAATTTTCTAACAGACAGCGGTAAGTCGTCCTGAATGGGGAGACTTCAACAGACACAAGCGTAAATTCAGGTGTGCCCCAGGACAGCGTAATAGGTCCGCTGCTTTTTACGATTTACATAAACGATCTGTTTGATGGTATTGACTGCGGCACTAGACTGTTTGCCGATGATGCTGTAGTCTACAGGAAAGTAGTATCACATCAAAGTTGTGAACCAATCAATGAGGATTTGCAGAAAATAAACGCGTGGTGTGTAATGACTGGCAGTTATCTCTCAATATTTTTAAATGTAACCCACTACGTATAACAAGGCGAAAATCCCCATTAATGTACGAGTACAAAATAAATGCCCAGTCTTTGGAAGCGGTAACATCCGTCAAGTATCTGGGTGTGACTATTCGAAACGATCTCAAATGGAATGATCAGATTACACAAGTAACGGGTGAGGCAAACTCTAGAGTGCGGTTTATTGGTAGAATCCTGAAGCGGTGCAGTCCTTCAACAAAGGAAATAGCTTACAATACGTTAGTTCGCCCAAAGAGTCCAAATGGCTCTAAGCACTATGGGACTTAACATCTGAGGTCATCAGTGACCTAGACTTAGAACTACTTAAACCTAACTAACCTCACACACATTCATGCCCGAGGCAGGATTCGAACCAGCGACTGTAGCAGCAGCACGGTTCCGGACTGAAGCGCCAGAACCACTTGGCCACAGCGACCGGCTTAGTTCGTCCAGTCTCAGAGTGTTGTTCGTCTGTATGGGACCCTTACCAGTTGGGCCTGATTCAAGAGATTGAGAAGGTCCTAAGAAGAGTGGCAAGATTCGTGACTGGTACATTTAGCCATGGCGAGAGCATTACAAATCTCATATAAAGTTTGAAGTGGGACACACTTGCAGATAGACAATGTGCTTCGGCGCGAATTGTGCCCTCCACCACACACCGCTTGGTGGCTAGCGGAGTACATATTTAGATGTAGATGGGGAATCAGTGCAGGTGCTGATGACTGCGCAGTTGAGCGCCCCACAAACCAAACATCATCATCATCATCTAAGGCTCCAAGATGCTGATACTTCTGCTCACGTGATCATGACGTCACTTCTGAATTTGCTTGTAAACGTAGCGCAACTGTAAATACCTAGCCCAACAGCACTGCTTTTTTTTGTATGTGCGTATCGTGGAGTACACTCCTCCCCACCTCCCTCATCCCGCCCCCTCCCACACTGTACTGGGTAAGTCAGGGGTAGGATTCAAAGATGATGTACCATGCGTTACATCTGGGAGAAGGTTCAAACGTGGATCCATTACGGCAGGGATACGTTTCGAAGATGAATCCGCCCGCCTTATGTCCGGAACTGTTTCTGACGGTTGATTCACCAGCAGTAAATTCGAGGTATTTTTCGAAGGTGAAACCACCCGGAGTACGTCAAGGGTGGTGTCTGGAGGTAGATTCACCCAGAGTACGTCAAGGGTTCTGTCTGAAGGTGGATTCACCTGTGGTAGCTCCGGGGTAAGGTCTGGTGTGTCCCCTTCAAGAAACGGACACACGCACGTACAGAAAAACAGCGCAGTCGCGCTAGGTGTTCACAACTGTCTTACACTTAGAGATAAATGTAGAATATGTTATCAGAAGTGAGTCATGATTAAGTGAGCGAAAGTGTAGGCATCCTATATCTTTAGAGTAGGCTATATATTAATGGAGCTTTGAATGCAGGTCACTTTGTTGTAACACTGTGGACGTCTGACAATATTGGGGAGGTACATCTGTGAAAGTGTATCTGTGGTGGGTTGAACAGTTTCTTTTGTACGATACTTGTAACCTGTGCAGAATGAATATACTCCCACAATCATCTCCTGAATCCAGTTCAGTGGGTGATGTATGGGAGATTAGGTTAGCTCACCCTAAATATCGAACATACAATGCGAAACTGCCATCTTTCAAAGTTTGGTTTTTAGCTATTAAGCAATGTCCTGACAAACTAGGTGAAGCTGGTATCGTTTATACCAGTGACAGAGATGAAACCTTGTATTTCCATTGTGGTGGAGAGTTGAAACATTGAGATGAAACGAACAACTCATGGGTTGAACATGCTGTGCGATATTTCAGGTGCCTGTTTCTGCTTCCCGCGAAGGGTACGTATTTTTTTTTTATATATATAATATCTGTCAGAATACGGATGCAAAAACTACCGCAAAGGCTGCAGCTAATAACATATCTCCATCACATCTTCTGAAAGCAGTATCAGAACACCACGTGACTGTGAGAGCTTACGGCAATGCTCATCTGTGTAAAATATACCTAAGGAAGAAATGGAAGTACTATTATTTTCCTGCAGCGTTTTCCTGCTAGCGTTAGAAGTAGATCTACTCTTTCTTTGTGTGTTGGGTGTCAAAGACCTGTTTTAACCACAGCAGAAGCATTTTTGACGAAAGCAACGGTGCTGTAACAGATACTATTCCTTTATGATATATTTTTTATGCATTGTTAATATGCATGGTGAAAAATAAAGCATTATCACAAAATGCATTCTTTTCCTGCTTTTTTTCGACATCAAGGTACTTAGGCCCGCTCTTAATACGATATCGAAGATTACACTGTGACGTCAACACCGCCTGACCTGTCTTGAAGGATCGAGATTTTTTAGTGTCTACACACAGAACTAACATACAATAACGCTATTCTGTCAACGTATGCAATATTCAATGGGATTAAAAAAATAGCAGTTTGTGCACCAGCAGAGTACTGTTTAAGACCTGTGCTACACAGTTCCGTATGATCCGGTAACAAGTGCTTTGCGACATGTTGTAGCTACTAAATTCTATATTTGGGCGTACTGCAGGAAGAAAAAGAAAATCCGAGTGCTGCCTAAGAGCATGAGTCATATCACTTTAATAAAGCGCAATACGCAGCTGATGTAACCGGAACTGGCGGTAATAGGTACTCGGTTTCTTAATGTATGCGCTATACGTTGGACAGATGGATGATGTCACGTATCAGTGCATTAATAGGGGGAAGTCTATGCAATCTAGGGACAATGTACCATTTCCCACAGTCAAGAGCCGGAGACATATAATAGAAAAATGTAAAGATGCAAGAACAATGTAAGAAACCCATCTAAAGCAGAACTGGTTGACGTTGAAACGACCATCAGCCTTTACTATTGCAATGATCTTCAATACATGACTACTAAATTATGGATTCGGATAAAACGCGAGGTCTTTTTAACAGAATGGATATCTGCAGAAGGAGATGGAAGTATGTCGATGTACATTCCAGAAACCTACATGAGTTACATACGGTGCAGAAGACTATAGTTTTAATGGAAATTTTGTTAGTCATGGCAGGGAATAACCTATACAGCATCACTGCACTTAAATAGCCCTGACAGACGTTTTGAACTTACGTTACATGCATCTAATTCCATTCATCGCTGGATTACTGGATATATTTTTCTTCATAAGCTAATTGCATTTCGAGATCGGGCGGGAATCTATATGCACGTATATGAAATGGAAGACTAGTCTTTAAGCAGCATTTGTTAATGGTGGAAGGGAGCGACACACTCAGCATCACTGCACTGAAATAGTCCCGAAAGACGTTTGGAAACTGTTACACAAATCTGATTACATTGCTTCGCTCGGTGGCTGGGTATTTTCATCGTAAGCAAATTACATTTCGTTATCAGTGGGGAGTCTATAGGCAATTATATGGCATGGAAGACGGTAGTTTTAATGGAACATCTGTTAATGGCCGCAGGGAATACCGCACGCAGCATCACTGTACTTAAATAGTACTGGCAGAAGTTTGGAAACTACGCGACAGTTTTTCGCAAATAACTGTTTTTTATATGCTCTGAATTCCGCATTCTTTCGATGACATTAAAATGGTTGAGTGACCGAAATCTCAAACGGCACATCTCCATCTCAATGCTCCCACTACCTTAAACAAGACGATACCACAGATCTAGTATCGCACATATCGCTTCCTGCAGACCATGTGCGTTCACGACACTTTGATGGTTTCGAAAGAGGCTCTACGGTGACTCTGGAGCCGTTAATTTTAGCGTTAGCAACTCCAAGCACAATGAGTATTGATGCAGTAACACTACTGCTGTCGGAGACGGGAATGCCGAGAAAGAATGTGTCGTACTTAAATGTCAGCTGCCCGTCGATATATATATATATATATATATATATATATATATATATATATATATATATATATATATATATATCTGTGTGTGTGTGTGTGTGTGTGTGTGTCAGCTTGCCGCACAGCTTCTCCCACTCTATTTGAACGAGCACCAACCACGTTCCCTACCATACATTCTCAATTTCCACTGTAACTTTGAGGTCACTGTCAACTGTTATCCAGACATAAACACGCATAGACCCGTTTGTGGTTAAATGATACGAATTGGCGCACAGTAACATCGAGAGCTGAATACTGCATGGTCACGGTGTACCAATCATCTGAGTCCACATCTGTTCATGTTACGTAGCTGATCTGCGATGCAAGAGCATCATGTGAATGCTGCTAGGACCGAATAGCTTGGCACACTTCGTTATAATATGTAACGGAAAATATCTGTGGGAAAAACGACGTATTTCTCCCGCAAAGATAAGGGTGTTTTAGGATATATAGGGAAGTATACAACCATTTTTCACTCGATCAAAGAGTGGGATTGGGATGCAAGGGTACTCGGTAATACTGGTACGATGCAACCTCCACCATGCGCTGTACAGCGGCTTGCGGCGTATGCGTTTTAGATGTAGGATGTTCGTAGTTGATGGAGTTATCTACAAGAAGGTGGGACGACCTTTGGTGGAGCTGGAAGCTGATCTGAACGTAACGAAATCTACTGCACGTTAACAGCACTAGAAATCCAGCACACTCTCACCTGAAGTATTAACTGCCGCAGATGCCTGGCAGTAAAAATCTATAGCGAGTTAAGTAGAATGCACTTACCAGGGTCACATTCATATGCCACAAATCCCGTCGGCATGCCGCCTAGAAACTGCGCCACTACAATTCGGGCTGAGATCTAAGAGACACTAAAATGGCTGCTGCTGCTGGAGGTAACATCAACACTGATTTGATCTGGTTTATAATAGTTGATTATTTGGCTCTTGATGTACGACAGTCGGATAAGTACTGGATTTACTTTTAAATAAATAACTACCACCATGCATTTGTGTATTAGTTGTATGGACATATTGTGCTCTAAATTCAAATGGCTCTGAGCACTATGGGACTTAACTTCTGAAGTCATCAGTCCCCTAGAACTTAGAACAACTTAAACCCAATTAACCTATGGACATCACACACATCCATGCCCGAGGCAGGATTCGAACCTGCGACCGTAGCGGTCGTGCGGTTCCAGACTGTAGCGCCTAGAACCGCTCGACCACCCCTGCCGGCTATTGTGCTCTAGATGGAATACTGTATCATGGTCCACTCTCGAATATAATGTGGGGGAAAATGAACAATGCTATGGTAAAACTCGAATCTTCTCTTACTCTTGCAGTAGATTTGAATTGTGCATGGAGGTGCGAAGCTGTTGCACTAACGCAAGTGATTCAGGGGATAGTGTGTGTGTTGAAAGCTCTGTATTATGGAGATATCCCAATTCAGAAACAGGTGATGTATTTCTCACGAAACACTATCCTATCGACGAAGACTTCTGTATCATTACGCCATCGCACATCTAGCGTAGCGATCATTGAATACGATAATGGAGATTAGGGCAGGTACAGGAACATATTTGTAGATAGTTATTCGGTATCGATGGTTTGCAGGACAGATTTTCTGTGCAGTCCTCGAGTACTAGAGATGAAGCAGTAAGGCTACGTTGGCCATTAAAAAAAACCATATTTGGCGTAGTGATCATAGAGGAGGTTACGGTATAGACACGTTAGGGTAAATAAAAGTGGCCTAGAGAATAGAGTTCCAGGGTACAAAGGAACACAGCAAAGGAAAGGAAATACAATAGTAACCTGACTATTGCTGATGTTGAAAGCGACCACCATTCATCTCTTGCTTCTTTTGGGCCCTGGTCAGCAAGTTTCTGAAGGTGAATCAAAGGTGGACTGCTGGAATTGCTGCAGTCTCACCCGAAATGTTCTGCTGCAGTTCATGAAGACGATCAAGGTTGTTGCGATACACCTTATACTTGAGGGCTCCCCACATAATGTAATCGCACACTGATAGATCAGGTGACCGCAACTAGACTGACTTTTGCTAACAACTCTGTCAGGAGTGAAGACTATGTAAATATGCTGCAAGGTTCGGTGGGCTGTATGGGCTATTGCTCCATCCTGTTGGAGGTAACTGTAGGTATTTTCCGCCTCCGTCAATGCTGCTACAAATTCATGTCCAGTCGTATCCTCCCGTCTGGGGCACTTTTATTTGCCACATCCTGTATGAAGGCATACAGACATTCATTTTTCCTCGATCATTACGCATGAGTGGAAAAAAAAGGAAGATATAGACAATACTGCCACAACATAGCACCGACCACTGGTCTGCGGAATACGTAACTAGATGTAGGCTCCTGTCTACAGCAGGGCTGCGAAAATGCTAAGCTATAGCGATTTGCAGAGGATTGAGGACTGGCGGGCGTTGGAGGTGAATGTAGATCAACGTAACTATTGAATGTAATGTAGCCGAAGAGAGATGATACTGTTCGATTACGTCATTGACTGCAAATCACTAGGAGCAATACCAATAGCAAAAAATATCTGGATGTGAGCAATGGTTGTGAATTTTTTCTTGTGCGTTAGTGTGCTAGTTTTTCTACTTGTGATAGCTCTTTACATGGCCAGTGACGGGTAGAGGTGTATATAGCCTTCCGACGAATGGAACAGTGGTGTTGCAACATGATGGGATTTCAAGAGCGTTATCATGGCTCTCTGACTTGGTTGGCGTCATCTAGAGCCAACCTTATCCGTCAAAATCAAGTAGATGCCAAAGCCATAGATCGAAGACTGGAAGATTCATGAATGGCGAGAGCATGGGGAAGGGGAGGGGGGAAGGGGGTAAGTGATGCTCTGACGAAAGGGAGGCTGAGAGGTGGTGTCTTTATTGCCTCTTATAAGTGTTGTGAGCAGACGTATTACTCCGTTCCACATACGTCAGACGATGATGGCCTGGTCAGATGAAACCCGACTTCAGTTGGTAAGGTTTTAGTTGGTAAGACTGATGGTAGGGATCGAGTGTGGCGTAGACCCCACAAAGCTATGGACCCATTTTGTCAACAAGGCACTATGCAAGCTGCTGGTGACTAGATAATGATGTGGGCTGAGTAGACTGGGTCCTCTGGTCCAACAGACCCGATCATTGACTGGAAATGATTGTGTTCGGCTACTTGGGGACCATCTGCAGCCTTTCTTGGACTTCATGTTCCCGAACAATGATAGAATTTTTATGGATGACAAAGTGAGTACCATGTCACCAGGCCACAATTGTTGGCGACTGGTTTCAAGAACATTCTGAACAATTCGAGCGGATGACTCACTCACCCATCAAACATTTGTGGGACACAATTGAGAGGTCAGTACGTGAACAAATTTTGAACCGGCAACAATTTCGCAATTGGACAGCTATAAATGCAGCATTGCTCAATATTTCTGCAGGTACTTCCAACGCCTTCCTGAGTCCATGTCACGCCGAGTTGCTGCACTACGCCGAGCAAAAGGAGGGCCGACACGATATTAGAAGGTACCCCACGACTCTTGTCACCTCAGTGTAATCGTAGTGTTTTGTGTATCCGTGTCGGAGCCGGACAGCTAGAGCGCTGTCGTGGCGGTCGAGTCGTCAGGTGTAACGACTGCTGAGCGGTCTGATGCACTTTGAATACTTTGCGGGAGAAGTCCTATCGCATTTTTTCAGTTTTAAACAGTGAATTAACTCTCGACCTCCTCCTACAGCTTTCATGATTTCAAGACAAACATTCTGGAGTGTGCGGTGCGGTGCAACAGGAAAACACTGTTCGGATTACGGGTGCCACTGTTTTGTTTGTTCTTCAATAATGTCTGTAGCTCTGACACTCCTATTCTTATCACGGTGGAAGGGCCGCAAGAGTGGAGCATACTAGCGAAAGATATACCTTTCTCTGCAGAAGCGTCATCGCCTTTATTATTATTATTATTTTTAATCCAGTACAAGTATACAGTGGTAGGGGAGCGGGTAGTTACGTCACACACTAAAACTGGAACATTGAGGTTGTGTCAATAGGAGGGCGTACTGTGGCACCCTTGCACGTCTCAGAGGCATGATTCAGCGCAGGAGGCAACAGGGAAAGCAGTCGAAAGGATTGCTCCACTACTAGCAACTGTTTTTTAAGAAAACACCATAACAAGAAATACGCAGCAGGACTACGTTGTGCTTAAAACGAAAACTAGCTTGGTGCACGGTTAAAGAGCAACAGAGTGTTAAATTAATTATTTTCCAGATCTAAGATGTCACAGTATTCTAAAATGTCTGCAAAACACATCAGCAGCGCAAAAAGTGCAATGTTTACATTGATTTATTTATGATCTAATTGGGGTTAACCACAAGAAAAAAAGGCTTAAATCAGTTAATGCTATGTCACGTATGGCTACAATGTAAAAAAAAGTGCAAGCTAATTTCCACATGTATGCTAGGATATACCAAAAATACTGGAATACTTTTTTGTATGCATATAATTTTAATTTATTTCTAAAATTTCACAACAATTTTAAATAAACTTTCAGAAACGTAGGACCTCGATAACCCGTGCTGACTTGTATTAAAACACATTAGGTCGGCAGTACTTGCTTAGTAATGCAAATGCACGCTCGTGTATCGATGTGTTTGTAACATTGTTAGTAAACGTATTGTTGTTAGTCAGATAAATTATTTAGTAGTTCTAAAAGGCATATATATTTTAATAGGTGCCGTAAGACATCAAATAAAAGGTTCAAAACTGTCCTCTAATGGACAAGGTCTGGCAGTTATATTTTATTATATATGTGAAGTAAATTTAAATGTGAATGAAGTGTAAATCTCAATATTCGTGAGTGCATTACCTTTTGGGAAAATGGGCGAATACCAACGAAATGTTTACCTAATTGTGTGAAGAAACTAGTCAATCTACATCAAGACTGGTGAGAGTTACAAAAAAAGGCACAAAAAGCCAAAACGTATTTGAGCAGCGCCGACAAGAGTTTATCAACAATTTAAATGATTTGTTTAACGTTGCACACGCCGATGCACTTCAATTAACGAAAGAAATGAAGATAGAATCTTGTTGAAGCATCAGACAGAGCCAGGTCAGGCTGGCCACTTAGCTGGAGTGGACAGAAGCTGGCTAATAAAGAGGAGCGGTCGCGGCTCAGGACTATTGAGGAAGAAAAACGACGTGCTAAATATTTCTCCACGCCAACACCTTCGACATCATCTTATGAACTGTTAAAAAAGTCTCACATTCTGATTGTAAATGACTTGCATTTACAATATGATTTCTAAGCTGTAGTCGGGAAAAAAGAACCTGGAACTGGTAAAACAACTACACGGAAAAATTTCATTACTCCAAAATTAATCACAAGTGCTACATAGACAGGTGTCAGTTAAGCATGAAAGATACAGTGTTCATTCTTGAAGCTACCATTGAAGCATTTGCATATAATACTGATAAATTTCCTGTAAGTAAGTCCTCGATTAAAATAATTCATAAGCTAATTTTCAAAACGAGATACCAGACGCTGGGACAGTTCACTGGGATGGAAAAGGGTTGTCTGCTTTACATTGGCGAAAATCAAAAGAAGAACGTCTTCTGATAGTTATTTCATGTGGAAATAAAGAACAACTTGGAATGCTATTATAGACTACAGTCTCGAGGATAAAGTGCAATTTCTTTGTTGTGATACTACATTTTCAAATATAGGTCTTATGAATAGTGCCTGTGTGCTTCTCAAACAAAAACTTATTAGAAATCTGGTTACTCGTGCTTGCTGTCATCGCGTGTGTGAATTGGTGTCAAAATAGCGGGTTAGAAACGAAAATGAGTAAAGTGACAACAAATCCTGATATTACACTGTTCAAGGAGCTTTCTGTGAGATTTGTAAGTAGAGATATACGTAGAAAATTTAAGATTCGATCTCCAGGTGCCATACACCAAAGCGCGAAGTATGGTGAGAGCTGTATATTCTCTAAAAATATCATTACTTTACGCTCAATTCAAAATTACGAGCGAGGATGAGGCACCAATCTTAGACGTTTGCCTCCTCATTGTGATATCCTACGTCAAGACATAGCTCCAACATAATTTGGCCGTAAAAGCACCCTACCAATACCTGTACTTTTTGAAGTCGATGAAGGCTTACGGAAAAAGCATCTCCAAACCAGCTTGCACTTTATCTTCGAGTTTCCTGTCTACAATTGCGTTTCAACCATTATTCGCCAGTTCGCATCCTAAAGTACTTTAGAGAGGATAAATCAACATTTATGCTATTTGCCTGATGAAGTTTCTATCTTCTCTCTGTTTGACGCATCCTCAACCATGTGTTGTTCAGAGGACACTACTTTACTTGGAATATGTGCCTCAAATTTAATATTTGATACATCGTTTGCTGAAATTATCGCACTTTTAGTTCGACAGACAGTATCCACAAAGTCACTGCCATTTACACGAAACAGAAACATACATTTAGAGAACCACCGGTGTGTGCCGTCCATGGATCATCCTTTTCATGCTAATGCTTCAAACCACCACCACACTGCTACATCACCATTACCAGTGTAAAAGCGCATGCCTCACTTAGCCCCTCCGGTTACTGCTCAGTAGTAAGATGCTAATCAAGGATCTTGCGTGCCACACTGGTCCTATCATGATTTTAGCTGATCTGTATTGAGGTGTTGGTTCTGGAAAGGAATTTGGGTGTACGCAGGTATGCCTCCTACACACATACGCACAGACACACACACACACACACACACACACACACACACACACACAGAATGGTTACATCAGCAGCATTATCGATAACAGATGATGAGTTACAACCTTTGGTTATAGGTTTTAAATTTCCATGCACAGCTACTTGCGGGGAGGAAGACGATTTTGTCTAACACTTCCACAGTAACGGTCTCCCGTGTAAGGCATAAAAACCTTTCTCGCATTTATAATAGGGAGCAGCAAGTCTACCGGTAACATCACATGCTTTGCACGCGGTTTCAGAAAGCCAGCCTCCCAACCGAAAGTTTCATGGTGATATGCTCTTGTGGTTATACACTTGTACAGTAACCTCACTATTTATAGCGTGCACGAGCAGTGGAACCGGAGAACCGACGACTCAGCACAACAACACCATGCCTCCTGCGACCTGCTGGTGCAACCTGAGAGACAGGTAGGGTCCGCAAGGCTGTT